>NW_026703968.1:2400000-3600000 GCF_028828765.1 Penicillium canescens
ACTGACATACTTTGCATTCCTTGCCAAATTCGCCGCGCTGGCAGGTGTACCCTTTAGGCGCATGGTGGTTTTTGTACCAGTTGAGCCAGTTGCAAAAACCCGGCGCATGCAAAAGCAATTGAAGTGTTGCATTGCGGTAGCACTGAACAACAAGATTTGGGAAGCCAACTTCGGTTGAATCTTCTACCTCTGGATCCCAGGCGGTAGGAATGCCTGACTAGGATAACGTTAGGAGTTATCGTATTCCCGAGGACAATAGTACTTACTCTCCAGTTTAAGTCTTTCGGTTTCTTGCGGGCTAGTGCTGCTTTTTTGGCCAGTGCAGTCTTTTTTGGCACTGGGGCTGCAGCCGCCGATACTGGCGCTGATGCATCTGCTACGACTGGATGTGCTCGGGTTGATCGCGTCGATCGCTCGGAAATATCACTCCCTGAAGCCATATTGAAGTGTAGTGTCACCAGAAATAGTATGCAATTATCAAGATTATGTCTCAAGCCTTGCGAGGGCTTTCCAGTTGAATTTATTTTCTAGGGTTCTCGGATTTCGAATACTCTCATTGTCATACCTTTCTTTGTTAAATTGAAGCATAATCCCTCAAGCGTTCTTTGATTCACGCGGTTATGGATGTCACGATCAATGGATGCGCGGGTATCAGACAAACCAAGGCCTGAGCAAGTATCAAGTCCCAACTAGTTTCTTTCAGAGATACCAACCAAGACTTACACACGCCCTACCACTCAATATTGGACGAACACGGACGGAACCAAGTCTGATCTATCCAACCAAGAAATGCCCCAAGCATCTCTCTTTCAGTTAAATCTATTAATAAAAATGGACTAATACTCTCCCTGAATGCCCAAAGGAAAGAAAGGAGAAAAGGAGTGCATGTTGTGACAGGAGATGTATCAATCTTGGGCATCAACTCCGAAACATAGGTCATTTCACGGGACAGACCCTTAACCGTGGACTCCCCTGTGATCAACATAGTCCAGACCTGTCACCTCCGATGGCTGTTTGGGAAGGAGTCTATACATCGTGGTCTAGAAGAAGAGGACGGGAAGACGGGAGGAGGGGGTTAATAAGAACCAATCTGAGCCACACTTGGATATACTCTTTTCACTCTATTCCAGGAACCGGTTCCTATACTGTATATGAGTTGACGGTCTAGAAGACCTCTCTCCCCACAAGGCAAAGTGTTTCAGATGGAGTCGGTGGAGCCCACGAGCCCTTCATAAGCCAACTAGTCGCAGGTTATTGGTCTGCAGCTTAAGATCCGGCCGAGAGCTAGTGAAGTCCGGCAGACGTTGACTCCTCCTTCTGAATCGGGCATCATTCGATGTCTCTATTCTCCCTTTATCCACTTTTCGGCCCTTTGGAGACACGTACTATTGACCCTCTTGACAGGAGAGTTCCTCAGATCCACAGGTAGTGCATATGACCTAAGTGGAACCGTAAATTCTCCGAGACGATTGAGTCCCATAGTATACGGCACGGTAAGGTTCATATTAGGGAGGGGAAAGTAAATTAACTGCATGAAACGACAGGGAAATGAATAAAGAGAGGCCCAATAGAAAAACCGGGTCCAACGGGTCTGTGTCGGACATTTAGGGCGATCGTGCAATAAATAGAGCAGAAAACCTCCGCTCAGCGCCACCAGCTCTTCGGCCACTACCACTTAAGTCATAGTCGCGATGATCCAACGTTTGCCTCCCCATGTCAACTCCACTGAACGGGTGACCATTGGTTAGCCTATATACAACAACCCTGTCACCTGTACTTAGTAGGGCGAGCTGTATCATCACATCGTGTGCCGCGTCTGACCATAGCCTGACCGCCTCTCTATGATCGGCCTCGGTCAACACCCGGAGCCGTTTGCGCGGATGAGCGGATCACTGAAGCTGAAGCCGCTTAGTCCGTGCTGGAACCTGAGAGAGTAAGGATCGGCTGTGAACGTTGAAGGATCCACCGAGGTCAGGGCAGTGTAGAAGTACAAAGTACAGTTCTCGGGACTCTGTAGGTTGAAAAGCTCTAAACGACGTAAACGAGATTAGAGCGGAACTGCAAAAAGGAGTGCTGATCCTCGCATTGACATGTTTCAGGCAACCGAACTGATCAGCAGAAGTGCGGAAATTAAAATTAAGAAAAAAGAAAAAGAAACGGGGAAATTAAAGAACTCGTGTTCTCAACCCGGTTTTCCGGGTCCAACGGTTGACATGCTGAGAGTACCAGTCAAGGAGCAGAATTGCATTGTTATAATATAAAACGACCCACCAGTCCCTGCCCCGTCGTTCAGAGAGTCTGAGACCCTTGGGAAGTTGGAACTGGTGATTCTAGACCTTTGGAAGTGTATACACAGTGGTATGCACAGTGTACAGTATACATACATACTATCCTGTACATAGAAAGATCCAAATAAATAAAAGATATGTATATATTTACTTAAATATTATGAGATTCGAATGTTATATGATCATATAATATTATAATGGCTACAATAGGGGAGGGAATAAATCCCCGAAGTGTGCAGAAGTGCAATGTGGGACGTACACGCAAGACCCCAGATCCTGGTCTAAGTAAAAAGCCGTTGAAATGAGATCTGGAACTTTTAGCCAGGCCGGAGAAGACCGCCTCATTTTACTCAGGATGATGCGGGTCTCTCTGCGTATATAGGTATCAAGTGTTACAGTAATGTTTGATCGCACTTGCCCCTCCCCACTATATACGTTAAATTGTAATATTACCGTTGTCAAGTGCTTCTTTCCTTTAACCTTTACTTTTCTTCTTCTTCGAGTAGACATCGTTTCTTTTGGGTGGCTTTCTTTTTTCGCTCTGTCGTCATTCCAGACAGCTCCTTCCATCTTTTACCTTTGCCCATCTTCTCTTCTATCTTCTATCTTCTATCTTCTATCTCTCTATCACTGGCTCCATCCGCGCATATGATTGCGTTACAACACCAGCCTATCTCGCATCCTGCCAAAGTGGATATCTCACTCCTACTCAAGCCCCAAGATGAGGAAGAAGCCGCCCCGGGCATCAACACCGGGTTCCCGCCCAGAATCCCAGGGCCACCGCTGGGCTCCATGGGCCCCATCATGACCATGCCGGGCCCTGCTGCTATGACGGCCATGCCTCCTCTCACCAAGTCGGGCCCCTCAGGTGCCCCCAAACGTCTGCAACCGGCGCATACTGCCGAATCGCCGGCAAAGAAACAGTCCAAATGGTCACCAGAAGAGGATGCCTTGATCATCGAGTTGCGAGGCAGTGGGATGAAATGGGAGGATATCAGCAAACGACTGCCAGGCCGCAGTGCGATCAGCTGTCGACTTCATTATCAGAACTACCTGGAGCGCCGAAGTGAATGGGACGAGGACAAGAAGAACAAACTAGCTCGTCTATATGAGAGGTAGGTTGAGAAAGAGAGAACAAACACATGAGCAGTCCACTAATCTTCCGACCCGTTTCAATAGATTCAAAGCCGAAATGTGGTCCAAGGTGGCCGAAGAAATGGCTATCCCGTGGCGTGCAGCAGAAGCCATGCACTGGCAACTGGGAGAACAGGAGATGGCCCGCCGTGCGGGCGTCGTACCATTCTCCCTCTCCAGCGCTGCCATCGATCCCCCCACCACCAGAACACGTCGTGCCAGCACCTCTCTCTCGCGGCCCAGGAAAGGGTCTTCCTCACGCGCAATCCCCGGTCAATTTCCCGGCCTCCCACCCCAGCTTCCCTCCCTGGAAGAGCTCACTGCAGGCGTTCCTGCCTACGCACCCGCTCCCCCTCCAAGAGAGTTTTATGGAGCTGGACGACCGTCTGAAATAGGCATTCCCCCGCCAGGTCTGATGGGCCCTCATCTCGGCATGCCCCCTAGAACCCTGCCCTAAGTCGACGACGATGACGCCTACACGTCTTTCCTTGAATTTTGATCTCTTTTTTCTTTTGCTTTGTTGGTCCTCTGTTACGAATTGCATAGCGCCGGCGGGAGGATATCGTGATTTGAGGAGATAGTAAATCGTATAGATGATTGCTATCCCTCGGTGTTTGTTGAGCTGTTTTCTCTCTGTTTTGCAGGATCTTTGGCAGGACCAGCAGTGCGAATGGATTTGTTTCTCCATGACTCCGAGGCTGGTTCTCGGAGTGCATGCTTGCATGCACCACGTTCTTTCTCAAACGTCAGTCGTCTTGGGCGTCGCGATCGCCCACCAATTGTCTTTCTCGTACCCCGCTTCCAGCACACGACCGCCAGCGTTGTCGATGTCCCGCTCTAGCTCGCCTTCCTCGTACAGGTGGTAGTAGCGGTGGAAGGTCTGGGGCTGGTCACCCTTGCGAACCCAGGGGACCATTCGATCCTGCTCATCACCCTTGTCCCAACCTCTGCGGCTGTTCTTCTGTTCAAGGGCCCAGGCATAGATCAAGATCTTACCACCCTCATGCGTCTTTGAACCAACTTTGACTGTCCGCAGAATCTCAGCGACTGCCTGAATGCGCCGAGCCGGGGTGGAAAGATGGTGTACGACCGCGATCGAGATTGCAAAGTCAAAGCTTGCGTCCCGATGGGGGAGGTCGAGAATGTCGGCTACTACGGTCGAATGCGGCTGGTGCTGAAGGGCAATCCGAGCCAGGTTTTCAGATCTGCTATTGGGTCAATCAAAGCCATGCAGTACGAAGAAAGTGAGCGGAAGCTCCATCCCGTTAGAGGGGTAAACCAATATCCATAAGAAATGGAAAAAAAAAAAAAAAAAAAAAAAAAAACCAAAAAAATTCCAAACTTTTATCACGTACCTATCCGAAGCAACGATAAATACATCGCGATTGACCATCAAGTTTTTGCCATTACCACATCCTACATCTAGACCCACTGAACCGGGCGCCAGACCCTGTAGGAATCGTTCGACTATAGGCCATGGCTTGGAAACGGTTAGTTTGATGTGCTGTTGCAGCCAGTCGCTTAGACACTTAGACACACCTTGTACCGGGTAGCGGAGAAATGCTGGGCAATCTGCTGATAAACCTCATGCACATTCTTTTGCTCGTAGGCTTCATCTGCCTGTGGGGTCGCCATGGTGTTCGAGACTGAAAGAGGTGAAGAATTGAAAAAGTGAAGTGAGAACGATATCACGTGGCCTAGGACATAGTGCGGGCAACACATTCAACGTTGTCAATTGTCAACGTTGTATATACTGAACTCGATTATGTCAAAAGTAAAGATACACAACTACCTAGGTATGGGAGCTCTAATTACTTACGGTTCAAAATTACTTCCTCTTACCTGGTGTGGTGTATTGATCTTTCCAGACCTAGAACCCTATTTCGGCAATTGGTTGAGTACCTAGATCAGCACCTAGAAGGGTTTCCCGTGCTTCGTCCTACGTGGGATCTGAGTATTTCGGGATTTCACAGTCGACTTGTCGACTGTGTCAAGCGGTGCCTGTTCCTGGCGCGGCGAGAGCTGACTAATATTTTCTCCGTATAGGAGAGATTCCTTTTCGTGTCAACCACAGAACACAACAAATGTAAGTACTACCTACTCGCTTCAAAGGCTGGTTCTTCATGGAGGCTTTGGAAGGCCCCGTGTCACTGCAACATATGCATCCCCTCCAGTTGCATGCGGCAGCTTATCCTAAGCCCCTCAGGGGATTTTGATATTGCTATGCAACCCGCGGTGACATTGAATAAATGGCTTCATTTGTGACATAAACCAGTCCCCATGGGACTTCTGATTTCATCATTCCTAAATTCGGTCTACACATGGAGAGCTCAGACTCGTGGATCAAACACAACCAATGCTAACCGTTCTCTAGAAAAGTAAGAACAAAAGGGGGAAAAAAAGAGACATCATGGCGTTTCAGCCTACTCCGACGGATGTCTCCGTCATCATCACCAATGCTGCATCAGGCAAAGCCAATGATACAGAGCCCAAGTTCTTGACAGAACGCCGCATCACCCCTACCTGGACCGTGATGCAGGTCAAGACAAAGCTGGAGACCATGACTGGTATCCCACCAGGAAGCCAGCGCCTGCGGGTCAAAACACCCGGCCGACCTGATCAATGGGCTGATGGGGATGACCGCCTGATTGGAGACTGGGGACTGGTGAAGGGATCGGAGTTCGAGGTTTGTTTCTTCCCATAACTGTCTCTGCTGTGGCTGCTCTGCTGGCATCAAAAAAAAAGAAAATGGCCCTTTATTTGATTCAATTGAAGAGCCATTGTTGAAATGAAACTATAGAAAAGACCCCATGCTGAACATCTTTCGCAGATCCATGATAGTCGTCCGCAAACCATGCGGGCCAATTTCACCGACCTGTCATCCGTCGATAAATACGTACTGCCAACTGAAACATACGAGGCCCGCTCAGACTCCGTATTGGCCTGGAAGAAGAACAAGAAGCTAGGCCGATTTGATCCTAACGCTCTATCACCCGAAGATGCTCTGCGCCATCAAGCAGAGAAGGATCAAGCCGAGGTCAACACACGAGGTTTGTTGGAAACACGTGAAATATCCTTTTGTGATTGATCTAATAGTGTCTGGTAGGAATTGCCGTTTCTAACCGGGCAATTGTGCTGCCTTCAACTCCGCCGCATATCCGACGGGGCACTATTCGCTTCGTTGGGCCTGTTCCCAGTATCCCCATTACCGGCCCGGGTCGCGAGCTGCAACAGAGTGGGGAGCTTCCGGCGAATCTCCAGCCTATCTGGGTTGGGATTGAGCTTGACGAGCCGATGGGGAAGAACGATGGTAGTGTGGGTGGGCAACGCTATTTCGAGTGCCTAGGCAACCGGGGCATTTTTGTCAAACCTGACAAGGTGGAAGTGGGAGAGTTTCCCCCGTTAGGTCTTGACGATGAACTGGATGAGCTTATGGAAGAGATATGATAAACATCGAACTATCTCATTGAATAATCGAACAAAGGACCGTTTCTGTCTGCCAATAAAACGAATAGATCAAGTAGATGAGATTTGGCGTCCCAGGCTCTCTCACTTGCTCTTCCACCACTAATTAGCACCAATACAATAGACACTGCATAATTAACAGGACACACAGGCGGGAACGCCAAAACCCAAGGTAATCGTATGAAACAAATCGCTGAAGAACGAATAAGAATGACAAAAGACATAGTTGAACACCACAAGAGACATTCCAGGGTATCCATTCACGTAATCGAGAGCATCATGGCAGGTTGTCAATGGCGCATTAAGGCAGTAGACAAGGACAAAACAGATTGGATTGATCATTTGCTCGTCTTTTTCTGCTTGCCCCTAGGGCGTCCCTTGCCCTTCTTAACAGGGGGAGAAGCAGGAGCAGCGGATGCGGTTTCAGCCTCATTCTCGTTCTCAGTGCCAGCTTCGGGAGTTGGGGGCTGCCTGTCATTCTTCCTGCCTCTAGGGCGTCCTCTGCCCTTCTTAACAGAGGCAGAAGCAGGAGCAGCGGATGCGGTTTCAGCCTCATTCTCGCTCTCAGTGCCAGCTTCGGGAGTAGTGGCCTGAGTGTCGTTCTCCTCTTCCTCCTCGGGGAGCTGTCCTTGGGTGAAAAATAGCCGTACTTCTTTGCTATGGATATTTGCGAAGCTATAATAGTTGCCTGGAAAAAGAACCCTCGGATTAATAAAACCTATAGCCAAGAAAAAAAAAAAGAAACATAAGACTTACCACGAGGAACTTGGAAAACGCAGCCCTTGCCAGCACTGAATTGAATTCCTGAAATGTCTACTTGCACGCGTCCGTGGCATACGTAGAATACCATGTGCATCCTCTTCGAGTTTTTGGGTTTCTTCACTCCTTTAGGTGGAAGCTCCACGACTCCAGAACCAATGAACGTTCCACTGAGAAGTTTTGCAAACCGGAATGATGAGCCTTTGACCTCTCGCGTTTCGATGCCAGAAGGAGCATATGCAACGTCTGTCATGAGTCAGCGAATGAACCACAGCGGCTGAAACGGCATACTTACCCAGAACTTCTTCTTCTTTCGAACTAGTCTGCGTTTTCGAGTCCCATGTTTGGACATAGCCGTGGAGAACACCACCTTCTTGCTCCCAGAGATCAGCATCCCCATCTTCCTCATCCGAGGAGTCATTCCTTGGCTTCTTCGACTTGGATTTTCGACCGCGTTTAGATTTATTTTTCCTTTCAGGCTCTTGCTCTTCGGTGCGAATGACTTCTTTGATGGTCGAAAGGGGGTAGCGATGTCCCTCCGCGACTTCCCCATCACCAAAGACACAACGTTCATTGCGCCAGTACGCCAAAGGGCGAACAGACACCCGCCCAGATCGAGTATGCGTTGCACTGATGTCCTCGGGGTTTTCCCGCTTGAGAATGTACAAACTTCGGCCCTTCAAAGGACCTGTGCGGTTGGCGTAATTGTCCACCACGCGATCCAGTTCTGGCTCTAAAGGTTCTCGCGCGGCCTGTGCTACTTTCGCCGTCATTCTTTTCTTGGTTGGTCTGGTATCGGCATCTCCATCAATGTCGCGACGCTGAGATTTCGGAGGACGCCCGCGGGGTTTGGCTGGCGGTTTATCTGCTTTGGCGGTCTTTGCAGCGCTCTTATTCGCCTTTGATGTTGTAGTCTCGTCCGTTCTGGGTGGAGTATTGTCAACCATAGAAGCGTCATCATGTCCATTCTGATTTTGCTCCAGAGGATCCGTAAACTCCTCTGCACCAGCCCGAGAATCAAGGCTATTGCCAAGATCTTGTTGTAAGCGGGCAATAGTACCTACATTCTCGTCATTCTCGTCATTCTCATCGCCCTCGCCATCGGAGAAATCAGGTAGCACTGAAGGCTCGGACTCTGCGGCTAACTGAGCTTTTGTCTTCCATGTGTCTTTCTTCTGGTTTAATCGTCCCGCGTTCACGGAGCGGGTAGATAGCGGAGAGGGGTCCGGAGGCGAATTTTCCTGCGCACTAGCTGAGCCATTGCCATCGTACGGACTTGAGGACTCATGGATATCCTGCAGTTCCGGGGTTGATCGCAATGCAGTAGGCCCTCGTGGAGACCCAGTGAGGCCAGTCTTCATTGGCGACCGCGCAGCGGACGGGGAAAGGAAAGAGGTTCGTGGGCCATTGGCACTCCTGAGAAAGTCCATTGGATCCGGCGCATTGCCTGGAAAAGTTGAACCGGAGAATCAGCATGCGGAAACCAAACTTCGGGGAAAGCACCAGTGGCGCACCTTCATCCATTGACATTTCATCGGACCCAGTTGAGGATGCATTCTCCTCTTCAAACGCAGGGAGCCCGACTGGCGACTTCTCGGGCGAGGAGAAGAGGCCGTCCACTTCTTCCATTCCATGCTCATCGCGTCGCCCCTCTTTGAGAGAAATACCGGTGCGTCTAAAGATACCAATCGCGTTAGACCTGGGGTTCACGAACACTTGCTTCGCACTTCACAGTAACATGTCTTACCTTCCCGTGGTTCCCACGTTGGAGTAGTCGAAGTCGCGGGCCTTTCCGGGCCCTCGTGCCATATCGGAGGTTGAACACCAGACAGTGAATAACGGAGACCACAAAAACGTAGCGCTTTTCGCATAAAAATGATTCGCAACAAATTATATCAAAAACAGGTAGAACAGTACAGCGAGAAGCAAAGGTGGAGGGGAGGAATGATGCGACGGAATTTGGGCGGGAGAAACACGCGCCCGCCCGCTAATCCCGAAAAGTCGACGCGTTGCATACTTGAGCCATCTTCCCTGAAACAGGACGAACATTCGAACTTGTACTTCAAAATCTTCATATTCACACAATGACCAAAGAGACTTCCTCCGCCAATGCACCAGAATCGTCCACTTTTATCCCCCCCAGTGTGATTCCCGAACGCCTGTTCTCCGGTGATTCCTACGCGTACTACACTCCATGCCCGAACGCAATTACGCCCCAATATGCCTCTCCTACAGCCAACAACGCTGTCACAAGTACACCATGTGTCCTGGGCGTCGATGAGGCTGGCCGTGGCCCGGTTCTAGGGCCAATGGTCTACGGCGCCTTCTACCTTCCTCTCGAACTCCACCACTCGCTTTTGACCGAACAGCATAGCTTTGACGATAGCAAAGTGCTGACACCTGCTGTGCGTGCCAACTTGATGCAGCTCTTAAACACACCAGGAGACTCGCTGTTTGAGTCTTGTGGGTATGCAATCAAGGTACTTTCGGCGCGCGACATCTCTTCCGGCATGATGAGATCACCCACGGCAGTGTACAACCTGAACGCACAGGCGATGGATGCAACGGTGGAGATCATTCGAGGTGTCGTTCAAGACCGTGGAGTTGATGTGCGAGAGGTTTACATTGACACTATTGGTAACCCGGCTACATACCAGCAAAAATTGGAGCGGATATTCCCATCTTTGAAGATCACTGTCGCAAAGAAGGCAGACTCCTTATACCCCTGTGTCAGCGCTGCTAGTGTGGCAGCCAAGGTGACGCGTGACGTTGCGCTGGAGATCATGTACGAGGATATCCTCCAAGCACAGCAATTGTCTGGCCCACCCCCCGAGACTTGGGGCAGCGGGTATCCCTCAGATTCAAAGTGTGTTGGCTGGCTTCGACGCAATATGGACCCTGTATTTGGATGGGGCAATGAATGCCGATTCAGCTGGGGTACTGCGAGGGAAATGCTCGAGCTGAAAGGTGGAGCAAGGGTTGACTGGCCTGTCGACGAGGAGGACGGCACTTCAAGGCTCAGTGAGTTCTTAGTATCATCGGGCCCGGGGAAAAGCACAACTCGAGATGGATTACGGGATTGGTATGGACAGAGGCCAACAGAGATACTATGATTGCAATCCCGGGGAATATTCGTGGGAATGCGTGGAATTAGATATGACTTGATATAACATTGATGATACCTATGAACTTGCTTTCAGGAAGCAAAGCGAGAGTGATAACAAATAAAAAGCGGACCGATAGGTCCTACCGCGAGTATCATTAAGAAAAGATCATGCAAAAAATGGGTATCATAGGCGAATGGAAGCCGGACAAGTTTTAAGGAATCACAGGGTAGCAGTCGAGAAATAATAATTTTCCCAGAGGTATTCATAGTCCTCCACAATACTGCCCACCATGTCCAACAATGGCTTGCCCTTCATCTTGCCTGTCACGCTGTGAAGCCAGGACCTAATTCACATGTTAGTCTTTGTTCGGGGAATTCAAGTCTCAGCCCAGGGGTTCTTACTTGGTAATGTTTTCGTAGAATGCACCTCGCAACAGCCACCAGCCCATTGACCATCCACGCTTCTTAAGCTCCTCCCGCTCAAGGCCCGTGAGTCCTCTGAGGCCACCGGCGACCCTTTCACGGAAGTCACGCTTGGCAAGCTGCCGACAGCCATACTCCATTCCAAATCCAATGAGCCATGGTCGCCAACTGCGCTTATCCTTGCTCCATTTTTGCATCGCCAACGCGTACGCGACAGGCCGAAGGATGTATAGCACTTCAGCTAATTGTCCTTGTCCCGTCGCACGGTGAAGAAGTGCCTTCGGGGGCTTGATATCATCCGCTGTAAGCACCTTTGAGATGAGATAGTTTGACACATCGTTGACGTCAGGGAGAGACGGCAGGGATAGCCCTGTGCGCGGCATCGTCCAGTTCAAGCCTGAAGACCGTTCGCTCACGGGAATGTCCATACCGTTCCAGTCCTCCTTCTGGTCGCCCTCTTCCGCTGTTCTTGGGTCCAATTCGCGCTCCGGGAGTGGGGGGCTGACAAGGGGTCTGGAATTGGTCAGTCGGAGCAGGAGCAGGCGGCAGACTGCCTTGGCGAATTCAATGAAGACGACCACACGCCAGCGAGTCTTCTGGCCCCGTCGCCGTGCTGCCATCTCCCAGAGAAGCTCTGTGTACTGGAGCATCTGCAGCGCAAGCGCTACCTGGCGGTATAACGAGGAGCGAGAGGTCCAATATTTGGTATACCGGGAATGAGGAGTAGGCTGTGGCCGAGGAACAGTCGGGGGAAGCCGATCAATTACACGCGAAACAAGAGAGTCATGGTATAGCGACAACAACTGGACACCGGAATGCACTGAAGGGGTTATCAGCACACGCTCGACAGCAGGTACACTGTTATACTAACCACATTCTGAAGGTATTTCTGATTCGCGATATCGCCCTAGCAAATTAGGTGAGTTAAGAACATTCCCACAAATCCAAGCACCAGAGTGGAGAAACTCACCTGGAATGATATATGTCAAGGATCGCAGCGCAGACTCGACTTGACCAACCGAGCTGGCATTCTTGGTCACGAAGTCTTCATAGAGAGAAAGCCATTTAGATGGTTTCAAAAGTTCTGGAGGTATTGGATTCTGGATGTTGCGAACGGTCTCCATCTTGAAGCGAAAGCATGTCAAGATAGATGAAGTGACGGGAGAGCGAGATCTGGGGGAGAGGTCACAGGCACGTGGTCCCGCGTTGCCAAGAACATTTGGGCCGAGGTTGATGCGTTCGGACTTGGTACTACCCATATTCATGTTGCGAAATGCATAGTTTGTGATTTTTGATATGTGTTCGCCGATATCATCTATATATATATATATATGCTACATACTCATAGAATCATAGTGTCTTATTCGTCTGCCCATGTCCATAACCCTCCAGGGCGCATGGCCTCTCGGTATCGCTCCTCCACTTTTTCTCGCTCCAGTCTTTCAGCAGCTTCACGATCAGATTCCTCGTCTTGTGTATCTGGCATGCCTGTTCGCCAGAATCCAGGAGGGGATTGGGCTCGCTGGTGAGTATGTCGATGTCGCCCATACTGGTTGGCCAAGGCCCTGGCTCGCGCTTCCACCAGTAGATTCTCACGGTCTTGACCCTTCAGAGTTTGAAGTAATTGCGTATCGTCTCCCAGATATTCCTGTAGTATTCTCTGATCTTCTTCTTCTTTTGCTGCTCCAGATCTGCCAGGAAGACCCCCAAGGCGAGCCATGGCCCGGAACCGATCCCCACAGCAACCTGGGCGAGTGCAGCCTGATATACATTTACGGTCATCTTTCTTGCGAACCACCGTATCGTAGGCAAAGTCAAGTCCTTGATTTCTCGCGGGGTTGATTTTGAAATGCTCCAGCCTTAGACATCGAAGAGGCCTGGCCCTGTAAGGCTCATCGTCTGGATCTACGTCGGGCGCAGTTTGACTTGGAATTATTGGCATCAAATCACCTTGTGGTGCGGTATCTTCCGTTATTGTAATCGAGCCCGCAGCTTTTTTCGAAGCGCTGAGTGGCGACCTGGAGGGTGCCGATCGATCCAACAGATTTTCCAGGCGTCTGTGGGCAGGTCTGTTACTGGCACCCTTCTTCGATGGCCTTAGGGTTGCGTGAGAGGCAACATCTTCCCCGTCTTCTGCCAATGATGGTATTGCACGTCTCTCCAGGTCTTTTTCGTGTTTCGCATAGTGCGTTTCATCGGGGTCTATCGCAGTACGTGCGTTTCCATCGACAGGCCGAAGCACTGAGTGTTGCGATGTCTGCCGGTCTGGTGGAATGTGCTTCGAATGAGGTACACGCTTTATGCTGTTGTTTGAGTCCCAATTGTTCCCAGAATTGGCATCCTTGTAGGCTTTTCGCTTCATAGGTGTTCGAATTGTGTCACCTATTTCGTCAAGATCTTGTGTGCCTGCGGATGGTAGTTCGTGGTTATATGTGGAGGGTCGGATTGGACTGGAAGACATAATCTCGTTTTTAACAAGTACAGGGTGCGCTGAGCTCGCCTCCTCCCACTGGTTATTGGGCAATGGATGCTCGCTGGGAGACGCTGGCGGAAGTCTCTGCCCTTTTGGCTGGCTGTGCACACCGAGTAAAGTACATGCTCCATCAGAAGATTGTTCTGCGCGATCCACATCTAGTGGAGGAGAGCTTGATTGAGTGGAAGCTGGTTCTGATGGATGGTTGAAGGTTGCCGTTTTGTTATGATCCAGTTTAGCTGCTTCCTCAGGGCCGTTTGCATGTTTGCGGATCGACGACGACTTGAGAGCTTTGGCTGGAGAATCTGAGCTCTCTTCTCTTGGACGTTTTTTTGCAAGGCTTTGAGTCGCTGGAGAGTGTTCCTTGTCAACTATATCCATGGTGGTACTTTTCACTCTGCGAAACGTGACTGGTTCGCCATTGAGAACAATCGTGAATTCTTCATGTTTTAATTGTTCATCCCACCGCCGTAGTTTCTTCTTATGCTGCAAAACTCTGGATTTGAGGCGGCTCCAAGTCCGAATGAATGTCTGTAAATTGGTGTAAAGTGCCGTGTATTTGGCCTCGACCATTCTTGGTGAAGTCAGAACATCGGAAGGATCATCTTCCATGCTATTCCCCCAGAGGTTCTTGGGGTTGAATTCGGCTTCTAGATTTGCGTATTCTCCGGGAAGCTCCAGATCGTGCGGATCAACTTCGTACTGCCGCAGCTCAATTTGGAGAGCATCAATATTCTGTCGAAGCTCTTGGATTTTGGCCTCTGCTTGTCGCTGGGCTTGACTGGCCCGTAATTCTTTTATTTCTGCCCCTTTGGTGTAAGTATCGAGCTGGGATTTCAAGCGTTTGTACGCCTTGTCAAAAGAAGCTTCACAGGCATTTGCCACTGCGGCATGAAGTTCCTGGACAACTTCCATTGTGATAGGGGAAGCGTCAAGATGAGTTAGAGAGAGACGCGACGCGTTTGGGCCCACGTGAGCTTATCGATAAGGACCTCTCCACCTCTCCGTTCGCCAGGGCTGTCGATGATCTTGTCGCACAGAATGTTCAAACGGCGCAAAGACCAGGACTCTGCTCAGCTACACAAGCGTCTTCGTACTCGCGATGCTGGGTCTGTGGACCGCCTGTCTCGCTTGAGTAATGAGCTCCTACTTCATATCTTCTCATTTCTGCCTGTTTCATCGCTGAATGTGTGCCAAAGGTAATACATTCGCTGTTGATCTAAATCTCAGTATTGGCACTGACTTGACTTTACTACAAGGTTATCCCATCGGTTCCATGCTCTTGGTGGTGACTCCGAGCTATGGAAAAGGCAGTACTACTCAGAATGGGTGCGACCTCGTGCCCGCCGGCTCGCAAATGTTAGACATACAACACTCCCAGCCAAGACAGACTACTCGCCCAAAGTCGCAACATGGTTCGACCATGGTCACTTGGCACAGGAGGCCAAAACCAATTGGAAAAGACAATACCGGCTTCGGCATAATTGGTCCAGAGGACTATGCCGGTTTACTGAAGTCGAATTTCCTCAGCCGCCATGTCCTCCAACCCTGGTCAGATTTTGTGCTGGGGTTGTCTTCTCAGCGGACCCGTCGTACGGGCTCCGGGCTTGGCCTGCAAGGGACCCAGCATCTTGTATGGCAAGAGTTCCATTGACGGCTCATCCCAATGAACCACCCGTAGCCCCAACGGCTTTGGCGGTAAGTCAGGTTCAAGACGAGATCGAAATCTCAGTAGGATTGGGAAATGGCCATTTTAGCCTCTTCGTCTTGAACATTAGAACATCCGATCTGAGCTTTCAATCCTCTCATCTAGGTTGCATTGATGGTGCTATAACTGCAATGGCATTGTCATCGCCATACCTGTTGGTGGTATCCCAGCATAAAGATTTGACACTGTACAATCTGCGTCACGGAAGCCAGCGGGCAGGTAAAACTGGCGAGATTCAAGACCCACGCCAACTCGCCTCTCTCAGAGCGGAAAATATCGTTGCACCTATGACTTTATCTCTTCGAGTCTCAACTTTTGATATTGTCGCGACTATTGTGTATAGCTTCTTTCATATTGGATGTGGCTGGTCGCTGGGAATTCAAGAACTGCGCCTGGGCAAGGATGGCCAACAACTTGACTCACGACTAGCCACTACGGTGGATTCACAATATGGGTTACGGCCACCACAAGGTCTACCACAATCCCAAAAAAGACGACACTCAGCGACTCGGGCAGTCAACAGTCAAGGCCTCACCACTGGAACACCAACCATCCTACACCAGAGACCGCCAACCTCTATGTCTTATTCTCACCCATATCTGCTGACCTCTCACGCGGACAACACGTTGACTATGTATCTTGTGGTCTCTACATCCGACAATTTATTTGTTCAAGGTGGCCGGCGCCTTTGGGGCCACACCTCTTCTGTATCCGCTGTTCAAGTGACAAATCGTGGTAAAGCTGTTTCAGTGAGTGCTCGAGGAGACGAAATTCGAATCTGGGAATTGGAGATGGCGATATCTACCTTGGGCAGTCGCAAATATTTCAAAGAAGAGAATGGGGTCAAGCTCAGCCCCGAAATAAAGCAGGATGAAGGTTCAGAGGTTGCCCCTGTCCATCACAGCTTGGACAGAGTAGATCATGCCCAAGGATTATTGCAAGGTTGTGTTGGGTTTGACGAGGAGCGAGTACTGTTGCTCCGAGAGAAGACGGGCACACAGCTCCTTGGATGTTATGACTTTACATGAACTAATTCCACAGCCGTGAAAAAGGCAGGCCAACTCCACAGAAGCAAACATTCTGACGCGTGATTTGACGATCGCAATGCGGCCAATAACCCGGGGTTCAGGAATCCGGTCGTAGCACAAGGTACTCACCCCGGACTGGGGACCCTGGCAGGGGGTCTCTGGGGTATAAAAGTCATGATCGCCCTACAATTGGGCCAAGGCTCCTGTGGATTTCTCATGACTCTTCGTACATCCGTACATCCAGAGAAAGGAAAGGGAACACTCCAGTTGTATAAAGATGTGAAAGTTCACAGCGAGAAAATGAAGAGACAAAGAATGAAGAAATGAAGAAATGAAGAGAGATGAAAGATGGAAAATGCAAGATGCTTGATCAAAGCCCAAAGCTAAGCACTTCTCATACACTTCCTCTCCATATCCCAGATGAAAAGTGGTCGGGCGGTCAAGCGAGTAAGCTTGCGGGAAGATTTCTCCCCGCACTACAATTTTCAGGACTCAATTTTTTTGACTTCTTCACTCTACACTTTTTCTCCAATATTCTTACTTAAAATGGATTTCCCTACCGGACGTGGCGGCTGCTTCAACTGTAAGTCCTTTCCCCCGGTTTCTCTGCTCTGAGCTTGATGCTTTTTCCGGATTACTTGGGATTTCTTCTATTCTTGGCCATTGGTACTGACTTTCTCTTCTCACAGGCGGCGAGGCCTCTCACCAGGTAATTATTGTCTTTGTTTGAATCTCTATATGGTTTAGATGGTTCAATCTATAAAGAAAAAGAGGCATGAAGCTTATTTGATCATTCTAGGCCAAGGACTGCCCCAAGAAGGGTAATCCCACCTGGTAATGCGTCTTTTCCTGGTTGATATAATGTACAAGCTAATTTGTGTCTTCTATAGCTACAACTGCGGCGGTATGCTTCATCTCTCAGATACTGTCCATGGTTAGATATCTGGACCGGTTGGAACATTGCTAATCAGATCACTTTCCATTTCAGGCCAGGGTCACTTGAGTAAGTCGACGGACTCTCCCATTTCTGGACTTGACTGACATCTCAAAGGCCGTGAATGCCAGGAACCCGCGAAGGAGAAGTCGTGCTACCGCTGCGGTCAGACCGGTCACCTTTCCCGCGAGTGCCCCCAGGGCGGCGACAGCAACTACAGCGGCGGTGGCAGCCAGGAGTGCTACAAGTGCGGACAGGTCGGCCACATCGCCCGTCACTGCCCCCAGGGTGGTAACTACGGCGGCTACGGCGGCGGTTACGGTGGTGGTTTCGGCGGTGCCGGTGGCCGTCAGCAGACCTGCTACTCGTGCGGTGGCTTCGGCCACATGGCTCGCGACTGCACCCAGGGCCAGAAGTGCTACAACTGTCAGTGATCGCCTTGTGTGGATACGAGTATCTACTAACCTCATATTTAGGCGGCGAGGTTGGCCATGTTTCCCGTGACTGCCCTACTGAGGCCAAGGGTGAGCGCATGTGCTACAAGTGCAAGCAGCCCGGCCACGTGCAGTCCGCTTGCCCTAACTAAGGCCTTGCATTGCTGTTCGGTCGACATCTTTCTGCAGTTTCTACGGGATCGGATGACATTTATCTTGCATGCACGAAACGAATTTCTCTTTTTTTCCTGAAAATGTATGATTAGAGATCAACGTCTGGCAGGTTGACATGATCTACCTTATGATGCTCCCCGAGTTTGATTTCCGCGGCTTTTGATAACGCGCAAAATGTGAAGCAGGGGACCCTGCAAATTCTCGTATTTGCACCTAGTGCCTTTTGGGCTCATCTCGTAAATTGAAACGGATGTCAACCATGTCTTGATTTGAATGAAATTAATGTTAAACGCTTGGTATCTAGATGTGAGATGTGTAGCGCGCATAGCTCGACTACGAGCTGCAGCTACATAGCATAGCCCTCTTGTACTTGGGAACGTCCCCACAGAAGCGCTGTTCCTCTTCTTTGTCGAGGCCCCATTCATCATTAAAAGGATTCAAGGACATTTGCATGACCCTTCCCAGAATCTCTCGGTCTCCTTTGTGTTCAACGCGTTCGATGACCTCATCAAGAATCCATCCTCGAGGCACAAACTATATCAGAGAAGGGTCAGTCAACCTACACCAGAAGACAAAACGGAACGATCTTCAATATGCTCTTACGTTTGGATTGACAGATTTCATCGCCTTTTGTCTTTCCTCGTCATTTTCAGAGCCCCAGTCTTCAAGCACACGAGCTCGCCAGCCATCAAGCCATTTCGCAATGCGTGCTCTGGCTGTATCATCAGTGTAGCCAATTCCACCGAAACCTTCACTGTGGAAGAAAATCGAGGCTGTTTCCTTCCGGCCTTCTTCGGTTTCCAACTTGGACAGCGGCAACCTAGAGAGCCGGCGGAAAAAGTGGTTGAAGTCCAGCTCGAGGGCCTCAAGTGTGTCCAGCATCTCCGAAAAGAGGTTTTGGAAGTCCGACTCGACTTGGGTCTTCAGTCCTAGCCTCTGGCACATCAATCGCTTGTATTCGTTCAGGAACACTGCTCTGAACTCCTCACCGGTGCGGTCAATGATGTTCTCCGCACGTTTGACGATTTCTGGTTCAAGATCCTCCGACACACCATCTTTCACAAAGCTTTCTTCGTCGACTCGGTTTCCAGCTCCAATTAGTTCGCCCAGTGACTCACCAAGTCGAACCAAATTCCACCAAATAATGCTGGGCTGGTTCCGATAGGCATAGCGCAACATGTGGTCATCATGATTCGGGGTATATTGGGGATCGAAGTTGTCCATGAACGCGAATGGGCCAAAGTCAAGTGATAAGCCGTAGATGGATGTATTATCCGTGTTGAGCACGCCGTTCATGAATCCATAGGCCTGCCACGCGGCTACTGTCTTCGCGTTGCGGCGAGAAATTTCTCGATACAGCCTCGCAAATCGATTCTCCTGTACGCCCTGGTGGTCTTGGACCTCGTCCCGGGAGATTCCCCTTGGAGGATTGCCCATCTCCGTGGGAGATTGCTGTTCACGTACTGACACTATGGCAGGAAGAGATTCCCACCCACCAAAGACGTCTTCGGCAACATATGTTGCGAGTTTCCTAATGAGCTCACGATCTCCACGAACACGAAGAAGATCAAAAGTGCCAATTCTCAACCAAGTCTCGGCAAACCGGGCAACGATTGCTCCAGGCTCAAGACGCTCACGCAACACCTTGGCATTAGGTACAGAGGTGAGTGAGAGTGCACGAGTAGTCGGTATACCAAGAGCGGATAGAGCTAGAGGTTCGTCAGTGGATTGCTCTTGAATTCTCACTGAGATCATATACCTTCTGAGACCACGTATTCACGGATACTCGATCGGAGGACAGCTTTACCATCCGCGAAACGCGAATACGGTGTTCTGCCTGCCCCTTTTAATTGAAGCTCATATCGCGTGTTGGTGTGCGGGTTGGTGCACTCGAAGAGGCTGATTGCACGCTGATACAAGTACCCTTTACGTTAGCCATATAGGCTGCATCATATGCGTGTCAACTTACCCCGTCTCCAAGCTGTCCGGCCCACGAACCGCTATTTGGTGTCAGTTATAGAATATCACAATGATTCTCTAGCTATGGCTTACAATTGCCACCCTGTACATGTTAGAGTCCATGAACTCGATGATCAGAATAACGGATACTTACCTCCATAACACTGGGCCCAAGGGTAAACTCCACCCTTCTCCTCATCCCACCAGAATTCATTCCCTGCGACTAGCGCTTTGAACTGCGCCGTTTGATCTTCACCGGGCTTTAGTCCCACGTCTTTCATTGCCTTGGGACTAACACCCAGAAGTTCTGGTGCATCTGTCGGCTCCGGGCGGACATAAGTAAACAGTGCTCCTTTGACCATGCGGGGCCCGAGAGATTCTCTCGGGGCCTTGTGTGAGATTTCTGGAGTCTCAAAAGCAGGATCAGGAGGCAGTTTAGACGTGAAGTTGTTTGATTTTGGCAGCTCAACCAGGGAGACCCCGGCGCCACTGGGAAAATGGGACGCCATCTGGCTCAAACGATTCCGAACTGGTGATCTGAAGTTGGGAAGCATACGAGTTGAGCAAGCGACAAGGTAATTCATGAAGAAACAAAGTAGATCGAGGAGAGTCGAAATGAAAGTGTAGCCCAGGTGCTAACTATGAATGCGAAATGACATAATGTTGGCAATTATTAATCGCGACTTCCCGAGGCATACGCGGTAACTCCCCGCGCCTATATTCGTTCTTCTTTTCTTAATAATTCTTCTTCTTTTTCTTTGTCGTCGTCTTCTTCATTATGGCAGGCACTATTGAGATTATTCCCACATTGGAGCTCAATGACAATACCTGGGTTCCGGTCGTAAGTGTCTTGCTCTCCTACATGGAATGTTACTGATAAATCCAGCTTGGATATGGCACCGGCACCGCCTGGTATAAGACGTCGAGAGATAGTGGTACCAACCGTGACTTGGTCGATTCAATCAAGGCGGCAATCAAACTAGGATACCACCACCTCGACGGAGCTGAAGTCTACCAGACCGAGGAGGAACTCGGATTGGCAATTAAAGAGAGCGGTGTCCCTAGAGAGAAACTCATCGTGACGACCAAAGTCATTACCAGTATCGCTGACATTCCTCGGGCCATTGACACCAGTCTACAAAAGCTCCAACTTGATTACGTGGACCTGTTAGTCAATCTCGACGAGTGCGATGGACCTGAATTGATGATGATTTTAGGTACTTAATCCATGCTCCGTTCTTTGCAACTACCGAGGCCCAACTCCAGGCTGCCTGGGCTGCCATGGAACAAGTCAAGGAATCTGGAAAGGCTCGCTCCATTGGCGTATCGAATTTCCTGCAGAGTCATTTGGAAACCATACTCAAGACTGCCAAAACTGTGCCATCTGTGAACCAGATCGAGTTCCACCCGTACCTCCAGCATGGAAATTTGGTTTCTTTTCACGAGAGCCAAGGCATCAAGACTGTCAGTTACTCTGGCCTGACACCGACTACTCGTGCTAAAGGTGGGCCGCTGGACCCTCTGCTTACCTCCTTGGCGACCAAGTACGCCGTCAGTGAGGCAGAAGTCTTGCTGCGCTGGACTATTGACCGTGGCTGTGTAGCCATTACGACCAGTGGCAAAGAGTCGCGCATGAGCAGCTATCTCCGTACGCTGACGTTCAAGCTAACACCTCAGGAGGTCGAAGAGATCTCGAAGATTGGCGAGCAGAAACATTACCGAGCATTCTGGCGGGAGAAATATGCGGAAGATGATCGATCATAGACTATCAAGATCAATACAATACAATAGCAATAGTATCAACTATATCAACAACATGAAGTCATCATTTATACCAATAACGTTACCAACAAAATACCATCTCCATGGCTCAATATATGGATATATCAAGAGCAATGGAACAATACAGTACAATACCCCCGGTATTGATAAGATAAGCACCGGCCCGTCACGTACGGACCGTACGTACTCCATCTCCAAATCCTTTGAATCGGAGACATCTCCCACCTTTATTATCCTCTCCTTCTTGCTTCCTTTCCCTTTGTGGCCTACTTCTTGATTCTCTTTGTCTTTTCCATCCCTTCATTGTGCTCGATCTCCCAGGGTTATGGGATCACTTCCCCCACGCGCAAGAGTAATAGGATGCCCTGATTATTCGTTCTCTCAAGGCCCGCTCTTGTCTACTCTCCTTCGCTTGGCTCGATGCTTTGACCACCATTCGGTAACTCGTTTCGTCGACTGGGTGGAAGAACAAAGGACTCGGTGACACGCTTCAGCTTAGCCTGTGAAGCGCGTTTGATACTGGCATCTTTGTTGGAGGAAGTTGCGAAACTCTGCGCACTGCCATGTCGGTGAACGAGAACCGCTATACTCAAAACACCACGAACCCCCGAGCTACAAGATCTCCTACCTTAGACCACGAAGCGCTTGACCAACGATTGAAGCGCCTTTCCGAAGAAGTCCTCCCGTCCATACCTTACCTTCTCACTCTTCCTACCAATTCGCCTTTTCGACAGGGGAACCGGTGTGAGAACCATTGGGCGGTAGGGCATGACAGACCATTCCGTCATCAAGAGCAAGAACTTCAGTATATGACCTTCCTGGCACATCACAATACGGATTCGCTACTTGTCGCTGTTGGGGATTGGTCAGATGAGACGGGGCGCATGATGGACGATCGACCAACGGCCCCAAGCACCACAGAAAATCCAAGGGAATCAGTGGTCAGGAAGAAGATCAGTCTCAAGGATTACAAGAATCAGAAGAATAACGGTCCCATCGCATCTCCTCTGGGCCCCGAACCAAGTAGCCGCAGTACATCAGACTTGCCCCAATCCGAAGAAAAACGACAGGCGACAGGTTCGGAACCACCCAAGAACCCTGATAGGGCCGAGGCACCACAAATGCCACTAAGGTCTGACACGCGCCTTTCTCCTGAAAGGCCGGGCCAGAAACGGCCATCTGGCTCGGACCGTGAGCTCCTCAATCCTCGAGGAACCAAAGATCCCGCAACCCACTCTCCCAAAAAGCCGCGTCTATCTCCTGGTAAAGAAACGTGCCGAGACCCCAGCCCTTCGAAATCGCACTCTCCCAAACTCCCTGCGCTTCTCTCGCCCACCCTCCCACCAACCTCAAGTGGCCCCAAGCTTCCACGTTTGTTGTCTCCTACACTGCCGCCAGACATTGAAAAGGAACTGGCCCGCCTCGAGGATCCTTCACCACCACACAATAGCCGATCAGGTGCGGCAGAACAGGTATTACCTGTGAAAGATTCAAATATCCAAGACTATCCAAAGGACAATGCTCGGCTTAGCGCACCCAAGACACAACTCATTGTCAAACTGAGATACGGGAGAGCGAATAGGAAACGGGTTGAGGCTTTACTCAAATTTTCTGGTAAAAAGAAAACGCATCGGTCAGATTCGCCGGTCAGCCAGGATACCGATCGCGACGACACCTCCAATTCTAGGAAGAAGGGAGGGGAAACGAGTTCATTCCGCGGGAATGTTCTGTCTGGGGGTTTGAAAAATAAGACCAAGCACGAGACCGACGAAGCCCTTGGTCCTTATGATAGTCGCTCAAGGGAGCCGAAAGGTCTCACGGAAAAGGCCCGAACTCCCCTCTCACAGCCATCTGTGGCTTCCCATGCACACGAAAAAATTAAACCCGCTGCAACCACGCCGAGAGACCGCAAGTCGTCTGCCTCACGCCAGATTGACCTCGGAGAGAGTGATGGCAAAACACCCTCTCATCCTGCTAATAAACGACATTCCGTTGACACTGGGATAGTTGCGAAAGCATTTCCATCTCAGTCTGATAATCGATCGCGTGAGCGCCGAGCCTGGCGGGATGAATGGCAAAAGTTTTCAACCATCGGCCGTGAGTTGAAACATGCCGCAGACCGACACAACGCCAAAAATGGAGCCTCATCGGTGGATGAGAAGCTCGCTGCTGTGACTGCCATTGAGGCATTGCTGTCCTTCATTCTAGCCTTTGTGGCGGACGATCAGTCCAAAGCTGTATCACGCCAGGTCGGAGACTCCTCGACATGGCTGTCTATCGTGCCATATTGGAAGGTGGTAAAGAAGCTGACTGCGCCCTATCCGGCACTATCAAATCTTTGCTTACTGCTTGGTGCCGTCTCATTCAATGCTATCCACGCACTTGATCTTGAACGCCTCGCCATAAGCCCAATTCCAGGGGACCATACTCCAGTGCCCACTCCTGGAAGTGACGGCAACGCGGTTTTGTCGGACGAAAACAGAAAAGCCAGGAAAGAGTTCTTGGATCTGAAAAACCGTCTTCCTGAGTGCTACAAAGAGTCTCAAAGATTGTGGCTGGAAGGCACACGAGGCCTCTCTGAAGATGTCCTTGCCCGTGAGTTTCCTACGAGCTGGTCTCAACGATCCCGAAATTACTCAGAGCGAGGTCGAGCATCACTCAAAGCTGGCGATTATTCCGGGAGCTATTTCCTGCCACTAGGTGGTACGACTCCCCCATCGAAGTGGTTCGTTTTGGAGGGTCCCTACTCAAAGAATGGTGCTCGAAGGAACAGGTGGATTGGAATGGGCGTCTCGGTCTCTAACTTATCCCTCATCTTCTACAGTCTCCATACTAGCTCATCATGGCGTCCTGTTAGATTTTTTTTTATCTTTTCCCGTGCTTTTCCTTTATCCCTTCATGATACCACGAGCCCTGGATTTCATGTAGCTATTTGCAATTCGAATACCACAGGGCACGCAATCTACTGATCAATTCCCCTGCCAAAGCGAGGTGCTTGAGTGTGTTGTGTAGATTAGAAGTAAATCTGTAAAGGAAACCGGCTCGTCAATTCCTCCGAATTCAATGTCGCTAATATATGGAATGGAAATATCATAATCGCTCAAGTGTACAGAGAAATTGTGCAAATGTCATCATGATCGTGGAAACAAATGCGTCGCCCAGAGCTTATAAAAATGATAACTTGACCTAAACCTCCTGGTACTCAGGGCCGAAACGGGACTGCGAGTCGCCAAAGAGCCAGCCAGCCTCACGGCAATATCGAGCCTCTCGGCCATATATGCCAACCTCACTGGCCCAGCAAATCACGGCCGCGTCGACAATATCAGCAATAACACCTTCCATCGCACCCAGTATGGTCCATCCAATCGTTCCAGCAATGAGACCGACCACATAGGCATAGAGACTGCCACGAATTGTGCCACCACTAGCAGAAGTTGTCAGGCTCCTAGCAGTGGTAACCCAGCCGCCGAAACCCAGAGCCAACGACATCATGAAACGGGTAGCATAAAGAATCAGCTTGGAAAGTCGATAGGACAGAAGAGACGCCGAGTTCCCGGAAGGATAGGAACGGGAGCGTAAAGAAGTCGAGGCGGCTGATGGGGAAAGCACGGTCATTTGACTTAAGCCTCGCGATGAAGCAGCAAGTGGCTGCGAATGGATAGCGGCGTAGGTGAGTGAAAGCGGATTGGTCAAATAAGTAATAGGTGTGGGAACAAGTGAATAGGCAAATAGACTGATTAGTGAGGAGATTCGACCTGGTAGCAATAGAAGCGGAAGTCGAATCAATAGCCCCAGAACTCTGGATAGCGAAATCGTGCCAAAGAGAGTTGTCACAGCATGGACGATGGCTGCCTGGACAATCTGCCTTGAGGTTGGTGCAGGTGTAGTCAAGCGGTGGAAATACCACTGGCTTACCGTTGCGGCGGTGACAGCACGCTGGATGCCTGCAATGACGCCGACTGACCACAGATAGACTATGACAAAATAGACGCCAAGCCACCAGCTGCTCAAGTCGATAATGAAAGATCTCGGGCCAGAGTGACCACCTAGGAAGACGCGAGTGAACATCAGCATCCAGATCCATGTCCAAGACACCACGCAAACCATGGCCCCTAGACCAAGAGCAAGCAGCTCGGGATTGGCAGCCAAAATTCGACAAGCAAATTCAAGAATACCTATCGCCTTCCCGATAGATTGACGGCCATGGACAACATTGTAGATCCACATCGTGGCCATTAAGAAAGGAAAAGCGGAGCCCCATCTCATCGCTTTGTCTTGTACACTTGATCCAAGCCATGGTCCCTTGAAACTTGAGATAAAAGGGTACAAGGAAAATGAGAATAGGATGACCGGAACAGCGACGATGATGACGTGGACTAGGAGTCGCACATAAGACCTTAACAAGGCCAACCAGAGAAGAGAGACAAGAACCGATACAATAGTATAGATTCCGAGGAGAAAGAAGGACCCATGGACGGTCATGTATATTGTATCGCCCCATTTCGATTTATCTCCAGATGGGGTAGATGTGTGGAGATACACGAGGAATGCAGAGGCAAACAGTCCAGCGAGAGATATCAAGAACAGCTGGCCCCAAAATGCATCATGAACTATGGTTTCTGAGGCCAGAGGTGATACCGAGGCTGGAAATGAGCTTGTCGAGCTGGGGGGTCGTGGGACATCTTGCGATAGGAGACCGGCCTGTTCAGTAGGCCCCAAAGGGCTGATCCCGGAGAGATCCCTCGTTGAACCTCGCTCTCTAAATCGTTGAATGGGTGGATCGCGGCCACCGGGACTGGGTGGCACCTGGTCCTCCTCAGCGTCGGCTCGTAAAGAATCCTCAAGACCGACATCGACCAGATGGCCTCGGACCTTGCTACTGCTGGGGCTAGTTTGAGATCCATGACCATGCTCTGCTATCTCTTCCACGGGCTCAATCGGAAAAGGGCGCGCAGAAGCAACGTTCTTCTCCCCACGCCATGAACTTTTGATTCCTTTCCCGTTACCAGGGCGGTCATCATACCGTGAATGCCCCTCATCGAATCCTTCTGAACGTTCAGAATCATCGAGTTCCGAGGAGTCCTTCAAATTGCTGTCACCAAACTGCCTCCTTGATCGTTGTAAGGCGTAGAAATCCGCTATTTCCCGCTCACGTTCCGTCTCGTCATCTTCTTCTCGAAATTCATCGGTGGCACTGAAAAAGAGGGGAGCTTGGGCGGGACCACGGGAGGCAAAGGGGAAATGAGAGGTTTGAGATGTATCAGGTCGATATGGATCACTTGGCCGTAGGAAATACCGCGACGAAGAGTGACGTTGGTTCCCTTGATGTTGTTGATTGGGGCGACTACGGCCCGTTCTTTGAAGGTCATCCGGGCTAGACGCTACCCTCGACTGTGACTGGGCAAGGAAGCGTGAGGCATCTAGGATGAAACGTTAGCCATGCATTTCAGAATTCAAGGTCTCCTGGTTCCTACATTCAGAGAACATGGCCTGCTGTCGCAACAACAGAAAATACGGTGAGCGGACCGGTGATGTTCACAGCTCACCGGGGAAGACAAGAATAAAGGGATTATAAGAGGAGGAGAGAGAGAAACAGAGTACAAGGCTTGATATTTGAGGTAAAATCTAGGGAAAGGGAGAAGAAAACTCCAAGGACGTGTGAAGTCTACGATAGGACATGGGTCACGCAGCTGATGAAAGCGTCATACGGGCACGTCAGGCTTGATAGATGACTCAGCTGATAATCACCTTTCAACTACATTGCCATCTCCGCTTTCTTTCTCATCTTCTCTTGATCTGCTCTCTCCATGTCACAGCCATGGGACTATATTGCTAAGCTTGTCTGCATTGGTGACTCTGGCACTGGCAAGTCCAGTGTATGTACCTATCTCTTGACGTTACGAGCTGCACTAACCAAACAGTAGCTCACCATCCGACTTTGTGAAGGCCGCTTTTCTCCGTCGCATGATGTCACTATTGGGGTCGAGTTCGGATCGCGGATCGTGCCAGTTGGTCCCCCGGCCTCGCTAGAGCTAGAGCTTGATGGGCTTTCTCCTGGGTCGCCTCCGGCAGGCGATACACCAAATGCGCCAACCACCTCCGGCCTCCCTACTCCGCCACGAAAGCCACAGGACCCTCTCAATCAGAAACGCATGAAACTTTCCCTGTGGGACACCGCTGGACAGGAGACATACAAGTCCATCACACGCTCCTATTTCCGAGGTGCTTCCGGCGCGCTTCTAGTGTTTGACATCTCCAGACGATCAACTTTCATTTCCTGCACCCAGTGGCTTCAAGATCTACGGCAAATTGCTGAAGATGGCATCGTGGTGATCCTGGTGGGTAACAAGACTGATCTGACTGGAGCAGATTCAGGGTCAAATCAAAGGCAGGTTCCCCAGCAGGAGGCTGAAGAGTGGTGCCGTATGAACAATGTGGTTCGCTATATCGAAACGAGTGCCAAATCTGGGGATGGTGTTGAGCGCGCGTTTCTGGAAGTTGCTGAGAGAATCTATCGCAACATTGAAGCCGGGAAATATGACCTTAATGACCGGCGAAGTGGGGTGAAAGGATTCGGCGCCTCGGGGGGAGCAAACGCAGGGGTGCCTAGGACCGTAACTTTGGGGGTGGACGACGCCATGCGCAAAGGCGGCAATGGTTGGACTGGGGGATGCTGCTAATTCCGGTCTGCGGGAATCAGAGTCGGCACCATATGGAATATCCACAACATGCGCAGCTGGCTGAATCAAAGCAAGCATCTGCCTTGCACAGAGGCCACCTTGAACATTGTTGAATTACTGCTCATCTAGCGTGACTACTAGGGAGATATATGCTTAATCTCTAATGGCATCTGAATTGCATTTTTCCGTCAAATCATGTACCACTAAAGGAGAGGCAAAAGGAAAGTAGAATTATCTGTGTTGATACAAGAATCCACGTAGGCGTTAAAATCCATTGAGAGCCTGGGGGTAGTCAACACCACCAAATCAAGCGAAGAGAACATGCGTGGGGTTTGTTCTGGAAATCCCACGCTTAGTTCGAAACTTTCCATCCGGGCAACCAACGCAGGTGAGTCCATTGCTGGTTAGAGCCCTCCATTCCAAACACAATGGCTCGGAAATGGACGAACAGCCCAATGATTACCACATAGAGCAACGCATACAATGCCGCAGCGAATCTAGAATTCATCCTGCGTGTCACCCAATCAACGCAAAATCCAAAGGTCAGGATTGCGTAATAGAGAGCCGGGTAGTAGTGATGGACGTAAGTGACACGCGCCATGATAATGAAGGGAAGATAGTGCAAAACCCATCCAATGGCAGGGTACAGGCCAGAGTAGTGAATATGACGGATATCCTCGTCGCTCAGGTCTTTGAAACCTCTCTGCCAGCGCAGAATGTACCAAAGGAAGAGAAGGCCGAATCCGCCAAGACCAGCAGTACTTGCCCAGTAGACGAATGGGTTTCCAAGAAGATAGTACTTGACCACGTTGTCGTCCCAAGAGCACATGCGCAGGCCAACATTCAGAATTGGCCATTGCCAGAACTTTGATGCCAAATCATCCTGCTTATCGGGGTCAGGAACCAGGGCATTATTGGAAGTCATCATAGCCACATTCAGATGGATGAAGTCCTTCAAGAAGGGTGATTTATAAGAGCCAGGGTCACCAGGAGGCACTATATACAGTCAGTAAGTCCTGCTGGGCTCGCGAAGTGTAGGGCTTAGATCTGTAACGTACAGCGTTCATTGGTATGAGACTCAACGTTCCAGTGAGTGTAGACGTCGCCAGGTTTGTTCTCTTTGGTACAAGTTGTTTCAATCTGTTTGAAGCCCCACTGGGGTAGATTGACGTTTCCTGCCCGTAGATAGCATCCTAGGACTGGATGGCGGAGCCGGAATGCCGTTGTTAGCGTTCGAATCCTAGACCGGTCCCTTGACGCAACATCATCAACGACTTCCACTTTCCAGTGGTCTTTATCGTCGCCAATCGTAATGTTTCCATAGGAAGACACTTCATGATGAGACTTAGTGATTGGTGCAGGGATAGCATGAGAATGCAGGTTGCGACCAGTCTGACCGTGGATAAGGCGAATGACATCGCCGTCGCCAACAAACCGTAGATCAGCAGTGGCATCATAGTCGGGTTCCTGTCGATTAGGGTAGATAAACCAATCATTGTTTGCATCTTTGTGGTGGTAACAAGTGACCTGTTGCTGCATAGATCCCTCCGGGAAAGTCTGGACATGGGAGTGCAAGAGTCCTCCTCCATATCCCATGTTCTTGAGAGTGATACGCGATCCAATTGCAAGCTCAAGAGGACTATCCCTACCGACCTCGGTGCCTCGCAGGTTGGCTTGGAAGAGTGAGCTCATCTGGGCATCACCTGGACCACTGTTTGCTAGCACCAAAAAGTGCAGGTAGAAAGAAAACATGTAAACCAAAATTGGAATCACAATTAATCCCACAACACGAGCAACTAGATGCTTTGCAAGAACCGTCTGTCAGGCGCATGGCATATTAGTTTGCTACTCGATGGAGACGTGAAAGAGCCAAGTGATAGCCGGTACTCACCTGAGGCATCTTCAGGTCGCCAAATTTATTCCACAGGTCATCAACGGTATACAGACCCACAAGAGCAGTGCAGAAGAAACCGACCCATTTAACACTGCAGACGCAGCCAATGCTCAGACCAGTTAGACAGAGCCAGGTGTACCATTCCAGCGAAAAGCTGGCACGTTGCAAGCGATGGAACCTCGCCCAGCACATTGTTGTGGTAAATGTGAAGCAGAGCAGCATAGAGTCAAGAAGGATAAACCGAGAGATCGTCGCATAAGAGTTCTCAAATAGCACCATCAAACTGATCAGCCATACGGCGGCTCGGCGAAGATTCAACTCCCGGGCAGTGTAGTAGGCCAGGGGAACACAAATGATACCAAAGGCAGCATTGAAGGCTCGCATAAAGGTGTAGTTCACATCCTCTGGATACTTCTCGCCAGATTTGAACTCAAAGGATCCATTGTAACCAGCAAGATAGCCAGACAATCCAACTAGCATCTTTCCCAGAGGTGGGTGAACATCGAAGTAGAACTCGCGTTTGAGGTAGTGGGATCCGAATTTACCGAAGTGAGCTTCATCCCACGTGACAATGTTGGAGCGTCCGATTCGATACAGGCGAGTGAAGAGGGCGAGAGCTGTCAAAATGATGGGAGCAATGACCGGCTCCCAGCCAGCAAGCACATGGAGGAATGAGGTGGACTGTCCATAAGTTTTGATAAGAAAGATATCCCAGCAGCTAAGGGTCAATCTTACCTGGGGGCTAGATTTCTTCGTATCTTCATCGGCAGTCACACTTAGAGACGCCGAGTTGCCTTTGCCAGCACCAGGGACATTTCTCCGACGCAGGTTAGAGTCCTGTTTGGCGCCTGTGCTCACAGCAGTGTCTAGTCCTGCCATATTACGCGCTGGACTAGTTCACACAACCGAAGCTGTTCTCAACAAATGCAGCCGGGAGGGTAAGAGAGAGAGGGTGGGAAAGAGAGAAAAGACGTGACAATAGTCGGGGGTAAAGAGGATGGTTCAAGGGAACATATCCGGGGTAAATGAGTGGTAGGACTGGAGCAAAGCCAGCGGGATCACCGAAAGCAATGCTAGAGTAAATCAAACAGTAAATAAGAAGGGGAAAAAGGTGGAAAGGAAAAGGTGAAGGGAGAATGGCAGAAGAGAGAGAGAGAAGAGGTGTTCCGTGGCCTCAGGATAAACAGTCCACTTTTAGCCCGAGGGGCCGTTTTCAGAACGTGGCCCTTCCTCCTGTCTTCCGTTCACATTCTTCTCTGCATTTACACTTTATGTGTTATTAATTGATGAAAATGAGTTGAAACTGTTCTGGTGAAAATCAAGGAATCTCATATCTTTAGCTCTAGACCAATTCAGGGATACATATATATGTACTGTACCATTCGAGTTCTTTACGACCTATTTTACTCGGATTGTACACCTCTATCAGTAACAAAACCTGTATACCAGAATCCAAACTGACATATTGCAATGCAAATGTGAAACAAAGACAACTTAGATATATACCGGTATCACAAAAGTATTAAAGGAGAGACGGAGCATGCTACCAAGTGGTGGCTGTTTCACTTCATCCACCCGCGGACCAGGGCAAGAGATTGACAGCATTAAGTTTCATTGCTCATCTCCCTCTCCTTGCTCTAGGCGCCGATACTGACTGCTGCTAGCTCCAGGGCCCGATCCACGGTTTCGGTTGACCATGCTCGAGATCCAGCCACCAATGCCCTCATCTCGAGCATTGCTCTGCCGCGAGTTTGAGCGCCCACGCTTGCTGGGGCCTTCCTGGTTCAGTGTTGGCGGGTCAATGTCTAAACCAGGAATGGCATTTTCTGTGCTAACTTGGCCATACTGTCGGCGCAGGTCAAGCGAGGGAACGGGTGATCCAGCACCCATCAGCGACCCTCGTTCACCTTGCGTGGCGGGTGTAGGCATGGCAGTAGAAGCGTCGCCAAATAAGATGTTCATATCTTCTAGGCGAACCCCACTCGTTTCGGGATACAGGAAGTAGACTAGGAACAGTTCAGCTTCATGGTCCCTGTCAGATGTTTGATGGGTAAGTTCTTACCTAGCACAAAACTGCATGCGCAAAAGAATGCGTGGACCAAGTAGAGCCGCCACTTTATGGCAGCCTGAAGGACCGGAGTGACTTCACCCACAAGCCAATTGAATGCCCAATTTGAAGCAGTGCTCAAGCTTGCACCCTTGGCACGGATACTCAAGGGCAGAATCTCGGGAGGGTATAGCCATGGGATTGGGCCCCATGATGCCCCAAATGCAGCATTGTAGACCATGACGAATATGACTGTGAGGGTTGGGGTTGCAGGGATCTCAATGTAAATGAAATAAGAGATCAGAGACAGCGAAATGATCATGGCCACGGCACCCGAAAGAAGAATGGGTCGCCGACCCCAACCATCCACAAGATACCATGGCGGTATAGTAGACAACAGATATGAAATACCATTGATTCCAGTCATGAGAATCGCATCTCGCCCCGCCCAGCCAGCCTATAGTAAATACACGTCAGCATAAGTTAAAATAGAGCCCTTTGCTTCTTGGTAAAGTCCGTGTGGGCAGATCTGCAGAGCGGCAGAGGATACTCATACCGATTCAAACACGAGGGGTGCATAGTATGAGATGACGTTGATTCCATTGAGCTGGGCAAGCGCCTGAGCAGACATTGCGATCAAAACACGCTTGCGATACCGATGAAACATATCAGAATAGGATCGCTCGCCTTCCTGTCGCTGGACAAGGACATTCATCTTGATCTCACGATACTCTTGGCGTGCCTTGTCATTAAGTAGGTCGCCTTCACCATAGAGATTAGCAATCACCACCATGCCCTCTTCGTCATGGTCATTGTCGAGAAGCCACCTGGATGGAAGGCTCATTAGCGTGGCAGGGACAGATATATTTTGTTTCGGCTCACCTAGGTGATTCACAGATGATCAAGCTACCGAAGCCAAGTAGAGCACCCATGATGCACTGGAAAAGCAGCGGGAGGCGCCAGGAGTAGTCGTTGTCAATAAAGCTACAAAAGTAATCCACCCACACGCTGGTTGCATATCCAGCTATATTTCCGGTGAATTCAATGCAAGCAAGTTTGCCACGGTTGTGAGGAGGCTGTGTTTTGATCAGCATATCGGAAGTAGAAGATGAGGAAACAAGAAGAGGGTAATACCGAAATTTCAGACTGATAGACTGGTACGATAGTAGAAAGGGCACCAACGCCGAGACCAGCAATAACACGACCAACCATCATCATTGGGATGCCTGTTGCAAATGTCTGGAAAGCACCACCAACAAAAAACACAATGGAGCCATAGAGAATCGTCCTTCGACGACCAATCATATCACCGATTCGTCCAACAAGTAGAGATGATATAAAGGCGCCAACTTCAAGGACTGCAACTACAGTACCAATGGTAGCCCGAGAGGGCTGGTCGAAGTAGTCTTTGAAGTACCAGCCACTGTGCTTGTTAGCTACACTCTGACCAGGCACAGTGGAATGATAGCCGAGAGCTAGAGCAGAAGGGGCACACGAACGTTATGATTCCAGACATCACACCCTGGTCATACCCAAAAAGGAATACACCCAGAGAGACAAACACACTGGTAAAATAACTAAACGCATACCAGAGTCAGCGAGGCTGGTACAATGTGTTCATCTCCAAGACTTACAGTAGTGGTTTTCCGACTAAGCCATGTATTTGGGCGTTTTGCCCACTTCTGGGTGACATTATCGTTGCCAGCACACGTTCAGCTCTTGAAATATGCCGCGGCGGAGGAGTTGGTATTCGTATTTTCTCGACGTCGATTCCAGACCGTTCGTTTTCGTCTGAATGATAATGTACGTGCCTCTGTTTTCTTCGCCCTCTTCCGCCTAGAAGCTCACGGTCCAAGGATTTGCGAAAGTGATCCTGGAGCGGATCCTCGGCAAACTGCTCGGCGAGGTCGCCGGTATCTGGCCAGATAGAGAAGCCAGACTCGACCGAGCGAGCAGACGAGCGGGATGATCGTCGGCTGCCTTTTTCACTGGCGGACTCTAGCACAGCTGATTGTGGGAGGGAATCGGAGTATAGGGTACGGAGGGGTATGCTGGAGGCGCGTGGGGAGGAAGTGGTTGGAATGATGGCGGTGACGGGCTGATCTCAGCCCTTGAACCGGGAAAAAGAATGTCAGGGAACTATGGAACTATATCGATAAGAGTTCCAGGGTTTCTCCGCAAGGAGCCAGAGATGTACTAGTCGCAATAGGGCGACGCCACTTGGGCGATGCTGTAAAGGCAAGTCGCAGGGGATCGACGCAAGATGACGGGATTCAGGGTGGTCAGGCGGAGAACCGGGAGAGAGGGGGTGCGTTTGGGCGTCTCTCCAATACAAAAGAATACCCGAGTTCAGATGACTATGATCAAGTGATGAAGATTTTTCTATCAAGAGAATAGGGGGAGAAAGCAAAAGGAAAAGAGCTGGGAATAATAGGGGAGACCTCGTATATGAACGCATACGTACTGAATCTCTCTAATCCGGGGAGGGATCGACGGTCCCGTTACTATTTATGGAATCCGCCTATCCTCCATACAACCTCATGTGTATTTACCACAGAGTAGATAAATGGATATATGTACCTTGTAGACTTCGTCCAATTGGAAATTTAAAGGAAATCTAGCCGGAACCTTACTTTCTGTGATTAACGTGAGACAAGGTCCAACAGATGATCACTACGGCCTCATTCACGAGATACACTGGTTGATATATTTCATATTTATATGCCTGGAGATGAAAACAGGGTATCATTTATAGTTACATGCAATCGCGAGTCTATTTAACATGTTCATGTTCAAAAGATCGTCTCTGAAATGTAAGATCCAACCAAGGATTTGGCATGGAGGGTAATCCTAATTGAGAAGAATGTCATATCCATCACTCTGGATGTGGACAGCATCCGCCAGACTAGCATACCGTCGGCGGACCAACTCAAAAATCACGAGACCGGCACTGGTGCTAGGAACTTGGCGAATCGAGCTCCCAACAAAGCCACGGAACAGCCAGGGGCGCCAGCCCCCAGCCCGCTTGGCCTTCCGCTCACACCTTTTGAAGGTCTCTTGGTAGGCGTGGTAGTAGAGTTGCATCATTTTTTGCCGCGAGGGGATGAGGCTGGCGTGGTGATCTAAATACTCCAGTCGACCTAGATGAAGGTCTTGGATCCTGCTTAGAGGGTGTTGTATAGCTTGCTGGGCAATCGATGCCACAACACCCGCCATCATTAGGAAGCAAGGTTCCAGGGCATAGTGGGGTTTGATGAGTGGCACTCCACGGTCGCTGGACCCTGACGATGGAAACATGTCCACATGCTCAGATCGTAGAGACCCGTAGTACCAAGTGACGAAGGAATAGTAGGATTGTGACTTGATATACTCAAACGAGGAGAAAAATATGGCATATCCAAGGGAATCTCGCAGAAATGAAAGACTCCAGCCTGCAAATACCCCGCGCGGGCCGATTTGTTTGAGCTTATGATGGCCATAATGCCACATGCTTCGATACTGGCCCTTTAGCATATCATTCGTCTTTAAGCGAACCTGCAAGGCGTCTAGAGGGGCAGCAACAATCGATTGAATGGTACCAGCGGTAAACCCAGAAGCAAATGTTGCGGAGGGAGGAGCTGGGGGCCAGACTCGCTTGACCCCCTGAGACACAGGTTCATGCAGAGCCCCCAAAACCTGGAGATAAGACGTGTAGAGGACCGCGCCAACCCTTTTGGCATTACATTAGTCTTAAACACATGAAGGGATATAGTTGACTCACCCTGCATTTGCCATCAAAGGTGGTAGGACTTGGTTGGGGATAAAGCGCCAGCCATATGTCCGTACAGCATGGAGCAACAACCCCGGGGTTGTCGTATGAAGAGACCATTTGCCTTCGGCAACACGAGGGTTCACAGCTCTTGCAAAGGCCTGTTTCAATAAGAAGACATCAAGAGCTAGTGATTAGTTGATCGGGCCTCTGACCTATTTGCGGATTGTTGGAGGAAATAGATACCATATAACTAAGCTATGTCAGTGCAAGCACCACCACGAAGATCCATAGAGGTCACGTACTCAACACGCGTACGGAAAAAAGCTTTAATTGGTGCTCTGAAATAGAAAGCTACCATCTGCGCACTAAGAGCCCGAACACCCGCAGCAGATGCACCTGTGGCTGCATCGTTTCGAGAAATCCGCCGTGGATTTCCCTGCTCACCAAGATGGGGCTCAAGGATTGGAGATATAGAGGACATGATTGTTCACAGCCGCTCATAGGCACAAAAAAACCAACGCAAGGAGAAGAGGGAGAGTGAGAGCTTTCTTTCTCAGTGAGATTAATCAGTATTGACAATAATTCAATGGGCGTAGGCGGAGAAAGAATGGCAGCATCAGAGGTGTTTATATCCAAGTCGAAGAACCAAATGAAAGCTTACACATGACATTTTGGCCTGCGAATAGAGGGAAAGAAAGTGAAAGGTCAACAAAAGACTGAACAAGTAAAGTGATCAAATAGATCAAGACAGAAGACCGGAAGACGGAGGCAGAAAAAAACGCTAGTACTAAAGAGGAAATACTTTGACACGGCAACCCAGTGAGGCCTACAACGTAAAAACGCGCTTTTCGCGTTGCTTGCCAGCCTTCACTTTCTATCTCCATCCCTCTGCTCCATTGGTGTTTATCGCATCGATGCTGCCTTCTTTCTTCCATCTGCCCTGATTTTCAATCCTACCTTGCATTTTTCTCGTGTCACTAGTAGCTCCTACCTCTCTTACTGAGCTCCCTCACCGTCCACCCAGTCTCTTGCTGCGGCAAATCTTACTCACATCAGACCGCAACCATGGCGGAAGAGATCGCCATTGACAACAATAACTTTTTCAATCGCCTCTCCAATTTCTATGCATCATGGAAGGCTGATAAGCGCTCGGGAAATGCACTCTTCGGCAACGCAGGGTCCATCGTCATTCTCATGGGCAAGACGGATGAGGAGAACTCATTCCAGAAGAATAACGCCATGCATGTATGTGATCCACCTTCCTGTGTCCCATCATTGATTTGGGATATATCAGAAGCCTTGGCGTGTTGCTAACTGGACCTAACCTCAGTTTTGGCTTCTCGGGTATGAATTTCCAGCCACACTTTTTGTCCTCACAACCGAAGCAATTTACGTGGTCACCACCGCCAAAAAAGGTACCTTGCTACAACTGTTTTAATATAGGCCACATTTCTAATGAGTTCTTATTCCAGCAAAACACCTGGAGCCACTGAAAGGCGGGAAAATTCCAGTGGAGATCCTGGTTACCACCAAGGATCCAGAGTCAAAGTCCAAGGCGTTCGAGAAGTGCCTGGATGTTATCAAGGGTGCAGGAGTGAGTTTTTATACGGGAGAAGGCTCCTTCCGAAGCCTCCATTTCGGATCGATTCCCCTGTTACTAACCAGGAGAACAACAGAACAAAGTCGGTACCTTACCAAAGGACACAACCTCGGGACCCTTCGCAGACGAATGGAAACGTGCTTTTGCAGACATTTCGAAAGAGGTGGAGGAAGTTGATATTACACCAGCGCTTTCTGCTGCGTTCTCGATCAAAGACTCTGACGAACTGGTTCGTTAAATATAAGTCAGAGCGCCGAAGAAGTGGATTTTACTAACGCGTGTCATAGGTGTCTATTCGCAATGCTTCCAGAGCATGCAGCGGCCTTATGTCAGAGTACTTCGTTGATGAGATGTCACGTCTGCTTGACGAAGAAAAGAAGATGACGCACAAGGCTCTTGCTGCAAAGGTTGATGCAAAAATTGACGAACCGAAGTTTTTCAACAAGCTGGCACGGCTACCATCAGAATTCGATGCTCGACAGATCGATTGGGCCTACGGTCCTGTGATCCAGAGTGGAGGCAGCTACGACCTCAAGCTGACAGCAACATCCGACGGCAAAAACCTCGAGCCAGGTATCATCCTGTCCAGCTTCGGAATCAGATACAAGACTTATAGCTCGCTCATTGCGCGTACCTATCTGGTTGATCCGACCAAATCGCAAGAAGCTAACTATGCGTTGCTTCTGAGCGTGCACGAAACAATCATGAAAGAGATTCGGGACGGCGTGGTGGCTAAGGATATTTACACTAAAGCCCTGAGTCTTGTCCGGTCCAAGAAGCCCGAGCTTGAGAGCCACTTTGTCAAGAACATTGGCGCAGGGATTGGAATCGAGCTTCGGGATTCCAATATGGTCCTCAATGCCAAAAACAACCGTGTTTTGAAGAACGGCATGACCTTGTCTATCACCATCGGCCTGACTGATGTGAAGGATCCAGACGCGAAGAGCACCAAAAATGGCGGTTATTCAATGGTCATCACCGACACAGTTCGTGTTGGGGAAAGTGGTCCTCATATCTTCACCAAAGATGCTGGTATCGATATGGACTCGATATCATTCTACTTTGGGGACGACGAAGAGCCCGAAAAGCCCGTCAAGCAGAAAAAAGAATCGAAGTCTAGCGCCATTGCTAGCAGGAACGTGACAAGGACCAAGCTCCGTGCTGAAAGACCAACCCAAGTGAATGAAGGCGCGGAAGCTCGTCGGCGTGAGCATCAAAAGGAACTGGCTTCCAAGAAAACCAAGGAAGGCCTCGACCGGTTCACTGGTGCTACTGGCGATGACAATGGAGTTGCGCAAAAGAAATTTAAGCGTTTTGAGTCCTACAAACGCGACAACCAACTTCCAGCCAAGGTCAAAGATCTCACTGTTTACGTTGATTCGAAAACATCAACCGTGATTGTGCCCATCATGGGTCGACCAGTGCCTTTCCATATTAACACCATAAAGAACGCCAGCAAAAGCGATGAAGGAGAGTATGCTTATCTACGAATCAACTTTTTATCGCCGGGCCAAGGTGTTGGCCGAAAGGATGACCAACCTTTCGAGGATTTGTCAGCTCACTTTGTTCGCAATCTTACTCTTCGATCCAAAGACAATGACCGGCTTGCACGGGTTGCACAGGACATCACGGAACTTCGCAAGACTGCTTTAAGACGGGAGCAGGAGAAGAAGGAGATGGAAGATGTCGTCGAGCAGGATAAGCTGGTCGAGATCAGGAACCGTCGTCCAGTGAAGCTCCCTGATGTCTATCTTCGCCCGCCATTGGATGGAAAGCGTGTACCAGGAGAGGTTGAAATTCACCAGAACGGTCTCCGATACCTCTCACCGTTCCGCAATGAACATGTAGATGTGCTTTTCAGCAACGTCAAGCATCTTTTTTCCAACCATGTGCCCATGAATTGATCGTCCTGATCCATGTCCATCTTAAGACGCCAATCATGATCGGAAAGAGAAAGACAAAAGACATTCAGTTCTACCGCGAGGCCACTGAGATGCAATTCGATGAAACTGGAAACCGTCGCCGCAAGCACCGCTATGGGGACGAGGAAGAGTTTGAGGCCGAGCAAGAGGAGAGACGGCGACGAGCTGCGTTGGACCGTGAGTTCAAGGCCTTTGCAGAGAAGGTCGCAGACGCCGGCAAAGACGAAGGTGTGGATGTCGATATTCCATTCAGGGAGATTGGGTTTACCGGAGTTCCAAACCGCTCAAATGTGTTGATTCAACCGACCACCGATGCCTTGGTTCAGCTTACTGAACCTCCTTTCACGGTGGTCACGTTGAATGAGATTGAGATTGCTCATCTGGAGAGAGTACAGGTAACATCTTTGACTTCTCTTGCCACACTGATACATAGCTTCTAACGATAAAATAGTTCGGACTCAAAAACTTCGATCTTGTGTTCGTTTTCAAGGATTTCCGCAGGACCCCAGTGCATATCAACACTATTCCCGTCGAAGCACTAGAAGGTGTCAAGGACTGGCTTGACTCTGTTGACATCGCCTTCACCGAGGGCCCACTGAACCTGAACTGGACTACAATCATGAAAACGGTTGTTAGTGATCCGTACGGCTTCTTTGCTGATGGCGGCTGGTCTTTCTTGTCCGCCGAGTCGGACTCCGAGAACGGTTCGGACGAGGAAGAAGAGTCTGCTTTCGAGCTGTCCGATTCGGAGCTTGCAGCTGGAGACGAGAGCTCCGAGGAAGACAGCGAATTTGACGACGACGCCAGTGCTGATGCCAGTGAAGAAGAGTTCAGTGGTGACGAGGAGAGTGGCGAGGACTGGGACGAGCTTGAGGAAAAGGCGAAACGCAAGGACAAGGAGACCAACATCGAAGACGACCGTGGAACCAAACGCAAGCGCTAATGGATTATGAGTCCTCATTCCGTCAACTGCCTTCACTAGTTCGTTTTTTCCTTTCTGTGCTCTGCCTTTTCTTTGCGTCTTTCTCTTTATTCTTTTATTTGCGCAGTTCGCTGCTTTTCTGTGAGCTGTTTGGTCCTCGCCTTGTATCTCCTTGGTGATTTCCACTGGTTGAGTTGGGGGCAATCTTAATCGGGGCCTATGGTCATTAGGGTTTATGAAGGTTTAGTCAGGAGAAAGCAGAACTCTTCGCTGTAATTTAGCAAATGATCCGTTCTAAGGAGTGACATGTAGACCAAGTAATATTTCTCTATACTGTAGTACCCGACAAGCTGGAATTGCCCGGCCTGGATCCGATGTGCATTGCTCACGTACGACTGATAAAAGATTTGGTGCTAGGATCCAGTGCACTATTTCCCTTGTCGCATCGAGGCCCACATGCTTCGCATGCGCTCTCCCTGTCCGGGCGTAAAGCGCTCATAGCATACATCAGACGAATAGTCCATAAAATCATGAACCGCATCCAGTCCAGGGGAGTCTGGGCAGGAATCCTTATTGGCAGGACAACCGTCTGTAGGTGTAGATTGCTGGGGAGTGTCATTGACGTAGTCTCCAGGGTTGTCCGCTGAGCAAGATTCCCCTTGGAAGGTGTGCAGGAGGCCGTTCCAATGTCCGATTTCGTGAATGGCCGTCCCTCCGCGGTTGTACAAATCCAATGAGCCACCAGGCATCGTTTTTGCCAAGACATTACAACCATCCTTGACATAATCAGAAGCAGGGCTGCTGGCGTTGACACTCGGGTCAGGCAGTGTACAAAATCCGAGAACACTGGATGCCAGATCATTATTGACGCCTGCACCCCGGTCTCCCACTGCGCGCCCGGATTGACCAGGAGAAGCCTGTAGGTCTGTTTGGAAATAAACATTCAAGGTTCGATAGGTGCCTTTGCGAAGGGCAGTCTTCATTGCGATATCATCCCCATTGCGCGCCCACTTGTCATTTACATGGCGAGTGACACCTCGCAAACTATATGAGATATCAGAGTCTGCATATGACTGTTGCAGGATAGAAAGCTGTGGGAAATATCAGTAAAGTTGATCTAATGGTATGTGGGGGAAAGTAATAAACTGACTTGGGCACTGATCATATCATCAGAGACCTGTGTCGATTCAGCCTGGCTGCTGATGATGTGAAACCAGGTTTCAATTTCGATGGGGGCCATCCGGGCCTGATAACTGGCAGATTTGGCTTCATCTGACTTCAAGCGACCAACTTCATTAAGGAACACTGCGTCTGGATCTTCGGTGGCGCAGGCGCCTCGCTTCTGGAGGGCAAAGGGGCTGCACTGAACCTGCAGGAATAGGGATGTGACAAGGACCACGAGCTGGAAAAAGGAATGACAGACCATGTTGCTGGTGTTGGAAGCCCTTGTGGTTTTGGCGTTACCCCGTCACACCTGTCGGGTAGAGGACAAAAAAGAAGGATCAAAAGGATCAAAAGGGAATTGACTGGTCAGTGGTTTCCATGGCTATATGAGTGAGTGCGTTTACCCCAAACACCACTAAACATGGTCTGATTCCATGATCCGGAGGAATGCTGCGTCATGCGGGAATGCATGTCCCAGGTAAGGGGTGTTCTGAGCATGCGGAAGATCAGCGTGGGAGGATTGAGAAAGTGTAAGACGATTGGCATGCGAGCGATTCCGACCAAGTCCTATGAAGCAGGATGAGGTCACCCAAGCCGAGAAGAGAACAGAAAGAATGTTGTATTTGGAGTATCTGCAATCAAGTTAGATACATCTGGGAGGAAAACACCTTGCTAAACACCATATCCTCAAAGTTCCCTACTATTTACAGCGTTAACCCATTGAATACAGAAATTGCGAAGAAAACACCATAAGAAAAACGAAGAAAACGAAAGACTCGGTTCAAGGGCGATCATCTCGTCCCGTAGTGACAGCAGTGCTGGGCTGATTTGAATCCCACGTAAGATATGTATGATCACCCAGTTTCCTACAGGAGGTTAGTTCTTCTCCATTCAAGAAGGGAACTTGTAGATAATCATACCTCGGCCGCACCAGGTGCGCAACAGTGAATAATGCCCCAAGGAGAACACAGATCCCACCAACCACTACATATGCGATCCCCATGAAGGGATTTTTGCCACCAAGGACCGTCCGAGTAGAGATCAAAATCGACTTTGTTCCATCGTACTCGGTGACGGGAAACTCTGGCCGGGAGTTAGCATCCATATAGTCCAAAAAAATGGATAGAATGACATACTGTGGACAATGTCCAAAGAATAAGAGCCTTTTGGCATGGCATGAGTATCGTTTCGGCGAGAGAGCTTGCTGAACGACGGCAAACCTGCAGTTCTCATCCACACCATGAAATCCTCATCTTCATGAAGATTAGGCATCTCTGTGTAGGTACCGTTATACTTGGCCCAATTCTGCGGTGGCAAAACTTCTCCTGGCTTATACTTCGTCTGCTTGATGAGCTCCTTGTCACTAGCCCACGCGATCCCCTTCTTAGTCATATTGTAGTAGGTCTTGATGCTATCACTCCCCGACCCCGATAGGAACTGGGGGTTGCCAATGGTATCATTGAACATCGAGTTCGCAATCAATCCACACGGATAGTATGCCTTCTTGGCCTCCGCATCAATCGCCAAAGGGTCACAGGCGCCCCCCTTGATTGTGTTGTAGGAGACAGCGTCACCCTTTAACTGATTCAAATCGAGCGATTGGACGTATCGGCGATGGTTCTGATAGAAATTGGTAAGACGGTAGTACATGAAAACGGGTGCTGGAAGGTCATTTGGAAGGCTGAAGTAGAGCGTGCAGACAGTGGCTCCGGAGCTATCGTTGTGTCGTTCCCAGGTAGGTGGTGTCGAAAGTTCATTTTTGAATGTTGCAGAGTAATTTGGGACATAATCTTGGCGTTCATATGGCGCCTTGGTGTGACATTCGGAGTAATCGATGGAAATTTCTTGGACCTGAAAGGCACACGCGTCGATACAGATGAGCGATCATTCCATCAAGGCCGGATTGAAAAGCAGAAGCGTACCAGAGAACTCGCCCAAATGAGAACACCACCGATCGGGGCAAATATAACGCCGACTATGAAGAAGAGAGGTAAGACGCTTTTAGGGGTCAGGATTGGTCTAAGAAGGTCAGCAAGGCGGTCCAGGGGTAGCACAGATACCTTTCAAACTCACTGCCATGCTTTCAGTCGTTGCTGGCGAAATGCGGTATCTGGTACAAGTCAATCATGGGAAGGGGGTGATATTGAAGAAAACGTACTGGCTGGCCGACGAGACTTGGGTTTCTTGTCAGTCTCCTCCTCCCTTGCACGCTCCTGGTCCTCGATGGATTCAGTACGAGTCACCTCGGCCTGGGACATGGCTTCAAATTGCCAAGATAACAGAGGGAAATATTCTTTGGGGTGAAGTGAATAAAGTGAAGAGTGATAAGACAAGGGAGACGTCAGAAAAAGGTGGCGCCGGGCGGTAGATGGCGTTGATTGCGCCCCACCGCTTTAGTGACTTTTAATTAGAAACACGATCTTTGGCTTTTAGGAATCACAATTTACTGATATTTACGATGCATTCAATTTCATTTCGTTTCAATTCAATTCATGCAATGGGCGAATGTCAGGAAAACCGTATCCGGTCAGGGTATCAAGCCTTATCCTATGTGCCGCCATCCGAGAAGGGCCGGAGGGTAAAAAGCAAAAAGGCAATCCAACTAACGCAAAAAAGAAAGGAAAAAGAAGAAGAAACACCAATGGCTAACCAAGCCTACCATTCTAGACCGATGTGAAACTGAAGACAACGCCCAACGCCATAACACGCGACCGAAGTTGGCAAAAGCGGTTGAGAAAAAACCATGAACCAGGAATGTCTGGATGCAACTAGCAAGGGGAATCTTGGGAATTGAAAGGCGGAAATCAAAAAGAAAAGAATGTATCGTGAAGTGTCGTGAGCAGAACAGTAACGGGAAAAAAACCGAGAAGATCAAATATGGTGGGATCGTAGAAATCATTCTGCAAATGCAATGCTGCTGCCACTGGCATAGACTGTGGTTGAATTACAGGGTTGCAGATGCTGCGTGGTCAGCCTGAGAGAGTGGACTTGTCGGCCCATGGGAGAGGAGATTCGGGGTCATGAATGTGCATTCCCTGGCCCATGAAATTGCCACCAGGCTTGTAAGGTCAAGTCAGATGTTCATGGAAGAATTCAGGCTTGAACCATCCCACACGTTCGTAGGCAGTCCAAAGCTTGCTAGCTTTGTTGACATCGATCTTGCAAGCCTGTTGAGCATCTGTCTTGCGGAACTCTTTGCCAACACCGAGGGCTCGAAGCCGAGCTTCAAAGATGCGGCGTTTGCTGCAGAGGTACGTGGCACAAGAAAGTCTAAGGGTGGAGGCAAGGTTGAGCTCGGCGGGACTGAGAAGATGTCTGTCCGGGTCATTGCTCAGGTCCAACATCTGCCCTTTCCAATCGGCTTTCAGCGCTTTAGCATTACTGCCTAGCGTTTCCAGCGGAGGCGAGAAGTCCGGGAGGGAATGGAAATCAGTGTCATCCCGGTTGGTGCCTAGGGCACGTGGCTTGGAGACCGACATTAGGGGGAGTCAAAAGTGTCGAGCACCTGTTGCTTGGGGGTAGATTTGGGGGTGCGCTTGACTCGGGTCCGCTGCACACGCGGCTGGGTTCCCAACTTCTTTGAGGCAGGAGCAATCTTCTTCAACTTGGGTTCGTCGTCTGGGCGGTAGCGGTTCATCATGACCAACTGACGCTCCAAGGTCTCCCGTTCCTCGCGAGCCCAGGCAGCCGGGTTCCGGTTATACTGAGTCGAGACAATAGGGACACAGGAGAGCGCCAGGAGATATTCACCCCGGGTGGGTTTATTCACTTTGTTTGCAAACCTCGCCATGTGGGAATTAATATGCTGCTCCATGAGAGCCTCTGCAGTTGGATTGACGGGACCGAAAAGCGGTTCATCGGTAGTAACATCAGTAATGGAGTCCTGGCGAGGAAAGAGAACGGGATCCCTTGAGGATCCGTCTCTTTCGACTGGGTCGGATGCCTGTGACTTGGATTTCTTGTTCCCTGTGTACGGGGTCACAGGTGGCGATGGAAGATCCATCTCTGACTGCGTCCGCTTTCGATCAGCTGAGATAGGTGGAAGCTTTATGTCACCAATGGAGGAATCTCGAGGCTTTGCAAACGGGGAACGCGAGGCCGAAAAGGTCTCGAGGGGTTTAGTCTCGGGGGGTGACATGAGGCTAGAAACAGAGGGGAGACGATTCATATTTGGATGTTTGCCCGAAGGCCAAGCAGCAGCCGATGAGGTCATTTCCAATGAGATACCAAGCGATAAGTTGATAAGTCGGTAAGTTGGGTAAGTTTGAGGTAAGCCGGTCAAGATAGGTTAAAGCAGTCAATGGGGAGACGGAGATCAGTGAGATAGAAGAGAAGATGAAGAAAGCTGGCGAGTGTGGAAGTCAATGGAAATGAATCAGGTAAAGCCAGATGATTTGTCAGGGCGGCCTCTTTGTCTTAGTAGGGGGAGGGGGTTTTGGGTGGCGATAAGCCCAAGTCTCGGCGTTAAGGCTACAATTGCCGAATGAGTCAAATTGGTGGGGGAACGAGGTCCATTGAAAAAGGCAGAAAGATAAAAGGGGTTGGATGGGGGAAAGAGGGGAGTTAAAAGCAAACAAAGTGAGTCAGGTATAACTGCGGGGTGGCGCGTAGAGAGTCCAAGTTTCCCAAGAGTTTCCCAAGATGATTTTCCCAAGGGGGCTCATGGGACCAATAATGAGGAAGGCGAGAAGTCAGAGCGTAAGCGCAGGTGGTTGGAAGGGGCGCAGTCCGCAGTCACCAGAGCAATGACGTCCGTCTTTCAGGTGCCCATCCCACATGACATGCGGGCAGTCACCTGATAGGTAGATCTTATCTATCTTTCTATCTTTCTAACAGTATCTTTCAGAAATATTTTGGATTCTCTATTTCTTTGTATCTTCTTTTTTTGCTTTTTGCTTTTTGCTTTCGATTCGTCTCATCTTTGGTGTGATATGCTGGTTTGGATTTCTGATTTGGTTATGACTCATGCTCAGTGGTTGCCTAGTAAGCACCGAATTGCGTCAATTGCAGCCCTAGAGTTCACATCTCTACCTTATTCGTCAATTGGCCTGGCCTGGGATCGGAATTCTAAGCCGATTATGGCCTAGAAGTTCTCCGGCTTCCCTCTTTGACATTGTTCTGTTCCCGAGGTCCCTTATGGTCGCGTGACCTGATCTGTTACTCTTTGACCTCTGGTGTCTTTTATTGCTATATCGACCATCAGGCAGTGGAGCAGGATGCTTTCACATGTAGCAATAAACAATAAAGGCTGAGTCTCATGTGAAATACCATATACTTTTGACAACTTTGATGCACCGTGTATAATGGTTGCAGGCCTATGGAGTCGGAAAGAAGCGTAAGAGCCAAATATCGGGTGTTACCTATGATTTCGCGGTTTTGGTCTACAAGAAATGTACTTCAGCACGACACCGATTAATTCTTCCCCAGCCGAGGCAAACAAACAAAGGCATCAGATACATATGTTTATATGCCACTATCGTGGATTTAAAACAAGTCAGACCACGTAATCCATATGTATGCTCACATGCTCGTCAAGCAAAGGCTGATTATAAGCATAGTCTCAACATTGGAACCTAATCGATCTAGCCTGAAGCACAATCCCCGTAGATTCCCGATGACCATCATATGAACATGCCGTACTGTACGCGTGTATCTAAGAATGGGAAGGAATCAATAACTGAACTAAAAGGCCACTACGCAATGCTAATAAGCAGGCACGCTTAAACACAATGCGACCGCTGATATAACGCGGGTAATTTACTTGAGCCCAGAAACCAGGTCTCCTAGAGTGTACAATCGATAAGAGAGGTGAAATCCTAAGTGAAGCGTATAAATCATAGGTGATAACGTCGTATTTAAAAGACCGAACGCTGGCTTGGAAGGTGTGTCACCCCCGCCCCCCGGCCCCGGGGGTGGCGGGTGGTTTCTGCCGAATGGCTGGCTTCCAATACTAGGTCACAAGAGATTAGGCTGCGACACAGGCCGTCTATGAGCCTTGAGGTAAGGCCTATTGCCTATGTACAATGCGCTTTAGGCGTTTTAGCTAAGGAAAGCTCCGCCTATTTTTGTCTATAGGCATTGCCCGGCTTATTATAGGAAACGCCTATTCGCCTAATTTTACTTAAAGTCGCCTGAAATAGACGTATAACGTGCTAACTTATCGGGATGAATTGCAATTTTTTACCTATATAACCGTATGTTCTAATGTATTTCACAAGCGAATGGTTCATACAAGCGAGTGGATCACCGCAAAACACATAGTAAATACGATAAATTACAGCCTTATATCTTAATATTAGACTTCTCCAAAACCCAATTTGGAGAAGTCTAACGGTGACCCACTTAATTATGTCTACCATTTTAATACATTATATCAACCATAACACGAATTCATTGAAAATGAAGCTATTCAGACCTCATTAGGCACCTATTTCATTTATGTATTGGCATTCCATAAAGCTGTATCGCTATAGTCTCCTCTTAGTAGCTTGGTTAGACGTTGAGCCTCTAGTATAGTCTTATAAAGCCTCCTCTACCTCTCCGAGCCCACTAATATACTCTATAACTTATAAGACCAATAGACTACATTTAAGCTAATTAAGCCTTCGTACGTCTCTTCTTACGCTTTATCTTCGCATTAGCGGCCAATAATTCGCTAATTTACTGCCTCGCGATCATAAAGCTATATATAGCGAGCTACTGCCTATCTAATCTATAGCTTCTTCTACATGTATTAGACTTCTCCAGAACCAACTTTGAACCAAATCTCGACCTAACTTTTTGCATGAATATATGTAAATAGTACTATTTATATATGTCCTTGGCAATGCCAAGATTGGGTCCAAAGTTGGGTTCTGGAGAAGTCTACTTTAAATAGCTAGTCCCGTAGATCAGTGTCGGTGACCTAGTCTTTATAAATACTCTTACCTGTAAGAATCACGTATAGCGGTAACGCCTACCCTAATGCACTTATACAGTGGTGTATCATAAGTATTTGACCTCTGGTACTTCGGGCCTTAGGACCCACTTTTTCATACTGCCTAGCAGAAACCTCGAAATTTAATTCAATCTAATAGCTAGTATGCCAGCCCTCATACTTAATAACATCAGCCATGCTAGGACCCTGCGAGGTCCTAGAGTAGCGGTATGAGTTCGGGAAGTAGAGTCTATCGGCAAATGTATGTGCAGGTCTATTAAGAGACTAATTGCTGGTCCTCTTGCGAGGACCAGCGAGCACAATAAACATGGTGCGCTTAGCTAATGTATTTAGCGACATACACGGCCGTCGTGGCCCATACGTGCGATCAACTACCCTCGCATTGCGAGGGCCAAGGCTCGCTGTATACCTTCAGGCATCTATCAGGCACCTGGCAGGTCGGGGTCCTGACAAGCCACCCTATATGGCATAGTCTTGGAGAGATGCTTAAAGACCTCAATGTCTAGCGTTTCCTATGCTTCTTACGCAGCATGAAGTAGCAATTCTAGCGTATCTCCGTTATTTGGTAGGTGCATAAGCTTAGGATAACGCTTCAATATTTCGGCTTTCAGTAGCGCCTATAGGTTCTTATTAGGATTTAATTCAGGTGAATAGGGTGGCTATTCCATAATTTCGCATTTAATATTATTAAGAGCATCTTATACAAATAATATAGTGTAAATTGGCGCGTTATCTTACTAAAAAATAGCATTTTGATCAATACTAGTAAGTAGCGTAGGTAGGATACGCCGATAAAGCTCTTTAATTGTACGTGAAGACACGCCTCTACGACGAGACTACGGATCTCTAAATAGTAGGATTAGGCTAGAACGACGCGGTAGACCACGAAAAGAAGCGTAAAATATCTACTTATTTGCTTCCTACGCGTCGGAACTATTTGCACTTAATATCCTTCGTGATACTGAAAAAGCTAGTCTTTCGGACGTGTAAAGGTCTATTCTTAACGCTAGCCGATACCACATTTAACCGTACATTCGTCTAACTAATAGACCTAGGCCTGATCCATAGCTGTAAAATGCTAATATCTCCAGGCCTAATTTGGGCGTTTTTTAGCGTATAAAGGCATTAAAGAGGGCCGCTACATTTTCCGCTATTTTCGAAGGCCTATTTCATAGGTAAGGCGCTAAATTTACATACGTTAGACCTTATAATCGACTTCCGCAAATAGGTCTTCGACCAAAATTGACGGGTTTTGCTATATCGTATCGTATATATGATCACGATCTTCGTCGTTTAAGGTTCGTAGGTAGACTTCTCTAAAACCCAATTTTAACCCGCACCAACCCAATAGAACCCAATTTTTCATTATCTTTTTACAAAATTTATGCACTGTAATCAATTACAGACTTTAATATCTATACTTCTCGTTATTCGGAGTTAGTTATAATTAGTAATATAGGCTTACCAGGCTAGTATGTATAGACTTATAATTTATAGGTAATATATATAAATTAGTCATTATTTTTATAATTGAATTAAAAAGTATTAAAACTACCTAAATATAAGAGGTAAAAACAAGCTTGGAACATATGGTATTTAAAAGATTGGCATTTTTGGTATGTTTACACCTACATTGGGTCTAATTGGGTACCTAAGAACCCATTGGGTCCGGGTCCAATCGGGTTCTGGGGAAGTCTATTCATAGGGCGGCCAGCGCGTGATAAAGGCTCCTGCTTTATACGCTTCGATTCTTAGGTTAAGGTATATTGAATAGTTGAGCGTGGATTGTCTAAGATCGTCGTTTTTTGATAGTGGTTGCACCCCAGCCATTGGTAGCTTATAGTTCGCAATTTTTAGCTCTTGTAAGGCAGTCGAGCTCTGGGCCCCTTTTCCCACGTATAGGAGGCATAACTAAATGAGGAAATTGCGAGAAAATTGTATTAAAACACGTTGATATATAGCGTGTATACTAGCGTGATGAACGCGAGATTTCATGGTCTAAAATAGTAGGCGGTCTATTCTAGCGGTCAGGGGCCCGAAGCACCGGAGGCCAAATACTTATGATACACCACTGTAGTCTTAATTACCGTTACCTGTTAGCGATTTCTGGGCTATAAAAGAGCTCGCCGACTATAGAAAGTCCTTATCGCGACCTTTATAGTAGCCGTAAGGCCGAGAGCGAAGCTTATCTCGTCAAAATTGGAGATATCCTTCTTAAAGATACTATATCTCGCGATCGTAGAGCCTAGGAAGGTAAATTATATTATAATTATCTTTACGTCTTTGCATTAAGCTCCCTACTAATTATAGGATTATAGGAATTAGATTAAGATACTATCTCGACTAATTTAACACTACGGACCTTAAATACTAAATTAGCTACCTCTCTTACTATATTTAGCTAAGGACCTACTCCATGATTTTTAATAATATAGTCTAATTATAGTGCGTTTCCTCTCCTAAAAATGCTAATTTATAATATATTATTGCGTATTCAATCGCTATATTAGGTCCCTTATAGACGGCGACGGAGCGTAGTAACCGATACTTTAAGATTACGTGCTAATTAATAAATTAAGCCTTCTACTTTAGTCTTATAAGCCTATATAGCTAATAAAATCCTACCCTCTTACTTTATACGTTTTTATAAGGTTTAAGAGCGAATTAGTGGTAATACTATAGTATAGTAGTAATTAAAAGAGAGAGAGAGTATAATTATATACGAAAATAACGCGTATATAGACTACTCACTTATAATATTAATCAATTAATTCTAATCCTTCTTCTTTAACTACCTAAGACTAAAGATACCTTATAGGGTAGTAATAGTAACCCGATTATTAATCGCCTATAGATCGTTAGCGAACTTATACTAAACTAACTCCGAGTCTATTATCCCTCCTATTACCTACAACGTCTAGAAGGTAGTCCTTAGAATAGGACTACGTATATTAACGAGTATCTTACTAAGGTCGAGCGCTTTAAACTACTATATACGTTACTTACTAGAAAAAGGAACTCGAAGAAGCGACTAGTTAAATAACTAAGAAATCGATATCGGATCGCTATTAAGGAAATTCCGATACTATAGTATTAGGCCCGCTGGCGACCCGCTACGTCGCTAAATTTATATACTAGACCGGCCTTCTTGCTTAGTTTAATACGTAGAGCTAGAAGAATCTGATAATAAACTAGAAGGCCCTATAGCTTTATAGTAGAGTCCCGAAGACGCTAGGTACTTACTAACGAACACGATGTTTAAGGAAGGAGAGAGCCTTACTTAGCTATTCGAATATACGCTACCTAACTAGGCACTAAATAACAATAATTAGCAATCGAGGCTAAAGTAAGGATATCGGAGAATAGGGTCTAATCTTACCTAGTGCTTACTATGTAGGGTCTTGGATACAGAGGTGTTTATATAAATCGTAAGAAAAGGATAGGGGAGGTAGATGGTATATCTACGTATTTATTTTTATATTTAATACTTATAGGTATTGAATTTTTATTTATACTAGGCTTTTTCGACGTATTTACGGGTTTTATAGGATTTAATTTATATATAATAGACTAGTGCTTCTACATTTAAGAACTAGCCTTACTATTTATACTAGAGTATAATTAGGCGTATAGGACACGAGTTTTTACTTTAACTAGAAAGAAGCGCCTATATCGCTATTACGATACTAGTTAGGCTCTAATAGGTCAATAGAACATTAATTAATTAATTAATATTAAGGAAATCCCTATACGTTATCCGAATAAGAACGAGCTCCTAGAGAAATTAAGATCGAAGTTCTAGTTTTTAAGCTATATTATAGTATTTAATAAAGTTAGACCTAGTTTAATAATATCTATAATATATGTATAGGTATATTCTATAAATATAAATTATATAAGAGAGATATCTTTAGTACTACTATATATATAAGCCCCGACTACCGCGAAAAATAGTAATATTAGAGTAGTCGAAGATAGCTACGCTAATATTAAGTATAGGAAGAAGTTTAAAAGTAGTGCGGAAGGCTAAGGGTTATTATACAAAATATTAAGCGAATTTTCAAAAGTGCTATTATTATCCCTAAATTTAATTATATTGTTAGACTATAAAATAGTGGTGCTATATACTATGAAACTAATATATATATAATCATGATCTTCTTCCTTGGTAAGCTTCCTAGGACGTCCCGTATACAATAAAAGCTTCTACTTTATATAGTTCGATTCTTAGGCTAGATTATATTAAATAGTTGGGTGTAGAATATATAGAAATCGCTTCTTTTTAATAGTTATTGCACCCTAGCTATTAGTGGTATAATGTGTATAAAATTAAGCTCTAGTAAGGTAGTCGAGCTCTAGGTCCCTTTTCCTATATATAGGATATATAGTTTACTAATAATTTTAATAAGAAAACTACGTAAGTTATATTAAACGCGTTAGTATATAGCGTGTATATTAGCGGTTTCATAGACTAATATAGTAGGCGATCTATAATAACTGTTAGATCTAAAGTAGGGCCTTATATACCGGCAGCTAAATACGTATAGAACCCTACTATATATTTCTTTAGTCGAAATATATAAAATGCTTAGTAATCCTAATACACTAAGGACCTATTTTCGAAAACTCTATAGAATTAGAGGAGTTAGCGTATATAGTGAGCGGCTAGTAGGCTATTTTATATTGAATGTTTTAGAAGTTATATATAAAAATTAAGAAAACCAGTATGTTATATCCTGTTAGCTAGCTATCTATAGAGCTCTGTAACGCTTCCTAAGCCGATTAGACTAGGGTTTCTCTCCCTAAGGAGTAGAAACTATCGCTAATAACGCCTAGACTAGAACTAAAGCTATCCCTTAGAGCTCGCTGTTAATAGTAAGGCTCCTCAAGCTATAGATAAAGCTATTTCCGCCTTGTTATTACCCCCACAAGGGCTATTATCTTCCTCTACGCCCTCTTCCGCGTTGTTAAATATTTTAAATATTTTTACTAAGGAAATATACTACAATGTATATACTAGGCCTTCCCTAATAAGGCTTAAATAGGTAGTAAGGGGGTCTATTTAATATTACCCTAAATAATCGATTTAAAAGAGTTATTTGTTAGGTAGTAGTAAATAGTTAAATTAGTTGGTCGCTATCAAAGAGCTGATTCAAGGATAAAACTTAGAAATAAGGTCTAATCTCGCTTTTAGAATAACTAAGAAGAGCAAAAGAAGAGAGAGTTTATATAGGATGGTAGAAGTTACATTCTATATATTTATTATAATATATTTATTATAATATATTTTATTTATATTAGGTATTTATATTAAGGGTTTAATATGTTTCTAAGGGTTAGACTTTAATCATATTTTAGGCTAATGATTAGCCTTCCTACTAATAGCATAATTAGGTGTATAGACTATAAGTTAATATTTTATTTAGAAAGAAGCGCTATATAGCTATTACAATACTCGTTAGGCTCTAATAGGCCTTAGTATAATACTTTCCTATATATACTATAGGAGGAGCGGTACTAACATAGTTATACTTACTAGATTTCTTCTAAGGAGGGAAAGGAAGTAATAGAATATTAATAATATTAATTCTATATAAGGATAGAGAAAGAGAGAGACTTAGGAAGTAGCTCTGTAACTAGCTAATTATTAGTTCTATCTACTCACGTGACTATATATCTCAATAATTTATATTTATTATCCTAAAATCTTCTCTACTAATAAATATGGATAAGGGTAAATCGAATTTATTGCTACTCTTAATCTTCCCTTCTAAGGCCCTTTGTAAAAGTAATTTATATCCTTATTTAATATAACCTAAAAGGCGTTAATTAAACCTTACTTTACTCTATCCGCGAATTTGTTAGTGCCGGCTTAATAAGCTAATTAGAAAGAATTAACAATTATATAATTCTTTCTAGCCTCCTCTTAAATGTAGAGCTTCTCTACTATACTTAACTACTACACTTTACCTTTTTAATAAGACATAATAGTAATTATATATTACTTTATTAAGTAGGATGAAAATAAAATCCTTTTTAGATTTAAACTACTTAATAGGCTAGCTACATTTAAGAATTACTATAAATAATATACTTATTAGAGCTTTTAAAAGTATAATATTACTCGTTAGTATAAGGCTATTTAAGATTTACTTAATTCTCTTTAATTACTAGATAGCCTAGTCATTATCAGTATCCTTTAACCCGCCTATATAATCTAGCCTAGCCTTTATAAGCTACTTAATATCCATTATAGCCAAATTATAAAATAATAATGTTGATAAAATCCTCTCTAGTGTATATATATAAGCCTACGCGCTTTATATAACCTAGAGTTAGAAGGATACTGTTTTAGCTCTTATAATAGTAAGTTATCTATTCTATTCCTTATTCAATTATACTTACCCTTTATTATATTTATACTATATGAACCCCTAGTAAAAATCAGTCACTTTGTTATATATCCAGCTTATAAATCCCGAATAGGAAATCACCCCAAATTAATTAAGTAGTAATTGAGGTATCGCTAGGCGCTATATTTTCGGCTTCTTATATCTTACTAACTCCCACCGGCCATAACTACTAATATAGTAACTAATAATTTCTCGAATTATTTTATCGCTTATAAATAGCTATTTAGCCTATAATAAAATTTTTAGCGTATAAGTAGTGACGCTACTCTTGGGAGGGCATAGGAACTATTATTATACTATTTGTGTATATTCTCCTAAAACCGTCGAATTGCTAAGAAATATATATATTTTTAGCGATTAATATATTGGAAATACAATTACTATATATGGCCTAATTAGGTTTTGCGAGTGGAGAATGGGTCTGAATAGCTTCTATAGGGGTCCTCCTAATATGGCCGCATAATTATAAAATAAAATTTTATACCAGAAAGCTAGTGGGCCATTCCTTCTTATCTTATTATAGTAGTTTTAATATCTAAACATATAATAGCGTAGTACCTCTATTAATACTAATACTAATATATATACCTACCTTCCTTCTTATTAAGATAAAAGGAATACTTAGAGATACGCTAGCAATAACTTATAAATGAGCTATCGAGAGCTAACTAATATAGCTATTAGTAAAGTTATGTATAGATAATATAAATAACTATTACTATTAAACTCAGTCTACACTATAATGAATAATAGTAAGAATAAATATAGATATAGCTATACTTATACGTCTAGGGAACTTTATAAGCCTAGGATAACCTATAATACTTAGAGACCTAATAGTCTAGAGATCGCGGGAAGAGAGAGCCAGCTAACTAAGACCTATCGAGACCTAGGGTTACGTGCGTGACCTATATAGAACTAAATATTAGATAGCTAGAAAGCTTATTTTGTAAGTCTATCTCTCTTCCTCTCTAACGTATTTCCCGGTCGGGCTGCGCACACAAGCGAGCTGCGCACCCCACCTAACCTATCAATTTTAAATGCATTTATCTTAACCAAAACGCCCTTAAATTCAATTAGCTAAACTCGAGGTCTATTAGGACAAGCATTTCTTTTATAACCTTTATTTCCACACACTCCACACTTCGGTAAGGCTCTCGTACGCGGCTGTAAAGGTGCCGGAGCCGGTCTTGCCTCACCGGGTATTTGTGCTATAATTGCTTGCTCCGGCTGCGCTATTAATGAAGAGGCCTCTAAAACTAAGAGGCCTTCTTCGGAAGCTATTTGCCTTTTAGACCGAGTCCTTTTTCGCTTCTTCGTCTCGTTTGTAGCACGTAGTTCGCTTACTTCTTTCTTAAGCAAAGCTGCCGATTGTATCGTGATTTAGTATGCCTTTAAAACCTAATTTATCGCGGAGTTAAGCGGGCTCGGTGGGCTTTGTGAGCGCTAACTTAGCAAAGCTTTAATTAAGGAAGCTTGCTTTTATAATTATACGTAGCTCGAAGGCGTTTTTAGATCCTACTCGCTCCCCCGGCTTAAGGGGGGTGTTAGGGTTCGAAGGCGAATATCGAGCTTTAAGATCACTCGATCGGGATTATAAGGTATTAAACCGGCGGCGGCGAAGCTATTCTTAATAGTCTCCGATTTAAATACCTTAATTCGCGCGGACGGGTAGGCTTTGAGGAAGTCTAGCTTATCAATATAGTTAATTCTAGCACGCGTTTTCGATTCGATAAGCCGAGCGTAAGCACGTTTTAACACCGTAAAACAGCCGATATCGAGAGGCATATAAATTAGAATAATATCGTTTTTCTCGTAAATTTCGTTAAATTTCGGGGTTAAATGACTTCCGTGGCCGTCAAGTATTAAAAGTCTATACTTCCCCTTCGTACGCGAAGAAGTAGATAGAATAAAGAGCTTTTCGAGCCACCGAACGCTAATTTTATCGGATATCTACCCGTTCGGACTAACCTCGAGTCTCTAATTATTCGAAGGCCGTCGAACTAAGATTTAATAAAGACTTTGCCCTTAAAAATCACGCACGGAGGAAGCGCCTACCCCGAGGTATTTATACACTTAATTGTAGTTACCTACGCGCGATTTCCGGCCTATAAAAGCGGTCGCGGACCGTAGTATTCCCTCCTCGTAATAACCTTCGCGGTCGCGATTAAGCCTATTACGAATCCGGTCTCGTTAAAGTTATAGATATCATCGGGATCGATACCGTAAGAAAGGATCGTTTTTTAGACGAGAGAAAACTATTTATAGATAATTTTAGGGTCTTCGCACTTTGCACGCTCGTAATTGTATCCTTTTAAGAATCGGGAGGAAACGTTTAGATGCTTTTTTACGAAGTTTGTAACCTAATTCTTACCGACCGAAATAACCGGGGTACATCCACGCGCCGCGAGCAATAAATCTGCTATTTCTCGTATAGAAGAGGGCCGAGGGGGGCTCCGCGAGAATCTATAGAGAGAATCTATTTTTGAAGCGATTCCTCTTCAATTTCTGTCAATTTATGGCTATTGGCGCGTGTTTTAGAGCGATTTATGGTTCCGTGAAGACGCGTGTGGAGAGTGGACTTCGGGACGTTGTAATAGAGCGCTGCTTAGCGTATAGCGGCGATTTCTTTTTTTTAATAGCCTGAATAGCTAATAAGATCCTACCCTCTTTTTCAATTGAATTTCGAGAGGATTGAGTACGAATTGGTGGTATGGTGGGTGGTTGAAGGAGAGAGGTCTAATTAATTGACGCGTTTTAGGTGGGGTGTCTAGCTCGCTTGGGTGTCCAGCTCGTATGTGAAATACGTTAAGTAGCTAGTGAGCTCCCTTATGCCTAAGAGGTCGCAATATTATTAAGATAAATGTATTAGGCTATATATTTATAAAGGAAATACTCGGGATAGTTATCTAGCTATTTAGTCTATAGATACTTAAGGTATAAAAATCGATTCTATATAGGCCTCTTTAAACTACCTCTATCTCTCCTATCTATCCTTCGGAATATTAGCGTGGAAGATATTAACCCTCTACTATAGTATCTTCTTCTATACTTCACTAACTGTTTTTTAAAGCTCTTAGTCTGTCTTTATCTTTGTCCGACGCTATAAAGAAGCTAAGGAAGTATTTACTAATACATTAGTCTCTTACTAAGCTTTTACGAGCTACTTAGCAAGTAGTAGACGCGCTTTCTTTAAGATATTTATATTAATATACAGATACTAGTCAAAAATATCTTCCCACTGCCCTACTACAATTTGACCCGGAAACAAACCTACCTTTCTATTTTTCTTCCTACACCTCTCCTATATGTCCGATTTCAATAGAAATAAGTTCAAAACGTCGTAAAACGGCTGAACTATCTACTAAGCAAAGGTTAGCTATTGTATTTGGCCATAAGAACGGTATTTCGCAGTCAAAGCTAGCTAATGAATTCGAATATAGCCGTCGGACGATCTATAATACGTTAAAACGCTTCGAGGAGTATCAATTATTTAAAAGCCTTCCCTAAGCCGGCCGTCCTCCTATACTAAGCTCTCGAGCTTCTACTTGCCTCTATTTATAAGCGCGCCGACACCCCTTTTAGACCTATAAATAGCTTAGTGCTACGACACCTAGTTATCCGTCTCGGTCTACTATATAGCGAGTTTTAAAGCAATACGGTCTCGGAAAACGGCGCTCAAAAAGGAAGATACTAATTAAGCCCTCTCTTATAAGGAAACGACTTAAGATTTGCGCGAAAATAGCGGCGTGAAAGCTTCTAATTGTGGATCTTCTCGGACGAGTGTTCGGTGCAGCGAACCTCGAACTTTAGACCACAATAGTGCTTCCGTACGGACTCCGAGGGCCTTTACTGCAATCCTATAAATACGAAAGTACACGTTAAAGATATTTCGTAAATAGTTTAGGCCGGAATCTAGCTAGGTGGTCGGATAGAATTAATTATTATAGAACGGGACGAAGACTCGCCTTTAGGAAGGGGTTATACTTCAAAATCGTATATCGAAGCACTCGAAAAAGGTCTGATATCAATCTACACCCCTGATTTAGTATTTTAGCAAGATAACGCAAAGATTTATCTAGCGGTGGCGACGCAAGAATAGTTTAAAAGACACGGAGTATACGTCGAGGATTGGCCCGCGCACTCACCTAATTTAAACCTAATTAAACTAGTCTAGCGTTAGTTAAGATTGAAGCTTTTTGCAATGTTTCTAGAGCTTATTGGCTAAGGAAGAAAGGACATAGACTAGCTTTATTTTAAAAGATGTCTGCTAGAAGCTTAGAAGGCATTAGATCAAGCAAAGATAGATACGCTAATATTGAGTATAGGAAGACGTTTGAAAGCAGTACGGAAGGCTAAGGGGTATTATACAAAATATTAAGCGAAATTTTTATTGTGCTATTATTAAGCAACCTCAATTTTTAATTATAGCATTATAGACAGTAAAATAGTGGTGCTATATAAAGTGTAAGTGATATATATATTTTGAGAGGGGACCCGAAAAAGTGGAGTGGGAAGATACTTTTGAACGGGTATGTACTATAGAGAGATTATATACTTTATAGAAGGAAAGACCACCCTAATATCATTTATTAGCGCTTACTCATTATCAGTAAGGATTAATTAGGGTAGCTTAAGCCTAAGAGCTTTATACGCCTTAGCTAGATAATTTAAAATAACTTTATAGCTATTATCCTTCTCGTCTCTTACGAAGGCGAAGCCAACGTAAGAGGTTAAGCCCGTAGTAGTAAAGCTGACGATATCGTGTATTAGAAAGCTATACTAGTTAGTTTTAATAAATATTTATAGTCTATTAAAATAACCTATAAATTCGTCTTTAGTAAGGTAATACTTATTTTATGAATATAAAAGTGAGCTATAATATAATTCTTATCGTTAACTTTTGAGACCACGTGACCATGTATGGTCCTGAGAGTAGTTAAATAGTCCTCGAGGTGTCGGAACTTCTCTCCTTCCCCGTCTCTCTCTTAACCAATAAACTTACGTTATTGCTTGTTTCTTTCCTCTGTCAAGAGTAATCTATAACTAATAAAGATCTAACTATTAGCGACTATATAATAATTCTCGATAGAATAACCTAATTACCTTATTAAGTTCCTAGCCTTATTAAGTTAGTGCCTCTAGTACTATAGCTTATAGATTCCGGCCTAACTATAGTAATATCTAAGATATTATCCTATCCTGTACAACCACCCTAGTCTATAATAGTTATTTAGAGGAGCCCACTCGCTATAGGACTTTTAAACGTATTTTTAGACAGAGTAAGTAGGCTATTAACAAGGTTATTTTTATAGTTAGTTCTTAGATTTTTTATTCCTTAATTCTTGGATATATTTTCTCTTATTTCTTTTATTTCCTTTGTTAGCTATATTAGGTCTATACTAACATAGTAGTCTATAAAGAAACTAGCACTTTTTATTTCTAGGCTTTAACTTATAGACGTCTAATATAATAATGTTCTCTACTATAATTAGGTCTTCATATATATAATTATGATTAAGATATCCTTCTTAGTTTATTAGGCATTATCTTAGCGGTGTGCTATGATAGGTCTTAATCTTTTTACTCTTATATTCTAGCTAGTTTTCTACTAGAACTAGCCTAGATAGTTTATCCTACTTCCTAGGATTACCTTAAAAAGCTCCTAATAAAAGATATGGAAGATAGGATAGATTAGCTAATATAATAGAGGTAGTTAGATAACGTGATTCCCGCCCGAGCTGCGCACCCGGTCGAGCTGCACATCCCAAAGCAGATAGTAAATGCGATAAATTACTAGAAGCATTAACGGAGATATATATATTTTTGTCTCCTCTGTCAAAATTACGCCGTATTTTATGGTAAAGCATCGACATAATCATCTAAATTGCTTAAAACTGAGGTATGTTACTTTACATGCTAAGAAAAGCCTATATCCTAATATCTAAGTAAAAATAACCTATGGTTGTTGAGATATGAAGTAGTATTTTATCGTATTTACTATCTGTTTTGGGGTGCGCAGCTCGAGCGGGAATCACGTTATAGACGCTTATTTACAAAGTTTATCTACTACCTAAAAAGGTCTAATATATTTTGTATCTTACTTTATTAAATTTAGCATGAAGTAATATACTTAGTAACCTATTTAGCAAGCCAGTGGCCTAGCTACAATATCACCTAAATTACGATAATTTATAATCTTTCAAATCCTATATTTAAAAGCTTAGTATTAAATAGAGCCCTGGTAATATATTATAAATTCTAGAACCTTTAAATTATTTTAAGATGCCCCTTATCGAGTTATATATATTATAATATATATAAGCAAAAATATAGTATATTTTATAGTACTATCGTTAATTATAGTTTAATTTTAATATAACTTCTATAGTAGCTTATATATAGGATAATATGAGACTAATTCTAGTATTATATCTTTAAAAGGGTTAGTTATTAGAGTATAAGATTATTCAGTTTGATATTTAAGTTAGCGTTCTAGCTAGACTACTCGCTTTCCAAATACGCTATATAAGAAGACCTACTTGCTAATATTAAAAATTATATTAATATAATTTATATTATAAAAGCGTTCTATATCCTTAGACTAGGTTAGTTTCTCTTATATAAAATACCTCCTTTTTTAAGGTCTTTTACCAATACTACTATATTCTTAGAATACTCTTTTAGGTAGACGCCTATACTAATCCTTAGATTAGGTTTAAACCCCTAGAATACCTCATATATCGAAGTTCTAATCGCGCTATACTTTACCTAATTATAATATATCTACGCTAAAGAAAAGATAATTAGCCTAGTTATCCTAGTCCTAATTAATATACATCTAGAGGCAATACTCTAGTATCTAATTCTACTATTATATCTAACTATTTATCTAAAGATAGAATATAGCAGATAACCTCTAGCCTATCCGTAGTAATACATAAAACAAAGACTAAGATTCGCTTATAAGTAAACTACCCCTATTACTTATACCTAAAATTAGTAGTATTCTAGAGAACTATAGCTATAGTCCTTATATATTAATAATCTTAGTATATAGAAGATATAATACGTGTTTTATATATAGATCGATTACTACTGAAAGTACCTTATATATCTACCTTCCTATTTTAAGGGCGGTATACTAGTGATAAGATCTAAACTATCCTATTCCGCTATTTAGGATAGCACTATTATTAGATACGAAAGCCTATATAGCTTATACCGTCTAGTTAAGTTCATTTAAGAGGCCACATATTCTTAGATATATACTTAAACGAAGCTCTTTATATCGTGCTAGTAAAATCGCTAACTAATAGCTTCTTAAGTCCTTTTCTCTTAGTGATAGCCCCCTTACGGATTCTTATAATATACTTTTATAATCTCCTATAAGGCTAGGTTGTTTGGCACGTAGGCTCGGTAACTATAGCGTAATAGCTTATCGTCTATCCTTATCCACCTATATCTCCTAGTCTCTTAACTAGGTTATTCTTATACAGATATTGGTCAAAAGTATTTACCCACTACGCCACTTCAATTTTGACCCGGCAACTAACCCACCATTTTATTTTTCTTCCTACACCACCCCTACGCATCCGATTATAATAGAAATTGGCCCAAAACGTAGGAAAAAGGCAGAATTAAGCCCTAAGCAAAGGTCAGCTATTATCTATGCTTATAAGAATGGTATTTCGTAGTCAAAACTAGCTAATAATTTTAGTTACACCCGTAAGACTATTTACAATACGCTTAAGCGCTTCGAGGAGTATGAATCGATCTAGTCCCTTTCTCGAACCGGCCGTCCTTCGAAGTTAGACTCTCGAGCTTGCTTATCTCTCTATTTATAAGCGCGCCGGCACCCGTTTTAGACCTATAAATAGCTTAGTGCTACGACACTCCGTTATCCGTCTCGGTCTACTATATAGCGAGTTTTAAAGCAATTCGGATTGTCGAAATAGCGCTTAAAGCAGAAGATACTAATTAAGCCCTCTCTCGTAAGGAGGCGGCTATATTTTACGAGAAAATAGCGGCGGAAAGCTTTTAATCGTAGATCTTTTCGGACGAGTGTTCGGTGTAGCGAACCTCGAACTTTAGACTATAATAGTGTTTCCGTACGACCTCGGAGGGCCTTCGTAAAGATCTTATGAATGCTAAGGCTTACGTTAAAGATATATCATAAATAGTTTAGGCTAGAATTTAGCTCGGAGGTCGGATAGATCTAATTATTATAGAAAGAGACGAAGACTCGCGTTCGGGGAGGGGTTATACTACGAAGTCGTATATTTCGACGCTCGAAATAGGTCTAATACCAATCTACACCCCTAATTTAGTATTTTAGCAAGATAACGCGAGGATTTATCTAGCGAAGGACACAAAAGAGTGGTTTAAAACTCACGGAGTATACGTCGAGGATTGGCCCGCGCACTCACCCGATTTAAACCTAATTAAACCGGTATAGCGCTAGTTAAAAGTGAAGCTTTTTATATTATTTCCGGAGCTTATTGGCTAAGGAAGAAAGGAGGTAGACTAGTATTATTTTAAAAAATGCCTAGTAGAAGCTTAGAAGGCATTAGATTAGGCAAAGATAGATACGCTAATATTAAGTATAGGAAGACGTTTAAAGGTAGTACGGAAGGCTAAGGGGTATTATACAAAATATTAAGCGAAAATTTTATTGTGCTATTATTAAGTAAGCTTTAAATTTAATTATAGTATTATATACTATAGAATAGTGGTGCTATGTACTATAAAAGTGATATTTATATTTTGCATAGGGACCCGAAAAAAGTGGAGTAGGTAAATACTTTTAAACGCCTATATACGTCTATCCCTATATATTACTAAGTTTATTAACGCTTATAGGACCTATCGCTTACGCCTATTTAATTAATTTTATAAGAGAGGGACGTAATAAATCTAGATATACCGTTATTCTGTCTATAGCCTTTATTACTAGTAGATAGGGTATTTAATAACTCGAGTTACTTTAGTCTTCTTAACTATACTACGCCTACTCTCGCGGCTAGACGTCTTTAGCTAATAGTCTTCCTATATAATAGACTAGGCCTATTTTATAAGGGCCTATATAGATCGCTACCTAATATAGGCGTGGTAATAGAACACTATCTATTCTACCTACTATAATTCTACTAATTAATAGTATTATATTAGGGTCTACTAACCTATACTCTAATAGATTTTTCTACTATCTTATCTTCCTTAGGTATATAATCTAGACGCTAACTAGGTATATCCGCTAGATTCTTCCTACCGGCCCTATATTTAATAATAAAGTCGAATACTAAAGGTACTAAGATCACCTAGCCTAACGCCTACTTAATACCTTTATAGTTATAAAGTAGCGTAGTTTATTATAGTTAGTTAAGACCCTTATAAGGAACTTACTACCCTCTAGATAGTAACGCTATTATTTAAAAGATTCTATAATAGCTAATAGTTCTAAGTCATATATTTTATATAAAGTCTCTAGCCTAATTATCTTCCTAGACTAGTATACGATAGGCTGCTAACCACTATCCTTAAATAACTAGCTTAGTATACTTCCTAGACCGAAACCTAATATATCACGCTCGACTAATAGGGGTAATTTAGGGTTAAAGTGTTATACATACCCGTTTAAAAGAGCTTAAAGAGCTTAAATTTTAACTAACGCTAGACTAGTTTAATTAGGTTTAAATTAGGTAAGTGCGCGGGCTAATCCTCGACGTATACTCCGTGCCTTTTAAACTATCTTACGTGGCCACCGCTAGATAAATCCTTACGTTATCTTACTAAAATACTAAATTAGGGGTGTAGATTAGTATTAGACCTTTTTTAAGCGTCGAATATACGAGTTCGCGGTATAACCCCCCGCCCCCGGAAAGCGAGTCCTTGTCTCTTTCTATAATTATTAAGTCTGTCCGACCTCTAAGCTAAATTCTAGCCTAAACTATTTACGGAATATCTATAACGTGTACTTTAGTATTCACGAGATCGCGGCGAAGACCCTTAGAGTCCGTACGGAAGCACTATTGTGGTCTAAAGTTTAAGGTTCGCTATACCGAACACTCGTCCGAGAAGATCCACGATTAGAAGCTTTCACGACGCTATTTTCGCGTAAATCGTAACCGTTTCCTTGTAATAAAGGGCTTAATTAGTATCTCCCTTTTCGAACGCCGTTTTCTATGTCCGAAGTGCTTTAAAATCCGCTAAATAGTAGACTAAGAGAGGTGACCTAGTGTCGTAGCACTAAGCTATTTATAGGTCTAAAACGGGTGCCGGCACGCTTAAATATAAAGGCAATTATAAGCTCGAGTGCTTAGCTTAGGAGGACGGCCGGTTCGAGGAAGGTTTTCTAATAATTAGTGCTCCTTAAAGCGTTTTAACGTATTATAGATTGTTCGGTAGCTATATTCAAATTTATTAGCTAGCTTTAACTACGAAATACTATTTTTATGGCTAAATATAATAGCTAATCTTTACTTAGTAGATAGTTCAGCCGTTTTACGATGTTTTAAACTTATTTCTATTAAAATCGGATATATAGGGGAGGTGTAGGAAGAAAAATAAAAGGGTAGGTTAGTTACCGGGTTAAATTATAGTGGGGTAGTGGGAAGATATTTTTGACTAGTATCTATAAGAAGGGCTTATCTATAAAAGCCTTCTTTAGGTATTTAAAGGCTTCCTATACCTCTAGCGTCTATTAAAACCTAACTTTTCTTCTATTAGCCTTCTTAGCTATCCTACTATACGTAGTAGCTAAGATAGGAATATAAACTATCGAGAATACCTTAATAAAGTGACGGGAAAAGCTAGTATACCTAATAAACTACTATATATTAAAGACGTATTCTAGAATAGGCTATTCCTAGATAGCCTAAATACGTTCTTCTATTTTTACCCCCTCTAGGTGATTATAAGCCTTAGGAACGTGACTAAATTATTATAGAAGCGGTATTTACTACACTTCGCGTATAGCTAATAGGTTATTAACCTCTAGAAGACCTCTCGTATAGGTATTTATAAAAACCTATAATAATCACGATCTCTTAATATTATAATATATCCTTATAGCGTCTAAATATAGTATAGTCCTCCTTTATAGAATAATTTTTAAGCTTATATAAGCTAGTGGTTATATACCCCCTAATAGTCCTAGGGGTAATTAGATAGTCCTCGGAGGTTCGAAGCTTCTCTCCTTTCCTAGTCCGTTTTTCTAACTAATAAATTGCAATTATTACTTCTTCCCTACCTATTAAGAACGACAGAATAATATAAAGGGATCCTAAGGTCTTTCTAAGATTATAAGGCTATATATAATATAAATAATAAAAGTTCTCTCTTTTAAAGGTCTAATTATAATTATCCTATTAGTTTAGAATCTAGTAGATAACTATTATAAAAGCTAAATTACCCTTTATCAATTAATATTATTAATACTTAAGAAAAGAGTTTAATACTTTATAAAATACTAAATTAAAGTACTTATAGACTTTTAAAGATACCTATTATATTCGTAAAAAAATATAATAACGAACTCTATACAGATTATACGAGGGCAAATAATATTATTATTTGAAATTATTCGAGATTATAGATAAATTATTATATATCAACTTTTTTTTAAAAGGTAGATCGCTAAGAGATATATAATCTATCTATATTAAAAAAGGATAAGTTTAAATACCTTTTTATATTTAGTATTACTCTAATAATAGTATTATTTTCTTTTAGGTAAAGAAGTATATTATACATATTAGGCTAAGAACCTACTAATGTTTTACTTTCTAGACTATAATTATCTATAAAATAGTAAATATATAATATAGAAATAATATAAAAATAAAGCTATAATAGGTAATTTTTAATATAAATGTATATACCCGATCTCTTATAATCTAAATTAAAGGGGGTTAATATATTTTTTAGTAAAGTATTACGATCTAGGAACTATTTTATATATTCTAATATAACTTAAAAAAAGAAGCTTTACCTATAATAATTTAATCTTATCTTAGAATTACTAGTAATATTAAGTCTAGGGAATTTTTATTAATAGATAGGAAGTAAGGAAGCAATAATTAGAATTTATTAGTAAAATAGACGGGGAAGAAAGAGAAGCTTCGAAACTCCGCGGGCTATCTAAATATAGGTTATATAACTATCTAGGTTATATAATCTTAATCTAATCTATAGACCTAAGACTCCTTTGTTAAATATCCTAAAAAGTTTTCCGGCTAAGATAATTAGATCTCTACGTTTCCTAGTTATGATTTGTATATAAATTTTTATTATTTCGTGCTTTCTTAATCTACTTTACGCTACTTAGTTTATATATTATATACTCTCCGTACTAGTAGATTTCACTTTATAGCCTTTATCCCTAATAATTCTAGGAATATCTTAAAAATAATATAGTCTAGTCTTTTAGTAAAGCTATTAGCTAGGTTACGCTTCGTATCGGTACGCTAAGTATTAATATAGCCTATTAGTATAGTATTCTTTACGAAGAACTAGCGTATCTTAAGCTATCTAGTATAACTTTTTACCCTTTCTTCGCTAAAAGTAGCTATATATAAATTTTATCTATAAATATAGTAGAGTACTAAGGTCCTAATATCTTAGGAGACTAAGCTAGGAAGTTATCTTAGTAAGCTACTTAGCGTCTTTAGCTAGTTAGTCTAGAGTACACTTACTATTTAGCTGTAGTAGTAGATAATACTACTACTATCTATTTCTTTATAGACAATATATATTAGGGCCTACGAGCCTAATAGAAATTACGTATAGCTAAGTAACCTAGTTAGTTAGGGCACGTAAACTAAGCGCGTACTAGGAGTATAACTACCTAACGGTACTTATAGTAGCCTTTTTAGTTTACGTTCTACTTTACTAAGCTCTTATAGTACGGTCTAGCAATATAATAGGGGCGCTAGCGAACTACTAGATACTACCTTTAATAGACTTTTAGTCTTACTAATTAGTATATAAGGTAGCCCTAGCTATAACCCGCCCTATAGGTCTAACTCCTAGACCCGCGACCATAGCCGTAGAGGGTTAGGGTCTAACCTTAGGAGCCTTAGCGACCCTCCGATATATAAATTTCCTACGCTTTAATTAGGATAGATAAAATAGATAACTTAGTAAATAAAATCCTATTACTTAACGTTATACTAGTGATGTATATAAAAGCGTATAACGTATTTTATATACGAGCTAGACACCTAAGCGAGCTAGACACCCTAGAACACCATAGTAAATACGATATATTCTACACCGATATCTTAACAATCACGTTTTAATTATTTTATTATTTGCCGATAGCTACTAATAAGGCTTTTTAACACTCTATATTAAATTTAAAGCAATTTAAAATCTAGATAGTTACCGTATCGAAAATTATATTGCTAGCGACTAGAAATATATATATCTTAATTACTAAGTTATAGAAATTCTTTAAACTCTTCTTTGATACTAGATACCACTTAAAAAGCATTATCCTCTAAGGGAAAGTCCTTTATAACCTACCGTTGTTATAATACTATATTATAATTTATCGTATTTACTATAGTGTTTTAGGGTGTCTAGCTCGCTTAGGTGTCTAGCTCGTATATAAAATACGTTATTCACTAATTATATTATTAATAATTCAAATACTATAAATAAAATACCTAAGATTATAGGGTAAATCTATATAACTTATATAAGTCACGAAACTAAGCTATTTGCCTTATTTAAGAACTTTTAGGGTCTAAGATTAGGCTATAAACCCGCCGCCCTACGGGCGGGTTAGTGGGAGTATAATACGGGTAATAGCGGGTTATAACTAGGTCTAGTACGAGGTATCTATATACTTAATAAATCTTAACTCTTTCACTCTACCTAGTACGATTCCTAGATTATTATAAAACTTTTTAATATAGCCTAGACAGCTAAGATATAGTATAGTATTACGATCGGTATTAGTACTAAATATAAACTATAGTTTAAAAAAATGAATAATAGAAGTAGATATTATAATAGGTAGTTAGGACGCTCGCTTAGGAAATACGTTAGTAAAAATCATATTATTTACTAAATAACTAAATTAGACCCGGACCTAACCTAACCTAGCCCCACTTTAGGTCGTGTCGGACCTAAATTAGGGTTTAGAGACGTCTACTTACGGGACTTAGCTTCTTTCTAGAACAAATAATTAGGTAAAAGCATTAGTTACTTAGCTCCTTATAGTTAATAATAGTATATACTTATATACTAAGGGTTTAGGAAGCTAGATAAATATCTTAATAGTATATATAGATAGATAACTTTATTATTATAGCCCCGTTAGATACCGAAACTAGTAAAATTACTAAGGGTATTAAGAGTCTCTTTTCTACTAAAGACCGTACTAAACCGGCCGTCTTCCTAGGCTAGGCGCTTAGCTAGGACTACGCTAATAGCACTATTACTAAAAACTAGCTAGCTTATATATAGGGTACTAGTAATTTAATATCCCCCTACCGGAATCCTTAGGCTATTATATTGTTATACCGGATATATTTCTACTGCTACCGACGATACTTTTAGTATAAACTTAAGATACTTATACGTACTATATAGGCCCCTAATTAAGAAAAATCCCTTTCCTAGTCTACTATCGACTATACTCCTAGTATAAGACTAGTTATATTATAGTTTAGATATATATATTTATTATCGGTCTAGGGGGGGGTTTCTATTAATATAACTAAACACCTTTATAAGTTCTATTTAAATTAAGTATTATTATACTATATTAATCTAGGATACGTAGCTTAGGGGTATATATAGCTCTATAGTAGATTATATCACTAGTCCCGTATATATATAAGATATTAAAAAAGGCTAGTATTAGTAGCGATACTAGGGCTTAATACCTTAATTCTACTATTATAGTCTTCTATATTAGTAATAAAGATATAATACTAGACGATACGTATTTTAACTACTTCCTATCTATTATTAGATCGATATATTAGCTAGCTATTAAGGCTCGACTAGCTATTAGATATACTACTACTACTACTACCCTATATTATATAGATATTGGTTAAAAGTATTTACCCACTACCCCACTTTAATTTTGACCCGGCAACTAACCCACTATTTTATTTTTCTTCCTACACCACCCCTACGCATCCGATTCTAATAGAAACTAGCCCAAAACGTAGGAAAAAGGGTGAATTAACCCCTAAGTAAAGGTTAGCTATTATCTACGCTTATAAGAATGGTATTTCGCAGTCAAAACTAGCTAATAATTTTAGCTACACCCGTAAGACTATTTATAATACGCTTAAGCGCTTCGAGGAGCATAAATCGATCTAGTCTCTTTCGTAAACCGGCCGTCCTTTAAAGCTAGACTCTCGAGCTTATATATCTCTCTATTTATAAGCGCGCCGGCACCCGTTTTAGACCTATAAATAGCTTAGTGCTACGACACTCCGTTATCCGTCTCGGTCTACTATATAGCGAGTTTTAAAGCAATTCGGACTATCAAAATAGCGCTCGAAGTAGAAGATACTAATTAAGCCCTCTCTCGTAAAAAAGGCGGCTATTTTTTACGAGAAAATAGCGGCTAGAAAGCTTTTAATCGTAGATCTTTTCGGACGAGTGTTTAGTGTAACGAACGTCGAAGTTTAGACCACAATAGTGCTTCTGTACGACCTTAAAGGGCCTTCGAAAGGATCTCGTGAATACTAAGGTTTACGTAAAAGATATTTTATAAATAGTTTAGGCCGGAATCTAGCTAGGTAGTCAGACTAAATTGATTATTATAGAATAGGACGAAGAATCGCGGTCGGGGAAGGATTATACTTTAAAATCGTATATTTCGACGCTCGAACAAGGTCTGATACCAATCTACACCCCTGATTTAGTATTTCAGCAAGATAACGCGATGATTTATCTAGCGAAGGAGATAAAAGAGTGGTTTAAAACTCACGGAGTATACGTCGAGAATTGGCCCGCGCACTTACCCGATTTGAACCCAATTAAACTAGAATGGCGCTAGTTAAAATTGAAACTTTTGCAATGTTTTTAGAGCTTATTGGCCAAGGAAGGTCGGAGGCAGACTGGCATTATTTTAAAAAATGCCTAGTAGAAGCATAGAACGTATTAGATCAGTCGAAGATAGATCGCTAATATTAATCATAGGCAGACGTTTGAAGGTAGTGAGGAAGGCTAAGGGGTATTACACAGAATATTAAGCGATTTTTCGAAAGTGCTATTAATAAGCAACCCTAAAATTTAATTATATTATTATAGACCATAAAATGGTGGTGCTATATACTGTGTAAGTGATATATATATTTTGAGGGGGGACCCGAAAAAAAGTGGAGTGGGTAAATACTTTTGAACGGGTATGTAGGTCCGCGAAACCTAGTATCTATAGGCATTTTACTCTTCTAACCAAATAGCATATTATATTATAACAAGTCCATACTTTATTCTATAATAGATTAACTCTACTTTAAATTACCACCCCTAATATTTGTAGGTCCCTATTTACTATCTCTATTAACATCAATTAATTCTTCTATGATATATATACTTTAAGATTTTACTATTTCTAAGACTCTATATATCTGTATCTGTTATATTCTTAGCTAGTTCTTTCTTGATTATATTATATCCTAATAGTTATATACTTGTTATACAGTATAATACTTCCTCTATCCGCATTATAAGAATAGTAGTACCAATATAATAAAGTACTATCTAGATTTAAGTAAATATTAGAAGCGATCTAAGACCATATTAAACTAATTGACTATTTAAGCGATAATAAAATACGCTATAGTAAGCACTATGTTTAATTAGCTTTCTTATTACTTGTACTAATTATTATACTTACTAGACCTTTGATCTAATGCCCTAAATTCTATTCCGTACTGACGAAGAAGAATAGGAGTAAATAGAATCTATTACTACTCCTAATGTTGTTTTTAAAAGCCTTATATAAAGATAATTCGTACCTTAATTAATACAGCTTAAAGGGCGGTAATTAAACCTACTTATTATATCTATAATCTATTCCGTGCTAGCTTAAAAAACTAGTTAGTAAAGAGTATTATATAATTCCCTCTACCCTCCATTTAAATATATAGGTCTCTATTATACTTGAATACTAGGTTTTACCCTTTTAATAGGCCCTTTCTAATCATTATGGGCACCCAGCTCAGCGGGACCCTTGAAAATATGACTAATGACGGGTCCCGTTGAACTCTAGCACCAGATCGGGACCTGAAATCCTATTTTATATAATCAATTTTTAACGTAAAAATTCTTTATTCCCCCGTATTTCAATGCCTTTACAAAGCTTTCATAAGCATTCTTTACGCTACATTTATTATAGCGAGTTTCTTCCTCTAATCGCCTACCCTATCACCTTAACCTAGCCTAGCATTAAAAGGAGTTTAAATATAGGGGGTATAGCTTATATTAAACTGAATCGTATTCTTTACGATATTCTATTTATAGGTTTTACCTTAGCGATATATTGTATATAGCCGTGTCACAGGACCACCCCCCACCCTCATGGGTAGGGGGTATCCCACAGCCATAGTGCAATTAACAGCCATAATGCAAATTTTCAATTTCTTCAACTTCTAGCTCATTTTCTAGCTGTATAAGGTCTAGGATCCATGAAATAAAGCCTATTAATAGCTTTATTAACTAATAATCTATCATTATCCTTATTTTTAAGCGTTTCCTCCAATTCCTTGGCCGCTAAATCAGCCGCTAATTTTTCTGCATCTTTCCGCTAAGCACGAAGCTTCGACTTTTCTTCTTTCTCACACCTTCGCTGTACTAGCCTATTGCCTAAAATCAATAAAAGAGGGCTCTATGTATTACCCTTTACCTATCGCTTGCTTTTTGGCTTTTTTTCTAGGCGTTTTGTGGCTAAGGGCGCGTAAGGCTTATCTCTGTAAGTTCCGCATTACATAGAGACGATTTTCCGGTATCAATTACGTGCCTTATATACTTCCGAACTTTTCGTAAATTAGGAGCCGGGTTATTAAGTAGTAGGAAAACCGTATTCTCTAACTTTTTAATACGCGTATAGAAATTAGGCGGAGAATTAGTTGCTAAACTTAGGAATTCGCGGGCGTGTGACGGCTCGTCGTACATACGTAGCACCTCTTTATCCGAATACTACCCTAAATTATCTAAAACTTGTGTTAGATCTAGTGGCTAGATACTAGTAGATTTAAAGGTTTAGATAGTTTTAGACCTTAAGGCGCAGTGTCGGACGGCATTAATATTACGGAAGAAATCGCGTCTTTCGTTACTTCCACCCTACGCTATAGCCTTAGCATTAGGGGGCTAATATATATAAGTCGTTTAAGGTACAAAATACTAAGGAATAATCAAGTTTTCCCTACAAAAATAGAGAAATTCGATAGTTATATAAGACGTATAATTATCTATCAGTAAAAGCATCGGTCGCCCGCGTCGTACACGGTTTTTGATAGCTTTATAAAAAGAGCAGAGCTATCGGTAAGCAATCTCACTATCTATCTAGCTACTAGACGTTAAATAGATAATTTTTACGCTGAAGAAGAGGTTAATATATTGCTATACTATTCTTCTATATAGACGCTACCTTTGAGTAGAAACCACGGAAATATCACCTAGCTATTAGCGGCAATATATTCAATGCTGGTAATAGTTAACCTCGATCTCTAGTAGCAATACTAGTAGTTTAACGCGTAGAGACGACGTGTTAGTTAAGTCGTTCGCCATTTTAGAAGCCGGTTTCATCCTAATTATAGTTCTTATAAGGCTCGAAACTATGCTCACGGTAGAGATACTTAAGCCGATCGTACTACTAGCTAATCCTTAGCCTAAATTCGTAATGATTCCTTCGGTTTTTAGGTAATAAGCTTAATGTGTGGAGGTAGATGCCGTATAAGCCGATAGCTATATATCGAACTAATAACTCTCTCCGGCCCCCCTATTTTTAATAGGCGATTTGCGGCAATTTCAATATCTTTTGTAGTTAGAGGTGTATAGCAAGAATTTAGCACTTCGATCCAGCTAATTAATTCATTTTCCTGATTCGAATCCAATGCATTATTTATTGGTGGTAGGGCGATCGGAGAGAGGTGGCCGTTCGTTTTTGCGACCGCGGAGCTTCGAATAAGACAGGCGATAATGGTCCGCAGCCTTACGTGGGGATGAAATTTTCGCGTATTATAAGCATGTAGTGCCTTAGCTAGCAGATCCTCTTCATCACGAAGTTTTCTTTTTGACATTTTTGGTGGGTAGGAATACGCGTAAATTTGAAAAAGTAGGAAATTTGCATTATGGATGTTAATTGCATTATGGCTGTGGGACACCCCCTACCCGAGAGGGTGGGGGTCGTCCCGTGACACGGCTATACTAATTCTATTCTTTATTCTAGCCTGTAAGATTATCTAAGATTTCTCTATATAAGGACTATCTAGATAGCCATTGGTTATCTAAGGCTAGTTCTTATTATATGAATAAGGATTATAAGAGTTCTTTAGGTCCTATATCTATATTAGGTCTAAGCTAGATAGATATATCTACTAGTAGTACTTTAATTAGTACTAATCGTAGAGATACTATCACTACCTATAAGGTTTAGGACTATCTTCTACTTCTAGAATATCCTACTATAGACGAAGAAGTGTCTTATATGTTAATTGTAACTCTGAGAATCTATTTTAGAATATACCTAGCGACTCTTAAGGTATTAATAAGATATTTATATAACTTATATCGGCTATAATTTTGATATACTTCATATATAGAATTATCACTTATAAATATAAGTTTAATTCTCTATAAGGTATCTTAAGACTATAAAGTAAATTAGAATAAAACTTCTCTAAAAAGGCCCTAGTAATAAAGAATCAAAGTTATAGTATCAATCAATTTAATATATAGGGATTTAGCACTATTATTAAGTTCACTATAGCCTTATAAACTTATATCTAAAGTATAATTAAGTTAAACTAGAACTATTTCTCAAACTATAGTTAAAGGCCGCTAAGCCTAAATATAGGACTATTAGCTAGGTTCTTAAACAACAAATAAGAGAGCAGGTTAATAGTTTCTTAAGCTTAATATATATTTAATTAATATCTTATATAGGCTCTACTTTAGATTCCTTTACACCTAGAATATTGATAGGCTATATAGCTATAATCTAGCTACCCTAATATATAGTAGATAAAAGCTAAGAATATAGTAGCGGGACGGAGTAAGTCTATATACTATCTATGTATAAAATATATACTTACTATAGTTAGGTCACCTTTATTAGCTACCCTAGTAACTTATCTAAATAGACTTAGTATTATACCTAACCTATATCTAGAAGTGCTATAAGGGTCGAAATTATGCTTTTAGCACTTCTGTGTAAAAAGGATAGAATATAAGCGATAGGTTGCTATACTAGGAATTACTACTTATTACCTATTATTTAGCTAGACGTTAATATTATATATAGTACGTTCAAATTCTTAGTAGACTTAGTATATATTCAAAAGATACTAGATATATACTAGATTTAGTGTACGCTAATCGTATTAGGAAATTAACTAAGACCGAGTGCTCCGTTAAGATGGATATTTATATTGCTTACTTATAGAATCGATTTCTATTCTTTATAATTGTATACTAAGGGTCTTATTTATATTTCCTACTACTACTACTAATAAAGCTGCTATATAATATTAGCCGCGAGAATATATAGGCAATTAACGCTTAAGATATACTAAGATTTAGCTATACGTACGTTATCGTTTCTAATGCTAAGTCCATTTTTATTAACCTATCCTATGTAAATTAACTTTCGCCCATATTTAAAAGAATCCAAGCTAATATAGAGATTCCGCGCTTCGCTATATCGATAGGAGCTTACATATTAAGGATAAAGTAACTGCTTTAATTTATGAATAAAGACTGTTATATTACCTATAAGGCATAAATAAGTCTTACTAGCGTATAGCGCGAGTACTAGTTTAATCTTACTAGAAATAATAAGGAGTAATAGATTCGTAAGGTATTTTTCTTTAATAAATAGACTGAGTATTAACCTAAGTATTATACTTACGAGTAAGCTGCTAAGCCTTTCTATAACGCATAATATCTTAAAATAGATCCTACTTTTAAAATAGTTTCAGGATAGACTAAAGTATTTTCAATTTCTTCGTAGAACGAATAGGTAAGAAGTATTGAACTATCTTATCCTTTATATATATTAAATATATACTAACTATAAAATGTCTTAATATATACGTCTATGGTTTTACAAACCTTAAACCCTATAAACCCGGTTCTTTTTTAAAAGATCTTTAAGATACTTCGCGATATTAGATAGAAGCCTGTTCGATAGAAGTACTAGTAAGGTAGTAATAATAATAGTGATAGTATCTATACTATTATAGTAGACATATATAAAAAGTAGGCACCTAGTATATAATTAATATACTAAATCTATATAAAAATTATACTAACTAGATTATTTATTTATAGGGCCTAGAGACTATCTTACTAACCTAGATCATTACTAGATATAGTTAGAGTATCTATAATATGTACTAATACTATACTAAATATATATTAAATAGGTATTTCATAAAAGATTTCCTAATTATAAAGCTAGTACGGTAATTAATCTAATCTAGACTATAAATTCTAAGATAGAATTTATCTAAATTATAGATAATCTTACGGAGCTAGAGACCTAGAAGTGGTTTCTAAATAAGAAGGTTAACTATATTCTTACTAGAATTATGTCTAAAGCTTTAAAAATCAGTGCTAGATAGTAGAAAAATACTCTATATTGTAGTAGGATTAGTTAAAGTAGTCACTTTTATAATAATAAGGTAGTTGGTTAGAAGTAAGCTCTATTAACTATGATTCTTTAGTAAGCTTTTTATATTAATATATTTCTATTACTAATATATATTATCTATATATAAAATATACATTTAGGAGATACAGAAGGAAAATAAACCTATAATTAAGGAGGGTATTTACCCCACTTAGTGTCCTTTAAATCATAATTATTGGATTATAAAGTAATATCGAAAAAAGGGTTAGTATTTCTTTCTTTATTGTATGTCTAATATATACTAATTTTATTCTAGATAAACGAAACTATAGTTCTATAAATAGTTGAATTCGGAGGTTATATCTTCTTTAAAATCTAGCTAATTCCTATACTTTATTTAACCTAGTAATATAGCTACCTAAGCCTATAGGTATCTCTAATTCTATTCTAGTCGCTACTTTAGATATTACTAATATAAGCTTAGTATATAGCAAAAGTATATCTAGAGCGTAATCGATCTCTCGATATAGAGGTAGTTTAGTTTATAGGCTTAATAGAGTTAATTTTATTTACTTTTATACGTTCATATATATATATATACTTAGGTCTAAGTGTACAATTTATATACAGGTAATATATTATTATATAGAAAGAAAAATCTATAAGAAGTAAACTATAGTGATCTAGGCTATGACGTATTTCCCAAGCGAGCTGGCCACCCCAAAACACCATAGTAATTACGATATATCCTACGCTGATATTCAACAACCACGTTTTTATTTTATTAAATTTATTACTTGCTGATAGCTGTTGATAAGGATTTTCAACACTATGTATTAATTTTAACGAAATCTGAAGCCTACATTGCTACGGTATCGAAAATTAGGTTGGCTAGGAGCTAGAAATATAAATGTCTGATTGTATCTCAATTATTAAATTATAGAAATTCTTTAAACTCCCGTTAGAGACCAAATACCACCTAAAGAGCGTTAGATTTCAAGGAAAAGTCTAGCGGGCCTGTGACAGCTTACGTGTGGCCGACTGGGTCAGTCGGGGCACGTGAGCTGAGCGCGTACTTAATACGGTGTGAGAGCATGACTGCGTCAGGCAGTCATAGTAGCCTTTTTGGTTCACGCTCCACTTTACTGAGCTCTCACAGTAGGGTGCTAACAATACCTCCTTTTCTACTTATTTAATCTCTCGTATCTCCTAATCTAATACCACTCCCTTGGCTAGTCCTATTGAGGCAACTTAGATACTAGGTACTAGCATAGATTACCAAGAGCTATTAGTTCGGCTAAAAGAGTTACGGTCGATTATAGGACTGATTCTATAATCGGCACTAGTCCTCTAGCGGGTATTATATGGTAAAACATATACTACGACTTCACTAATTAGGGCTAGGTAGGTGGAGAGGCGTCCGAATATCAAGGAATGGGGGTCTTTTTAATATCGCCCTATACATATATCTGCCCGTGCTATTTGTAGTACATTTCACCTCATATATTACCGTTCATCACATTGATTTGACCAACGCATATAACGTTTGGATTGATTTGGTTTCCACCTGAGTAATGGATTTTTCTCACATTAGGAGCTCACATTTTCGATTCTTGAGATTCTTTCGCCGAGACTATCTCCGAAATTAAAGAGATGTTCAGCAGAGCATTCTCCGCAGCCTCATCACCCGCAGCCGCTTTACTCAAGCCTTGACCAGAGCTCAAATGTCTTTTCTCCCATCCCCACCCAGTGAGGTATAAGCCGATGAAGAATGTTTGGGTGCCACCTTTTAGCTGGACGGACGAACGTTCCTCGAGATATTCAAGTTTGATGTTTTTACCCATTATCTTTTTAGCGAGAGCCTCCTTAGAGCGCAAGCCGCCTTTTTGGGGCCCCAGGTTTTTGAGAATTGGCATCCATAAACTGGTCAGCCAGCGTTCAGCTACTTGATATCCATTAACCGGATCCGATAGTATGACTGCAGCAACGTAAGCCTCGAACACGTCGCCTTTGGTCTTTGTCCATCTCTTCGATGGGTTGTTGTAATTTGAAGGCACTGCAACCTTGCGATCGAAACCAAAAGTCTCCGCAAATCCCGAAAGGGTCTCATTCTTGACAAGTATCTCCCGAATCTGTGATATTCGACCAGATGGTAAGCCGGGAAACCTCTCCCAAACAAATTTCGTTGCAATCAGCTCAATGTATGCATCGCCAAGAATCTCAAGCCGGTCATAGGTGGTGTTGTTATTGTTGCTCAAGGCTGGATGGGTAAACACAGCGGCTCTCAACTTGTCATCCATGACCGAGGGTAGCGCAGGTGTAGATAATCCATCGATTCGTCTTAGATCGTGATCGGAGTGACAACCTCCTGGAGCATGCTGAGTCATAGTGGAACCTTTATTGGGGAATGGATTCTTCGTCTGACGAAGTTTTTCATCTAGACTTGAGAGTGCTTCCATCACCTCCGAGTCAGCACCAGTGAGGTCGGGGTTGTCCAAAGTCTCCCGAACAAGGCGCTGCAAGAGAAGGAGACGGGAATCGGTTCTAGCCTTTATAGCTGTACTACCATCATCGGCGATAGAAAGCCCAGTCACGAATGGCCGTGCTGAGCGATGTACCTTTGGAAATGTCAGCAATGCACTGAACCGACAAGAGGTGTCAATTGTGACGACGTTATAATAATCACCTTTGGCCTTTTCTGTAGGTTCTGAGTAGCATCGGAATCAGACATGGGACTTGGCCTTTTCAGATTTGCCTTTGATTCTTTTGGCCCTGTCGGGTCCATTGTCTCTTTGCCCCGAGGCATGTTGGGGAAATTGTTCCAGGTATTTTAGAGGTAGGCGGTGTTGACCAGGTGATCACATGACCGTAGCAAAGTTCAGCCGACATCTCCGCGCATTTGTGACGAGATCTCTCTATCAGCTGTGTGACCAGCTGCCTCATTCTCCCATTGTCGGGTTTGATTTATTGCAGGAGGAAATATGGCCCAAAGTCGGATCCTGGATTTGGTCAAAGTCTGTTTACCCACTCCATGCTCTTGTCCCTCTACTCATTAAAGGTACTTTATTTAGACTCAATGCCGCATATTCTCCCTCAATTTCAACCCACAACGGCTTCGACTGGGAAACAAAGTTTTGAGGCAGCGCCTGCGAGGGCCTGCGCTTGCGGCATGGTACCCAAAGAAGACTGTGTCTTTCCGTGACCTACAAAATACCTACAAACCTCTTGGATTGACAACATTTGATGAGGCAGAAGATGACCGAGAAGAAGCCATTCAGATGTAAGCACTGATACCCAGCCTCTTAGTGAAGAACCCACTAAGACCCATTGACTTGTAGTGCCAAATTGCGAGGCAAGGGCCGGCCGAAGAAGAAACGAACTGCCGCAGGTACTTTTTCCTTCACTTACTCCATACTCAAGGAAACCCAAGTCTAACGCTCCATAGAATCGCGGTCCGCCAAGAAGAAGAAATAATCTGTTTGCCCGCTGAGATGGCTTGACTATATCCAGGGCCCGGTTGAACGTCAGCGCATAACATCCTCATGGTTGGATGGGATTGACATTCCACCTTTCTGCCTGGAAATATTTCCACCTACAACCTTATTTAAACCCTTCTGTTCTGATTTTATTCCATAGCATGGTACCTGTGGGCACATCATCCATCATTTTGTCTTTCATTTTTTGTACACTAGATATTATATGGCTCATGCCACTGCTATTCAGAATCGTGCCGGCTCATTTGATCTTAGTATTTTGTAACACTGCGGAATAAGCTCTGGAGCAGCCCTCTACGTCTCAAGTCTCAAGTCTCAAGTATTGTACGTGTAGGCCTTAAATGTGGCAATTTAAAGGCGGTAAATACCAACAGCTCCTAATCACGTGTATACCAGTGACCATTGCCCTTTGCATATTTTGATTTGATATCTTGCCCAGCCAAATCAACGTTTCTGATCATTAGAGTCTGCTTTCTCACACCCCTCCAGATTTTGACTTGACTTAACTGGCTTGACCGTTGCCAACCTTTATTTTACGTGTCGCCGGTTGAGCGACTGTCAACTCCCAAGCGACCATGAAACCAAGCAAGAACCAGCTTAGAAGGGCAAAGAAAAAGGCTCAAAAGGCCGAAGTGAGACCACAGCCATCGCGAAAATATTATACGGAGAGGAGCAAAGCTAATACCACCGCAAAGGCTGCTACTTTGCCTGTTCAAGATGAGACACCAATGGAGCCGTCCGCGCCTCTTCCTACTCTTCAGGATACGACAACTGACGACATCGACCTGGTTCCCGAGCCCAGTGACCCATTATGGGAGATGTACAAGGATGTTGCCGGCAAGTTTGACGAAGTCGCAGCGGAAAGCTCGACTTTGAAGGATTCCGAAAAACCCGAGGTCTATTTTGATGATGGCGATGAAATTCCCGACGAAGAGCAGGAGAATGAGCCCAAGCTCTCGAAAAAGAAACGAAAGGAAATGAACAAACTCTCTGTTGCAGAGTTGAAGGCAATGGTTAGGAAGCCAGAAATTGTTGAATGGACAGACACGTCCGCCCCCGATCCTCGACTTCTCATTCATATTAAAGCCCATCGCAACGTGGTTCCTGTTCCATCACACTGGTCGCTCAAACGAGAATATCTCTCGTCCAAGAGAGGAGTGGAGAAAGCACCATTCGCGCTGCCAAAATTCATACAAGAAACAGGAATCTCTGAAATGCGCGACGCCGCCTTGGACAAGCAGGAGCAGTCTACTTTGAAGCAAAAGCAACGAGAGAGAGTCCAACCGAAAATGGGGAAACTCGACATCGATTACCAGAAGCTCTACGAGGCATTTTTCCGCTTTCAGACCAAGCCTGAGCTGACTCGCTATGGCGAGATTTACTATGAAGGCAAGGAGTACGAAACCAACCTCAAGCATCTTCGCCCTGGTGAACTCAGTGACGAACTCAGGGATGCTTTGAACATGGCGCCAGGGGCTCCACCTCCTTGGCTTGTGAATCAGCAACGATATGGCCCCCCACCTTCTTACCCTGCATTGAAACTTCCCGGCCTCAATGCGCCGCCTCCGCCAGGTGCGACGTGGGGTTATCACCCAGGAGGCTATGGGAAGCCACCAGTTGATGAACATAACCGCCCACTTTATGGAGGTGATATATTCGGCGTTCTACAGCCCCAACAACACGCTCAGCAAGGAGAGCCGATTGAGAAGGACCTCTGGGGAGAGCTGCAGGAATCAGAGGAGTCGGAGCCAGAGAGTGAAGAAGACGAAGAAAACGATGACGAGGAAGAGGCTGATGAGGATGGGATGGAAGCAGATGCTCATTCCCCCAGTGGCTTGGAAACTCCCGGTGGCATGGATTCAACAGTACCGTCCGAGTTTGTCGGAGCCGAAAGTGTCTCTGGAGAGTTTGATGTCCGCAAACACCACCGTGGAACCGAGACAGAGGAAACTGTGCATCCTAGAAGTGCGTATCAGGTGATTCCTGAGAAACAAATGAATGTGCAAGGCTTTTTCGGAGGCGACAGAGCATACGACCTCGCCGGGACCTCGGGCAAACCTCCTGTTCTTGGGGTAGATGACTCAAATCGAAAACGCAAGAAGCCTGGGGATGTTGAAGTGTCTGTTGACTTGGATGCGATTCAGTCCAATGATGGCATCAGCAAAGAAAGCCTCCAAGACATGTATGAGACTCAGAGGCAGCAACAAAACCAGCCAAGCTGGGGCTTCAAGGAGGACTTGAGTGACATGATCGCCCAGGAGAGCCGCAAAAGGCTGCGAAAGGAAGAGGAAAGACGGACGAAGCATTGAGTGCTTTTCTATGTTAATTTCTGAATTTCTCCTAGGCGCTTATTTTGTGATGGGCATTCGGGGATTGGCTACGCTGGTGTACTCTAGGTTCCAAAGGTCTCTGGCCTGTAATGTACGGTAGTTCTCTTTTATTTCAGGCCATTATGAGCGCTTAGTCGCTATCCCGTACCCCATTGATATATGCGAAGAATATCTAAAAAGGTATACTGTCGTCGTTGTCACATGCACACCGCAAGGCGCGTTTCCCAAAAGGGTTTAGCTCACATACAACCTTGAGATCTTTCGGATCTCCAACTCCTTGCGCTCTGAACTACCACACCCGAGACTTCGCACTTGATCTTTGGTCGCCTTTGTGCTCTGCAGGGAAATACCAAAAGCTTTCTCTTCTATTGAGCTGTATCGCTCTAGCCAGAATGGATTGGGATCGAAGAAGGTTTGCAGTCGCAACTTGTACGTTTCAAGATGAATTACTGATGGGTATTACTACTTTAGATTTGACGATCGAAGAGGAGGAGAAAGCTATCGTCCAGCTGATAGAACAGGCCGTTCACCATCTCGCGGGTACGATGTTCGTCACAGGCGCTCGCCGCCACGAACCCGCTCTCCACCCCGACAGCGAGCAGACACTTGGGTGCCTCCGTCTAATAGGGGATATGGGCGCCCACGAAGTCGGTCTCCACCGACCTACCGGCGTCGCTCACGAACTCCTCTAGGAAGGGGATTTGGCCCAAACGGCTACGAAAGAAGACGATCACCGCCAAGAAGATTCTCACCCAGAAGAGAAGAAAGGATCAGGTCGCCGCCGGCGATTTGGCGTCCAAAATCGCCTTTCAATGATGGAAGATCCCGCGATTCATCTCGTGGCCACAATAGCCCGAGACGGCCGCGCGACACAACACCGGCCACTCAGGGTTTCCGACCATCCAGGAGGGATGGCCCACCAGCCCCTAGCCTCGACAAACTCTCTAGAGCTTCTTCGCCAAGAGCGCCGTCAGAAGTTTTGCCGCCGCAAAGTCCAGCACCTGGTCCCCGCGGAGACCACGCGCCTGATAGAACGAGCCAGGACCGAATTTTATCATCACGACATGCTTCGCCTGCGCAAGTCGTCGCTTCACAACCAGAGACTATATCTCAACGTTCATCTCCAGCCGTGGAAAAAGCTGGTCTCGCGTCACAAGGATCACGTAGTCGCTCACCGGTACACTTGGGCCCACAGCGTTCGTCCAAACCACCAGGCCGATCTCCGTTTCAGGACCAGATTCCTGACACGGACTCTTCCATCCCAAGGCGATCAGAGCATGGAGAGCGACTATCTTTGAATAATCAGTCACCAGCCTTCAACTCGGAGAAGATGCACGATCAGCACCAGATGGGCGGACCCAGAGTTAACAACATCCCAACCCAGCCCAGAAACCACAGTGCAAGCCCACATTCTCTCCCAACATCAGGGCCATATCAAGGACCGAGGCCGCCATCCAACCCACATCGTGGGGTACTGTCGGCGCCGACTCGCCCTCGCCGTGGACCAGGCTCGCGTGAATCTTGGATGGGAACTCCTCCGGTACGCCGTGGTCCCGCTCCAGCTTCACATGGCCCTCCGGCAGGACCACGTGGTTCTTTCTCCTCCTCAGTCACGGGCGGGGGAAGTTTTCGACATGCCAACCAACGGCAATCCATTTCTGCCTCTGCAGCTCAACCGGTACCCCCCGAGGGGGGACCAACCATCTTGCGGGGCTATGTACTATCATACCGGAAGGGAGATGTCTCCCGTCTCTTCTGGAACCTGCTGTAGAAAAGCGGCTGTCTCAGCTTGATACCGACAAAGAAAAACTTCTGGAGCAGATGGCGGAAATGCAACGATCAAAGCGAGCAGAACTTCGAGACTGGGATCGACTTGACCGTGAAAGCTCCATCTGCGCTCTAAAAAGTGAGCTGGCTGAGGGCAATCTCCAGCGAATGGCCGACGAGAGCATCGGGGGTGGAATTCTGTTCTAACGCGCTAAATGTACATTATGACTGGTCAAGGGATGGGAGCGACTGTTTACTCTATACTAATCTATGAACTGTACGATTTCCATACACATTCTTGTTATTTGTATTCCTTTTATACAGTAGATCAAAGAGAGGACCCGATGAGTACTTCTGAAACATGTACATTCTCCGCTTGTTGACGGCCAATCGGTACTTCTCCAGAATGTACTGTACGAATACAGGTCGCGTACCTGATCTGCAGTACTGTAATTACCCTTCCCCTTCGTTTTTTGCTTTCGTGTCAACAACTCAATGCTCTCCTTCTCATCTACTTCCCTACTTTGCTTTGAACGCTCATTCTCCTCACAATGAATATCTTCAGGCTATTAGGTATGAAATCATCTCTTCGGTCAATGCCATCTGCTAACGCTCCGCAGCCGATTTCTCCCATCTGGCCTCGATCTTCATGCTTCTGCAGAAGATGAAGACGTCGAGCGTATGTTCCTCTGTCGTTTAGCCTGGGACTTGCAACTAATTCGAATTTGCAGAGTTGTTCGGGGTTGTCCTTCAAATCACAGGTGCTATATCTCTTGGTCTTTATCACTCGGTATCTAGGTCAGTTTCGACGTCATCAAGTCCATTTCCAAAACCTCCAACGCTAACGCGTCAACCACTCGCCAGACCTCTTCTGGACATTCACCGAGTCTTTGTACCTCACCACATTCAAGCTCCTTTTTATCGGCTCCTCGGCCTACGTCATCTACCTCATGCTCAACGATTACAAACCTACGCATGATCCTAATCTCGATACTTTCAAGGTTCAATACCTCCTTGGAATCAGCGCAGTGCTTGCAATCCTCTTCCCACACGATTATCGTTTCTCTGAGGTTAGTGTGGACTTGGCGGAACTCTTTGTCGGCGATCCTGGGTAGTAGGACTAACGGCATCTCAGATTCTTTGGACCTTTTCAATTTGGTTGGAGTCGGTGGCCATTCTGCCACAACTCTTCATGCTCCAGCGAACTGGAGAGGCGGATACTATCACTACCCACTACTTATTTGCTCTGGGAATCTATAGGGCACTGTATATTCCAAACTGGATGTTCCGCTACCTCACCGAGGCCTCATTCCAGCGTTCCTTCCAACCTGTGCCGATCATTGCAGGGATTATTCAGACCCTTCTCTATTCGGACTTCTTCTACATTTACTACAACAAGTAAGCCGGGTTCCCGACATACCTCCCATAGGGATAAAGAATATATGCTGACTTTGATGGTTGCTCAGGGTTCTGAAGGGCAAGAAGTTCTCACTTCCTGTCTAGGTAATCTCATGTCATGGACCGAGGACTTCATAGGATCTTGGATCACTCGTTTCAAGACTGGCGTTTGGCATCAATTTTCTGGGGCCCACCGCTTATATTTGCTTGGACGCAGTGACCGTCCAGTCGTTTCAGATACCAAGTGTGATACCCTCAATCCATGCAATTCCCACCGTTGTCTGGGATTTGCTGAATATGAACTAATGATTTCATGTTGCCCAATGTATGCATCGTCAATCCGGCAACAAAGGTCTGCCTGGATAGACCCGCTGGAACCGATTACATGGATCACAGGGTGATCTCATCCAACGTGTATGCAAGCAATGGCTCGAGGTTGGTTTTGTTTTGTATCGGCAGCTGCTCCTATTTCTCGCCATGACCCGTGCAAGCAATAGTCCAAATACGCGGCCTTGAATTGACTTTGTGAGCAACTTTTATTTGAATGTGATATGGAGCGTAGTTTCAGAATGCACAGAATTTTTACTTATTTTGTATCTTACTACTGCTCGGCTTTTCCGTCTCTCCATACATCAAAGGCATAGGGTGACACACCCCGGCCTGTTCTTATCCTCCTATTGAGGTCAACACCAAAGAGGAGATGTGCAGAGACCTCGACGCTCTGAACAAGGTACTTTTGGGAAATACACAAAGTATATCCCGGACGACAAGAACGTGAAACCGCGTAAATCAACAAAGGCACTCAGAACTCTCTCTGGGGCGGGGCTCCATGAGTCGGAACATATCCCGTTGTATAGGTCAACTGGGAGGGAGGAATAGATAGATCGGTGGTATACGGGTCCAACGTGCCCGCGATTGAGTGCGAAATGTTGCCCATCGGCTGGAACGACCGTACTCCGTTGCCTAGGGCTGAACGGCCCTGCACACTTTGGTGGCTATCAAGCCAAGCATTCTGGCTGTGCAAATGACCGAAATAGTCAGACTGTGTTCTGTCAATGGGCATTTGGCCAAAGGTGGATTCTCGCCGTGAAGCCGGAGGTGATGGGAGTTTAGGAGATCGAGGGATCATCTCTAGTCGTGGGGAGCTTCTTCGTGAATTGGGCGGCGTCAAGCGCGAACCTCCGCGGCGCACCTGACAGGTTGGGCAGATCTTTACGAAACGGGAGATCAGTTCTTTCGGCACCCTAAAAGACAATCAGTGGCTGAACAATCATATACTCATGTTGTGTACTGAGTATAACGTGTCCAAGAGTTGCCTACCATGAGTAGATTCGCCGGACCTGGGCAGAGGTCTTGTCGCGGCCACCATGCTGGCATTGCTGATGTGCCTTGGTGAGGATTTTGAACAGTTTCTCTCGAATCGCAACCGGCTTGCCCTCATGACAGATCATCTTCCTGCACTTTATACCACAACGCCATCATAAGCATCGAATAACCAGGTTTCTGAGACGACAGAACTTACTTCTGGCGTTCCAGCCTCCATAGCCTGCAGCTTGAACATCTTCTTAACCCAGAACCTGAACTGTTTAGCATATTATGCACCCAAAGCAACGGATCCCGTACCGAAATTGAGCCGACTCCACCGCCGTATCCTTTGGATCAATCAAGACAGTCCTGATGTTACGGGCTCTTTTAGCATGAATCAATGCCTTGTCTTGCTTCTTGACGGAAAGATCATTGACGTAGCTAGAAGGATGAGGTCAGCTTCGAGTCCACATATGAAGAGGGAATTGCCCATTACTCACTTCTGCATCAACTGATCAAATTCTTTTGCATCAGGGAAACCGTCAAGGGCGGGCACCACGGGTTCTGAGAGCTTGGAGATCTCATTGCGAGACTCTTGACTTTCAATCTCTATTTCGCTGAGTGACATCGGATCGCGAAGAGGTAGATATTTTGGTGCTTGAAGATAGCGCGACTGAGGGATGTATTGCGGAGGATGGTGGACCCTGGGATCATCCTGAGTTGTCATTGATGGGATCGAATGTTCTGATGAGTACTGCAGATTCTGCAAACCCGGAGAAAAGCTTGACTGTGGACCGTAAGGTTGCCCAAAATGAGAGCCGTAGGGATTGAATGAATGTTGAGGGAAGTGATATGGGGATCCATGTGCAAAGTCATGGTTCTCTTGCTGGCCATATGAGCCTGGCGCTGCCAGTTGGTGGTTCATGAGATAGGCATCATTCCCTTCGTTGCGCCTTGCAAAGCTGCTCATGGCTGGTGCCTAGTTTCCGCTCAGATGTCGATTTTGCAGCATACGATCTGTCGAACAAGCCCTGAGTACAATGTGGACAGACACCAAACGACAGAGTAGAGTGTAGTGAGACGAGACGTAAGGAACAGTCACTCCCACCAGTATGACAAGAAGATATCGAGGGGAGAGAGAAGTCACTGGAGGCACATTTAAGAACGGGGTAGCGATTGTATTAAAAGGACCCCAAAGGGCGCGGATATCCCAAGAGCACGAGACCATGTCGAAAAGGCAGAAAACAACAGAGGGCATCCCTGGAAGACTAACAGCAAATATTCCACAGGGAAAAAGAAAGAGTCGAGGTAAGGTACAGAGGGCAAAGGAAAAAAAGAAAGGGTTCGTTTTCGGTAAGGCGATACGCTCCAGAGCCACGTTGGGTATTCGAGGCATCCTATCGGGACAAAGAGGCGGGGAGATCATCATCTCCCCGATTTGCATAGAATCGATCTTCTGCACGTTTGCCTGGTCACAAACAGATTTCCCCTGCAAGTAGCCGTGCCAATTGGTAAGGAACATGGATGCGTACCCTCAGGCTTGGGGATGAGGATGTAACTGCCCTCGAGAATCTAGGGAATCCCAGTTGCGTGTGCTGTGTGTCCATGTCTCACTGCCAAGTATGTGTTTCGATTTGACGTGGCAAGCATCTCCGAGTGACAGGTGCAGGGCAATCAATGCGGGATGGCAGGATTGCATACGTTTGGCTCGTAGTGAGACACGATTTGTCGCCCAACATCCAAGGTTCGGACCCTCGCAGGAAGCAATCGGAATCCTGTTCACAACTGAAAAGGGGGGACTGTTGCTTCCCGATCATCTTTCCCGGAAATGGTCTGCATAATGTCCGAGTCCGAGTTTCAGTATTTCACAGAACATGGATAGACCTGGGAGATGGAGAGTTGAGAGTTGGGAGTTGCGGGAGATGCGGGAGTTGCTATTGTTGGATTCTGCCCAACTTCTCAGAAAACTTCACTCATTCACTCTTTACATATTAACAGTACTGTATAGTTACAAAAGTCAGGCTTGAAAGTCACCATAAGTTCATGCCAGTAGGTCGTAAGGTCGTGTATTTGCCAGAGGCGAAGTCGCCCCGTCTAGGCTGCTTCTCCCCTGCCATCAAGTGCCACCAAATCACGGATGATCCATAGGTGATTTTCGTGGCGGTCGAAGCCAACCCACTTGTCAACCTTGCGCCTCCACTTTTCCTCCTCGGCTCGCTGTCGTCGAATGAATTCTGGCCCGACATCGAATTCCTCCGTCATAGGTCCTTCATCGGATGATTCACCGGCACTTGCCTCGTCCCCCTGGAACGGAGGCCCTTCAAATGCCCCCGAGGTGCGTCCATGGGAGCTGCTTGCCTCCAAATCATCTAGACCGGCAAAGACATCATCTTCATCTGCAACGCCGTCAAGTGGAGCCTTGAGCCAGCACATACGATGCGGATCGAAGACCATCCCACCGACGGTTTGAACGTTGTGCATCGCGCCAACATTGGTGATGAGAGCTGGTGCAGGCTTGGGTGATTTTGGAGCAGGATCAAAATCTTGTACTGAGTTTTCATTTCCTTCCCAACGGAAGTTGATAGGGTTGTAACGCATACCCCTCACGGCTAGGAACGGTGAATAGTGAGCTTGGGTCAATCATTTAAAATCAAGGCTTGCTTACATTTGGCATCTTGCACCCCAGACCCCATGGGCTTGATCAGATGTGGTTTTGATGTTAATTTTGCGCTAGGCCTGCTTTTCCGGCTTCGAATTGATGTCGAGGGAGGGGCTCTTGAGATAGGCTGGGACTTCCAGTTCGAGCTGAAACCAGAGAGAGAATTTGATTCACGGCTTTTCGAGTTCATTGCCATGGAAGCAATGCGTTGTTCTCTTGCATTCCTGGATGCATTGGTATCTTGGGCAAACCTAGGAGTCGGGCTTCGTAATTTAAGAGCCGATGGGGATGTTGACGATTGAGGAGGTGATACATCGTGCGGTGGCTCAATCCGACTCTGACTGATTCTGGTGCGAACGGATCTTGGAGCACCTCGACCTGTGGGAGTTTTGACAAACTTGCTCTCCGCCGCTACCGATGTAGACAAGTCGTCAAACGACTCGAGCTCTGTTCCATCCCCAAAATTACGCCGTTTGGTGGGTCGTGTAAGGGTACGCTTTGCCGAAGCAACAGAATCCGGGGTTGATTCGCCAAAACTAGTACGGAAGGACTCATTCCGAGTTGATCGCGGGAGCCGACCGAAGGTGCCCTGTGGACTAAGTAGCCCACTGGAGCTGTCCGAGTTTGTGCGGCGGGAGGAGCGGTATCCCTTCACATTGGCAGGCGATTGAGATTCTGAGGGGCCAGCTGGCATGAACGGCGCCTGGGCTCTGCGGGCGAATGTCCTCCCATCAATTAAGGGGCGATCCACCGGCGTTTTAGGTCTCGCGGAAGGGAGACGCACCGGCCGATCAATCGGTTGGCGCTGAGAAGGCTGCGTCAAGGGTGCAGAGCCCGTGCCACGGATTGAGGGTAGTGAACGTTTCGTTTTCAAACGCCTATTTGGAGGGTTGACCTCGCTGGACTGGGTACTGTCCCTAGGAGTTCGAGGTCCGAGAAGTCGTCGACCAGAGACAGGTAGAGTTGGCGATGTCGGAATGACATTAGAAATGGGGAGGCTTGATGTGGATGATTGAGATGAATGCCCAAGACGCGATTGGGATGTTCGAAATTTGGAAAGAGGAGCACCACTCTCTGAGACAGTCTCAAGATGGGTTGAATGTGTCCGATCGTGACCGGACAAGCGAGGGATGCGGGTTCGTGGAGAACCTGTCGCACTGGTGAATGTGAGAGTTGTTGCAGACCGACGAGTCGGACTAGATGGCCGTTCAGTCTTGCATTTTACGTTAGGGTTCAAAGCCAGCTTCCCCGAAGAGAAGGCCTTTCCATTGTCGACTTCGATGCCAGAAAAAAGTCATCAGCGTCAGGGACCTGATCCAGCCGGTTTTCTCGTACGTCCACGTTCTCGATCCGTGCTGTTTGGCGCTTCTTGAGTGAAGCCTTGAAATCCAAAGGACCTTCAGGGATGACGAGGCCGTCGAGGCCATCGTCTTCACTTTCCGCTGTGAGACAGCTTGAGACGCTAGGACTGGCAATCGAAATCGAGGAGCTGGGAACTGAGCGACCGTCTCTTGTAGTGCCGCCGACCCGGACACCAATGCTTCCTTCCGACCACTCGAGATCGAAGTCGTCCAAGGTGGGGCTAGAAACGTTGAAATTATGCTTCCGATACGACAATTCTAGAGGCTGAAGGGTTTGAGGTAATTCGAAATCCTGGTTAAAGTCATCGTCTGTTTCCTGTTCCACATTGAGAACCCCGACATTGGCCGTGGATGATTTCTTTGGAGATCGAGGGGTTGGGGCTTTGAGCGTTGGTATGTCTTGAGGGTCAAAGCCGTCAAATTCCAAAGCTGATTGTAAATGTGTAGAAATTTCGTCGGTCCATGATGGTGAGGCTGCGGACTTTACTGGACTGGTGGCAGCAGAGCTGACATTTGGGAGGAAATCAGGAAACACTGTTTCCCGGGGAGTCTTTAGTTGTAGGACAGTTTCGGGGTCCGGGAGCTCAACATCCTCTGACCAGTCGTCAACAAATGTCTTTCGGGTCTTTCGGGTAGACAAGCGCTTAATCGTGCCGCCGACGAGAGCCGATTTGGGAATATCTGTAGGAATGGGAATTCCCGCGGTCTTGGCCGAGGCAATAGCTTCTTCTTTGGCGAACTCGTCATTTTCGTAGAGCGGAACCTGCCAATCCTCGTCTCCAACATTGGAGTCAAGATCCGAGCGCGCAGAACGTCGCGAGGAAATGGAATCTCGATGCCCAGATGGCCGGAATGACGAATTTGTTATGGATCCCGCGCTGGACGCGGTGCGGAACTGAACATCCCCGTTGAATTGCAAATCGTCGTCGTCATCCCAGCATTCAATCGGTTCATCGGTGCCTGGTCGTAACTGGTTTGGTAACGAGTCCATGATAGGCCCCAGCCGATCAGGGGAAGGGGCTCGGAGCACGCGGCGCTCACGGAACAGGGACGGATGTCCCTGAAGGGGGGATTATGGCTCAAATGGCAGTCTCCGAGCTTTGCGACACGGACGGAGATTCAGGGGGCGAGAACATGAGCGTCATTCCGGGTCGGTCGGCGAGAGTAAAGCGAGGACAGGAGTTGGTAAAGTTGAGATATCGCGAAGCGGATCGGGGGACATCAATAGAACCGTAGAACGTCGAATCAGATCGAAGTCACGATATGGGGACCAGATCCTCCCAGAACAGAGAGAGGACGATCCAGGTCTAGGTCGAAGATTTGAGAGCTGAGAAGCAAAGGGGTACAAAAGGGGAAAAAGATGTTGTGGCTGGATCTCGGATTCCTCGTGCAGAAGAACGTGCCCCCCTCCTCCCGATAGATTGAGTGGACCACTGCGTAGGTATTTAACTTCTGAATACAGAATTATTCTAATAAATTATACTGTCTCGTAACCGGACATGTAGTGTAAACGAAACGTGGACCTATTCAAGGGGTACCTGGTACTTTTGGTGTCTACTGGGATTTAGGTGGGGGTTTAGGTATCAGCTACTTGCCTCCCACGTACCTAGGTTCCACTCGGTTGCCTTGGGATCTCCTACATAGCTAAGATTGATCTCTTTTTGAAACTGGTTCCTTCTTGTCTTACTCTGCATTCGATGTCTCTTCCAGACCGAGTCCTACGGTTCCCTAGATCCGATGAGGCTGGGGCATTTGTGCTCATTCATGTTTCACAGAACAGCTCGGCGCCTTTTGATTTAACCCTGACAGCAACTGAAGGAGAATCGCCCTATATCAGCTTATGTGGGTCGTTGTCAATGGAAGTTAAGGGAATTCATGGACTCACACAGTTAGGACAGTGAAGCAGGCACGCCTGAAAGACCTTCGCGCAAAGAACTATCAAGGGTCAGAGGATGACTGGGCCAACACAGTGTCCCTAATTCTGGGACAATCCTCTCCGCCATCGGATGAGCCGGATTGGGCCACTGGCCTTGAAACAGTGGCCACTATATCAGACTCTGAAGAGGACAAGGAAATTGTGATTACTATACGGAAGCGAGTGCAGACCATCACTGTTCGTGTCCTACCACTTTGTAATACATTTCGACTGACCGGCACTGTAGCAACGTCTCGGTGCGCTTGTATTGAAGCAAGACGACGAGCAAGCCGTGGAACTGTTCGAGTGGACTGGGATTGCCGTTATGCGAGCTGACATGCTGGAGCAACAAGTCTCCAGCCTAACTTCTCGTTATCGCCTCGCCGAGGACACAATACACAAGTTAAATGAACAGCTTGAAAACCTCATGCAGGCGAAGACCCAACATGAAACCCAACTGGTGACCAACTTCGCGCAGCTTTTGAATGAGAAAAAGCTCAAGATTCGCAATCAGCAACGCCTTCTGGCATCAGCGACTCCAGACGCAACTAAAGGTGAGGTCAACCAACCGAAGTATTCTAATTATCACACTATTGACTGAACAGCGATAGTCTCTGAAATCCAAGCTACTATCCCTGAAGAGGAGCACAGTGTCGCTGGACAACTCCATTCGACAAAAAGAAGCGCTCAGGGTTTGAGCGAGTCTGAGAACTCCGATGGATTTGAACAGATGCATCTCGATACGGAAAGGGCTAATCAAGACGCTATCAATGACCACGACACGGACGATGAGCGTTCAACTCCTCAGCCCCTAGAAGACGAGAACAACAGCACGACAGACGATGATGCGTCCCCGGATAATTCTGCTCATATGAAAACAGTCCCCCAAGCAAAGGACACAGCTCCCCCCCGAAGGGAGTTGCCGTTCATCAGAAGGGCTGGGGGAGCAACAACGAAGACTCCATCAACTATGACCCACGAAAATGCCGAAGAAACCGCCGGGGAGACTGATGACGATGAGCTGTGAATTGGGCCTAGATTGATTCAAGCAACCGGTCTCAGACAAGCAGGATCTGTGACATTCCGAGAGGGCAATTTATAGTATTTGAACTCATAGGTGCCTATACAGTGCTGTCTTTATAGACCCACTCCAGCTAGTACTTCCGCATGCCCGGAAAGTTTGTATCTTTACCTGGCTCTCATCAGAATCTCGTGAAAACGTATCTTCGGATGAAGTTAGGCCCTACTTTGAGATTAAGAAGGGCAACCATGAACTTGGCTACGCGTAAATGTGACAAGTCGTAATATCATCTCAAATGCCCATGGGATTGAGATTTTGGAGGTTCAGTCTTTTTATGTACAAGTCAACCACTACCGATTAATCCCAGGCGACACCGGAGAAGAGCGAAGAAGTCAACCGGAACCGGAAGGGTGTTCGAGATGATAGGGAAAAAAGCACAGAATATGAAAAGAAAACAGTACATCCAAAGGGAAGTTTAAGATGTGGTACAATAAAAACGCCTGCAACCATTAGAGAAACATAGAATCAGGTCATTCAGACCCCGATCTAGCCATACAAAGCCTGGGGAGACATCTCTCCTGCAGCCATGAAGTTGGTCTCAGGGTTTCCAGTAGCCTTGGCAGCAGAGGCACGAGCCATGGTGGGCGAGCTGAAACAGAGTTAGCGATGCAACACGATTGAACATAGGTGAAAGGGTACCCACCTTCGGGAGATAGCGTCAGTAAAGAAGAAGTCTTCGATAACCTTCTTGAAAGGAGCTCCAGTCGTCGAAGAGCCCTTGTTCTGGTCTACAAGTTGGACCTTGCTCAACGAGCCAACGGAAGTTGGCTCAACAACGTCGTAGCGACGCATCACAGGGCTGATCTCCTCCATGCGGTCACGAAGAGCCTCGATATCATCGTAAGGCAGTGGGGCACCAAGGAATTCGCTAGTCGCACGAATGATCTTCCAGTCATCACGAGCAGCCCCGGGGAGTGACGTGGCAGCACGGGTAACCTGAACACGACCCTCTGTGTTGACGTATGTGCCAGACTTTTCAGTGTAAGCGGCACCTGGTAGAACGACATCAGCAAGCTGGGCACCGCGGTCACCATGGTGTCCTTGGTAGACGACGAATGCGTCCTTGGGGATCTCGCTCTGGGCGACCTCGTCGGCGCCCAAGAGCCATACCATCTTTGGTGTAGTTTGAGCAACTTCCGAGGATGGCGCAGTGAAGCCAACTTCGTAAGCGCCAGCTCGAGACGCTGCGCGCTGGAGAACATTGTATCCTTGCCACTCAGGAGTGATGAAGTTGTCGGCATGCTTCTCGATAAAGCCGCCGACGGCCTCGAAGATTGCCTTGGCGTCGGGATGCTCCGCGGCAGCGCTACCAACGACGATCATTGGCCGTTGAGCGGCAGCAAGCTTTTTGCCAAACTCTCCGGACAAGGCAGTCTTCAAGGAAGAGACATCAGTACCGAGGTGGTCGAAGTCGAAGGTGCTCTCGAACTCCTCACCAACAAGACCAATCTCAAGATCGGACCTGAGATACTGCTTGCGGATGCGAGCGTTGAGGACTGCGGCTTCATGGCGAGGGTTTGTCGCAACCAGAAGAATGGCATCTGCTTCCTCTATGCCATAGATCTTGGAGTTGAACAGGTAGTTGGAACGAACATCAATACCGTGAGCGATAGGGGCGCTGCCACCTGGTTGATCGAGGGCGAGGTTGTCGGAGCCAAGCTTGTTCGCCAGGTCCTTCATGGCGACGAGCGACTCGGTATCAACCAAGTGTCCGGCAACAGCCTTGAACTCATTAGCTTGCGGCTGGAGCTTTTGGTGGGCCGCAGAGATTTCCATGAGAGCCTGTTCCCAGGTTGCGGGAACAAATTTGCCCTCCCGACGAATGAGCGGAGTGGTGAGCCTTTGGGTCTTTAGTCCATCGCACGCAAACCGCGACTTGTCGTTAATCCATTCCTCGTTGATATCATCATTCAACCTTGGGACGACTCGCATGACTTCCAGGCCTCTGCTATCGATGCGGATGTTAGAGCCAAGGGCATCAAGAACATCGATCGACTCGGTATGTTTCAGCTCCCATGGACGTGCCCGGAACGCATAAGGCTTTGAAGTCAGCGCACCAACTGGGCAAAGATCAATAACATTGCCTGACAGCTCCGAATCGAGGTTCTGCTCGAGGTAGGTTCCAATCTGCATGTCGTTTCCACGTCCAGTCGTTCCCAGTTCGGGGGCACCGGCAACGTCATTCATGAATCGGACACAACGAGTGCAGTGAATGCATCGGTTCATCGAAGTCTTGACCAGGGGCCCAATATTTTTATCCTCCACAGCACGCTTTCCGCCGGTTTCGTGGAATCGACCCCGGTCGGCACCATAACGCATCGACTGGTCTTGGAGATCGCACTCTCCTCCTTGGTCACAAACGGGGCAATCGAGGGGATGATTGGCAAGAAGGAACTCCATCACACCCTCTCTAGCCTTGTGAACCAGCGGCGAGTTCGTCTTGACCACCATACCCGGCTGTACTGGCCAGGCACAGGAGGCAACCGGCTTCGGGGCACGTTCGACTTCGACGAGACACATACGACCTGAATGTTTGGTTAGTATGTCTGCTTGTGTAAAAGGGAAGGAAGAAATCAATTCCACGTACAGTTTCCCGCAACCAGAAGTTTTCTTCAAGGACCTGAGGTTAGCAAAAATAACATGTGTGGCTCGATTCGAGGGCACATACTCATGATAACAGTATCTATTGCATGATTAGCGCCTGAAGTAGGGAGTCAATTGGCTAGTAATTGTCTTACCTGGGGACTGTTGCGCCTGCCTGCTCACAGGCTTGGATAAGAGCCGAACCGGCTTTCAAGGGAAGATGTGAGTAAAGGCCCAATGCATTGCCTAGGCTGGGGATTTACCTTCTACCGACACTTTCTTGCCATCTAGAGAACAAATGATCAGTTATTGGTCGACCCCGATAAACCAGACTGGGAGTGGACGTACCAATGGTGAGTTCCACCTCGGCCGCGCGAGGGGCTGTCGTCGCGAAGGTCCTGCGGGTGACCTTAGGAACCCGGAGAGACCGGGCGGCCGCACGGAACAGCTGCGGCCGCATGATTGAGAAGAAAACAGAGATGGGAGGGTGGGAAATAGGGTGAAGGGCGAGGGGGTGGAATCCTGGTGACAGTTGGGAGGTCAGAGAGAGCACTTTGCATCGGAATCTGCGGTTACATAATGGGGGTGCTGACCATACCTGAAGCTGACTAAGGACAACGCAAATGGATTCACGCGGATTGGCTCGGTTAGGCGGATAAACCCCTGCTCCGGCCTCCCTTCAAAACCATTCGTTTTGCCCCTTAATGATATTCTTTTCCTCATATAATCTCATTTCACGGGCATCATTTATTGTAGGAGACCGGCGTTTCCTGTTCCTTTTTCCTCTACAGTATGTCCCAAGAGCAGAATTGCGCCGTAGCTGGAGCTGTCAAGGGTTCGCCTAATGATGACTTTGTTCCTTACCGACGGTAGCTACATCACTCTTAATCCTTAGCGCTTATGACTAGGTCCTCATTATACTAGCTTATCAATGGTATACATTTTGGAGAGAAGTTTACACTTAACATTGCCACATCACATCTATTGAAAGTCGGGTTTCGGTTTTGTAAATTTGACAGTTGTACAACCGATGGGGCTGGCAAGAACATGCCTTGCGCCAAAGTAAACGACCCAGATGGGTCAAAAGAGAAGGGGATATTAACGTAACCTCCCCGAACAACACCGCAACGCCATCATATCGTACACTGAACTAATGAAACAGGTGCTAAGCTGCTGCTTGGGAATCACTGACCTGCCAAGTGGATTCTTGCTTGGTTCCTGGCAACCATGTACGAGAAACACTGGCTCCTCTAGGTCGCACACGCCCCGGTCCATCATCTTCCTTCTTGGAGCTGTTTGCTGCCGCATGTGAGTTGTTAAGATTGGATGCCTCATAGTTTCTACCTGCGGGAAAGGCATAGCCATTCGAGTCCCACGGTTTGCTCGAATGTCGCACATTCATCGGAAGTATGGACTTTTCGGCACGGAAATGATCTGCATTTGCCCTTTGGTCGGCCACATCGTCGTGGCTGTTGCGGTCGTAAAGGTAGAGACCCACGAAAGTGAGACAAATACCAATTGCTTGAATCGGCGTGGTCGAGCTCCCAAACCAGACAATCGCCACCACAATCACAAATACGCGCTTGACCAAGGATGCGACAGAGTATGACACGGGAGAGATCATCGACAAGAGTACAAAGGCCAAGATGTTCTGGGCAAAATGTGAAACTCCGTTGAAGATGAACTCGATGAGAAGTGCACCATGGTCCAGTGACCCTTTCTTCTCCGAGAGCGATATCACACCATCATTGATAAAATCAGATACCAATGGGTAACCCTCGGTGACAAACCAAATAGGCAGAGTGAGGAAAAAGGCCAGCCCAGAGCAATAGCAAAGGAGATTGAGTTTGTCTAACTTGCGTCGCCCCGGATTCTGCAGTTCTGATTCCGCACGATCTGCCTCGTTGAAAAGCTTCTTTGAAAAAATGTTCTGCGAAACAAACACAATAGCTGCGGCGAATGCGCAAAAAATCCCGAAAAAATTTGTGGAAACCCCAGTCGAGCACGCAAGCATCACTCCCATAGTAAGTGGGACTAATGATAAATATGTTGCCCGTGCATAGCGGATGCGGAACAAAACCCTGTACGCGAGAACCGTGAAAAGAGGGGAAAGACCCTTGATAGTATGGACCAAAGAAACGGGAATTTGTGCCGTGGCCATTGAGCTGAGAATGTGACCGGCTAGTTGAAATACTGCCAGAGGCAGGGCTGTAGATATGACCTCTCGGGACGGATAGCGGATACCATGTTGAAGTACCGGGATACTTTGTCGTAATCGAGGTATAATCGTGGAAAGATATACCAACAACAAACACCAAAAGGAGACGAATGCGAATTGGACGATGGTCAGAGTAATAGGCATCGGAAGGGCGTTCAAGATCGACTTCGATGACGTGTTTGTGAGGGCTGAGGTAAAGTACCAAATGACACACAGCGCCTTTGGGATGTGTTAGCGCAATCAAGACCCGCCAACCAGTTCATGAAACCACATACAGTCAATCGGTAGGATACTGGCGCCCGGAGAGCTTCGGCCAACTCGTGGGCGTTGGCACTCATGCTGCCGTTGCGCGTTCTAATGGTTGATATGGCCTCGCTAATACTCTTCCGTGGGCGATGCTTGGGGTTTCTCAATGGCCCGTTGCCATGTTCTCGCGAGTAGAAACTAGTTTTCCGGGGTTCCCAAAGCTCGTTTGGGGCATATTTGATGGAAGCACTTCGGTTTGGACGAGTTGTCCCCGCGACTGTCTCAATGGTGTCCTCATAGGGTGGAAATTTATCAATGGGGCTGCTGGTTGATTGCGAGGCGGAGGACTTTGGTATTTGCAATTCAGTTTGTCGCATGGAGGAGCGTCGCCCATGACCGGTCACTGTGGTTGTGGCCATATTCTGGGGGAGGAAGACGTTAAAGAAAGCAAGCGCGAAAGACACCCGGTGTCACTTACCAAGGACCTGAATTCCGAGAGTTGGTTGTTGGATGGGGGTTGAGAAAGGGTGGGCTGGGTACGATGACGAATCTCCCTGAGCGAATAAGCGTCGAGTATAAAGGACACACGCTTCCGGACACTGTCGCCGGACTGAGAGAAATAAGGGATTTGATAAAACGACAAGGTAGAAATTGATTGAAAGGATATCTTGAACTCGCTTTTAATTTTAAGATGGATAATTCGGCAACCTCCGATGTAGTTACATGTACCCGTATACCCGTACCATTTCCCTAATATCTTGACGTTTCTATTAATAAGTTAAACACCATGTACACTTATGTGTAGTCAAGTTAACTTAACGCTAAGTTAACTTAACTTGCAATGTGATTGATCTCGTATATCACGTGATGTAATGTGAGGATATATCTATACTTCAGTTGAATTTTTGCTCAAATACTTAGATGCTCTATTTCTTGACATTTAACATTTGTACTTTCTCAAGCTTTAGATATATACGTGGATATTAATATGAACTATAGATACTCTGATTATCTAGGGAGCAAAACGCACTTCAGGCTCACCAAGTTTGAAGACCTATACTTAGTTTAGGAACACGAAGAATTCCCAATAAATGCATAGAATACCTTGCCGGAGTTAAACCCGTGGTTTCGTAGAGCTGTAAATGTTCGTTGCTGTTTCCAGCTTTGCCTCGTGCTCCTTCCTGGTCTTCTTACTCTTGCCCTCACTTCTTTCTCTCCTTCCCACTTCTCTCTTCTCTTTATCTCATGTTCTTCAACTTCATCTCCTGAAATCCCCAAATGTTTACTGTCATCTCGTGAGAATTTGCCCAGAATCCTTTTCGTTGCATGTAAACTCACTTGGTTGCAACAAGCCTCTCTGTCCCAACCTTCACTCGGCGGCTTTCTCACATTTTCTTTCTTTTCGTCTTTTCTAGTTTCTCTTTTCTGATTCTGTCTCTGTTTTCATCTCTGTTAGTTGACAAAATGTCTACCCTAAGCGGGCCTTCGACCCTTGGTCGCATAGGTAACGAAACACACTTTATTCCCCATGATGGCATCGATGTGCGAGCTCTCTCTTTTGGACACGAACAATCGGTATGCCCCTTTCACATGACGGCTTTGAAATGAGTTCATCACATGCTGACTGTGCCGCTCATTATAGGGACACCAAACCCCAACTACTCGCTATGGCTCTTCTGGTCCTATGGAAGTCTCTCGTCATGGAAATACGCAACTTTCATCTAGTGATGGGGCAGAGCATTCGTTGAGCAAGGTGTGTCTCTCATGGTACCGATTATTTGTGCATGTGATCTCACAATCCCAGAAGCAGAAGCTAGATCACATCAAAGCTGAACCTTTGAGTGGACAGCCATCGGATATTGAGAGGATACTGGCAAATCTCTCTCCCAAATCTATCCAAACCACGCGTTCCGAAGCTGAACCTTCCTCTGGACCGTCCCAGGTCGCCCCAATTCTCAAATCACTGCCAAATCCATACACCACAGTTCCTCATCAGCCCTACAGCCAGGAGGATAACACGGTGGAGTTGCGTCGTCTCAAGCAAGAGCTGCTGGCTGCAAACTCAAAAATAGCTTTGCAGGAGCAAGAGCTCGCCCAGACCCGCGTGATAAAGCATACCTTGGACCAAGCTCTTGGTTTCCCATCCGAGGCAGATTTCAGCAGTCGTGAGATAAGAGAACAAACCATCAGTCCCTTGCAGAACGTTTTCAATGGGTCGAGGTCTGCTTTCGGCCAATTCCAAGATTCTTGGGCTGGCCAAGACGACTCACAGTCTGATATCTCAGAGCCATTGTCTACAGGACCCTACGGTGGATCTCGTGGGCCGTGGGCACGTCTTGAGCCTGCTCTCGACGGGGACTACAGTGTGCCTTCTTTGGCCTCTAACAATCCCGCAAGCCAGGATCCTAGCCGATTCTGGGCCACTTCTGGTATCTATCCTCCGTTCACGGGATCCTCATCTCTGCAATTCCAGAGAATTCTTTCGAGACCATCGGCCAGTCCATGCGGGTTCTACTCGGGCCCCATCGGCGACCAGACGCAGTTTCCCGCAGGCACAGTTACTGGACCTCGTCGCATTAACACTCAATGCAGCCGTGGCGGGTCTCTGTTCCCAACCCAGTCCACTCCTTGGAGTGATTTCTCTTCTGCATCTTCCAGTGACCAGACCCCGAAGTCAACGACGTCACCCGCAAAGAGGCCTCTCAGTGCTTTACAACAGGCCGGCCTTTACCCAGTGCCTTCTTACCATCCTCGGGCAATTGGAAGCCCTCTTTCTCCTACTGCCAGTGAGTTCATGGGTTCTAGTGCTAATGATAGCTCTTGGTCCACTTCCGCGGTAAGAATCCGGGTCAGCATGCATCCTTCGTTTGAACTTACTCTGATATTTTCTAGACGAGCGGCAATTCCATCCAAACATACGTGTCGCCGCTTGAGCCTCTCAACTACCGACGGCTCCTGGACAAGAACGTGTCGTGTGATTGGAAATATATTGTAGACAAAATAGTCTGCAGTAACGATCAACAAGCTTCGATTTTCTTGCAACAAAAGCTGAAAGTCGGCACAACCGAACAGAAACATGATATCATCGAGGCAATTGTTCACCAAGCCTACCCACTCATGGTCAATCGCTTTGGAAATTTCCTTGTCCAACGCTGTTTTGAGCACGGAACCCCAGAGCAGGTTGTTGCCATCGCCAATGCAATCAGAGGCAATACACTAAATCTGAGCATGGATCCATTTGGCTGCCATGTGATTCAAAAGGCTTTTGACTGTGTCCCAGAGGAACACAAAGCTTTCATGGTGCATGAGCTTCTTCGCAGAATTCCCGAGACGGTGATCCATCGGTATTCCTGTCATGTTTGGCAAAAGCTCTTCGAGCTTCGGTGGAGTGGCGAGCCTCCACAGGTGATGATCAAAGTGAACGAGGCACTACAGGGAATGTGGCACGAGGTTGCTCTGGGGGAGACGGGAAGCTTAGTTGTTCAAAACATCTTTGAAAATTGCGTCGAGGATGAAAAAGTGAGTGTCCCTGACCCCTTGAGCGTCTCATACCGATGGAGGATTTCCCTTCTCTTGGGTAACTTATTCTTTCAACGAATACTAATGGTTAGAAGCGACCGGCAATTGAAGAAGTGTTGGCAAAGATTGATGTACTCGCTCATGGGCAATTCGGAAATTGGTGCATCCAACACATCTGTGAGCACGGTGCTCCTCATGACAAGAGCCGTGCTGTGGAGCATGCTCTCCACTGGGCTGTCGATTATAGCATGGATCAGTTTGCGTCTAAGATCGTGGAAAAATGCCTCAAGATCGGAGGTACGGAGTTCATGGATCGGTATCTCACTCGCGTCTGCATCGGGCGTTCTGACCGACCTCGCATGCCATTGATTGATAGTAAGTTGCTCAGACCTTGACCCAGAGACAACATAAAAAGCACAATACTAACTTATATTTAGTAGCGGGAGACCAGTATGGCAATTATCTTATCCAATGGATTTTGATGAATGCTCCGTCACACCAACGAGAGGTTGTGGCCAGTCATATCAGGTACTACTTACCCCAGCTCAAGTACTGAACCGTTTCAAGGCTAACCTGGTTTTGATCAGAAAACACATGGTCTCCCTTCGTGGCTCCAAGTTCGGCTCTCGTGTGGCTATGCTTTGCTGTAACCCGTCTCATGCTACTCGCCCAGGTCCCGGTGCCGGTATGCAAATCGGTCGCTTCAACAACTTCAATGAAGACAAGTTTTCTACCACGAGCCAGCCCGGTGGTCGATTCGGCCGTGGACATCAATGGGGACCCAATTATGCTCCCGTCCATTGAGTCTGTCTCTTGACGCCCTCTGATCGTCCACGAAGAAAAACGACAAACGAAAAAACGAAAAAAAGAAAAAAATCCCCCCATGTTACTGATTGCGTTAATCATTTTACCCTGTTTCCAGGTCTAACAGCTTGTGTCTCATTACCTGCCAGCGTTCATTCAATATTGTTCAATCCAACTGCTCATCAATCTTGCGAGTCATTACTGCTTGCCGATTTATCAGATTGGCTTGCTATTCCCAATCATCATTGTGCTATTCAGTCGGATGGATCAAAGCTTTCAGCGTGTCATGTTAATTACAGAGAAAATGATATCGTTATTCCAATATTCTAATCTTATCTCAATATCGCCGAGTACCTCAGGGAGCACCAGTTGCGGTCTCACTGGGAGCGGTTTCCAGGTCTTCCTTCTCCCAGGGTTTCCGTCGTCGGGGTTTCTCGCTTGAGATATCATGTCCAGTCAACACTGTATCCGGTATGTCCTGGATTCCGGGAATTGGTTGTCCAGTAGTGATCAGTTCCACAATATGCGCAAACGACGACGGATAAGCGGGCTCTGCATTTGTTGAACCCGCCATGTTCTGTTCTGGGGATAAGCCAGTAGATGTCTGCGACGAGTCTTCCTGGCTGTCTGGAATTTGGGACTTTCCCGTTGACTGTGACGCCAACCATGACTTGAAGACCGCAAAGTCAATCGCTGGGGCGAGCTTTTCTTTTCTGTGGCCCAGTGGCATATTAGTCTTTAAATATATCTATATAACCCATAGAATGCAACTATACCGTGAGTAAAAGAAACACTTTGCTTGTAAAACAAGGTCATCATCTCGATTCATCTCTGCCTCAGTGGCGGGGGTGTCGGGGTGACCGAGTATGATTGAGAGACCATTGGCAAATTCGGGATCTGTATGGAAAGAATACGACAGTACTCGCTCGAAATCTTGAATCGAAGGTTGCGCCATCGTTGAGGAATATATGTTTGAAGGATACCTGAGATGCGGAGGCGGCGTGGGGCTAGTCAAGCTAACCGAGGCCCGTTGACCTTATATCGAACCACCGATTGCAACTCTGTATCCTACAAAGTGTATGCGAAGAATTTACTATAGGTTCAAATCTTGTGCTCTTCCTTCCCCGCTTCTTTAGATTGTTGTATTTCTGTACGTACAGGCGCCTTGCTCCATGCCGCCCTTTGGGCTTGTGAAAATGAAGATAAATGGGATATCCCGCGAGTGACGCCAAACCCATGCAATTTTGAAATAATCACCAGCCCTAGATTGTGGTATCCATGCCATCAGCTGTTGGTTTGGGCGCGGAGTGCAGGCTTGCACTTCTACTTTGGCACCCAGGACAGTTGTGTACGACCTCATGTGCGAAGAGATCGCAGTCGATACAGAAATGGTTCTGACACGCTGTACACTCGTAGCGACTGCTCACACTCATTCCCTTGGTATGGTTCTCGGTCCCTTGCCATTGATCCTCTGGGGGAACGGGTGGGAAAGAAATACCGCAGGCAAAGCAAGCAGAGCTTTGCGAGGCTCGACGCCACGGCACCTCGACCCAGTTGATCAAGGGGAATAGATGATGATACGAGCGTGCCAGGTGAGTTGAGAGAATTAATGTAAGTCCACAGGATGGACACTCCGCAGGAAGACTACACACTTTGCTATTGCATCGTGAGCAGAGATAGCCTCCTCGCGAGGGCTTTGAATGACATGCGCATAGAGAAGGGCTGGACTCCACTGTACGAGAAGGGAACCCCATCATTAGCAAAGAGCTCGCAGATTCCTTTTGGTAATAAGCAGCCGGGGGTGTCGTTACGTCCATCATCAGCTCTCGAAAGTGTTGTTCATTCAGTGCCACTCCATACGCTGTCTCGTCCCCGCCACTTGTTTTGGTGCAAAGCTCACGGCAGATTGCAACCTGCGCGGCGAGACCGACGATCCCAACTCGGATCTTGTCGCTGATCAGGGTACTTATCGTTTGGTGGATGTCTCCAGGGTCAGAGGAGAGGAGAGACCCAAAGATGATCAACACCTCACGAGTGCCATGGCTCGGGGTATGGCTACATTCATGGATTAGTTTTGTTCGGGTAGGCTGTCGCCGACACGGGGACATACAAAAGCGCACCACGTGCCATCTCTAATCCGTTTTGGAGGCTGGGAAGACCTTTGGGATCCTGTGTTTTTAGCGCTTGGATGGCCGCGAGATGCTCCGTTGGATTGCCGCTCATATCACTGACTCGAAGGGCAAGACCATCTCTCAGTCCAAGGACGCCGAGCTGGGAAATGGGGTTTTGCTCAAAGAATTCTCTCACAAACTCCTGGGCATATCGAAGCGTTAACAGGTACCGTGTCGGTCGTAGGTCTTTCTCGGACATGGACTGTGAAAGATCGATTATGAGGATGAGATGTCGAATGATACCGCGCTGCAGTGGTGTCGTATCTTTCAATAGCCTGCGCGATGGGAACAAGTTAGCAACGAGACGGATAATCAATCAACGAGGCTCACCTTTTCCGTTTGCCTGCCTCCAGAAGGCCCTCGACGGTCGAATTAATGGTTCCATCTGCACCTTCCACCAGAGTCTCCCAGGTTCTGGATAGCTCCCATTCTGCGCCTCCGCGCTGCTTTCTTTTCCTGGCCCGTGTGTCGCCTCGAGTCACCTGAAGATCATCTTCATCCTCTGTTACCTCGCCCACATATTCTTCGTCGGAGTCGGCCATAGTTGCAGTTGTGTGAAGGAGGCGGAATCGTTACCCGTTGAAAATGGGTCCAAGCTCCGACGGAGCTCCGTTTGAAGATGCAAACTCTTTTCTTTCCTTTCTGTTCCTCCTCCCTTCCACCGTCGTTTTCTTTTTCAGGTATCCGACGATAGCCGTAGACGGTTAAGCTAAACCCACCGATGTGGGGGAGAAGATCCGTTGCGAGACGAGCTGGCGTAGCAGTTGAAGCCTTCCGTCCAGTCTCTCTCCGCCCCTCCCCCTCCTCTTCTCTCTTTTCCTCGCTTTCCTACTTGCGTTCCCCTCGATTGCGTTCTCGTCTACCTGCACCAGCTGCTAGAATAAACCTCAATTTTACCCCTATTAGACATTGTTCCGCTGAAGCCCGCATGATGGCGTCCCAAGACAGAGAAACTCTTCCTGACGTGTGAGTGAATCCCCACTGGAGATATCTCGGGTGGTTCCCATCTCCTACAGCTATATTTGATCACTCGTTTTCTCTCTGTAATATGCCTGTTGGCAAAGAGCTAACACCGTAATAGGGCCAAGCCTGTCAACTACCACGTCTCCCTCTTCGACTTGCAGTTTGGTGGCTCGTGGGAATACAAAGGAGCTGTCAAGATTGATCTCAAGGTCACCAGCCCTACCAGCGAGATTGTATTGAACTCGAAGGAGATCGAAGTGCAGACTGCTGAGATTCTAGGGAAAGACGGTATGCATGGGAGAGCATTTCCGACATGACATAGAGCATGGAAGACACTGACACTGGTCTGTCACTTAGGTAGTCAGTTGGCCGAATCGTCCGATATTACCTACGACAAGAAATCGGAGCGAGTAACCTTTGCTTTCTCGCAAGAAATCGCACCTGCAAACGTTATCTTGTCGATCAACTTCACCGGTACCATGAACAATGCTATGTCCGGTTTCTACCGCTCAAAGTATAAGCCTGTTGGAGAGCCATCTGCCGATACTCCCAAGGAAGACGAATTTTATTACATGTTGAGCACTCAATTCGAGTCCTGTGATGCACGCCGGGCTTTCCCTTGTTTCGACGAACCGAACTTGAAATCTACCTTTGACTTCGAGATTGAAGTCCCGAAAGGACAGACTGCGTTGAGCAACATGCCTGTTCAGTCGGAAAGAGATGGAAGCAACCCCGGATTGAAGTTCGTGACCTTCGAGAAGACCCCGGTGATGAGCACCTATGTCAGTACAACCCAGATTCAATGAGTTGCTGGGATTCCGGAGCACTAACGCAAGCTTTCTACGTGCAGCTTTTGGCCTGGGCAGTTGGTGACTTTGAATATGTTGAGGCCATGACCCAGCGCAAGTACCAGGGCAAGAGCATTCCTGTCCGCGTCTATACCACACGGGGTCTCCAGGACCAGGCTCGTTTTGCGCTGGAATGTGCTCACCGTACGGTCGACTATTTCTCCGAGGTCTTTGAGATCGAGTACCCGCTCCCCAAGGCTGATCTCCTGGCTGTTCACGAATTCGTAAGGGACCGTCATTTTCCACATTTTCTGAAGCCTTTCTGTGCTAATTATTCCGCCTCTAGGCCATGGGAGCCATGGAAAACTGGGGTCTAGTGACATACCGAACCACCGCCGTTCTTTTCGATGAAGGAAAGTCTGACAACCGCTACAAGAACCGTATCGCCTACGTTGTAGCTCATGGTTAGTCCCCACAATCTGTCCCCAGGCTTCCAGACATCAATGAACCAGTGTTAGCTGACCAATACATCACAGAGCTGGCTCACCAGTGGTTCGGTAACCTTGTCACTATGGATTGGTGGAATGAATTGTGGCTGAATGAGGGATTCGCAACCTGGGTGGGTTGGCTTGCTGTTGATCATTTCTACCCAGGTAAGTTCTTATTCTATCCTATGTGTCCAGTATATCTGACGTGCACTCAGAATGGAACGTTTGGTCTCAGTTCGTCGTACGCAATTCCCGAGGTAATAAACACCCTGCCAAGACCAATGTTGACGTTATCACAGGCTGAAGGTGTGCAACAAGCATTTCATCTCGACTCGCTGCGCGCATCCCACCCAATTGAGGTCCCCGTCAAGAATGCACTCGAAGTCGACCAAATCTTCGATCATATCAGTTACTTGAAGGGAAGCTCTGTCATTCGTATGCTAAGTGTTCACCTCGGCAGAGAAACTTTCTTGCGCGGAGTTGCGGACTATCTCAAGTCTCATGCATACGGTAAAACATGGAACAAGAAGGTTACCGCAAATATTTGCTAATTTTCCTTATAGGAAATGCCACCACGAATGACCTGTGGTCTGCCTTGAGCAAGGCTTCTGGTCAGGATGTGCATTCTTTCATGGTGAGTGTTGATCCTTTGTTGGAGAGGAATGATATCTAACTAATTACCCAAGGATCCCTGGATCCGCAAGATTGGTTTCCCAGTTGTCACAGTGGCAGAGGAACCTGGCCAGATCAGCGTTCGACAGAACCGATTCCTGTCTACTGGCGATGCAAAGCCCGAGGAGGATGAGACAAAGTGGTGGATTCCTCTTGGCATCAAGTCCGGACCGAAGCTGGCCACTGTCGATACTCGTGCTCTCACCGCAAAATCTGACACCGTTGGTGGAGTTGGCGAGGACACTTTCTACAAGATTAACAAGGACCTATCTGGGTTCTATCGCACTAACTACCCCCCTGGCCACCTGGCCAAACTCGGTCAGTCACTTAATCTGCTGAGCACCGAAGACAAGATCGGTCTACTAGGTGATGCAACTGCTCTTGCAGTCTCCGGAGAAGGCACCACGCCTGCTTTGTTGACTCTTTTGGAAGGGTTCAAGGATGAACAAAATTACCTGTGAGGAACCTACCCCCTCTGATCTAGGTTTATTTTACCTAATAATTCCATCTACAGTGTTTGGTCTCAGATCTCTTCATCTTTGGCAAATCTCCGCTCGGTTTTCTCCCAGAACGAGCAGGTCGCCGACGGACTGAAGAAGTTCACTCTCAAGCTGGCTTCACCGGCCGCTGAAAGGGCTGGCTGGGAGTTCCAGACCAATGAGGACTACCTCATTGTGCAACTCCGGAAGTTGCTGATTGCAATGGCAAGCAATGCTGGCCACAAAGAGTAAGTACCTCTTTCTATACCTGAAATATGTTGAGCGTCTATTCTGATACAGTCTCAACTCTTATAGCTTTGTCTCGGAGGCCAAACGCCGTTTCGACCTCTGGGCTACGGGCAAAGATGTCAATGCCATCCACACCAATTTGCGGTCGACTATTTTCAGCATCAATGTGTCGGAGGGTGGCCGTAAGGAGTTTGATGCCGTCAAGGAGGAATATCTCCGGACCGACTCCGTGGATGGAAAGGAGATCTGCCTGTCTGCTCTTGGTCGCACCAAGGATCACGCCCTAGTGCAGGAGTACTTGGACTTTGTGTTTTCGGATAAGGTAGCTGTCCAGGACATCCACAGCGGCGCTGTGTCTTTGGCCGCCAATTCTAAGGTCCGCCACCTGCTGTGGCAGTACATCAAGGACAACTGGACTGCTGTTTCTACTCGACTGTCATTCAATAACGTTGTCTTTGAGCGCTTTGTTCGCATGGGCCTATCAAAGTTCGCCGATCACCAGATCAGTGATGACATCACGGCCTTCTTCAAGGACAAAGACACCGGCGCCTATGACCGCGCTCTTGTCATTGTCGCGGACAACATTCGAACTAATGCATCCTACAAGGAGCGCGATGAGGCGTTGGTTCTCGAATGGCTGCGGGCTCACGGCTACGCTTAAATACACGTTTAGGATCTATCGTCTAGTAATACTCTTTCTTTTTGAATCCAATGGAGTTTTCGTTTCTGTCACATCTTATCTTGCGGGGGCTTCGTCTGTTTGCTGTAACCTCAAAAAGTATTTAGATCCACCCACGAGGCGGAGTTTAGCACGGGATAGCGTCAGTTGGGGAAGCAGGTGACATGAGATTATCCAACCTGTTTCAAGCAGATCTCCAGACAAGTCAGTAAATCAAACTGCCTATAGAGGCTCCTCTAGCTTTTTATAGTATACTCCTGACCCAAAGGAGCGGTGGGTTGTGACGTGAAACAAAGCTGCACATCAGGTGCGTCTGGCCACCTGCACCTCCTATCATTTCAGGCGACTGTTCCATCATTGTCCCCTCCCCCGACTTAGCACTTCGAACTCTTCCATCACTTGCTTTTCCTGGCTATATTCCTCTGGACTCGGTCCTCGACTTACTTCTCTTTCTCCGTGTTACCGGTTTCCTGTGCCCATAATGAATCCCGAGTGGTAAGCCTTCATGGAGATTCCCCCAAATTCCCCTTGCGCCAAAGGAGTCCGGGTTGGATCCTAATTCTCAGTGCGTGGCGTCTGACTGATGTGATGTTGATTTTTAGAGTATCGTCGCGTCGCCTGATTTTCCTTCAACCGAACCCCCAAACTTGCCGATCTGCGTTTGTTGCCTAACCCATCCAAATAGATATGACTACCTGTTCAAGCTACTCCTCATCGGTGACTCCGGTGTTGGAAAGTCCTGCTTGCTGCTCCGGTTTGCCGACGATACCTACACCGAAAGCTACATCTCGACCATTGGTGTCGACTTCGTACGTCTTGGAATCCGCGGGGTATCTGGCCTACAAGGGTGCTGACATATGGACTGCTGTAGAAAATCCGCACAATCGAACTCGATGGCAAGACTGTGAAGCTTCAGATCGTACGGCTATACTGGACACAAGATAATTTCGAGGCAAATGCTAACCGTCATGCAGTGGGATACCGCCGGCCAGGAGCGATTCCGCACTATCACATCTTCCTACTACCGGGGCGCTCACGGAATCTGCGTGGTTTACGATGTCACCGACATGGATTCCTTCAACAACGTGAAGCAGTGGCTCCAGGAGATTGACCGGTACGCCACCGAGGGCGTCAACAAGCTGCTTGTTGGTAACAAGAGTGATATGGAGGACAAGAAGGTCGTGGAATACACTGTGGCCAAGGTATGCTGTTCGGGCTAGATTTAAAGACCGGTGCCTACAATCAGAATCAAAGCGTTAACCCAACTTGTCTGCACCGTTATAGGAGTTCGCCGATAGCCTTGGAATTCCGTTCCTCGAAACCTCCGCCAAGAACGCGTCGAATGTTGAGCAGGCTTTCTTGACGATGGCACGACAGATCAAGGAGCGCATGGGAACGGCCACCGTGAACAACAAGCCAACTGTTCAGGTTGGCCAGGGGCAAGGTGTCCAGTCCGGATCTGCAGGCGGCTGCTGCTAGATGACACGATATTCTCTGTGGTGCGGTGCTTCCATTTGGCGCAATGTTACATCATGAAATGAGGGTTTCCAAGCGTGGTATTTAATCGGCAGGCTTGTCAAACTTCTTTGAAACATGGCATGGTCCAGACGAGCCCGGAGACTTCTCTACGGGGCCAGCAAACTCGACAGTGCCGTTGGGGCTCCTTACTCGTCTTCACTTTGCTTTAGACGGCCTGCGTTTTGTCCTCGTTTCTGCTTTTGCGTATGCGATTATCGCTGGCTTCTGCGTTTTCATGCTTCTCTGACCACGTCTCTGACTTCCTTGGCCCATCATTCTCTCCGTGTCTTCTCTTTATTTTCTATTTTCGCTTTCTTATTGTACGTTGGATTTTTCTTGTGAATGGACTAATGGCGAGAACTTGAGCATTCGGCCACGGCCTTTGTAAACTGTAAACTACAATGTAGAGCTGTGGTGCCTAGGCGCTGATATAATCACATGCAAATGTCATGTTTAGAAAGTATGAGATATCGATATGCTCGAAAGGAGACACCTGATACCATGTGAAACAGCCCAAGATCGAACTCAGGCTCTACTATAACAGATGCACCCTTATAAGTTACTCCCGGAAGTGGAGTTGGGCGGGAGCCGAGGCACACTTCATTCGGCAAAACGTCATGAACGTCCCCCAGCCGAATCATTCTCGCTCCCTGTATTAGGTTGATTCCTGACTCCTGACTTCTAATCTTTCACCCATTTGCCCCCTTGAACTCCTTTTGATTCTTGCGCATTATATCGCCTGTCATCTGTCATCTTACCATCGCCCCGTCATCCTCAGCCTCCTTCCTTTCACCATGTCCCAGCCAGGAGCAGAACAGAGAAAGGCGGCAGCATCTGCTGCTGTCCAGCAGAGTGACAACATTGCGCACGCACTGTCTGGTGCGGGAGGTGGAATCCTGTCAATGGTCTTGACGTGCGCTTCCCCGCCTTTTGACTCCTACGAATGTCGCTAACCCCATCTCCACTCTAGATACCCTCTGATCACTTTGTCGACGAGAGCCCAGGTCGAGTCGAAGCGCGCACACTCGACCACCCTTGATGCTGTACGCCGCATTGTGCAGAGGGAGGGTATTTCCGGGCTTTACTCGGGTCTGGAGTCCGCGTTGTTCGGGATCAGCGTGACCAACTTCGTATACTACTACTGGTACGAGTTTACTCGTTCGGCCTTCGAGAAGGCAGCAATTCAATCAAATCGAGCATCCAAGAAGCTCACGACTGTTGAGTCTATGATTGCTGGTGCTATTGCAGGGAGCGCAACCGTGCTAATCACCAACCCGATCTGGGTTATCAACACTCGCATGACTGCCCGCAAGTCTGAGGCCGATGAGCAAGCCCTTCCCGGTGCCAAGAAGACAAAGGCATCCACCCTTAGCACCCTCATGGACCTGCTTCGAGAGGAGGGCCCCAAGGCCCTGTTCGCTGGTGTCCTCCCGGCGTTGGTCTTAGTGATCAACCCAATCTTGCAATACACCATCTTCGAGCAATTAAAGAACATTGTAGAGCGCCGCCGGCGGATGACACCCAAGGATGCATTCTACTTGGGTGCGCTCGGCAAGATCATGGCTACCAGCATCACCTATCCCTATATCACCATTAAGAGCAGGATGCATGTGGCCAGCAAGGATGGTCCCAAGGAGAGTTTGAATGGAAGCTTGAAGAGGATTATTCAAGAAGAGGGATGGAAGGGGCTTTACAAGGGTAAGACGTTCTATAGAGTATGTCTGGTTGCTTTTCGCTGACTCTTGTCTTTTTCTTTAGGCATTGGTCCTAAGGTCACTCAGAGTGCTATTACTGCCGCATTCCTATTTGCCTTCAAAGATGTGCTGTATGATATGATGGTCTCTGCCCGCAAGAGAGGCCGCCTCGGCAAATAAGCGAGAAACCGCCTTTCCCGGACTTCAAGGCTTTTACGATGCCTTATGGCCCTAGTTCTTATGCGCTTTGTGATAGAGCCTCTCTTCTCTCGCCACATATAGTGGCAAGAAACCAATGTCGGCTCATTTCTGCTCATTAGTCCTAGGGACTTGTCTGGATGTGGGCTTTGCTCTTGCTTCACATTGTAAAAACTGTGACTTGGTGCTTCGCTCCATGCATAGGCTTTGTGCCCATGTATATTCTTGGGGATTTCCTTTGAAGTGATACCCCGCAACTATGTAGTTTAATCTGAAGTCATTTTGATCCTCTCCCTGTCTCAGTATTTGCTGCCCCAATTGCCCCAATGAGCTTCTTATACAGTATAGTTCATGGACTAGCCTCTTATTCCCTTGCTTTACAGCCGTTGCATTCTCAATAACCCCTTCTCAACTTGAACTGAGAAGTCGAGATGCTGCTATAGTTCCTGACCGCCTCGCCTTACCGCCCACGCGATTCTTCCGCGTTATCGCGTCTGGACGCGATTCTGCTCAATTACTCCACAGAGTCTCCTGTATCTTTCTGTCTTCAAGACATCACATATTCAGACATTGCCACTGATATTTTAAGGCTTGATATTGTCTTCGATCTACAATCCTCTCTCCGTTTTCTGTGGTTCGATTCCTCCGAATGGGAAACTTCTGACGGATCAGATGTTCTAGCCAACCCACCTTTCGATCATCGCATTCTCGATTGACTCTTTGTGACTGCTTCGAAAGCTCATCATTTGCTCAACGTGTCATTGGCTTTGGCTCTTCGGATTTAGGAATCTAGCAGAAGCATCATCTCGAGTCCTCAAGAGGCAGGCTCATCCAAGGAGATACATCTATCTTCTTTCATACCAACTATAACGACAGACTTGCTTGCGCCGAAACAAGAGGATAGAAGCCTAGGGGCTTAAACATTTGGGCGAAAGACAAGACCACAGTTTTGTGATACAAATTGAAAGGGCCGATGTTATGTCTCTCTCACTCTGGAATTACCCAAAGCCAGACGTGAGTGAGAATCGACGTTACTCGCAAACTGAAACAGGTATATTACCCTTCTTCTTTTCAAACGAGCCATGGCTGATTTGGTTTCTTCAGATTGAGCCCAGTGCCTATGATGCCTCAAAGCATCTCTAACATCAATGGCCAACTCCCTATATTCCGTGGCCTCACAGCCCGAAGCATCCCGGAAAATCCAGACGTCCAGCGAGAGACCTTGCGCTTGCTGCTGCAATTTTCAGCTTGCTCTTCGCAATCTAGAAGCTCAGAGCTAAAACCTCTTTTCAACACTAAGGCGAGAGATGTACGGCAGCGTGAAGCTTCACAAAGCGAAGGCCCACAGAGCTCCTCACAAAGCACATTCGCATCTCAACCCAGGGTCGCTCCTTCCCAAAATGGGACACCCATCGCTCCTTCCCATACGCAGGTCGCTCCTTCCTCAGACATCCCCCAGGACTGGGACAGTCGCGAGACGCGTTCAAAACCGAGGAAACTAGTTGCGATCCCAAATGCAAATAAGAACGATGTGTTGGAGATACCCTCGTCTCAAACTCCGCCTCTCCCTGATCCCTTCCCTATCGTGTGCCCAGACTCAGAACAGTCTCTCTCCCGATCAGCTTCTCCAATGGATCAGCTCTCGGTTCGTCGCTCTGGTCGCACGAGAGCCCAGCCGGCCAATTACTACGCGCGCATTCGAATTGGCTCTGAAGAGCCGCCTGAGACAAATCGTGGCACACCAAGGCCAACTGACACGCTTTCAAAACCGCCTCCACAACAGCCGAGTCGCATTGTGCCACGTCGCACGAATACCCAAAAGCTTCTCTTTGGTCGGGAGCTGGGAAGACAACGTCCTATTGACGTTGATATGATCTCGGATCTACGGCCATGGAAGACGTGGAATGGGGCTTCCAAAGATCTTCTTGTCTTGGCCTGGTCTCCTGATGGCACCCAATTCGCGGCAGGATCCGCTGCTGATGTGGACGAACATAATATGCAGTACAATAAAAGGAACAACCTTGTCCTAGGCAATCTTCAAACCAGTCGTTTGAAGGAACTCCCGGACCACTGCATCCCCCGCCCAACATTCTCACCTGTGAATGATCCATATCTGTTTATGAGCGTCACTGCTATGCAGTGGGTGGGAAGCAAGCTCTTCACCGCCAGCTGGGATAAGACTGTCAAGATCTGGGATACTTCGCGCCCGAGGACTCCCTGTATCCAGACTTTACAACATGACTCTCGAGTTGAAGTTATGTCTGTCTCAAATATCGGTCCTGGCATCCTAGCAACTGGAACAAAATCCATCCTACTTTGGGATACCCGGGATCCCACAGATGTCACATCGACGGCCCTTCCGTTTGATCGGGATTCTCGATACAATTCAGATGCTGATTTCACATCAACTGTCCTAGCTTGGGGACATACTCCCTCCACAAAGCAATTTTTAGCCGGAGGTATGGCTGATCTTAGTGAGGAAGTAAGCTACAAGGGACACTTGGGCTTATGGCAAGCTCGTGAATCATGTTTCGAGCCCCTCCGAACCTCATATTCACAAAATGTCTTTGATATCAAGTGGCATTCTTCATTGCCACAATTTGCAACAGCTAGCCCTGTAAGTGCACACAATGCACGGATGAAAGGGATTGGAACCAGTATCAAATCCATTGTGCGCGTATTCAGTCTGGATTGTGATTTTTCGAAGCGTGTGCCAGCTGTTATGGAATTTTCCTGTCCGGCGCTCGATGTTAACGAGGTGACCTTTTGTCCGACAGATGCGACTGGCACTTACGTCACAGCTAGCTGCACAGACGGTGTGACATATGTGTGGGATAGTCGCAAGGGGGATCAAATTCTTCATCAGCTCCGTCACGGAGAGCCCGTTGTCCCGATTGATCACGAAAGAAGTCGAGATCTAGCGGACGTCGGTGTGAGGGTGGCTTTATGGGGTGCCTCGGTGGACCAATTTTACACTGGCGCCTCAGATGGCGTGCTTAAACGATGGGATATCCGCCGCTCACCTGAGGATGTTCTTCTTGAGAATACAGCCTCTTTCGACACAGGGATTATGTGCGCCGAATTCTCGCATGACAAATCTCATATTCTCGTGGGGGATTCCGGAACAGGGATTCATGTGCTGTCCTCAGGACCTTGCGGTGACCCTGAAATCACCGATTTCAAATTCGAGGCTGCCCCATATCCCCCAGAGGAACAAATAAACGGCGCCGAAGTTGCCAACGATCTCATATCGTCTGGTCAGCTTGTGCGACATGATCTATTTGGTGTGGGCCAAGGTCCCGCCTACATTGGACCTTTTGCCTCGTGGGCCCGCCAGCTCGAAGACAACACACCCTATACCCAGCTCGGCAATGTCCCGTTACTTCAAAAGTACCAAGACCAACAGCTCGATGGTCCGCCAGTTCAAGACCGTCCCACCCTTGATGCGAATCAACGTTGTGAGATCCTCAATCAAATCAAGAATGCTCAGGTTCGAAATGGGAGATGCACTTCTTTGCCAGTCCGTGTCAGCACCGAAAGCTCCGCCGATCGTCGTTATCGGGCAAGCCGCTCGCCTGTGTCTTCTCCGAATCTTTCTCTGTCGAGTAAGAGAAAGAGGAGCCAGAGAAAAGATCATGGCCCTCGCAGAAAGAAAAAGAGATCTATTTTAGAGCTATTGATTACGAATACCGAAAGCGTTGATTTGACTCTCGACTCGGATGGTGAGACAGCTAGTGAGAGCTTGGATTTGAGTCTCTCACTATCACCGCCCAGATTCAACCTTGCCGAACTCGAGGAGGCCCTCGAAGAAGATCATTGGTGGCCGGGTAGTGGGACTTATGATCCTAATATTCAGCAGGAGACAGTCTAGAATCTAGGTGCTTCAACTTCTGTCGTTTCTCGCATTAGCAAGGAGTACAATAGTCATCTTTGTCATGTCAGCGTGTTATGTTGCTAGGTGCTTATGTATGATAATTGTGTATGCGTTGAGCAATAATTTAACTTGATCAAATCATTCTTTTTTCGTACTTTGATATATAACATAGGCGCCTTTGATTTGAACGGATATAGTATATCTTAGGAGACTCCCATGTTTTTTGACGCTTGTCAAATCAATTTAGACATACGTAACTATTCTCACATATCAGAGGTAAAATCATATATAAAGCCAATCATAGTAAATGATAAGTGGCAGAACACTTTATACAAATTGCACAGTAGCCTACTCACTGATTACTCAGTGATCTATCGGGGGTTTTTTATTGCGCACCTAGCCCCTACTTAGTCGCTTTGCCCTGTAAGTCTGTTTATTCCGTGCACTACTTCTTCATAGCTTTACGGAGAAAGCCATTGGGAAAAGGGTGGCTAAATTGTACATTGACCTTATGCCTGAAGTCCATGAAGTTCTTGCCTTCTGGGAAATATAGTATAAAAGAACATTTTCCCCGAAAGAAAGGGACGTAAGTGTGGTAAGCTGGAACTTGTTAGCAATGATGTCTAGCCCTACCAGTGAGTAGAATGCGCTTGAGGCCGTACCGGAGTCCCGAAACAGCCCTCTATGCACACCAGGAGAACATGAGGTGCCCCTGCCTTACCTCACATAGCCAAGTCAACAAGGTAAGATCATCGCCGTTTCGCACTAAAATCGTGTCTAGTTCTGGATAAGAGGTGAATTCCCTTTCAATGACAATACATTGGGAATCCTCGACCTCGTCTTCTTTTCCTTGAAGATATCACCACCCCGAACCCCGTCGTCTCATGACAGTTCGAAAATGCGGTGCTCGCAAAAGAGACACGTACCGAAGAAACATGTTCTCCTCTGATAAAGCTTGGGAAGAACTAGAGCCTGACTCTTCGGTTGCATCTCGAATCGCATGCGCGGATCATCCACCATCCCATTGGTTTTCAATATGCTCTGATATGCCCAGCCCTGCTGGTTTCTCCGCCGGTCGTCCTCTGGGTCCAAACCCGACCCTAAGCAGGCGTAGCAGAGGTAATACTATGGCAAAGGGCGAGCAAGCCTAGTTAAAAGGCCGACCCGCAGATTTCGCCCGGCCCTCCTTTACGGACGCCAGGAAATGGTTCATCTAAGAGGTCATCGAAACCGGAACAGAAAGCCATAAAATGGTGGCTACACGAAGCCAGGCAAGAAGCATCAACGGGCGATAGATAGCTGGATATCCAGTGTCTTCCGCGGTATACTCGGTTCATGGAGCAGTCAGTGCACGGGCACAGCATTCACGAAATCCCAGGTACTCTCTCGGAGCTAGGGGTTTCGTCGTGATTCGTCATAGACGTGATATTTAAGACAAATCCGGAATCCTCCTCGGATAGATCTCGTACTCGGGGATATATTGGCCTTAGAGATGATTTCGAAGGGACGTGAATTTTCCGCTGCTGAATGGCAAGTCTGCGTGCATGGTCATCTTCGGAGCGGAGCGGAGCGGAGATACGGTAGTAAGTGATGCCAAGAGTAACTTACACACTCTCACATGACATCATCGCACAGCCACCGAGGCGCAGTCGGGTTGCGTTGCTTTGGTGCCTGAGGTTGTCACTCGCCGCTTATCCCCAAGTATATATCGATGGACAAACAGGACCCTCTTTTCCTTTCCATTTGCATTCATCTTTCTATCTCTGACCTCAGCTTCAACCTTTCTTCCTGTATCTTTGATCCCTATCTCGCTACATTATCTTTGTTGCAGATACTCCCATGTCGTTCGCCCCACCTTCAGGGCCTCCCCCACCCTCAGTACCCGAGGGATGGAAACCGCAGTACGATGAGAGATATCACGCATGGTATGTATCTGTTTCCCACTACATAGCAAATACTAATACTAACAATTGGCTAGGTTCTATGTGAACCTCGCCACCGGCAAATCGCAATGGGAGAAACCCGAGACTGCCGCCCAGCGCGACGATGACAACCACAACCTCCCACCTAATTCCCCCCCACCATCATACAACAATGGCGGACCCGGTGACCCAGCTGCAATTGCCGGTGCCGGAGACAAGAAGCAGAATATGGGCTCAAACAACCCCTACAACCCTGTGAATACCGGACCGAGCAGCAACACCCCCAGCATAGAGGAAGACGCCCGACTTGCCGCCAAGCTACAGGCCGAGGAAGATGCCCGGGGTGGCACACGAGGCACTAGAGCTCCCGGCGCATCGACAGACTATTACAACGACCAATCACGGCCGCAATCAACCGGCCCGAGCGGGTACGCACCGGGACCGTCGTCACAAAGTCCGATGCCAGAACCGGAACAGAAACGCAGCAAGGGTGGTTTTTTGAGCAAGCTGATGGGCAAGAGTTCAAGCAGTCGGCCGCACAGGCTTCAACAGCAGTACGCCTCGTATTCCCAGCAGCCTCCCCAACAGAGTGGATACTACGGTGGCTATCCTCAGCAACAGCCTGGGTATGGCTACCCGCAGCAAGGATATGGAGGGTACCCGCCGCAGGGTGGAGGTGGATACTATCAGCAGCAACCACCTCGCAAGCAAGGAGGAGGCATGGGAACTGCCGGTGCGGCGGCTCTTGGTGTCGGTGGTGGTTTGCTCGGTGGCATGTTGATTGCTGATGCCATAGAGGATCACCACGATTACGACAATGATTATGGCAACAATGACTATGGCGGCGGTGGTGATGACTTCGGTGGAGGTGACTTCGGAGGAGGTGACTTCTAAGCTCGTTTTTGCTCGTTTGCTTTTTCTTTCTTTTTTTTTCTTTTCCCTCTCAGGTTCTGTTCCACGCAGCCTGGGAGGATTCTAGGCGCTTGTGGACATATGGTTTGGGGAGGATTGCTTTTGTTTCTTTCAAACTGCTCTAGCCTTTTCAACGGCATTCGATTCCAACTTGAATTCCTTGAGCTATGAGCAGCTTCAGATAGTAATGTATCATACAACCGGTCATGAAACAATGCCAAAATCTCGTGTCACACGGTAGATAAAATTAAAGGGGATAGGTATCTATCCGCGCCTGCGGGCAGGGCCACTGGTATCCCTACCAGTTGCACCACTCTGAGCTGCATCCGTGTTGGCCGTGGGGTTAGCAGAGGTACCTGCCATCCACCCGGCTAGGTCGAAACCGCCGCCGGCCATGGCATTGTTTGTGGCACCACTAATGGGCGAGGAGCGAGAGTGCTGTTCAAACTCGGCGCGCATTTCAGGATCCACTAGGTATCGAAGTCAGTCACGAAACATCATTGAGAAGAAAGAGCTGGTGGACATACTGTTTTCCATCAGCTTGGGCATGCCAAACATGAGACCCATTGCAACAATTGCGAGCAAGATCATAGGGTTCTTGACAAGACTCAGTGGCGAGACTATGATTCAATGAAAGATTAGCATAATTCAAGGATATACAGCAGGCTAGATATGTGGATGGGGGGAATGACAATCTCACATTTAGCACGCTCCTCATAGAAGGCTCTCCGGGCAATGACCTTGGCCTCGACGACCACATCGACCTGCTTTTTCGCAGCAACATCCACGACATACTTCACGGCACCACGATTGTCCCATGGGTTCCCACGGAAAGTCTCCCAGACACCGAGAATAGTTCCATCGGCCGCAACATCGACACGGTAGGGGGCGAAGACGTATTCGCCGGCGGAGCGGATATCGAGCAAGTAAGACTCGGGTTGAGCATCTGGACGAGATGAGGGCAGATCATGGAACACAAATGAAGCTGAGCGGGTCAGCGAGGCGGAGAGGATGTGGTCTTTGCTGCTGAAGGGAAGCGTAGTGAGAGTGGCATGGGTGGTTGCGGGTAGGACGTGCGGGTTGGGGAGGGGACTGGAGACTGGGATGGTAATTGTTAGGGAGCTGGAAGAAACCAGACTGCTAATCCCCAGCAGGAGCAAGGAAGAGAGAGAGAGATGCATGGCGGATATGAGGGGAACTGGACGATGGAGGGCCGTCAATTACCACAGCTAGCAATGTCTACATCACGTGATGTAGCCTTCTTCGGTCTTCAATGCACGACTCTCGGACTGAATACACCATCAGCTCCAGGGACTAGCGCATCATGCCTGTCTACCTTATTTCCAGGTATGGGAAATCTTCCAATATATTTACTTCATTGTTCTACATGTCCCGGATGAGACCGGGCATTCTAATGCTTTGTACGAACAGGATCGCGGATCCCCTCTTCGCCCTGACCATGGGTGTCTCTGCTGCTCTCACCCGTATACGCCGTGATCAGTGTGAAAAGTACCCCGAGAAAGCATCAGAAATCAGCTACGGAACCATCGTGCAGACGGGTGGACAGCGGTTACAACGGTGGTGGAACGGAGACTTCCAGGATGTTTAATCGGGACTTACAATAATTGATCTGGGGTATGGAGTTTGGGATACTCTCAAAGAGAATCCATATTAATTGTTGAATTCTGTATATTCTATTTGTACAACTACATGAAATGGTCGTCCATTTACAAGGGGACTGGGTTGAATTGAAGCCATTACGATCTACGAGTCCATTATTAGGAAGAATCTTTAACTCTAAAATGTACAAGGGGATAATGGCAGGGCAAGGTGCAATGGACATACTCTCTTGCGAGTTGCCCAAAGCCGAGTCCGACGCAACTATGCAACTATGCAACTGCAAGCCACCTGCAGAGCATGATACTTTACAATAACGATGCAATCTACGAATCCTACTAGGAAGAAGGTAGTATTTGAATTAAATGAAATTTTGATTCAAACGGGACTTTTTATCCCAAAAGATAGCCTTGTATCTATGCAGTCAATCATGCGCAAAAAGAAACCGAATCCCATAAGTTCGTAAAACAAGACGTGTGAAGAGGAAACGTCAGCCAAGTAGCAAACAAAGAAGAAAGAAAATTACTCAGAGCGAGACATTTAGTCAAGCTCCTCGGGCTTCTCCTCGACCTCGTCGGCGGAGCGGGCACCACCGGCACCAGCGTCAGCGCCGGGGGGAGCGGCACCACCGTAGGCAGCGGAGATGATGGGGTTGGCAATAGCCTCAAGCTCCTTCTGCTGGGACTCGTATTCGTCCTTCTCAGCAGTCTGGTTGTTGTCGAGCCAGCTGATGACCTCGGTGATCTTGTCCTCAACCTTCTTCTTGTCATCCTCGCTGATCTGGAGCTTACCCTCACCAAGGGTGTTCTTGAGAGAGTAGGCGTAGGACTCGAGGCCGTTCTTGGCCTGGATACGGGTGGCCTCAGCCTCGTCCTCCTCCTTGTACTTCTCAGCCTCGGCAAGCATGCGCTCAATCTCCTCCTTGGAGAGACGGCCCTTGTCGTTGGTGATGGTGATCTTGTGGGACTTGCCGGTACCCTTCTCGACGGCGGAGACGTTCATGATTCCGTTGGCGTCAAGGTCGAAGGTGACCTCAATCTGGGGGACACCACGGGGGGCGGGGGGAATGCCAGTGAGCTCGAACTTGCCGAGCAAGTTGTTGTCCTTGGTGCGAGCACGCTCACCCTCGAAGACCTGGATCAGGACACCGGGCTGGTTGTCGGAGTAGGTGGAGAAGGTCTCGGACTTCTTGGTGGGGATAGTGGTGTTACGCTTGATCAGAGCAGTCATGACACCACCGGCAGTCTCGATACCGAGGGAGAGAGGGGCAACGTCGAGCAGGAGGATCTCGTTGGTGGACTTGGAAGACTGGTCACCAGACAGGATAGCGGCCTGGACTGCGGCACCGTAGGCAACGGCCTCATCGGGGTTGATGGACTTGTTGGCTTCCTTGTTGAAGAAGTCGGAAACGAGCTTCTGGATCTTGGGGATACGGGTAGAACCACCGACGAGGACGATCTCGTGGACGGAGGACTTGTCAATCTTGGCGTCGCGGAGGACACGCTCGACGGGCTCCATGGTGCCCCGGAAGAGGTCCTGGCAGAGCTCCTCGAAACGGGCACGGGTGATGGAAGTGTAGAAGTCGATACCCTCGAAGAGAGAGTCGATCTCAATGGAGGTCTGAGCAGCAGAAGAGAGGGTACGCTTAGCACGCTCGCAAGCAGTGCGGAGACGACGGAGGGCACGGGCGTTGGTAGTCAGGTCCTTCTTGTGCTTGCGCTTGAACTCGTTGACGAAGTGGTTGACGAGACGGTTGTCGAAGTCCTCACCACCAAGGTGAGTATCACCAGCAGTGGACTTGACCTCGAAGATACCCTCCTCGATGGTGAGGAGAGACACATCGAAGGTACCACCACCCAGATCGAAGATCAGGACGTTGCGCTCACCCTCGACCTTCTTGTCAAGACCGTAGGCGATAGCAGCAGCAGTGGGCTCGTTAATGATACGGAGGACGTTGAGACCAGCAATGAGACCGGCGTCCTTGGTAGCCTGACGCTGAGAGTCGTTGAAGTAGGCGGGGACAGTGATGACAGCGTTGTTGACGGTGCCACCGAGGTAGGCCTCAGCGGTCTCACGCATCTTGGTGAGGATCATAGCGGAGATTTCCTCGGGGGTGAACTGCTTGACCTCACCCTTGAACTCGACCTCGACGACGGGCTTGGTAGCCTTCTCGATGACCTTGAAAGGCCAGTGCTTCATATCGGCCTGGACCTCAGCGTCCTGGAACTTACGGCCAATGAGACGCTTGGCGTCGAAGACAGTGTGGTGGGGGTTCATGGCGACCTGGTTCTTGGCGGCATCACCGATGAGACGCTCGGTGTCGGTGAAAGCGACAAAGGAGGGGGTGGTGCGGTTACCCTGGTCGTTGGCGATGATTTCAATGCGGTCATCACGGAAGACACCCACACAGGAGTAGGTGGTTCCCAGATCAATACCGACGGCGGGAGCCATTGTGAATGTGTATCGTTAAAAAAGGAAAGTTGGAAAGGAAATTCGTGAGGCAAGGTAGAGGTAGTGTACAGGGGAAAGGGTATTTGAAAAGTGAAAGAGAAAAAGAAGAAGAGTCAGAGTGTGGGCAGCGAAAACCTGCTATATAGTGAGCGGTGTATTGCTCAGAAGCTTCTAGTAGGGGAGAGCTTCCATGTGGATCCATGAGATTCCACGGGCTTCGATGCCCCAGCAACACCTCACTATGGCCTTCGCCTACACTCTAGTGGGTTCTTGGGATGTCCAATGGAATCCAGAACAGACTCATGACTTCATTTTGCCTTATCCTCAAACTCTCACGGTCCACAATGCTCGCTCGACAAGGGAGTTCGTTGACTCATTGACGGTGTTTTTATTTTGGCGGGGCAAAAATGATGTAATTAGTGGGATGATTTCGAAAGTACTGTGTTTGTATTAGGATGCAATAATACTAATAATACGGCTTCCATTATGGTGTCTGGGCCGGTTGGGTGCGTATGGTATGGTCACTCTTGGGCGTCATGATGAATTCATACCCTATGATGTAGTGAATCTGAAGGCATTTGGAGGTTGGTAGATTTGATATTTGTCTCTGTCAGTCTCAATGTCAAATGTACATTATGCTCTTTTTTCTGCTCTTTGGTTGAGTCAAATTGTGATTACGTCATTAGCCCAGCTCATCTTGACAATTCTGCCTTAGGTGCCAACGGAATAACTCTCTGCTTCTAGTTTATCCGGTTTGACAGCCTTGCCAAAGTGTTGGATTCGTAAGCTTCATACTCCGTACATCAGCTTAAGTCTAAACCCAACGTGGGCTACCCAGTACGTGACTACGGAGTACTCACTGTTATGTTTGCTCCTCCATATTGGTACTTCGAATCATCCATCTCCATCCTAGAGTATCCTCTTTATTCTCTCTGATAATCATCTCAAGTTTCACACATTACACTCGGAGAAAGCCCGGAGGAATGCCTTGAATCATCTCAGTCTAAGCACCTTTTAGGCCTCAGTCAAAACAGAACAGCCAAGAAGTTATGATAACGCCATCAGCGCTAAGCTTTAGCCTGGAATCCTATCCCATCTAAGCTCCTCGGTCCGTGGTCAATGTAACGCTCCATTAGTTGCATATCGCAGTCCAATAGGGGCTCGTTTAGAGGATCATAAGTGGTCTGTACCTCGCACAATGCACAGTCTAGAGGGTATCCATTATGTAGTAACAATTGCGATTATCTACTCCGATCGCACACCATAATAAACGCTAATTTATAAATATTCGAGGTGGCCCTGTAAGGCAAAAAAAAAAAACTGACTCCCTTGTTGGTACCTGGATTCCTCCAGCTTCCCAGTCATGGCTGTGTTTCCTTTGAAACGACATAAGGATGACCAACCGATCGAGGACGAAGCTGAAACCGGGGCAGATATTTCAATCCCCAAAAATACAAACGTTGCAGAAATCTCCATAGATGAGGAGAACCTTAAGTTGCAAGGGGAAACCGCTGCTATCGAACAAGAAACCCAAGAGAACCCAGAAATCGCCGCATTGCCTTTGTCAGTTCGCCAGCTGATCAATTTGGAGGATGATCCTAGTCTGCCCACCATTACCTTCCGCTACTTTGTACTTTCGGTCGTCTTTGTGATCCCCGGAGCGTTCTTGTCCCAAATGAGCTACTTCCGCACGACCAAAGCCCCATACTCCGTCTTCTTCGTTCAAATTGCCTGTCACTATGCCGGTCACTTCCTTGCTAGGGTTCTCCCGACTTGGAATATTGGTATACCCGGTACTCGCTTCTCTTTTAATTTGAACCCAGCTCCGTGGAGTATCAAAGAGCATGTGTTGGTCACACTGACAGCTGCATCGGGTGCTACGTATAATCTCGGATATGTTCCAATCGTGCTCGCAGAGCTGTGGTATGGAGAACGGATCAATCCAGCCGTTGCAATCTTCTTCATGCTTGCTATCGTCTGGATTGGATACTCGTTTGCTGCCCTTGCACGACAAATCCTCCTCCCCGACCCGGAATATATTTGGCCCAAGGCCCTGATGCAGACGACCTTGTTTGAAACATTCCGTAAGCAAGACAACTCGTCGGCTCTTGCTCGCCGTCAGATGAAAGTGTTCTTCTTTGCGCTTCTGGGCATGACTTCATGGCAGTTCCTCCCTGAATACGTCTTCCCATTCACGTCCTCCCTCGCCTTCCTCTGTTGGGTAGCACCTCACAACTCAGTGGCCAATTTCGTCGGCTCAGGAATTGGCGGCATGGGTTTCCTCAATCTCTCCCTGGATTGGTCTAACGTCAATTGGAACGGATCCTCCATAATGCTCACTCCCTTCTGGACACAGGTCATCCTGTTTTTGGCCTTCGCTTTCAACTGTTGGGTGCTACTTCCTGCAGCGAAGTGGGGAAACCTAGGTTCCTATAAACACGGCCTTATGTCGAACAGCCTCATGCAGGCCAATGGTACCACTTACCCAACCCTGGACGTGCTCACCTCTGATTATCACCTCAACGAGACTGTATATCAAGAGTATGGGCCGATGTACATGGGCCTGCAGAATGTGTGGGCGACTTTCTTTGACTATGCCAAACTCCCAGCAGCAGTCACCTGGATTTTGACATTTGGGTTTGTTCAGGTTTCTGGCAATCTCCGAAAGATTTTCGGATCACACAAGTCCGAGAACTCGGAAAAGTCGATGAACGAAGGCATCCACTATCAATACCATGATCGCCTCAACGTTATCCAGAGGAAGTACAAAGAGATCCCGTGGTGGTGGTATGGTGCCTTGTTCTTGGTTTCCTTTATTACTCTGATTACCAGCATCGTGTGTGGATACCTCTTCATTCCCATCTGGACTTTATTTGTGGCACTTTCGAGCGCTGCCGTCTTGGTGGTTCCATTCGCCTGGCTGTATGCTATATCCAACTACCAGCTCGAGACCGGTTCCTTCAACGAACTGATGTACGGATATATGGTCCACACAAAAGCAGGCGATGCCCATCACCATCCGTGCGGCCCTTCTGTCTACGGCTCCATTGCGGGTGACGCCTGGTACCGAGCGCAATATATGCTTCAGGACCAAAAGATTGGTCACTATATGCATATCCCACCCCGCACAGTGTTTTTCTCTCAAATCTTTGGAACCTGCATGGGTGTTCCAATTAACTACCTTGTCATCCGCTGGATTATGGATACCAAGGGCGACTATCTGACTGGCAAGAAAGCTGACCCGCTGAATCAGTGGACAGGCCAATCCCTGCGGAGCTCGAACACAATGGGAGTTCAATATGCTGTACTTGGTCCGAAGAGACTCTTTGGCGAGTCGGAAATGGCCGCACTCCCTTGGTCATTCCTCGTTGGAGCTGTGATCCCCCCGATTCTTTACTGTTTCCATCGATTCTTCCCACGTCTGCGCATTGACTTGTGGAACGTGAGCATTTTCTTCGGAGGTCTGGCTATGTTCTATGGAAATATCAGTACTGGGTATACGTCTGCCATCATCGGTGGCTATATTGTGATGTATCGCGCCTACCGCCATCACTTTGAGGTCTGGAAGCGCTATAATTACCTAATTGCTGCTGCCTTTGATGCTGGGTTCAACCTCAATATGTTGCTCATTTTCTTCTTCTTTGGAGCAGGCAAGCAAATCTCTATGCCAAACTGGTGGGGGAACAATGGCGACTCAGTAGAGCGTTGCTTTGCTCTAGATAGCTGATAGAATCAGCCAAAATATATTGCTTGGTCAGAGATATGGTAGATTCTCCATCAGTAGTAAATGATCTATGGTAAAGGAAAGAGGATACAGATACAATGTCCTATGGCCCTTTACTGGACATCATTCTGTTATAATTTGGGAGTGCAAATGCTCTTCAGTAGCATCTCCGCTTGTTTGATACCCAGATGTATGAATGTGGACAAACAGCCAGAAAGTAGAAACTTCAAGATGAGATGCCTAAGGGCTACGATTTGTCACGGGGCGATTAGCCGTGCGCTCGGCCAATCAGGCAGGGGAATCTCGCCCTTACTCCCTTGTTTTGGTTCGAGAGGAGACCTTACTTGCAGACCGTCTTTTATTCTTTTAACTCCCCTTGCCCCCTCTCTTCTTCTCAACCATCCTTCCCACCATCTTTCATAACCTTACCTCCCACAATTACCATCATGGGTGACCACGCGACTTTCTCTAACCCCTCCGAGGCCACCTTCGAGAAGGGCAAGTCCAAGGAAGTTGCTCAGGACATGAGCATGGACGAAGAGAGCTCTTCGGAGAGCGAGAACGAGATGGTATGCTTGCAACACCTGCAGCAACTGATTCTACATGCTGACTTTATGCGCGTTTCTAGGCCGACAACGGTACGCACCCCACTATTTACATGGCAAACTGTGTTTCGATGCCACATGCGCCCTGCCACCAATGACCCTACCTGATACTAACTTGGTATCTTTCCAGATGAGGAGGATGATGGACAGGATAACCTCGAGCCCATCGACGCCAGCAACATCATCCAGGGTGGCCGCCGCACCCGCGGCAAGACCATCGACTACGCCGAGGCAGCTCAAGACCTCGGTGATGACATGGAGGATGAGGACGATGATGAGGAATACGAGGCTCGCGATGATAACAACAATGATGACGACCAGATGCGCGACTAAGCGACCTTGATGCATATAAAACTTCCGGGCGGCATGGGACTTGTTTTGGATCATAGGCGCCACGGATCGGTCGAGGAAATTCCCATGGATGTATCTTCTCCTGTCACACGACTTGTGATGACAATGAATCAATGAAAGTTTTTCAGGATGTTCTTCATCCATATTTCAATGCAATCCATTGACGAAGACTTGGTTTATGCTTCTACCAAAATTATGTAAATTCTAGAGTAATTCTTGGCTTTTTTACCTTACAGCCAGGCCAGTACATATCTGAATTAAGTAGCCAGTTCTACTGTATTCCTCATTAAACCAGGTGGTTTTCTTGCGGTTCGCTGTTCTCTGGATTTCCGCCAATACTATAGCTATCACGTGCCGCGGCGAAACACAACGCTATGGCCACCTTGATGTTTTTATCTCCGCAAGCATCGAGAACTCGAACGGTGGTGGTTATCTTGGATTTTGACCCTTGCGCAATGTTCCTTGACTGCCAGTAACGGACTATCGATTTAATTTATTGCCATACTACTTCTCTGCCTCAAATCCAAGCTACGTTTTAACAAGCGTTATGGCTTCACGGTATAGTTCCAACCCTCTGTTACCCTCTCCTGGGCTCAACCATGCGGTATACATGTGACTAATACGGACCGATGTTAACAGATTTCCGCGCCAACGTGATCCCCGCGGATCCTCCTCTCTCTTCGATCAATACGGTGGCGATTCCCGCCAGCCCAGCAGATCGCCAGCTCCTGCAGGCGGATATGGATATGGAGGCTATTCCAGTCCAGCGCATAATGGCTACTCAAACAATGGTGCAGCCGGGAGAGGATATCAGAACGCATCACCCGACAAGAGGTATGTCAAGAACTCGGTCCTCCGTGTTCCTCGTTCTCGAGAGTTCAGTTGCTGACTGGAACTACCTACAGAGGACATTACTCCGACGCAGTTCTCTCATCACTCGAATCACAAAATGATGCCGAAGTCGAAGGCATCAGCGCTAAAGTCAAGATGTTGAAGGATGTAAGATATCCACGCGCCTGCACACTAGGCGATAGCAACTGCTATTTTGAAGCGCCCAGTCGCTAACCGGATGGTTTAGATTACACTTGCAATTGGCGATGAAATTCGCGACACCACACATATGGACGACCTCAACAGCTCTTTCGAAAACACCCGAGTCCGAATCCGAGGAAACATGAACCGCATGCTTCGCATGGCCGAGAGCACCGGCGTCGGCTGGCGAGTATGGCTCGGGTTCTTCTGCGCTGTCTTCCTCCTATTCTTCTATGTGTGGATATTCTGAGCGCATGTATCTATTGTCTTTCTTGTTGACGGTATTGCGCTTCCCTCCGTGCCGACTATATCCATTTCGCCTATATCCCTTTTAATCTCTTGACTTATTTTACGCAGAACCGGTCTATGCTCGTCCACTTGATCTCATGTGGATCACCGGGCATGCGCACAACTTATCAATACTTTCAGCATAGGGATTTTGGCTTTAGCGCTTCCGGTGTTCTGGGAATACGGATTCTTTTGAGCTGTTTATATAAGACCTTACCAGTGTCTCGGGATATTTGTTATGCACCGGTGTTCTCTGAGCAACAACATGGTGTGATCAGGGTTCACATTGGTTATTTCTCTGGTCTCCGCGGAGAAACCGAGGAATGTCTAATGTGGACCGAGACTGGTTGGGTGTTCTTTGACTGTACATACTGCATATAGCATCAAATACGCAGGGAGTTGTCCTGGTTAGAGACCTGAAGGTCTGAACGTTACTATTCTAGGCTATAAGACAAATCCTAGGCTCAAGTCATATTGAATGCATCCGCTCATAGAGCGTGTTATGAGTATCATAAATCACCGCAAAACTCCCAAAGTCTTTTAACCCACTACAAACACCGTTGATGCAATGGAACGCCATGCAACCACAAAGCCTAGCACCGATAGCGATACTGTTAAATAGTTTTACCTATTCCAGGCTATCCCTAGAACCGCCAATGTGTCGAGGGAACCGTCTCGCAAACCCGCTCCGTCGACTACCCTGGCTAGTGATGGAGGCGCCCAGGTCTTCATCGTCATACAACATACTGCTCGAATCAAGGGCGTCACCTCCACCACTCCAACGTTGCAGAAACCGGCGCTGGGCTTCAGTCTCAGGCTGACGACGAATAGACGGCGGAGGAGGCAAGCCACCGCGACTGTTCGGTGTGCTGGTGCGGAAGTTCTCCAACCGGGATTGAATGATACTGGGCTCGTCCTCATCCTCGTCACTCAGATCCTCCTCACTATCCGTATGCTGCCATTCACCTTCCTGCTCTGAGCCTTCCGCCGCATCAGGGATATCATCATCCAAGTCGCGCGTCATGCCTCCACTCATGTCACCATCAGCAGCAGGAATCTCCGCATCCAGATCAGGCTGATTATCGAAATCTTCATTCTCATCATCATCATCATCATCATAAAACCCGGAACCCTCGTAGTCATCGTCAGGAAACCCTTCAGGAATATCATCGTCCAAATCCCTCTCGATGTACCCCTCATCATCCCCAATATCATCCTCCTCAAGCCCCTCCTCTCCCTCCTCAATGAGTCCCTCCGCATCCACATCCGCATCGGGGATATCATCATCCAAATCACGCTCCATACCCTCATCTTCCTCCTCACCATCCGCCCTCTGCATCCCCGTATCATCGTCCATAATGCCCTCACCCTCAACGGCATCCATCTCCGCCGCCGCAGCTTGAAGCGCCTCCTCACGCTCCGCCTCCTCCTCTTTCATGCCTAGCATTGTCTTCGCACATCCCGCCGGCCTGATCCACGAATATCCAAAGGACGCGATGTTTTGTTTCCGTGCGCGTAGTGACCGTTCCTCTGCGACTAGCGCGGCTAGTGTATTGCCCGGTGAGCGGGATGGCATGAATGTGCGATGGCTGCTGGATGTGCCATTGGCGTTGCGGCGGGAGGGGTGGTTGGGAGCATTGTCGCCGGGGCCTGGTTCGGCCGATGCGCGGTATGGCTGAGGGGAGCCGAACCAGAGTTCATGGGACTGTCGGGTTGTTAACGTCTGATTGGAATCTCGGGTTGGGTAGAGGCTAGGTTAAGCTCACGTCGCGTGGGGTGATGAATGGAAGAGAGAGCATGGTTTCGGTGGTGGTTGTCTTTATTCCAGCCTAGCAGGTATTGGGGATGGCGTGGGCTTGTCAGGACTGCCAGGAGCTTTGAATCGTGGTGGAGTTGCTTGTATTATTCGAGGTAGCGGCGTGTTTATGGCAGTTACGCGGTGCGGTGCGGCCAGGTGTTAAGGGTTTGACAAACATAGGGATTGTTTCTGCAATTGAATGTAAACGAGGACAGAGGACAAATTAGCTTGACAGTGCAAAAATCTCGACGTGGATTCAAGGAAATGGGGAGAAAGAGCTTGCCAACAAAAAAGGCCGCAGCTCCACTGCCAATCACAAACAAAGACTATGCGGGGAACAACTAACTCTATCTGTACTCTATAGATTCTATTGCTTTGTGGCTGTAGATCGGAGCTCAACTTTCGAATTGGAGTGTTTTACTATATATACACTAGTTGTCGCATTCTACTGATCCGAGCCATCGAAGTTTTTCTTTTAGGTTAAGTTAACTGATTGGAACTTGTATATTTTCGCTGCACATAGTCAAATCAATACCCAAAATACCCTATATAAACAATAAAAACCTAGGATGCGTGTTGTTCATGGGTATGGTAAGGTACGACATTAGAGCCAAAGGGGCAATCTCTCTGCAGAGCCTCTTGAATGATTGGATGAATAATGCTCCGTAAGGCTAGTAGACCTGCTGAATGCTCTCTATACCTTCAGAACTTGACATTAAGCAACAAAGAGATGAGAAAAGAGAAGCCCAACCAGGGAGCAGAGCTATAAGTTACTGTATAGCTAGCTAGAGTGGTACAGTCATAGGCCATAAATTCTTTCACACCCCTACCTATGTAGCAGAGGCAAACCCAAATGATACAGTAAGTCCGGGCAACTGGATTGCAGGTTTAAATGTAAAGGGAATGCATTTTAGCAACATGGGCGGGTCCCTGATTCGCAGTCTCAAGGCCGTGAACTACAGCACATGTATACCAAGACACTTGGCCGGGGTCACCCGAAGCTGGCGGTGAGCCCAAAGCGGAGGGATCGGGAAAAGTCGGGGTGTAGCTTTTCCTGAGATCGTGACGTTTGACTTTCCGCTGGAAAACCATTGGCGTAGGAACGGGGATCATGTGATATCCACTGGTGCTACACACGTTATCGCATAAATTGATAGATCCAAAACAACTACGAGTGTAAATACGGTTCTATACACCGAGGCAACTAGGCGGAAAATGGAGAAAAGATCCTGGTGAGAGGAGTTAGGTAAACGCTATATTCACATATCATTTGCCTTATCTCACACGCGTTAAGCCGGATCGCTTTCGTCCGACTCAATTTGGGTTAACTCCGAGACCTCGTCAAACCGTAATCCAAGAGAAGAGAAAGGTAATGAATTCAATTGACATCTTGGGGCGAAGTTGAGTCCCCAGAGTCTGGGGATTCTGGGGATGCAAGGCCTCCAGTCAGCGAGCAGGCAATTCGATAAGCAATTTACATGACCTCAAAGAATGAGCTGGGGAAATTGCTCTAGCCAATCCGAATGCAGCTCATACCGGGGAGTGACTGGCTGGCCCCGAAATCGGGGGTGGTATGTTGGCCAATCCAGGAGAGAAGAGAGGGATATCCCGGGATCTCTTGGCTGTCGGAATTGGGAACCGTTTGAGACTGTACGGAGTATTGATATCCTTACCATCTGTGAGGGGTGAATTATACTGATTTACAAACTTTTGAAATACACGTCTTATGCTCTGTAAAATGCCAAGTGATCTATTCTGTATAGTACTTTCATTCCTCCTGGTCCTGCATGGTACACAAATCAGGTCGGAACGCTCTGGATTAAGCACTGCATCGTGCCCCACCGGGGATGCGCCCATCCACCCGGGTCTCCATGTGATGCGGTTTAGCGAGCTAGTCTCCTCCATTCGGGAATCCGGTGTTGGTAATCCGTTCTGTGTCAGTGTACGCTGCCCAATAGGCAGCTCGGGACATTATGGGGTCGGCCCACCTCCCGACCTTGATTTCTCGTGGATCCTGGAAAGAGAAGAGAGGGGAGAGAGAGAGAGAGAAAAAGAAAGAGGAAAGGTGTTCAAATAAGAATGAACATAAACATAAATACTCCGTACTTCTGATTACAATACCGAGGATCTTGACGTAGCAGAAAGCTAATCTTGGGTTGTAAAACGTGCAAGATGATTGGCTCGATGCTTATCTCGATGATTTGCCGTAATGATTATCATTACCTTCCAACGGCTCTATGGAATGCCCTGTTTCCGGCCAATCTCTGTAATTTGCAACTGGAAACATCCCAGGTAATCTATACTCTTCTGTACTCCTCCGTACCACCTTGATATTCTCATACGCAGCTCCCCACCATTGTATTTTTCCCTTTTGGGTCGCTGCAATCCCCGGAGTCCCTGCACTCATCTTTTTTTTTACTCCCCCTCCTTTTACTCTTTTCTTTCTCTCTTCCCCTCCTCTTGATTACATCTACCTCGTGGGCCAACATTGTTCTCGCTTCTGCGCTGCGACGCCTGTGACGACATTGCCCGCTCCCTAATCGATACGCCCCCCCAAATCGGCGGGGATTTCCTAGAACTTCAAAAATCCCCCACCTGTCATTCCATTCTCTGTCGGCTCCCGGCGGAAGAATGGGTCTTAACTTAGAGGAGCTCTATGGCAAAGATCTAAGTGAGGAGCAGGCTCCCCAGGAGTATTCACAGTACCAGCCGAAGCAAGGCTATGGCTGGGCCAATACCCTGCCGGAGCGGCAAGGTCTGTATGATCCTGAGTATGAGAAGGATGCCTGCGGTGTAGGCTTTGCTGCGTGAGTCCACCCTAACCCAATTGCAGCCTGGGAGCAAGACTAACCAGAACCAGCCATATCAAAGGCAAGCCGAGCCACAAGATTGTCAGCGATGGTGAGTTTCCTATGAGGTTGTGAGTTAGGACAAAACGGCTGACAGCAATTGAATCGTAGCCCGCAACCTACTGTGCAACATGACCCATCGTGGAGCCGTTGGCTCTGACGCGCGGGACGGTGACGGCGCCGGTGTGATGACCAGTATTCCTCACAAGTTCTTCATCAAGAATTTTGCCCGAGAGGTAGGTGTGGACCTTCCTCCACTGGGACAATATGCTGTCGGCAACTTGTTCTTCAAGCCCGACGAGGAGGCACTCAAGCAGTCTATTGCAAGCTTCGAGGAATTGGCTACCTCCCTGGGCCTCCGTACCCTGGGATGGCGTGAGGTGCCCCGGGACTCAACCATTCTTGGTCCCGCTGCCCTTTCACGGGAGCCAATTATCATGCAGCCCTTCGTTGTGTTGAAATCAGCATACGGCGAGGGCAGCAAGCCCGAAATCACCGACACCGAAAAGTTCGATGAGAGAACATTTGAGCTTCAGCTGTATGTCCTACGGAAGCGTGCGACTCATGTCATTGGTCTCGGCAACTGGTTCTACTTGTGCTCCCTCAGCAACCGGAACATTGTCTACAAGGGTCAGCTCTCCCCCGTCCAGGTTTACACATACTACCACGACTTGGTCAACGTAGACTATGAAGGTCACTTCGCCCTGGTGCATTCTCGATTCTCTACAAACACATTCCCCTCATGGGATCGTGCTCAGCCTTTGCGATGGGCTGCCCACAACGGTGAAATAAACACGTTGCGAGGAAACAAAAACTGGATGCGCGCACGAGAGGGTGTCCTTCGGTCAGAGGTTTTCGGCGACGAGCTTGACCAGCTTTACCCTATTGTTGAAGATGGTGGTTCCGACTCCGCTGCATTCGATAACGTCCTCGAGCTCCTTATGATCAACGGTGTTTTATCTCTCCCCGAGGCCGTTATGATCATGATTCCGGAGGCCTGGCAGGACAACCCAGCCATGGACCCGGCCAAGTCTGCTTTCTATGAGTGGGCTGCCTGTCAGATGGAACCCTGGGATGGGCCGGCTCTTTTCACCTTCTCCGATGGACGCTACTGCGGTGCCAACCTTGACCGTAACGGTCTACGGCCTTGCCGTTTCTACGTCATGGACGATGACCGCATTGTTTGTGCTTCCGAAGTCGGTGCAATCGATATCGACCCTGAGAGAGTCGTGCAAAAGGGTCGCCTGCAACCCGGAAAGATGCTGCTCGTCGATACCTTGGCTGGACGCATCATTGATGATGCTGAGCTCAAGCAGACTGTCGCCCGCCGCCATGACTTCGCCGGTTGGCTGGATAAGGAGCTCTTGAAGCTTCCCGCTATCAACAAGCTATTGCTTGACTCCAATGTCGACCTTTCCTTTGCTCTGGATGAAAACACCATCCAGAACGACCCCCGTCTTCGCGCCTTTGGATACTCTTTCGAGCAAGTAAGCTTACTGCTTGGCCCCATGGCCGCTGATTCCAAGGAAGCTCTGGGATCTATGGGTAACGATGCACCTCTGGCCTGCATTGCCCAGCAGCCTCGTCTACTTTACGAGTATTTCCGTCAGTTGTTCGCTCAGGTCACCAACCCGCCAATTGATCCTATCAGAGAGGCAGTAGTTATGTCTCTAGAGTGTTACGTTGGACCTCAGGGCAACCTGCTCGAGATGGACCCCAGCCAATGCCACCGTCTACTTCTGCCTTCCCCTATCTTGAGCATTCCCGAGTTCAATGCCCTGAAAAATGTCAACTTGGCTCACAAGGACTGGACTGTCCGCACCATCGATATCACGTTCGAAAAGAGCAAGGGTACATCTGGTTATATCGAGGCACTCGATGCCATCTGTGAGGCCACTACCGAGGCCATCCAGAACGGCGACAAGATCATCATTCTGTCTGATCGCGCTACCTCCGCTGAGCGTGTTCCTGTTTCTGCTTTGTTGGCTACCGGTCTTGTTCACCACCATCTGGTCCGCAACAAGTGGCGTTCGCTAGCCGCCATCGCCGTCGAAACTGCCGAGGCTCGTGAGGTCCACCACCACTGTGTTCTGCTCGGATATGGTGCTGATGCCATTAATCCTTACCTCGCCCTGGAGTGTATTCTCAAGATGAACCGGGAGAAGCTGATCCGCAAGGACATTTCTGATGAGAAGGTCATTCAGAACTACCAGTCTTCTTGCGATGGTGGTATTCTCAAGGTCATGAGTAAGATGGGTATTTCCACTCTTCAGTCCTACAAGGGTGCCCAGATTTTCGAAGCTCTCGGTATCGATGACACTGTCATCGACCGTTGTTTCGCTGGTACTGCCAGTCGTATCCGTGGTATCACCTTTGACCTGATTGCCGAGGATGCTTTTGCTTTCCACGAGCGCGGTTATCCTTCACGTCCCATTATTGAAATCCCTGGTCTTCCAGAGTCCGGAGAATATCACTGGCGTGATGGTGGTGAGGCCCACATCAACGACCCCGTCAGCATTGCCAACATGCAAGATGCCGTTCGCACAAAGAACGACAAGTCTTATGAGGCCTATGCCAAGGCAGAGCATGAGCAGATTAAGAACTGCACTCTGCGTGGAATGCTCGACTTCGACTTTGAGCAGCGGACTCCTATTCCCATTGACCAGGTCGAACCCTGGACTGAGATCGTCCGTCGCTTTGTGACTGGTGCCATGTCCTACGGATCCATTTCCATGGAATCCCACTCCACACTCGCCATTGCCATGAACCGTTTGGGCGGCAAGTCCAACACTGGTGAGGGTGGTGAAGACCCCGAGCGCAGCAAGAGAATGGAGAACGGTGACACCATGCGCTCTGCCATTAAGCAGATTGCCTCTGGCCGTTTCGGTGTTACATCAAACTATCTGGCAGATGCCGATGAGCTGCAAATTAAGATGGCGCAGGGAGCGAAACCCGGTGAGGGTGGTGAACTGCCCGGCCACAAGGTGGTCGGCCCGATTGCTCGCACTCGTTTCTCCACACCGGGTGTTGGTCTCATCTCCCCACCTCCCCACCACGACATCTACTCCATTGAAGATCTTAAGCAGCTCATCTACGATCTTAAGTGCTCCAACCCGCGCGCTCGTATCTCCGTCAAGCTCGTTTCTGAAGTTGGTGTCGGTATTGTCGCCTCTGGTGTGGCCAAGGCCAAGGCTGACCATATCTTGATCTCTGGTCACGATGGTGGTACTGGTGCCTCGCGATGGACTGGTATCAAGTATGCTGGTCTTCCGTGGGAGCTGGGTCTCGCTGAAACCCACCAGACTTTGGTTCTGAACGATCTTCGTGGCCGCGTGGTGGTCCAGACAGATGGTCAAATCCGTACTGGTCGTGACTTGGCTATCGCCTGTCTACTCGGTGCTGAGGAATATGGCTTTGCGACTACTCCTTTGATCGCAATGGGTTGCATCATGATGAGGTTTGTAACCCAAATACCTTTGAGATATGATCGAAACTAACTATCTGATACAGAAAATGCCACTTGAACACCTGTCCCGTTGGTATAGCAACCCAGGATCCCGAGCTTCGCAAGAAGTTCCAGGGTACGCCTGAGCACGTCATCAACTTCTTCTACTATGTTGCAAACGAGATGCGTGCTATTATGGCCAAGCTGGGTGTCCGCTCGGTTAACGAGATGGTCGGCCGTGCTGAGCTGCTCAAGACTCGGGATGACATTCGGAATGCCAAACAGGAGCGTGTGGACCTGTCACTTATTTTGACTCCTGCTCACTCTCTTCGCCCTGGTGTCGCTACCTACAACGTTCGGAAGCAGGACCACCGTCTCCACACTCGCCTGGACAACAAATTGATCGCAGAATCAGAGCTCGCTTTGGAGAAGGGACTTCCTTGTCGCATTGAGTGTGACATTGTCAACACCGACCGTGCCCTCGGTGCCACCCTCTCTTACCAGATCAGCAAACGCTACGGCGACAATGGTCTTCCGCAGGACACCATCCATGCAAACATCAAGGGATCTGCTGGCCAGTCCTTTGGTGCTTACCTTGCTCCGGGTGTCACTCTTGAGCTCGAGGGTGACGCCAACGACTACGTCGGTAAGGGTCTGTCCGGTGGTCGTCTCATCGTCTACCCACCGCGCGGCGCCGCTTTCAAGGCTGAGGAGAACGTCATCATTGGTAACACCTGTCTTTACGGTGCTACTCGCGGAACTTGCTACTTCCGCGGTATGGCTGCTGAGCGTTTTGCTGTTCGTAACTCTGGTGCTACTGCAGTTGTTGAGGGCGCGGGTGATCACGGATGTGAGTACATGACCGGTGGCCGTGTCCTTGTCCTCGGACCTACCGGTCGTAACTTTGCTGCTGGTATGTCTGGCGGTATTGCATACGTGCTGGACATGAACCAGGACTTCCACTCCAAGGTCAACTTGGAGATGGTGGAGGTATCTGGCATCGAGGACCCGTCCGAGATCGCCTTTGTTCGCGGCTTGATTGAGGATCATCACCACTACACTGGCTCCGAGCTGGCTGCTCGTATTCTGCTTGACTTTACCCGTGCTCTGCCTCACTTTGTCAAGGTTCTGCCCATTGACTACAAGCGTGTCATGGAAGAGGAGGCTGCCAAGACGCAAGCTGCGAAGAAGGCCGAGTTCTCTCTTCCTCAGCTTCCTAGTACCCCGGTCAAGGCAGAGAAGGCCAAGGCGGATGGCGACAAGAAGACCGACTTGCTTGATATCGAAGATAGCATCAGCGACTCTAAGACTGAGAAGAAGCGGTCCGCGCTGATTCTGGACAAGACAAGAGGTTTCATGAAGTACAGCCGCCGCAGCGAGAAGTACCGCAACCCTACTACCCGTACTCGCGACTGGGGTGAGATTTCCAACCGCCTGAGCGAGGACGAACTCAAGTATCAATCTGCTCGTTGCATGGACTGTGGTGTTCCCTTCTGTCAGTCTGACACTGGTTGCCCCATCTCCAACATCATTCCCAAGTGGAATGAATTGGTCTTCCAAGTATGTGTGCCTTCCAAGCTCAACGTTAAGAAAACATATCGCTAACTTGAGATTTACCAGAATCAATGGCAGGATGCTTTGAACCGTCTGCTCATGACCAACAACTTCCCTGAATTCACTGGTCGTGTCTGCCCTGCCCCTTGCGAAGGCTCCTGTGTTCTGGGTATCAACGAAGACCCCGTTGGTATCAAGTCCATCGAGTGTGCTATCATTGATCGTGGATTCGAGATGGGCTGGATGGTCCCTCGTCCTCCCAAGATTCGCTCCGGCAAGACCATTGCCATTATTGGATCTGGTCCTGCTGGTCTCGCCGCTGCCGACCAGCTTAACCGTGCTGGCCACAGTGTCACTGTCTACGAGCGTGCTGATCGTATGGGTGGTCTTCTCATGTATGGTATCCCCAACATGAAGCTCGATAAGAAGGTTGTCCAGCGCCGCGTTGATCTCATGGCTGCCGAAGGTATCAAGTTCGTTGCCAGCACTGCTGTTGGTCCAGACTGCGAGGTTTCTCTCCAGTCTCTTCGTGCCAGCAACGACGCTGTCATCATTGCCACCGGTGCCACCGTCGCTCGTGACCTTAAGGTCACTGGCCGTGAGCTCGATGGCGTGCACTTCGCCATGCAGTTCCTGCACAAGAACACCAAGTCTCTTCTTGACTCTGGACTTTCGGATGGCGAATACATCTCTGCCAAGGACAAGCACGTCGTCGTCATTGGTGGTGGTGATACCGGAAACGACTGTATCGGTACCTCAGTCCGCCACGGTGCCAAGTCGGTGACCAACTTCGAGTTGCTGCCTCAGCCTCCTCCAGAGCGTGCCCGCGACAACCCTTGGCCCCAGTGGCCTCGTATCTACCGTGTCGACTACGGTCACTCTGAGGTCAAGACACACATGGGCAAGGACCCCCGTGAATACTGTGTCATGTCTACCGAGTTCGTTGATGATGGCAACAACCGCGTCAAGGGCATAAACACCGTTCGTGTTGAGTGGACGAAGAGTGCTACTGGTGGTTGGGACATGAAGACCGTCGAGGGCAGTGAGCAGTTCTTCCCTGCTGACCTTGTTCTCCTCTCCATGGGCTTCTTGGGTCCCGAGGACCGTCTCCTCGGCGAGGAGATCGACCGTGATCCTCGCAAGAATGTCAAGACTCCCCCCGGTCACTACTCGACCAACATTGCCGGCGTCTACGCCGCCGGTGATTGCCGCCGTGGGCAGTCTTTGATTGTCTGGTAAGTTTTCACCCAACCTTATATTCCACATCGCAGCAATAAACTAACTTGGTTCTAGGGGCATCAACGAAGGTCGCCAGTGTGCTCGCGAGGTGGACGCCTTCCTTAGCGGCACCAGCTCCCAGCTTCCTGTAACTGGTGGTATCGTACGCCGTCCTGCCATCGACACCGTTCCCCAGCCTATCGAGACCCAAGTTGTCGCCTAAATTGGGGGCCTACGGGACATGTTTATGACTGACGGCCACGACTATGACCAAAACTTTGAGGAAACGAGAAGTTCTTCAAATGAGATACATCTGTGATTTAGACGGTTTTTTGCTCATGATCGGAGCAGTTCAACAAAAGCCCTGGTACTGCGCTTTTTGATGTTGTTTTCAATTATTCTATTCTTGATTTCTTGTTGTTTGTTTCTGTCCTAGCGTTGTTTTCTTCAAGTCTGCAAGGTATTTAGAGCGTCTACCAACACGGTAATCTCTCTACATTGCTGTAAATAGCCTTTCCATTTCTGAAAATTTGACTCTTTGTTCCATTCTTACTATCAAACTCACCATGAAAGTCGAAGGGAATGCCGTCACAGCTTTAATTATCTCTGAAGAGAGACGGCAGAGGACAGAACAAAGAAATCAAAAGTAAAGTTGTCGACGATATCGTTGTGGCTACTATTTCTGCAGCTTTTCTTTATCAAACTTGCTTGATACCGCCGGCTTTGATGAGTGCCAGCGAAAGTATTTAAGCGTTCTCTTTTCCTCATCTTTCGGTACATTCCAATTCATCAAGCATCCAATCATCCAAGCGTTTAAACATCCACCCCCAGTATCCCATCCAACATCAAGCATCCCAAATTTGTCGATTCGATAGGCTCAATCTCAAAATGCCTGAGGTCACAAGACAAACATCAACAAAGGACGGCGGTGATGAGCCCAGCGATCACCCAAACGGCTTTGTTACTATTCGCGAGATCGATGGTCAGCATGTAAACATGCGCATTTATAATGACGGACGCGTATCGGGAACCTTACCTGATGGAAGCCGGCCAGTATCTCGCAGCGGAACTCCTACCACACGGGGAGGGCACTCTACCGCGTTTAGTGGTGGCAGAATGGGAGCGCTCCGCGGGACGTCAATGAGAACAGGATCTCGTATGAATAGCTCAAGGCATCACCCTTATGGCGGAAGACCGACCCCTCGCAGTGTCCCCGACAATTTCGATCCGACGAACATGCCTCCTTCTGCTCCTTCTCAGACCTCTACTGCTAACCCATCCACCCACATCGTCACAGGTAGAAGGTCATAATAGCGGTACTGGTGGTGCTGGCGGGCCCACGTCGGCACCGACTATGACCATTCCACTTGAACAAGAGTCCGATGATGCCAGAGGAAGAAGACTACAGTCACAGCCAGAGCCGAGAAGTCCTTCATCAAGCCCCAGGCGTAAAGAGCTTAGCAGACGAGTTCCTAACGAGGTAGATAAGATCCACTATAAAGAGCGGAAATTTAACGAGCAACAGGAAAAAGACAGGAGGCACTAACTAATCTGGCTAGAGGGGTTCTGGGAAGGAACATTACCGTGGTCTTTCTATTTCCCTTGTATCATTCGCTTAGATGCTGACACTATCGAGTTGTTCTCTGCAGCAGGTCATGCTTCGCAACTGGGCTTTTATACATGCACATCGGCTACTCACAGGTTCCAGGAACATATCTATATAAGTCTGTTTGACTTGTTCTTTTGTTACCCAGAGACATGTATTTGCCATGTCTTTGAGCTCTTTGATTTTCGTTTATACGAGTGTCTCATGAAGAGATTCTGTGGCTGGACTTCGATAAATTCTTCAATCTTGTGTTTTAGCGTGGCATTCTGGAGCGTCGCATAGCATTGGAGCGGTTTTCTCTGTTGTTTATACAGTGGTGCAATTCAGGGATTTTGTTTCAGTTCAACTATTCGAACAACCGTGTAGATTTTGTATAGAAACCCCTAACTTGAATATAGATGGAAGGATATGTAGAAAGATCTAAGTGGGGATATGAACTCTGAAACCAATTGACTGTTGAGTCGTCTACAGTTTCTACAAACAAAGAAATCTCAAACACTGGGAGAATCGAGAAGGTCATATTATACATGAGTGGATAAAAAAGAGGAATAATATCTACATATTGTAACAAGGGATAAAGACAAGGGGTATCATGAAGCCGCCTTTTGTCTCGCCTCCTCCTCTTCGGCCTTCATTTCCCGCTCCAAGGCGGCAAAGTCCCCCTTAAACGAGTCCCGAGCCGGTTCCAGCCGTACATCCCAGACATCCTCACTACTAGGACCAGTCTTATACTTGATGGCCTTCTTTCGGTTGTGGTCCAGGATCGCCTTCTTGCGCAGATTCTCAGGCCATGTGCGCGTCTTCATGCACAGCCACAGATTATCCCAGTGATCGCTGCAGGACCGTAGTTCTCCATATCGGTAAACATTCACGAACTGCCCTCCGAAAGACTGGCAGAAGAAGGCGTAGTCAAAGGCGTTGCGGCAGGACATGGTATCTTGATAGAGGGATTCGGGAGCGATGGGCGATGTAGGTGTTTCGGGTTGTGTTGAGGCATTGCCATCAGATGTGAGACCACTAGAGGTACCCCTCGAAAGGGCAGCATCCTCTGCTCTGAGGTCGGCGAGGATTGAGTTCCATTCCAGGTCGGCTTGTTCGTTGGGAGTCAGGGTCTTCGGTGGTGCATTCTGCTTTTGTGGTTCGGCAGGTGTCATGGATGGAGAGTCCTTGGATGTGTCACTAGGTCTTGAGCCCCATAGCCAGCCCATTTTGCGCCGTACAATAGACCAGGTGTGATTGATGGATGTCGCGACAAGTTGACTGCGGTTATCTTTTCCCGTAATCAAACATCACGTGATCGATAACAAGCCCCATCATCAAGAACACGACGTCATTCATATGCAGTTGATCGATTTAGACACTGAATCTCTTCCAAGAAGTTTTTTCTCACATCGGCATGTCTCTGTCAAGATGAGACAGGCACCCTTCACAAGAGTTCCCTTGGCGGCTTGCTCTCCACGCTCTCATATCAACGCCAATGCGTTTGGCCGAGGGTGGAGACCTCCGCTTTGGGGACGCTCGACAATACGTTGCACATCTTCTGTCCAGTCAGGACATATTTCACGAGGAGAGAATGAAGGAATAATCTACGTGAATAGTATGCACTGTAACTGTCCATGCTTCTATTTTCTTTCGCTGACCATCCCTAGATATCTTTCCGCATCGGTTACAATGGTTCCTACGGGGACCCCTCAGCCACGTACAGCCTCTTGAAGGCATATTGACACGGATCAACAAGCCCGGACTGGCAGCATCTGATCCGCTTCGAATTGTTCAAAGGGCACTGCCTAAAGGCTTGGATCTGGAGATCAAAGAGGTTGTCACGAGGTATAAAGAAGGCGGTGCATTCGTGAAGTATGCGCGCAAGCCAGATGTGGATGACGAGTCTATCCAGAACGCAGTCAAAGAACATCTACAAAAGAATCCTATCAATCCTTGGTTCAATCCATTCCAGAGGGTTGATGCGGACCTCGTGCGTGGAATACCGTGGATCGAAGACCTTTATCGAATTCCAAGCCAGACCATCAAGGTGGAATTCCTGTCTACTTCTCCCGATACCTCAGCTGCCGAGCTAACCCAAGAATCTCTGTACTCGCTGTTTCGCCCATATGGAAAGCTTCTGGATATTCAACCCCAACCTTCCGACTCCAAAGTGGAACCTCGGTATGCGACTCTGCGATTCGGACGACCTCGGTTTGCTGTCATGGCAAGAAACTGTATGCATGGCTTTATTGTTTCCGAAGAAGCTGGCGGTGGGAAATCCGGTACAAGGTTCAAGATCAATTATGAACGCAAGATCAAGCTGTCTATGATCAAGGACTGGATCCTGAACCATCCAAGAATAGTTATTCCCGCTTTAGCTGCCTTGGTTGCCACCATCACAGTCATTATCTTTGATCCGATTCGCACATTTTTCATCAAACTCAAAATCAAGTCGACATTCCAACATGAGGAGAACCCAATCTTGCAATGGGTTCGCGCACAGGCCAGCAAAGCCAACATGTTCTCTTTTGGAAAGAATAAATCCGATCCGCGTGGCCTAGCAGCAATCTGGGAAGACCGACAAAAGGATATCTCACAGCTGCAAGCCTGGTTAACTGAGACTGCGGAAACATTTATCGTCATTCATGGGCCACGGGGCTCGGGTAAACGCGAGTTGGTCTTGGAACAGGCGCTGAAAGAGCATAAGTACAAGGTTGTGATTGACTGCAAGCAAATCCAAGATGCTCGAGGCGACACGGCTAAGATCTCGCGAGCGGCGGCCCAGGTCGGCTACCGACCGATTTTCTCTTGGATGAACAGTCTCAGCAGCTTAATTGACCTGGCTGCACAGGGTATGATTGGTACCAAGGCTGGATTCTCTGAGACACTCGATGCGCAGCTGAGCAAGATCTGGCAGAACACAGCTGTTGCTATGAGGCGGGTTGCTTTGGAAGGAAGACGCAAGGAGGACAAAGATTTCAATGTGTCCGAGGATGAATACCTGGAGGGTCACCCGGAGAAACGACCTGTTGTCGTCATTGATAACTTCATGTATGATGCAGACAACAGTGTTGTGCTCGACAAGATGACTCAGTGGGCGGCTGGTCTGACCTCAGCTAATATTGCACATGTCATCTTTTTAACAACTGACTCTTCCTTTGCGAAGCCTTTGAGCAAGGCCCTCCCTAATCAAGTGTTCCGCACAATTGGTCTAGGTGACTGCTCACTCGATGTTGGCCGTCGTTTCGTTCTAAGTCATCTGGACGCAGCGGCAGGCGAGGGTGACAAAGAGCAGGATGCGAGACGCAAGGAAACACTTCATGGCTTGGATTCTTGCATTAAGGTACTGGGCGGCCGGGTTACTGACCTTGAGTTCATGGCTCATCGGATTGAAGCCGGCGAGACTCCTGAAGGCATGTATAAATTTTGTTTCGGCTGAGAACGCTTCTAACAATCAATATAGCTGCTGTGAACCGTATCATTGAGCAATCGGCATCGGAGATTTTGAAAATATTCATCCTGGGTACAGACTCGGTTACACCTCAGTGGACTCGTGAACAAGCGTGGCATCTGATAAAGTCCCTGGCCCGCTCCAAGGACGGTACTCTACTGTACAACAAAGTCCTTCTCTCTGATCTATTCAAAGATAATGGCGAGGCCACTCTGCACGCTCTGGAGCAATCAGAGCTCATCTCTGTGGGAACTGATAAGGGATTCCCACGATACATCAAGCCCGGAAAGCCGGTATATCGCGCTGCTTTCCAGCGCCTAGTCGAGAACAAGACTCTACAGGGTCGTCTTGACATGTTGATTCTTGCACGGCTTATGAGCAACGAGAACTCGAGTATCAGCAAGTATGAGCAGGAACTACAGATCCTCGGTTCTTTGCCAAAGTATCCCTGGGAGCTCACTTCTAGGATTGAGTGGCTTCTACGCAAGGTTCATGGATCGCAAGCCAAAATCCTCAAGTATGAGAGCGAGAGCGCTGCGCTGTCGAAGATCCTGCAGAATGAGAACTGAATTTGGTTTCTGTCTATGTCTCATCTCAATATTACCTCTCAACTATTCGTCTTACTGAACCATCTCGCCATCGTATTGCCTCGTTGAGTGTCTAGTATGAAACTATGCAGCTGCTTGTTATCCGAATTTTAGCTTCTGAGTATGGGTCCGCGGCCTACAGCCGAGACCTGTACATCGAAAACAAATCGGCGTCTCTTCTTCTTGTCAGGAACCAATTACTGAATTCTTCTTTCAACTACTTCAGTCAATCATTGCTTCCCTGGACTTATTATGCGGGCTATTATATCAGAGCCTAGTCTATCAATACCTTTCGGTCAGCTCTGCGAAGGTGTTTAAATATATCTCCCCTTTGAAGCCCAGCTTTCTGGCTCCACATTTCACTCTCAATAACACACTTTTTACATAAGCCAAACTACCCACCTGCAGTCACCACTTTTGGACGATATTGAAAACGTCACAGATGTGGGGTGTATACATCTAAGTATTTGGATGATAGCAATGGCCGAACCAACAAAGGAAGACTATGCACGGTAAGACATTTCCTGTCTTATTACGAGGGCAAACTTCTAACCACTTCATAGTATTTATAGGAAGATTGACCGTCGAATTCTGCCCTTGGTGGCTTTGACTTACCTCTTGTGTTATCTGGACCGAACCAACATCGGTGAGAACAACGAGTCTCCTCTGTATCCTTGTATAAAACTCACATTCTGTAAGGGAATACAAAAGTCCTCAATAGCGACACAGATGATGATCTCATGTATTCGATTGATATGACTGATCATCATCGTGTTACTTTATGTTATTTTTGGTGGCCTATTCCTTATTCGAAGCACCGAGTAACTTGGCAATGAAGGCACTATTTCCTCCAATGTAAACATTTACTTAAAGCTTGATCACTGGGGTTGTTATTTACCAGCATCTCATTAGATGCTTAGGGTTTTTGGTCATTTGTTTCGGTTCCCTTTGTGCAGGGATTGGAAGTTCCAAGAATGTCCCAACTATCATCCCTCTTCAGTTTCTCCTAGGAGCAGCTGAAGCCGGTGTCTACCCTGGAATAATCTTCTTTCTCAGCTTCTGGTATGGCCACGAGAACGGGCCATCCGAATCGCCATCTTTTTTCGTAGCGTCACTCTGGCAGGCGCCTTTGGGAGTATGAGCATATCCATGTTCGAACTACCTAACACTCGTCGCTGATGCTTTCAGGTGCTATCGCTTATGGGGTAGGATATATGAACCAGGCTGGTAGTCTAGAGGCAAGGCGATGGTTGTTCATCATCGAGGGCTTACCATGTATAATTTTGGCTGTCGCCGTTTCCGAGTTACCCAGAGAAGGCAGAGTGGCTCACTGCTAAAGAAAAGTCTATTCTGCAAGCCTCATTTGGTCAGAATATCCCTCGAGGGTAAGGCATTTTCACCAATTTCGATGCAAAGGCTGAGCTGGAAATGCAGTGATGACTCGCTTAATTGGAATGATGCCAAATGTACCTTGAAAGAAGCCCGTCGGTGGATGCACTACTTCACTTATCTTTGTGTTGGCATTGGTGTCTCCTCTCTATCGCTGTCTGCACTCACACTCGTTCATGGGATTGGCCATACTGGGCTCGATGCACACAGCTCTTTACCATTCCTCCTTGTGCATGTGCACATGTGGTAAGTCTCATAGAGGCATACGTATAGGACAAATATGGATGTTGTGGGTTAGTGGCTGCTGTGTTTTACTTTACGGCATTTGCTACGTTTCTCATCCCAGACAAAGAGATCATGTCTCGCTTCATACTTCATACCAAAAATCCCTACTAACCGTACCTTCTGAAGCCTGTGTCCCAAGCCCAGGTCTTCATCTTCGATACGCTATGCTTGTGCTCTGTATATGCTCTGTTTTTGGAGAATTGCCCGCAATATATGCATGGGTTTCAGATAATGTTCACAGCGCCACTGCAGCATCATTAGCAAGTGGTCTCAATATTGCGTTCACCGGACCAGGTCAGATCATAGGCGTGTGGATCTATCAAGTTCAACAGCCCTCTCGTTATCAGACTGTTCATTCTGTGAATGCTGCTAGTCAATTTCTTGCAATGGCGTTCGCATTGGGTCTCTGGTGCTATTATCGGCGACGGAATGCTAAACATGCTCCGGGTGAGCAGAAGTGGATTCCTTGATTTGATTCAGATGTTTTATGTGCCCCAGTAAGGCTTTAGATTGTCAACTAGCAGTGCTGATCTCTTAGTTAAGAAACGCTTTCTGTTAGCTAGGAGATGGGTTGTCTGCTCACAATATATTGTGACTTCGGTCTTGCATACATGTGAGCTAGATCGGAACACCGACTTCAAAGTACTATTCACATCTTCATTCAACTCGAATTCTACATCACTAAATAGGGAACAATTAACGTTTTGGCAAATAAAACCATCAGTTCAAATTATCAAAATGTCCAAGTGAGACCTCAGGCTACCAAGATGAGTCAGCAAGGGAAAGAACTCAACCGCGCCATCGTGTCCCTTTCATCGCCTGAATCAATTCATATTTGAGAGTCTTGGAATTCAATATTTACCTGTTCCTGGCCAACTTCTGTGAACTTCGAGACTTGCGCGAGCGTGGGAGTTGGAACACCGTGTCATCTCGGATGGCAGTGTTTGTTATTGACAATCCATATTATCACCATGGAGTATGAAACCTCACCCAATGGTCTTTTACAGAGCGCCCGAAATGGGTTGCCTCATGTAAATGTAAATTGGCCTACATTCTTTGCTGTTGTTGTTTTCGCATGCATCACGACCCGTTTTGTCTCGGGGCTTCAAAGTCAGCGCCGCGATCAAGACCCTTCGAAACCAAGGGCAGTGCTATTAGCGCCCTACTGGTTCCCTTGGATTGGACATGGATTTTCTTTCTTGTGCAATCATGTCAACTTCTTCATGAGAACACGGTAGGTGTATTCAATCTTTACCTTATTCTGCACAGTTGCTAATAATAGCTTATAGAGAATCCATGAATGAGCCTGTTTTTGGCCTCTATTTGCGCGGCGAGAAGCACAATGCCGTGCTCTCACCACATATGATGAAGACCGTCTTCTCCGCAGAGGATGCTTCGAGTGCTCATGTCCTCGATCAGGCGTTGCAAAATGTCTTTGGCGACCGCAGTCTCACGCGCAAATTGAAACTGGCTCAAAACCAAGGTATCAGTGATAATGCCACTTCGATTATCAATGGAAAGCCTTTTATCACTGAAGCTTCATCCGCAATCACTCGCTTGGTGCAAGGTAACATGCCGAACTTGGTGAGCTTCTGCCGTAGCCTTGTTGACCAGAACCCCTGGGAGCGTGGAAGCAGTCAGGTAGAGCTACCTGATGAAGGAGATCAATCATTCTGTGAAGCGAACTTGTTTGCTCTTGTGAGCAATTTCGTCGGCCACATCACCACTACCTTTCTGATGGGCGATGCTTTTGTAGAAGCGTTCCCTGGTTTGTCGGAAGATCTTGGCACTCTTGATAGCAGCTATGTGACGCTATTTATTGGTACTCCTCGTTATATACCACACCCTTCTGCTTCAGCAGGTCATGCGGCGCGTGATCGGCTCCGTCATATCATGTCCATCTTTCACCGAGCTCTCGTCGCTTGGGACGACGGGATTGATCCCGGCATTGAACTACGGGATCTTGACGATGCTTCAGAGCTAGTCAAAGATCGGATGCGAACTTTCTGCAAGCTGGAGCTTTCCCCTGGTGCCAGTGCTGCCGGACACTTGTCCTTGTATTATGAGCTGATCGAGCACACAAGCAAGATCGCTTTCTGGACAATCACCCACCTATTCTCAGATCCTCCGCTCCTTGAGCAGGTCCGCAAGGAAATATCCTCTTACGTGGTAGCTTCTCGACCAAGCCGCCAAGAGACTGGGTTCCCATTCGATGAACCCCCTCGGCTCAGCCTCGATATCGAGAAAGTACTCGAATATTGCCCGTTGTTCAGGGCGTGCTACTACGAAACTGTGCGTCTTCACTCTGCAGGAGTCACTTCCAAAAAACTGGCATCCGACATTACACTTTCCGAGTCGGCAGAAGAAGCCGCCTACGGCCTGACTGAACCTCGCACCTACACAATTCGCAAAGATGAGAAGATCATCCTTTCACACGGCGCCTATCATCATGATCCTCGATACTTCTCCAACCCAGATCAATACGACCCTCTTCGGTTCCTTGTAACAGACCCTGCAACGGGCAAACAGCGAGCTGATCTAAATATCCTTGCTCCATTTGCGGGCGGGCTATATGGAACTACGAATGGTGCTTTCATTGAGAGAACCATCCTGATTTTTACCGCTGGAGTTGTGGCAATGTGGGAGATTGAGCCCAAGAGTGGTAAATCTCTCGCAGTGCCCGGGCACAAAATTAGCTGGGGAGCTTTCCGACCGACGAAGGAGCTGAGGGTGAAGATGAAGTCTAGGGTGTAAATCGCATTTAGACCCACATTGCATAGAGCCAGGATTACAACAGTAATTCAATATTTGACTCCATTTAGGATTTTATACTTCCTCGGCTCGGATTAATATCCGGGTCGGGCTTGCACCGATGACACAATCCACTAAGAGGAGGGGAATATATAAGCCATTGTTGTTGGTCTTTGTGGTATCTTGTAATTGTTTCAAATCTCGACAATGGAGAATGATGAAGAACCCAACAGAGATTATGATCTCACAACCCCAATCACTTCCACTTCGGGACTTCGTCAGGGCCTAACCTCCTATGGGGATGCACACTTCTCGCTTTTCCTTCGCAAAGTATTTATTAAGGCACTTGGATATTCAGAAGATGCGTTATCACGCCCAATTGTGGGAATAATCAACACTTTCTCTGGTTACAACCCCTGCCACGCCAATGTGCCCCAGCTCATCGAGGCTGCTAAGCGCGGCGTGCAGCTCAATGGAGGACTGGCGATAGAATTTCCTACTATCAGCGTTGCTGAGTCCTTCTCAGCTCCGACTAGCATGTTTTTAAGGAATCTCATGAGCATGGATACCGAGGAGATGATACGGGCTCAGCCATTGGATGCGTGTATCATGATCGGGGGTGAGTATCTACATTTATGTCGTCTTGATAGCGCCTTGGCATCATTATTGACGTATATCAGGATGTGATAAGACGGTTCCAGCACAGCTGATGGGTGGTATTTCTGCCAACAAGCCGGTTCTACCTTTGATCACCGGCCCCATGATGCCAGGGAGTCACCGCGGACAGCGTATTGGTGCCTGCACTGACTGCCGAAACAATTGGGCAGCATTCAGAGCAGGCGAGATTGATGTTGAGGAGATCTCAGCAATTAATGAAGAGCTTGCTCCGACGGTATGTGCAGGGAGAGTTACCTCGGCAAAGACGAACCTACCTTGTCAGCTAACGTCAGCCAATATCCCTACAGATAGGGACATGTGGTGTCATGGGCACTGCTAGTACAATGGCTTGTGTCACTGCTGCCCTAGGTATGATGCCACTCAAGGGTGCGTCTGCACCAGCAGTGTCATCAGCCAGACTGCGAATTGCAGAGGAAACAGGTGCAAATGCAGTTGCAATTGCCAAATCCCAAAGAAGACCCCAGGAGATTTTGACGAAGGAATCATTCTGGAATGCTATCACAGTTCTCCAGGCCATTGGTGGCTCAACGAATGCGGTGGTTCATTTGTTGGCCATTGCCAATAGGCATCCAGAGCTTCAGGGAGTAATCACTCTTGACACTTTTGAAGAAATCGGACGCAGAACCCCACTGCTGATTGATCTCAAACCGAGTGGAGATAACTATATGAACGACTTCCACAACGCAGGAGGCATGATGGCCCTCTTGCAAGTGCTTCGGCCTTTGCTTCATTTATCTGCCTCGACGATCACCGGGCAAACATTGGGCGAGGTCTTAGATGCATCTCAGACCAAACAACTTTACTTCGCACAGCAGATCATTCGGCCAATGTCCGATCCGCTATTTCCCTCATCATCGTTGGTCGTCCTTCGCGGCAACCTTGCTCCAGATGGAGCGGTTATCAAAGCCTCGGCATCCAAGTATAGACATCTGCTCTCCCATACTGGACTGGCTGTAGTGTTCGAGAACTCAGCCGATCTTGCCAAGCGCATCGACGATCCGGACCTCGCGGTTACGAAGGATAGCGTGCTTATCCTGAAAAACATTGGTCCGGTTGGCAACCCCGGTATGCCCGAGGCTGGCCTTATACCGATCCCAAAGAAGCTAGGAGAAGCAGGAGTCAAAGATATGCTGCGTCTGTCTGATGGTCGAATGTCAGGAACGGCCGGTGGTACCATCATTCTTCATATCTCGCCCGAAGCTGCGCTGCCAGATTCCCCATTTGGTGCAGTGGAGACGGGGGACTTAATCATCTGCGATATCGAGACTCGCAAGCTGCAATTGGATGTCTCTGATTCAGTATTGCAGGCTCGTATCGAAAAACGCAAACAGGTCCTTGCAGGGGATGTGCAGACGCGAAAGCAGCGGAGAGGATACCGGGGGTTGTATGAGCGGTCGGTGAACCAAGCTCAGGAAGGAGCAGATTTTGATTTCTTGACTGCTGGAGGTGCCAATTAGTAGAAACAATCTGAAACTAAATGAATGAATCTATTGAAATGCATACCTCCAGTCTAGGGACAGAGGCCCTTACCCTGAGCCCTGAGCCCTATTTTGTTTCCAAATCGGGTTAAATCAAGGCGCGTCACGCGGACGCGTCGGGGGTCCCTGGCCTTTGCGATCCACCAGGTTGGGATCGAGGCTCCTCCAGACTTGTTGACTGCAACTTCAATTATCTACGTCAGATCTCGTTAGAGATGAGTTTTGACGCTCTTCGCCCGCGGGGGCGACCAGCCCGTAAGCTATTCGGATGAGCCTGTCGGCGATACCTGTTAACAACGCGCTCTACAGACACTCCCGGTACAACAGTATTGACATACACGCCCGACGGCCGACGGATCATCACTGGCGGTTCGAATTCCGCAATTCGCATCTACACGGTCGGCGAGGATGGCGAGCCCAAGACCATTGACGAGGGTGTCGACGCGCATTTCGGTATCGGTGCTACGGTAGGTTGGAGATTCCGCGGTCTCGCTAATTCGGCTGACAAGGTCACCAGAATGGGTCTTTCATCATGGGTGCCGAGGATGGAACGGTCTGGCAGTATGACATTCTGTCTGGCAAGATGCAGAACTTGCTAGTCCGATGCGCTTTGCCAGTGAGGGATATCGCGGTGACGAGAGATGGGGAGTGGGCGGCTGTAGCAAGCGAGTGAGTATGACATTGACGCATGCAGGAAATTGATTGCTAAAGCAGCTGAACTAGTGAACTCACTGTCAAAATGGTAAAAATTGACGACATGACGCAAGTGAAGTACCTTCGGGAACAGTCTAAGGGAACAAAGCACGTCACGTTCGATCCCAATGGCCGATATGCAACGGTCTCCGGCACTGACGGCATTCTATACATCTACTCTTTGCACGAGGAGGAGCCGGAACTGGTCCGCAAACTTGATGGGGTGATTCGACGACTGGAGCCGGATGCCGAGGCGACATCGCGAGCTGTGTGGCACCCAGACGGTACTGCATTTGCCTCTGCTGAAGCAACAAGAGAGATCTCAATCTACTCCACTACTGAGTGGAAGAAAGAGAAGACGTTTGCTGGGGGGCATACCGGCGATATCACGGCATTGAGCTGGGCCCCGAACGGAACTCTTCTGGCTTCTGCAGCGGCAGACGGACAAATTGTGCTCTGGGAAGCAAAGACGCAGAAGATCCTACAACGATACGACTTTGGAAATGTTATGAACCTTGCATGGCACCCGACTAAAAACTCACTTTCATTCACGACCTCAGATGGAGAGCTTTTCATCTATGATAACTTTGTACCGAAAGACCACGAATCACTCCTGCAGAAGTCCCTGCAGGCTGCCCCTATTTTCCCTGGACCTCTAGGCGAGATCTCTAGCAATGTCCAGCGAACAACGTTGGCAGATCGGTCCAAGGAGGCCATCCAGCGAGCTGCCAGAAGGGGAACTCCAGACTCGCTGGATGATATCCTAGGCGGCGATGAAGAGATGGGCGATTTTGTTGATGACGATGATGGAGCTGGCTATGCCGAGGATGAGCTCAATATCTATGGAAAGCGGCCAAATGGTCATCTCAATGACATTGGTGGCCCCGACAGCAAGCGAATTCACTCTGGCGGTAGTTTGCAGCCCTTGGCCCACCCGCCTCTCCAGCCTGGCAGCACGCCATGGGCTGGAAGTAGGAGATATCTCTGTATGTTTTGACACCATCTTGGTATAGGATGGAATTGCTAACATGGCCAGGTCTGAACTTGATTGGTGCTGTCTGGACTGTTGACCAAGAAACGCACCATACTGTGACTGTGGAATTCTACGACCGAGAGGCTCATCGAGACTTCCATTTCACCGATCCTTATATGTACGACAAGGCTTGTCTGAGTGAGTTTGGTTCTGGTTTGGCTTTTGGTTGATTAGTTGCTGATCAAGTATAGATGACAACGGTACACTTTTCGCCAATAGTCCTTCTGACGGCAGCGCTGCCACTATCTTCTATCGACCGCATGAGACATGGACTACGCGAGCGGATTGGCGAACTCAATTGCCCGAGGGAGAACAAGTTCGAGGTATGCGTTATTGAAGGGCTGTCCCCATTGTATCATTTTGCTAATATATCATTAGCTTTGGCGCTCAGCGACTCATACATCGTCGCTGTGACATCAAAGGACTATGTCCGCGTGTACACCCTCTTTGGGACCCCTTTCAAGGTATACAGGCAAAAGAGTCAAGCCGTCACTTGCGCGGCTTGGCGCGACTACATTATGAGCATCGGCAATGGACCCATTGGGGTCGATGGCCGCCACACGAGTTTACGATATACGGTGGAGAATGTCAAGCGTGACGAAATTTGCCAGAACGAAGATACAGTGGCCCTTCCGGAAGGGGCTTCATTGCAGAGTGTTTTCTTCTCCGACTCCGGGGTATGTACTAGTTGAACTAAAAGAACGAGCACAACGAAACTGACCATATGCCTAGGATCCTTGCATCTACGACTCCACCGGTGTCCTACTGGTGCTACAGCATTGGCGCACACCCGGGCAAGCCCGGTGGGTTCCTCTCCTTGACACAAAGCAAATGGCACGTCTCGCAGGCGGACGGAAAGAAGAGACGTACTGGCCAGTCGCTGTTGCACAAGACAAATTCCACTGCATCATCCTCAAGGGTGGCGACAAAAACCCCTACTTCCCACGGCCACTTCTCAGCGAGTTCGACTTCCAGATCCCTATCTCCAGTGTTCCCCCGAAAGATTCCCACGAATCCGAAGAAGCAGCAGCAGAGCGTACTGAGGGATCCCGATTCGAGGAATCATTCGTACGCGGAAATATCCTCCTATCTCTCTTCCGCGACTTGTTGTCCTCAACCAATGCGACAGCAAGTCAGCGTTCTGATATGGCGCGGAGAGAGCTCGACCTGGATAAGAACTTGCTGCAGATGCTGGCCATTGAATGCAGAGAGGGCGAGGAGCGTGGAATGAAGGCACTAGAGTTGGTGGCTATGATGACGGACCGCAACGGCAAGATGCTCGAGGCAGCTGCTAAGGTTGCACAGCGTTATGGACGTGGTGTTCTGGAGGATAAGATCCGCGATATGGCAGAGCGACGAGTCATGGGAATGGGCGATGATGATGAATTGGCTTGATTTGAGACTCAGGTCTACTCTGTTCCCATTTCCTTTACACGTCAGTAAACTTACATTACTCGTGCCTTGAATGGAATCATCGAGGAAACCAGGAATAAGATATCCCAATGTAACTATGCGCTGTATTTTTCTAGATGGTCTGGTTGTATACGGGCCGAACGTGATTGGCTCCGGCAACGTCATTGGAGATAGGAACTTCTCCATCTTCAACTTTCCAACTTTCAACCACCTATTCTCCATGGCTTGACGACACAATACACTGGAATCAGCTCAATGATTGAAGCATAATGCCGAAGCTGGTCTATCCGCGAATCTCTCTTCCCCATAAGAGCCCTGCGTCAGCACGATCTTTTGCTTCGCTGTCACGACTACAGCTAGCACAACCGCGCCATGGCCTTCTCAATGAGCCCTGGCTTCCTCCAGCATCAGCCTCCCTACTTCCAACAACATATTTTTCTCCGAGCCGTGTACGCGGGGATCTAGACGGAGGGGAAAGAACCCCTCAGAGAAACGACCATAAGCCACCCGATGAAAGGACCTTGAAGCTCGGAAAGAGTAAGCATGTCGTCTTAATCACTGTTCAGATTTGCTGGCCTAACATTATAAAAGCATTACGGACCCTATCACCCCTACTCCCGACCCTTTTGTACAACACTCTTCCCACCAAAATCCTCGCCCCAAACGTGAACCTCCATCTCTTCCCATCCACACATCCACACCTCCCAACTGTCAAAGGACGCACCCTCTACCGCGCAGCACTATGGACAGTCCCAGTCGCATGGAGCAGCGTCCCCTTACTCGGAAACGTGAAGCTACAGATCCTCAGCGAAAGGATCGTGCGCTCAGGCACACTACTCGATCCATTGCGCAACGGTGAACACCACGACTGCGGCGATGAGCGACTAATAGTCCGTTGGAAGACCGAGCCTCGAACAGACAGCGGATCTTTCCACAACCCGTCTCCCTCGTCGAAGACGGGTTCAACAACCGCATCTCAAAATTCTCCTTCGTTACAAGAGAGTCATCTCTCCGCTTCGAAAAATGGTACTAATAAAGGCCTGAGTGTGCTTCTCGGGGGCGAAGAGCCTATCTTTAAGCTCTCAAAAGAAGAGCAGTTTACTGGTCTATTTATCTTCTCTTTTGACGAGGAGGGTCGGATCTTGTCTCATACCATTGAGCATGCCGATGAAGCGGATGGCTGGGAACGGACTGCGAAGTTCGTTACTTTGACAGACTGGCTTATTGGCAAGGCGCGTGGCTCGTTGGATCCTGTCACAAATCCTGGGCTGGCCATGGAGACTTGTCAGAATCATGGGTTTGATTCGAGTCACCGCCGGAGACCATGACAAAAAAAAGATGCTACCGAATTGATGGAGCTTGCCCCATGCCATATAGAGGAAGCGGAAGCTTGTACTAGAGATACAGCTTCGTTTTGATCTCATGTGGCCTTTGGACAAATTCCCAGACTCCTCTCTTTCACCTGAACTTGTCTATTTCGCAGGACCATAAGGACATCTCCACCATCGCCACTCCTCTATGTATTATTATACCCGGTTACTAGATTATTGAGCAAATAAATCAAATAAGCAGTTGTACATTCGACTAGAAATACAATTGAGTACTCCAAAAACTCTCAATACATTTGCCAATATAAGCGCAATGAACAACATGATAATACATGCACGTAACGCATCGACCAGCGACACAATACGGCCAACCAAGTCTGAAATGACACAATCACTCGGTCTTCTTGTGCACAGCAGGCGATTTCAACAAAGTAAAAACACCAACCGCAACAACAGACATGGCCACACCACCAGCAGTATAAGCAGCCTCACGACCAGCCCACCAGAACAAAGAGCAGAACACAATAGGACCAGTGGCCCTACCAGCCTGCCCCCATCCTCGCAGACGACCCATAACCGCGCCACGGTCCGCATCCTGTGCCTCGAAGCTTCCCAAGCTGTTCAATCCCGTTACAACGGTAGCGCTGGTAACAGCCAGCAAAGCGCCGGCTGCATACAGGCCCGAGGGAGAAGAAACTCGAGCAAGACAGAAAAATGAGATGGCACAGGCTACGACACCGGCGCGGAGGGTGATCAGAGAAGGAAGACGACGGACTAGAGTGCCCTGAAGGAGAGAAGCGATCAAGCCCATTAGAGATAGGAGACGGCCATTCAATGCTGCAGGACTAGCTTTTGTAGCTGTTCCTGCATAGAGAGTGGTAGTTAAGAATGGAAGAGAGAATTCTAGGCCAGAGAAGGGAAGCAAGAAGAGGAAATGAAGAGCGTTGAGAAGGGCAGGACTGTTAGTATGGACGCGATTAACAGGGACAGACTTCTTCTCATCTGCCTTCTTACTCGACGCATCTCCCTTTGTCTCCGTGTTCTCGTCCTCACGCTGAAGTGCCGTCAACCGCGGATGCGTCTCCGGCAAACAAGCCCAGAGATAGGTAGTCTCGACAAAGATCAAAGCTAAGGAAACAATGGCAGCCACGATAAAGGGATTCTCGGCAACGATATTAACAGAGCTAAGGGCCGCACCGAGCATTGGACCGAACGTAAATGCAATGCTGAAGCAAGCTCCAACCAACGCCATGGACGAGCCACGATGCTCAGCGTCCGTGACATCCGCCACAATGGCATTGGCCATTTGCACATTAGCCTCGCTCAAGCCACCGATAATGCGGCTCGCGAGAAAAGTGCGGAAGTCCCGGGCTGACACCCATAGCGCGACGCTCCACAGATTGCCCATCATGGAGATGAGGAGGGCGCGACGACGGCCATAGCGGTCGGAGAGGCGGCCAATGACTGGGGCGGCGAAGGCCTGGAGGAGAGAGAATAGTGAACCGAGGGCTCCGCCGAGGAGGACAATGTCATAGCGCGAGTCAATGGGGCGGGCGAAGGCGTTCTTATAGGCGTTTAGGTAGTGGAAGATGCGGTTGAGAAGGGAATCCGGGGATGGATCTTGGGCGCGATAAAATGAGAGCAGTGAGGGAAAGAGCGGTAGAATAAATGTAAAGGACATCTGGAGGTATTGTTAGTTTTTGGGCCAGAGTGATTGGTGGCTTGGAGGGGCTTCATCTTACTAGATCTATCAATAATGAAAGCATCAGCACCTTCAACACCTGCTTACGTTGGGCGCTAGCGACGGCCATGTTTGCCGGCGCTGGGTATATATTGCTGAATGGGATTGAGGGCTTGAAGGAGAAAAGAGAGTAAGAAAATGAAAGGAAGGGAGTTAACAGATGTACTCGCGATTTGATCAGCGAAGCTCCACTGATTGCGTGCGTAGTTGATTTCCTATCGTGTTTTAGCGTGGCTTGGCCAACGGAGTGTCACGTGTTTATATACTTTCTTTTCGAGTCCAAGTGTCTACATCTACATCTACATCTACATCTACAAAGAATAGAGAAAGCAGCGGTGTAAGTCACCTCAATCAATTCCGCTTCATATCCGAACTAAGCCTGTCCACCGGTCCATTCACACGCGCCGATAAAACATTAGCCATAGAATACATATGTATGTCGTGAGAGCAAAGCTCTCTGAAGATCGGGAATATGCACGCTCAAAAAAATAGCAGAACATGGTCCATAAGACTTTGGCAGAGCCAGACGAAGAGATCAAAAAGTGACTCTCCGTGAAGAAAATTCGTTGCGTTCGTGATCCATGAAATCGGACCAGTGATCGTAGAGGGGAATAATGAAAAAGCAGATGGCCCGGAGATCACTCGATAGAAAACCATATCGAGGAAGCAGCCCGTGGAAAGCAGACTTCAGCGGATTAGTTAGAAGTGCCACCGTTGGTCTTTGGCTGGGCTTCAGCAGGCGAGCCATTGCCGCCACCGCGTCCACGACCGCCACGACCGCGACCACCACCACCACCACGACCACGGGCCTGTTTGCCATCGCCTCGGCCTCGGCCACCACCGCGAGATGACTCACGACGTGGGCCCCGTCCGCGACGTCCATTGGATTGGCCCTTGGCACCGTTCTCTTGCGCAACGTCAGCGCCAGCAGAACCGTTGTTCAAACCGCCATCGGCGCTGGCGGGTGTGGCCTGGAGCCCAGTGTCGGTTTCGGCAGGGTCGCGAGGAAGCTCGACATTACCGGTGTCACCGGCCTGGTCAAAAGAGCCATAGCTCTTCTCCGCAGTAGTGTTGGCAGCATCGGAAACGAGAGTCTGGGCAGGCGGGGTGAGCTGATCGTTCTCGGAGGCAGGGGCGGCTTCGGCACCGAAAGAGGCATCCTGAAGCTCGGTAAGGCCAGCGTTGGTCATGGTAGGGTCAGAGGCGGGGGTGGTCTCGGGGACAGTCTCGGTGATCTCCTCGGCGGGAGCAAATCTGTTGGAGGCCTGCTTCACGTCACCATCTAAGGATAACCAATATCAGCTAACAGACCCGGCAATATGGAGGGGTAACCCTCTACTCACAGGTGAACTCAAGCGCATCACCCTCGACACCAATGACCTTTTCACCGGCACCATCAATCAACTTCACCATTGCATTGACTGCATCCTGAGAGCCACCGTAGACCTGGAACAGGACACCCTCAAATGCAAGACTCTCCAGAGTAGTAGCATCACCCTCGCGGCGGAGGTTGGCCGCGGCGCACAGGAACTTACTCATGGTGAGCAGGCGCTCGCGCAGTGCCTTTGCGCTAGACTCAGTCGCATCCGCAATAGCATTTCCACGGACAGCTTCCAGCTCCTCCTTGTGCGCCTTCAACAGTTCAGCCTTCTGGGAGGCCAACTTCTCTTCGTATTGGGCAGCGAACTGCTTATAGATGGCAATCTGCTCTTCAATCTGGTTGACGGCAGCTTGAAGAGAAGGCTTCTTCATGGCCTGAGCCTTCTGGTCGTTGTTGATCTTCTTCTCCTCGATGAGTTCGTCGAGGGACTTGCCGGGGTTCTCGGCGAGAATGGCATCGAGCTTGGCGGTGGAGTTCTGTGATGAGGAGGGGACATTAGCACAAAATGGATTGAAGATGATGCGCAAATGAGTTTGTAGCTTAGATGCTTACTAGTTTCTTAACGGCATTGCGGAGAGACCTGAACGAAGTATATGGTTAGCTCACTCTGTCCGAAAAGTCATTGCGCATTGGACCAGTGCCATGCAACAAGATTCACGCGAGGGGAATCATACTTCTGAAGCTCCTTCAGGTGGCCATTCTCAATTCCATTGGCATCAGTAACCGGGCTCTCAGGGTCAGCCTTGGAGGTGCTCGAAGCTCGGGAGAGGCCCTTCTCCTTGAGGTCTTTGGGCTTCTGAGTGGCGGAAGCGGGAGCCATGATGGAATGTGGGTAACACAGGTAGTGAAAGTATTAAAGGCCTGTACAGGGGCACAATGGTGAAAGCGCAAAATGCGAAGTGATGATCAGGAGAAGAAGTGTTAAGAAGGAAGAATCAATATGCGGGTCCGAAACCCTTGGTCGGTGTGTGCAGCCACTTTGGGCGCTCTTTACTAGCAAACCAGCACTTCTTTCTACGCTGCCTATGACTACAAGGCTCCGATTCAGTGAAAAGTTATCATAACGTCAATTCATTATTTCAGTCTTGTTGGGTATCATATCCCAAGCGCCAGTACGCCACCAGTGCCCAAAATCACAGTATCTATGCAAGTCCGTCAAATTCCAGTACTGTCCCATTGCCACTTGTCGCGAAATCAACTGATGCCGAGGGGTATTTTTTTCTATCCCTGGAACTTGCGCAATGTTTTCTAAATGAGTATCAAGGCTCGTCAACTATGATCCCTAGAAGTTGTCTGGACCAAGCCCGGATCTCGTCAGTCCGATAAGACATACCTCAGTAACCTTGCGCACCGTATTGGCCGAGATGTTCTTCTCGCCAGATTTACGCGACTTGATTGAGGCCTCGCGCATTAACCTGCAAAATGGTATTAGTCTATGGCTGTTTCAGACACGTCGTGGTCGGGGCGTAAATTGGAGGGCAGCAAGACAAAAGAGGAAGACATACTCTTGCATGAACAGCATATAGTCGAGGAAGATCTGAACAGAGCGGGTTAGGGGTGTCTCTCATACGGGCTGGGATAGCGTACCAGGATGTCGGCATTTTTGCTCAAGTTCCGGTTTGAGTGGGCTTTCACAATGCGCTTGACTGTGCCTCGTGGATACAGCTTTTGAGCCATGGCGAGTGTAGGGGGAGAAAAGGATGTTGACCGGAGGTGGGGAGCTCCGGAATCTGATCCGCGTGACCCCCAAACATTGTAACATGTATACTTTCCAACCCCGACCTACATAAGAATTATTTCTACTATTTCGAGAGATATAGGATTGAACCTAAATAATTACATAAATCGTGTCTTATAGTTCAATTATGTCTTGTTTCTACAAAAGTGCAAGTTCAAGTGTTCCCCATACTAGTTTCTCAAATCATATTGTCAAAGGCAGTCATGCAACCTTCAATGTATTTGAAATTCCAGATGACTCGGGACTGTGCCTCGGAATATCAAGAAAACATCACCTATATTCCATATGCATCTGATACAGTGACTACGTGTGTTCCGTCTTAACCCCCAATAACTCGGCAGAAAACTAGTAGCTAGTTATGTTGCTCTTCAATATAACTTACACTGACAGCATTGATTCTAGATTGACATTGTCATCAAACCTGTTGTCATCTGGATCTTTCCAGAAAAGTTCTAGATCATCTTCATCCGCCCCTTCATCCACAGTCCTGCCATTTGGAATACAAGGATCAACGCCTTCAAAAATCTTCAGTCCTGGCAGTTGGCATCTTTCTCACGCGCCAGTTGCTCAATTTGGGCATTGACATCTAGATCAGATTCGTAATCCAGATAGGGAGTATCTGCGGGCTGTCCGTGCCCGTAAATCCGGAGAGACTTAAGAGTAGACGGGATATGATCAACAAGATTGAAAGACTTTGAGTCAAGCTGCTTCTTGCCATCTCCTGCACCTCGAGCTAGATATCATAGTCTATGGGCTCCAATACTGATATTCTTGAGCTGTGGAAAGTCTTTCAGGGAGACGCGCAAGGGTGCGATTTCTGGGGCGGCTAGCTCCAGTAGCTCGTCTGCCCATTGCTCCTCATAATCTTTTCGGTCCTCTTCGGTCATCCTATCTTCTTGACGGGATTGATATCCCTTATCATACAAGTCTTGCCGAGGTGTCTGGCTCTCTAGATCCAGATTCAAATCTTCTAGAGTCTGGCGATGCATCCAAAGGGACGAATATCGGAGTCGCGCATAACACGGGGTTGCCACCCTCAGGGTATAAACGACCACCGATGGTGGAAATAAAACTTTTCAAGGCCTTGGCGGATTTGATAATACGGCAAAGATCCCAAATTTCCATTACAGAATGTGTAAAGCTGATTTTGCTGTAGTTGACGGAACGGGGAGGAGGTGGTATTCCGGCTTCATTGCTCCACGTTACCAGCTTATAAAAGCGACCGATTCAACAGCCGGTAGTTTGCGGACCATATTGAGACGATGATAATATGGATCTTCAACGTACTCATTGGACTCGTTAAGCTTATCGTCTGGGTGGAAGCTAATATGAATTTTGGCAGTATGGCACCGACTCTGCAGACGCAGAGGCCCGACAGCACAATCTTTGGAGAAGATTCACCCTTTCATAATTCCCAGCAGATGAAGATCGAATGTATTCCAGTAATGGATGCATTGAAATGAATTCAAGATTCGGGGCAGCTGCAACCAAGAGCGTAATGAAGGCATCTTTGAACTGAAGTGCTTCCGTGCTTGAATCAGATCTGTATTGCTAGTGAGTAACAAAAGCGTAGCACTCCGTGGGATGTGCTTAGAAAGAGATAAAAGCTTACTGGAATTTAGCAGGGTTGCGTGAAAGCATGGATAAAATTGACTCGCGCTCCTGTGCATCTTGGAAGCCGGCGCCTAGGATTGCTTGCTTGAGTCTGTCGATTTCCTCGGGGGAAGCACAAAATCTTGGATGTGATTTTCAAAGTCAGGATCAAACTCAATCATTCCAGTTCCGTAAAGGTCCACACGGCGAAGATAATCTCCAAGGCAGGGAGTTCGTAAGATGGCAAGTAATGTGTCTAGGCCAGCTTGGAGTACAGCTTCATGGGTCTGCGGGTACTTCTCTCTGCCAAACTTCGATTGATGATATTTCTGAAGATTTTTCACATCGCACAGAGCATGTATTCCACGGCTTTGCTTCGACAAGGCCATGGCGTCGTATACCGAAAGTTTGTTGATCACGTTGAGCAGCAATTCATCGGGAAGATTCTGCAGGGACGGCATTTTTGCCCGTGTAGCGACACTGCGTTGAATCAAAGCCTTGGGAAGGCACAGAGTTCGGACATGTGGGCGTAAGTTGAAGGAAAGGAGGTGCAAAACACTGGAACTTGATGTCTTGGGGTGAGGCCCTTGGCAGATATCTGTTTGACCAGTTCACTACCAACAGTTTTGCGTTGACAAGTGCGCAAATAACCATGAGTTATCATACACCCGTAGGCTAATTCGCTATTCCAGAGCGACCATATGGTACTCAATCGATCAAAACACGGCTCGGGACGTATCACATCAACAAAGTTGATTTCCTCGCAGCATGCTCTGAGACTATACTCAAAGAAGTAGAATGGTGTTCTTAGTAGGATTTGTACTGACACCGATGTTGATTTGTACTTTAAGTCTCATACTATTGTACATTTCAACGGGGTAGGAGGAAGCGCCATGCAAGTATGCCAGTGATCGAAACAACCACTGCACGCCATGCTAGGAATACATAGATGGCTTGGCGAATACGCTGGTAATATCCGCGCAACAAGATGCCCACAGCATAGTTAGTCCCATCTGTGGGACGGTCTTTCAGACCATAGTATCTTGCCACACCAAGACCCAAGACCCCTACAGGACCAGTCCAACACCTTTTATCGGACGCTGGGCGAGGCCGAGTGCCTGTAGTAGCATTGAAGGTATTACGCTTCCTCAGACCGGAGGTCATTAAGCCCACAATAAAACGCAGATCAGGGGCAGTAAAAGTAGGATATTTCCACTCTTGAATTGAGCGGTGGGGTGGGAGCATGTTGAGGAAATCAGTCATGACCCCGAGGGTCAGTCCCCAAAGCAGAAGTGGGCGAGCAATGTCAGTCGAATCCGCTTGGTTGTTAGCATTAGGGATAAAGCCTTTAACCGTAGTGCAGTACTGGCTTTCGGAGGGGATTAGTCGGATGGCCGAGAATTGCATTTGGCCTATCAAAAAACGGATTGCGGCACGAGGCATGAATCCACCTGGCAGTGCCAGTCGCAACCGTTGGGACACATCCACATTTTCAACGGTTCGTAGAGAAGGTGACAGGAGAGCCCGCAGCGGGACCCAATGGATTGATGCTACTTCGGTGGGTTGCAAACGAAGAGGTGGAATGGTGCTGCTGGTGACGACGAACACGAAGGGACAAAGAACCATTAGACTGCGGCTGGCGTTAGTAAACTTCTTGCAAGAATGAAAAAGGATCGTACATTTCAGACCCGAAGTTGGCATAGACCACTCGCTCCGGGAGGTTTCCCACAGCAATACAATCTGGGCCAGTCAAATCAATACCAATTTCCTCCTCAGCCTCCCGAATGGCCGCAGCTTGATCATCCTCATCTTGGGGTCTCTCTTCCCGCCAGGTAATGCTACGTGACCAGTCCATCGATCCCCCACCCGGGAGGAGCGCTTGATGAACAATACTTCCGGCTCGCCGTTTTGTACCCAGTCCTGCGCAAAGAAATCTATGAGACGTTTCTCAGTCGGCGATTCGGACTTATCATGGAAGGAGGCTTCGGGCCAGTGGTCATAGCTTGGTCGGACGTGGAGAATCACAGCGACTGAGGCGCGTTTTTTGACGGAGGGTGGGTTGGGAACGTGGGGAAATGGTTGGCGATGTAAATCGTGGAGACCATCAAGAAGATGGGTGAAGAGCCCAGGGCACCCTATATCGACGATGTCGTTCTGCATAGGGTACTGCGCACTGATTTGCACACTGATTTGATACTGCCAATTAAATAAGCATCGAGAACCTCCCGAGGTCTGGAGCGGAGAGCTTACCGCGCCAGTTGAAGGCAAGGGAGGGTGGCCCGTGCCCTGGAACCGGTAATGTCCGAGGTACTGCATGGTTTCGGATGAAAGTAACCCCGTGTACCGAGTAAAATAAGGTCCGGTTATATGCGGGCAAGAGTTAATCCGGTCTGTGTTCGGTCTGTGATTTTCCGGTTTCTCTTTTAGTTAGTCATGTGACTTTGTTTGCCTCTCACGTGATGCTCTAGGTCTTGATTCGCCACCCAAGCTCTCAGATATCCTCGGCCATTGATTGGTCACAATTGAGCACGTGCGTCTATCGCTGGCTCTACGCATTCGTTTCAAGCTGCCGCCATCGCTTAATCTCAAGCTATTTTTTAGGCTTCTTTTGCATTTGCCCGTGAATAGGATCAAAAGCTTCACAGCCTCTCTATTAAACGCCTTCTGGGCATTGGATTGTCTCTTCGTTTCTCTTATCTTTTACCCCCTTCGCAAAGTGCGCAGGGCCGTACCTGAGTAACCAGCTGCACAACTCCATTCTAAACCAGACTGGCTCAAAATGCGGTTTGGGAAGACCCTCCGCACTGCGGTGTACCCTCCCTGGAAAGGAAAGTACATTGACTACGCCAAGCTTAAGACACTGCTGAGGGAGCATGATGTCACTGGGGAGGATGCTAGCGACTCGGAGGACGATCAATGGACCGAGCAAGATGAGGAGACCTTTGTACAGGAACTGCTAAATGTGCAGCTGGACAAAGTGAATTCCTTCCAGGCAGAGACCTCACAACAACTCCGAGAACGTACAACGGCCTGTGAGGCTAAATTGCGACCATTAGCACCCGGCCCGGAGCAGGATGCCCCCGCGCTCGACGATCAGAAGAAGAGAACAATTGCTTCGGAGGTTCTTCAAGAGCTGGACAATATTACAAAGGAAGTCAGTGCATTGGAAAAATACAGCCGGATCAACTTTACAGGCTTCCTCAAGGCTGCAAAGAAACATGACCGAAAGCGTGGAGCCCGATACCGAGTGAAACCGTTGCTCCAAGTGCGACTGTCCCAATTACCTTTCAACTCGGAGGACTACTCGCCACTTGTCCATCAGCTCTCGGTGATGTACTCCTTTGTTCGAGAGACATTGAGTCAAGACATCGTGCAACCAAGAGAACCAGAGCGTGGGTTTGGCCGTGATACATACTCTTCCTACAAATTCTGGGTCCACGAAGACAACATTTTGGAAGTCAAGACTTACATTCTTCGCCGTCTCCCCGTCCTTATTTATAACCCCGGAACCTCCAAGGACCTCGATACCCTGGCCGAAGACCCGACCATTACCTCCCTATACTTTGACAACCCTCAATTCGACCTCTACAACCAGAAGGTTGCACGAGCCCCCGAGGCCGGATCTTTGCGACTACGCTGGACGGGGTCGCTGAAAGACAAGCCTGCTGTATTCTTGGAGAAGAAGATTGTCACCGACGAAGACGAAAGTCGACAGGTCAAGATTCAACTCAAGAATAAGCACGTCAAGGAGTTTTTGGACGGCGAATACCGCTTCGACAAGAAGGTCAATCGTATGGAGGATTCTAACAACGGAGAGTCGGCAGCTGCCGAAGCTCTTAAAAAGGATATTGATGAGCTCCAATCTTTCATCAAGGAGAATGACCTGCAACCCATGCTCCGTGCCAATTACACACGTACCGCATTCCAAATCCCTGGTGATGACCGCATCCGCATCTCTCTCGATACGAACCTTGCCCTGATTCGGGAGGATTCTCTCGACAGCGAACGTCCGTGTCGCGACCCAGCTGAGTGGCACCGCGCCGACTTGGACGACGCCGACATGACCTATCCCTTCAACAATATCAGAACTGGAGAGATCAACCGCTTCCCTCACGCTTTGCTCGAGATCCAACTTCGGGGCAAGGGCCACAACACCGAGTGGGTCAACGATCTAATGGTTTCCCATCTGGTCAAGGATGCTCCTCGTTTCTCCAAGTTTGTGCACGGTGTTGCCTCATTGTTCGAAGACCATGTCAACAGTTTCCCCTTCTGGCTGAGTGAGCTGGAAAACGATATCCGCCGTGATCCCGAAACTGCATTCCACGAAGAGCGAGAGAGATTGGCACGACGAGCGGAGGAAGATATAGCAGTGGGTAGCTTCATGGGTGGAGCAAATAGTCCAAGTACTCGGGCGCTTGTCGGTTCACCCTACCACCACTCCTACGCAGGCTCCCCCTCTGTCGTACGGAGACAATCAGGCATCACCGAGCCTGCACCAAGGGCCTCCCGCCCTTCAATTCCTGAAATTTCTTCAATCCAACACCAAGAACCCGAATATGTTGATGAACCAGAAGAAGAGCCTCAACCGCCTTCTCGTCTCGAGTCAATTCTTCAGGCCGTGGGATTCTCCCCCGAACGCTGGTTTGGACAGAGCCCTGTTTCCCTGCCTCCTGGTGTCCGACACCCTGGTGTCTGGATCAAGGACGCTGGCCCCGTTCGTGTGGAGAGTAAGGTCTGGCTTGCTAATCAGCGAACCTTCATCAAATGGCTTCACATCAGTATCCTGTTGTCGAGTCTGTCCCTCGGTCTTTACAATGCTGCTGGCAAACACAACAAGATTGCCCAGACCCTGGCTGTGGTGTACACATTCTTTGCCATCTTCGCTGCAGTATGGGGATGGTTCATGTACGAGAGACGGGCGCGACTCATCCGTCAGCGAAGCGGGAAGGACCTGGATAACATGATCGGTCCTATCGTTGTCTGCATCGGTTTGGCCATTGCTTTGGTCTTGAACTTTGTGTTCAAGGTGAGATATTCTCCTATGCCTTTCTAACCCCGAATCTCACTAACTTCCAAACAGTACACCTCGGCACTTGAGCAAAATCAGAACCCCCGTCTGTCAGCATGCCTATTCAATCCAACTCGTCGACTGTATTCGACAGTAACTCGGGGGCTCAGTGGGCCAGCCAGGCCCAGCAGGTGCTTTAATGGAGTTCTGTTTAATTATGTCACAAATGTAAGAGTTGGCCAGTAAATATCTCGGTTGGCTCTTGTCCAGATTACAATTTTTGGACATGCATCTATGGAGCTTACGGTGTAAATGTATCGAATAATAGCGTGTACCTCAATAACAAATACTTTTCACTTGTCACTTTCATCCTCTCTTAATGCCTTAAGCTTGCTGATCACCGAAGTACATCGACGGCCACAACACGAAGGGCCCCGGTGGGGAAAAGGCAGACACGAGCTGATCTATGCAAAAGTACGAGGCCATACCCCAGATAGAAGAGATCCAATGAAGATGTAGAGATGCGATCGAACACCTTCATCCCCAAATATCCCATCAATGAAACAGTTCCGTCCCAGTCCCCTGCTGACAAATCGACGGTCCCCGACATGAAAAGAAACCGAAGCCATAAAGAAGTCCAAACCCAATCTTCTTCTCTCAAACCCCTCATCTTACATTCCAAGCCTCTCGCAATGACAAACTTCAACATCCAAATCATATCAGACACTGTGTGCCCGGTGAATATCCCTCAACCCCAACCCTAACCCAACCCTAACCCCAACTATAACTATAACTTATATTACGACGCAACAAAAAAACTAACCGTATCCCCAACCTACAGTGGTGCTTCGTAGGCTACCGCCGGCTGTCAAGGGCTATAACAGCCCACAAAGCCTCAAACCCAGAAGACACATTCAGCCTGCACTGGAAAGCATTTTACCTAAACCCAGCAGCAGCCCCCTATCCAGGCGTCAACAAGGCAGAGATGTACGCGCAGAAATTCGGAGCTGAGCGGATGAGCGCTATCTTCTCGAGACTTGCCGCTGCGGGTGAAGGGGACGGGATTCATTTCTCTTTTGGGGGGAACACGGGGTCGACGCGGGATTCGCATCGACTGCTTTGGTATGCTGGTCAGCAGGAGACTAAGATGGCGAAGGAGAAGGAGGAGAAGCAGGGGGTGGTTGGAGGAGTGCAGAGTCGCGTTGCGGAGCAGTTGTTCCGGGCTTATTTTGAGGAGGAGAAGAATATTACTGATTTGAAGGTTTTGATTGAGGCTGCTGTTGGGGCTGGGTTGGATGGGGATGCCGTGAAGAAGATGTTGGATGAGGATGTTGGGGCTGAGGAGGTGGATTTGGAGGCTAAGACGGCGGCTAGGAGGTTGGTTTCTGGTGTGCCTTATATTTCTGTGCAGGGGAAGTATCATGTCGAAGGCGCGGATGAACCGGAGGCCTTCTTGGAGATCTTTGAGAAGGTGAAGCGGGAGGAGTAGAAAAGATATCTATTCAGTTTATATGTCGTATGTTGGGAGGAGAAGTGTTGATGAACTTGAGCGGAATGCTTTTATTATAATCAGCAATAGCAGTTCTAGTGACAGCCTATGGTAAAGCTGTCTAGCCCCATTGAGCAAGATTGCCATGGCTAATTCTATCTTAATGTCCAGGTGCCAGGAGGATAGCAACAAGACAACAGACAGTATGAGAAAGTAGAGTAACGCCTAGCATGCAATAGGCGCGTGCTAACTGAGAACAAAACACAAGCTAGATAATGAGAAGATAAGCATGATAATACATAATCAGGATGCAAATGGGAAAGCAAATCAGAAGGCCCATAAACACCAGAAGGAGCAAAAAGTGGGGAAAAAAGCATTTGCATTGAAATGGTAGATGGCTGGAGCCGTTGAGGAGGTCGGGCCAAGTCATGTCAGAGGCAAGTCATGATAGATCGTAGCAGGTCATGGAATTGCGAAGCCCCATGTTTGATTGCTTGGAAGGAGCTCTAATGGGTCGTCTGCGTACGGACTTGATGCAGTTCGTAATTTGGGAGATAGTCGAACCAGTCGCTCTCGGTGTTATAGCGGTATGCCTTGAAATCAACTCCATAAGGCTTCGGTTCCAGCATATACAGCACGCCCATCGGGACGTCGAGATCGGCGACCTCATCACGCTTCAGGCCACGGAAGTAAGCCAGGAGTACGCGGGCAACAGATCGGTGACCGATAAGCAGCACATGGTCGGTGGTGCGCTCAACCTCGACAATGACCGCGCGAGAGCGGTTAATAATGTCGAGATAGCTTTCTCCACCAGGTCCGGGGTAACGGTAGAAGAGCTTGTCCTTCTTTCGGTGGGCATACTCCTCGGGGTACTGCTCCTGGATTTCCTTGTAGGTCATGCCCTCCATCTTGCCGGAATGGATTTCGTCAAGCATCCTCATCTGCTTGACATCATAGTCATCTTCGTTGAAGTACTCGGCGGTTTGAACGGAGCGTTGCATCATGGAAGACCAAACACAGAAGTTGCGAGGTCCCTCTCGGGGGATATAAGATGGGTTGGGAGGTGTGCTGTCACCAGGGCGCGGCGGGAAGTGTTTCAGAAGGTCCTTCTGTCGCTGGTATGTCTCCCACTGTTGACGCTGATGGTCAATGAAGCGAGCCAGGGCCTTTGCGTACCGTCTACCATTCTCGCTGAGACCGGAATCGCCACCAATGCGGCCAGCGGCGTCATCCAGACTCTCGCCATGCCGTGTGATCCAAATCTGGCGAGGGGAGAGGTTGAAGTTGAGCAGGTAATAGACAACTTGGGAAGAGAGGAATCCATGGGTCTGATGAGCGACCACTTTACGACCGACATCAATCATCTGGATGTAGGCCATGCGGTTCCTTTCCTCATATTCACCCAGGGGCACATAAGACTTCTCATAGAGAGCCACACGCTTCTTGAAATCGTCCAGAGCATCAGCGGGGTCCTGACCCTTGTAGTCGGGACCAGAAAGCTTCAAGCGCATGTTAGCCTCGAGGAGATCCGGGTCCACACAGCTACTTTCGAGGAATAGAATGTTCAGCTCAGGGCCAGCGCGGTTGCGAATGTGATCAACAATTGCCTTGCGACGCTCCATGGTGCTGTTGGTAGCATCGAGGATACCGATGCTACCACCTTCCTCCAGAATGTAGTCGAGCAACTCATCAAGAGTGTCGAGCGCCACTTGCTCTCTCATCTTGACAGCACGCTGGTTCTGGGGGTCAAAGAAGTTTGCAGTCTGGTCAATTGGTTCAGGAGAAGCCTCCTTGATAGGCATTCCGTTCTCGCGGGATTGGCCAGGGCCCGCATCGATCGAGGGTACCACAGTGCTTCCATTTTGAGAGACCTGTTCTGGTACCTCTCCGTTGACGAGAATCGTAGCTGGAACGACTGGAGGGGGAAGCGGTGCCTCGTTGATTGGTGGTTCAGAGGTCTCGGACGTCTTCAAAGTGGACCCAACGCTGACACTCAACCGACGCACGGAGTCAACAAGATCGTTATGGACGGTGCTTGGCTTGCGATTGCGGCCAAGCGGAGCTGGCGACGGCGACTTTCCAGCAGCCACACGACGACGCTGTCCAACGTTGAAGATTTCGGTATCGTGTTGGAGCCAGTTCAGGTACCGGGCCAATTTCTTGGTAATGTAACTCTTGCCTCGGGCCGGAAGACCGACCATGACAATAACCAGCTTTGCACCGACATCACGTTGGGCAATTCGGCCATCTGGAGACACCTTGGACTTGGTCAGTCCGGGAATATCGAGAGTGGTTGCTCGCACCCGGCTAGGAGTTCCGGCAGGCTGATGAGTGCCAAGTCTGTAGGTGAAATAACGTCAGATAAGGTTCGCTAAGCGCATAAAATGACAAACATAAGAACAGGGTCTGGGGGTCCGGGGTAAGCAGACAAGCTCAGAATAAGGCTGCAATTCAGCCTCGGGAATCTATCCCGAGGTACATCTTGCCGATCATTCTTCTGATAGACCAGGGAGCGGACTGAAACAAGAACCCCAGAGGATTGAGGGAAAGAATTTGGACACACTTACATCTGTGGAGACGGAGGTGCGGTAGAAACCGGAGTATCAGCCAAAGTGTTTCCGACTCCACCCTTGGGCGGCTGTGAAGACTCGGAATGCAAGTCATTGCCTAGCGCTCGATTGACCACAGTTTTCGGGGGCAACAGGGCTCCTTCTTTTCCCGATCCCGAGACATTCCCGGTGGACACGGCGCCGTTGGGCCGAATATTATTCCTTTGATCTCCTGCACCGTCAGGCGATGTGGCCGACATCTTGATAGCCGACCGAGCGATATTGGAATGTTGTGCCATCCCCTGCAGGGGATCTTCTGATATTGTCCTTTATAGAAAGTGTGTCGCCTGTTCTTCAGGACTTGATTTCTGATGCAGATGACCCAGTCGTTGTGGTTTCGATGGGATCCCCTGAGACAGGATTTTGGTGAGGAAAGAGAGAAAGTGGCGGGAGGGGGGTTTGCGGATGAGTCAACTCCGGCAATCAGAACGTCACTTCGCTGCCTTCTATGTCCAACACAAGAATAACAAGAATAACAAGAACAAGATGCTTATAGGTCGGATCTTTGACGGTTTGCTTGCTTTTTATCCTGATGGCGCAGCTTGTGTCCCAAGAATAGGCGCTAACGACTGTCAAATGAGGTAAACGAACGCACTGCGCCCTAGAATCGCTTTCAATGACGAAATGGCTATGCGGGTCAAGCAGCTAGTGCAGTGGATCAAGACTCCGATCAATAATGTGAAGGCAAGATCGCCAGGTATGATGTCAAAGGTGAGCTATATACAGCTCAGGACGGACTACGGAAAGGGGAAGAAATGGATTTAGGGCAGGATCAAAGAGATCTTATACATAAGATCTCATGCGAGGGAGGTCTCACAGATCATGCAAGATGTATTCATCCTATCTCTAGCCAAAGGGAGAATGCTTGGCTACGGCAACTGAAAGAAACGGTGGAGCAACAAAACATACAATATGATCCCTGTGCTTTGCAAATCTCCCTAATGCACCGATATGTGCTCACAAGCCGTTAACCCCTCTTGGATCTCCGGACAGAGTCAGCACACCCCTAATGGGTTGATTTCAGACTGCCAGCTCAACAAAAGCAAATTTGGATCTTGACTCAACCTCACGGTAGATCAAAGACCAATAATTAGAACACACGGTGTGACGTGAAGCTTACCGCGCGGGCTGATCCCTCCCTTTTCTCGGAGCATACTCGGCTCCCTTGGCTCGTTGTCTCAACACATCAGATTGATTTCCGACCAACTGTAGGCTCCCGTTCCAGCACGCTGATCTCCGCTGCCGTAAGCCCCGGGAGGGTTGACCCATATCCCGTAGGCTGATGCGGAATCCTTGGCGCTTGGCGGTAACGCAGGGGGTACCCCAGGTAGCATGCCGAGAAGATAGGAGGATAAGAGGGACCTTGTATACGAAGTGGGATGGAGTGGATGATTCCGTGCAGAATGTCCCTTATCAGTTGCTCAGATTGAAGGTCAGGCCGATCAAGCATGCGTAGGCCGCAATACTCAGTGCTGTGAGAACCAACACCGCATTCCCACTGGTCCTGAATTTGTGTCGGTGAATCCCATCCTCTCCTACTTCAGAGAAGAACTGCCTGTTTCCCTGGGAGCGGCGGAAGAGTCCAATTATGAGGACACCGGTGCCATAAATCGCGAATAGGGCCCCGATGCTGTAAAACTCGGCGGTGAAGATCTTGAGCACGACGAGGGCGAACGAGAACTGAGAAAGGGCAGTCCGAACATAGGCACCTTCGAAGGTCCGTTGAGCCGCGCGCACTTCCACAATCTCGTCGGATGTCAGTACGGCCGAACGCGCCCGGTGCATTCGAAGGCGATACCGATCCGCGGCACGACGCTGATATTGAGATGGTCAGACATGGCAAGGCAGGACAGGTAAATGGGAGGGGGGAGGGGTCCTAGGTAAACACACTTCGAACATGGTCTCCAGTCTCCACTGGTCAAAACGTCAGAAGAGGGTATACAGAGTACTGTCTACAGAGTATACACCTGAGGTCGAGGAAGGAAGCTGAATTCCGGGGAATTGGGGGAGATGACAAGCTATCACGTGGACAGAACATGTGTTTATTCAGGTGATCTTTGCGGTATAACGTTAACCTTCAATCTTCTCTACGGTATGTCTTCTCTCTTTGAATTCATTATTCTGGCACTCATTGGTCATTTCCATCCACATTTATCCCACCAATAACGCGGGGGTGTTTTCAATTGTCCTGTCGGCAATCGAAACGGCGCCCAACAAGGAAAAAGCGGCGACCGACCGTTCCCCACACTCTCCATGAAGTCGCCTTTTTCCGAACAGCGTGCTCTCCTCATCTTACAATTATTCTCTATATATCCCTGTGTCGCCATACACAGGTAGATACTCTGACTGTGTCCTGTTTCCGCTTGCGCCTTGAGAATGGCTAAGGTCTTCGATGCGACAGAAGGTACTTTCTCCGCACATGTCCCGGGACCCCCCACGCGGGATGAATTCATGACACTAACTGAAGGAAAATAGTCGCAAAGCACAACACTCGTGAGAGTTGCTGGGTGGTTTTGTACGGCAAAGTCTACGATGTACGATTTTTGCTCATTTCTTCGTTACGTCCGTTTTCCCAATAGATGTCTGACTCTTCCTTATCTAGGTCACCGATTTCCTGGGCAGCCACCCTGGCGGTGCGAAAATAATTCTAAAGCTCGCTGGTCAAGATGCCACTGAGGAATACGATCCTATCCACCCGCCGGGTATCTTAGAAGAGGAGCTCAAGCCCGAGGCATGCTTGGGAACAGTCGATGCCAGCACATTACCAAAGGAAGATGCCCCGGCTGAACCCCAAGGGGAGATTGAGGGCCCGCCGCCTATGGAGAATCTTCTCAACTTGGATGAGATGGAGGAAGTGGCAACTAAGCAAGTGAGCAAGAAGGCTTGGGCGTACTATTACTCTGCATCCGACGACAAAGTCAGCAAGCACTTCAACAATCAGGTCTACCGGTCCATCCTCCTGCGACCAAGAGTGTTTGTGGACTGCACAAAATGCGAATTGGATACAACAGTACTGGGTCACAAATTAAAAACACCAATCTATGTCTCTCCCGCCGCTATGGCGCGCCTCGGTCATCCTTCTGGTGAAGCCGGCATCGCAGAGGCATGCCGTAGCTTTGGAGCTATGCAGGTTATCTCCAATAATGCTTCCATGACCCCCGAGCAGATTGTCAATAATGCAGCACCAGACCAGATCTTTGGCTGGCAACTCTATGTCCAGATTGATCGCAAGAAGAGCGAGGCTATGCTTGCACGCATAAACAAGCTCAAGGCAATCAAGTACATTGTTCTCACCCTCGACGCCCCGGTTCCCGGAAAACGTGAGGATGACGAGCGAACTGGTATGACTGGAAGAACAGCCGCAGTCACAAGTGGCGTGAAAGCCGCTGAGCGTTCGTCGGACGATACCCCCAACCCAACAGAGGGATCGGGCGGTGTCGGTCAACAACTATTCGCAGGCACAGACCCTTCTTTGACATGGACAGAGACTCTGGCTTGGCTCGCCACACAGACGGACCTTCCTATTGTCCTGAAGGGTCTCCAGACTCACGAGGATGCATACCTCGCCTCGCTCCATGCGCCTCAGGTGAAGGGTATCATCCTTTCTAACCACGGAGGCCGTGCTATGGACACTGCTCCTCCGGCTGTGCACACTCTTTTGGAAATTCGAAAATACTGCCCCGAGGTCTTTGACAAGATCGAGGTTTACGTGGATGGAGGTATCCGTCGGGGTACTGATGCCGTAAAGGCTCTCTGTTTGGGAGCGAAGGCTGTTGGCCTTGGACGTGCGGCTCTCTGGGGTCTCGCGGCAGGTGGTGTCGACGGTGTCCGTCGTACCTTGCAGAGTAAGTTGACAGAGTACTCGAACTGGAGGCATATTGCTAATATTTCCATAGTCTTGAACGATGAAATGAAGACGTGCATGCGTCTACTCGGAGTGGATAGTGTTGATCAATTAGGGCCTCAGCATGTAAGCACACCCGGGTCATTTTGCCAGCTACTGGATCAACTAACATTGCTTGTAGATCAACACCCGTATGATCGAGCAGCAGATCTACGATGGACCTGCTGGTCTCGAACAATTACAACAGACATTCCGTGCGAAGCTATAAGCGTGTTAGTGATTTCAGAGTTAGATACACCGAATGTAAATTTTCTTTCCCCTACATAATTTAATCTTCAAACCATCCAGTGTTTCCAGGGTAATATAAAATAGGGTTGAGCAGATTGATTCAATTGCGCTAGCCCTGATAAGTCTCATTGTAGTAAACCAGTCCATGTCATGACCCATTGAGTCAGGTCATTCTCTCCTTTCCAAATTCTTTTATGTCTTGCAATCTCATGTCAACTCTCCCTTTGATATTGTTCCCGGGTCCACCATACGTATACAGTAGCGCCAATCTAAATGGAGCCCACCCCCACCACAACCAAAAAAAAATTTGCCTCTGTACCCCATCTAGGGGGAATACTAAAAGGACAAAAAAATGGTTTCCCTGGGAATCGAACCCAGAACCTTTCCGGAACACTTGCTTGAAGCAATTGTTAACGGAAAATCATAACCGCTAGACCAGGAAACCAGTTGATGTACGATGAGGCCGCCTTTTTCAATAGATTCACAACACAATGTTCGCTCCGGGTTCATGGTAGAAAGCAACCTCATTGCAGTTCAGCTAATTTGCATTATGTTGGGTATTGGATGAACAGTCGTAAATTGAGTATATTGAAGGCTTGGAGTACTTCCCCGCGGAAGAATTGTGATTATGCATCAATTACGCGGGGCTACAGTTCTGGGTTGATTACGAACGTATAAGTTAAACCTTTGGTCTACTTGTGCCACAACCTGGTCATTCTATCTACAGACCTTCGAAGTTATTTCTGGCGAAATATATGGCCTCTCGATCATATAATGGCTACAAATCTGAAGCAATGGTTCCCCCATACATCCACTCCATTCATCGCCAATGCACCCATGTTTGGATTCGCAGATGTCAACCTAGTGACTGCAGTGACAAAGGCCGGCGGATTCGGTATGCTTGCGAACTTATTTAGGATAAGAACCCACTATATATCCGTATGCACAGAGTTAACCATACCTAGGCTTCATTGGTGCCGGCTTCGATTTCAAACCGGAGTCCACGCAGCTCCAAAGTTTGGACACTCAATTGGCAAAATCCCGTACTATCCTCGGTCTGAATGATGAACAGACACTACCACTTGGTGTCGGCTTCATCACGTTCCAACCAAGCGGGTTTACTGAGAATGCCATTCCCGTCCTGCGGAAGCACCGGGTAGCAGCGATCTGGCTATCGTTCCCTCAGACAAATTCTGATCATCTTCTAATGATCCAAGCTATTCGGCAAGCTCAGCAGGAGTTTGATTGGGATACGAAGGTATTCGTTCAGGTGGGGACTATCAAGGCAGCTGAGGAAGCTATCAAGCAGGGTGTCGATGTTTTGGTTGTTCAGGGAACTGATGCGGGGGGTCATCAATGGGCCCAGGGTGCTAGTTTAGTATCCCTTTTGCCTGAGGTACGGGATAAGTTGTTGAACACTCAGAATTGGTCGATTGCTGTCCTTGCTGCTGGTGGTATTGTGGATGGGAGAGGGTGTGTTGCTGCTCTTGGTCTCGGTGAGTTTTTGTTTCTTAGTACCCTTGTGTGTACATTTTACTGACAATTTATGTGTAGGTGCTGATGGAATCGTCATGGGCACAAGGGTAAGTTTGATCCACTTGGGTATATATGGTTTTGTACTGATAAGGTCCAGTTTGTTGCAACCTCTGAATGTCCGGCACCATCTGCTATGAAAGAGGCTATTGTATCTAGTAGTGATGGTGGAGTCTCGACTATTAAATCCACTCGACATGATGTGTTTCAGTCAACTGATGTCTTTCCGAGGCAATATGACGGGAGAGCTGTTATTGGAGTTAATTATGAGGAATCTGAGGAAGGGGTCAGTGACGATGAGATTATTCGACGGTACGATGAGGCCAGAAAGGCGGGTGATGACCAGAGAAGAACCGTTTGGGCGTGAGTTCCTCTATATCCTTTCTGGATGAGCTGTGTTAATATATTGCGAAGAGGTGCTAGCATTGGAAGTATCAATGCAGTGGCATCTGTCGACAATGTCATAAAGTGTACCCAACAGGAAACTCGAGCTATCTTGGAGCGAGTGCGAGCTGTGGTTTGAGAATATCACTCAGTTTTGGCTTTCGTTCGACAGATCTACTCGAGGTTTTATACCAAACATGATCAAGTGTATGTTGTGGAAGAGCTTGAGAGAATCGATATATATATTTTGAATCCAAAAATTTGAATATCTTCACATCAATAAAACACCAATGAGTGAACGTTGGCAATATAAAAGCCATGAAACATACACGGAATGTATGAACTGAGAACTGAAACACGGACATACAGTAGATCGCCAAGTACTCCGAGAACAGCATTCACTTCCCCCCTTCCCCCTCTTTCATTCCCTCTTCTCTTCTGCAAGCTCCTGCATATCTGCATAACTCACTTCTCACCTTTCAAGCAATCAAAATTCCCAGACGTGTTTGGTCAGCTCTGAAGCTGGGACGGCGTTCCCTCCTCAGCTGCCCCCCGCGATTAATTCCGCGATCTCTTCCTATCCGCCAAGGCACGCATAGAACGCAAAACTACGAATTCTCACCCACTGGAACCCACCAAGGCATATCTCTCAGTCCTATCCCCACCGGAAGTTCCCATTTGACACCCAACAACTACTCCTTCGCCATGAATGAGACCACTCCTTCCCCGAGTCCCGCACCGGTCCCCAAAGCTTCGCCCGGCTCAAAACCCTCACCATCACCGACTGCCGGCACAAAACGCAAGAGAAATACCCCAGCCAAATACTACGCCGTCAAGGCAGGCCATAAACCGGGTATCTACTATGGGTGGAATGACTGCCTGGCTCAAATAACGGGGTTCAAGGGAGCAATATGTGAGTGCGCTTTTCGCCGTGGTCGTTCCGGCGCGTCAATTTGGCAAGTGACTGAGAATATCAATGCTTTAGTCCAATCATTTCCCTCACAAGAAGCAGCGAACGCGTTTTTGAACGGTGTCAAGCTTCCGACGAGCGCTTCCTCAGCCGCGGAGACTAGATTCTACGGGATCCAACGAGGTCGAGTCCCAGGCGTATACACGGACTGGACCAAAGCACAAGAACAAATTCGTGGGTTTGCCCGGCCTCGATATCGCAAGTTCTCGACCCGTGAGGAGGCAGAGGACTTTGTGCGGGAAGGACAGAAACTAGTTCCCGCAGTCGGATTTGGCGTACCGTCTGGCGCCCACGGAATCGAGACTGAAGCACCAAAAGAAGCCGAAGTGGTCGGGTTTGCACCTGGTGATGGCCCATTGCCCCAGGGAGCTGAAGATGGCTTTGACCCTAATGTGCTTCTAGATCCGGCTACTGGCAAAGTGGTGTACAAGACCACAACCCAGAAGGCAGCAACAAAGACACAATCCACAGGAATTCCGGGAATGCTCCGGATATACACAGATGGAAGTTCATTAAGGAATGGCACCCCATTAGCATCGGCCGGAGTAGGGGTATACTTCGGGCCTGACGATCAAAGGTTCGTCCACCACCAAGCCAGGTCTATTGATCACTTCTAACTCATTTCACTTATCCCAGCAGAAATGTCTCGGAGCCACTCAAAGGCAGCCGTCAAACAAATCAACGCGCCGAACTGACAGCCATTCTTCGGGCCATTGACATTGCCCCCCGGCACCGAGATGTAACTATATTCACCGATAGTCGATATGCGATTGACTGTGTAACGGTGTGGTTTGTCAACTGGCGTCGCAATAATTGGATGACTCGTGATAATAAGCCAGTTGAGAACAAAGATTTGATTGAGTCAATTCTTGTGAAGATCGAGGAACGCAGTGATCTCAAGGTCAACACCTTGTTCGAATGGGTCAAGGGCCATAATAAAGACCCTGGCAATGAAGAGGCCGATCGTCTAGCGGTCAATGGAGCCCACCAGGGCGTGTCTGCCAAGGCAGAGGCGCTCGAGGTTGCCCAAGATGTGCCTGACGAGGTTTTTGACGAAGACTTTTAAGCAGTCATGCTATTTGGATAATGAAAATTAAAGCTGGAGAACCAACAGCCAAAACCATTGCCAGTCAAGTGTAAACATCTCAGGAACTGTAGATCGGAGAAGCTGCCAAGACCCCCGGATTGAAGAGAATCTCTCCCGCTTCGCTTTCACCTCCCCACTGCATTTCTGCATTTCTGCATCTCTGCATCTCTGCGTGTCTGCACATCTGCACCCTTGCCTGTTTCCCCCCAAGTTTACCCTGATTTATGAATGTTTGCCCTGATCAAGCCTGCCGTCGTTCAAACACAAATGCTCGCGTTGCGTATCTCACAGGATATCCAAATCATGATTGAATAACATTCGCTTGAATCTTTGTTATTTCCATCTGTCTCCGGATAAATTTCCAGGGCGAGCAGTGGCCTCCCTGATATTATTTGATTCATAAAGACCGACTCGATATACTCGCAGTTGGCCAAAATCGCTCTTGACCGCAAATCACAACCCACGAGGCGGGGTGCATGCAATCAACATGCCGACACTCGCCTTAATCAACTTCAACATCGTCTGCGCGACGCTAGGGGGCTTCATCTCCCTTTTTGGACTTGTCTCCTATCTTTGCAAGGACGTGTTTTACCTGTCCGAGGCTTGTCAGTACTTCCCGTGACCACCTTTCCGACACAATTGCTAACGGCCAATAGTGATCTCTCTCCTAGCCGGTGTCGCATTCTCCCCACATGCAGCGAACTTCATAAGACCTCAAGACTATGCCTTGCATGACGAACAGAACCTCGAAACGATCACGCTGCACTTCACCCGTCTCGTCCTAGGTGTACAGCTGGTCCTTGCCGGTGTGCAGCTCCCCAAACGCTACCTTCAGGTCGAATGGAAGAGCCTGGCCTTGCTGCTCGGCCCGGGTATGGCTGCTATGTGGCTGTGCAGCAGCCTGGTGATCTGGGCCATGGTCCCAAACTTCAAGTTCCTCCATGCGTTGATCGTCGGTGCTTGTGTAACCCCGACAGACCCTGTCCTGTCCAACTCTATTGTCAAGGGGAAGTTTGCCGACAAGAACGTTCCCCGTCCGCTGCAGAGGATCATCATCGCCGAGTCGGGCGCTAATGATGGTCTTGGGTATCCTTTCCTTTTCTTTGGGATTTATCTCCTGCAATATACTGGCATGGCAAAGGAGAGCTATAGTGGCGGTGCTGGGAGAGCTATGGCGCTGTGGTTCTATGAGACCTGGGCTTATACAATCCTGTTGAGTATTGCATATGGAATAGTTGTTGGTTATATCTCGAGGAAATTGTTGCATTGGGCCGAAGAGAAGCGCTATGTGGATCGGGAGAGTTTCTTGGTGTTTGCCATTGCTCTTGCGGTGAGTTGATATCCGGATTATGGGAGTCTCATTTGCTGATCTATATAATAGTTGTTTATCGTGGGAACATGCGGTTTGATTGGAACCGATGATTTACTTGCTTGTTTCATTGCTGGAAACGTGTTTACGCAAGAGTAAGTCTAACCCCCAAAGCTATATCAGGAAGAAGCTAAGATCAACAGTGACTGGTTCCGTCTCGAAACTATGGATGACTCCCTCCAACCAACCATCGATATGCTGCTCAACTTGTCTGTGTTCATGTGGTTCGGAGCTGTCTGCCCATGGTCATCTTTCCTGAACAATAGCGTGATTCCGATCTACCGTCTCATCTTCTTGGGAATCCTGATCCTCCTGGTTCGAAGGCTGCCCATCGTCTTCGCCATGCACAAAGGTATCCACCAAATCGAGCTAGTCTCGCAGGCATTATTCGTCGGATTCTTCGGCCCGATTGGCGTCGGAGCCATCTTCTACCTATCCGTCAGCCTTGAATTCCTACGCGAGATCAAAGTCAACGGCGAGATCCCAGAGGATGTTCAGCAAGTCATCGAGACCATTCAAGTTGTTGTCTGGTTCCTAGTCGTTTGTAGCATTGTGAGTCTTTCAAATCCCGCACAATTCTAATTCCATCAACCGCTAACCAATTCCAGGTTGTACACGGTCTCTCTGTCCCAGTCGGAAAGGCAGGATACCACCTCCCGCGAACTATTTCCACTGCAATGAGCACAGGCACAAGCGACGAGCCAACACCAGTGCCAATCTCAAACATTAGACACACTCATAGCACGGCCACACCGCTTGAGGAAGTAAACAGCCATCAAAGCCGTAAGCGTGGCGGTGCACGAGAGCCCAACGGACCATTCTCTGGCATTCATCGCTCGGTGATTCGCCCTCGATCACCGTCGAACCAGCCTGGTACTGGCCAGATTGATGAACCTGAGAGACCTGTTCGTCTTGTCTTCCAGGAACCGACAGCTGAAGAGGCTGACCGGTAGGTTTGTATCAAAAAAGTGGTGGACTGATACGGGGTTGATGACTTGAGGAGATATTCTTTTTGGTCAAAAGGAAGACGATTAATGGAGGGAGAGGTAAGAAGGAAGGAAGAAGGAAGGAAGAAGGAAGGAAGAAGGAAGGAAGAAGGAAGGAAGAAGGAAGGAGAAGAATAGTGTCGCTTCATGTTTCTGGCTGTTACAGTCACCCAGTGAAGATAGCATCAGCGTGACATATTGCTATATCGGACATAGATATTTGCTTTTCTGCACATACCACGTTATCTCTATGGAGTACCAGTTGATTCACGAGAGATTCTTTGTCCAAAGTGCTATGTAGCGTCCCATAGTACTCTGGCTCAACCCTGAGCTAGCAACATAAACAGTCAACCTTGAATACGAGTAGTAACCAAAAGGATTCGAATGACGAGGTTCATAATAAGGCCATCTCATAATAATAAAAAGCACAGAAAGAGAGATAGATACAGGCCAGCATCGAAGATGCGAAAAAAGAAAAAAAGCTCTACACCGACAACTCCGACATAACGCAGCCCGTGCCATGGCTATCATAAGGAACAATTAACACATGGGATGATCACATTGGCGGCATGGATGTGCAGACTGCAATTCTCCATACCCCAGAGGAAGTATCTAACTGCCTCCGTTCTGAAACCACAACCATCCCACTCATCCCCATTAATTTTCATTCTTCATTGACCCTGGCGTCCTCTCGTATTTTTCCTTGTCATGCTTTCAATATCATTACACGTCATACTAGAAAGCCAAAAAAAAAAGGAAAACTCCATTGAATGTACCGATGTCAAGATCATGATCATGAATACATCGAACTGATATTGAATTCGGACCTTGCGAGAAGGCAAAGTAAAAAAACAAAGATGCAGGCACTCAAATGGTGGAGTGCAGCTCCCGGGTACGACGGGCAAGGGGCGCAATAAGGCGCAAGATTGGGTCGTGCGGGTTGCGCTCGACGATGTTCATGTACAGGGTGTTCAGGCGTTGGCTCATAATGTCCAGGATGCGGGGCGCGACTTCACGGAGGTCATTGTCCTAGAGGATAAATGGTTATTTTTACGAAGAGGTAAGAGGATGGATGTGAGAACATACGTCGGGGTTTGCACTTTGGAGAACCACGTCGAGCCAGTGAAGGCGTTGACCGATGTTGGTCTGCCAGGTAGAAGTCACAGCCACGGCGACGGAGAGCAGAACGATTGCGGGAAGTCGAGACAGGAATGCAGGAGACACTCGAACGAAGAAGTTGTCAAAGAGGTCAGCTTGCTGGTCAGATTGGAGCCACTAGAGTAATCATGTCAGTAGAAATATCAAATGGGTGAATGATACGGAAACAAACCTTGACAGTGCCTTCCTCATAGCGGCCGGCATTGATACAATGAACGATATCTGCCAGCTCGGCTTCTTCGGGAGTCCGAGGAGTAGGTGCCTGGACAGGGGCAGGGGCAGGGGCAGAGGCAGGAGCGGCTTGAGGGACTGGGACAGGCTGAGGCACCGGCTGTTGCTGCTGGGGCATGCGAGCCTGGTTTCCAGAAGGACGTCCAATTGAGGCACGCTTGTTGACGTTGACGTTCTGGGCCTCACGCTGAACGTCGCGCTGGACCTCACGCTGGGGACTTGGGTGGCCCTGGTTGGTGGCCAAAGAAGCAACGGTCTGGGACAAACCACGCAGCATGTTCGACATTTCCTCGATCTTTGCATTGTCAGCCTGGCGCTGTGCTTCGTAGTACTTAATCTGAGCCTGCAAGTGACGTTCCATGTCTGACTCCACCTTCTGTGTGGTACGTCCCAGGCTCTCGAGCATGGGGGCAAGCGAGGTCTGCATGACGCGGATCATTTCAGCCTCAATGCGAGGAGAAAGCTTCTGGGCGAGGGAATCGGTAACACCCTTGATCACAGACGGCTGCTGCATAGCATTGATGACCGCCTTGGGAAGAGCCTGTCGCAGTTCCTCGTTCAAGGTGACTCCGAGCTGCTGGGCGACGACGCCGTTCAGCTGCTTGCTGACTGCAGCCGAGGTGCCATCAGTGAGAGTGGGGATCACATCACTCTGAATGCTAGTTGAGACAATGCGGGCCAAGTTCTTCTCGACATTGTCAGACAGAGAGTCGGAGACCAAGCGCAACACTTGATCCTGCCTGGCGGTCCCGGCAGCATCCCAGTGGCGGCGTTCATCGTCAAATAGACGGTTCAACTTGTCGAATTCAAGTCCAAGAGTCTTGCTGAACTGGGTCGAGACAGTGTTCTCCAGGTTCTGGATATGTCTGCCCAGGGCCTCACTGGAAAGATTGAATCTAGACAAGTTGGGGGTGGCAGAGACGGCATGGTCGGCAGCATGGGTTGCACCCATTGCCGCAGTGGATGAGGCAAGAGTCTCGTATTCCTTAGCGACAGGAGGAACCGGAAGAGGCTCGACACCAGCAATAGCGACAGGGTCCTTTGCCTTTGCCTCAGCGGCGGCAGCCTTCTTCTTCTTTTTCCTTTCAGACTTGTCAGCCACGATGGGCGTCGCTGCTACCTCGGTGGGCTCATCAACAGCCTTCTTCTTGGACGACTTAATGGGTGATGCGTTACGCGAAGGAGCGACACCAGAAGTCGACTCTCCGACATCCGCCTTCTTGGCAGGCTCCTTGGTACCAGCGCGGGACTGGACTGAGACATTGTCGCCATTGATGGACGGCTCATCAGTGGTGAAGCTCGGGAAAGTCGCCAGGTCGCTGATTTCAATGAGGCCGTGCTCCATAGCATCAACCGGCCGAATGACTTTGTTATCGGCTGTCCAGCCCAAGTCCTCCTTCTTGATGTTCAGGCAGGTGACACCACGAGAGTGCATGACGTACAGCTCAAACAGAGCAGACTCCTCAGTACCACGCTTCTCGGTGGCAGATTTGGAGATGGGAAGGAGCTCCAAGCTTCTCAGCTGGCCCTTGGAACCGAGAGAGATCTCCCGGATTCCACTCAAGCAGGCGGTAGACTCGGGCTTGGGCAGAGCGTTGTCCTTGTCATTGAGGGCCTGGATGTAGGCTGCCTGAGACATCTGAGGCAAGTTGTATCGCGGTGCGGACAGGTGCGCAAAGTATATCGAATTGCGCGTAGGGTGTCCTACAACAATGACCCCAGATGCTGGGTGATAAGCAACACTGCAGATGGCATCAGACTCATTCTCGTGAGGGAACTTCAGCTCCTGCACAGCCTTGCCAAGCCCGATATCCCAGAGCTGCAAGGTGTGGTTTTGCTTCAGTCCAACCAGAACATAGCGCAGCGCCATGGATCGCGAATAAGCACGAAGCTTGTCAAGGAAAAGGACCGAGGTAGGCCAAGACTTCTCAGTCGGGGAACCAGTGACAAAGGTGGTCAAGGGGACCCGGATCTCGGCCGGAGGAGGGCCTTCTAGTAAGCTCGCATCGGTGAGCATATCATTGATATCCCAGAAGCGCAGGCGACCAGTCTTGTCCAGAGAGGCAATGACAGAATCATCGTCACTGAAAGCAAAGTCCTTGCCGGCTTTACCAGTAGAGATCTTCAAGGCACGCTCCTTGAAGAACTTCTCAGTGTTGACGGTGCGCTGAGTGCCGGAAACGCCATAGGCAGGGTTCATGGCCGCCTTGGGAGAAATAACGTAGATATTCTTGCCCCGTCCAATAGCGAACAGGTTGGTGTGACGAGTGCTCCGCTTAGCCCGCGTTTTCAGCTGGCCGCCAGAGGTGTTCTCGTCGGAGGCTGGGAAAGGCGGGAAGACCAAACTTTCACTTTCCAAAGCATCCATATCGAAGAAGTCCTTTCCAGAACGGGAGATCAAAGCCCAATAGACAGAGCCACTGACTCCAATGCCGATGATGGCTTGAACCTCAGAGTCGCCGGCTGTGCAAAGAGCGACATTGAACACACGATCACGGGTGGAACGGAAGACCTGACGGTCACTACCGTCATCCTGTCGAATGATTCTAATTCCACCGGTCTTGGCGAGCGCGTACACAATGTATTCAGAGGTAGCTGCAGTCAACGAACGGTCAAGTTGATCGAATTCCTTCTTCAGACGGGCAATATCCATAACATCATCATCGCGGAAGGTGTTGAGCTTTCCAGACTGGGGCTTGACAGCAATAGAGATGAACGGCTTCATAGGGAAGTTGTGAACAGAGACAACTCGTTCTTCTTCCTTTTCAGCGCTGTCCTCGGCGCTCTCCCAGCTATCAGCCAAAGCCTCGGTGTTCTCATTCGCCTTCTGAGGGACCGGAGCCGTAGCAGCTTCCACCACGGTCTCCGTCACAGTTTCGTCGAGCGAGGCGGCGGCTTCCTTGGCGTCGGCAGCAGTCTCACGCAGATTGTTGGCAATCGATGCAAGGACTGACTCAGAGGATTCATCCTTGACAACAGAAACAGCAGCTTCCGCTTCGGCTGCGGCCTGAGACTCACCACTGCTGAGCGAACGGCCAATCTCATCTACGAGACGGCCGACGACACCATTCACAGCCTCGCGCTGGTCATCGTTCAGGACTGGCGAATGTCTTCTCTCTCGAGGAGAAGCAGGCTTGGGAGCCGGCGAAGGCTCCAGCTTAGCAGTAACGTTGATCTTTTGCTTCTGCATAACTTCCACAGCCGGGCTCTGGTTACCCGAGGCAGGCTGGGGAGACTTATTGCGAGGAGAGATAGCGGCCAATTGGTCGAAGGGGTTCACATAGGTGAACATAGAATCCTTTGAAGTAGGGGATGCGACCGTTTCCGGGTGCGCAGGCCCCTGGGGACTTTCATCTACAACTTCCATGAGAACATCCTTGGTCATCTCGACCTGAGGCTCATTGATTGCGGCAGAAATCTGGGCTGTAGCCTGGGCGGACTGATCGACAGTAGGGCCGGACTGAGAACGGTTGAGCAGACGAAGCAACATGTCTTGCGTGTTCTCATTGGGACCCTCGGGATGACCAGATTGAAATCCTGGGGAAACAGCAGCTGGGGCAGCTGCGGGGGTCGCAGAAGCACCAGTGTTCTGACCGAACAAACTAGCAACCAAATCAGACGCGGAAATGTTTCGTCCGTGCGACGAGGAAGGTTCGTGGACTTGCGGAGAGCGTAGGTGTTCAGCGACAGCAGCTGGGGCTTGAGGCTGAGAGACAGCACCAGCACCCTGGTTGAATCTGAGCAGGCTCAAAAGGTCAACAGCACGGTCAGGGTTGTTCGTCATCTGCGGCTGATGAGGCCATTCACCACGAGGAGTTGGCACGTTCGGGCTTATGATGTCGGAGCCCTGGTGTGGTGGAGTGTTCATGGGTGCGGGACTCTGGATTGTCGATGACACGGATGGATGATGGTAGCCGTGTGACTGAGGATGGGGGTAGCTCTGACCGTCATAGGGCTGTTGAGGATGCGGCGGGAACATGCCAGGCTGGTAGTGCGATTGGCGTTGAGCCTGAGGATTATCATGGCCGGGAGTGTTCGATGGGGACGGACGGGGACGAATGCTCGCCAAGAGGGCTTGGAGATCGTTGGGGGTGGACATTTCTGCCGCACGCCTTGGTTACAAGGCGACCTCCGTTTGATGAATCCAAGCTTTGCAAAGCTCTCAGAAGCTCTGCTTCGAGAGCAGCAGGGGGTAAATAAAGTTCGCAAGCTAAAATGAGCAATGAAAGAGCGAATCAGAGAAAAGTTCGAGCAAAGAGAGATGAAATTGAAGAGTGTAGGGCGAAGTAGAAGAAGGGCGAAGGGAAGAAGAGTTCACTGGTAATATTGTTCGGGCGTGGGTGTGGCTGTGGCTGATAAATGTGGCGCACGTGTGGCTGACATCTCTTGCCCGATTCGCGTCATTTGGGTCTACTTTTACTTCAACGTCTCTCAAACCTCTGTCTATTTTGATAATCTAATAAGTGGCCAGGCTGATCTCACTCGACTATCATTGCCGAGGCCTTCAAACGACAACCATCATCCCCAGTGCCGATTTTGCCTGCGCCCTTCCGTTGGAAGGCAAGTGGCCCGCAATCGCCTTCACATCATGTTCTGCCTACGAAGGTGCGTGAAATCTAAGAGCAACCTACCTGCTAGACGATTCAAGCTGACATGACTGAAATGTACTACAGTTGGCTACCTCTCCTCTTCATCCCGACCAACGCATCACCACTCTTCATCGTCTCGTTCGTCGCCTTAACATATATCATCCACCGGCCATGTGTCTATTGTTCGGCCCTTCTCCTGATCCTCTTCGTATCATCATGTCACTGGTCAGACCGCTGTATATTTGACCTGCGAAGTAACTGGTTTGCCCCGCGGTACAGCTCGGAATCTAGCGACTACAGTGCTATTTCGGGCAACAACGCTTCAGTTGCGGCGCCTAGCGATGGAATGGCAGGATTCGTTTTCGATACAGTGAACTCCACCGCCAAAGCTCTGGCTGGTGCTGCTATGGAGGGTGTGCAGCAGCGACTCGCCCCCAATGGATTGGAGTCAAGGCCCGACGAGTGGACTGGAGTCGGACTAGAATGGATGCGCAGTCTTCTCGGCAGACGGGAATGGACTCTCCCATGTGTGGATGTGAAGGTCCGACTTTGAGGAGAATCTTGTCGGGCTGGATTGCCTGCCTTCTCTCTTGGCTCGTTTTTCCTTTGCAGGTCTTCTATGTAAGGCCTGCACGGCCCTTGGGAAAAGAAGCTGCAACAAAATCACACGATACTATACTCCCTTTTCTTGTATTGTGGCTTGATATTCTCAATAAACGCTTATGAATGACCACTTGTTGATTGTACATAACCCCATTGGTATTAATTAGACTGCTACAAAAATAAAGCGTTGTTTGACACGTGAACGGCTACCATCTACCGCCTAAGGGAAAAATCCCTATAGAAAGCATGCTTTGGCATTCGTGCAAACTAGACATATATCCAAGCCTGACCTCGGGCCCAAACTAAACATGACCGGCATGATCAAGGTCTTGATCGCCCCCAGTAGCTGGAGCTTCCACTGGACAAACGCCAAGGGCCGTCAGAACATTGTTTAGCAACGGGATACAAGCAGCACACGAGCAGATCTAGTATCGAAGCTATTAGCTTCTCCCGTTCCTACTTTCTAGGAGCTAATGTAACATACCTGTGTTAAAGTAGTCGTCAAACAGGCCTGCAGAGCAGCCGGATCACCATTAACAATAGCATTTGCAATACAAGTAAGCTGAGCAGTAAGGTTAAGACAAGCCGCGAGATTACATGCCTCCGGGAGCATAGGGACGATATCGAGATTTTGTTGGAGCACTATGTATACAGTTCGTTAATATGCCGGCCTTGAGTTTTGATGTAGCAGTCCCCAGATATCAAAAGAAGTATGTGTATACGTATGCTTTGGTTTCGGTGATTAGATGTATGATTCGCGGTAGTCGAGGCGAGGCCCGAGGCGAGTATAAGGGCAGTAATGTGGAAACGCATATTGAGTAAAGGAACTTGTATGGAAAGGAGCTTCTCAAAGGTCGATTCGCTTTGGAGATTTGGCCACAGGTGGACTAGTTCACGCTATTGCTGGATTGGATGAGAGGTTATATACAATCGGAACTGTGTGGGTTCCTTAGTAGACTGAAAGAGTGACGTGGACAGAGAACACGGGGCAAGTGTGCCTGTCTAGCCGGATGTCACCTTCGTGAAGGGTTGGCGCATCGATATATGAGGCAAGCGTGCAAGCTAGGATGTCACACTGGGTCACATTTGGAGATTTGTGCTTCCTTGTTGTTCGAATTGGGGTAACGTTAGGTAGTATCCAACCTAGTCCCAGATACAGTCGACATAAGAGGATTGGCTTGTGAACAAGCTCACATGGAATTGTTTTCTGTGGATTGCGTGGCCACCGGCTCTTTCATAGATCTATGGGTGTACAGGAGGGGAGAGGAGGCTGAAAGTCGGTTATTTGACATAGATTACTACAACTAAGTACATTGCTGGGAGGTATCTGACAATAGAAAAACAATAAAGCATGCACAAATGCCAACGGAGTAGGGGGCGTCCAGTCTAAAACCAGGCAGATCGAAACTCCCGCAGGTATTTTGATAGAAGAAAAGCATAAAGGGGCTAGACCAAGTCACAACGCAAGACATGAAAACCACCGTGGAGGCACATAAGGATGGGATGGCAGGTAAATCGTGAAACATGACCGAGGATGTGGTATCACAACATTAATAGTCCTGTTCCAAGGTTCAAAATTGAGACTCGTCACAGGCATGAAAGCAGGGACGTTGAATGATTGCGGGAAAAGGATGTTATGTATGGCAAAAAAACTGGTAACGAGAAATTTGCACGCAAGAAGTTGAGGTATTGAATGGAACAAACACAGCTGGAATCATGGAACTAAATATCAAGTCAGTTGTAACCACCCCCTCCCACGGGCAGGGGCCAGTCGTCTTCAGTGATACTGCTCCAGAAGGTCCAGACTCCGGAGACAGCAAGGAGGGTGAAGAGGGTCTCGAATAGGGCGCCATTGATCTTGCCATCCGAGGCCTGGCAAAGATGGGTACTGATCACATAGTTGAAGATTTGACCAACGGCAAACAGCAAGGCAGCACCGGTAAGATACACTGTTACACTGTTAGCACGTAGTCCATTTCCTTCGGCATAATGCACACTTACACATTGGTCGGAACTCGCCCAGAACCCGAAGCACCAGGACGGCCTCTAGAACATAGAAAAACACGAGGCAAACTAGCGGGAACAGCTGATATAGGACGTAGAGAGCGATATTGCGATTGGGCGCATCATGACTGGATTGGAAATGGCCAGTCCAGTCGAATCCAGTGTCCAGGGCGATATAGCCAGTACCAATGAAGAGAACCGCAGCAGATGCGCAAATCAGACCGATTGAAGCTGGTGTACCGTCGTCAAGAAGCTGGAAGCCGACTAGCGCGTTCATTAGAAGAACCCAACATGTCGCAGTGATCGCCGCAATGTGCACCGCAGTAAAACCCTGAATATCCGTCAGCCGCAGCCCTGTGTTGACATGAAAACCCAAGTATCTACCTTCCGAACCGCGTCGCTCAGCGGGAAACCGCCCACAGTGAAGATCTCGCAGATCTCAATGATGATAAATCCGAGCAGGAACAATTGCATTTCCCTGTCCAGGCCTATCCGTCAGTTGTTGTTTTGTCTTAGATCCCAGCAGTTCGTACCTGCGCCCGACAGCGGCGTGCTTCTTATCCGACCTCCATAACATGCCCACAGTCAAGACAATTGCGATAAAGGCGAGCAGAATTGACCCTGTCTCAGGTCAGCCACCATCCTCAATAATGTCGTTGTTTACCCATCGGTCTGTGCTCGTACCTAGGTTCCGAAGGTGTCTGTCTCCGCTCAGCTGAATGCCGACCAGATCGCACGCGCCGAAGGCATCGGCAGCGGTCTCATTGGTGAAAAGCTATACGTAAAAAAATCCAGTCAGTTGACATTCAAGCGACAAGGGGAGAAGTTCTCATACATTGCAGACCGGTAATGTCGAATCGCGACAGAAGTCCTGTCATACCCAATGGGCGTGCGGTCAGTCTCTATTGGACGGGAGGAGCGGTCTCGAGGCCGATCATTCATAACTCAACACTTATAACTCACGTGGAAATTGCCGAATTGAGTCGAGCCCATGGTGAATTGCCAAGCGAAGGCGAGGTAAGACGATGTTTGGCGAAGCGAGTGTCGAAGCTAGACCAAGATTCTGTGAATCCCCTGACCCGCGCTGAGGACTGGTCAGAACCGCTCGGCGACGGATCTCAGGGCAAATAGTAGCAGGAGGCTTGAGAGAGAGTCGGAGCGTGTGTGGGAGGGGACAGAGATGAGAGTCCCAAGTAGCGGGTTACTCGAACGGGGAAGCACCGGCGCTAGTGTGGCTTAGGCGTTGCTCTAGCAAAAATCTTGGAAGTCTGAAAATAACAGCGAAAATAAGGGCTCATAACATCAAGCTAAATTCTTCAATACTAAGACAAGGGGAAACTTGAGGTTCCATGGAGTGGCGACAGTCATACCCATGGATTGCTCGTGCTAAGAATAGAAGAGAGAGATCCAGTTGCACTCACTACTCAATACTCACTGTATATATGTCTTTACTACTGTATCAATACAGCACACAGCACAGACTTGATCATCACAGTGGATACTATACCTGTAAGCTAACTGTCTATCCCTACATGTCGGTCCAGAACAAAGTCTTCCCTAAACCCTTGCTGAAGAATGGTCGGCCAGGCGACTGATATCTGCTATTCTCAAATCGCGGCTTATACAAATGCTATGTTCTCTGGAGGAATAGCTCTGTTAATGATACCCCTTAGCTAATCCAGTTGATTTCCCAATTATTGGGTTTCCTGCACACCTTCCCTTCCTTAACAAACATCCTCAATCACCTGCTCCTTACCATCGTGCTCGCCCAGATCCAGCTTCAGAGTGCGACCAAACAGCTCAAGCAGCATCTCAAAGCAAACCTTGGTAATAGCCGGATCGTACCGGCCCTTGCTGAGTTCATCGCGGATAAAGGCATCTAGAGGAGTATTCTCGTCAGCTCACATGTATTTATACCCCTATCCCAGAACCATGCGTGCAACTCACGCTGTGCCCACGCAACCTCGTAGAAGCCGAACAAGACGCCCTTCTCATGCAGGGTCTTGCGAATGAGGTCTCGTCCCTCGGGCGGGACATGGTTATCGTTCTTGCCGAAGATCTAAGATACAGTAGTCAACAACCAATCAAGGTAATTTATATACCGTTTTGAACATACCATCAACATCTCACCCTTGATATCGCCAGCCCGCTCCAAGCTGTCATCATTCTTGCCCAGGGCGAGGGTCTTGCTATGGATATCCGTAGCAAAGTAGCACACGGAGGCCTTGACTCGCGCATCTAGCGCACAGCGATAGGCCAGATGTCCACCAAGGCACATGCCCGTGGCACCGACGCGGCCATTGCATGTGGGCAGCGAAAGTAGATAATCCACACTGAGACTAGCGTCTTCGTCATAGGCCGCGAGTTTCTGGGGCTATCAGCTTCGGCAATCCAAGAAAAAAGCAAGTAAGGGGATCGTAAAAAATAGAGACAATGCAATTGATGCACGAGATTCGATTTGCGTACCTTACCAATCTTCCATGCGTTTCCCTTGTCCGTGTCCTCGGCATCGTACTTCAGAGCTTCCGGACCGGTGAATTCGTGGTAGCTTGACGGGGCGGCACAAATGTAGCCCTGGCCTGCGATCTGGCGGGCAAAGCGTGCCACAGGACCGGTTACTGTTATTATGTTACTGTCTGTACAAGAATCGAGCATGGAGGGTTGGCTTGCTCCACGCACCTTGGTAGATCTCGCTGAAGACAACAACGCCGGGGAATCGGGCGTTGGGGTAACCCGGAATCGTCGGGTGGAAGACATAGATGCCTAGTAGAGGATCAGCACATATATCACAAAGCAAGATTGAATTTATGTAGGCAAGTGGGATAGTGTAAGGATGCAAAGTGTACTTACGCATCTTGCCCTGCCCGTCGGCCGTGGTGGGCACATCGACGTGAGATTCCTGGATCAACATTATGTATGGTGTATATTTGTTTTCTTGACACCAGCAATACTACTCCGGGACAAATTGGAAGCCAATTGGTATGAAACGAATTGAATACAGAGCTGCGCGGAGGAGTGAAATCATTATCGATAAGGCGCGGGGGTCAGTCATGTGCTTGGCATATCAACCTCGCGACGTTCTATACTTGGAGCTCCAATTGCCATAGAAGAGGGATAAGAGTTAAATTGAATATAATTGAAGCTTTAGTTGATTGATTTATCATTTATAAAACCAGGTAAACCTTCACCAAGTGACCCGTCATCACAGTCGTACAAAAACCGATTTTGGATTATCGCAGGTATTAATCTATTTGACGTTTTATACATAGAGTATCCTCTAGTTGGAAAAAAGAGTCTAGTGAGACCAGAAGAGAGAAAAAGGCTCGACCCAATTGCCGAGATCCTACTTAGCCCCAAAACAGCAGGCTGTGATTAGAAGACGTACTGCGAAGTAAAGTCAGCAAGATGTTTGAAGTAGTTCAGAGAGGGAATCTCACAGGAATGAACAGGTAAGGCACCTGTCTCTCATATTCAAGCCAAGTCTCACCGTACTTGGTGCGACACCGCTGGATGTCACGCAGAGCACGGTGGCTGATCATGCAGGCGAAGAAGACTGGGTAGAACCAGGGGAAGGGGCTTGAGAAGCCGGTGATCAAGCCCCAGTTCAGGGCGAAGTAAAGATCGCACGAGTAGTGGATCTTGCGGGCCTTGCCATCTGCACAGAATATTAGCATTGGGAATTGCAGGTTAATGAGACACAGAATAAACTTACACCACCCATCCACAAGAATCTTGGAGCCGTCCTCAGCAGTGAGAGTCTTGGGGTTCTCCACGGTCTGCCATGGGAGCTGGGGGAAGGTGTTGCGGGCCACCATGGTGCCACGCTCCTGCTGGCGGAAGCGGTTCTTTTGGCTGTTGGTGGTGTCCCAGACCCAGTAGACGAACAGATAGGCGACGTAGAGGAAGGCAAGGAAGTACCGGTTCCAGTGGTACTCGGCGGGGTCGTGGTTAGCCAGGTAGATAGTGCAGTGGCAGTAGCTCAGAGGCACACCAGCCAAGTTCCAGAAGATAAGCATGAAGCCCCACTTCTCGTAGTACATGTCCCTATAAATGTTAGTTTTATCCAAACCAGTCTCTGGAATTCCTCTTACCAGGTAGAAACAATGCATTCTTCGCCCTTGGAGCATGCGTTGGCGTAGAGGAAGTGAGCCATGACAAGGAACATGACCTCACCAGACACGTAGCCGTACATTTCCCACTGGCGAGCAGCAGCACCCATAGACAGGCCCAGCAGGATATACCAGGGAAGACGAACCTCGAAGAACATCTTGAAATCGAGGATCTGGAACATGCGCGGGTTGAGCTCAGCACCCATGAAGAAGTCGTAGATCGGGTAGCCGGTCATACGGTGCTGGGCACCACGCGCCAAAGCTGAGAAGTAGGCGATGAAGGAAACCAAGTATCCAGACAGGATGGCAACACTGAGCAAAGGTCCAAATTCATCAATGATGGTGTACAGCTTGAAGAGGCCGGTGACGTGCAAGATAAGAGCAAGTCCAATGCTAGTGTAGAAAGACCACACCGCGGAGCAGTAGTAGGGTAGTTGCTTGCCGCCCATGTGCGGCAGTGGGCGTCCCGAGACGCTCACGCCGGGGAGAAGCAGGTAGCAAGCACCCTCGAAAATGAAAAAAACCCAGTAGATAGCCCACGCCTTGACCGAGGGGAATGCACCGGTGTAGACCAGATCGACCAGGTGTGCGAAGAACTCGCCATAGCTCTGACCCTCCGCAGGGCGAGGGAACTTGCCATCATAGTAAGTAGCGCCAATCCACATGTAATACATGAGCATGGGGAATCCAATCATCATAGATAGAACTCCTAGCGAGCCACCGAATTCAAAGTGACCGCTGTAGTCAACCTTGGGGTCAAGGCCTTCCTCCCAGCCATCCACAAGGCGCGACTTGGATTGCGACTTGGACTTCGATTTGGGCGTGGCAGCCTTGCCATTGGTCGCGGCCTTCACCGGAGTATCATCCTCTTCAATCTTGATCTTGGCCGAGGTGCGACGACGGGTGGCCGACTTGGATCGCTCATTGGAGGGGGAATCGAGCACCTCGTTCTCGCTGCCGTCGAACACGGAGCTGTTGCGGGTGACACGACGGCCGGGGGTTTCAATGAACCCAGGGCGATCCATTTTCCTATACAAAGGAGGGAATGTTAATTAGCCTGACAGAAACGTACAAGACAAAGTTCGCTGGGGGGAATTGGCAAGATATAACCACCATCTTGTATTCAGGGTGTGGATACGTCGCAACAGGGATCCGGTGGGAACTACTTACTTTGGGGTCTTCCCCGTTTGAGAACGGGTTAATGTCATGGTCGCTCAATCGGAAGACCAAAATTCCGACTGCAATTGAGGGAAAGGAGGAGAAAAAGAAGGTAAAGGGGAGCGAGAGTGGGTAAAAGCAAGAATGTTCTGAATGTTTACTTTGTTCACTCCCCGTATGATTACATAATATATTGAAAAATATTTTGACCCGGTTCTACATGTTTTCAGGCTTTATATCAAGTGTGGAAAGGCCATTTCTTTTTCTTTCAATTGCAGAGTAGAGCATTAATATAAGCCGCTGCAGAGCAATTGCGTTCAGTCAACTGTATGAACTACGTGAAAAATCATGTAACTATCTACGCAACCCAACGGAATACTTACAATTAAAGGGGGGAAACATTTAACGTTACTGCAAATTACCGGGACGTAGACCTTCCGTGCACCTCCCCACAAAGCAATTTAACTAGTTATAGCCGATATATTCTGAATTGCTGAGATGGTCCATGGCTCTAGTGTAGTGGGGGCTCGTTGTCAACTGCCTCTTTGTCGTGCCAAGTCCTTCATGGCTTGGAATCTGGAGTAAATGGACATTCTCTGTACCACTGAACATAATATTATTCTACTAAATTCGTCTTAAATGTGTCCTGTTCCTGTTTGACATTTGTATTCTTTTTCACAGTTGTTGGTGACACTTTCTTCAAGCATTTCTATTCCGCAAAAGAAAGTGATTGGTAAAAGTGTACTGTATCTGTATTCAAGGTCTGTATTTGTATGTTTATTTTCATTCGTGTCGTAGAAAATCCAACAGTAAAACTGGAATGCGAACTTAGAACGTATTCGCACAAGACTCAGAAACATCCGGTGAGATGGTAAATATAATAATGTAGTAGAGGATGATGGGGATCAAGGAAGGTAAAAACAATAAAACTCCAACCCATGCTCTCCAATGTATAAAACTTGGATCCATATAGACAACAGAGAGAGAGGACTCCCCAAGTAGAGATTTACGCTCCTCTTTGAATGTTAGTAGACATCAAGGTGATCTTGTTTTTCTTCTTTTTCTTGCCGCCAGTTGATGGACCAGGATTTTGATCTGCAATAGCTGTTTGAGCCATTAGATCAGACTCTTGCTGAGCGAACAGCTCATCTTCCCAACCCTGTCGCCAGCCGTCGCTGGGAACAACTCGTGGAGCTTCAAGGCTGGGTGAGAGCGAGGCCACTGCCGTTGTTCCCCAGACAGTACGGGTGCCTGGGGGCTAGTAGAAGGGGAGGCCAAAGCCCCAAATCCTGACGATGCGCGTGGAGGAGAGGCCGATGAAGTGCCGGCGTCGAACAGCGAAGGGTCAACATTGTTAGGCAGCGGGTGGAAATCACGAGCAGAGAAAGGAGCTTCACTGGAACCTCCAAAGCTTGGTCGCTTGCGCCGAGCAGCAGCCCAACGTTCGTCATCTTCTTTTTTCTCCGCACGGATCCGATCCTTTTCTTCTCGTGCTTCCTTCTCTCGATTACGCTTTCGCCTTCTATCGGTCTCAGTGCGAAATTGTGCCAAAATCTCAGGGACAACTACGTCCCTCCAATCACACTCGAGAAAGTTGACCTCACATCCTTGTGGAAGGTGTCCGAGGTATTTCACTCGCTTGCGGAGTTCATCATCAATGATATGACCAGTTGATATGTGCTCCACTCGTGGTAGAATAGTTGCAGGGAATTGTCCATATTCCCCAAATGCAGCCTTTAAAATGCGGATGTCGAGAGGCGAGAGATAAAACTGAGGTAAGGCCTGATAGAAATAATAGGGCTGTTCTGACCCGGAAGACGGCTGCTTTTCCTTGCTGCGGCCTTTGTCTTTGGACTTGGAGCTGGGTTCTATATCAAGGTGGACACCGTCCATAGCATGGGAAAGGTGGTCTGGTTCATCTGATGTAGCTGGCGTAGACGTGAAAGTTGCTGAAGAAGTACTTGCAGACGCCGGTACAACAGAGCGTTCCTTGGCTGGCCGGACCTCGGGCGGATTGCCAATACCTTTCAGCTTCTCTTTGGCTTCTGTGATGGAACCGATTGCCTTTCGCGTCCAGGTATTTTCATCACCAAAAAGAAGCTCATCCTCAACTTCCTGTTTGCGGAGATCCTCAATTTCGGAATCATACTGGGAGATCATGTATTCTTCACCTCCTTTCATGATTCGGGCATAGTCTGCTACTTCCGCAACATGATACCATGGAATATCCTCGCCTGGTCCAAGTGTCTCGGACCCATCACGAGGAAGAGCAAGGGTACTGCCTGATCCTCGCTTCATCAGTCGCAGTACCACATCACCGCCTTCAACAGGTAGATCGCCTTCCTGGCCACGGAACCACCGAACAGGACGGGTCTCTGAAATGTAGATAGAGTCCCAGCAAATGGGACACTTCTTCCACCGGTGCCGTTTTTCAGGCACAGAGTTGTCATCATCGGACGAGTGCATGTATCGAATAAGACATGGGAGACAGAAGATGTGACCACATCGTGCCATTCGTGGCGCTACCGGAGTAGACAAGCAAATAGGACAACCGGCAGCCTGTGTCTGAGCAGAAGCAAGCACTTGAAGAACAGAGGCCCAGTCGAGATGAACGTCTGCGTTGGCTGCTTGCGCATGGAAGTTTTGATTCGGCATCACGATAAATCTGTAATTTGCATGAACATAACGTGCTTTATCCACAGTACCTGCTCCCCAGGAGGTGTACCGCCGGACATTGCGAGGAGGCGGTTGGTATTGCGGGCGTGGAGGGAGGGAGAAGTTCATCAAGTGAGTGATGGAAGTCTGTCCCTTACGACTGGTAGTTGACTTCATGGCGGCCTAAGTCGGATTCGAGGTCAGCAGGCGACTCTTATTCAAGATAAACCTGTTAACCCACCGATTCGTTATACTCGTCATCATCCAACAGCCGAGGTTTTCTCTGCCGATTGTGTTGGTTCTTACGAGCCTGGTTATTCCTTGGAGCAGGTGAGTTCCTGGAGGATGGACCGGCTTTGAAATTTCCAGAGCTTCCACGTCTCTGAAAGCTGTTTTCCGTGGGAGCTGTGGGGTGGTATGCTGGAGACGAGATAGTAGAGATGTTTACCGCTTTTGAAGGAGGCGGATTTTGTCCTGCATTGGATGACATCTCTCGGGAATGTTGACCGTGCACCAACAAACGTCCAGCCTTGCTGCAGAAAGCGGCTTAATGGGAACGAGGACCAACAAGCTGTTGGAAGGCGAGGGGCTTTGGATAAACCGGCTGATAAGAGGCCAATCAGCTCTCAGATTGCTCTCAGCTAGTCCTCAAATTGAGTCATCCACCAAGTTTAGACTGGAACTAGAGAAAAGAATGAACAGTGGCCGCAAAGGCCTTGTAAGAATAACGTGTAGACCGAGCCAGGACGGCCCTCAGGGTGCCAGTTGATGTACAGAAGTCCGAGGAGGGGCGACGGTTACATAACCGCCGTAGCTCACGTGATCTAACCAATTCGCTCTTCAGGTACATTTCGTTTGACGCATCGAGGCCTGCTGCCTCATCTCGTATTTCTTTGTTTCTTTTCACTGGCCTCTCATCCAACTTTTCGGCTCCTTCCGCGTGAGAGCGACTTGTACAGTGATCTTTTTTCTTTTACTGCGACGGAATTTGCCATCTCCTTCCAAACAGTTCCAGCGGTCCAACCCAACAACTCTCCCCAACCTATCCTCAGTCTTCGCCTAGCAATATAATTTACACACCGCCGAGGCCATTATGGCTGCGTAAATGCGCCCGCAGCTTCATATTTAGGTCCAACTTGACTACCATCGCGTATGGCATTCATTTGAGGTAAACGCGTGACCAACCGTCAAGGCAATTTCTCTCTAGCCTGGTCAAAATGAATCATCATCTGCCCGCAATGCAGCATGGGCAGCCCGTGCCTCCCCAGCGACGCCAGCAGGATTTTCCCTATAACACCGTTCCCCCGAACATGCGCTCTTCGCCATACATGGGGTACCATCCACACATGAATGGCAACATACCTCAGTCCTTCGCACCGCACGCATACCCTCAATGGTACCCGCCATATGGCCATATTCAACAGATGCCGCAACGTCCATACCAGCCGCATCCTTATAGCCCAATGATCGTATCCTCATACCCTCATTCGCAACCTGTTATGGCACCCACTCATCTCCCCCTCATTCGATGCCGATGCAACAAAGAATCCCGACTCCTCTACAACCGACAATGTCTCCATCCATCCCGATTTCGTCGTTTCAACCCGAAATGCACGAACATCCCGCCGTGCTACCTCAACCTGTTCAAGTATATCCTGTCGCTTCCCCATCTCCGCGATGGGAGCCGAAGTCAAGCCTTCCACCTAAGCCCGCCTTCACCGCGCCTGTGAGTTCCCATCACAAATCCTATCTAAACCATACCCGAATGCTCACTAACAAACAATATAGCTTCCTTGGCTGTCTGTCCCCGAGCAGCCTTTCCCGGCTAGAGTCCCACGCAGACGTCGCAAGGGCCGTGTAATGCAATATTCGGTTGAACTGCCTGATAAAGACGCGCAAAAGGTCACTGAGGTCGACAATCAAGAAGAAACTAAGCCGTCATCATCTGTTCAAGCACCCTCGGAGCCCCAAACCCCGACTACTACATTCCAACAATCGGATACCGACTCCACGCAGCCTACCACACCTTCCTCCACGGCAAGATCACAGGCTCACTCCAAGTCTTCAAAGCCTGCCCCTGCTCCCGTTGTCCCAGTAGTGCCGAATGTCCCAGCCACCCCACGTCGTCATACCAAAGACAGCAGCAGCGTCACATCTGGAACGCCCAAATCTACTGCAGCGACTACTGTAGAGACGGAAACTGACACGGCTCCTGTCGCTGAAGCCAAGACAAGTTCTCCTGTTCCTGCCACAAACAAGCGCTGGGCCGATCTGGTCCGCTCCAAGCCATCTGCAAAGCCAGCGGGCACCGCCGCCTCCGCCTCGGTCACATCGAATGGAGTACCTCAGAAGGGCGAATCGCTTGCAGATGTCCTGGTCACCCTGGGTGAGGATGTAACTCAGTACAGTGATAAGATTGCGTTCCTGGAGCCTCGAGGTCTTGTCAACACTGGAAACATGTGCTACATGAACTCGGTGTTGCAAATTCTTGTCTCGTGTACGCCATTTTACCAGTTCCTTGATCATCTTGGCCGCCGAGCTTCGCATAGCTTCCATAGCGATCTTCCTTTGATCGACGCGATGATTATGTTCATGAAAGAGTTCCGCGTTATCGACGCTGCAACTTCGGAAGATCAGCTGCGCCTTAGATTGAAGCCTACCGAGCTTGAGCAATATGGTGAAGCTTTCATTCCTGAGTTTGTCTACGAAATGGTCCGACAGCTACCAAGATTCAGAGACATGCGACGTGGCCACCAACAAGATGCCCAAGAATTCCTTGGGTTCCTTCTTGAGGAAATGCACGAGGAGTGTGCCCGTGCTGCCAAGTATACATCGGTCAAAACCGAAGAATCCGATGATTCTGGCGCTGATGGTTGGCTGGAGGTTGGCCACAAGCAAAAGGCAGCGGTGACACAACTATCTGGCTCCATCGCCACGGAGTCTCCAGTCACTAGAATCTTTGGTGGCAAGCTTCGATCAGAATTTAAGGTGCCCGGAAACAAGACTTCTGTCACCTTGGAACCTTATCAACCCTTGCAACTGGATATCGGCTCGCATGATGTTCACAACATTCTCGACGCTCTTAAGGGTCTGACCAAGCCAGAGAGTATCCAGGGCGATTTCAACTCATCGCGTGGTCCCAACGTCACTGCCACGAAACAAATCTTCATTGAGACCTTGCCTCCTGTCCTTATCCTTCATCTGAAGCGATTCCAATATGACAGTTCTACTGGAGCCACCCAGAAGATTTGGAAGAAGGTCGGATATCCTCTGGATTTGGAGCTGCCACGGGAGGTTTTCCCGGCCCACCAGCGTAACGCTATGGCGGCCCAGGGAGGTCCCCCTAAGTATCGTCTTATGGGAGTCATTTACCACCACGGAAAGAACGCCAGCGGCGGCCACTACACGGTCGATGTTCGTCGCCAGGAAGGCTTGGAATGGATCCGTATGGACGATACTATCATCCGTCGCGTTCGCAGCGAAGACGTGGCGGAAGCTGGTGGCGAGGAAGATCCCAAGGTACTTGCTGCGGCTCTGGAACAACACAAGCAGAACAAGACTCTCAACGGCAACATCTTCGACCACATTGACCAGGATGACATGGACTCAGCTGATAGCGACAAGGGCTGGAGCCAGGTCAACGGCAATGGTATCAGCGGACATGCGAGCAAGAAATCTGTCAACGGAGTCACTCCGTCCCCCGGTCATTCGTCTGGCGTGCGTACTCCAATTGGCCGCTTTGGCTCCCGCGATAACAAGGTTGCCTACCTGCTGTTCTACCAACGCATGGATTGAGCCTCTAGCAGTAAAAGGGTCCTTTTGACATGGTCCTTTACGCAGCCATCTCGTCCAGCCCCAGCAGTAGGCTAGACATTTTCTTCCATGCATTCAAAAGCATCATACCCTTAGTTTCTGCGGCATCGAATTCTGTGTCGCTTCTACAAATCCATGCATTGAACCCTCACTTGCAGCGATTACCTCCGCCTGTTTTAACAGGCCATACATATCATTTCACCACAGCGGCGTGCTTGAATCCCCCAGCTCGCCATTGCACCTGAACACAATACAGTGGGCTCGTCACTGGAGGATGCGGCATAGAGTATGGCGGACCCTTTGCATTACATCCATCGCAGCATCTCGAATTTCCACACAGCCCGGACCTCAATTCCGTGGCTCATCACCATCTTCTACCTCTGCTTTACAAGCATTCTCACTCATGGGACGGTCCTAACCTTTTCCCCTTTTGCCTTTAATGTGCCATCATGAACTTCGGGCAATCTTCAACTTTGCAATACCCATTGTCTCTTGAGCCACGTCATTTTCTTCCTTTTTCATCTATCTCCGGGCTGTATCTTATGGGAACGTCGAATCTCGGTTTTTATATCCCCTTTCCGTTTTCTCATGGACACTTTCGAAGCCATATTTTGGCCTTGCGCAAGAGGCGCAGGGAGGGCGGAGGGAATAGCCATTATGCTACTTTCTTCCACGTTGCCTTCCGATTTACTTTGCTTTTCCTTTTATGTACTTTGCCATGTCGATCGATATTTGGCCATGGACGCAGGAGAATCTGTGACGATGTCATGAATTTCCTTGCTCTGATTTTTTGTTTGCATAGATCGCGGGTGTGAAAAAAGGGGCTGAGTTTGTTTAGCCCGGGGCGTCGGGGTCATCCGAGACTTGTTGGTTGGGAGGTGATACGAGCGAGATGTGGAAGCTACACGGTGTGAGGAAGGGATTGGAGTGCCGAAGGAAGGGCCAAGGTGGCCTGCTGGTGGTTTGGATGGCTATCTGCATCTAAGCGAGGAGAGAATGTCGGGACGTAGGTATACTTTAAAAGCCTGTCTTTACAAAAAAAATTTCAAAGGAAGTTTATCTCAAGATTGTTTTGGGGTATGTAGTGTGGGTTGTAGTTATCCGGTTGCATGTTCATACATTGGTCTAAGAGTCAGGGTCAGATTTAGCCCTGAGATATTTGCAAGATAGCCGTGCTTCAGCTTAAGCATGGAAGACGGGTCTTTCAGGTCCATCCTCTTTCTCTTCATCGCCTTCTTCCACATACTCGAAACCAAGAGCTCGCCAATTCAATTCTTTTCTCCAGTGCAGCCCGTAGTATCCCCTCTCCTCTTGTCCTTCCGTATCAGCCTCGGCAGAGGTATGACCGTTAGCACCAGTATCCTCATGATCGATCTGATCAGTGGTAGGAGCAACAACCGGTTCAGAGGCAAGACCTCCACTTTCCAACCTCCCACGTCTGGGGAAAATTACTGCCCGGAATCGCGAAAGGAGCATTCCCATGGAACAGCATAGGCAAGGCTCGTGGGAAAGATAGACATCCAGGTCTGTACAAAGATAACCGCCCTGGGAGCGGGTGCGGATGCGGGAAGTTGCTGAGGTTGTAGTTGGTATGGGGGGATCAGAGACAGCCGCTGTAGAAGGAGGAGGGGCAGGTAAAGGCGGGTGATCAAGCTGAGACTGCTCGGGGTTGGATGGGTCGATGGCAGAGCAAGACTCGGGGTTTGGTTGCTCGTGTTTCCTCTTTTTCGGAGAGGACGGAGAAAAGGATGCTTCGTCAATATTGGTACCTGAAGTACCAGAACGATGGCGGTACAAGAAGTATGATTCGAGCGGGCTCAATTTCGCCGTATCTTCTGAGTGTCCTAGATTTGATGGGTCTGTAGTCGATGCAGTCACATCACCACGGTTATCGTTCTCTCGTCGCCAGCGGGCAACAAGGTCTGCTGCGCGCATCAATGCGTGCAATTCGGGCCCGCCTTCGATATCTGCATTGTATGTGGCGCTGGCTGGGTTCGGTGCTACACCGGGATGTAGCTGTGCCTGGGAGGGGGCACCAGCCTCGGAGCGGGAGTATCGCGCATCGCCGGCAACTGCAAGAACTGCTTCATCCCAATCGGCTGTCTCGTCAGCTCCAGACTCCCAGCTTGCGGCAGAGAGCTCCTCAATGGCCGGGTCGACTATCACTGCGCCTACACCGCGGCCGAGCCCGGATTGTTCTGCTTCCTCTGCGACTTTGCGCGCGAGGGATAAATAGTATCCAGCCCGTGGCTCAATGGATTCCTGTGCGCGATTCAAGGTCTGAGGAGGCGGGGCGACTGTTGAGCGAGGTGCAGCCGGGTTGAAAACCACCGGCCAGAGGGTCTTGGTCCATGCATCAGCCTGTTTGGCGTTGAAGGGTGGGTAGAGAGGAATTCTGATGGGATGTAGATAGATCTCTGGGCTTGGGGAATCGGGCGGCGAGGCTTCTTCGGGGGTCTGGCCTGGGGTGGTGGGTGCAGCATTCGGCGCAAATGGAGCGAGTAGAGCCTGAAGTTTGTCAAGGGCAGGCAGGGGAGGGGAGATAAGGACAAAGATCGTCTGCACTGGTGCCGTCAAAGGTGCGCTTTGTTCTTCAATTGCTGATCGCAGCTGCGGTGGGAGTATCTCTCTTTTGGCAAAGCGACGGAGGTGAGGTAGTGGGAGGGAAGGGTCTTTTGGGAAGGCAGAGTCGAGAGCCCTGGATGAGAGATTGTCAATTCCGGTCTCAGTCTTATTAGTAAAAAGGAAAGCGACTCACTTGATTACTTTGGATGCAGATTTCACGTTGACTTCTGCGACATAGGCGTCGGCTGTTCCTGGGTTAGTCTTGATGTCGCAAGAGGATGTCACATACCAACCATACCAAAATCTTCTGGAGGTCTTGTCTCTTGAATGGTCCGAATGGGGGTGACCTTCCCGCAGAGGGGCTGGAGGTCCCTGATAGTCTTTTCAATGTCCATTGTGGTAGCGTCAAAAAATGAAAATATCCATGGGCAACGTATTGGAGTATCGCTCCACCGCGGGGCTAAAATGAAGCGGGACAAAACATGTTCATGTCCGTCACACCGGTTTCAATGGCAGTCTGAGAGACACCAAAAGAGGAGGACTGGCATTCAGGTCTCAGGCATGGCAACCTCAATTGTTCAAGTGAAAGAGATAAGGAAGAAGTTCAAGTCGGAGACAAAAAAAAAGGGAAAGCTATACAAAGAGCAAACATTGCAAACGTCAGTCCCGGCCTTTTTGGTCTACGGAGATACGGAGATGCTCGGTGTTACAGAGTTGAATATACAAAGTTTGTGTATTTTAAGACAAAAGTGAAGATTGGGAATTTGATCGTAGGTACCAGTCATCACCCATAAGATATCAAACGCCGGATCGTTCCGCTGTAAATGAATCGCTGAAAAGGAACATGGCATCGCCCATCCACCCTTGATATATGCTGAGATAGATCCCTGCTCTATAGTGCCATTACGTCTGATGTGTGCGTTCCTCAATATTAGAACAAAGGAAACCAATGATGTAGAGGACTACATCAGCGTCCCTGAAATGCAAGTCGTACGTATTAAATCACACCTCGAGTGACTCGGTGATGAGATGAAGAATCCACACATGCACAGCTGACTCGAGACCGGCCCGAGTTCGCTGTGGCAAAACAATGTTTGTGCCGAGTCCGCATCGGGGGCCCCGGGTGATTGCGCGTTGGTCTAGCCTGACGCTGGAGCAATACCTGTTGCAGGTGCAATACCGGGTGGCCCGGCCATGGTATCGCCGTTGCTGCAGGTGTGTTCAATCTCAAAACCGTCGCATCGATCAACGAGGCTTTGATAGTAGTCCACAAGCACTTCCGGTTGTGGGACGATCCGCCATTCGACTCGGAAGAGGAATTCCAGTTCAAGCATGGCCAATTCCGTCATGCCAATTCCGCCAACTCGAGCATACGTTTTGTTGGTCCAGAAGCTGTCGCTCAGTCCTTTGCTGGCGACAGTAGCGCTGGCGATTAGGAATCGATGGATGGTCAGACTAGACACGGTGAAAGCGGGATACAGCGCGCAAAGTCGATCGATATAGTAGACCATACTGAGAAGAATGGGGGGTGAGAGAGTGGCGTGAGTCGTCAGTCGCTGCAGGTAATCTTGTACGGAGATTCGGGGCGGAGAACGTGAGTGGAAGCGAGTTAGACGACCCTGGTGTAGTGGAATCTTGTCGTTGAATCGGATCAGCTCCATGAGCATGCTGGAAATCAGCACTACCATGTCACGCGGCTCTGCGAATTCGTATTCCGCGGGCAAAATCTTCACCTCCGGCTTGGAGGCTCGCAAGCGCTTCGACTGGGGACTCTCCAAGTCCTGGCCATCGGACTGACCCCCCGGCGTCGCAGCCGGTGGGTGATGGTCACTTTGGCTATTGCGCTTGTTGGAGCCTGATGTGGTAGGGGCGAGCATCGAGGGGGCGGTGGAGGAAGCCGGGGCTGGGTTGGCAGAGGCTGTCGCTGTGGTCACAGCGGCAGTGGAGGAACTGGCTTGGGGGGCGGTGGTGGCTAAGGCCGAACTGTTCGGGGTCTTCAGAGAATCAGATGCAGATGCGCGTCTGTGTTGAAGATCCCCTGGGGTTTCAGGAGAGGAGGGATCGACGGTATGTCGATTCAAGGCCGAACGAAGTTCCTCAATGGCCAGACGCGAGGAACGAGGACTATTGAATTGTGGAGCGCCAGTAGGTTCATAGTGTAAATGCGATCCGGAAGTAGGGAGTGGGGAGCGCAAAGCAGCCGACGAGGGCGAGGGCGAAGATGCCAACATAGTGGAATGTTACCAAACCGAGCATTCACAGTGCAAGGTCGGACCACGTGGGTGCACAGTCAACGGGGCGCTGACGCTTGTTTAGGTGCACGGCCGGCCTCATCCTAGGCTCAAAGGATGAAAAGCAAGCAAGGGCTGTAAAGAGGCGAGAAAGAAGAGAGGGGAACAATAGTCTGGGATGACTCTGTAGAAGTGAAAATCTTGATTTCTTCGTAGTGAGGTAATTACATTCAGCCCGTCACTGGCGGGAGTGGTCCCCATGACTGTATTATTACGGCATATTGTATTTTATCTTGGCAGGTCGGATTACTTCTATTGTGAGTGGTTATATTGTTTGATACCAGCATTGGCAGTAGAGATCCAAGCATGCTAGAACGGTCTAGAGTGTCGGGGTACATTTGGGTCCTTCTTATAGGTCTCTAGGCCTTAGTCTGCAGCTTAAGGTAGGCTATTAGTGTACACACCACTAATAGCGTATGAAAAGGCTTCCCAGATATTCTATAGTAGGCAATATTCAGCTACACAACATGGATGGACTTACTTTACATTCAAAAGCATAGAAATCAACGCCGTATCCCCCAATATCCCAGCAATCCTGTATACTTCGTGCCGATATTCCGGTATTGGGCGGTACCCGCTTCCGGCGGCGGTGACGTCGGGCAGAACAAAGTGCGGAGTACTGCGCTTCGGTTGCGGGATCTGACCTCCGGCGTTACTATTCCGGCCATCAAGTTGCTTCACTAATTTACTAATTTTTACATATATCTTTCAATTATCGCGGCAACTCCCCAGGAAAACCCTCAATATATCTATTCAACGTGTCACTGGGAACCTCCCGCTGGGAGGGGTGGTCGCCGGATGATGACGCGAGCTGCCGCACCGCCGATTCTGGAGCAGCTCCAAAGCGCCGAATCGGTCTCTGCTCAGATTACAGCTCTACGAGCTTTGAAAAATGAACTGATCGGCCATGACCAGCGCAAGGAGGCCCTCGTTGCTGAGGGTATCATACCCGCCCTTTCACAGGTGCTGACGTCGAGATGGCCAGCAACGAATCAGAATGAATCCGCCCTGCCTCAAGACCGATCAACCCAGAAAAGCCCAGAAGACTGTGAGGCCTGTCTTCAAGCAACTTTGGTTGTGGGAAGCTTGGCACAAGGTATGTGAACATTGGAGCTTCGCCTCTGTTGTCATATCAAGCGTGTTAACTGATGCTACTATGGACAGGTGGACCGACCTTTCTTACTCCGATATTTGCCAGCAACATATTGCCAAACGTTCTTTCAATACTTGCGTCAGAAGATTGCCCAGAATCCTTCTGTCTTCCCATTCTACGGCTTCTGAACACAATTGCAGACCGACTACCGCTGCAAAGTCAGGAAAAATGGCCTCGAGACACCCAGCTCGCTGATCTGGTCTTTTCGGCTTCAAATGTCTACTCTCTCAAACGAATTATCCTCCAGGAATACAAGAACCTGCGCAGCCAGGCCGCCATTGAGCTATCTGCAGCTCTGATCGGCAAACTTTGCACCGAGGAAGCTCATAAGACTGCCATTGCTCTATCTGGGACTCTGGATGCCCTGGCTCTCAAGGTTGCCTCGTTCGTTGTGGCTCAGGGATTTGTTCTACCTGGTGCAGACGGCGATCTACCACTCCCGGCCCCAGAATCCGCCCGTCTTGCGCCAATTCTGCGGGCAGTTAGTGTTACTATTGAGCAGTCTAAGTGGAGGGCTGAACACTTTTTGTCCTCGCCAGGCATTACCATGGTGTTCCCAAAGCAAGTTCCAGACTTTGCACCGGCAGACATCAAGAAAGCTCCCTGGGGCCATACTTATCTGTCTGGCTCTGCAGTACCCCGTCACCCCGGAGCTAATCCCATAGATCAGCTTTTGCCCTCAATTCCCCAAGCACACGTCAAGTCATCATCCAGCTCTACTAATTTCCCACCTCTTGGCTATGGGGGCTCACAACGCCGACACAGCCATTCTTTCCCGACAGCATTTTCACTTCCTGAGACACCTACCCCGGAAGAAGATGAGAACTCTATTGTGCCCTGGCTCATCTATATTATCCGCTCAGAAAGTGGCATGGTGCGATTGATGTCTGCCCGTCTCGTCACGGCGCTCTTTAGATTAGGGCTCGCCAAGAAACACAGAGTTTCGACCTTCAGTTATCTGTTGATCCCCGCTTTGGTTGAGATGCTCAACAAAGATTTCCGCATATCAGAAGAGGATGGTGCTAACTACGACGGCCTGCTCCCGCCGATTCAACGCCTCAAAGAAGAGGCACCGGCAGTGCTAGCCAGCTTGGTCATGGACGACCAGGAGCTGCAGAGACATGCAGTGGAAGGCAACGCGCTCAAGAGATTATCACAACTCCTCAAGGAGACCTACAATCCTGTTCCAGACAGCAACCGGCCGATGTGGAGTGCAGAGGATGCCCCGGCCCGGGATCTTGAGTCACTTCCATTGGAGTGCCGGCTCGGGCCTTCAGGCTACTCCCCGGCTCTATGTCATATAATGCGTTACCGAGAGAACATTCTGAAGGCGTTGGCGGCGCTCGTTCCATTCAAGGATGAGTACCGCAAAGCGATTTGCGAGCAAGGCGTGGTACCTTACATTATCGATGCACTCAAGCCACGGCCTAGTGATGCACCGGCCGACACCTCCATGCCCAAAAATACTGCAGAGGATGGCAACCCAATCCCTACAATCCTAGCTGCTTGTGGCACAGCTCGCATGCTGACAAGATCGGTGAGTGTGTTGAGGACAAGCCTTATCGATGCTGGTGTGGCTGAGCCACTGTTCGCCCTCATTCGACATTCCGACATAGAAGTGCAAATCGCAGCTACAGCAACAATCTCCAACTTGGCTTTGGACTTTAGCCCCATGAGAGAGGTTTGTCGATGTCTTGTCATCTAGCACATCGAGCTCACTGCTAACACTTTTCTCAGTCCATAGTTTCTGCCAACATCATTCCCATTCTTTGCGAACACGCCCGCTCACCCAACATCAAACTACAGATTGAATCATTATGGGCAATCAAGCACCTGGTCTATGACACTACAATCGACATCAGAATAAAGATCGTTGAGAACCTTACACCCCAATGGATCATGCAGGTCCTCTCCCGGGATCCAGTCCGTGCAGTGTCCAGACAGAGCGTGGAAGAAGAGATAGATCAGAACGCCGGGATTGCGATGGGTCGATCTAACTCGGCGGGGGAACAGGTCGACATTCTGAACCCAATGGAAGTGTCCGCTCAATGGGACGAAGATTTCAAGATGACTGATACCATGCCTCCTTCGAAGATGAGCCTGGAAATGTTTGTGCAAGATGCAAGCCGTCGACGCAAACTTGTTTTGAACGGATCTCTGGCACAAACGACACAGTCTCGACACGACGACATTGCCGTTCAGGAGCAGACATTCGACCTGCTACGCAACGTTACCTGTGGCGACCACGCGACCGAGATGATCGACTATCTCTTCAAAGAGATCGGTCAGAATGAGTTTCTGGATACAATCGCGGAAGCTCTTCGACCACGAACCATCCAGCTCCCCCACCGCCGAGAAGTGGGCAGTCAGGCCAACCAAAACCTCCGCATCCCCAAGGAAATCATCATCGCAGTCGCCGCCCTCCTCATTCATTTGGCAGCCGGACACCCACGCCACCGCCGTGCTGTTACATTCCACCGGAGCATATTGCCCCATCTGGCGAACTACCTCAACCATCCCAATAAAGATGTGCGACGAACCTGTGTCTGGGTGACTATCAACCTCGCTTTCGAGGAAGATCAGAATGACTTCGAGGGCTGCCGGGAGCGAGCAATCCGGCTTCGCTCGCTTGGATTTGGGGAACGGTTGGCTGCTCTTCAGGACGATGTAGACCTGGATATAAGGGAGCGCATTAAAGTTGTGTTGCATTTCTTGAACAGATTGGCCCCTACCTCATAATTTTTACATTCAAATTCACAAGGAATGCTTTATGAACTGGAGTATAGGTAGCAACATTTGTATATTTCCATTTTGGCTCTTGTACTCGGTATTTTTTATTTTTATTTTTTTATTTTTGATATGAAGTCCTGGGGAGCCTTCCAAGGTTGGAAAGCACTGCATAGAGAGATCTTATCGATAAGAGTACCTGTGGAGAAAATACGTCATAGCCTTCGTCCTGTTCACATCACTCTATGGAGTATCTCTCCTAACATCTCAATTGCAATAACTCTTCTCAGCCTAACTAGAAGCCCAAAAAGTAACACACCAAAAATGACCTCTGTACCACAGCCCATTCTCCAAGCCCTGTCACTCCCCAGTCCATCCAAGGTCAACCTCTCCGGCCTTGGCTCAGGCTTCACAAGCACAGGTGCAATCCGCGCCCAAGTCCCAGGAAAAGATGGCGCCGAAGAAGAGCGCCGGTACTTCGTGAAAACAGCAACAAATGGCAAAGCCGCCGAAGAAATGTTCCAAGGAGAATACGAATCCCTCAACGCAATCGCCGACTCAGTACCGGGATTCTGCCCACGAGCCCTCGCCTGCGGACCACTAGACAAAGACGGCACAAACGCGAAGGGCTACTTTCTTGTAACGGAATTTCTCGAACTCGGAGGTGCCACGAGTCGCAGCAAGGGTGACGAAACTACACCCACTACACTTGCCCACAGATTGGGCAAGCTACATACCACGCCCGCACCTGCAGACCCAGAAACCGGCCGGCGCAGATTCGGATTTCCCGTGCCGACTTTCTGTGGTGATACAAAACAGCCAAACCGGTTTCATGATAGCTGGGCTGACTTCTATGCGAACGAGCGGCTTCTCACGGTCCTGGCTACCTCCGAAGAACGCAATGGGCGGGACGAGGGTCTCCGCGAGGCTGTTGAACAAACGGCTTATAAGGTTGTGCCGCGGCTGCTAGGTGATGATCATCTGGGGTATAATGTCAATGGCGAGGGAGAGGGTATCGTGCCTGTTGTTATCCATGGGGATTTGTGGAGTGGAAATGCGGATCGGGGTCGTATATTGGGGACCGGTCGGGATGAGACGCCTGGTGATGTTGTTTATGATTCTTCTGCTTGCTATGGGCATAGTGAGTTTGAACTTGGGATTATGCATATGTTTGGTGGGTTTGGGTCGCGGTTCTTTGATCAGTATCATCGTATTGTGCCGAAGACCGAGCCTGTTGCGGAGTATGCCGATCGGGTTGAGTTGTACGAACTGTGAGTTTCTCTGGGTCTTTGTTTCTTTCCGCGTTTACTGATCCTTTCTGGCCAGGTATCACCATCTGAATCATCATGCTATCTTTGGTGGAGGGTATCGCTCTGGTGCTATGTCGATCATGCAGAAGTTGATCAAGAAGTATGGAAAGGACTAAATGGACTTTTGGTGACTTGTTGCGAGAAGTTGAATTAAATCAAGAACCACCTTGTTTGGGAAGTACCTACCCATGAATTTGATTCGTCCTTCATTTTTCTCCTCGTCCTGTAGAGCAACCAGATCCTGATTTAGGAAATCCATTCAACATGTGGTGCGATTTTAAGGGTATCTCCCCACCTGGAGAGATATACCAACAACACTATAGCAAATTCAACAGGGAAATGCAAGACCTAATTGGAATTTATGTGTTGAAGCGAGAACATCCAAAAGCTAACTTCTATACCGAGGGAGTACTCCATATATGATTGCAGTATACGTCGGGCGGTGTAACCATTTCCTACAACACGTGACCCTGGATATCAATTCATCGGTGATTGTTCGTCTTCACGTTGCAACGTCCGGGAATATTGCTCGGGATTACCATCCATCTAGGAGCATTGCGGCTCCAAAATCTACCATGGAGCGTGTTATAAGGGACGTATCCCCCCGTGGGGGCCCGACGATGAAACCCAATCCGCCTGCACTGCCAGCCATCCACCCGTCTTTTATACAGGTGGCCAACCCATACATCTTCGAACAAACAGTCCAAAGCTGTATCGAGTCGATGGGTATTAGCCCCACTCGCGAGAATTCCTTGCGTCTCCAGGGCGTGGCGTGGATTGACAACGTGCGGAAAGCACTCAACCTGTAAGTTGACCCCAAGTCTGATGTGCAGAGCAAGATCGATTTGTATCAAGATACTGATCAAATTCAAAGGCCTATCCGGACTTTCAACACGGCTGTGGGGTACTACCACCGGTTTCGGTTAATGCATCCAGACAATGAGTACAACTTCGCGGTAAGTTCTCTCGGTTGTTGCTGAACGAAGCTAGTCTGACCAGTACACAGGATGCGGCGGCAGCAGCCTTGTTCACAGCGTGCAAGATTGAAGACACGCTCAAAAAGTCACGAGATATCGTCTGCGCGGCGTACAATCTCAAATTATCACCATCGGAGCACCTGGCAGCAGATGACCCTGTAAGTCGTGATGCCCGAGACATTGAGAATGACAGAGTGCTAACACTTCTTCCAAGATGTTTGAAACCAATGCGCGCGGGGTCATCGGCCTCGAGCGCCTAATGCTGGAAGCCTCTGGCTTCGACTTCCGAACTCGGCATCCACAGAAGACTCTGATGAAGCTAGGGCGGCGTTACGGTCACCCGCAAGGATCAGAGGTTTCCAATCTCGCCTACCGTATCTCAATAGATCTTTACCGCACATTTTCACCCATCAAGCAGAGTTCATCAACGATGGCTTATAGCTCCCTCGAGCTTGCAGGACGGCTCTTGGACCAACGCATCGAACCGGTCGAGATCGGGGTGGACTATGCACATTGGAACACAAACCGCACGGATGTCATGGGTATGTTTCTTTGGTGATGTTCATCAAACCTACCTCTCGCCTTCGTTAGTCACCTTGGAGTCTCATAGCTGATGATCAACCTCAGAAACCATCTTCGACCTCCTAGAACTTTACACTCACTACCGCGGACAGACCACCGTCGGACCAGAGTTCCCTGCGGACAGATTCTTGACCGTCCGCATTCCACTCAACCAAGAAGCAAGCACACAGCATATCCCACGACACGCTCCGTGGGTTGACCAACCACGCAAGCCAGCCAATGGGACTATCAACCATGCAGGTTATCCCCCCAGACCTGCTCATCCATTAACACCCGTTGCTGCGAATGGTGATCGCCAACGAACAGGCGAGCGAGGTCGTGATGCTGCTGTGCGGTTCACGATTGATCCGATATGTGCAGATGATGAGAGGCAGCAGGTTGCGAGGTACTTCAATGTTGAAATGGAAGAGTATGAGGTCGAAGTGTAGAAAGAAGAGAGCGATGCTGATACTCCTCTGCGTTCCATGATGAGGACGACTGCCCGTCGACATACACAATCCACGATTTCCCGATACCCCAAACATCTATGAACAGCGCGTCGATAGAGATGCAAATGAAAAGACCCATCCTTAATGACCAAACTATTAATTTCGTAGAGCATCAAGGTTAGCTTGCAGCATCATGTAATGTGTGTAGTAGCACCACGTCAGAAATTGAGACGAAATATATGGATATAAAAAAGACAAAGTTCAGCTTCAACATTTGAATTGATAGCTATGTACAATCAACAGTCCATCCCAATCGCCACGCGTCTTAGACAGCGGCAAAATTAAAAGGGAACCAGACTGCGAGGTCAAAAAAAGAGCCTGGACATATCTTCACCATCCTCCCTCATCTACCTCTGTAGGAGGATATGTCCATCCCACACTTTGAAAATATAGCAATGCTCCAGATCGGTATCCCCCAACCGAGAAAATGAGTCATCAATTTGGGTTCAGTCCAGAGCCCGACATCAGGAAAAAAAAGAGAAAAAAGAAAAAAGTACTAAATCAATGTAAGGCAGAAAAAAAGAACAGCCATGAAGTGAAAAGGGATCAGCCCCGTGCCTCGGCATGCAAGATTGGTCGTCTTGATCCCGGTTCATTATTTTCCTTGCCATTGATAATTTTTGTCGGATTTGGATGTCGTGTTGAAAGACGGGTAAGGTAAGGCAGGTGGGGGTTGCTTATACATTTCATGCATGCAAATTTTGATGCTTGCATGCATATTTGGAGAAACCCAAGCTGGCCCCGAATGAAGCAAAAGGGAAGGCGGGTGGGGAGGTCGACACGGCATTCGCAATCGGTTGAGAGTCGCAAGGTGGAAAGCACGAGGTTGAGTAGTCTACCTCGGTATGGATGGAATCGGAGAAAGAAGAGTGTCATAAAGGTTGTAATTCTTCTCGGGGAGGTGGGACGTGTTCAGATTCATCGGCGCTTGAGCTCGGTGACGAGACACTCAAGGATCTAGGAGACTTTAGTAACTTGATATTTTAAACGAGCACCAAAGACACTTACCGATTCTGAAACGGCACCCTGGTTATACAGGTATTTGCCCAAGCCGCGCACGACCTCGAGCTGCTCATCAACTGTGAGGCCGTTGATGGCAGTCTCAATGATATCGCCCACGCTAGCTTTGTAGACAGCGATGAAGCTGTGGTAGTACATGTAAGCAAAGAAGCCCATGATGAACTGGCAGTCCATGCGGTCAGTGATACCACCGTGTCCGGGAATGGACTCGCCAAAGTCCTTGATCTTGAAAGTACGCTTCAGGCCAGATGCAAAAAATCCACCGAAAGGAGCGATCAGAGAAGCGAAAGTGGCGAAAGCCAGAATATGGAACTGGATGGGCTCCATGTGGAAGCTATAGTCCAGGCCGAAGAACTCAAGGGAGTAGACTTGGGTCATGAAGACTTGGTTTGGCACACACTCCAAACCAGTCAAGACGTTGGATCCCAGGTCGTTGACAGGGCAGATGAAGTACTTATAGCGCATGAGCAAGTTGGTCATGAAATAACCGAATCCAATGGTGCAAATCCAGGCGCCGAGGAAACCCTCGACTGTCTTCTTCGGGGAAAGCTGAATGAGTTGGGTGCGTCCAAAAGTGATACCACAGACGTAAGCAAAGATATCGTTGGTGATCACCAGCGACGCGGGGAGGAAGAACCAGATCATGCCCTCGAAAATGTTGTTCATGACAAAGTGAGCCTGGACAACGATCAGGTACAGAGCCATATGAGTCCAAGCAAACTGAGTAAATTGGAATCGGTAGTGTCCCTTCTGCAGAGATCCGACGAAAAACACGAATCCTAATGAAACAGATTAGCATAGACCAAAAGAGCATCGCCGAGGCACTTACCCATGACGTAGAGCGTGAAGCTGATGAAGCGGTGATGAGTTGCAAGTGGGAGAAGCACCTTATCAACCAGTAGGATGTGCTTGAAGTAGTAGATGACGCTCTCTCCATACAGGAAGTACATAGTCGTGGCCAAGAAATACCAATTCAGAGACTTGGTGAAGCGCAGGTTCTTCTCCTTATTGGGCACATTGGCGATGGCGATGACCTCCTTGAACGAAACGATCTGGATGGCAGTGACAAGGGCGATAATATAGATATGACCGGAGAACATGGCGATGAAGAAACCAGCAATCATCACGAAAGTCCATATCGTGCGGGTGATGAAGGTCTGCTTCTTCTTCTCATATTCAGACTGAGCGGGTTTCTAAGTGTGATGAGATTGTCAGAATGTAGTTCCCCAATCCATATAGAGCCGAAGCTGACCTCTTCCTGTATCGTGGACGGCTGAGAAACATTTCCATTTTTGTTGAGACTAGGCTCCGAGGGCACGTCGCTGACGTCGGAGGACACGCTTAGCCGTCGTTCGCCGTTCCGATGTTGGAACCTGACATTGCGGCGAGATTTCGACATGATGAGGGGTGAGAAAGGGGGATGGGCCAGAAACGGATTCTGGGAAAGGGAGTGGAGAGTGCAGAGTGAGTGAGGATCGTCGGATTAGAAGATGATGAGCTCATGTGAATTGCGCCGAAAGCGGTCAGCTCCGTGTTTATGTTTTTTTTATGTTATTGTATAGTGAGTTATGCTAGCATTTGAATATTATTTAGTTTTATATCCCCGCTTCTAAAGATCTCTAGGGTTTGTTGTTCGTAGAAATTGGGGGGAGTTGCAATTTGCAGGGTTTAAGGGTGAACTGCCGGTCTGCAACTGAACTTGAACACTTCTTCCCGCATACTCCATTCATGGCGGGGGCATGGACGACGACGACGACTACGGCTCCGACGAGTTCGACTCCCTGCCACCGGGTACGTTGTACGAGTTAGAACAGAATGCTTTCCAAGCAACTCAGGCGACGGCCTCTCAGCACTTTAGTGTCCCTTCGATAAACAGCAATTCCGTTCTGCGCGCCCACGCAGCGCCCTCTAATCACACTGGTTCCCTGAGACCACCGCCTCGCTTGCACACCGGGTTGACCAATGAGTACAATACACTGGAGGTGGGGGAACTGGAAGCCGAGGTGTACGACAATGTGGATGGGCAACATGCTGTTCCATACGGTCACCATGCACCCGCTACTGACATTGACTGGACTGTCAATGGCGAGATGGGCGATGCAATGGAGCTGGACGAGGGCTATGGGCAGGTGAATATGACTGAGATCAATGCACGCCTGGCGCAAGTTAGTCTCCTGGAACGAGAACTTGACTTTGGAAAGGTATCTAATAGCATAAACAGATGGAACAAGAAAGAGAACAGATGATACGGGAGCTAGCCGAGGCCAAAGATCAAGTGGCCATGAAAACCGGAGAAATCAGCATTATTCGGTCAAAGCAAACAAGGATGACCCAAGATTATGACCGACAGCTCGCAGCTCTACGGAAATCACTGGCTGATGAGGCGGCCTCACACAAGCTAGAGGTAGAGGCCGCGATGTCCGAAGGCAAGGTACTGGCAACGGAGAACGTGTTCCTTCAGCAGGAACTTGTGGAGGAAGCGTACCAGGCTCGCAACTACAAAACAAGGCATCGAAACGAGGATAAGGCCGCTCCAGTCACTCCCAGGAAGTCCAGGATACTGCCTTTCCGCGATGGATTTGATGATGATGAGATCGCCGTGGTCTCACCCAGCAAATCTGCAACACGTTCTAAGCGAGCCACACCGACAGTGCCTGGGAAGCGGAAACGACAAGCAAGTCAAGATAGCCCAACACCACTAGAGTTGAATCCTGCAGGTGCGGAGCTCATCATGACTGATGCTTCGGTCGATGCCGCAGAAGTTGCACAGGCGAAACGCAAGTCTGCACAGTCAGGTCGCAACCAGCGGTTCATGATGCGGCTCCTAAGTCACAAAATGCACCCAAGCGAGGAAACAGACCTCGAAGCAATGGCTAAGCTGGCCTTTCCCTCAGAGCCAGATCGCTCCATGTCCAGGATTGTTATGGATAGCATGGCTCATGTCGACATGGACAGCTACATAGTAGAATATACGCAAGCGATTGCCTCGTTATGGCAGCGTGCAATCAACGAGAAGTTCTACGAACCGATTCCTCGGTTTGCCTCTATCGTCCGATTCATTCTCATGTCGGATGATACGCCGCTTCCTGAAATTATCATACCTCTAGTCGGAGTTCTACAAGATTCTGTGGAAGTCAATGCAGTCCCTCGGTTCAAGTATGCTCCAGCATCAAGAGACAAACGAGTGGCAGGACAGACACCACAATCCGATCTCCAGCCTCTAGTTGACTCAACTGAAGCCTTGCGGTTGCTCTACCGAATCGCTTGTGGGGTATTGCACAACAGGAGAGCTCTCCAGACTTTTTGGGAGAACATCCGGATATCTTTCATTCTTGTGATGCTGCACCCATCACATCCACTCGGGGATATTGTACTACTAATGAACCTATTGTCGACAAGCATTCGTCCAAACTCTTTCGGGTCGATCAGGACATCGGACCAGGACCAGTTGGATGTGCAGAAATGGATCGTGGACCGCCTGACACACATGCTCAGCGAGCCAGCAATACCAGACGAAGGCGTTGAGCCATACACTCCATACGACATCTGTGCCATGCGACTCGAGGTCCTGCTACTGCTGGAATCGTTAGCATTCAGTCCAACAACTGTATCCCAAGGTCACGCAAGTGCCATCCTGGCATTGCACCCCAATGCACTGGCACGCTTATTCCGCTCGATGCATGATGAGCTGGATGCACTGTATTCCTACCCCCGAGCAAGACCTGCGCGTTTCCCTAGTCAATGGACTCATGCGGTTGATTTTCGGAGTCATGCGTCAGCACGGGCCCTCAATCAACATGCAAGAGAAGCTGGCTTGTGTACCCGGCAGCAAACAAAAGCATCTCGTTGTCTTGACTCGTTTGGCATTCTGTGATGGGACCGTTCTGGAGGCTGGCATCGATGATGAAACTGTCGATATGGCTCACGAGCTGCTTGAGGAGTGGACTAATCCTCAAGAAGCGGAGTCATTGGCGGAGGCGTTTCCAAGTTCTAGGAGGGAATGATAATGTATGATTGAATTGGGGTTTGCATTTTGACGGGGCGCAGTGGTCTCTGGAGTTACTAGCACGATCTTATCAGATACCAAAATTTCTTTTATTCTAAATATGAAGTGGTTCAAGAACTAGAAAGCCATTTCACTTTTGTGCAGTTGTGGTATAGGCATCAAGTAGAGTAGTGGCCAGTACGTAGTGCTCGAACATCTCGCAATATCGTCACTAGAGCGCCCAGCCTCTGGGAGAAAGCTGTAAGAGGGTCAGGAGTCACGCCACGGGGGCGAAGAGATACGAAGGGTGATGGCGGAAGGCGACAGCATGGTGCAATTACAGGCAGAGAAGCTCACTTAAGAAGCTCACTTCGAAGATAGATAACGCAATGCCAGCGTCCGCGACTACAACGACAAGGTCTTCAAACAAGTTCCTAACATACTCTACATACGGCGGCGCCGGCGACGGCTGATGTAGGGAGACACGGCAGTGACACGGGCGTGACGTCAAAACGTCAGCACACGCGGCGACGCGGAAACAATTTTATCATGAGGTACGCACTGTTTACTTTTCAACTAGTTGAAATTTTACATCCTCTTCTCCAAGCTCGAGCCACTGGCTCGAAGTTGATGAAAAGAAAGTTCCACGTATGGAGGGTGCCAAAGAATACGCCTGTCAATGACCCGAAAGCCATTGAACAGACTGTTCCGCCGCGCTGTGCAATGCAGGGACCAGACTGTGGTGAGCCGCCTTCATGATCGCAGCCACCCAAACAAGGTAAGTATGAAGAAGAAAGGAAAAAGAGAGGAAGGTTGCGGGAAGGGCGGGATACTTATACCTGGCCAACTCGGTGAGTCACGTGATTTTGCTATGGGTCATGGCTAAGCGAGTTTGGTCTGCCAATCAGCATTGGGTATGTCGAGCCAATCACCGCCGAGTAAATTAATGCCTTGTCACTTAGGCATCAGTAATGGTCAAGTCACGTGAGAGAAGTTTTGAGACTCAAGCATCTCGGGCAGGACAAGCCAGACCATCTGCTACAGTATTGTCCTTACACACCCGCCACAATGAGGAACAGGGCTAGCAACACTTTGTCGAAAGGCGTATGTCTCAATTTCCCACCTTGATTCATACAATGCAAGAAACTAATTCGACTGTCTCTAGAAAATCCGTCAATCATGGAGCAAGTACAACTTGTATAACATGTCGCGGTTCCGCAGCCCTGCCACCATGAACCGAACATTCTTCCAGCAGAAATGGTCTGCCAAGGCAGTGTCTCGTGCCTATCATGGAGAGCAAGTCCGCGAGGGTCAATGGAAGCGCATGTTCTCCCGCCGCATCAAGAGCGTCATCCCCATGAACACCGCCGATTTGGCCGCCGATGATGGATCACTGGTCTCCGCTGGTCGTGGCTCGGGTCTGAGCAAGGAAGAAAAGCCGAAATATCCCACCCGCCAAACACCTTACACCAATATGACTTTCGCACCCCTGGAGCGTCGGTTGGACGTTGCTATCTTCCGAGCTATGTTCGCCAGCAGTGCGAGACAGGCAAGACAGTTTGTCATCCACGGAGCCGTCACTGTCAATGGACAGAAGGTATGATTTGGCCCACACCATGACCAATTGAACGATCACACCCTAACTGATCTCGTATGACTAGATGAGACACCCCAGCTACCTCCTCAACCCCGGTGACCTATTCCAGGTCGAGCCAGACCGTGTCATGTTTGCTACTGGCGCTCCCAAAAATAAGTTTGAGCGTCGCGAGAGCCGATTGGCCCAAAAGCCAGCGGAGGAAGCGGAGGAAGCCAACGAGGCGGAACAGGCTGAGGTCGAAGAGCCAGAAGTGAAGAGCCCCAAGGAGACTCTCAAGGCGCTGATGGCCCAGGCCAAGTCAGTCATGTCGAACGATAAAGATACTCTCCCCGCCAAGCGCAAACAGGAGCTCCGCGGCTTCCAAAAGGCGGTCCGCCGTGTGCTGTCCCGCTCCGGCTCCGAATCCAGTAACATCCTCACGCAAAGCCTGGAGGTGCAATTTTCCCATTTGACAGAGCTCCTCAAGGCCAAGCGTGAGACAAAGGCTCCAAAGCAAGATAACAAGCCTGCCAAGCGCCAATCAGAAGATGATTCTCTCGCCTTTGACGCCGACGAGCCCGCTGCCAGTGACAAGCTTTCGGCCGCTTTCGAGCAGGCAACCCTCGGCAACGACATCAATGCCTCTGAGCTGTCAGACGAGGAGTTCGACACTCTCAAGCGCGCTCTCACCCAGATGCGCGACAACCCTATCGACCACACCAAACCCTATGCTACCCCCTGGCAGCCGCGTGACTACATGTCCGCTTTTGCCTTCATCCCGCGCTACCTCGAGGTCAACCAGAACATCTGTGCCGCAGTGTACCTGCGCCATCCCGTGGCCCGCCCAGGCTCCGCTGAGGTGCCCACTCCCTTCGGCGAATCAATCGCCACTCCGGCTTATGGTTGGTACCTGAGAAGACGTTGGTAGAGAGAGAGAGCTGGCTCTTAGCCACCCCTCCGCCTTGTCTTCTCCTATTGTCTCTCCTAAGGTACTATTTACTCCCTACTTCCCATCTGTGTATTAGTGGGTTACTCTTTGTTTTCCCTCCCTTCCTGCATATTTCTGGATCATGTTGACCATGGTGTTGGTTCGTATTTTGCTTGTCTTTGGAGCTTTGTGTCTGCTCCACCCCTGTACCACCATAGCCATGATGGATTGTAAATGGATATATTATTGATTGATGTGATTTTTTTTTGCGTAGACCTGTCAATTGTTTTCTCTGCTTGCTGTCTTGTTAAAATATCTAGTCAACGAAGCAAAAATGCGACTTGACAGTATGGTTATGTCTAAGTATTTTATGTTCTATGGGACCTAAAGCCTCACCAAGTTGCACAGATATATTTACAGATTGCAACCTGTCAAAGACCCCTAAATATAGAAATCTAGACTGCCCAACGAGCGCATCGGCGGAAACAAGCATTGATACAGTCCGCTAAATGTGCGAATATACACAAGCGCATTTAAAGCACAGCTAGAGATGCCCGTGCACGGACCACATGGAAAACCCTCAGGTGAAATCCAGCTTGGTCTTCTCCACAGATCGACACATCTCGAGGTGTCCCTTGGATACAACTGTCCCATACTGTAGCAACTGGTATTCTGCTGCGGAAGGACTACAGACACAGCGGCCAGCCTTGTTCCTTTGTCAGGGTGTGGCTCCTGCCAGGCAGCCATCCCCAATGCCGCGGGTTCAACCATACAAATACCATCCATCATATCGCCCATTCCCAAGCACATACGCAGCACCAGATCTACGCTCAGGCTTTAGCCCAGCCTCGCAATCCGTGTCAGTGGTGGTCAGAAACCTACCGGCGACCGAAAACAACTCCGAGAGCAGCGGGGAGACACCAGAAGAAAGTCTAACCCCAGGCGATCCACAGGCAGCGGGGGGATTATCACAGAGAGCGATCTATACTATGCGCCAATGCCCGTGGCAGGCCAACCCAGCGAAGGAGATGACGCAGTCCTGATGTTAGGATCAAACCCACGAGGGACGAAGCGGGTCCATAAGGCTGATGCTGATCTGGATGTCGACAATTTACGACAACACCGACGCTTAACGACCAAAGAGGAAGTGGCACTTTTTGAAATCTGCAACCAGAATGCAGACACCTTTGGCAGCCGTAGCAATCTGTGCAAGTGGTGGATATCTGTCGCTGATGAGTTCAAGCGCACCCATGATGGCCGCTCATATTCGTGGCACTCGGTCCGGCGCAAAGTGGAAATGGTCACGAGACAGCGTATCAAATCCCTTGAGGACCAGCGGCAGCGTGGCTCAACCGCCGCTGAGGGTTTGATGAATCCGGAATGGCGTGCTGCTGTCGATGCTTGGGTTCCGACGTGGCAGCGGTGGGAGGATGCCGAGAACCATCGCATTGCGAAACGCGACGAAATTCGAAAGCGCAAACAGCCACCACCCAGACGTCAGAATGAGGGTCGGGGTCAGAGTCAGGTTCGGAAGAGCGGAGAACCAGAACCATGGCGGATACACCTTGGGTCTGCTACCAGTCCGACAGATGTTGGTACTGCGACGATAGGTCACTCTGCTGCAAGCACCCTTGGTGACTCTCTGCCAGCAGCGAGCCCAACACTTCCTACATCAATTCCCACTGTCTCACAACCTGCGCCATTCCCCGAACAATCGTCCCCCCCAGTGCCTGCGCCCACCTCCCTCAGGCTACCACCCGGCTTTGAGAACATGTTCTCAAATCCTCCAATGACCGCTCCAACCGCATCTTATCCTCCGACCTCTACTACATCCAAAACCCCAGACACCGACGGCGGCGAGATATTCAACGCCGCCGTCCAAACCTTGAACAGGCTCCACAATCACTTCGACGGAAAGGATCTCGACACGCAAAGAATACCACCATTTTTCCACGCTGTAGCTAAAGCTGCACCGGAAAAAGCTAACCGGAACCGCTCCTCTCAGCTACCACTGCCGCGGCAGTCGCAGTCGTCACCACATAGTCCTCCTCCAATTGATATCGAACAGATGAAAGAGGAGCTTCGGCAGGAGATGAGGGTTGAGATTCGCCGTGAACTGGAACGGGATCGAGCTGCTCTGGAAGACAAGTTGGATTCTGTGCAAAGGACCCAGGAGATGATTCTTGAGATGTTGAGACAGGAACCTGCTTGATGGATGAAGCGCAGGTTACAATTCCTTTTTTAGCTTGGCCTTAGCTTGGCCTGCCTGCCATGGCCACTTGCTCACTCTTACACTTCGATGTATTTATTTCACCCTCTTTGGTATGATACCCATAATCGACCGCGACGGCGTACTTGACTTCAGGAAGATCACTATTGCAATACTTTTAGACTTAGGAAAGGACTATTCGACGCATGGAACAGGACCCGGTATGGTAATTGCTCTTTACTCTAGAACAGAAACCAAAGAAACAAACATAAGAGAAACTAGTCATCGGGCTAAATTACAGATAAATGATAGAGAGGAACAGGAGAAAGATGTTCTTCCCGGCCCCCCACACAACGGATTAAAAGCTCATCCAAGGAACTCAACGCAGGTACCCCGAAACGAACCGATCTACATTTAGTAGTAGAAGGTCTCGTCGACGGTACGTCCACGCATCCACTTGGGCTCGGAGCCACGGACATAGATGTCCTCGTAGAGAATGCGGGAGGTGTTGTCGGGGACGGGCATCTGCTCGGCCTCGGCGACCTCAGCGTCAACGTAGGCGCGGGCCTCCTTGTCAAGAGCCTTGAGGTCCTCCTCGGAGGTGACACCCCACTCGAGCATCTTCTGCTTGAGACCGGCGATGGGGTCGTGGGTGCTGCGCATGCGCTGGATCTCTTCACGGCTACGGTAGGTGGTACCGGGGTCGGACATGGAGTGACCACCGTAACGGTAGGTGACGTACTCGAGGACGAGGGGACCATTGCCGTTGATGGTGTAGTTCTTGCTGTACTGGACGGCGGCCTTGGTGGCGAGGACATCCATGCCGTTGACCTTGAGACCGGGGATGTACTGGCCACGCTTGTAGTACTCGGTCAGGGCGGAGGAACGGGAGGCAGAGGTACCCATGCCGTACTTGTTGTCTGAACGGAGAGGAGTTAGTAATCTGGCTTAGAGATCCATCGGAAAAACGGAATCAAGGGCGTTGACATACTCTCACAACCGAACAGGGCGGGGAGGTTCCACAGCTTGGCCATGTTGAAAGCCTCGAAAACCTGACCCTGGTTGGAGGCACCATCACCGTACAGGATGATGGAGGTGTTGGGCTGCTCGTTGTACTGCTGAGCGAAGGCAAGACCAGCACCGACGGGCACCTGGGCACCGACAATACCGTTACCACCGTAGAAGTTCTCGGCGAACATGTGCATGGAACCACCCTTGCCGTACGCGATACCCTCGCGACGGCCGAGAAGCTCACCAATGATGGACTTCACGGTACCACCACGCATCAAAGCGAAACCGTGGCAACGGTAGGCAGTAATGATCTTGTCCATGCGGTTGATGGCGTGCTCAATACCAACAGCGACGGCTTCCTGACCGGTCGACAGATGGCAGAAACCCCGGATCTTCTTCTCCTTGTACAGACGGTCGGCGGCCATCTCCATACGTCTATAAACCAAAAACTCTCGAATCAGCGCTGCTCAATTTTCCAACGCGCCCACAAAGGGATCCGTACCTGATCGAGACCATGTCGTAGTACATCTGCTTGAGCTCCTTCTTGGTGGTCTCCAGAGTGTATGGGGGCGGGTCGAGCTCGTAGGTCTCGAAGCTCTCGTCAGAGAGACGGACGGTGAATGGCTTGTCATCCTCCTAATGTAGCGCAAGCAATATCGTCAGCATTGGGTTCCGGGGGCCTTCCGGCGATATATTCCAGTTTTCCGGATAGGCTCAACAAACCTGCGGGACAGGGCTTTCGGTCTGCGCGGAGGCGGCGTCGGTAGTGACAGTGCGACGGGCAAGAGGAGCGAAAGCCTGACGCCTCAAAGGCGCAGCCTGGCGGGCCGCAGTACGGAAGAGCATGATGGGAGGAATTGGAGGTGGTATGGGTTGGAAGATAGCACTCTCGCAAAGTGTTGGGATACACCTAAGATTTTCGTGCACGTGACCTCTTTTCCGCTCTGTCTCACCGGTCGCCGCCGGCCGACTTGGAACTCGGAAAACACTCCGTAAGTACGAAGTATGATTTGGATATTCAATGTCTAGGGAGGATGTATACAAGAGATACATTACTGGAATTTATTCCGTGTGGAATGTCCATACATCTCTTGTTAGATGTCTCAACAGCCCCATCGCGAATCTCTAGCTTTTTATATCGTCAAGTCAGCTCTATTCTCTGTCCAAGTTTACAAGCTGCCCGATAGGATACCAACAGCCTTGATATTATGAAAACATAGCTTTATATGTGCTTTAGTAACAATTAAGGCCGATATATCCGGTAACCCCTGTTATCGCGTCGCGGGCTTCAACAGAACAAGCTTGGAAGCCTCACCTGCTTACCTGGTAGAAGACTTTGTAGAAGATACTATTCTTTGCCTTAACAAACAATGGTACAGAAAGTCTAAGCCTAAAGAATATGCGTAATTGTAATTTTTCTTTTATAAAGAAAAGAAATACAAAGATATCATTCGAAGAATGGAGCCAAACCATCTCATACTACATATGAACCAACCGAATGTAAAGGTCCAGGTAGTACAAACTCGCGGTTTGAACATATTCAATTTACGCTTCGTCCCTACAGCAATGCTTCTTCGAAGATAAGACAGCTAGTAAGGAGATGCTATCAGTCCTTTCTTTGCTTTTGGCCGGGGTAGAGAGTGCGTCGACGAGAGACGGCAAAGGAGAGCAAATAGAATAAATCCACTATTTAAAACAATATAGTTATATTGAATAAAATGTACTTAGTATACGCCAGTTCAAATACTCTATTATAGCACTGTAGTGAAGGATGTAAAGCGAAAAACTTGTGTCGGGGTGTCATAGCTTGTACATGCCCCCGTCTAGCGTAACAACACGCATTCGCCAAGGCTCCAACATGATAAGCTGTCACAATGTACCTAATTGAGTCAGCGGGAGATTAGAGAAATTTGTTCTGGAAATCGAAATGTAGACTGACATGCAGCAGGTGTATGAAAATGAATGCCATATTTGACTATGAAGCAACAAATACGCAACATCAAACGAACTCTCACCCAAGCAATGCAGTCCTACTATCACCAAAGAATAAGTTAACCTATCCTATCACCCAACTATTCTACAGAATCTGTGATACTTTATGTCATTAAATCAACAGCTTGTTACAACCTTGGATCATTTGCAGCGTTTAGGGTTAGAGGAAATGATTGAGATATCATGAAGTGCCCGTGAACATTTGGTATGCATTCGGCCATTGCTATGGTCAATCACTGATATGGATCACATAGAAATCGTCATAATTTATTCCATAGAAAGACCCAGGTGCTCATTCTCACATGTGATGATGATGCACAAATTAAGACATATCAAGCTGATTCGACCACAAAAAAAGAAACTCCATGTCCTTATCAGTAGATATCGAAATCATAACCGTTGTCAACATTGGTGGGTTCAACATTCACAGCATCAGTCATTGTGACCAGAGTCTCGTTGGCAAAGTACTTTGGTTCGTGCTGGCTGTGGTCCCGATAAGTTGTGGTGGATGAGCTGACACGGCCTTCTTGGTGATAACCTTCCACAGGACTGGAGCCCATGGCAGCCAGGGAACGCTCCATGCGAACCCTTCCGGGTGTGATGTACTGGTCCCAAGAAGCAACAATTGCCGCGATCTCAGCATGTGGAGCCGCGGCTCCCATAGCCACGGCAGCTGATTGCAGTGCAGCCAGAGCATTACCCACCTCGACCATACCCGGAACCAGATATTGCTGCCATGCCGTCGCCATGGCCGAAAGATTGACCGGTGGCATCAATTCCTGTTGGCGAGGAATTCGTTGGGGTAGGATACTCAGCTGGGCACGGGAGTTGATCGAGAGATGCACCGGTTCCTAGTCAGTGTTGTTAGTACAGAGCGAGGCCAGCATGTAGATTGTGTTTGTCAAACGAGAATGGTTATCCCGTCTGCGGCTCACGCACGGTGATGCCGATGCTGCCGGCGACGTGTCTCTGATGCGTTAAGGCCCAGGCATTGTGGCGAATCGCAATGTGGCCCGGTGTGTTGCAAATATAACAACGACGTCTGTCATTGCGATTTGCACCCTTCTTGTTGTGAGCATCAAACTGACAGTCGTAGAATCGACAAAATACATACCCCGCCACGGTAAGAATCGTACTCTTCACGATGGTTGTTGGGATAATAGTCCCGTTCACGGTAGCGGGCTCGATCATCATCTCTTCGCTTCATGTCAGAGTCACGATGATTGCGTCCTCTGTCATAGTCGCGATAATGACCAGAGCCAGGATCACGACTTAACTCCCGACCAGACTCGCGGGGAGACTCGTGGGCATCAGCAGGATCACGACAACGACGACGTTGATCATCAAAGGCATGGGTACGATCAAGGGAACGACCCCAGAAATCCTCTGCACTTGAGGCTGCCCCCAGGATTCTCAGCCCAGGTTCAGTCATGGTGCCTGGAGCCACTTCAAATCAGTCTTGACCAGAGGATGATGAAACACGGGGATGGAACTTGGTGATACTCACAGGGCTGTTTGCCACGGTGATGAAAGGGTGAGGAGAGAGAGAAGTGAATTGAAAGAAGATTGGGAAACAACAACAATCGACTCTGCTACATTTGACCGCTATGGTTGGTCACCGGACATCTCCAGGTTATACTGTCCATTTGGGATTGTCTAGGCAGCGTCGTCTGTTTACAGCTTCAGTGACTCCATACTTCTGGTCTGAGACGAGACTTGGTAGGCAGCTCTCACTACCTACACCACCCAGTGACGGTAGGACTATTGACCCTATTCAATGGGAATGAGTATCGTCCAAATCTGTTTCAGTACTCGTTGTTCTCCGGGAAAAAAAAAATGCTTATACTGATGATAAGAGCGTCCACAGCAACTCACACAGTGGAAGGAAGGGTACGAACTTCTCGGTTGAGCCTGGCATTCCTGGTTCAATTGACTAGGCACACTGTCTTTCTTTCTCACTCCATTTACAGTACGCGTGGCTCATCCCACGAAGATGTCAATTTCCCATCGATAAACGGACCGGAGTGCTGCATTCCCCTCAACAAGAGCCCCGGAAAGACGAAAAGGATTGGTCAATTCATTCATCAAGTTCTATGAACAATAGCATTCAATAAGTCTCTACTGAATCATGAGTGTGGTAACCTGAATTGGGAGATACGTTTCAAAACAGATTGATCCATAGCTACCTGAGTATTAGAATATCATTCTTTCACCGGGAGAAGTACACTTCAAGCATACCGGCAACAGATTTCTTAGAGGGTCCTTCGCCCAAAGCTATAGCAGTGGAGCAGACTGTAAGCCCAAACTCGGTCACTTCAGGCTCCGATATAGAAGTGAGACGCAAAGAGTCTCCACTCCTAGAAAAGTATCACCGCAGACACCACAGATCGAGCCATTGCAGGACTGGAAGCTAACTTGAAAACCAACCTGGATAACATACTCGACCAAGAGCCGGCTTTACCAACTCTGCCTACGTATCAACATCGGTGGGAAATCAGCAAGATGCAGAAGCTTACCAATGCTACACCACCCACAGTCAATACGGGTAATGTCGGCAGATTGCAAACAATGAGCTGTCCCATCGTCATTCATTAGCGAGCCTTGCATAGGTCTTTTTGGACAGATTAGTCTTGCAATACACCCCTCTGGCACAGATATAGATGAGTAAGTGTAAGAGGAAGTGACGGCAAGAACCATAATGATAAATTTTAGGAAACACCTCCTAGTACAGATCTAGAATCTGATAAAGAATAAGTTTGCTTGTATGGTTTTAAGGGTGACACTGAAGTTTAAAACGCTGCCTGGTAACATGAATCTAGATAAGTGAAGCATAAGTTATCTGGAAAGACTCCTTTGTGCAACTATGTTTTGCATTTCATTGATCCGGGGTTGGGGAATAGTTACTATCTTGCCAGTAACGTTAGCGTTATATTCCCATTGACATGATCTCCCTGTTTATTTGATTAGCTCGATCTGGTCAAAGCCTTAGGGTGTGCACGCTGATAACATATGATATATCAGTCTTCCACGAGCCAACCGGATCAACCCCACTGAACAAAGACTAGTGTACTAGCACGAGTCAACAGGACAGTCTTGACAACACACTGAATAGAACAAGTGTAAAATCGATACATCACAATTAGAATAGGATGATCCGCCCCAACTGTCGACAGCTGCAAAGCACCCACGGCAAAATCGATACGTCGTGCATACTCGACATAAGCTCAACTTTTACAGGCCACGATGTCACATGTCTAAATAGTTTAGCTTTACCTCGTGATAGACAGCCCGGAACGTGGAATTGACCCCGCAGGTAAAAGTGATAGATCTTGACTGTGTCTATGCGCGTATACCGTTGTTTCGGGAAACAAACGGATAGAGATTTTTTAAGTTACACAAGAAAATTCCGATCAGGTCAACTTACGATCTATTTCAGAGTTAGTGCATTGACTCCTGTTTATCGAGTAAATTAACAAATTATACCCAATACAGAAACCCCAAAGACCTAACTTAACATAACATATACATGTAATAACGTTAACCCCCAAACACTTACTCCCAGATATTACAATATCTACACCACGAACTATCCATCGTAGACATATTGAAACAGCTGACGAGGCAATCGGGCTGCTGAGACAGATTCAATCAGTTCGGTCCCAGCACAGAGGAACCCAATTATAATCAGACCAAGCGGATAATTACCGACATGTTCTCTCAGTAGACGAGACCAGTTTGGGTCTGTTTCACGTATGATTCTGCTCCTGATCCGGTCACTAAGAATTATCTATCATGTACTGTAGAAGGATTAGTAGATGTGACGTGACGAAGTCAAATTGCATTCGGAGGAATGGAAAGATAAATAAAAGGAAAGAAAAGGAAAATCTTGCAATAACAAAATAGTGGAGCAACCACTATAAACGGTTACAGTAAACCAATGCATTGCATGACCAGTTCGTACCGTCGGTCGCAGCCTGATTGACGCGATGAGCATAAACCCACCGAGGCACATGCTTCCCTATAATATATGTGGCCAGATGCCTAAGTTACTGTAAATGTACATAATACCGGCGCTTGGCGTCCGCGGAGGCTTATAAGACAAGTCCACTAGGATACTAGGCGCATAACTAATGCAGGCTGTACCCTCCTGGGCAACCCTTGACTGTGGGACTACCAGCCCGAAAGGAGTTAGGACAGCCAGTTCTGTGACTGTGCAGCTTACATGTCTGCATTTACATTTGCATTCGACGTCAATCCGAGTTGTCTTTTTTTATTTGTGATTTTCTGGATCATCCGAGAGAGGTTTTTTTGTATGCGAGTTGGTAGGGCCGGGGTTTCCCTGGCCAATGGGAGTTGTAGTGGGTTGTTGCCCAGCGTGTTTCAGTTGTGAACTCTATATGTTGGAAATGTGGCCAGTAGTTAGATGTAGATGTTGCGTTGTGTTTACTGTAGTCTCGTTTGTATGTGTCATTTGGACGTGTTGGCTAGGTGATCAACTCGGATTTTGAAACACGGGTTCTGGAGAGAAGGCGGACTGTAGGGGATTGACGGGCTAGAGCTAACGATGTACATTACATCTCCATCTTGGAATCTCTCCAACGGCGATGATCATTAGGTGATCTCTGCAAGGACGGTGTATAAGGTTATATCACCGAAGCCGATTTTTGAGGCTGGAAAGGGGGGGATAAGGATGGAATTTGAAATAGGGAACACGACGTAGAATCGCTTCAAAGTGCTCTTACGGATAGTGATCTACAGACCAAGACAATGAGCTGTCATATATGCCACGCAGGTCCCATCCGTGACAGCTCCAGCAAGGAGGTGCCGGGCTAATTTCCCGACTGACGTGCAGAACACGAGCCAACGCTCGTGGGCGATAGATCCAATATCAACCACCCTCCTTTCCTAGTAAGAAGAAACTGTCCATCATCACCTCACGGTATTCCAATAGCCAAGCACAGCCAGCCATGTACCGAATTAGACCCCAGTTCGGAATTTTGAGACAATGGACGACACACTAACGCCAGCACAGACATTCCCTGCGCCCAAAAAGCAGGACCGTGTCGATCCTCGCCGCTGACGACTGTTTTGCTGGTCTAGGAGGTGATCCATAAACGGGACATTGAGATAGCGATGTGCAAATCCATTACCCCTAGCTTCATCGGCTTCTCTCCAATTCCCTGCTTCTACAACGCTAATGGGTATAGGTGGGACGATGACTTGCCCGTGTTGTGGAGACGGATAGCCGGCTGGATAGGAGATCCGGAAAGGAGACAGTAAATAATATCGGTTAGTATAGAGAGACTTCAAGTACCGTTAGCCGAGTTGATTGTCTGTACCAATTCCGGTCGATCATTGGAGGTGCGGAGTAATCAACGCCACCCAGAGGAGGTCGAAGGGTTTCGTGTCGATCATGCCCGGATGGGAAACGGTGATAGGATGCAGAATGCACAACTTATGGGACTGGGGAAGAACGTCATTGCACAATTGGAGATGTTCTGGAAAATCTCACGGAACCAGAGATGCCATTGACAGGTAACGATGATCGGCAAACATCAGCTGGACATATTCCGAGTTTGCCACCAATGACTAGATTGGGTTGGGGGTGATTCCAAGGTTACAGACATGCTTAAACGCGCTTCCATGGGAATCGCTATCCAAACTGTTCGGTTTAGCGGAAGATATCGGGGTCGTACCGGAGAGAGAGAGAGAGAGAGAGAGAGAGAGAGAGAGAGAGAGAGAGAGAGAGAGAGAGAGAGAGAGAGAGAGAGAGAGAGAGAAGTTTACCGGGGAGATATTTGATATTCTATAAAAAATAAGTAAGAAAAAAAAATCAAATGAAGGAAATGTATACAAAAAGGTGATTAAAGAAAAGGCAGCAAAATATGGGAAAATAAGAGAAAATAAGAGATAATAACTAGTTACTTCACAACTAAGTTTTGGGAGAGTTGGAGGCGTGAACCATGGAGGTCCAGGGCTATCGGAAATTCAAGCCAGACTGGATAGGTTTCATAGATCCTTAGTCTATACGGAGTTATAGTGGAATTGGACTCCATAGGCCACTGCCATTCTCCTTTTTCCAGGGGGAGCTACTCCACCGTCTAGCAGAACATGCACCATGGCTCCAAGTGGGTAAGTCTGTACCTTTTTTATTCATTTAGCCTCCCCTACTCTTTTTCCCCCTTTTAGCCTCTGACTAGATTATTTTTGGCTTTCTCCCTTTCTCTCGTTTTTCTTTCATCTCCACCCTTCTGAGTCCATGTGGAAACGTTCGCCTAGATCGGACTCCAAGTCTGGGAACTCAACTCAACAACTGACTGAGCTGGGCTTCCTAGGTCGGAAAAAGTCAAGTAAGTTTCATTAGATCGGATTTGAATCTGAGACCTTGATCCTGGAATAAAGCCCCGATCCCCTGAGTTCTTCACACATGGCCCTGTATTTTCCCCCCACCGTGCTAATTACAATCAGAATTACAACCGGACTCTCGTTCTCCCCTCCGTTCATTCCGTTCATTCACTCGAGGCGTGGTAGAACGACCATCCAGTAGTCTTTCCAATCAGACTGACTTCGCCCCAAGAGCACCGACTGCCGGCTCTATTCACTCCGGCTATCCAGAGTCTGGTCAGCTTGCGCATTCAAATCGCTCACGAGCATCCTTTCATTCAAGATCCGGAAGACAAACCGGCCCTATGGAGGTCGACCGCACCCGCACCCGGCGGGAGAGGACATTCATCGGCAGTGAATGCGCCGTCTGCGAGGAACCCTTGGAACATACCCTACGAGGCGAGCGTATCCTCCAGCTATCCTGCTCACATGTCTCCCATGAGGCCTGTTTCTACGAATTTCTCAGGGAATGCGACGGACAATACTGCCCCACGTGTGATGCGCCGTTGGCCTTGGACACGAGTCGCGGTGGCAATGTTTTGGATATAGGTAGGTGTCCCACATCCCAGTTTCAGAGTTACAGGGACTGATGGGATCGACAGAAAAAATCAGTAATATCGTGCGTTCAGTCACGGGAAGTGACAGCGCGACCATGCGGAGTGGTTTGACCACCACTACCCCGTGGGAGCAGCAGTCGACCCGACGACCACCAAGTGACTCAGGAAGTCGCTACACCGCCACGCGAGAGCCTTCTTATAATCCATCCGCCAGAGAGCCATCTTACAATCCCTCAAGAGATCCGTCCTACACCCGGCGCGACAGCCGCGACACCGGCAGCCAGCGCGAGCGCGTGGAACGATTGCCTGTCGCCTCTCACCCTCGTCAACCGCATTCCCGCAATGGCAGTGCGGCCGGCTCCTCCGGCGAATACACTGAAGGCCAGCATACCAGCAGTGGGCGACGCCATGACTACGATGTGCAGGCGATGGAATCGGACCTCAGTGCGCGCCCGGGGGTCGCCAAGAACCCTATTCCCGCGCCGATCGTCACCGTCCGCAGCGAGTTCCCTACCATGAACCGATCTCGCCAACAACAGACTCTCACGTGTTTGATTACGGTTGAGGTGCCAGAAGCTAATTGGCGCCCTGATGTGGAGGATCTGCGGCACACGCCATCCGGCCAGTCACAGCCTGATGAGCCATATACGGGGCGGTACGGTGGACAGGATGCCCGGTCTATTCAGTATGAGCCGACGGAGAATTTGGATGAGGTTGCGGAGGAATTGCGCAATCGGGTGGACAATTGGCATGGCCTAGAGTTCCCCCGGTTTGGCAAGTTGCGTCTCCATGGACACATGCGCGTGGGCAAGGATCGGGATTCCTGGCAGGAATTGGAATGCTACTTGTTCGGGGAGATGCTCATCTGTGTCAAGGAGAAGAAATCGTCCGATCCAAATCAGTTTGATGAGAGTGGACGACGCAAGCCTGTCCGGTGTTCCCTCAAGGGTTCGATTCTGATCAAGAAGCATCTCAAGTCGATTGAGGCTTCCTCGGATGAACCCGTTCTCGCTTTGAACCTCTCTGTCAACGAATTACCCTGCTTCTACCTGCGTTTCCAGAACCGCAACCAGCTGGAGATGTGGCGTCGTTCCTTGATCGACTTGCATCCTGTTGAAAACATCTCGCGCCAGAATGACTATGACTATGACAACTCTGGGGCTGAGGAGGATGATTACCGTACCAACCGAATCCGGCGGCAAGCTTCTATCAACTCATCCTACGGTGCATCCAAGTCTAACAATACCGCTATTACGGACTACACCAACCCTGATACGGAAGCTCCTCCTATCAACACTGTTCACATTCCTCTCGATATCGTTGTGGTCATTCCCGTATCTTCGTCCATGCAAGGCTTGAAGATTACTCTCCTGCGCGATGCCCTCAAGTTCCTCGTTCAGAACCTTGGCCCCCGGGACCGGATGGGACTTGTGACATTCGGCTCAAGTGGCGGTGGTGTGCCCCTGGTGGGTATGACCACCAAGTCATGGGCTGGATGGCCCAAGATCCTCGAATCGATCCGGCCGGTTGGCCAAAAGAGTCTGCGAGCAGATGTAGTCGAAGGCGCCAACGTGGCCATGGATCTTCTGATGCAGCGCAAGTTCAACAACCCCGTCTCCACCATTCTCCTTATCAGCGATTCCTCCATCTCAGACCCCGAGAGTGTCGATTTTGTGGTGTCTCGTGCGGAAGCCGCCAAGGTCAACATTCACTCCTTCGGTCTCGGCCTGACCCACAAGCCCGACACAATGATTGAGCTTTCCACTCGCACAAAGGGCTCTTACTTGTATGTGAAGGATTGGATGATGCTGCGAGAATGCACTGCCGGATGCTTGGGTGCTTTGCAGACAACTTCCCACCAAAATGTCAAGTTGAAGCTCCGCCTACCAGAAGGATCTCCAGCCAAGTTTGTTAAGATTAGCGGTGCTTTCCACACAACAAAACGTGCAACCGGCAAGGACGCCGAGGCAGCACTTGGAGATCTCCGATTCGGTGACAAGCGTGATGTCCTAGTCCAGCTCGTCATCCAACCCGACAACGCTACTCAGGACAACATGCCCCAGGATCCATGGGAAAGCCTTGTGTCCGGGCTTGAAGCCCTCGGTGGCGGTCCAGACGGCGACGAGCAGCGCGTGGTCAGCGTCGAAGAGGTTCCCCTCATTCAAGCTGATCTCACCTACGGCGACCTCCTCCGCGACGGCCACCTCACCCACTCCCCTCGCCCCTCCCTCCTCGCCATCACCATGCTCCCCCCGAACCCGCGAGCCAAGGGCGGACGCCCTTCGACCCCGCCAATCCCACCTCACCCCTCAATCGTGCAGCGTCGCATGGAGCTTCTTACCTCCGACATGCTGACTCGTGCCCTAACTCTGGTCTCCCGCGGCCAGCACGACCGTGCCATGCACCTTCTCAACGAAACCCGAAGCATTCTCAAAGGTCTAGGCAAGGGTGGCCTACCTCCCCTGCCACCAGGTGCTTCCCGTCCTCCAGGCAGTGACGCCGGCAGCCGCGGCGATACCCCGATCTCATCCTCCCCCAAGTCATCGACTTTCGGTGAGACACATTCCTCGGCATCTGAGACAAATACCATTACTCCCGCCTCGTCTGTCGATACCCAGACCATGACTGCCCTCAATGCCGATCTCGAATCTTCCCTCGAGTGGATTAACCACCCGGCTGTGTTTGGTCGTGATTCCCGCAAGGCCGTGCTGCAGAGTATCGGCGTGATCTCCTCCCAGCGTGCTTACACATTCCGCACACCTTCTGAAGCACACTGGGCTCAGCGTGTCTCGGGTGTTCGTCGGTTGACCGAGCGGTCTCAGGACTGGCGTGAGACCGGTGATGACGCTTTGACTGAGGAGTGAGGATGATTCTACTCTACCTACTCTACCTTCCCTTATCCTATACCAACACCTTCCGGTTTCTTTGATACGTTTTGCCTGTTTCATCTCATATTACGGTCTCGATTATCCACGAGTCCATGAGTTACATCTCCCCTTCCCCTATTGCCATGCCTCTTCCCCTCTTCCTGTTATTGATGTTTCTCTTTTTATTTTCTATCCCTATGATACCATTTTGTTCCCACCATGACTACGCAGCATGATACCAGGGCCTTTGTTCTTGATGTGTTTCTGCTCACCCCAGTTGGATTTGTGCTGCTTCTGGACATATCTTTCTGTTTCTATGTAATTGCTCTGCTTGGTCTCGGCTATGGTGCGCGCCGGTGGGATAGGTTTTTTGGTTTTTCGATCTTGGTGAATCTCTTTTGGTGTGACTTGGCTTTTTGAACATATACTTATTGTGACTGACGATTTACTGGAACTTGACTTTTTGTTTTATATATATATAGCCTTGCATAATTTCATCTGAACCTATTACTTACTTTTACTTTTTTTCAAGTCAATACCTTTCTTACATCTATGAGTGTTATTGCGTTGGAACTATAGCGGGTTTAAGCTTACAGCCGATAAGGATGCTTATCGCCGGCTCACCCAAGTCCGAGATACCTCGACTTCCTCTTTCACCTCGGCCTCAAACCAAATCCTACGTTCTTTACACCCAAAACACCTATGCATATGAACAGTTAGAACATACAAAACCATGTTAACCCAGCACACATCCCGCGCCCTCCGCAGCGCATTCGCATCCAAACGCGCATCCTTATCGCCGAAACAAGCACCCTCCACACGCACCCTGTTGCAAATAGCACCAAAGCGCCCATTCTCATTCCAAAGCACAAGGCCTCACATCCCCAGTCAATATAATCTCCTACATAAAACCAACCCAGCAACCCGCCGACCCTTCACCTCAACCCACAGCTCCAACTTCGGAAACCAAAACCGCTACAACCGCTTCGGAGGCGGAACGCGCCAACCACTCGTCTTTCGACTCGTGCAGAATGCCAAACCGGGACATTTTGTTGCTATCGGGGTTGGGATTTCGGGAGTTTATTTGTACAATACGGATACTGTTGAGGTAAGACAAGACACAAGACATAACTTACAGTATAAGTGTCGACGAGGGTTCGGACCTTTATTTGCATATTACATATTACATATTACACTGATTACCTGAAGCATGTCAGAAGCTAACATGTGATGTTTTGTGTGTGATATAGATGACCGGCCGAAGACGCTTCAATTGCGTATCTAGCTCGCAAGAACTGAAAATGGGGGAGGAGAGTTATCGTGAGGTTCTTCAATCTGAGAGGGGAAAGGTCCTCCTGATTACCATCCTCTTACGAGGATGGTGGATGGAGTTTTGCGGAGGTTGATTCCGCAGGCGGCTATTGAGGGGGCGAATTGGAAGGTTCATGTTATTAAGGATGATGGGATGGCTAATGCTTTTGTTCTTCCTGGGTAAGTTTGGGGTTCGGATTAGAATTTGTTTCTACTATACTTTCTCGTTAATATTTCTTCTAATTGTTGGTTGCTAATATGTCTTTTCTTCTAGGGGCAAGGTCTTTGTCTACACTGGCATCTTACCTATCTGCAAAGATGAGGATGGTCTAGCTGCTGTGTTAGGACATGAGATTGCACATGTTGTGGCCCATCATCCTGCCGAACGCATGAGTAATAGCTTTATTACGCTGGGGGCTGTCCTCGCTCTTTCTTTTCTCTTTGATGTCTCTGGGCAGTTGTCTTCTATGCTACTGAATCTTATGTATCGTCTGCCGAATTCGCGGACGCAAGAGGTGAGATTGGGTGTCCTACCTATGTTTATATACTGTCTACGAGGTGCTAATTGACGAACTATCTTAATAGGCTGAAGCGGACAATATTGGACTGAGTATGCATATTGATCCTGGTATCAAATTGTGACCATTAACTGACCTGTGTTATTAGTGATGATGTCCAAGGCCTGTTTCAATCCGGAGGCTGCTGTCAGTTTGTAAGCTCATCCAAGACCGATTTGCTGTCTTGAATGCCGCTAATATCTACTAGATGGGCTCGTATGCAGGAGCAGGAGAAACAGACTCCTCCGCAGTTCATGTCGACCCACCCTTCGGTATGTTCAGACATTCGCCAAGGTTGATATAATTGCTAACTTGGGAGTAGAGCTACAACAGAATGGAAGCCATTCAAGGATGGTAAGATGGTCTTTATTGTTGACATGCTCGTAACTAATCTAATACTGAATAGGCTCACCAAGGCCGAGGGAATCTACGAGGAAAATGGGTGCAGTTCTCTGAAAGGATACAGTAAGGGATTCCTTCTTCGTTTTATAATACATACTGACTTTGCAGTGCCTGGATTCCGCAGTGCTTATGACTCGATGGCGCATGGATTATTGAGATGACTACTGCCAGTAACTAGGACTCAACGTGTACAATAGAATTAGTTTGAAACATTCGTGAATATGAACGTCTCCCATGACATACATAGAAAGAAGATAATCCCGTCACAATAACGTGATGTTGCTCGTTGATCAACTATATACTCCAGTGCCAAGCAACTGGCGGGCTCCCCCTCGTGCAAACGGAGCAAACCCACCACCGCAGCTCCAAAAATTGCCCGGCACAACAGCTCCATCCACTCCTTTACATCAACCCCTTTCATACCCCGTCGCATCTCTCTCGGACGCGACATCTAATTATGTCGCTATCAATTCCAGGTCCCTCTCAGGCGGGGCTCTTCAAGCCTGGGTACCAGAGGTGAGTAGAAAGCCAAGGAGAGACGCCGAAAACCCGCCCACCGCAAAGAGCGACCTCCTTATCTGTTACCCCCTCCAAAAAGAAGCAGATCAATTGACGAGTCCTGTGTTTCTCATGCAGCCACGATGCCGAAGATGGAGCCGTTATCCGTAACATTGAAGCCTGCCAGGCTATCTCGGGCACCGTCCGGACCTCCCTGGGCCCCTATGGCCGCAACAAGATCGTCATCAACCACCTGCAGAAGATGATCCTTACCTCCGACGCCGCTACTATCCTCCGCGAGTTGGATGTTGTGCATCCCGCCGCTAAGCTGCTCGTTATGGCCAGTCAACAGCAGGATGCGGAGATGGGTGATGCTACCAACTTGGTTATTGTCCTGGCGGGTGAGCTCCTCAAGAAAGCTGAGGAGTTGATCCGTCTGGGGTTGAAGACGAGTGATATTGTTTCCGGTTACGAGAAGGCCCAGAACTTCGCCTTGAAGGTTCTAGAGGGTAAGTGTTGGTCAATATTTATCTGGTGGGGTTACTGATTTGGTTTGATTTTGTTTAGATCTCGAGGTCGACAGACTCCAGGAGATGCGCTCGGCAACGGAACTGCGCAAGGCTCTCCGCACAGTTATCGCCGCCAAGCAGTCCGGCAACGAGGATACTCTGGCTGCGTTGGTTGCTGAGGCCGTCCTGGCCGTCCTGCCCAAGAACCCCTCAACTTCAACGTCGACAACGTACGAGTCGTTAAGATCATGGGTGGTAGCTTGGAACAATCCCGCGTGGTGAAGGGTATGGTGTTTGGCCGTGAGCCCGATGGGGTTATCAAGTCTGCTAGCCGCGCCAAGGTCGGTGTCTTCAGCTGCCCCCTCGATATCAGTCAGACCGAGACCAAGGGCACAGTCCTCTTGAAGAACGCCCAGGAGATGGTGGACTTCACCAAGGGTGAGGAGGAGCGTCTGGAGACTGCCATCAAGGAGCTCTACGACTCCGGTCTCCGCGTCGTTGTTGCCGGCTCCACTGTCGGCGACCTGGCCATGCACTACCTCAACCGTTTCAACATCTTGGTCATCAAGATTCTGTCCAAGTTCGAGCTCCGCCGTCTGTGCCGTGTTGTCGGTGCCACACCCCTCGCCCGTCTGGGTGCCCCCATGCCCGATGAGATGGGCCAAGTCGATGTTGTCGAGACCACCGAAATTGGCGGTGACCGTGTCACTGTGTTCCGCCAGGAAGACGCCAACGCGGTTACCCGCACAGCAACCATTGTCCTGCGCGGCGCCACCCAGAACCACCTGGAGGACGTCGAGCGTGCCATTGACGACGGTGTCAACGTCGTCAAGGCCATCACCAAGGACCCCCGCCTCGTCCCCGGTGCCGGTGCCACCGAGATCCAGCTCGTCGAGCGCATCTCCAACTTCGCCGACAAGACCCCCGGTCTGCCCCAGCACGCCATCCGCAAGTACGCCGAAGCCTTCGAGGTTGTTCCCCGCACACTCGCTGAGTCTGCCGGTCTCGATGCCACCGAGGTTCTCTCTCGCTTGTACACCGCACACCACCGCGCCTCCAACACCGAGGAGTCATCCGAAGAAGAGGAGGGCAGCTCATCCGAAGAGGAAGACCCCTACTGGACCACTGGTGTGGATCTTGAGCAGGGCTCCGCCGATGGTACACTTGATACCGTTGAGGAGGGTATCCTAGATCTCATGGCCTCGAAGGCCTCCGCTATTCGTCTGGCCAGTGAATCTGCCCGGACGGTGCTGAGCGTAGACCAGATCATCGTCTCTCGGCAAGCGGGTGGACCCAAGATGCCGCAGGGTGGTGGTGACTGGGACCAGGACTAGATTACATGAAAAATAAAGAAGAAGATGAATATTGAAGAGAGGAGGGGAAGCAGTGGCCTCTCTGGGACGATTCACGAGAAAAAAAGGTGGTGTGTATAGCTACACTTTTTGAGAACCATGTAAATTGGATATTATCCTCCTCCAACTTAGTTCATATTCCTCCGGAGTGAGCACCTAAGTAACTTATTCTCAATGAACAACTACATGTATCCATACGAGCGCATGTAAAAACCCCGCCTCAGGCCCCAAAATTCCTAATTAGGACTAGCAATCGCAGCATCCCGCTGACATAATCCCGAAGTTGGATTTTCCTGAAGGGGATTTTACTTCTATCAACAAGGCCTCCAATTCCATTCCCCACCACCTGTGTATTAATCCTCTCTTTCCGGAGATTTCCTCCTCATCTCAGCCTCCGCCATGTCCTTCCCCACCCAGGCCGCAGCCCGCTGCTGCAGACAGCTCTCCGGCTCCGTCCGCCCGTCCTCCCTGCGCATCGCGACCTCCGCTACATACCTCACAGCCCGTCGCACACCCAGCAGCCGGCGATGGGAGTCCACCGAGGCTGCCCCTGCTGCGGCTGCCCCTACCAACCCCAAGATCGCCCAGATTGTCGACCAGATCAGCACATTGACCCTGCTCGAGACTGCCGACCTCGTGTCTAGCTTGAAGGTGCGTTTGATATCTTTTTCTCCTTTCTTGTGGATTTCATTGGCAATTGGGCTCGGAGATATAGGATATGCGTTATGTACCTAATTCCAACTCTTGGAATCTTCAATTGCAGCATTCAATGCTGTACGGAATCATTGCTAACCAATCTACCAACAGACCCGCCTGAACATCCCCGACCTCCCCGTTGGCGGCTTCGCCATGGCCGCCGGTGGTGGCGCCCCCGGAGCCGCTGCTCCCGTTGAGGAAGAGGAGGCTGCCCCCGCGGCCGCCGAGAAGACACTGTTCAACCTGAAGCTCGAGTCGTTCGAGGCTGCCTCCAAGCCCAAGGTCATCAAGGAGATCAAGACCATGCTCGGTCTGTCGCTGGTGGACAGCAAGAAGTTCGTTGAGTCTGCGCCTAAGGTTCTGAAGGAGTCTGTGCCCAAGGAGGAGGCAGAGAAGATTATTGAGACGCTCAAGGCTCTGGGCGCTAAGGCTATTATGGAGTAAAAATTGTTTATTTATTTAGGAGGATGGGGAGAGGGATGCTGACTGCGGAACTCTTCTTTTGCTTTTGATTTTCTCCGGTTTTGCTCCTTGTTTTGAGGCTCCTCTTGGGCTTTTACTTGTTGTTGGCCTGGTAGATCAACGCAAAATGTACATTATACGCATTGTATTCTGGGACCGTCTGGTACAGAGGGCTGTTTTGGTTAATTGATGCATTTAGCATTCTGATATTACTTTGTTTTATATTAAATTCTGTAAATGCAAGGTATCCTTAGAAACAGCGTAAATGTAGGATGTTGTCCGGGATCCAGTGACGAGGTAGACCAAGTTCCCCGAATCCGACTCCAAAATTTCAGTACAACAACCACCTCCAACATTCCTCCTCAACTCCAACCTCATGACTAGACCCTCACCATCGCTGGTACAATGGCGTCAAATATGCCATACCCTTAATCCGAAAGTACACGGCGTGCGCAATCCGAGGCTGTCAGCTTGCGCAGCTCCCGCCGTCAACAATGTAACCGCACCTGCGACGACGAAACGACCATTCCACACTACTCAATCTCGATCGATCGTTGGCGGAAGAAAGACACCACATCTTCACAGTCCTCGTCATGAGAGGGAAGCAAAGAGGCAGCTAAGAAGCAAGCAAAACTTGCCTCTCGACCGTGACGGGTTCTCCGCGTTCTCGATCGCAGGAGGCGGGGTTAAGGAAACCAAGGAGTTCCAAGCCAAAGTTAAGGAGACCTATGAAGCCGCTAGTGGCATGTTGCCTTCCGGAGTTGACCTCACTACGTTCAAATCTGTGGGCGAGCAGCTGATCAAGGCGGCGTACTCTGGGGGCCCTACCGCGGCAGCCATTCAGAGTATCTCCATAGGTAAGTTTTGCTCTCATCTATCGTCTGAAGAACGTAGACTCATCATTGACATTTACTTGTTACAGACGTTGATGCTGTCTATCGAATTGGGCACATCGTCGCAGGCCGCAACTATGCTTTGCGCGAATGGATTCAGTCTGCTTGCGCGAAAGCAAAGTCCCGTCGAGCCCTTGTTATCCTCGTGTCCAGATACATGCGACTTGACGGTATTGATATCCACCGAGATAACGAGTGGACCATGCAGGTCCAGGAGCTTGCTCTGAAGGAGGACTTTCCTCCCGCGATCATGGTATGGGCGGAGCTCCTTACCTGGCGTGGCAAGAACAAAGAAGCCAGCAAGATCTTAGAGGAGAGAATCCTTCCATTTATCACATCCACACGGGTTATCCCCAAACCATGGACGGATATTACCCTGGATGGGACTGTCTCGTCGCCCTGGCGACTCTACGCTCTTGCCAACGCCGACGACCCGGAGAAGGTGAAGGAAGCCATGACTCGCGCTGCGTTGGATTTCGGCGAGCCAGTTGCTTTGACTGAGATGGCGATCTCTGCTCTTGCCAACAGGCCAGATAGGGACGAACTCCAATTAGCATACTTGAACAACAAAAATGCGTGGGAGGAACTTGACAAGTACGAACAGTACATGGGCATGGCTGCCACGGCCGGCCACGACAAAGCTTGCTTCTACCTTGCCAACTGGTACTACCGCATATCACGAGGCGACATCCCCAGCCCTGAAAAGAGGCAGCTTCAAATGGAGTCGAGAGAGTCACGGCGCAACGATTTGAAAGATCCCTGGAAAAGATTCAACCCCTTCTATCGCATACCTCTGTTCCTTTCCAAGTGGAATAAACCTATGGGGCCCAGTGAATATCGCACCCTTACAATGGACTGGCACGAACTTGCCATGAGCAGAGGAAATCGCGCATCCGCGTTGATTCTGGCATTGCTCTTCCGTGAGGATGGCCTCATGGACGAGAGTCGCAAGATGTACGACCAAGCTGCTGCTTACGGTCTTCCAGGTGTGCTGCCGAAGAAGGGATTGCTCGAGTTGGAAGATAATTGGAACAACCCAGAATATACTCCGCCCATGGACAAGATCGTGGAAAAGCTTATGCCGATTTTCTAGAACTAGCCGTTCATTGCATTTCTGTACATTACTTTATACCATATGCATATTCTTGTTTTCCGATCTTGAATTGATCTTGTCTATACACATTCGGTCTCTTTTGATCAATCTTGATTCATTCATGTTGGAATACGCCCTAGTAAAATCTCCATCTAACCCTGCCCCATCTTTCACTTCATGCAATGCATCCATACCTAGAGTAACAGACAGGAAAAGTAACCAGATAAAACCTGCCGATATGATAGAAAGGATCAAACGCCAAGCCTATTTCATCCCCTCAAATTGTCCATCATACTCAGCTCTAACCCAACCCAACCAAAAGATGGGAACAGATCCCAACAAGTCCCAAAAAAAAAAAAAAAGATCACCGCCTCTTCTTCCCCTTCCCTTTCCCATGTCCCCTAGTCTTCAACTCTACAAACCCAAGCTCCTTCAACCCCTCCGCAAGAATACTGGAATCCCGCATACCCGGGAAATCCTTCGCAGGATAAACCCGAAACGGATCCGACCACGCCTCCGCAAGGATCGGCATCGACTGACCCGTATCCTCAACAGAACCCCAATTCATCAGGCGGAACTGGAGCCGGTATAGACCCGCGGAGCGGATGGAGAGATCGGCAAAAATGAAGAATGTAGCGGGTTGGTGGAGGCGCGCGGAAGGGTGGTTGTATGCGTTTGACGGGCTGGAGAGACGGGGATCGTTTATTGAGGATGGGTGTGGGGGAGCGGAGTTTGGGTCTGGGTCTGCTTCGACGTAGAAGGGGGACATGAAGGCTTTTCCTGAGAGAAGGGGTGTTGAGAAGGGATCGTCTGTTCTTGCGACGCCGTCTGTATCTCGGTCTTTTTCTCTATCTTTCACTCGGTCTTGATCTAGATCTCGGGTATCTGATTCCGTGGGTTCGGACCATGGTGATTGGGGCGAGACGGGGAAGAGGAGGCAGCCCACTGTGAAGCGGGGGTCTTGGAGGATGTCGCTGTCTTCTTGGGAGTTGGAGTCGAAGTCGTTGAGGAGAATTTGGACAATTGGGGGTGGGTCGACGGGGCGGCGGTCTCGGTCGCCTGCGCCGCAGGCTCGTGCTGCTATGGGTTGTTGGCGGACGTGGAGGTGGTAGCGGGATTGGGTTGAAAGGCGTCTTGGGGGTGTTGGGGGAGATTCCGCTTCTGGTTCGTGGTGGAGGAGCTTGTCGAAGCCGTGGGGCATTCTGTAGTTTACATTCCGGGGTTGCCTCGAGTCTTGTTGAGCGCTGGGTAGAATCAGGTTTGATGAGTAGGTTGCTGCGCTTCTGTCTGACCAGACTGGGCTGGGCATGGCCGTGGAACTGCTGCTGTGTCTATATAGATTTTCTGGAGTATTAGAATGGAATCTTGTGCTAATGATTTTCCGTTGTGTGACTCGTCACAGATGTGACATCAGATAGAATGTGGGAGTTGAAGCCAAAAACATCGCGCCAGGATGACTGACAGATAGAGATGGTTGAAATGAAAAGAGAGGGACTTTACTGGGACTCCAGGTCGTAGTGCCGGCTCCGTTGGCTATCATAGTCACGAGCATTGTTCAGGATTGGATTCGATCTCTCTTCATGTGGTGTATAGTATCCACGAGTATCAAAGATTGATGGATGTGATCGTAACTGAAGCGGTTGTATAGGTTGTCGGGTCATATATGAATTGTCGGTGGAGAGCGTATATCGTGGATCTACTCTTTCGGGAAGAGGATTCAGGGCAGGGAGCCGAGGAGCGAAAGATGCCGTGGGCACAGGGCGTTCGTAGCCCGGGGTCTGTAGTTGTCGAGGTTCATGTCGCGCGTATGGATATGGAATGGGTGTTGCACGATGTTGGACCGAGTCGATGTGTGGCCATTCCGGCGCGGGATGCCCATATTCCTGCGGTGGTCTCGACATCTATTGACTTGTGCCGGGGCAGGACCTCGTGTTATAGTTTATGTACTGCCGTATGCGGACGGTGTTTTAGCTGAACAGTCATTGAATGCGACCCCACTGAGCACAGTTAATGCCGAAGAGTTATATATGACCAAAGATGGGAAAGAAGAAACACGTCAAAAACATGAATGTATATCCTGGATCCTGGATCTGCCTGCGGTCAAGGCATCTGATAAGCCGCATGTGAATGCAGCTTCAATAGCAGGGCCCCATGACACTCGGTGGACTTCAATTGCTCCGATCTATACTTGCCTCGGGGGTTAACGTTGGTCAAATTCAGCTTCAACGAAAACTCGTCCACAGAGCGAATTTCCCCCCAGTTTTCCCGTGTCCAATCACCTCAGGGCTGGAGATGACAGGGAGCAGTGGGAGGATCAAAGATACACTTATTTTTCAACAGAACCACAGCCTTGACCCATTTACGATTGGCGCTGTACCCACCGATGAACGATGAAAAGGGAAGAGCCGAAGGGGGGACGGGCCGAGCGGGCATGGTTTTGCCACGGAAGGGGACGTCTGTGGGCTGTGTGGGCTGTGTGGGCTGTGTCTCCATGGAAATTAGTGCGTGGGAGCTGGACGAACTACTAGGTCTGTCCCTGACAGAGACTGGTGCCCGAGGGTTTCCGATCTGGAAAGACGGTCAGCCCTCAGAAGCCGTTGGCACATTGTGGGACTCCGCGTACAGGCTGAGAAGCTTTTCGGGATGAAGTGGCTCGTGTTATGTGCCACCCATGTCCAGTCGCCTGTTCTTAACCCATTCCGCGTCAGGGTGGAGGATGGGGCTTGGATGGGGTAACTGGAGCCAGTAACAAAGTCCTTGTCTGCCTTTTGGCGGACCATGCGGACCATAAAGTTGTAGTCCTTTAATCAAAGTGCTCCGCAGTGCAGTAAACTCAGATCTCCGCTTCATTGACGAATTTTCTGAACTGCGCTGTGTCGATCGGATGCTGACCGACTAGCTGGGCTGAAATAGTACCTTCACCACGGTGGCTAGCTGGGGCTGCGAGGCGTGGTTGGCGTCTAACCGTTGCTTGGCGTTCACCTGGATCTGCCCCCACAACGGGGGATCAACTGGTACCGGGCTCGCCGTGTAAGCCCCAGTTTGCTTCTGCGGCGTAATAGTTCCGGCAAGCTTTCGGAGGGAAAAGGTGAGGCGGCAAAGTCGTCCAGGCTTTCCAGGAAGTCAATTAGCGTTTCACCATACGCTCTGACCATGGCCCCTCTCTGGGTCCTGGCACATTAGGGGACCAAGGGCATGTCAGATCGATCGGCAAGGCAGCTGTGGACTGTGGACTGTGGACTGTGGACTGTGGACTATGGACTTGCAGGTTGGGGATAGGGCCCAAGCGTCAAGCCACGGCACTATATCGCTAAGAATACGGAGTGGACAATCTTGGATCCGACAAAGCATTGCGATGCTCTGCCAACACAGTGGGCCACGAGTTAGCCTCAGAAATAGTACGGAGTAAATCGGGGGTGACGGTGAAAAGGCCACGATTGTACGTGGCTTTTGGAGGTAGCAAATTGTGTCGGGCCGAAAGAATACACACCGCACTAGTATGGACAGCACATATCTAATGATCTAATTATGTCGTCGCCAGTGTTCAACTACGAACCACCCCAGGGATGGACCATGCATGGGCATTGCATTAACAAACAATCCCAAAAACATAAGGGCTAGTTCTCATTGGCTATGACGGTCACGGCCTTACAACAAAGTGGGACGATACATCACAATAATCACCGACACCTTCATTACAATCCGCAGCGCGGATACATTTCCGTCCCAGTGCTCAAGCAAGCTCTGTGTTGTGGCAACGCACCTCACCCCTTCGTCACTAAAGAACATCTTAATAAACGCCTCCTGCTTTTTCTCTGCGCCCGCATCCATTTGACCCTCGCAAATTATCTTTGCGATAAAGCACGACCAAAGTATCGATGCTGGCATCGACTTGCAATTCCAAATCGCGCATTCGTACCAGCGCTCCGTGTTCGATACAATCACACCACTCTCGTAAACGGCCATATTGTTCGTAAAACGAACACACCCTCTTGCCGAATTCTTTGGCGACCCCAACCTGCATTGACGTTTCACCGTAACAACGGGCAGCGTTGTCCGCTAGCCAGGACTTGAAAGAATCAGGCTCCGAAATCTTCCAGCCCAAAATGTCATGAAGAAAGAAACAATACTCCTGGCATTGCGACATACCACTCGATACGCCGAACGAGGTCAGCATTCTGTCCCATCCGTAACGGCAACATCTTCGCCGTATATTTTCATCATAGACACCATTTGTCTCAATTGACCACTCCGGAAAAAGCCGTCAGTTTCTCCCAGGAAGGGCATCCTGACTGAGAGGCTGTCGAGACCTATGTAAAAAGCGAAAAGTGAGAAATTCGAGGTGACAATTGGAAGACTGTGGCCTATGAATAAAGAGAACAAAATGGATCTCTTTATTTATACCTGCTTCCAGACCACCATTATCTGATTGACCACGATTTTACTTTAGACTATGGTTTTCCTTTTGATTACGGTCGAACCAGGCCTGATGCTTCCAGTTGCATTCAGTGGTTCATAGATCAGCAGGGAATGGGGTGGACTTTTGGAATGGCGAACCACCGGTCCCCGTCGACGGTTTTTTTGTCATGCCTGTGAAGGAAACGGAAGTACACAGAGATATAACCTGGGCCTGCTGATTCCCTTATCTTTTCAAGAGCCTCCAGACATCGCGATAAGGTTGCATTATGTTCCAGAATCTTCTTCAAATGCTCATTTTGATTTTTCAATCGATCAATCAGCATGCGACCCTCTTCACGTGCGGTTTCTCTCTTCCTTCTCTTTCCAAATTTGCTATTTTCGTGAAATGACACAGGTTAATCACTGATATCCTTACTGGTTGTAACACACTCGGCCCGTAAATCTTGAATACTACAAACAAATAAATATGGAGCAGATTTTGTCGCAATCAGATACTAGTGATCGATTATTATTCAGTTTTTATTCATTCATTCGCTGACAGCCGTTCCCAGTGCTGATTGGCCTAGACACTGAACGAGAGAGAAAGAGCTGGAAGAAACGACTTTGAAAGGAGAAATTTGGAAAATCTAAGCGACTACTATGTTCACCCTAAATTGCAGGCTAAGCTAACTCAGTCAATGAGCTCACAAACGCTGATACTCATCGGTGACAGCACGAGATCTTCTGCTACACGAACTTTGAACAACGAAAACACAAGCAATGCGGATCAGGACTTGTCCACTCGGCCATTGGCAATAAACGAACCATCCATACGCTGACAGCAGTTCCTCTGAGTTGGTCGCCTTCACATGGTGTTAACAAATATACCTGCCTGAAAAGAAGATGCGGACGTCTAAGAGTCGTTGGCAGACACGGCCCCAAATAAAGAAGGAGGAGTAGCCTTCTTCACTGGGGTTATACCAAAGAAGTAAGAAGATGCCGACGCCGGAGAGCTATATACAGACCGAGCCCCGCAGAGAGGGCAAAGGAAATAGCTCGTGATATTCGTCGCCGGATGGTTAACAAAGGGAGAAGGTAATTGATAAGAAGACGCAGATGCTGAAGAGTCATTGGCAAACATAGCAGAATCTGTGTTATTCCACATTTTGTTATGTTCTTTTGCAAAAGATCCCACCGCTTGGCGCTGTCCGGCTGGCTTCCAGCCAAGAGTGCAGTGCAGGCGCGTTTCAAGGGAAAATACGCCAAACGGTAGGCAGAGGAACAAAATATGGCGAAACTGACCAGACGAATATTCAAATCACCGGACAAGAAGGTGCTGCGGCTCTACGAGGGCCTGCCGAAGCCATATGACTCGATCCTATTGGGAAACATGGGGAGGTGGGCGAACTACTAGGCATGAGGGCTTCATTTATCAGGGTGACAGCATCAATTCATGTACATATTGTCGCCACTCTCTATGCTGGATGCCAAATGCTGAAGCTTGGACTTGTCCTGTACTGCGATGAAATGAAGTCTCATTGATTTATCATTCATTCAATCAGTCTTCCCTCTTAAAAAGAAATGAGCTGGCCCAGGAGTGCACATCATGTTTCTTTTTCCTTCTTCAAGACGACGCTGCAAGAAGCAGCACCGGGATGGTACCAGCTACCTGGATTACCTCATCTGCAGTTCGTGAGGCTTCGCGTTGATGTTGAAGCAACCTTCTTTTCTGTTCCAGGCAGTAATCCCTTTTCCACTGACCGTGAACACCTTGCGTCATCTTCCGCAAGTTCTGCGACCGATACCTATAGGGGAATTTCAGTAATAGTTCTTCTTTTCTCCGCGGATCCTTTGACAAGCTCACCAGTACTTTTCATTATGCGAAAACCATGCTCCGGTGAGACGACACTGGTCAAGCCAAGGACGGTCTGCCAGCCATTCACAGCTTCCCAGATTTCGAACCACCCAGAAAACAGCCTGATTCATGTCTTCAGACAAAGCGTATTTTGAAATCAAAGTCGGACACATAGGACAGGCTTTTGAGACCAGCTTCCCGGGGACAAGAGACAGGATATCCTGATGAGGTTTTGAAGAAATCAAAGTCTGGTACCTGTGAGGATCTTCTGCGACTTGATTCCTGGAGACGAGAGGTAGGAGATCCTGATGAGGACAAGCAAAAGTAGGCTCAGCTGTGAGATGAGCGGAGGAGGAGGAGGAGGAGGAGGAGGAGGAGGAGGAGAAGCTTATAGTATGCCGACTCGCTACACATAACTGGCCCGTTTCCTTAATAATAAATAAAATCAGAGCAACGCGGACATCGTAGCCAGACCTAGTGCTAAATAAACAGGTGTGGCCGAGGCCGGGTGTACCTCCATCGTCAAAGTCATACTCGAATGGGCCATATTTGGTTTTGGCTGGCGTCGCGGGTGACTTGAGAATCTTGACAAGCTGGTCTCGACCTCGAATCGTCAAAGAAATACAGGGACATAGGTCAGCTATACCAGCGTAGTATGTGCAGGATCTCTCCCAAGCTGATTGTCTCAGTAAATGTCTCGTAAATTCTTTCCGTGGATGGAGTTTCAAACACTTTGCACAGTAGGCCCAGCGGCGATTTTCGAGTCGAAGAAGGAGTTGATTTCGCTGCACATCCTGACTGTTCACGCACAGTATTGGATTCCTAATACGCAAGAGTCGTGGAAATTCAAGATCTTTGTGCTTCACTATCGTCCCGAATAGGCCGAAGAACTCTTTGCAGCTGAGGGATAGACAAACTTGATCGACTAGTGAGAGGTGTTGGTAGATCTTCTGTAAGATGCGCTCATCCAAACAAAGTATCTCATCCAAACAAAGTATCTCATCCAAACAAAGTATCTCATCCAAACAAAGTATGGCGGAGTATTTTGGCACTTTCTTCCAAAAAATGCGAAGCAGCCTGAGGAGCATTTTTCGAGCTCGCGACATCTTCGAGTCTTCAAGGCGAAAGATGATGTTGAACGTGAGACAGGAGACTGGGTTTTGATTTTGGATACAGAGTAGACCGAGAGAGTCATCTGGTTATGGATATTTTGTAAGATTGAGAACGAAAAGTCTCCAGGGCTACCGTCTGTGTTTAAGAATTGAGACTTCGTGACGTGCTGATTACAAGTTCTAATTCGGCGTCGGTAGGTTTGGATCCGATGCCTGTTTTGTCTGAGAAACACGCAAAATGAGCCCACCGATCACGTCTTGGTTTACGCAAAAGCTCCGGTAGGATAGCATTCAGACGAGACCTATCTACATCGTGTAGAGCAGTACCGCGGGAATGACTCCCCGTTCATCCTCTTGATCCTATAGCCACACCGCAAAGAGCTGTTTCTATTTCTAGGGAGCCGCAGATCTGCGCATCGTCTATATCTAGATGTCACCATTGCGTTTGTTGAGCTCTGCTTGCTAGTCGTTCCATGGACCAAGATAGCAGACCAACCGCGCAAAACGCACTAATAAACTCCTTTGCGTAATTCACCGTCACCGGATTATACGGAGTACAGTACTGTGGAGTTTCACAGCCCAGCCCCGAAAGGTCGCGTCTAATAACCAGGTGTGAATGGAAATTTCGACAGTTGGAGCTGATCAAAGCAAATTTGAGCTTCAAATTCCGTAATTACCGGCAGATGCGGCCCTTGACTCTGTTGGCTTCGACGTTAGTTCTCATGCATCTTGGAATTGAACGTAAAATGTCCTCACCGGACCCTGAGAGGACTGGGAGTACCATACATGAAAGTTTTCAGTATCATGCACCTCACCTCAACGAGGAACTTGGCTGTGCTGGCACAGAAGGATTGCTGAGGAGCCTTGCTGAGCCACTGCAAATCTGCAGGCTATTGCAGCAATGCAAACACAAGGATCTGGTCTTCCATGTGCACATCGTCACACAACGATTCCAATGGCTTGAACGGGAACGGATAATCTGATAGACACTGCCATTCGTAGTAGAGTAAGTCCAACAGTTCAGATGCCTTCATCAATGTCAAGTTGGTGGCATGCCCACCCTTACCGTTGATCCTGCCCCCATAGCGAAAGAGACGTGGAAGCTCCATCGGGGTGCGTGTCCATAACCCTATCATCCGGAACCGAATGTCGCCGTTGCAGGGATCAGGATCCCAAATGACCGGGTGCGCTGGCCAAGGCCCCTAGGCTGACTGACATTGCTAATTGGAATTTGCAACAGGGGAACCCCTGTTTAGATAAAGAAAATGGAATATCCTGTAAGTTAAATGTGCAAGGCATTGTCTAAATTCTGCCAATTTTCATCACGTTCATCACCGCTACATCAATACATACAAAAAGAGCATCCCTGTACATCCATGCCCAACTGCCGTTTGTTTGCCTCGGCTAATACACCAAGTCTGGACTTGGATCTACATCCAGGTAGTAAGGCCCATAGCAATTTCGAGCCTGTGTGGAAGTACCAAATGGAGAATACAATGTTCGGTGGGGATCGGTTGGGAGCTTGATATGCATCAAGGCCCCAAAGGGGCCGTTTGAAGGCGCTGGACCACAATCAATGACCCCGTTCCCGTTCCCGACATACAGGGCCAGGAGTTCATTGTAGTGACGATCCCAAACCACGGTGTATCCGGATGGCTGCCATGGCTGATCCGGACCATACCGCATGTCCATGCAGCCGAGCTGCATCAAATGTAAGGCATTGATCCCCATCTGAGGCACTCCGTCGACGATCAAGCGAGCCCGAATGAGTCCGAGGGTAGATGGAGTCCACGGTACCAACGAGTCATGTACCGCCGGTAGTCGTGAGTTGGAGAATTCTATCGGTGAGTACTCTGGAATCCATCGAAGTTCAAGAGATTCGAATTTGGCGTGAAATTCCTCAAGTCGAAGTTCGTCGTAATCGAGATGAGTGACAATCTCCTGGGACTGCCCGTCGTGATCATGTAACAATTCCACGATTCTCCCCAATGCAGCTGGTGACTTGGAACAGCCATTGACTTGAAGTTCTGCATATAGTTGGCTGCTGTGACCGGAGGCAATGCGTTGTCGATCAATAATGGGTAGTGCTTGCTCGTCAAATGCCTCCCATATAGTGTCTGAGGGTTCTGAGGACGTGCTGAAGTGACTTTGACTTTCAGGGTCCCACTGTATACCCATCCTTCGGTCCATGCCCTCGAGGCAAACCTCTAGCAATTCAAGGTAGTCCTCTCCTCTAACCAAATCAGGCAATGCATCACCCACAATAGGATCGTCAAGGAAAGCCCAAAGAGCTGAAACCCTTGCAATCCCCGGAAGGTTGTCACCGGAAACCTGAGATACATCTTCGAGGAACTTCGCTGCTGTCTCGGAGCGCCCACTTTGGATTAGTACTAGCACCACTTTGTAGGCGATACCGTGACCCCCACTGAAACGGCGGCCAGACGTGAGGCCTGTCACAAATTGAGCCCAGCAGTCATGAAGCACCCTATCACTCCCAAGTTTTGCTAGTAGAGAGAGGTAGAACGCATTATGCTTGGTGACTTTTTTCCCCTTACTATCTTGTCCGGTTTCTGTCCACCACAAGATGTCATGCAGCCTCACACGATTTCGGGGTAAAAGGTCTCCCTCGCCTGTGATCTCAGCAAGCATATGCTTGCGGTCATAGCTTGGATCTTCGAAGGATTTTGAGTCAAGTTGTTGAGCACAGCCAGTGGATATCCACATGATTTCTAGCTGATTATCCAGGGCCGGGAAGCCCACGCGGTAATAGTCGTTTAAGAAATGCCTGAGAGCTGGCACTGACAAATAACGCATTGCAAATCCAATACAAATAGAATAAAAACTTCGCTTGACTGGAAGTTGGAGACGATGTAGCCTTGCAAGAAGGTCACTTAACACTGGCAGAAGCTCTGTCGATGTGTTTCGCTGTTCAAGACGTTGCAAAGTATGACTTGGCGGCGCACATAGTATTTCTTGCAAGAATTCTGCTCCGTTTTTATCATTAACATATCTTTCAATAGCGCTCCGTAGGGAAGGAACATCGATGATCTCCTCTTTTCCTGGGGATGGGGAAAGCCCTTTGAGAGAACTCCACAATGCCGGAGGTGGACTACTTGGCCTCCATTCGGTGTTGAAAATCTCACGAAGATATGCAGGCAGAGCATCAGCTGAGCTTGAGTTGTGCCCTGGCTCGGTTGAGTCCCTCAGAGCGAACCGAAGTAATTCCGATGGTGATGGGTGTAGTTGTTTTGAGGCTTTAGGTAGAGTGTAGAAACTGCGAGTCAATCCCGACTTCAGACGGGGTTGAGGAAGCCATTGCCTACGCAACAGCAGGCGTGGAACTCCCATGTCCAACAAGACGACACCGTCGAGGTCAAAAGGTGGAGAAGATAAACAATCGATAAGGGGTCAAGTCTGGGGTTCTGCCGGCATTTCAAGGGCGGTGCGATCTTCGGTGAGGAGGACCTCATTCACACTTCGGTGAGGCTTTCACCCTGCCTCTACCTGCTTTTCACCAACGCTGCCACAAACTGAATTCCATTTGACTATCGCTTCTTATCAACTTACTTACCGACAGGGTATTAGCATGGTTCAAACAAGAAATGCGGAGAAGTCCGCAAAGGACGAGGCGGGCGAAGAACAGATTGAAAAACCGATTAAGAATACTTCAGACACCCCCGATACAAGCTCTGAAAACAAAGCCGAAAGCAAAGCGGATGATGGTGCCTCAAAGTCGCGCGACAGAATGGAAAGGTTCAAAGCTCTGCAAGCTCGAGCAGTAAGTGGACTTTAAACCATCTACCCTAGCCACATACTAACTCGAGTAATAGAAATCCGCTACCGAACGCAACTTAAAAGAAACCGCCGCCGAGTCTCAGCGTCTGACCACGGATCCGGCACTGCTCAACACATTGTCCCGCAAGCATGCATTTGCTTCACACAACCTCCTCAAAGCGGACACAGAAGCGGCAGGAGAAGACTTTGAACGTAAGCGTGCATGGGACTGGACAGTTGATGAATCCGAGAAGTGGGATAAGCGTATGGCAAAGAAACAGCGCCACCGTGACGATGTGGCATTCAAGGATTACACACAGGATGCGCGCAAGGTGTACAAGAGGCAGATGAGGGAACTGCAGCCCAACTTGGACTCATACGAAAAGGACAAGATGGCTGCGATTGAGAAGGCCGCGGCTAACGGTGATCTTGAGATTGTGGAGACGGAGGATGGAGAAATGATCGCAGTCGACAAGAACGGCAGCTTCTATTCCACCGCGGATTCTACTGGCTTCACAGACAGCAAGCCGGATCGTGCCGCTGTTGACAGGCTGGTGAATGATCTGCAGAAGGCTGAGGAGGCTCGTCTCAAGAAGCGCAAGGAGCGTCGCGGCGATGATGATTCTGATGTGACATACATCAACGAGAAGAACAAGCAGTTCAACATGAAGCTGGCTCGTTTCTATAACAAGGTGAGTTTTTATGTGCTTCATTTCTTTGAACATCGGGAATCATGCTGACAATTTTCTAGTACACTACCGAGATTCGGGACAGCTTCGAGCGTGGCACTATGATCTAATCTTAACTTGAACTTGATTGCGATATGATACATGGGTGGGATTATACATCTTGCCTAAAAGAGCAAGGAATCAACTAGCGAGAATATCGATGACTCCGAATTTTGTTCGCCGAAAACATGTTTTACAAGCATTCCCAGGTCACTCAATCCAGACCTAGAGCATCGACTTTCGCCAGGCCTTGGTTGCAAGTGCCTCAATCTGTTTTGTTCCGACGGCGCCCTTAGTGGACTCATCCTCCAATGCCTCGACTACCGCCTCGCTGACAACATCAACTTTGAGTGGTTTCTCTGCCATCGACCCGAGGAACCCAAGCTTATTCCGGAGGAACGCGTTGAACTCCGAGGCGACGAAACCACCCATTGCGATTGGCAGCGTAAATTTTCTGCTGGAGTCATACATGAAGCCCGGACGTATGAAGATGCTTCGCAGGTCTGGGAGGGTGGATGTGATGGCTGCCTCTGCGTCCCTCTTGGTGGTGATATACCTGGCCGGCAGGAGCGGTGCGCCAGCAGCAGCAGAGATGTAGACGAAAGTCGGGACATGTTCATTACTGGATTCCTGGGCTAGTACAATGGCTATATATACCAAGCGCAAGGCATTCGTTAGCTTCTCAAACATATCTCCCGCCCTGAATAGAACCATTGTACACACCTGAGTCTCGGTTCATCAGCTCATAGGTCAACTGCCCATCTCTCTCCTTCGGCTCGAGGGCCTCACCCTCTTTTCTGGACAGAAGGTTCTGGCTTCCTAGCTTAGACGAGCTAAAGGCTCGCTGGAGGCCACCGATGATGGGCTCCCTCCCTTGCACAACACCCTTGTAGTCTGCTTCCAGTAGAATGCCCATTGTGTGAACAACAGCTGAAGCTCCGTTCAAATACGACTTATAGCTCTCTGGCTTTAAGATATCGGCCTTGGCCCATTCCACGGAGCCTGCCCAGCTGGGACGCTCCTTGGAATCAGTGACTGTGTCCCACCGTGGCTCACCCGAGCGACTAGAGATGTGTTAGTGCACAATTATCCATAAATCCATAAACCCATAAATTGCCAGGATAGGTACCTTAATGATGTGACTGTCCATCCCCTTGCCGCCGCAGATTTACAGATTCGGGACCCTAGAATGTCAAATTAGCAATGATTTACAATAAGAAAGCAGATGCGTATAACAAACCTAGAAATCCACTTCCACCGGCAACAACTAATCTTTTGGCGGCCATGTTGATGCTCTTGATAGCTCCGGTAATGATATCACTGGTTCAGGCGAATTGGAACCTCAACAATGGTCTGTTGACTCTTGCAATTGAGGGACCTGAAGTAACTCAAAAATATGCCAGCTAGCTCTGAGGTCATTCAAGAATGTCCTTGTCCAAGTTTCCGCAGCTAGCGTCATCCGGTATCACCTGCTCCGGGAAGGCAAGTCTTGGCTTCTTGCCTCAGGCATGAATCTGTCGGGCGGTGTAGCAAGTCGCCATTTCCGCCCTTGTTCAACATATTCTATCCCACTGTTTCTACAAACCATTCAAGCTACAAAATGCCATCAGCAATAGCAAACAAGCGTGTCAGAGTCAGTATTCCATCCCAGAAATGAGAACCGAAACTAAACTAACGCGAATCTCGCAGGGCATCTCCATCTACCGACCATTTGGTATGTTCGCGTAATGCGCATCACCAACAGTCGCAAGCTAACAATCCTAGTCTTCGGCAGTGTCGCACACCCCTTCGACCCAGAGAACAAGCCAGCAGATTGCCCACCCGACCACACGCACCGCTGGCAAATCTTCGTCCGCGGAGTCAACGGCGAAGACATCTCCTACTGGCTAAAGAAAGTCCAGTTCAAGCTACACGAGACATACGCTCAGAATGTCCGCACAATTGAGCAGCCTCCCTTCGAAGTCTCTGAAACCGGTTGGGGTGAATTCGAAATCCAACTCAAGCTGTTCTTCGCCCCCGAGTCGGGGGAGAAGGCCCAGACCCTGTGGCACAGCCTGAAGCTACACCCGTACGGACCCGATGCGGAGGGCATGAAAGAGCGCCGCGAGACAGTCGTCAGCCAGAACTATGAGGAGATCATCTTCAATGAGCCTGTCGAGGCGTTCTACGAGATACTTACCGGTGGCCCTGGTGGTGGACAGCCTTCGAAGAGCAAAGGGAAGAATGCCAGACAGATTGCGACAGCTGATATCCCTATGAGTGATACCCCCGGCAATCCTTACAGTCGCACGACTGAGAACAAGGAGCTTCATCGGATGGCCGAGGCGACCCAGACAGTCGAGCAGATGATCAAGGAAGAGAAGGAGCGCCTGGTTGAGAGAGAAAAGTTGCTGGCTGAATTGCGAGAGAGCGAGGGCGTGCCTGCCAACACGAAGAAGAGGTGATTGCTTCGCTTTTGGTATGTCAAGAAGCAAGCCTATCATCGCTGTGTGGCTATCTAGCGAACCCTGCCAGCATGTCTTCGATCAGCAACCGTCACCACCACCCGATCTGGCAAATTCAAACTTGTGAGGCATCAGAACTGAACACACGAGACTCGACATCTCGTAACTGAGACCGCCATGGACCGGCCCAGGGGAATTCCAAACACAGTGCTTCATCTATGGTCCTCTGCTCCCCGCATAAAGCCCCGAAGTGACTAACTCAGGGTTATATCTTCACCAACTCTATCATCCTCGTTACCTGAAAAGTGAGACCGTACTATGAATGATGCTGGATTCACACCCGAGACTGCACATTCTAGTATGGAAAAATCCGTCTATCACACGGTCATTCCCAGCGACATTGAGTGCCAAGGATAATGCAAATACAGGGCCGTGAAACACCCCTCGGATTAATTGCTTGTCTATTTATGGTATGGGTTTCATCTGGTCCAATTTTTTGGGCTAAGGACAGGGACAGCGAACTACACTACTGGAAGTAATGAAATAACACGAATCAATATTGTTTATCAACACTATTTGAGCAAATAAATCTAACACACAGTCATAAAGTCATCACACCAGATTCTTTTGAAAGCTCTAACACTTCGCTTCCTGGACAGTATCTCTGGTATGTTTGAGGAAAGGAATCAAATTCGTGCCACCAGTCCCAGCAAGATGGTGTTCTTTCTCGGTGGCTTGGCTCGCCGTGGCCAAGTTGACCCGGTCAGTGTCCTGCTTCAAGGGATTGGGTTGTTTCGCTGCCATGACAATGTACCGAGTAACCATCTGGATGTGTGTATCCCGGAAAGCCTTGAGCTCATTGACAGCAGCGTTGTAGGCTTCTTTCTCAGTCGACTTATCAGCCGATGACTGGATATAGGTACGAATATTAGAGATCGCAGCGAGGCTTTGAAGGAAACGTCTGTGTGGACCAGGCATATATTTGCGCATTTCCTGGAATAAAGTCAGTATACTTGCACATCTTCAATAACTCTCACGAAAAGAGATAGGGGCAATGGAATCTGACCTCAATGAAATTCTCACCAGAGGCCGAATCAGAATGCTTAATACCCAAGAAGATATCAAGCGCCTGAATCAACGAACTCTGTGCATTACTCCCACCACTCAACTGCTTCCAGTTCTCGGGCCTCTCGACCCCATCGCCGACATCATAGTAAACACCCCTGGGCAAACCAGCCGGTCCCATATTCTTGCTACCAGCAAGGAAAGGCCTCAGCTGGTGAAAGAAGACAGCAGGTCTGTTATGCTCATACATCCTCTTAAGCGTCAGCGTGAGATCACTTAGACCATCCGCGAAACGGTATAGCAGAGAAGTAAGGAGATCTGCGTCGTTGGCAGTGACAGCTTTGATAGCCTCCTGCATCTGCGAGATCAATCGGGCACCCTTGGCTTCGACAGCGACGGAGATGAGCATGAACCATTCTTCATCTTTTGTGCCGGTCCAGGAGGTCTGCACATGAAGATTGTCTGGGTCTGTGGTGTCTGCATTTGGAGATGGGGCTTTGAAGTTCCACAGGGTGAGGCCTGAGTAGGTTGCGCAGGCGGGGACTTCGAGGTGAGAAGATATTTCAAGGAACGGTTTTGAGATGGAAGGGGGCAGAATCTGGTTATTGTTTTGTATTGTTAGGGTTCTGCTACCCTGTGGCTGTGATTGCAAGGGTGAGGTGGATAGAGGCTCACTTCTTTGGGCTTGTCTCCTCCCCAGATGTAGGCATGGCTGAGATAGCCCATGATGACATATGCACGACGCCATTCCCGTTCTGTTTGGAGATGCTCAATTGAACAGACTGGCAGATTATCGATCATGTCTCGGATCTGGCCTGTCTGGATGAGAGCTGGGAGTTGGCTGGCGATGTCTTCCCATGCCTTGTAGTAGGGGCTTGGGAGGCTTTCCAGGGGTAGTCCATCTGGAAGGAAGCCACGATGGACATACTCCTTGAAAATGGCATCGACGGAGGTATTGGATGATTCAAGCATTGTTAAAGATGCAGGTTCACAAGTTGTGTCACAAAGATGGAGGGCTGGACAGCAAACAAAGTACTACTTATTCTTTTGGCATCAAATAAAGATCATAAGAGCATGGATAGACTCTGGATTTTACTGTATCGGCTTGTGTCGGTCAGTTTAGTCAAGATCTATAAATCCCGGAAGTGACCCGGATATCTATCCGTGTTTCGGGTGGATTGGCAAGTTTTATTTCAGCAGAATGATAAGCCTGCGCATATGTTGTATCTTATGTGCTGACGGTGATACTTTGTTTGCCTAGTCACATCTCTGCAATACTATGCTGGTCTTCTCACATTGCTGCATAGAGTCGATCAACTCCTTGCAGATTCCACACAGCCTATACGAGAAGACAGGGTATTGCAGTATACGAGGGATGTTTTATCCTTGTACTAACCCAACTGTAGATCACTGACGAAAACTGCCATAATACTAATTTATCATCATATAACCCTCACATAACTTGGTAAGTTAATACATGAAGACCGACACGGATCAGGAAGCGGATATGTGGAGACGGATCGGGGAGGCGGAAGCGGATGTTCATCCGGTGTTGCATACGAGTAGCAGCTCCCACGCCTCCGATTTGTCTCCCATTTATTATAAGAACGACTGCATGTTTGACAATCATTTGTACTGTCACTCCTCCATAGCTCCCCCTGATTTTGTGTGCGCTTCGTCATCATCGTACACCGATCACATACCCATTCCATTATTACCAAAATGATTTTCACGAAAGCACCCAAGCCCGTATTCCCTGCAGAGGCGGCATCGTTGGAATATGCTGCTTCGCTGGATGCCGCGGACCCTTTGAGAGGTTTCCGCGACCAATTCATTATTCCCTCCAAGGCCAATCTCGCGACAAAGAAGCTAGCGAAGCCGGGTGAGACTTCCCCAGATATAACCTTGTACAATATGTATGCATTATCAGATCTAACACTGCTACACAGGACTTTCCTCAGAGCCCAGCATTTATTTCTGCGGTAATTCATTGGGTATCCAGCCCAAGGCCGTATCAAAGTACATGGAGGCCCAGCTGGATACCTGGTCATCCATTGGAGTCTGCGGCCACTTCACTGATCTCGAAGACTCACCATTGAAGCAATGGCAGCTATTGGCCGAGCAGGCTGCTGCGTCCATGGCCCGGGTTGTCGGTGCTGCGCCTGAAGAAGTCGCCGCTATGGGCACATTAACCGGGAATCTTCATTTATTGCTTGCTAGCTTCTACAAGCCGACTGAGACCCGACGAAAGATCTTGATGGATTGGAAGGCATTCCCTAGCGACCATGTAAGTTTTGCTAGATTGAGCTTTCGAGGATAAAATATTGTTCACTTGATTTCCGTGCTACACTCGCTAACATATTCCCAGTACGCAATCGAGTCTCACATTGCCTGGCACGGCCTCGACGCTAAAGAGAACATGGTTCTCATTGGCCCAGATGAAGGCCAACATGAGATCTCAACAGAGAAGATCCTGTCGTACATCGACAAGCACGCCGAGGATGGAGCATTGCTTCTCCTCCCCGGTATCCAGTACTACACCGGGCAGCTATTCGACATCCCTCAGATCACCAAGTATGCTAAAGCGCGCAATCTCGTCGTTGGATGGGATCTTGCTCACGCCTACGGAAATGTGGAGCTCAAGATGCACGACTGGAACGTTGACTTTGCTGCTTGGTGTACATACAAGTATGGAAATGCCGGGCCCGGCGCGATGGGTGGTCTTTTCGTTCATGAGAGACATGGAAAGGTTGATTACAGTGCTGGCGAGGACTCTCCCAAGTTCCGTCATCGATTGACTGGATGGTATGGTGGTGACCGCTCGGTCAGATTTAAGATGGATAATAGTGAGTTTTTCCATTCCAGCATACTCTTGCTAAGACGTAGGAATTGGACCATATGCTAATCCTCAGCAGACTTCAAGCCAATTCCGGGTGCCGGAGGTTTCCAGCTCTCCAACCCTTCAGTCATTGATCTCACTTGTCTCTGCGCAGCATTGTCCGTCTTCGACCAGACCTCGATGACAAACCTGCGCCAAAAGTCTATCAAGTTGACAGCCTATCTGGAGCACCTGCTTTTGAAGGATACTACGAAAGAGACATGCTTATTTGAGATCATCACTCCCTCAGATCCCCATGCTCGCGGTGCGCAATTGAGCATTCTGCTCAAGCCTGGCCTGTTGCACACAGTATCGGACAGGCTGCAGAATGCGGGTATCATTTGCGACAAGCGCGAGCCCGGTGTCGTCCGTGTTGCGCCTACGCCTTTGTACAACACTTTCTCCGAAGTATTCAAGTTCGTCGAGGAGTTCAAGGGTTCGCTGTCTTCATTATAAGCGGCGTCCTTTTATGAACATATCATGAAATCGATCTTGCATTTATGACATAAAAGAAAATACTATCAGATAGACGTACGAGAATTGAAAGAATGTATTATCTTTATCTAAAAATTCCCAATACTATCCCAATTATCCGCACTACGGAGAAACTCCTGACCCTGCGAGAAGAAATTCGTAGCAAGGATTGAGAACTCATCATTCGACAGCGTTAAATGTTGCGGCGAGACTAGAGAGTTCGCTGGGTATTCCTGGGTTGGAAAGGCGGCATTGGCAGTGAAAGGTTGTTGTCGAAGGTTTGGGGTGCCTTCATCTTGGGGATTCAGTCGGAACGGCGCTGGTAAAGGGGACGTTTGGGATACTTCTGCGCCGGCAGAAGAGGATCCTGCATAGAGAGATTCCCCGAATAGACGTCGGGCAGAGTCTGTGTCGCTGTTTGAGGAGTATTCTAGGATTTCCCAGAAGCGAGATAGGTCGATCAGGAGGCTTTGGTTTTGTGCATCTGGGTATGATTGGTAGGTTGCTGAGACTGCATCTTCTAGGCGTTGGAGTCTGTGAGCCTGTGATATAAGAAATATATGGTCAGTCAGTCCATCGTACTGTTGATTCTGTTCCTGGAAAGATGATGTTCGTACCAACCGGGCCATATGCGGCCATCTTTCGCCTATCTGCTGTACAAACTTGACGCATTTGGTAAATCTCTCACGTTTCTGTTCCCTGATTGTCGAGTTATCTGTAAAGCTGAGTTGCAGCTCGATGGTAGCCACAACAGCAGCACTATAACCCAGTAGCGGATCCGAAACCAGAAACGATTTCTCTTCAAAGTAATTGATGAAATGAATGATCCAGGTCGTATGCGAAGAAATCAAGTCCGATGTATGCTGCAGGAAGATTTCTGGAATGGTATTCCGGAAATTGCGAAGACTCAAGGAGAGCAGGAGGGGATGGTTCAGAAGACACAAACTGGTGTGATACATGAACTGGTTCAAGAACCAAGGACCCCAGTATTCACGATGTGTCTGCAATTCCTCTAGGGTTCTGTCGCCTAGATTTGCAGGCTTGAACCGATGGATGTAGGGCATTCTAGTCTCGAGATCCATCTGCAAGGCGAGGATCTTCGAGTATTCGGAATGGGGAGACCAGGGTGGGACATTGCTGGGCCGGCCGTGAAGTCGCACGTATCGTGCTGTTCTTGCAAATGCTTCACTCAGTGTTATAACGTAGGCAATGATTCCTTCGTCTTGCATGTCACTTCGCCGCATTTCGACGGTTGATGGCCCCGGCGAAAGCAGTCGTGCTGGTCGTTTTGGGCTTTGGGGAAAAGGCGGCCCTCCAACTTCAGGCATGTCTAATATCGAGAACTCCCCGCCGTGTAGTCGTTTGAGGAGACATATGCTCCAGAAACAGCATCTTCGTTCCTCGCGAACTATGGTGCTAACTGCAGTGCGTGGCTCTTGGCCAAGATTGGCGCATTGTGCAAGGTTCATTGCTAGACTGCTGTGGATGCTGGAGCGATGCGTGTTACCATCTAATGGGAACGGTTAGCATTCGACAAGGAGAGGATACAATATGTCGATTGCATACTTGTAAAATCTACCAAGCTCAAAAGGCAGAGACACTGGAGCGTTGAAAGCTCCACGGGCCCCTCCGAGACTCTTTTCATGATCAAGCCTCGAGAAACCTCGGCATAACTATTCACAAGACTTGTAGGCTCGGTCCTATTAGAATGGGAGCATGAGAATCGAGATGCCAGTGCCAGCATGGCAAAAATGAGCTCAGAATCTCGTGTTTGTAGAGTTCTGAGAAAGCTGTCCCTATGGAAGAGAGGAAGAGGCTGAGATTCACAATACTGCAAATAAAGTTCTGCAATGGGCAATATCTCCTCCCATGGTGGTAGCGTAATGGATGAGCTTGGTCTTGACAGTGTCTCAGAAGGAATGTGATGTTCCGCTGGCATTTGTGTTTCGCTTCTTGACCTACTGATATTTCAGTCAGCAGTGGCGTGGTCACGGCTTATATATATTGCTTGTTCTTACCCAAGCACATCGAGAACCTCTCCAAGTTTATTCTCAAGACTTCGCATTCTATCTTCCTAGTAGGGAGTCAGCATACCGATGGGATCCAGGTCACTTGTAAATTATGTTCAAGGGAAACTACCAGAACATTGGACGTTCGATTGTCTGCGTCATTTACTCTGGAATGTTCCTCGAGGGGTGGTAACCGGCGCCTTTCTTCAGCATATAGACATTGCTGCCGTAGCCTAGCACAGAGAGAGCAGACAGGTTGCTCCCCGGGGCATTTAGCTTTCTTCCGCCTGAGATATTGGTCAACGGCTATCTCGATTAATCGTCAAGTTGCATGAATACTCACCTGCAAGGCTCACAAGCCTGACGAACCCGCTTGACGGGTCGCTCAGTATATGTAAGTTGGTCTTCATCCATGATCGTATGTGCGAGAATCAAGTGTCAGGGTGCATGGCTCTCGATCGTGACAGCCATGATAAAAGAATACCGCGGTGTTTCAGGGGCTCAATGCACAGTTCCTGTTACAATATATATGTGTTTGGAGAGTGCCCTCTCGGCTTGATCCTCGTTCTTCAAAGCTGACAAGCAGTCGATCAGTGGGGTGTAGTGTTGGAATTTAGTCCATTCAACCGGGGTAATCCAGGGCTGGGAGATTCACAGCTGACTCAGCACACCTTTTCCCAACCAGGAAATTCATATATTAAAGAGGTTTGAAACATTAGCAAATGCCTGGCGTTGGCTTTAGATTCTATTGATGAGACCAAATATGATGAGGTCATGCACTAAGATATGGACTTTTTTTCTACGTATTGGGTTGATTTGTCGGAAGTTCTGGGGCATGACAATGTATTATAGAGAGACGCTGTCTACGATCCTGATTATTGGACTTAGAATGTAGGTAATCGCCTAGGACTGACTTAAACATTCAAACTATGTGAAAAAGAAGCTGAAGTTTGATGGAGTACGCCTCTGTTAGGAAACAGTGCAAGGGTGACTCTATTGTGAATATCTTTTAGAACTTCCCAGCAGTGTGCCTTACAAGTGACTAGGCATAGTAAAAGCAGCAGTGTAGCCAACGTTGGCACAAAGGCGTTCTCAATCGAATTGTGAGATCTTCTACCGTCAAGCTCTCTCGCCTCTGCCTTCGTTTTATATAAAACCTTTCTCTTTCGCCCTTGTATCTCGCCTTTACTCATATCACTGATAACTTTCTAAGTCAGGTCTTATTCTTCCACCAGCATCGACCCAATTTCCAATCTCCGGTCACTCTGAACATTGAGCCTACTTGCCATTCTTCCGAACCTCTCAGCCCAACAAACCAAACTTCAAGAACAACCATGCCAGAAAACATGGATTCTAAGTCCTTGACGTTTTCAGAGTAAATGATTATGTTTTTCCCGGAAATAAAATAAAACATCTCTAACGTAGCACTTAAAAAACATGCCTCTTCTGAGGTTATTTTAGCGCTCAACACGGCAAAGTCCTGTGTATCGACTGAGTCCGGTGAGCACCGACTTGCAGTGTCGGAATCATTGAAAATAACGTTCAGTTCTATGCATCATGATCATAGCGTGATATCAGCGCTAGTCAACTACGCTGCATGGTCTCTCATGAGGCTCTAGAAATATTCGCAATTTCATGACCCCGTGGAAATGTTCCCATTATGCGCTCTCAAAATCATACACCGGGTCCAACTGAAAGAAGAGCCTCGATGGATCTTTCTGCGATAGAAAGGGGGGTCCGAGGCAGCAGATTGAGTTATTTGACCCGAATTCTGTCCATGAGAGAGGCTTGCCCTGCACCAAACTCTGATTCTCAGTGGCCATCTTGAAATGTGCACGGCCAGATGGATTGTAGTGTTAGAATCAAGATCTAGCAATAACGCCCTATCACTGAATTCGAAAGTCTTGACATCAGTTTTGCCGCTTTGTGAGATGATACTTTCTCCACGACGAAACAACCAGTTAATCTTGAAGAGAGCCCAAGGGAGTGATGGCGTGAGATAGGAGAAAAAATAGGAGGGAACAATCTTGAATTGGCGCTTGAATTGATCATATGTACAGCTCCAAATCTGCGTAGCTGCCAACTCATCTAACCCTTTCTTGGAATAGAAGTACACCATATAAGAAACAACTGACACCGCAGCTTCACAACCCTCGGAACTGAAAGTGGCATCCTCTACCTCTTGCCAAACTAAGTCTCATGACTGGTCGCTTAGATCCAGGTCTTGTGGCCCTATAAAGAAGTCAGCATATGGACACATCCAAACATTAACCGGCCCTGATCGTCGAAAAATGACAAGGGACGAGTTGGGCAAGACTAACGAAGACCATGCGGCCCATGGCGTAGGTGGTAGCTGTTGTCCGGTTAGCTCTATGTATGTGACAGTACATAATGTCGGAAAAAGGATCCACTCACCAGCACCGAGACCGTAGACGGAGATCAGGTAGGGGTACATAAGGTAAGCGGAACGGGAGGTCTGCGAAGCAATTCCAACGTTAGATATTTGTTGGTACCCAATTGAGGGCGTATGTGCCCATTCCAGGTCGAACTGACCTTCCACCATTGACGCTTGCCGTCGTGGTTCTGGAAGAGGCGCTGGTAGAAAGGCACACGGTTCTCACGGAACACGAAGCTAGAACGAGAAAAGCAGTCAGTATAATTTGTCGTAAGAGGTCGAAATAATTTGTCCCCGCAGCAACATCAATCGCAATTGGACTGCAACCGGACCCGAAGATCGTGAGAGGAAATTCGATGGTCGCACGGTCATGATCGGGGTTGTGTGCGGGGACTTGTAGAGCGATTGAAGGGAGCGACATACCCGGCCATGCGGGAGCTGGTAGCACGGAACATTTTGGCGGTTGGGAGCGAGAAAGGAGGGGAGACTGGAGGTTCGGAGTATGGCGAGATGTCGACGAAGAGCCGGAAGGGACAGGGACGTCAATCACGTCACGTGAACATCACCTGATCGAATCAGACCTTGTGTCGAGTCAGCCGTCCCAAAAGGGAAAAGCGCGTCTTTCCAGAAAAGTGCTTGAAGCTTTACATTTGTTCGAAAACAACCTTGTTACTTTTCAATTTGACGCCTGGAGCTCGCAGAAGAATGTTCGACGTCGAAACTTGTCTCTCCCGATCATCTTCTCTTAATCACTCATGCGCCCGGCGCTTCTGCGACTGTTGAAGAGGCCGTCCGCCGTCTCGATCCTTGATACCCTCACAGCAACGCCGATCGGAATCGAGCAATTAGAGTCCAGATATAGGTGTTTACGATGCCATTCACAAGACGCCAAACCGGCACCACTCGACGAACCCGATAACAATCCTACCCGAACTAAGCTTGAAGACTCATGCCGAGGGAAACGGCCATTCAGCTTTGCGATCTACGACATTGAGTCTCTGGGCGAGGAAGCTTCTGAACCTATATCCGTCGCGCCGAATAAAGCGCCCAAAAATCCGCTATGCCCTACCAAGACACTATCACTTCGGCCGGAAAAGCTTGAATTCGAATCAGACGTCGGACACCTCGACAACATTGGAACGCGATTAGTGGACCACCCGGACTCTCGAGATAATTTCGATCTATGGGAAGAACTTCTTCGGTACCGCCAGCGTCACTATGGTGACAATGGCACGTTACAAATATGGGAAGGGTTGACAGTCCGGCTGGACGGGGTTCGACTGCCGATCACAGGAGAACAGGCGGACTTCTTCTGGCAGAGCTTCGTGGACCTGGGACTGAGGCGGGAACTTTATCTGGACAGTTTGCTTGAATATGCCGTCAATCTGTGGAAGCGACAAGGCGATCGATGGCCGCAGTTATATGTGAGGATCGTGGGTGGGCTTCTGGACCAGGGCATGCCGAAACGTGCGCTTGAATATCACAAAAAGCTGCAAAAATCCCAGATTGCTGGCGCAAATGATATTATGCAAATTCTTCCATCAGCGATTCGTCTATCGTCTCTTCCAGCTGGCATGGAGGTGGCAACTACCACGGATCCACAGGAGTTCTCCTTGACACCTGGGTTAGAGGCGTTCCAGGCAATTTGCTCCGCAACCACCGACCACAAAATATATGGCCCGGCAATTGCGATGCTTATACGGCAAGGCCAAGGAGAGGGCGCAATCTCCATGCATCATTTCCTCGCTCGGCGCCAGGATCATCCACAAAGTCCCGATGAAATACAGCCACTGCTTGAGTTTGTGGAGAAATTTGGACGACGAAAAGAGTTTAATAGGCTTCGTGGCTATGTTAAAAAGCGGTTTGATACTGAAGGTTCGATTGATCAACCCGGTCCAATAGGTCCAACCCTGAAAGCCGACGGAAAACGCACAAAGGACGGAAGGCCATTCAAAGACGACATCGGTGCGAAGATGTTCGCTACCCGTGCTCTCAATTTCGACATGGTTCTCGGTGGACTCAAGATGCTCGGAGTATCAGAAATTGGCCCACGCACGCTGCGAGAGATGGCCATCAGAGCTCACGGCAACCAGGACATTCTGGAGAAACTCAAAATTCTCAAACAATCTGGCATTTCTGTGGGAGATTCTATATTTGCGCGCTTGCTTCAGAAACTCGCAGCGCAAAACCGTGACATCCTTCTTTCAGATATCCTCCGCAGCGACCAACACCCGGATGTTCTCGAAGATGTGCGCATGCAGGAGACAATGTTAGTATCCTACTACATGGCTCGGGATTGGCGACTATATAATATGACACTGGCAATTTTGACGGAACTGCACCCTGAGGCGCCTGATCTCTTCGACATCCATTTCCGAAAGCACATCGCAGCCTGGGAATTAAGTGCGGCAGCCAAGGTCACCGACGAGCTAGCGCTAAATGGCCGGACTTTAAGTGAAGACAGCGTGGACTTTATGGCTGAGCAGGTTCTCACCCCACGCCGAATGAACCACCGTCCGCCTCCGGGCCAGCGCCTCTCCGCGGTTGACGAGGTCCTTTTCATCTTCAAGATTTTGAAGCGTGTGGTTCCAGCAGGAGGGTATGTCAGTGCTGCATTTTGGGTGGAGATGCTTAAGCGACTCGGCATGGCAAATGCGTGGGCAGACTGGGACAAACTCCGAGATTGCTGCCAGTGGCTCGTCTGCCAATATGTCGGGACCACCAAACAGACTCCCTGGGCACAAGTCCCCACCACTGCAGCTCCGCTTGACTCTACAAACCTGGCAAATGGTCGCGATCGACGGATGCTCGATTTGGTCTTCACACCCCAGATGCAAGCTGCCATTGTCTCCTGGGGATTCATGTTTCGAGTGCTCGACACAACCGCGTCAAGATTCACCGTTTCCCATCCTACGACGAATGTAAAACTCATTCCATGGGTCCGGGGCCTCATTCTTCTTCGGGAATTGGAAGCATCAGGTCTTCGTCTTGATAAACGCTTGATCTCACAAGCAGTCCGACACCGAATGGCCATGCTCTACAGCCACCACGTCCTTTCAGCACGGCGCATGAACCGCATGCTGCGGCGGCGAAATCCGTATCCACTACAAAAAGTCCTGGACGACGTCTTCTGCGCTTGGGGCGACTCAACTCTTTTCGATGGAATGGAGAAAGATTGGGAGCGATTGGTAAATCCGCCACGATCATCTCGGGCCAAGCGACGTGCTCCTGGTATACGTTTGTCCCTTAAAGGGCTATGAAGCGTAAGGCGTCCATTGTAAATTAGCATGTAATTGTGAATAAATGAATATAATACCCATTAAAACACTGAGCCTCCACGGACACGTACATGTATATTATTCATATGAGACATAGGAGATCGTCAGGGATTGCCACCATAATTAATAGTTGCCTGGTGCCTAGACTATTAAAGAATGAATATGCGTAAGCCTGCAAAATTGGAGTCGCAAGTAAAAGGGCTGCCGAGCCCCAATGGCAGTGCACTGCAGATCCACCATCTAAGAATAGTTGAGACGGCAACGCGGCCTCTGTAAACATCTGCTGCTACTCCCTCTTAAGTCCACATACTTGTCTTATTTGTACTCCTTCATATTTACCCTATTTTCGATACTATTATACTTTATATACCATGCGCGCATTCAACTTCCTGGCCTTGCTGCCCGCCGTCCTTGCGAATCCAGTGATCCACAAGCGTACGACAGCATGCAACAACTCGCCCGACCTTTGCTCCAAGACCTATGGCCAAATCACACATCTCGGCGCTCATGACAGTCCCTTCGTGCGCGACTCAAGTACCAGTAACTCGGTCGCTGGTGACCAGTACGTTCCCCGGATTTGAGCTCCGCATCTTCACTCTAACGCAGGCTAGGTACTACGACACCAAAACACAGCTGTCAGCCGGTGTCCGGCTAGTAACAGCCCAAGTCCACAAGAGCAACTCACAATGGCGTCTATGCCATAGCTCCTGCAACATTCTAGACGCAGGCTTGCTGAGCGACTGGCTGAAGGACATCAAGAGCTGGCTGGATGACAACCCTAACGAAGGTGAGACGAATGCACGAAGATATCCCCAAACAAACAAGCATGGGACTAACACATTTTAAAAATAGTCGTCACGATTCTTCTCGTCAACTCCGACGGCGCAACCGCCTCAGAACTCAATACCGAGTTCACGACAGCAAACATAACAGACTACGCCTACGAGCCGACCTCCCAAAGCTCCGCTCCAAGCACCTGGCCAACCCTCCAAACAATGATCGATGACGGCAAGCGGCTAGTCACATTCATATCATCCATCGACGCGAGCACCTCTTACCCCTACCTACTGGACGAATGGACCTACGTCTGGGAGAACCCCTACGACGTGACTTCCGCCTCAAACTTCAGCTGCCAACCCGACCGACCCTCTACCTACTCAGGCAACCTCGACTCCGCACTCTCATCCAACCTCCTCCCATTCATGAACCACTTCCTCTACTCGAGCGACCTATCAGCCTTCGACATCGAGTACCCCAACGCCAGCTACGTCGCAACGACCAACGCGCCTTCTGGTGGGACTGGTAACCTGGGCACTGCGGCATCGGATTGCAAGTCTGCATGGAATGGCCGTCAGCCGACGTTCATCCTGGTCGATTTCTTCAACCAGGGTCCGGCTATTGATACCGTCGACAGCTTGAACAATGTTACCAACGCAGTGGGTCGTACGTCGGTTTCGACTGCGGCGTCTAGCTCTACCAGTGATGCTTCTTCTTCCAGCAACGCTTTCAAGGCGCTACTTGATTTGGCGCAGTCGGCGAAGACTGGGACTGAGGTTTCTATGGGTAATTGGATTTGGGTTGGTGGAAACTGGGGCAATCTCCTTGGTGGAGGTATCTCCTTCTAAAATGGTTTGTCTTCTACTTCTATCTTCTGATCTGATATTGGTATTTGAAGCGTTTTGTTGTTATATTTCGGGCATTTTGTCGGTCAAATGTGTGGGTTTGGGTCCTGGGTGCTCATTCTGCCTTGGATGTATCGGTATATAGCGGGTGAATATTTCACCTACGCGAAAGGGCTGGCGTTTTGGTTAGAATATGGGTAGACTGGGATGTTACACGTGTGTCAATATATAGCCTTTATGAACGAAGACATGTGAACTCTTTTCAAGACTAACGTAGTTGGTCTTTCTCTATAACGTTATCATTAGCTTACGGCATAAGAACCTATGCGAATGAAAATAGAAAATGTTCAATGCTATCTATTCCCTGCAGATAGCTTCTTACTGCTAATATGTATAAAGTATGGATTTCATGAAGTCCCCGAGTTCAAAACACTAGAAAATATTGAGACAACAGATGTAGCATAAAGTGTAGGGTCATGCTGCCTAATATAACGGCATAAAACAGGCCATCCCATCGAATTTTGTATTGTAATTCTTGCAATCAAAAGAAAAGAAGCGGCGTAAACGTAGACATTTTGATCGAATACCACTAGAAGCAATTTCAAGAGACACTATGTCGGTTACTATAAGACGACGTTTCCAAGGTTACATTGCATCATCTGGCCGACAATCCCAGTCTGGCGCTTGGTATTTGTGAAAGATAAGAATAGCAAATGAAATGAGTTGGTAGACCTCGTTATCCAGGGATGATTTTGCCTGGGTGGATGTCCCCTACGAATCTGTCCAATATGGAGTGCCAGAGGGGGATGGTAAACCCCGTGATATCGGGGATACTTTCCTTTGTTCAGAGTACAGGTTTCTATAACCCAGTCCATTCTATAAGCAGTCCATTCTAGATTATGTTTTTATAGATCGCCCGCATGGGCTGCATATCGTGCTTACTAATGAATCATCCGGACTGCCCAGCTGCACCTCCGACATCATTTGCCAACCTACAGCTCCCTGACATGGAATAACTCTCTATTGTCTGCAATATCTTCCTTCTGTGACCAGGAAGACCGGAAATAAACCAACTATGGACAGGATACGCAGCCTCATGGCCCGTCCAGCGGCATATGAGCCTATCAACGAGTTCGCAGACGATACCGATGGAACGACACGAGCGCAACGACGGGACGAATCTCAGTTCTCAAGACTAGAATATGGAATTTTTTTCCTCCTTGGGATATCCATGCTGTGGGCCTGGTAAGTGGGATCCAGCATCGGAACACGGAGAGCAAGCGCATCGAAGAACCACGAAGCTAACGTGGAGCACCTTATAGGAACATGTTCCTTGCCGCAACACCGTATTTCTACACTCGGTTCCAGTCCGATGACTGGACAAGACTACACTACCAACCGTCTATTCTCTCAGTCTCAACTGTCACCAATCTCGGGATCGCCTATATTCTAGCAAAGCTGCAGAAGAACGCATCATACCCATGGCGCATAACGCTCTCGCTGTTGATCAACTGTGCCGTGTTCGCAGTTCTCGCATTCTCGGCCATCGTATTTAACGATGTGTCTGCGCGGGCTTACTTCGGTTTCTTGATGGTAATGGTGTTCGGCGCAAGCTTGGCAACCGGTATCAACCAGAACGGCGTCTTTGCGTACGTTTCTGGGTTTGGGAGAGACGAATATACGCAGGCAATTATGAGTGGACAAGGTGTTGCGGGTGTGCTGCCTTGTATTATTCAGATCTTCTCTGTGCTTGCTGTGCCGTCGGACGAGGACAGCGTTGATCGTGACCCGGGCCAGGTTCAAGACCCGAGCATGCCGCAGACTACTTCATCGAGATCGGCTTTTGTCTACTTTATCACTTCGACGGGCATCTCGGTGATTGCGCTGTTGGCTTTTCTATATCTTCTCAGGAACCAACCTCAGTCCAGGCAAAAGGTGGCAGGAGCGGACGATGAGTCCATTGCTGATGAGCACGAGCATTCCAGGACCGTCAGTCTGTGGACTTTGTTCACAAAGTTGCGGTTCCTGGCGTTCGCTGTTTTTATGTGCTTTCTGGTCTCTATGGTCTTTCCGGTCTACACGGCGGAAATTCAATCCGTCAATGACCCTGCTAGCTCACGGATCTATGACCCCAGCGTCTTTGTTCCCCTGGCATTCTTACTCTGGAACCTCGGTGACTTGGTCGGGAGAATGGGCGTGGCTATTCCCGGGGTTTCCCTGGGCAAATATCCTCAAGTGGCTGCTATCGTGGCCATTGCACGGGTCATGTTTATTCCAATCTACCAACTTTGCAACATCAACGGCAAAGGGGCTGTTGTGAAGAGTGACATTTTCTATCTTGCTGTACAATTTCTGTTCGGCGCTACCAATGGGTACCTGGGGACGAGCTGTATGATGGGTGCCAGCCATTGGGTGGTTGCTGATGAGAGGCCGGCTGCTGGTGGTTTCATGAGCATGGTACTTGTGGGTGGCTTGGCTGCTGGAAGCATCTTGAGTTTCTCTGTTGCCAGTACATAAGTACAACTTCAGGTATCTGCTGTCAATACAATAGACATGTTCATATATCACGAATTACGAGTAAGGAATTTCCTTCACAATCAAATATTTCGGTTAGGGCATACCCTTTGTCTACTTGTAAACTCCTGAGTCAGACTTAAATGTGGTGATGAGACTAAACGCGTAGGCGTGTGCCCTAACTTGTGCTTCAAACTCGAACTTAGACGGTATACTCCTTAGTATCTTTACCACTATATTCGCCCCCAACCATCTTGTATAGGTTTGCACCCTGTAGACAAGGCAATGTACCTCTCGCCTCTCTTATTCTCACTTGCTATAATCCAGTTTCACGCGGGTTTCCCGTCCCTTGATCCCAAATCCCCGGACCCCTGCTCTTCTTCTTCCTTCTTCACCTGTCCCCTTCCCTGCATCCGGTGCTTCTCACCGCCAGTCCGTTTGAAGCAGTTGGCTTCGGTTTGGAAGCGAAGTTGTCTTCATCTTTGGCCTGTACTTTAGGTTCTAATATCTGTTCATAATGTTTTTTGATTCTGTGGTTGTGGGTTTTGGCTGGCACTATGCCCTAACCGACCTGTCTGGCTGGAACATGTTGTCCGCTTTTCTTCTGTTGGTGAGTTATGATACAGAAAAGCAAAATTAAAAGATATGCTTCTCACCAAGGCTGCAACTTCTATAGTTGTTGGCTTACAATGTCGGTTGCATCGTCTACAACCTGTACATCCACCCTCTGTCTCGCTACCCCGGACCCAAGCTTGCTGCCATCACTCCTCTTGTTCACCTTCTCTGGGATATCCAGGGTAAGCAGCACACGACTATGAAGGCCCTGCATGACCAGTATGGAGATGTGGTCCGCATCGCCCCGAATGCCCTAGTCTACCGCGCCGCCCCAGCCTGGAAAGACATCTACGGCCACCGCAAGAAGGGACACAAAATCTTCCTCAAGGACCCGGCTTTGTATGCACCCACTCCGAATGGAGTCGATGCAATCATCACAGCAAATGAGGAGGATCACTCCCGGATGCGCCGTTTGCTAACCCACGCCTTCTCGAACAAAGCCCTGCGCGAACAGGAGGAATTCCTCCAGAAATACGCCGACATGTTCATCGAGAAGCTGCAGGAAATCATGGGCAGTTCTGTCTCGCAAGATCTCGACATCACTCGCTGGTTCAACTTTACCACCTTTGATCTAATTGGCGATCTTGCATTCGGCGAGCCCTTCGGCTGTCTCGACAACACTAAGTACCACTGGTGGGTACTGGTAATTTTGGACGCCGTCAAGGCCAGTGCCTATCTGAAATTCTTTTGGTTCTACCCTTTCCTCGTCCCTCTGGTAAAATTCCTGGTCCCAAAGCACCTCCTCGAAAAGCGCCAAGCCAGCTTCGACCTGAGCGTTGAGAAAGTCCGTCGTCGGCTCGCTCGTGGAACCACCAGGCCTGATTTCACCTCATACATCCTCAAGCATTCCACTGATGGAAAGGGTGTATCCCCGGAGGAGATGGATGCTAATGCGGCTGTCTTCGTTCTCGCTGGTAGCGAGACCACTGCTGCTCTGTTGTCTGGCTGTACTTATTATCTCCTTCGCAACCGTGATAAGTACGAGCGACTTCTGCGCGAGATCCGTGGTGCCTTCAGCTCCCTGTCCGAGATCCAGCTGACTTCTCTTGTTGACTTGCCCTACTTAAATGCCGTCCTGACCGAGACCATGCGCGTTTACCCTCCCATCCCGTCTATGTTACCACGTATTGTGCCCGAGGGTGGAGCTTTCATTAATGACAAATACGTCCCTGAAAATGTGAGTCGAGTTACTGATCTGTTATGTGTTGTGTGCTACGACGTGGGCAACTTGGAGCTTGTTTTAAATCAAACATCAAAACATGGTCTGATCTTCAAACAAAATATGTATTCTAACAACCACAAACCCAGGTCTCCGTATCAATTTCGCTATTCTCAGCCTTCAACGCAGCTTCCCACTTCAAGAACGCCGAGTCTTTTATCCCAGAACGCTGGCTCGCTGAGTTCAAATGCTTCGAAAACGACAACAGGGACGCCTTTCAGCCCTACTCATACGGACCCCGGAACTGCCTTGGTCAACAGTGAGTTATATATTATACACGGCCCCAAACTCAAAAAGAAACCCCAAACACTAACAACACCAACCAGCCTCGCCAACGCCGAAATGCGCCTGCTCATGGCCAAATTTCTCTGGACTTTCGACATGGAATTGCTCCCCGATTCCATCAACTGGACCGAGCAGCAGTCCTTCGCTCTCTGGAAGCGTCCCGCCCTCAACATCAAGCTCTACCGCGCTGGTGCCGCCATTGCGCTGTGAGAAACAGATAATTTTCTAGGGCATCTACCTGCGCAGCATACCTAATGTACCCCAACAAGTGTCTGCCGATGTCCGGACCGAGAGAACTCTCATCCAGCGAAAAAGTGACCAAAGGCTTCCCTAATTGTTAATTGTTAATTGTTCTTTTCTTTCACAGAGACGGGACTGAAGCATTCCGACAGCTTTTGGTCCTGGGGTCTACATGTAAAATACACCGGAATTCCCCAGCTTTATTTTCCCGCCTATGAGCGTCCATAGAGCCAGCGGAGCTACCTGCTTCACTATGAACCCCTTCACAGCGGGGTTACACTATATGTAACTTCGAGTGAATTTCCGAGACTAGAGGAATAATTTACCCCGTTGTTCATATGCTAAGTATCTGGGCATGCAGAGGTGAATAAAAGCTGGCGAAATGGTATATAAAGCGAACTCCCTAGCCATGACTTACGCAAGCCTACCACAAACACCAGAATGCAACCAATATCGAGCACCTCGCCCTTTTCCTTTACCCTCCTTCTCTCACTGATAGCAGGAGCAATAGCAAACCCACCAACGGCAACCCTCTCCACCACAAAAATCTCCAAAACAGTATTCATAGGCCGCACCCTACCCGAGTTTAACCAAGACCTCTTCCTAGGAATAAAATACGCCAACAAGCCAGCCCGATTTACGCCCTCGGAGCTGAAAACAACATACGCCTCCAACGATAGTAACTCCGGTCCATACAATCTCGCCATAGCGGGGACTAGCACCAATGCCAAGGCGGTATACTACAATGCCACGCAGTATGGCTATGACTGTCCAGCTTATGGATCTGATACCACCAATCTGGTGAATCAGGGTTTTGTTTCGCTAAAAGAGGACTGCCATAACTTAAATATTGTGAAGCCGCAGTCTGCGACGGATGAGTTACTTCCTGTTGTTATTTGGATTTTTGGGGGCGGGTGGACGCAGGGTGCTACTGCTGATCCCAGGTATGTTTGCTACTTTTATGTGTATATTATATGGCTGACATTATGTTCTACTAGGTATAACATGAGTTATCTTGTTCAGCAGAGCGATTTGAACGACAAGCCTGTTCTGGGTGTTTCTATCAATTATCGGCTGTCGGCGTTTGGATTCCTTGATTCCGACGAAGTGAGGGTAAGATAATGGATGTATGGATTCGACAATTCGAAGTATTGACTGAGCTATTAGGCCGAGGGGAATACCAATCTGGCATTGCGTGATCAGCGCATTGCTATGCGTTGGGTGAAGAAGAATATTAAAGCGTTTGGTGGTGATCCGAATAAGATCACTATCTGGGGCGAGTCTGCGTAAGAAGCCCGAGAGATATTCTTTTCTCATATCCGAATGTGATACTAATGTCTTAGCGAACAGTGGTGCTTACAGTGTTGGAGCTCACCTTGTCACCAACAATGGTGATAATGAAGGTCTCTTTAGGGCTGGTACGGGCAATATCCGAACACATCTTACTTAATGAGCACGATACTGAACACAAACAGCAATCATGGAATCAGGAAACGCTGTTGGGCCCCCCTACAACGGAACCGAATGGCATCAGCCAATGTACGACCGTATCGTCGAAAGAGCCGGGTATGTCATACCACAATCCACCAACGAAACTGAATACTTTGCGGAGAGAAACTAACATATAACTCAATATCAGATGCACAAACTCCACGGAAACCCTCCAATGCCTCCGCGATCTACCATACGCAACACTATACAGCGCCGCCTATGAAGGGTTAGAATGGTTCGCTACAATAGATGGCGCATTCATCTCCCAGTATCCCCAAATAAGCTACAAGCAAGGCAAACTATCCAAGGTACCCATACTCCTCGGCACGAACACAGACGAAGGAACCAGTTTCGGAACGACGGGGACAAATACCGACGAGGATTGTATTGACCAGTTGATCTGTAAGTGTAACATTCACCTTCCACATAACCATCGAAGTATAACTATACTTCGTACTTATGCTGACAACAAAACACCCAGCATCTAAGCGCTGGGTGCTCAACCGCTCCCAGGCAACACAGCTTATATCCCACTACCCCAATGTATCAGCCATCGGCTGTCCCTACGGATGGGGAAATAAAACCTGGCCCTCATTGGGACTTATGTATAAGCGATATGAATCAATGGCTGGGGATATAACAATGGTAGCACCGCGGCGATTACTAGCGCAGACGATGTCCGGTTTCCGCGATAGGGTTTACTCGTACCGCTGGGACGTCGCCGCGCAGAATAGTTCAAGCACGATTGGGGTGCAGCATTTTGCAGAGGTATGCTGATACTATCTTCCATCTAGGTTACTCTCGTGGTCGATTTACTAACTGGGGAATGGCCGTTTAGATCCCTTTCGTCTTTGCTAATCCCATTCAGACGATTACGCCTCTAGGCTCTGACCCTGCCCGTCTAGACCTTGGACAACTGGCTGCACGGATGTGGACTTCTTTTGTGGCGGACTTGGACCCTAATGGGCATGGCGGTTTGTTTATCTACTTAGAGTCCTGTTAATTTAGAGATTTGAAATGCTGACGGTTTATAGTGGCTGATATTCCTGAGTGGACTCGGTATTCGGATCGTGCTGCTAATTTTGTTTTCCGGTTACCTCGGAATGAGAGTTATGTTGAGGATGATGGATATCGTGTTGACGGAATTAAGTATATCAATAGTATTGCGCGGTGAGGGGCCTAGGGAGGAAGGTATGTATTGATACTTAATATTCTCCTACCGAGAGTGTTCCTTACCTGTGTATATTTTATTTTCTGTGGCAATTGTTGATATCGTAGTAGGAAATTTGATGGCTCATCTTCCGGTGGCAAGATGTTGTAGCCTTCAAGTTTTCTCTAAACCACTCTACTATGTTCATTGGCACGATATAGATCTAACTTTAGATAAAGTACCGATTATCAGATAAAGATTGGTTGTGCCTCGATCAGCCCAAGGTATCCTTCTTTTAACTGCCGGCATAGAACAAGCTGAACCAGAGAGCCTATAGCAATAACCCCTATCCCATTCATGAAAAGCCGTCAGACAATCATCTGAGCCGTAATTATCTAGACCTACAGTACGCCCGACCATCTACTACAAAAGTCTACTTGAGGAGCACGAGAAACAATGGTAGATGCATGCCAGTCCACTCGACTTTCTTCGTGGGACTAGTCATGTCAAGGGACAGCAAGAGACCGCATTTTTATTTCGACATTGATGTGGCCTGCCCACTTGAAAATGGGAACAGGATCAAGCCGGTCTTATCTCGACATATTTATCTGAGTTGCGGACCAAATTTCGGCGAATGGCGTTTAATTTAAGCGCTCTTGGTGCCGATCTTAAGGAGCTCGACCTCGCTGTGGAGAGTTAGCCAGAATGTTCTGTCTGATTGAAGGAAGAGAACGCAGTATAACCTACAAGACAAGGCGGGAGTTCTTGGGGATCAGACCGGGGAAGCCACTAAACATACTCGTTAGTATTCAGCTTATACTCGGTACCTCGGGAATGCGGGGGTAAGGGTCGCAAGTATTCAGGTAAGCTTATACGTACCGCTCACCGTAGCCGAAGTCGCTAAAGAATGTTAGAAAAGTGTCTATCACAGCTTCCACGGGATAACTCACGAGCTGATGGTCAGGATGGCCTTCTCGCCGAGGCTCATCTGAGGAACACCCTCGTCCCAGCCTGTATAGAGAGCAAGTCAGCAAACTACTCTGTGATTACCCAAAGTGAACTAGGCATGTTGTCATCCAGGATAAGACCAAAGGGATCACGCACCGCGGATGAGACGACCGACACCGATGGGAGTGGCAAGGGGCCCACGGCCAGGTTTGTGGGAGCTGTCGAACCTGTTGGGTTGAGAATAGGTTAGCAAGTGGATCACATCGAGATGGAGAGGATGGAGCTTACTCGGCGCCCATGAAGTGGTTGTCGGACTTGCTCTCGTCATAGAGGCAGCCAGTGTAGTGGATGGCGACGTGCTCACCCTTCTTAGGGTAGTCAACGCCGTTGCCCTCCTTCAAAATCTTCTTTTCGACGCCCATTGTGAATGTGGTAGGATTGGATTGGAGATGAGTGAGATGAGAGAAAAGGATGTTGACGAAAACTGAGGGGCAACGGACTATCCACTTTTCTCCGGAGCGGGACACCTCTTGTCAATGCGCTATGTGGCGGTACCAGATGCTTGATTGAGCTCATAGTTTGACGACAGAGCTTTATATTCACAGCCCTAGCTCATACCACCAAACAAGATGTCTATTAAACCCAACTTGAGAGTCGGGGCATCAATTGCAAAGTGAGGTCATAAGTATACACTTCCGAATGCGGTTTAGCGTTCCCATTCAGGGCTAGCGGGGCTCTGCATATATCTCACAGCTTGACATCTATAGCCCTTACCTGAACAGCAGGTCAATCCAGCACTGGTTTATGTCTCTTCTGAAGAAGTATAAGTCGCATATATTCGGTTCTGATCTGTCTGTATATATACTGAAGCGAACAGAAGACGCGGTGAATGCAGACGCACCAGCTCCAGGCTTTCAAGATGCTAGAGTTCATGTTGCCACCCAGAACAGCTTCAAGGCTGCTAAGTTACCCATGGGCTAGCACGGCCCACATAACGCGCACCGCTGGTCCCCACGTCATACCATACTATTGGCCCTGCGCTGGAACTGCATCTGGATCATGCGTATTTTATGGGTTGCCGTCAGAGTCGAGACCAGGTGCAGTAAGAGACATACATGGAAATCAACGAGATGGACCAACATCTAAAAGGCCAATATTGTCATGGTCATGATCTCATGCTTGGAGATTATACACCTTGCAGAATCTACTTGCATGTGCAGAGCGGAACTCCTCCGCTAGTCTCATGCGAACGCCTTTCCCATGCAAAGACGAGGGATTCACCCCTGTCCAAATGGATGGATTAAGAGCTTTTATTCTGGCACGGCAAGGGTCAAGATAAGGGTGAACGATGGGACAGCGGACCCTTATAATAATAATCGTCGACACCGAGCCTGCTCCGACCGATCGCCGAAATCCTGTATTAACTAACTACTCCTTTGGGACCAGACACCGAAGAGAACCGGCATTTGCTAGGTCCAGACTCGGCGCAACGTCAGAATAATGATCTGTAAAATTTTGATAGGCCTGTCAGACACGCAAAGATACGGAGATCGCTCGGTGCAAACTCGGTTGAGTCATTAAAGAAAGGCTTTCAGCCCTGAGTATATTATATTTTTTTCCCTTGGTTAATGTTAGAATTTTAAAGTTGGCTCCATACATATATAACATGCCTGGTCGCATCTAAAATAGACGGAATTCAAACCAGTCCACTCTACCATCAGGGCGTTCTTTTGCCATCCCGCAAGCCTCCATACACCATGAGCAACGCAACGTCTATCAAACCTACGAGCTCCGAGCTCTTGGACACTGTTCCCAACACTTCACCTCAATCCTCCCACCAATCGTCTCTTTTTTCTCGCTTTAAGAAGCACATCCACGACTTGAAGAAGGAATGGGGCCCTTGCATGGCTGCCAAGGAACACTGGCAAGACGAGTACACCTTCGCACCTGGCAGATATGCTGGTCAGGGACACAAACGAGAAATTTGAATGGTAAGTCCCAGCACAAACGAAACATCTGACATGGTTTTCTAACTTTTATTGAAATTTACAGAAGCTCGAACGGCAAACATACCGCCACCTGGATTGATTCGGGCGCTATACGGTACAATGAGATGGAATCGGTTAACTTATAATTAATGACTGCAAAGACCTTAATGAATAATGTAATCATAGACTGGAATACATAAATCTTTTTTCACTGATCGGAAATTATGTTCTCTTTTATTGTAATGGCGAATGGGTTGCGTATTGTGGCCGTTATAGTGTTCAAGTACACCCAGGTAGCATTGACTGCACTTCACATAACTTACCACTTCGTAGTTTCTTCATCCAAGTCAACTTGTCGCATTTGACAAGTCATGGTCTTAGTTCTATTATCTCGACTTGTGTTCACAATTTAATATATGCGTCAACACCCCCAATAAACGAGACCTACAGATATCCATGGCATATAAAGGGAATAGAAATTTCTACCTGCCCTATACGTACATCTGTGTCTCTTTTCTTTTTCTATGTCTTTGTGTTCTGTTTCACTTTCAGGTTGCCCATAGATTCCCGGGGCTATCTATGCTTAGTCATCACACCTCAACCGCCGATAAGAGAAAAAAACCTTCCAGAGTCTCATCAACCACGTTTATATCAACATACCAGCTCAACGTCACAATGGGTGTTCAGAGGAAGACCAGAAAGTTCGCCTTGGCCAAGAGGGCCATCACCATGCGTGATAATCGCCTGTTCGTCACCCCGAATCCCAAGTCTTGTCTCCAACCCGCTAACACAAATCCAGGAAGCAAAACCAAGACAAGAAGGAAGAGGAGAAGAAACCTAAGGATGACCTTATCAGAGAAGCGTGAGTAATCTCTTGCAGCTTCACAAACGCAAAAGTCTAACAAACCCCTAGTCCCCAGGCTCCTTCGTCCATGTTCTTCCAATACAACACAGCCCTCGCTCCCCCGTACTCCGTCCTGGTGGATACCAACTTCATCTCCCACACCATTCAACACAAGCTCGAGGTTATCCCAAGCATGATGGATTGTCTATATGCAAAGTGTATCCCGATCGTCACAGACTGCGTGCTCGCCGAGTTGGAAAAGTTGGGCCCGAAATACCGTCTCGCCCTACGTGTGGCCAAGGACACCCGGTTCGAGAGAGTCAAGTGTGACCACAAGGGTACCTATGCGGATGACTGCCTCGTCGACCGTGTTATCAAGCACCGTGTTTACATTATTGCCACCAACGATCGTGATCTCAAGAGACGTATTCGGTAAGCTCTGCACACTTGAGAAAGTTGAGGTAATCATTCTGACTTTTTCCTAGTAAAATTCCTGGTGCTCCCATTATGAGCGTTGCTCGTGGAAAATACGTTATTGAGCGTCTTCCAGATGCCCCTGAGAAGTGAGCGCATTTAAACGATCTTCTGTTGCGTTCGGCCTGGCGTCTTGTTCGCCGGTCTTTTGTTACCATTGCGATACCCACGAATTTCTTTTTCTTTCACCAAAAGTTGCGACGAAACATAAGCGTTCTCTTGTCTCTGGTAACAGACAACCCTCATAACACCCAGGACCGATTGGCGCCAATTTGTGATATCGCATGAAGCGCATTGAAGCAGTGCCAACTACAACTCTCAATTCGGCGGCTTCGAATACAAATCAGCATCAGGTGCGATTGAAGGAGCCCTTCAAGGAAATAGCTGCCAATTAGCCTAGCCGCGGCCCTCATGTTGTTAGATTCTACGATGACCAGCGCGAATATCCCCATGATGGCAAAGCCGATGAGTCGAGGTCCTGCTTGAAATAAGACCAGTGATTGCCCATAGGCCATCTGCTTCCACCCCAGTCGTTCTGGCGGACTGGGTTGCAGCATGTATTATATTTGTTAACAAAATGTTGTGAACAATCGACGAACCGCATCCTTAACGACCCGGTTGTCAGCAAAGCTCTCAATCATCCTCCGCCGCGATATCATGACGTATAGCGGCGGCAAGTCCGCAAGTAGTGACTTGGATTCAACCGAGTCATCATCAGGAGCAGCGATATCAAGAAGCTGCTTCAGTATCCGTAGAGAATACAACGTAGCCTGGATCTGACCGAGGAGCTGAATATCCACCCAATCGGTCCTTTGACCCATGTATCCCTTTGCAAGGAACTTTTCTATTTGCTTCCCACTCGGGGTCACGCTCGCATCGCGGTAGACCTCAGAAAGAGCGAACAAGAACCAGAACCTCTCCGCAGCCAGACTATGCGCGAAGGTATCCCGTGCAGATTCAAGTCGACTGCGAAGTAACCCCAGGTTCGAGTTCACGTACTTTTCCTCGCTGAGTGCTACCTCATCGGCGACAATTCTCCCACCACGGCGAACGTACTCACGCACAACCGAGTACCGGTTATCAGCAGCCCGAGAAAGATTGAAGTATGAATACCCAAGAGCACGATAATCCCGGCCATGCCTCCAAGCACACTGCCTAGCATGATCCTCACTCAAAATCCCAAGGTAAACATGCGGAATTTCCTCCCAGCAATATTTATGAGGAAGTTGATACTGCCAGAACAACTCCGAAACCCTGGGATCCAAATCCTGAACCAACACCCCCGTCTCAACAGAGGGCTGCGAATGTGTACCCTCATCTTCATATTCCCTTAGAAACTCACGATACGCACCCGAAAGCTCCGTCACACCCCCATCATCCTTAGCACCCTGAACAATCTGCGCAAACCTCAAATGAGGATTCCTCGTCAACCGAAACGCAAACCGCCTAATACTAGCAACACCCAACCGACGCGCAAGCGTATGAGGACAAATCCTCAACCCACGTATATCAGGCTCAGCAGGATCCCACACCCCAGAAGGCGTCTGCACAGAATCAAGAAAAACAACCGCACCGTCAGGTCCGAGGTCGTGTAACATAAGATCCGAATCACCAGTTAAAACAGCTGACCCCGTTGCTTTTGCGACACGCGCACACTCCACATCTGCTTCGCCGGGGACCATGACTGTAATCCCAGCCCAGGGATATTCTTCATGGCCGACGAGAGAGGTGACGTCTTCGTCGATTTCTTTGGATATCTGCTCTTTGTTCCACCGGTTTTTGAGGTCTTCGTATACGACCGAGACCATAAATGGGTTCTCAGGGAGGTTCTTTCGTCGGCCGGGTAGGCCGCGACTGCACCAGACTTGGCCTTGCTTGGGGGAGATGAGAGAGCGGGATTTGGGCGCGGGTGGAGGGGCAGGTCTCGCCGCGCGAGCTCGAGTCTTTTGCGGGATTTTTCAATTCTTCCTACGCGCGTTTCGCGTTTTGAAATTGGGAGGGCGCCATCGAAGCATATTTTGTGGCTGTCAAATTGTTGCTGTTAGTGGGATGTACTGGACATGCACGTATGCAAGTTTACCGTGGGGATGGGATGGGATGGCGGGGTGTGGAATGCTCACATTTCAACGCCTAGTTTTCTCAATTGGAGGAGGTAGCTGCATACCCCGTGACTGATCTCATCGCAGCTTGGTTGTACGTCGAGGATGTCGCAGCTTGGGTCTATCCATGAGAGGAGGCGGTGGTGGACATGGTATACTAGACTTGGGCCGTCGATGACGACTCTCCGTACGCGCGCGAGATCTGAGTCCGGCTGCCCGTCCAGTTGGACGTTCTCGGCATATGGGAGGAGGTGTTTGGTGAGGTATTGAATTCCCATAGTGTGGAGGAAATGAATTGTAGGCTGGCGGATATTTTTTAGTGGTATTAGTCAGGGTTTGGGATGGGCCCGTGGACGGGAACTATCGATGGCTGCGATGTTTATTTCAACCCTAAGCCAAACTACAAAATCTACATATCTCATATACAACAGTGGTCATAAATGTGTATACAGTGCCGTGGAAGTATTGAACAAACTCTACAGAAAGCCTCGAAGCGAGTATACCGTTTCATGCAAAGTTTTCGCTCTATATTGACCTCTCTTTTTTCACCTTTTTCTGCCCATTTTAAAATTGGTTAATAGTGATGAGCTAATCATGTAGATTACTTACATAAAGGTTGGGAGGCGCGAAAGGACTTATGGCCTAGTACTGTACGTTGGACAAGCACATATATACGGAATCTTGGTTATGTAGAACCCGGTTGGACTATCCATATATCCCGAAAAAGCATAGACGAATGCATGTATTGATTCGAAGCAACAAATTAGACAGCTCATTTACATACGCCAGACAACCCGTTCAATGACTCTGAATCTTTTACCGAGCAGACCGCAAGAACCCAACAACACCACGACAGTATCCCACCAACTCAGCCAAACGCTTTCCTTCCTGCTCCTGCTCATGAGCCCAGGAAGCCAAAGCCGTCTGCAACAGACGGTACTCAGGCCCATCTCTCTGAGAGCTGAGAGACACAGTATCAGAGTGAATCTTCAAGAAGACCGCCATCCAAGCATTAACCATTTCGAAGTCTCTCTTCGACTTCAAGCGGTTAGTGAGAGCAATGACGAAGTCGGACAATTCAGAATGTCCAGCGCGCACGCGAGGATCCAACGACCGGATCTCGAGATCGGCCTTGGCGGGAGGGAGTGATTTGAGGTGGTCGATGAAGGAATCATAGTTGCCGGATTTATGGCCGGCTTCCAAGGACCGAGTGAAGATGGTCTGGGAGGAGGGGCCGGTATCGCCGTTTTGCAACTTGGCGATGCGTAGACGTTCGGCCTCGGCGGTCTGTGCGAGGAATCCGGCTTCGGCGGCTTCGTTGTTGGAGGCGGCCGGCTCGGGTCCGCTGGAGCTGAGCATGGATGGGAGGAAGAATGGTGCCTTCTCGGGTGCCTTGGGGGCTTCTTTGGGCTTGTTGCGTTCCTGTTTAACTGTTAGTTTGCAATTGCTTCTTCTAATGCTAAAGGTGAGTGTGTCTTACCCGGATAGTATCCAGATGGATCAATGACTGCCATCTGCTCTTAGGAACCAGACTGAGAGTCATCATATCATTTTGTAGTTGTTCAGTCGCCAAAACTGGGCCCTCGGCCTCATCATCTTCAGCGATGTCAATAAACGCGGCCTCAATAAGACCAGCACCACTTTCTCCTGATGTTGCCGGAACGCCAACGTTCTCAATAACACTCTCGTCTAGGTTCTTGGTCGAGATGGGCATGAAAAGACTGCGGTTGCTCCAGAGGCTGATACCAATGCCACCAGCGTGTGCAGTGGCAAGGAATTCGCCTGTGGATGACATGGCCAGGGCGACACATGTGCTGGTTACCCGGAAGATATCGATCAGATGTCCGGTGGGTAGATCCCAAACGCGGACCACCGAGTCCATAGAAGCCGCAATGACCCAGCGTCCGTCGTTTGAGAAGATGAAGTCATTGATCTGACCCACACATCCCCAGAATTCACGAACGAGCTTCCTAGTCTCGAGGTCGATCACGCGGATTGAGAGGTCATCACAGCTGAAGGCGACCAACTCACTGGCCTTGTTGTAGCGAAGTCCAGTAATGGCAGCCATTGGGTGCCAATCAAGCTCGTCAATGAATGATCCAGAAAGAAGGTCCCAGAACTTTACTTTGCCGTCCAATCCACAGCTGACGACGGTCCGGTTCAGACTATCAATCATCAATCCGCTGACAGCTTTGGTGTGCTTTGTCGAGGGCGAAATGTTGAGCTTGCTCACGCGAGACTTTGGTAGACGGGCTGGGAAGCTCTGTCTGTGTTGTCCAGATTGCATGTTATACATGTCAATAGCGCCTCCGGCTGAACCAATGACAGCGAAAGTTCCACATTGCGAGATTGCCACGCTCTGTGAAAGACTAGTTAGTAATGATAATCAATAATAGTCGAGGAAATTTCATACCTTGACTTCCGTTCCATCGCTAGTCGCAAAGGCCCAGCGACCTGCCTTCTTCTTACCCCAGAACCAGGTACGTGCGTATTTGTCGCCCCGATGACCGGTGACCACACTTTCCCAGCCGGTTGCATTGGAAGCATCGGCATTTGTAGCCTTGGGGTTTGACCAAATAGGACCAGATGTGGTGATACCCATACCACCATCACGGTTCAGACTGCAAGCGATACAAGTAATCTCGGGAGCTTTGAGGTCATCCACTGGCGATTTACTCGAGTTACTCTGGCCTGCCTTCTTGGCTTTGCTTTCCACATTGCCCTGGGAGATTTCAGTATGCTGGCTATCCTTGCGTAGACTTAGACCCCAGAGACTGCAGTCCTTGCTAGCACTCATAAGCCACTTGCCGCCGGAATCGGATCCGTCCGAAGAGGCTGGCAGGAAGTCAATGGCACTGACAGCAGCGGAATGGCCGTTTCTTGCGTGAAGAGGTCTGGGGATAGGCGAGAAGGGGGTTGCATCGAAGATCCAAGTCTTCAACGCATTGTCATCACCCGAGGACACCAGCACAGGCTGACCATCCAGGAACTCGACATTGTTGGCACCCATGGACTTCTCACCGCTTGAAACCTTGTGGGCACTGCGGAGAATGCCGGCAACACGGCCTCCCTCGTTCAGATCCCAGAGTGTGATATCGCCACTACCGCTCGACGCGGTGGCCATGACACCTGGGATACGGCCATCGGGACCAGCACCAAGACCGTCGCTTCGGAACGTAATAGAGGTCACGGGAAGACCCTGAGACGAAGCAGCTCGCAGAGCCAAAACTGTCTGGCCAGAGTTGACATTTTGAATCGACAATGCGCCGCTCTTGTACGCAATGGCAACAAGAGATAGAGCGGGGGTAGAGCTAATGGCAGTCACAGGTCCAGCCTCTGCAGACAGAGCAGGCAGAGTGAAAAGGAGCTTTCCGCTGCGGAGGTTCCAAATATCGACCGCTCCATCGGTCCGGCCCACGAAGACCTTGTTCAGATAAGTGGGCATGTTGCACATGACCCCGGTGTAGATCTGATCAGAGCCCTGAACAGGCTGCGCACGCAGACTAGCATAGTGCTCATATGTTCCCGTCTTCCACACTTCAACACCACCAGCCCAGCAACCAACGACCCACGAACCGAACACGACCAATCGCTCGATGGGACCCGTCAGGTCCGAGGGACTATCAAGAGCTGCGACCTTCTTGCCACGCTTGAAAACCCAAACACCACCCGGAGACCGTGGCCGGAGATGGCCCCATGACGCGAATACCTTATCCTGCCATGCGCAAGTTGCGGTGATAATCTCGGGGGTTTGCGGCCGACTCAGGAAGATTAGGTTCAGGCCTCGGCGCAAATCATAAGTCTGCAGGGAATGCCCAACTGAGGTGGTAATCTGGAAGGTCGATTTGCCCAGGCGTACCGAAGTGAAAGGGACCGGTGTGGGTGACACTAATCCTAATGTCTTCGCGGGACATTGTCAGCTGGAGCACGGAGTTGGGAATGTGGCCTTCAACATACACGGAAAGGAGCGAAAATCTTTGAGCCTCGCGCTTGCCCCTTGGCAAGTTGAGATGTGCGCTTCTGCCTCTTTGCCAGAGGCGCATCGTGCTTGTCGCTAGCAGCAGCCATGCTGATATGGAATCTGGAGTCGGACTCGAGATAGATGCCGGCGAGACAGCGGGGATTGTAGAGAGATTAAGAGTACCAATGCAATGCTTCAAGTACCATTGGCTTCCAGATATCCCCCAACACAAACAGCTTAAGTATGTGTTTTGAAGTCGTCTCCGCCTGGCTGAGCTCTCTTTTTTTTTCCGCTGTTTTTTTTCTGCCCCGCCTAATCCTGCATAGCATAGACCGCCTTCTCTTACAGGAAGAAGTACATAATCACGAAGTACTCAGTACCTGCACCGGTGGGAATTGTACCGATCAATATGTCTCAAATATAATACTATGAAGCTCGATAGATTATATATGACGCGCGTATACGTTAATCCTCTGGTGTTAGCCACCCGACTCACTATCATCGGCATTTGCCTCAAAAGGAGATGATCACCTTATCAATGATGTCGTTGCGTATCGAGTACCTCTAGACAAAGTACCTGACTATATGTACAAAAGTACTCTAAATTCCACTAGAAGCACGACATAGACCAAATAAATCCAGTAGACAATTATCACTCAACTATAAGCTCAAACATCCAGCTCGTCATGAGCGCAGATACAAAGTTGGTGAACCTTTTCACCGTCTCTCCGCCTGCGGGCCCATTCTTTGGTAATACAGCTCTCTCTCTCCGAATGCGACGTTGATCTGTTCTTCTCTTCTCTCTTAATTTAACTCTCATTCCTCTCACCCCAGGAGTTTCTGTTATCCTGTTCACCCCCACTTTGCCCCTCTTATCAGTGGGACATTCCCAGTCCTGTCCGTTATGGATCCCGCTGGCTCTCTCAATGCCGACTCCTCGACCCCTACAGATCCTATCATGACGACCTCTCCTCCCTCGTCGATGGATACCGAGAACGAACAGACACCCACAGGGCTGATCCCCGAGTCAACGGTATTGTCGCCAACCAAGCCCGTCCAACCCACAAAGACTGCAGGAAAACCTGACTCGGTATCTGAACCTCGGCCCGGTGGTGTAATTGGACACTCTACACGCTCTTCGAGTCGGGCACCCAGAAGATTCAGCGGAAGCACAGCTGCCAGCACTGCCGCAAGCTCTATCAGCGAGGTGGAATCCAGCTCTCTCAAGCCATGGAGGATTGGAGTCTGTGCATTGGATGTCAAGGCTCGCAGCAAACCGAGCCAGAATATCCTGACCCGGCTCCAATCAAAAGGTGATTTTGAGGTGATTGTCTTTGGAGACAAAGTGATTCTCGATGAGGCGGTGGAAAATTGGCCAGTGTGTGATTTCTTGGTGGCCTTTTTCTCTGATGGATTCCCCTTGGATAAGGCTATTGCGTATGCTAAGCTGCGGAAACCACTGTGTGTCAATGACTTGCCTATGCAAAAGGTTCTGTGGGATCGGCGGCTGTGTCTGCAGATCCTGGATCATATGGGGGTTCCCACCCCGAAGCGGTTGGAAGTCAACCGTGATGGCGGTCCAGTTGTGGAATCACCCGAGCTGGGCCAGCATATCTATCGCCTTACGGGAGTGAAACTTCCAGGTCCGGAAGACGGGACTGGTGGCGGCGCCCCTAGAACTCAGAGTGTTTCCATGTCCGAGGACGGCGAGGCGTTGATTGTTGACGGCAAAGTTTTCAGAAAGCCTTTTGTCGAGAAACCAGTCAATGGTGAAGACCATAATATTCACATCTACTTCCCGAACGACTCGCAATATGGCGGTGGTGGACGAAGGCTCTTCCGAAAGGTTGGCAACAAGAGCTCAGAATATGATCCCAATCTGTCTGTTCCCCGATCTGTCACCGAGAACGATACGAGTTACCTGTACGAACAGTTCCTCAGAGTCGACAATGCTGAGGATGTCAAGGCCTATACAGTGGGGCCCGATTTCTGCCACGCAGAAACCCGCAAATCTCCCGTGGTGGATGGCCTCGTCCGTCGTAACACCCACGGAAAGGAAATACGATACATCACCAAACTTGGCAAGGAAGAAGCGGCAATTGCTTCAAAGATTTCCAATGGATTTGGCCAAAGGATTTGCGGCTTTGACATGCTCCGTGTTGGAGATAAAAGCTACGTCATTGATGTCAATGGTTGGAGTTTTGTCAAGGACAACAATGATTATTATGACAAGTGTGCCAACATTCTGCGAGATATTTTCCTGAATGAGAGACGTAAATGTGAAGGGCCAATTGATGCATCTGAGCCGCCATCTCCAGATATCGGACCATCCAGAAGGAGCACGGCTGGGTCTCATCGCCAGGCCTTGAAAACATTGTTGAAATCTCCTAGCACTTCCAGACTTTACGGTAATCAAGGACCTTACAAGGCACACGATAACCCTCCCTCGGAGGTGTCTACTGCTACTCCATCGGTGGCCTCTTCATCTGGGGTGGAGAGCGCTGATATTGGCGCTGCTCTTAGCAAGCTGAACTCCCGCGAGGGCCACTCTACCTCTCGTGCCTACAGTCCCTCCAATGCGAAGTCACCAGCTCTCTCGGTACAGCACGCCAACGATGAAGCTCTTCCGCCCCTTCCAGCTTCCAAGCACTCTTGGAAATTGAAGGGAATGGTAGCAGTCATCCGGCATGCAGACCGAACTCCCAAGCAAAAGTTCAAGTTCACCTTTCACAGTCAACCCTTTGTGAACTTGCTCAAGGGCCACCAGGAAGAGATAGTGATCAAGGGCGAGGCAGCATTGTCCAGTGTATCTGATGCCGTCAAAGAAGCTATGGAGAAAGGTCTGGAAGATATGGAGAAGCTGAAGTTGCTCCGCACCTCTCTGGAAAAGAAAGGCGGTTGGCCTGGAACGAAAGTCCAGATCAAGCCCATGTTTAGAAAGCGGACGCCTGAGGAGATGGGTGATACTACGCCATTTGTTTCCACTCCAGGAGCTGTCACAGGCGAAGAGCCTCTTACGCCTGTGCTGGAGGATCCGGAGAATCCGGAGACTGAGGAGATGCGCCAGGCACGGAGCGACTCTATCTCTGGTGCAACATTCTCCCGCTTCTCCGCTGCTGAGAATGACTTGATCCTGGATAAATTGCAGCTTGTGATTAAGTGGGGAGGAGAGCCCACTCATGCTGCCCGTTATCAGTCGCAGGATCTTGGATTGAACATGCGTGATGATCTCAAGTTGATGAACAAGGAGGCACTCAACAACGTTCGTCTATTTACCAGCTCGGAACGCAGAGTGAGCACTAGTGGTAAGTTTGACAAGCTGCGTTTGGAAAGGGAATCTCTCGTAATCATTTTTATGCTAATCAACTTTCTAATTAGCACAAATTTGGGCCTGTTCATTTTTAGATCAGAAAGACATTCCCGAAGATTTGATTCAGGTGCGCAAGGACTTGCTCGACGACTCCAATGCCGCCAAGGATGTCATGGACAAGGTCAAGAAGAAGCTGAAATTACTTCTGAGGGAAGGATCTGCGCCTTCGCAATTCGCTTGGCCCAAGGATAGCAACATCCCAGAGCCTTCGGTTGTGCTCGCCACGGTAGTTGAACTAATGCAGTTCCACCGAAGCGTGATGCGACACAACTTTGAGAAGCTTGGCAGCTCACCGCATCTAACTCCACCTATGTCCAATGAGCCTGATACTGCAAGCCAGCCCGATGGAGCCCCGTCTGACCGCGATGATATATCGAACATTCAGGGTCGCTGGTGTGCAGGTGAAGATCCCCGTCTCTTCAAGGAGCGATGGGAGAAGCTCTTCGCAGAATTCTGTGACACCGAAAAGGTCGATCCCAGCAAGCTTTCTGAGCTGTACGACAGCATGAAGTTCGACGCCCTCCACAACCGGCAGTTCCTAGAATGGGTCTTCATGCCTCCAGACATCGTTCCTGATGAGGATGACAGGGCTGGCCTTAAATGCAAGAGCACAATGTCAGAAGCCGGTGAATCTAAGCACGGACAGGAGACTGGATCCGAAAAGCCCGAAGAAAACCAGACGTTTGCTCATCGCTTCGGGTTGAAGAAGCGCAACGTACTCGAGTCGCTCCCTCACCTCCGGGCGCTGGATGATTCATACGATCACTACTTCAAGCTTTTCCCTGGTGCCAAGTCTTCCAAGTGCAAGATGGACGAGCGGCTTTCCAAGCTCCGGGAACTTTACAAACTGGCCAAGGTTCTGTTTGACTATGTGACACCCCAGGAATACGGTATCACCGACAGCGAGAAATTGGAGATTGGTCTCCTGACGTCTCTCCCTCTTCTGCAAGAAATTGTCCGCGATTTGGAAGAAGTGCAAGCATCACAAGATGCCAAGTCTTTCTTCTACTTTACCAAAGAATCTCACATCTACACCCTCCTGAACTGCATCCTGGAAGGTGGAATCCAAACCAAGATCGCCAGGAGCGCCATACCCGAGCTTGACTATCTCTCTCAAATCTGCTTCGAGCTATACGAAGCTCGGGATCACGAGTCGGACTCCTACTCCTACTCCATCCGCATCTCCGTCAGTCCCGGTTGTCACGCCTTTGATCCGCTTGACGTGCAACTCGACTCGAGGCACGCCATCGGCTGCGCCCCGCGACGAAGCTTGACAGCTCATCAGGACTGGAAAGAGGTGATTGAAACATTGAAGGCCAAGTTCAATACGTGAGTTTTCCACGTTCTTCTGGATCTAATGTTTAGTTGCTAACTATACACAGGGTGGAACTCCCCAAAACCTTCATCGCGGTCAACCTGAGTGACAAGCATGTCGCTCATCCTGATGAAGACACCCCGCACGAGGTCTCCCCTGGTCAATAATACTCAGATCATTGACCTTGCTATTTTTGACTACCTTTGAATTGCGTTTGTATTCTATTGACTGTACTATCTAGAAAAGCAATTTAGAAATGGGAATGGAATCATAGTTTACAAGTATAAAATCACATGTAGCTCGAAGGGTCGTAAGCCGGTTGCCCCGCGGGTGCTTATCAAAGCCCGTGGTTGACCTACTTTTTCTTTCTTGATTGTTGGACATTTCATTCCAAGACTCATTCCGAAATGTTTGAATCGGCTGTCGAGGTTGACATAGTTGGCAACACGCTGAAATACGGGGTCGATGGAACGGTTGACTTCGATGACATCCTGTGTATACTGTCGGGTCCAGCGCCCAGTCAGTATCGCGTACTGTTCTTCCAGAAAACCGGAAAAGACAGCGACGAGTCAGAAGAGCACACATATCTAAAGAAGATCGACTTAAAATGTCTACCGACTGAGCTATCTCGTTTTGTAACGACTATCCCAAGCCATCTTCAAAACGCAGAGAGGCCACCGGTTATCCAAGTGGTGATATCCACAGGCTCGGGGACAGGCAACGCCAGAACAGTCTTCCAGGATGCCTTACAACCTCTATTCAACTATACTGGGCTAGAGGGCATCGAAGTCTACGAAACAGAGTCTGCACAGACAATCACCGAACTGACACAATCCAAATTCATCAACCATGCGGCCGAAGGAATTCCCCAAACCATCATCCTTCTCTCAGGCGACGGGGGTTTAATTGACATCCTCGATATCTTCTACAAATCAAAGCAGACACTCAAAATTCCACCTAATATCGCCCTGATTCCATGCGGGACAGGCAACGCCATGGCGAGTTCAATTGGACTACGATCTGGTCCGATACCAGGTCTGCCAACACTACTCCAAGGCACACCATCCCCCATCCCAGTCTTCGGCGCCCGGTTCTCGCCTGGGAGCCGGTTTGTCGTTGATGAGGGTCGTCAGCGGACGCCGATAGAAAGTGACAGCGACGATGCTGCCTATCGGACGATACACGGTGCCGTCGTTGCGAGCTGGGGTCTTCATGCTGCGCTCGTTGCTGACAGTGATACATTTGAATATCGCAAATTCGGTATTGATCGGTTTAAAATGGCTGCCAATGAGCTGCTTTATCCTTCTGATGGTTCTCCGTCTCATCGGTTCAAGGGGAAGATTACTATGACTCTACGGAACGATGGGCACGAGGATGTTCGTCGGGAAATCCTGGGAAGTGATGAGCATATGTATGCCCTTGCTGCAATGGTTCCGCGTCTTGAGAAGGAGTTTTTAATTTCTCCTGAGTCTGTGCCGCTCAGTGGAGAGATGCGGTTCATTCGGTTTGGAATTATGCCGCCGGAAGATGCGTTGCATTTGATGACTTTGGCTTATCAGGGTGGCAAGCATGTTACAGAGGAGACGGTTACATATGCTAATATTGAAGGGCTTCGAATTGATTTCCTGGAAGACGAGGAGAGATGGCGGCGGGTTTGTATTGATGGGAAGATTGTTGCTGTTGAGAGGGATGGTTGGATGGAGTTGTATAAAGAGCCAGAGCGGTTGCTTCACTTGATTCAGTAACAAATACGCATACGCACTCATATTCATGCTAGAATACAATTAGTATATAAGAATACCTTGAAAGTATACAACTATGAGAATGCCGGGTCAGCGCCGATCCAAGGAATCATGTGTCTCTCCCGCCATCTCCGATAAACACAGCCCCAACCCTTCAGGGCAAGTATCAGCTTCTCTTCATGTCCTCTTAAATGTATGATGGAATTGCCCATCCGAATCGATGCTGATCACTGCGCGCACCTATTCCGCCTCTCAATCCCCAGACCGAACACTCTCCTCTAAAGGCTCCCGATACCACACCCTTTCCGGGTGGCGCAAATGCCCCGACGCCAAACGAGCAATAGAGATGTTGATGATCCACCAAGTTGGCAGTGTGCGAGTAGGGGAAGTCGTCAGGTGAGCTTGCCAAGGAGGAAGCGCAGCTCCAAGCATGGAGCGCTCCTCAAACGGGCAGAAATCAACTGTCGCGTGCCCTTGGAGTCTCACGGACTCATAAACTACACTCATATGCTAACTGCAACTGATCAGATATACGATTACATACACGCCCGCAGCTGATCCAATCCTCCCCATCCCCTCCGAGCTCTACGTGCGGGTGAAGAACACCTCCGCTCTCCCATTGCGCGCCGCATACCTCCACGGTCCCTACACGCTCTACGCCGCCTGCTACCCGGCGAAATTTGACCCGAATATCAAGTACGAACGACAAGATCTAGAAGGCGCCCCGCAGTATGAGCCGTATCTCAAGGCTGGGGGTGGTTGGGACGCCGTCATCAAAGTCCCGTCTTATGTCCAGAACGCGCAGAACTTCGGGGCATCCGGGAATCAAGGGTCGAGTGGAGACCAGAGCGTTACCTGGATTGTTGAGATACAGTCGCAGGTGATATTCTCGAGTAGTGCGGCGGTTCATTTCGAGTTGTTGGTAGGTCGCGATGAGAAATCGCTGGAGTACTTCTCTGGTGGGAGTTGGAGTAATGGCCATGGTCCTCCTGGGAAATTGCTAGACCATTGGTCGCCTGATGCTAGGGGGAAACAGGCTCTTGCTGCTAAGGGTGTGTATTCGAAGTCGATTGCTTTGCAAGTCGACGATACGAATAGTTTGTGGAATAGTCCGCCATTTCCAACTGCTGAGGATTCTCAGAATGAGGATGGAACTCATGACTTGAGAACTCCCACGGAGGAGCACCCGGATCCGCAGAGCAGACCCGAAGCACCTGCAGATGCCAAGAAGAACAGGAAGAAGAAGGTACATCTTGTGCTTCTGACGCACGGGTTACACAGCAATCTGGGTACGGACATGCTCTATATGAAAGAGAGCATTGACGCAGCTACGAAGACGCCCAGAAGGAGAGAAAGCCACGCAAAACCTGCTGATGGGAGCCGAGTTGATACCGACGAAGGAGACGAAGAACAAGTTATTGTCCGAGGATTCTCTGGCAACGCTGTTCGCACTGAACGTGGAATTCAATATCTTGGGAAACGTCTGGCCAAATACGTCTTGCTCCTGACATATCCAGATCAACCCTACTTCCCCCTCAAAGGCTCCAAGCCAAGCCCACTCATTCGGCCTTTTACTGCTCGCAAACAGCATACTCATGCGTCTCACCCTCACCATGTGGCAACTGAGAACAGCGGCAACACCATCGGAGGTGAAGATCACCCTTACCAGATTACAAGTATCAGTTTTATCGGACATTCCCTGGGAGGACTGATTCAGACGTATGCGATTGCCTACATTCAAAAGCACTCCCCCGAGTTCTTTGATAAGATCCAGCCGGTCAACTTCATCGCTCTCGCAAGTCCTTTCCTCGGCCTCAGCAATGAAAACCCAATGTATGTCCGCTTTGCCCTAGATTTGGGTCTTGTTGGTCGTACTGGACAAGATCTCGGATTGAGCTGGACAGCACCGAAAGTACGAAGTGGCTGGGGGGCCATCATTGCCGGAAGAGGAGATTCGGCAAAAGACCAAGCCCAACCGGATCCTGGTTCCAAGCCGCTTCTGCGGATTCTACCATGTGGTCCTGCGCATGAGGTTCTCAGCAAGTTTCAGCATCGTACTGTGTATTCGAACGTGGTGAACGATGGAATTGTTCCTCTACGCACTTCTTGTCTGCTCTTCCTAGACTGGAAAGGTCTGGACCGGGTTGAGAAGGCGAGGAGGGACAATGGACTTGTCGGAACTATGGCTGAATGGGGCTGGGCAGAGTTGACTGGAGCACATTCGAAGTCTCCACGGTTGGGTCGCTCCGGTGATGAATCACCTCTGACTGAATTAGCCGAGACTGGTCAGCATTCACATCCCACCATTCAAGTTCCGCAAAGACAGAAAGGCGATGAGGTGGACGAGGCTGTCGCTCCGAGACCCGGCCAGTTCCTTGCGCCACCTAGTAATCGTTCGTCTCACATGAGTATTCCAGAAGAGGAATCCGTGAAAGAGGATATCTCAGGAAATGCTTCTCCTGGTCCTCTGGACACATTTTTCTCACTATTCCGCCCCAAGGAGAACAAGACTCCCCATAGTGGCAAGAATTCCCGAATCTACAGACGCAGCCAGACTCTAGGCTCTTTTGAGGCTGGTGATGGCCCAGCGCCTGTTACCCACGGCCATTCCACATACGAGAACGACGGCGTCCACACGCCTCCGAAAACAACCTTCTTCGAGTCTGCAGGAGACTTACTGATGCCACCACTTCCACCACCAGAGTTCATCTTGGACCCTGCCTCAAGACCCAGAACCATCTTCCACGACCGCATATACCATCCGGAAGATATACCCCCTCCCATGCCGGTCAAGCGGCGCACATTGGCTTTCGGTTCACTACAGAACAAACAATCAAAGTCAGCACCCAATCCGGCGGCGACGCAATTACCCCCAGGCTCTAGCTCCAGTGCAAACAGCGCCGAGAGCGGCCTCAAGGTCGAGGAGAAAATCGCAAGAGCCTACCACCGCGATCTATCCTGGCGCAAGGTCCTAGTCCGACTCGAGCCGGATGCTCATAATAACATTATCGTGCGACGCATGTTCACCAACGCCCACGGCTGGCCTGTCGTGAAACACTTAGTTGATACGCACTTCGCCCACATGCCCGTTATCGATATTCAAGATTCACAAAAGCGGAGCGTGGACCGAGCAATGTCTCCCAATGTCGGGCCGACCAGCTCAGGAGATGAGGTCGAAGACCAGACCAAGACGCCTGAATTGGAGACCGATAAGGATACAGATGATTTGCCTGATGTCTCTGGTTTGAATGTGTCTGATCCGTTGCGGAACCATGGTCATCGGAGTGATGCATTCTCGGGTGAGAATGAATCCCAACGGACTATGAGCCCGACTGAACAGGGAAACAGCGTATCGAGGCAGGATTCGGCTCGATGGACTGATCGAGAAGTTGACGAAGATGATTGCGAGTCTGGTTTTGAAGAGGAAGTTAACTCTGGTTTCCGATGGTCTAGACAGATGTAGGGCTCTACTCGCCCTTGGATTGTACATACTACCTTATATTTCGGATATACCCTGTAATGAAGTACTGAAAGCACTGATGGAACTTAAACAATGCTCTCTACCTAGAAAGACGAAGTAATTCTAAATCAATAAACCATCTCACCCTGAATGTACCCCCAAAACTCCTTCACAATCTCCTCCTGCCCAACACCACCAGGCGAACCCCTCACAGCAAGGTATTTCCTCCCATCCAACGTAGCCTCCCACTCCCCCTTATTCCCACCAACCATCCTCCCACCCGCCTCACTCAAAATAACCCAACCAGCACAAACATCCCAAGCCCAACACCCACCCTCCCAATACAAATCAACCGTCCCCTCAGCAACAGCACAAAGATTCAAGGCCGCAGACCCCAAACTCCTAAATGACCTAACCATCGCGCCACCATCATCCCTCGACCTCGCAAGCTTCTCAAACGTCTTGACCTTTGTATCGAAATTGCCCCCACTCCGATCAGACCCCCATTCAATAGCCACAAGCGCATTTGACAGTCCGGTCAATGGCTCAACATTACTCCCCCGCAGCGGCAATTGAGTCGTCCGGTTCACGAACGCGCCTTGGCCCTTGATGGCTGAGTAGAGCGTTTTCGTAGAGGGATTGTACACAACGCCCACGACGGGAATCCGGTTCACCGCGAAACCGAGAGACACGCAGGCAAAGGGGAAGTTGTGGATGAAATTGATTGTGCCGTCTATTGGGTCTACGATGAAGGTTGGTGCGTCTGTTAGGGGTTTGCTTGGGTCGTAGGTTTCTTCGCCGTGGAAGGTGTAGTTTGGGTATTTTGTTTGTAGGGAGGTTGAGATCATGTTTTCGACAGCGCGGTCGTATTCTGTTACGAGGTCCGCGCCTGGATTATGTTAGTTTGGTTTGGTTTGTGGTTGGGGGTTGGGCTGAGGGGCGAGATGAACGGACTGTTCTTTTTGGCTCCTGTGCCGCTGGTTTCTGGGAGGGCATTGTTGATTATGTCGCCGGCTTTAAACGCTAGTTCGATGAGGTAGTCGTGGATTTCTGAGAGGTTTGGAGTCTCCATTTTGGTGTAGTGTAGGGATTGTAGGAAGTGTGAGGTTCAAGTATGGAGGGTGAGGATCTCCCCGGATAGCGCTAGAGGCGGGGCAGCCGGAGATTAGAGGCAATTGACTACGATATTGTAGGTAGAGTGTCTATTTAATATTATGAACGTAATTCGAGTAATAAAATAGACGCAACTACATGTACATATAGCTATAACTTATGTACATACTGGAATGTATAGATCCGCTTGGTCAGAGATCTCCGCGCTTCTAGTGACGTCGAAACACCCCACTTCCGAAAAAAAATCTTAGGGCACACTTCATACTCACTTGAACTTGTACACAGGTTGACACAGGCTCATACGCTATTTGAGCACATTATGCCGACCGAACTCGAAGAGGTAAGACAGACAAAAGTGTGTTGCGGCATTTAGAGGCTCACCAATTCTATAGCTGGTGGAATTCCTCCACCACGGAAACTCCCAGATCAGACAAATCGGTACAAAATCCTCTCGGGAATACCAGCGCATGAACTTACAGTATATCCCTAGCTTGCGAAAACCTCGTCGGCTTCTCCACTGCGCAGCCTGACCTGTTCAAGCGCCAACAACTACTGCCCGTCCGCGACCTGAAGCTTCTGGCCCGCGATTACACCGTGCGTTGAGATCGATCTAATGGAGGGACATACCAACTGATGTGCTGTTTAGCCAATTGCGAAAAATGCATTGACAATGCTGGTCAATTTGTCCGGTGACGAGGAAGTGTTGAAGATCCTCGCCGAGGATGACCAATTCATTGAGACCTTGCTCTTGAAGTTGACTGTGAGTGAAGCCGAAAATATATGCGCATGATCCATACTGATATAGCTGAATCAGAGTGTCAAGGATCCCAACGTCGACGAAGTCGCCATGCTGCTGGCCAACTTGGTCAAGTCCGACGTCCTCCAAAAACTGTTCGAGCTGAAGCGCAAAGTCCCCGAGCCTGTATCGACCTCTGAGAACGCCATCGACCAGATTATGGACTGCTTCGTCAAGGGTGCCGAGGGTGGTCTCAACAAGCATGCCAACTATGATTACCTGTCATACGTATTCGCCGATCTATCCCAGACCGAGAAGGGTCGGGCGTATTTCACTGAGCGCCAGGAGTACGATGGCGTCGTGCCCATTACCAAGCTGACCGTCTTCACCGAGCACAAGAGCAACATCCGCCGAAAGGGTGTAGCTTCCACAATCAAGAACGTGGCCTTCGACATAGCCTCGCATCCCATGCTCTTCGACGAGGACGCTGTTAACCTCTTGCCTTACCTGCTTCTCCCCCTTGCTGGACCCGAGGAATTCTCCGACGAAGATACCATGGACATGCTGCCCGATCTCCAGCTGCTGCCCCCTGACAAGCAGCGTGACAGCGACAACACTATCGTCACTACCCACCTTGAAACATTGCTCCTCATGACTACCACTCGGGAAGGTCGGGATAAGATGCGTGCTGTCAAGGTCTACCCTCTGATCCGTGAGACACATTTGCATGTGGCGGATGAGAATGTGCAAGAGGCTTGCGACCGGTTGGTGCAGGTGCTCATGCGTGACGAGGAGGGTGAGGGCCAAGAGCCCGAGCAGCCTCAACTAGAGCCTGCTAAAGACGAGGATGATCAGGTTGTAGAACTGTTTTAGCGATAGATACCTCTGAATTATGTATATAGAAATCACAGAGTCACATTCAATGATATAAAGAACGTAGACATCGACTTACAGTATAGACGTAAGGCTGGGAGATCAAAGGCCGATGTCGGGTGGGTCGTCCCTCATCACACTACGACTCTAGTCCCGACTAGCTTTGCTCTCTCCCACCTCTGATTCCCCCAATGCACAAAACAAAATGAGCTACTGCATGCCCTAAACCGGAAATACACACAGTATTTCATCATCCCCCCACCATAACGACGACCGATATTCCACTGCGGACGCGGAAGCTGTCTTGCCCCTCGGTCCCGAGGCGCAAGTGGCTTCCCGCGGATCAGAATCAAGATCCAATCGAGTCAAATCCTTGCAACAATGGAAACAGCGACAGCGATTCAGACAGCGATTCAGACATCGATTTACCGCCCGACGTGAACCCGGACACAGGGACAATTGCCCAGCGCGTGCGGGCCTTCATGTCGCGCGCCCCTCTTCTCCGCTCGTCGCCCGCGCTGGGTGCCTCGTCTTACGGAGCCGTGGGCATCCCAGACGGAGACGGAGATGGAGATGGAGATGGGTCAGATGGGATAGAGGCCGAGGCTGAGGCTGCGACCGGGACTGGGGCTAGGACTGAGACTGGCACTACCAGGTCGTCTGGTTCCCGTCGTCATGCTCGGTTGCAGCGCGCTAGCTTTGAAAATGGTGCTCCGAGCTCGAGTGCTGGACCCAGGCGGTCTAATTCTTTTATCAGGCGGCGGAATAGCATGTATGCTGAGAGGCGCAATCGGAGGCCTTCTTCTGCTGCGTCTGATGTTGGCATGGGTGCTGATTCCAAGTTCTCGTTTGCTACTGGACTGGCTGTCCCGGGTAACCCGGTCATGCAGGAGACGCCCGCTTCGTCGCCTTATATGGCTAGTGATGAAGAAGATGTTTTGGATATTGACGATGATTATTCGAAGTCTTCGGATGAGGATCCGCCGGATAATTCGCCGTAAGTTGGGAGGATGCCGAGCTAGTCTGTATATGAAGGTTCATTGCTGATATATTTTGATCTCAGGTATGCTCAAGTACGAGCTTCGGTGCCGGCCACAGACAATGTCACTCTTTCCATTAACAGTATGCTCATCAATCTCGAGTCTTTGGCTTTCATCTGATGTTGGATTTAGCACCACGAATGTGGATTTTGTCATTGCTCTTTTCTTTAACAGGTTCGGCCGCCAATCTTTTCTTTTCGCTGCGCTATCCCAGCGTGGCTATTACTCCAATTATTGCTCTCGTTTTGGTACATCCGCTTGGCAAGTTTTGGGATGTACTCTTCAAACACACAGGCGATCCTATCGAAGTATTCGAGAACGGAACCCTTCATCATCGGGAAGCGCTCAACGGCGATATCGATGCTCCTCCCACTTCATTGGGGACTCGAGCCAGGCTTTGGTTTGGCCAGGGCCATTGGAACGAGAAAGAACATGCTTGTGTATACATCAGCAGCAATGTTTCTTTTGGATTCGCTTTCGCCACTGATGTTAGTATACCCCGAAGTTTTAGACACTTCCAAAATCTGACGGAAATAACAGGTTCTTGTTGAGCAACACAAATTTTACAACCAGGACGTTCCGATCATGTACCAACTGTTGCTCATCATATCGACCCAAGTCCTAGGTTATGCATTCGCCGGACTGACTCGACGATTCTTGGTGCGGCCTTCGGCCATGATCTGGCCAGGCACTCTGATGTCTACTGCCATGTTTTCTACCATGCACAAGTCTGTCAACAAAAAGGCCAACGGGTGGAGTATCTCCCGATACAAGTTTTTCATCATTGTCTGGGCAGGAGCGTTTCTCTGGTACTTCGTTCCAGGTTTGTTGATGCCTGCTCTCAGCTACTTCAACGTTATCACCTGGTTGGCGCCTAAAAATGTTGTCGTTTCAAACTTGGTATGTGCTAGAATCTATCTAAAATTGTTATCTCGCTGACTTGTGTTAGTTTGGCGTTGCTTCGGGTCTTGGAATGTTCCCTTTGACCTTTGATTGGGCTCAAATTGCCTACATTGGCTCTCCATTGCTAACGCCTTGGTGGGCCGCAGCCAACATTGTGACAGGCTTAGTGGTTGTCATTTGGGCTGTTGCTCCGATCCTCTGTAAGACGTAACACCTCAACCTCCCTATCCATGCTCTGCTAACGACGAACAGATTACAAAAATGCTTTTTTCTCCTCATACATGCCCATTCTCTCAACAGCCGTGTTTGATAACACTGGCAAACCTTACAAGGTCAGCCGAATCCTAACCGGAGAGTTCTTGTTCGATGAGCAGGCCTATAAGGACTACTCCCCGGTCTACCTCCCAATCACCTACGTATTGTCATATGGAGTACAGTTCGCTGCTTTGACATCTCTCGTCACCCACACTATTTGCTGGTATGGGAAAGACATCTGGCAACAAACTAGAAAGGCCTTTGACGAGCGACAAGATGTCCCAGCCATGGAGACATACCAACCTCTTCGAGATGACAACGGTGGCAGCCAGCAGAGCTTTGATATCTCAAGAACTGGCTCAGATCCTCGCCTGGAAAGCCAACTGGGAATGGAAGATGTCCATTGCCGCTTGATGAGGCGCTATGAGGATGCTCCTCTCACGTGGTATATACTTGTGTTCATTTCCATGTTGGCAATTGCCACTTTTACGGTGGAATAGTAGGTGTGCTGTATTCTTCTTCGTTTCATCCAAACTAACAATTTTCAAGCTATCCCACCCACCTTCCCTGGTACGGGCTACTCCTAGCTCTCATCATCACCAGTCTCTTCTTCATTCCAGTGGGCATCATCATGGCAGTCACAAACCAACACAGCAGTCTCTACCTGGTTTGCCAACTTATCTGTGGCATTGTATTCCCAGGAAGGCCTGTGGCAAACATGATCTTCGTGACCTACTCATACATCAGCTCTGCGCAAGGCATCAAGTTCTCCTCAGACCTAAAACTTGGTCACTACATGAAAATCCCACCCCGAATCTTATTTGGCGTGCAAATGATGGCAACATTGGTTTCCAGTCTAACACAGATTGGCGTGCTGAACTGGATGTTTACCTATATCCCGAAACTGTGCACACCCGAAGCCATCAACGGTTTCAACTGCCCCATCGCCCGAGTCCATTTCAACGGCAGCATTCTCTGGGGAGTCGTCGGTCCCCAGCGCTTCTTCGGCCCAGAAGGCCTCTACAGACCACTTGTATGGGCCTTTTTGGTAGGTGCTGTGGCACCGCTGGGAGCTTGGCTCCTAGGCCGACACAGCAAGAAGAGTTTCTGGCGTAAGGTCAACTTCCCCATTCTATTCGGCAGTCTAAGTTGGATCCCGCCCGCCACGGGACTCAACTTCTCCATTTGGGCACTTGTCTGTTTCATATTCAATTATGTGATCCGGAGAAAGAGGACTGCTTGGTGGGAGAAATATGCCATGACTTTGTCTGCTGCCTTGGACTCCGGGTTGGCGTTTGCGGTTGTGGTTGTCTTCTTTGCTTTCATTTACCCCGGTTGGGTTGATGGATTCAAGTGGTGGGGAACGGAGATTTACAAACAGGTGAGTCCTTTCACGGTCTTCTTCTCTTTTGATGTTGGGTTTTGGTACTAACTTTATTGTTTGTAGGGCTGTGACTGGATTGCTTGTCCGTATAAACAATTAGAGCCTGGTCAAAAGTTTGGTCAGTAGAGCTGGAGATGAAAGAAATCAGCTCAAAGCACAATTATATAAAGAAGTTATGAAAGAATATCAATAAGTGAATGAAGTAACGTTAAATCATAACGTTATAAAAGTTAACGTTAGTTAAACTATAAGTTAAACCGTTCGGTTGATATGGAAGAACACCGGGACCGAGCTGACTAAGCTCGCCGTCATACCTCGCGACTCCAAGCACATCTCCTCATCCGTGCCTTTTTCCATCTCTCACCACCTTCCGCCAGCTACCTCTGTCGCAAATCCCTGGCTGGAGCTCCTTTGAGTCATTAGCTGTCACCCTCCTTAATGTTGATGTGATCACGAGGTCGTATCACTTTCTACAGCCTTGCCAACGCAGCTGTACCGGAAAGATGTCGACTCCTACAAACCCCTCGAATGCCCGAACCCCAACAGGACCAAATGGTGCGCCACCGATGAGAATGCGCCGTCCAAAGGCCGCAGATCCATTGGTCAGACCAAAAAGGAGACCAGCTCCCAAGCCAGCCGGAGCCCCTCCGGCCGGTCGGACAGCCACCAAGACTCTTCCTACACGGCCCCCGGTCTCCAATATCCCGCCCGCTCCTGTCGAGAGGCCCCAACTCGGTGTGAGCAGCAATAATGCCACCGTCAATGGATTCAGCGGTCCCTTGCTCACTGATAAATACTTTGATTACCCGGTCGTCACGACAAAGCGAGCTCTGATGGAAGGATTGAAGCACCACATTGCGCGTTTCGCCTCAAAGAAGAACGTCGACCCCCGCGATGAATCACAATTCACGCGTCCAGTCCGACTGCACCGTCGTGACCCACGGCGCGGTCAAGACGCACATGCGTCACGTTTCGAAGACCCAGATGCTCCGCCTATGGATGAGGCCGAGCGTGAAGCCTTCGATGCGCGCAGGGCAGCACGTGAGAAGGAGCGTGCCGAGAATATGGCTCAGATTGCGCCTGCTCTGGGTACTACCTCGAAACGACCTAATGCCCCGAAACAAAAGACCCAGCAGGTCTTCAAGTCTGATATGACACCCGAGGAGGTTGCGAAAATGCGAATCAAGTACGAGGAGGCTTTGCAATGGCATCTGGAGGATTTCGATAACAAGCATACTTGGGTTGGAAACTACGAGGCTGCTCTGTCTGGGACCCATGCGGTTTTTGTTCTGGATGGTGGGAAGATGCGTATGATTCCGGCCGAGAAGTGGTACAAATTTAGTGCCAAGAGTAACTTCAAGGCTTTGACTATTGAGGAAGCTGAGAAGTTCATGGCTAAGAAAGTCAAGGACCCCAGATGGTTCATGGAAAAGCAGCAAGAGCTGGAACAGAAGAGGGAATTGGACATTTATGCTAAGCAGCGGAAGGTCTATGCTGGCAAGCAGGGCAATCCCACCTCTGGGGGCGCGGGACTGGAGGCCGGTGAAATGGACTTTGAAGAAGATCGTTTCGCTGACGATGAAGAGCACGATGATGGCCTCTTCAATGATGATGAAGATGCCAAGGAAGCCGAGAAGAGAATCAAAGAGGACCAGCTCAAGGCCAATGTCTTCGATCTCAAGGATGAGAAGGACTACGAGGCAGAGGAGAAGCGGGAGTTGCGTGAACGAGAGGCTCGCCATGTGCTGGGCAAGAGTGTGCGCAAAGCTCTAAAGAGGAGAGAGAAGAACTTTGACTACAGCAGTGGGTCTGAAAACAACCCGTACTCGGATGACGAGGTAGGTCACGTCCTGCATGTGTCGCCAGTCTATATTGGGACAGTATTGACCTTTCCCCGCAGAGTTCCGATGACACCGAGACCGAGAAGGCAAAGGAAGAGGAGCGCAAGAAGGCTGAAGCCGAGAAAGAGAAAGAAGCTTCGTCCAAGGGCACCAACACACCTTCAGGCCGCCCCAAGCACACAGACCCCCTCAAGAAATCAGCCGCTGGCCGGAAGCGACTCGGTTCTCCCACCTCAGACGCAAGTGGAACCGACACATCTCGCAAGAAGCCCAAGAAGGCCAACCCTACATCCCAACCCCCGTCCCGTCCAATGTCCCCATCCGCCATCCAGGTACGTGCAATCCCCCATCACCCACAAATCCACATACTAACCCGAATCAGACGGGCACAAAACGCGTCCGCATCCCCGGCAGCGGCGCAAACTCCGGCAGCGACGTCGAAGCCGGCGCAGCCTCCAGCAACGAAACAAATGAAAACAACAAAAAGAAACTAAAACTCAACCCGCCCAACGCCACCTCCCGCAGCGGCACACCGTCCGGCTCCCGCGCCGGATCACCCATGGCCGGCCGACACCCCGGCAGCCGCGCCAGCAGCCCCGAAGGACCAATGCGTGGAGGCCGCGTGTCAACGCCCCTCTCTGCTTCTGGATCTGGCTCGTTTCCGACGCCGGCGGAGATCCACGCTGCTATTCCTGCTTCGGGGATTTCTAGTGGTGATCTGCTGAAGCTTTTCCGGCCGAGGATTGGAGATAATCATCGGAAGTTTATTGCTATTGTTAAGGATGTCAGTGTTTATGGGAAGGAGGATCGGATGTTAAGGCCTGGTCCTTGGAAGGGAAATTAATGGTTTTCAAGGGTTGAGGTGAGGTGAGGTGAAGTTGATGAATGTGAGGATGGAGATGAGATGGTGATGGATCTGGCAGTGGATATGTGTTGCAGATGCAGATTGCAGATATAGTTGCTGCTTTCTTTGGAAATACTTTAACTACAAGTTCATGGTCTAATGTTCTAGATGAGTTTCATCTGAAGTTCTGAAGTAATCAATACGTTTTCTTGCGGGATATTATTTGATCCATTGCCCGTGGACTCCGGACAATTTATTTGACAGTACTCAGTAAATCCACTGCAACTGGCCTACTCGACGATACTACATTTTACAATGGACATATTCAAAGAGAAGAAAATAAATTAAACAAACAATGAGATTCATTTACATGCATATAAAACTCCATGGCTTTGAGACATATCACGTAATGACCCAATGGAAACAGGTCTCTATCAAAAGCACAACATTATAACAACTCGGGGAATCAAATTCAAAAGATTAAGCGGCACGAGCAGCGTTCTCAGTGCCCTCCTCGTACTTCTCCCAGTTGGCTAGAATGGAAGCAATGCGAGGGGAGTTGGTGAGACGGTAGACGTCCTCGAAATACTCCTTGGTGATCTCGAAGGGACGGGCAGTGACGTTGGGGATGTACTTGCCGACCAGCTTGCTGGGGTCGATGGTGGTCTTGTTGATCTTCTTCAGCAAGAAGGAACGGAAGGGCTTGACACCGGAGCGCAGGAAGGTACTGTGGAAGGGCACGTCGATACCCTTGAGAGGGATGGTGGCGAAGCCGCGCTCCAGGTTGATGGGGCGGGGCTTGGCTTCGGTTTGCTTGACGCACTCCTGGATGATGCCTACGAGGTGCTCCTTGACATCTTCCAGGGACATGCTCTGCATGAGAGCGGGGATGTCAATGTTCTGCGCCTTGAGGAAGTTGAGAAGGTTGGTCAGGCAGTCGAGGGCGCGGAGGTCACCAGCGGCAACGTATTGCATGTTGGCAACGTTGTAGTTGACGATCTCCAGTAGCCAACCGGTGGTCTCGGCGATGTTCTCGACAACGTACTGAAGAGCCTGCTCATTGAAGGTCTTCGAGATACGGCTGGGGTTGACAGCGCACATGGAGTAGTTGGAGCGACCCTGCTCGTCACGCTCGACGGCAACTTGCATGGTCAAACCACGATAGAACACGACAGACACCAAGCTCTCAATGGGCATGACATCGGCCAAAGCAGCCAGGGCAGAGTATTCACCGAGCGAGTGACCGGCGAAGCTGCTGTCACGCTGAACCAAGCCCTTGGAGCGCATGTCCTCGAAGCTGGCCTTCTCCATCAGGGTCAGGGCAGGCTGAGTGAACTGGGTGGCAGAGAGAAGACCAGTGGGGGAGCGGTAGGTGTATGAGGCAGTGTTCTCATCAACCTCCTTGAAGATCTTCTCCGACTTGATGGAGCCATCGGCGTTCACAGACTCGAAGGTCATCGCCATGTAGTTCTGGCGGATGGCCTTACCACGGGGACCACCGAAGTAGACAGTGAGTTCCTTGGGGTTGTTCTTGACAATGTCGATGATGGAAAGACCGTAGTTCTCCATGAAGTGGCGATCAGCACGGTCCCAGACCTCCTGGGCAACAGGGCTGCTGGCGTAGAGCTCCATACCCATGCCCTGCTCCTGAGAACCTTGACCGGTGAAGACGTAAGAGGTAACGGGCTGCTCAACCTCGGCTTCACCCTGGAGAACCTTGTCTTCCGTCTCCTTGTTGAGGGCCTCGACCTTGATGATCTTACGACCAGCAATCATACCGACGTGCTGGAGCTTGACAGTGATCATATCGTTGGGCAGGACCATGCCGACCAGGGAAACCTGGAAGCCACGAACACGGCCAATGTTGTTCTCAGCGGCCCAGGTCTCAACAAGGCTGCGAACAGCGGCACTGCTGTACATGCCGTGAGTGATGGTTCCGGGCAGGTTGGCGTAGCTGGAGAAGACACGCGAAACGTGAATAGGGTTGTAGTCGCCAGAGACGCGAGCGTAGGTCTCGTTGGATGCGGGAGCACGCAGTTCCAGAGCAGTCTTGCCACTGAGAGGGATGGGGTTCTCGAAGTAGACGGGCTGCTCAATGGAAGTACCGTTACGCTGGAGGTAGTCGATGACAGGATTACCGTGGGAGTCACCGGCCTCGTACTCAACGGAAGCGACCTGGATGACCTCCTTGGTGGGAAGCTCGAGGAGAGCCTGACCGATAGTCTGGACATTGCTGAACACAGTGTGGTTCTTGAAGCGGATCAAACTCTGCAGACGGAAGGTCAGGGTTGCGCCGAGGAGCTCGGTCTCGGAGTCGTCCACGCGGAACCACTCCTTGGAGCGCAGGATGGCAACATCCCGGCTAGTGGCCAAGTGAACCTGCATGGGGACCTCATCCTTGCGCTGGAAGGTGTTCTCAAAGTCGGTGTAAGCACCGCGGTAGAGGAACTGGCTAGTGACGTGCATGATGGGCTTGCCCTCGCGGGTGATAGTACCGCAAACCTCAACCATCTTACCAGACTCCTGGTTGATGACGGCGTTGATCTGAGCAGTGGTATCCAAGACATCGCCAACCTTGAGGGGCTGGGCACCGGGAACCATCTTGAAACCGTTGGACAAGTGAACCAGCTTCAGGAGGTCACCATCAATGGTGCGGGGGAAGATGGGCTTAGTGATAGCCTTCCAACCGGCCACGATGGCAAAGTCCATGGGCGCGAAGACCTCCTTACCGGGACGGTCAACGAAAGCCTCGCCGGTGTTGCCAACGGCGTGGACAAAGTCGGCAACAGCCTGGGAGGTGATGGTCTCACGGCCACCGCTGAAAGTGGCGGTGGTAGGAGTGTCGAAGGGCACATCCTTGTTGCCGAACCAGATGCGGTAGTAGAACTCCTTGATGCGGTCGTTGCGGTCACCCATGACTTCGCGGATGGGAGCGTAACCAGTCTCGGGGTGGTAGGTGAACAGGAAGGACAAGGTGGTGACACCGTTCTCAGCGGTGCGGCCCTCGAAGAGGGTCAGGCTGATCTGACCGTTCTCGTTCATCTTGGCCTCGACAGTCTTGACAAGCTTGCCAGACTGGTAGGGCTCACGGACGCTGATAACCGTCTTGGCAGGGTCATTGGGGTTGGCAATCTCAACAAACATGCCCCCAGTGGGTGCAACAATGCGCTTCATAGGGTTGGTCTGGAAACGGTGGCCCTGAACGAAGACATCGGCCAGGAACAGAGCGTGTCTCCAGGAGTAGACGTTACCAGCCAAAAGGCTGAGCCAGCGGTCAGAGTCAGGCAGGACTGCGGAGGGAGAGGAAGACAGGCGGAAGCTGATCTTGTTGGACTCCTCGGAGACGGTGAGGCCGTCAAGTTCAGACTCAGTGTCGGTGTTTAGGAGCTGTCCACCGAAGTACTCGATGGTGGGGATCTTGGACTTCTCGCTACCGTAGACATCACGCAGAAGGCCGGCGATGTGTCCCTGGTGAATACCATCAAGGATGTCCTTGACGGGCTCATCGATGATGTTGGAGAATCGGGCGGCCATGGGGCCCTGAAGAATACAAGTACGGCCGACATCCTGGTCAACAACGGCCTCAAGGTCCTCACTCTGCCACAGAGAATCCTTCTTGAAGAAGAACTCGAAGTTCTCGTCCAGGACGGGAACGAAAGGAACGGGCTTCTGCCCACGTCGCTGACAGAGCAGCAGGAAGTGCTGCACATCCTGGGCGTTGATCAACTGGCTAGCAGCCTCGGGGTAGGCAGCCAGGATGTTCTTAACGGCAGGGTAGGGAGTGTCGAGGTCAGAGTAACTCTGCAACAGAGAAGCCTGGCCCTCGGCAGTGGTGAAACGCTCCTCAACACGGCGAATGAAGTCACCGGTCAACTTCTTCAGGGAAGGATCAATCCAGCGGGACTCGTGCTTGACGTACATGAGATCCACCATACGGTGAACAACCTCGGTGTAGGTCATGTCTTCGAGATCCACGGTCTCACCAGCGGCGTTGCGACCGAACCACACCTTGTGGAAGTCATCGTTGAGCTTCTTGATGATGTAGTTGCGCTGCTTCTTCAACTCAGGAACCCGCTTGGCTTTGTCAAGCTTGAAGATCTTCTGGTCCATCTCCTGCCAGAACAGCACACCGCGGGTGGCCAGCTTGTGGATGGGCTCACCCATCTCGGAGAGGACAGTGATCACACCGCCGGTGGCACCCTTGTATGTCTTCTCCCACTCGGCATCGTCGACACCAGGAGCATCGGCAATAGCCTTCTTGGCATTGTGAGAAGTGTGGGCCTCCTTGGCGATCATCATACGAGAACCGAAGAGACAGCCATCGAAGGGCATGGGAGGGTAGCCGTACTTGTGGGACCATTCACCAGAGAGGTAAGGGTACGTGTCCTCGGAGCCACCGAAGCCACTGCCAGCAACAAGAATAATGTTATCCTGCTTGCGAATGCGGCCGTACATCTGAAGCACGGGCTGGTGGAAGTCCTCGAACGAGTGGTGACCACCACCACGACCACCGGTCCATTGAAGGATGATGGGGAACTTGGGGTTGGCCTTGGCGACGTTGATGACTTGCTGAATGGCGTCGACGGAACCGGGCTTGAAGGCGATGTGCTTAATGCCAAGAGTCTCAATGTACTCATTGGCGACTTCAATGGAGGGCACACCGGCACCGATGGTCAGACCCTCAATGGGCACGCCCTCGGCACGCAAGCGACCGATGAGAGGGATCTGCCAGGCCATGGCACGGGGGTTGACGTAGATCAAGTTGATAGTGATACCACGTCCAGGAGGAATGGCCTTCTCGATCTTGGTGATGGCCTCGGTCATGGTCTTAGCGTTGTAGTAACCACCACCAGCCAGCTCAATGTGGTAGCCAGCGTTCATAGTGGCGGCCACAAAGTCCCAGGGGACGGTAGTGGGGGTCATACCAGCAACCATCACAGGAGGAATACCCAGCAGGCGACTCATCTTGGTGTCGACATAGGTTTGACCGGTAGAGGTCTGCACCAGGCGGGGGCCGTGTTCCTTAACCCAATCGGTGGCATACTTGACGGAGTGCTCATCACGGTCGAACAGTTCCGGCTTGTAGCCAACCTCGGCGTTGGTGCCATCCATCTCACCGGCAAGAATGACGCGAACACCAGTGCCGTCCTTGTTACGGTTGGTGAGAACACCTAGACCGGAGATACCACCAGGACCGAAGTCAAGGATGTGGGTAGCACCGGGGAAGACGGTAGCCTGCTCCCAGTTGACTGGATCGTGAGTGATCATGCGAATCAGCGAGGGAACCACGCTCTTGTCACCCAGAGTGCGCAGATCCTCGCCGGTCTTGGTGTCGAAGACGGGGATCACCAGAGACTTGGCGGGGATGGTAACATCCTCGAGATCCTCGAGAATGCGGTCATAAGCAGACGTGAGGTATTGACTGTGGAAAGGAGCAGTGATGGGGAGGAAACGGTTGACGAAGCGAACCTTGCGCTGGGTGAAGGGCACACGGTTCTGGTCGAGGCCAGTAGCGGCCTTGACCTTGCGCAGACGGAGGTTCAGACCGTAGAGCGAGATTGGGGGACCAGTCACCACAAAATTGCGGGCACTGTTGACCAGAGAGATGGAGATGTGACGGTCCTCAGGCAAATGTTGGTTGGTGGCATCAATGTGCTCCTGAACGGCGGCGCGAGAGAGGTCACGGATGGACAGCATAGGGGTAGGAGTACCCTCGCCATTCTCAATCGAGTCCTGGAGAACGGAGGGAGCGATGGAAGTGCGGGGATAAGCCTGCTGGCTACGAAGACCAATCCAGAACAGCATTGTCAAAGCGTTCTTAGCGGCTTTGGCGAAGGACTCCCAGCTGGTAGCAGTCGCAATAGCAGCGGCAGTCACCACACCCTGGGAGTGACCGGTCGTTCCGAGAATACGCTCCAAGATATCACCAGGCTGGCGACCCAAGACTTTGCAGGTCACTGTGTAGTGGGCCAACTGAACCAACCCAATCAAAGGCAGACTCACCGGGGCGGACACCAGATAATCGATATCGGGCTGAGCGTCCCGATCCTGCAGCCAGCGCATGATATCCAGACCCTTGGGGTACAGCTTGCTCGCCTCGGGCTCATGAGAGAGTGATTGAAGCAGCTCTGCGGAGGAAGTAATAAGGTCCTCCAAGAAGGAGGGGTAGGTGTTGTAAATGCTGCGCAATTCATCAAAGTATTCCTCGATGTTGCCCTGTCCGCCGAAGACAGAGTAGATTCCGGCAGTCTCGTCCGAGGCCGCACGGAACAAAGCTGAGTCGTAGGGCTTGGTGGGCCGGCCCGCCGCAGCTCGCCCAGCATAGTAGGCCTCAACAACCTGGTTCTTCTTGGCCACGATGCCGGGAAGGGCAGCAGCCACGGCGTGGACATCATTACCGCGCATAAAGGCACGTTCAAATTCGTTCATCACGAGCTTCAGCACATCCAAGTAGTTGCCTGATGCATCATCCTCACCCTCGTCGAGCTCGTGTGCCACATGGCCAATGTAGCGAGCCACGAGCTCAGTCACTGATGATGGCTCGTCATCTTGAGCCAATTCATCTGTAGGTTCCGGTAGCGAAGCGGTGAAGCTATCTTTCAACTGCGAGGCATGGAAGTGAAGCGAGGTAGGAACGAGGAAGGAGAACTCGAGAGAGCCATGCGAGAGGATTAAAGGGCGGAGAGATTGAGAGGATCGAGGAGTGTTGATTCCGGTTTGGGGACCGGTGGATGTGCCGTACATGATGCTCTTTGTGTTCTGTGTTCGGGGGGAAGAAAAGAAGAGAAGGAGGACCGCGGAGAAGAAGAGGCCTGGAGGAAGGAACGATCAGTCTCAAACAGGCAACGACGGGGGGTGCAGCCACGCAAAGGGGAAGGCACGACTCACAGGTCCAATTGATCTCTAGACGAGATAAAGGGGGTATTAATCAAAGAATATAATTATCAAGGCCAAACACAACAACTATACATATAACACGAAAGCATCAATTGACCTGGGGAGGGGAGGAAGAAAAAAGATCCGCTGTTGAACTGCAGGTAGCTGAATCGGGTTTAGCGCCGTCACAGACCCGCCCCAATGGGTTGCGACTTGGACCCGTTGAGGATTACAATTCAGTGTTCGATGCTATTCTATGAGTATGTTCAAGGCTGTAGCCAGTACAATGCAGTCTGATATAATCATCCTGAATATAGTATACAGTCCACTCTGTAGCATAGAGTATACGCGTTGAGTGATCCGAGCAATGCCCGCCGTTAGTCCTAGATCCGGCCGAAGCTCTGGAACCCCAACGCCCTCACCAATTTATGTCCCTCCCCATTCCCCCGATTTTCGCTGTTGAACGTCTAGTAGAGAACTAGAATTAGAACTATCACTCTTCCCCTTCTATCTGGGAATCTAACATCTCAAATAATTTCGGGGTGAGTGCATTGTCCCTATAAAAAAAACGTGTGGGAAAATTACGGGTATTACATACCACCCAAGCTCTCCGACTTCCCACCTCTTTTTTCTTGCCTTTCAGGAACTCAACTGACACCTGGACAGGTACTTGGTCTCTAATTTCTTCCCCTTCTCCCTCCACCTCCTTACACTTATTACTCTTTTATTTTCGGGCATACTTTGCGACTCTCCTTCGTCGCGCCCGCAATTCGCCAGGACTTTCACGTCCTTTTTGTTTTTAATCAATTGATACCCAGACTTCCAACATGCGTCCGGAAGTGGAACAAGAGCTTGCTCACACCTTGCTGGTGGAGCTGCTGGCCTACCAATTCGCCTCCCCCGTCAGATGGATCGAGACACAGGATGTGGTCCTCGCCGAGCAGCGCACCGAGCGCATTGTCGAAATCGGTCCCGCAGATACCCTTGGAGGAATGGCACGGCGGACACTAGCCTCCAAGTACGAGGCCTACGATGCCGCTACTTCAGTGCAGCGTCAGATTCTTTGCTACAATAAGGATGCGAAGGAGATCTACTACGATGTCGATCCCGTGGAGGATGAGCCCGAGCCTGCCGCAGAGCCTGCTTCTTCAGGTGCCCCTGCAGCGGCACCCGCTGCCGCTCCTGCAGCTGCCGCCCCCGCGGCTCCCAGTGCTGGCCCCGCTGCCGCCGTGGAGGATGTCCCCGTCACAGCCGTCGATATTCTACGGACATTGGTTGCTCAGAAGTTGAAGAAGGGCCTCGCAGATGTTCCCTTGACAAAAGCTATTAAGGATCTTGTTGGAGGTAAGCATACCGTTTTTATATGATACCTTCAGTCACTAACTGTCAATAGGCAAGTCCACATTACAGAATGAAATCCTGGGTGACCTGGGTAAGGAATTCGGTTCCACGCCAGAGAAGCCCGAAGATGTTCCCCTCGATGAGCTCGGTGCCTCGATGCAAGCCACATTTAACGGCCAACTGGGCAAGCAGTCCTCTTCTCTCATTGCCCGCATGGTCTCCTCCAAGATGCCTGGTGGCTTTAATATCACTGCTGTTCGTAAGTACCTGGAGACTCGCTGGGGCTTGGGCTCCGGCCGCCAAGACGGTGTGCTCTTACTCGCTCTCACCATGGAGCCCGCTGCCCGTCTTGGCTCCGAGGGTGATGCCAAGGCTTACCTTGATGATGTGACCAACAAGTATGCTGCCAGCGCTGGAGTCAACCTCTCGGCTCCTGTCGCCGGTGGTGACGGCGGTGGTGGCGGCGGTGGTATGATGATGGACCCTGCTGCCATTGATGCTCTTACCAAGGATCAGAAGGCTCTGTTCAAGCAACAGCTTGAGATCATCGCCCGCTACCTCAAGATGGACCTCCGTGGTGGCGAAAAGGCCTACATTACCTCCCAGGAGACCCAAAAGACTCTTCAGGCCCAGCTGGACTTGTGGCAGGCAGAGCACGGTGACTTCTACGCCTCCGGCATTGAGCCCTCCTTCAACCCACTCAAGGCTCGTGTTTATGACTCCTCATGGAACTGGGCTCGTCAGGATGCCTTGAGCATGTACTACGATATTATCTTCGGCCGCCTCGAAGTGGTCGATCGTGAGATTGTCAGCCAGTGTATTCGCATTATGAACCGTTCCAACCCCCTCCTCCTCGAATTCATGCAATACCACATCGACAACTGCCCTGCCGAGCGCGGAGAGACCTACCAGCTCGCCAAGGAACTTGGACAGCAGCTCATTGACAACTGTCATGAGGTCCTGAATGTGGCTCCTGTTTACAAGGATGTCGCTGTTCCTACCGGTCCCCAGACCACCATTGATGCCCGTGGCAACATTGGCTACAAGGAAACTCCTCGTGCCAGCGCTCGCAAGCTCGAGCACTACGTCAAGCACATGGCTGAGGGTGGCCCCATCTCCGAGTACAGCAACCGCACCAAGGTTCAGCACGACCTGAAGAACGTCTACAAGATGATCCGCAAGCAGCACCGCCTGTCTAAGTCTTCGCAGATCCAGTTCGACACCTTGTACAAGGATGTCCTGCACGCTCTCGGCATGAACGAAGGTCAGATCATCCCCCAGGAGAATGGTTCTGCCAAGAAGGGCCGCAACGGTCTTAAGCGCACTGTCACTCGCCCCGGCAAGGTCGAGACCATTCCCTTCCTTCACCTAAAGAAGAAGACCGAGCACGGCTGGGACTACAACAAGAAGCTCACTGGTACCTACCTCAATGTGCTTGAGTCTGCTGCTCGTGACGGTCTCACTTTCCAGGGTAAGAACGTCCTTATGACAGGTGCTGGTGCCGGTTCTATTGGTGCCGAGGTCCTGCAGGGTCTCATCAGCGGTGGTGCCAAGGTTATTGTGACCACCAGCCGCTTCTCCCGTGAGGTCACTGAGTACTACCAGGCCATGTACGCGCGCTACGGTGCTCGTGGCTCCCAGCTCGTGGTTGTTCCCTTCAACCAGGGTAGCAAGCAGGATGTTGAGGCTCTGGTTGACTACATCTACGACACTAAGAAGGGTCTCGGCTGGGACTTGGACTTTGTCGTTCCCTTCGCCGCTATCCCCGAGAACGGGCGTGAGATCGACTCTATCGATTCCAAGTCCGAGCTGGCTCACCGTATCATGTTGACTAATCTGCTCCGCCTTCTCGGTTCCATCAAGACCCAGAAGCAGGCAAATGGCTTCGAGACTCGTCCCGCCCAGGTCATCCTGCCCCTGTCGCCGAACCACGGTACCTTCGGTAACGACGGTCTGTACTCCGAGTCCAAGCTCGCTCTAGAGACTCTCTTCAACCGTTGGTACTCCGAGAGCTGGAGCCACTACCTCACTATTTGCGGTGCCGTCATTGGCTGGACCCGTGGTACTGGTCTCATGAGCGGTAACAACATGGTTGCTGAGGGTGTTGAGAAGCTTGGTGTCCGCACCTTCTCTCAGCAGGAGATGGCCTTCAACCTTCTCGGTCTGATGTCTCCCGCCATCGTCAACCTCTGCCAGCTCGACCCTGTCTTTGCCGACCTCAACGGTGGTCTGCAGTTCATTCCTGACCTCAAGGGATTGATGACCAAGCTTCGTACTGACATCATGGAGACCAGCGATGTTCGCCAGGCTGTCATCAAGGAGACCGCCATCGAGAACAAGGTCGTCAACGGCGAGGACAGTGGACTTCTGTACAAGAAAGTTGTTGCAGAGCCCCGTGCCAACATCAAGTTCGAGTTCCCTAGCCTGCCTGACTGGGAAGAGGAGGTCAAGCCCCTTAATGACTCTCTCAAGGGTATGGTCAACCTGGACAAGGTTGTCGTTGTCACTGGTTTCTCTGAAGTCGGTCCCTGGGGTAACTCCCGTACCCGTTGGGAGATGGAGTCTAAGGGCAAGTTCTCCCTGGAGGGCTGCGTTGAGATGGCTTGGATTATGGGTCTGATCAAGCACCACAATGGTCCCCTCAAGGGCAAGGCCTACTCCGGCTGGGTTGACGCCAAGACTGGTGACCCGGTCGATGACAAGGATGTCAAGCCCAAGTACGAGAAGCATATTCTCGAGCACACTGGTATCCGTCTCATCGAGCCCGAGCTGTTCAAGGGTTACGACCCCAAGCAGAAGCAGCTCCTCCAGGAGATCGTCATCCAGGAGGACCTCGAGCCTTTCGAGTCCTCCAAGGAGACCGCCGAGGAGTTCAAACGTGAGCACGGAGACAATGTCGAGATCTTCGAGATCCCCGAGTCTGGCGAGTACACCGTCCGCCTCCGCAAGGGCGCCACCATGCTCATCCCCAAGGCTCTCCAGTTCGACCGTCTCGTCGCTGGTCAGGTGCCTACTGGCTGGGATGCCAGTCGCTACGGTATCCCCGACGACATTATCGAGCAGGTTGACCCCGTCACTCTGTTCGTCCTGGTCTGCACTGCTGAGGCTATGCTCTCCGCCGGTATCACCGACCCCTACGAGTTCTACAAGTACGTCCACCTTTCCGAGGTCGGTAACTGCATTGGTTCCGGTATTGGTGGTACCCACGCTCTCCGCGGTATGTACAAGGATCGCTACCTGGACAAGCCCTTGCAGAAGGATATTCTGCAGGAGTCTTTCATCAACACCATGAGTGCTTGGGTGAATATGTTGCTTCTCTCCTCCACTGGTCCCATCAAGACCCCCGTCGGTGCTTGCGCCACGGCTGTCGAGTCCGTTGATATCGGTTACGAGACCATTGTCGAGGGCAAGGCTCGTGTTTGCTTCGTCGGTGGTTTCGATGACTTCCAGGAGGAGGGCTCTTACGAGTTCGCCAACATGAAGGCCACCAGCAACGCCGAGGATGAATTCGCTCACGGCCGCACACCCCAAGAGATGTCGCGTCCCACTACCACCACCCGTGCTGGATTCATGGAGTCCCAAGGTTGCGGTATGCAGCTCATCATGACTGCCCAGCTCGCTCTTGATATGGGTGTTCCCATTCACGGTATCATTGCCCTGACCACCACTGCCACTGACAAGATCGGACGTTCCGTGCCCGCTCCTGGTCAGGGTGTCCTCACCACTGCCCGTGAGAACCCCGGCAAGTTCCCCTCGCCTCTGCTCGACCTCAAGTACCGCCGTCGCCAGCTGGATCTCCGCAAGAAGCAGATCAACGAGTGGCAGGAGTCCGAGCTCCTCTACCTCCAGGAGGAGGTCGAGGCCATGAAGGCCCAGAGCGACGAGACGTTCAACGAGTCCGAGTACTTGCAGGAGCGTGCTCAGCACATTGAGCGCGAGGCCATCCGCCAGGAGAAGGATGCTCAGTTCAGCCTGGGCAACAACTTCTGGAAGCAGGATTCGCGCATTGCTCCTCTCCGTGGTGCCCTTGCTACCTGGGGTCTGACCATCGATGACATTGACGTCGCCTCCTTCCACGGCACCTCCACTGTTGCCAACGACAAGAACGAGTCCGATGTCATCTGCCAGCAGCTGAAGCACCTTGGCCGTTCCAAGGGTAACGCCGTCATGGGTATCTTCCAGAAGTACCTCACCGGTCACCCCAAGGGTGCTGCTGGAGCCTGGATGTTCAACGGCTGTCTCCAAGTCCTGGAGAGCGGTCTCGTCCCCGGCAACCGCAACGCCGACAACGTCGACAAGGTCATGGAGAAGTTCGACTACATCGTCTACCCTAGCCGCAGCATTCAAACCGACGGTGTCAAGGCTTTCTCCGTCACCTCCTTCGGTTTCGGTCAGAAGGGTGCTCAGGTCATTGGTATCCACCCCAAGTACCTGTACGCCACTCTCGAGAAGGCCCAGTACCAGGCCTACAAGACCAAGGTCGAAGCCCGCCAGAAGAAGGCCTACCGCTACTTCCACAACGGCCTGATCAACAACAGCATCTTCGTCGCCAAGAACAAGGCCCCCTACGAAGACGACCTCCAGAGCAAGATCTTCCTGAACCCAGACTACCGCGTCTCAGTTGACAAGAAGACTTCCGAGCTCAAGTACTCCGCCACCGCCCCGGAGACCAAGGAGTCCCAGGCCACCCGCCAAACCGTCGAGTCTCTCGCCAAGGCCAACGCCTCGGAGAACTCCAAAATTGGCGTCGATGTCGAGCACATCGACTCCGTCAACATCGACAACGAGACCTTCGTCGAGCGCAACTTCACTGCTAGCGAACAGGCGTACTGCCGCAAGGCCGCCTCCCCGCAGTCCTCCTTCGCCGGTCGCTGGAGCGCTAAGGAAGCAGTCTTCAAATCCCTCGGCGTGAGCAGCAAGGGAGCTGGCGCTGCCTTGAAGGAAATCGAGATCGGAGTCGACGCCAACGGCGCCCCGACCGTTAACGTAAGTTCAGACACACATTCTCTCTCTATATCAATCCAGACAAAAAGCTAACATAACCCCTACAGCTCACTGGTGCCGCCGCCGCCGCTGCTAAGCAAGCCGGCGTCAAGCAGGTCAGCGTTAGCATCAGCCACAGCGATTCTCAGGCTGTTGCCGTTGCGGTCTCGCAGTTCTAGATCTAGATTAAGGCTAGGACAAGAGAATGCGCCTGTCCTTTGGTGTTGTTTCGCATATAGATCCTTGAGATCGGGCATTCTGTTATGTTCTTGTTTTTTCGTGCCCTGCTGATTCTCTTGGGTTGAGACGTAATGATTGTGATTTATGTTTTTAGATTTCCGGACCGGTTTTCGTCTCCTGGTTCGTTGTGTTTATAATGGGAGTAATGAATGGCATTTCTTAGTTCTTTTATTTTAGATTGGCTTAAGATTGGCCTTCTAGGGTAGTGTTTGAGTTAGGTTACTATAGCTGCTACTACAGTGATAATCTAAATACAATACAAACATGTGGAGTACTCCCCATTCTTTTCAAGATATATATATAAAGAATAGAGTACTATTATTATCCAAAGAAGCTAGGAGTATATCATGGAGTTGCTGATGTGTTCGCGAGCTGTCCCCAAATAGAGTATCTGTTATGATGGTTTGGGGAGTGACTGAGTATTGATGGTGTACGTGTCTGTAGCTCCTGCAGCCCCCTTGAGGTCAGCAAGACGTTAGCAACGGTGTGTTTGCTTATCCTAGCTAATATTTAGGCGCCCACAACGTTTACGCAAAGCTCATCGAGAGAGTTCCGATACGGCGTATTCCACGGGTAAGACCCCTCCAGGGCTGAAATCAAGCATCAAGCCATATCAAAACAAGAGATCTGGCATGAGTCTGTGGCTCCGGTTACTCGGGCCGCGCGGGAGTGGGACGAGGCCCACGGGGACTGATCGGCGGATACGTGGGCAATGCCCCAGGAATTCTGGTCGTTGTATGGCGGAGGGAGCTCTACAGGGAAGGGATATGTATCCCACCATTGCAGGCAATCCCCGCCACGGGCATAGCTGAGATTATTCGAGGTGAGGGAGACCAGCAGCAGCCGAACGTGAACACTAGACGGGGCGAGGCGGGGAGGCAAACGGCCGACGGCCTCCGAACTGGCGATGTAGCCAACTAGTGTCGATCATAATGCCTGGGAGAGCTAATGATTTTTTATATTTGAGCTTGAAAGAAACAAAGGCGGCGGGGAGAGACGACATGGCGATCTATCTGTAACACGGGCGGTCGAGTGACCTAGATCTATAACATTATATCTGTACAAAGCAGACAATAAATGCTTAGCACCCTTTTTTTCACTTTGGTAATTAAAAAGTCGAGCAAGGAAGAGAGGACTAATTTGACGGAGGATATCGGTTCTCGTGCCTAGAAGACATACATCTCTATGCTGATTCACAGCACTATGCACAATGGGTAACTTGTCATCGAATTCTATGAGAAGGTTAGTACGGTCGACCCTAAATAACAGACTCGACCTATTGTCTAGAATTCCAATCATTAAATGACATCGCGTAATACAAAGATCAAAACGTAAATATCATAGAAAATATACAACAACTCCATCTATCTCTCAAATCCAAAGAATCATCACGACCTCCCAGCCCGATTCAACGGACCCCAATGTTCACGAGGGTTAAGCTGATACCGCACAAGCCTTTTACTAGTATGCTGTTCCGACACTTGGCGACCAAGCTCAGCATCGAACGTCACTTGGAGGGTACTAGGATGAGGAGGCTTAGACGGAGACGTAGAGGTAGAGGGAGCAGTCTGCGCAGGCGCAGAAGCATCACCAGAAGAAACACCCTCATTTCCCTTCCCAGCACTCGCATTGCCACCCCTCGCACCAGACCGATAAAGCGCAGCTTCAACCTTCGTAACGAGATCCCCAACATCCCTCCCACCTTGAATAGCAGCAAGCAACTCAGTCTTCAAAGTCGAAAGGCTCTGGTCACCCACTCCCTCACCCTGCCCATCTCCACCGGAAGACACCCGCAAATTCTCACGACTCTTAGCCATAATCCCAGCACCGGCGGTACCAGGCTTCAAAGAAGGAGATTTATTAGGAGCGTGCTGACGAACCCATTCACGCATAATCTCCCAGACAACAGCCCAGGGGGCGTCAGTGCGGATAGAGTTTGGTTTCGTGTGGCTGCGGGTTGAGCGGTAGCCCAGGTGGGCGATTGCGCCGCGGAATTCATCGATGGGCGGTGTTGTTGTGTGCAGGACTTTTGAGAGAGCGCTTAGGGAGAAGTAAAATGGGTGCAGGGGCTTGGGGGTTAGGGGTTGGCGGGGGATTAGGGCTGGGTAGGAGGTTTTGTCTGAGTCGGAGGTTTTGATGTTGATTTCGGTTTCGGTTTCGGGTTTGGGTGTCGAGGTTTCGGCTGATGACTTGGATGGGGTTAGGTCCAGGTCTTCTTCCAGGGCTGTTGTTAACATGCCCTCGATGCGAGCGGTTGTTTGGTAGGTTTGTTTGTCGGCGCCGGGGAGCATGTCCAGGATCTTTTGGATGAAGATTGGGTTATGAAGGGGTCCTGCCCACATTGGACCTGCGAGGTGTGTTTTTGTGCCGCAGTGTTCGCAGTTTGGACTGGAGGTTGGGCCCTTGGTTATGCCGTGGTGGTAGAAGGGGTTTCCCTTCTTGTCTGAGCGTTCCCTTGTCGAGGCGATGGGTTGGGTAGACCAGGCGCCGCAGCCGGCATCACAGTTCCATACAAGCATGGTGTTACCTGCATTGAACTTGACTTGGGCAGGGGAGCGGTAAACGCGCACGAAGACGCGGGCGTAGAAATCAATGGACAGAGACAGGAGCGGCTCAATGGAGATTCCGTATTTAGAGGCTGACATAGCAAGACTGTTCAGGATCAGACGGAGACCGCCCTCGTGGGAGTGTTGGCCTTTGACGGGGATACCGCCGTACAGAGCGAACGCCTTCTCCGAGTAGCCGGTTGAGGCCCAGACACCGGCGTCCGTGCAGGTGACGCAGAGGAGACCACCATCTTTGGCTGCCTGAACGGCGCCATCCAGGAATGGGCCTGCTGTGCCGTAGGGATCGAGATCGATCACGTCGAACTTGTCGGCGTGGTCGAGTCCGTACATGAAGGCGCGGGCATCGCCCAGGTTAGGCTGGATGCGGCCCTCGAGCTTGTTGTACTCGATGTTGGTCTTCATGGACTTGATTGCCGACTCGGACATGTCATTTCCCACGACCTTGGTGACGAAGGGAAGTTCCGAGGCGTAGCGAAGAGCACGCAGGCCTGTTGCGGACAGGGCGTCAAGAACTGTAAAAGATGGTGGCGGGTGCTGTTTCTCGGGGTTTGCATTGGCTTGCTGGTCGACTGGGGCAGATACTGGCTGCTCGTTCTCTTCCGCATTGCCCTCTTGCTCTCCCTCCTTGGGTGCGGGCCTCGGAACCTGTTCGTTCTCATTCTCGTCGTCTTCGCGCTTGCGTTTCTTTTCGCCATTGCCTGCGCGCTTCTTCATCTTCTGATCCGTCTTTTTCTTCCTTAGGTCCATGGCATGTTCGCCATACGCGCGAATGGCTAGCACACTCAGGTCGCGGTTGAATTGCTGGATTGGGTTGTAGAAAACGGATTGGGCTTGGTCGTCCTCTTTGAGGTGCCTCTTTGGTCCCTTGGAGGCGGCTTCCTGAGACGGAGGGTTGAGGATATGCGCGAGTCCTTCCTTGATGACATTGTACTCTGTGCCCTTGTATTCCACCTGCCTAGGTGTTCCGGCAGCTGTGTTCTCCATGGTAGAAAAGAGTCGAGGTAGAGGTACTCGGGGGGTAGATGGCGAGCGAGGGAATTGGGTGAGAACAAGGGTCGAACTCGGTTTCTTAAATGCGCATTGTACTGTCAAGCGAAAAATCAAAGAGGTGGGCATGGAGGCCTGTAGAAAAAGATTGTTGCATGAAGAGTTGAGGAAAAGATGCGGCGCACGGACCAAGTGGCATTAAAGATTAGTTGACATCTACACGCTATACTTATATACTTCCATACTCATATACATATGCACGGTCTCTCATAGCCAGTCTCCAATAACAGGGACCTGGCTATACATCTCATTCCACCCCTTGGCCTCCCATCCAACACCCTCACCACCACGTCCAATAACACCAAGAGCACCAGCAAGCCAGAGAGACGCGCCAACAGCAGCAATGCCATTAACTATCCACCACATCTTGCGCTGTCTCTTCTTCTGACTGGGATTCTCCGTATAGCCCAGATACCCCTCCAACGAGCCCTTCTGGCTCCCTCGTTCCTTGCGCACCGTAGTCACCCTCCAACCCATCCAAGTCGCCCAACCACCAACAAAATGCCAGACACTAGCAGCAACAAAGAAGACATAGAAGACATTCCAGAAGACCGGGCTGCGAGCAAAGCCATGCGCAATATACCCGAGTCCCACGCCGGAACTCCCACCCTCAACCATGACAGGCGTTGCGCGATTTACCAGGACATGCAGTCCGATCAGCGGCGCCACAACGTATCCTGAGCGAGCTTGTAGAGACATCCGCGGCCACCAGGAGAGCTTATCGCGCTGTGCGCGGGTCTCGGCGCCGTACAGTTTTGCACGGCGCGCGGCGCGGATGTTGCGGAGAGCGATGCCGGATGCGACGTGGCCTAGGATTGGGAGGGTCAGGACGAGGTGCTCGATTCCTGGCGCTTGGTAGACTGGTCGCGTGAGCAGGAGGTAGGGCTCGCTTGCGGGCACGGAGCGGGTTACGAGTGGGATGAGGGAGGTGTTGGCGAGGTGGAGAATGAAGAAGGCTGTTGGTGGGTAGGTTGAGTATTTTTGAAAGCCGGTCACTAGTCAAGTACGTTAGGATACGTTTGTTGAGGCGGTTGAGGTGGTTTGGGAGGTTTGACGTACGCCATGTATCCCAGCGGTGGCCGCGAAGGCCCAGTTTGGGGATTAGGAAGCCTGTTTCATGTTGCGGGAGAGGCTCATTTGAGGGAAAATAGTCGCCGCTTTCAACATCTGGTGTGTCGGTGACAGGCGAGGGGTCCAGTTCTTGCATCGAGATGATGGACTTGGTGTCGATGTCTTCCGGTTTGGAGGGTTGAGACGGCATTATAATTATAAACGTGAAAGAGAAAATACAAGACTCAACAGACAAAAGAAAAGAGAAAAGAAAAGAAACTCGTTTGGCAATTCAGCAATTCAACTCATAAGGTGAAAGAGGAAAGTTGGGGTTGACGATCTTGCTGATTCCCGCAAACACGACGACGTTGATAGGCCCTTCGCACTTCTACGTCAACTTCACTCCAACATTCGCTTGATGGCTCCGGTAGGCTTCACCTCGACTCTCGACCCTCCTATACAAATACAAGCTAACATGCAAATAGCGCGGCTTTACCAACCCCGCTCCAAAGGTAAACTACATAGTCCCAACAGCTAAGCGCAAAGCTAATCCCAACAGACCGAGTCGGCACGGTCAGCGCTGAGCGCCTTCACCTGCAATCTCTGCAACAAATCTTATTCCCGACATCCGGAATATGAAGCGCATATCGGTTCTTACGATCACCAGCATCGGAAGCGACTCCAAGATTTGAAACAGCTCTCGCGCGATCCAAATGCCGCTGAGAAGGCTCGGCGGGCCGAGCGCAAGGCGGATGCTGAGGCTGGTCTGAGAGTTATTGAGACTCCTGGTGAGGGTGCTGCGCCAACATCAGCGGCCACAAGCGGTGGTGGCTTTAAGAAGGGGGGCTTCAAGAGCTCTTTTGCTGCTGTGAAAGGCTCCGCGGTTCCTGCAGCTCCTGTGAAGAGGAATGTGCTAGGGGATGATGAGGATGACACCCCGAAACCTATAGATAGTCATCCACCTGCTGCGTCCAAGGCCGTCGAGAATGTAGAACGCCGTGATGATGTTGAAAGTGACTCCGATGAGGGATATTCACATGGAGGGGGTGCCTACTATGACCCGCGTCAACCGACGGATTGTTTTGCTGGATGTGCAGCTCAGAATATAAAACTTGCTACGTGATGCTGGATATCACCATTCATTGTTGGATAGATGGCTCTGCTTGGACGGCGCTTGGCTTGGAGTTTACATATTCTTTGTGACATTCTTGGAATACGAAAATTGCTATCTATCATTTTGAGGAGTTGGGAGGAATATCAAAAGCACTTTACGCTGGGAGGACAGACCCTCAGGATGTAATCGTACAAAGCTTTCCAAGAATCTGTCTAGAAAACAAACCGCAGGAACATAATGAAACAACATGACTTAAAAATAGAACAGATGAAAGGGTACTAGGCACATGGATAAATTATGACGAGCTCCTCACTCGTCTCCGCAGTCCACTGACTTACAACCGCAAGAGCTTGGCGGCCTGGCTGACAATGGTGTCCTCCTGGGGGAACGCCATGGCCTCGAGGCCAGCGGCGTAGGGAGTGGGAACCTCAGCACCGGTGACACGGACGGCAGGGGCGGTCAGGTAGTCGAAACCGTACTCCATGGACAGAGCGAGGATCTCGGAAGCAACACCGTACATGGGGTAGCCGGACTCAACGACCATGATGCGGCCGGTCTTCTTGAGAGAGGCGATGATGGTCTCAACATCGAGGGGCTTGATAGAGCGCAGGTTGATAACCTCAGCGTCAACACCGTACTTCTGCTTGAGCTCAGCGGCGGCAGTCATGGACTGGCCGACACAGCGGGAGACGGAAACAATGGTCAGGTCCTTTCCGGGGCGCTCAATCTTGGCCTTGCCGATGGGCAGTACGAAGTCGTTCTTCTGGGCAGCCTCGCTCATGGGGAAAGCCTGGCCATACATAAGCCTGAGGTGTGTCAGTTTTCCGTCCAATTTTCCAATTTCCAATTTCCGGGGTTTTATGCGAAACTCACTCGTTCTCCAGGACAACAACGGGGTTGGGGTCACGGATAGCAGCCTTGAGCAGACCCTTGGCATCCTCGGAGCTCCAGGGGGAGACAACCTTCAGACCGGGAATGCTACCGTACCAAGCAGAGTAGTCCTGGGAGTGCTGGGCCGCAACACCAGCGGCGAAACCGTTGGGACCGCGGAAAGTGACGTTGCAAGGCTGGATACCACCGGACATGTAGTGAGTCTTAGCGGCAGAGTTGATGATCTGATCGATGGCCTGCATGGCAAAGTTGAAGGTCATGAACTCGCACTAGATTATCCAGAATCAGCATGGCCCAACAATTGTCTCCGGTCTTCGGTCTTCGCGGAAAACTCACAATGGGGTGCAGACCAGCGAGAGCAGCACCAACGGCGAGACCAGCAAATCCGGCCTCTGTGATGGGAGTATCAATGACACGCTTGGGGCCGAAGCGGTCCAGAAGACCCCTCGTCACCTTGTAGCTGTAAAGGGATCAGCATGAATGAACGATTCCACCGGCATATAATTCCGCCATTTCACGACTGGAACCATTCCGCGACTGAGGGATTGCTCACGCTCCGTTATATTGTGCGACCTCCTCACCCAAAACAAAAGTCTTCTGGTTGAGCTCCAACTCCTCCGCCAGGGCCTCGTTCAAGGCATCGCGAACGGTGACCTCCTTGGTGCCATTCTCGGTAGCGTATCCACGGCGCAGAATTGAGGGAGCACAGGCGGAGCGGACAGCCGGGCGCAGAGTGGTGGAAGCAAGGCGCGAAGAGAACAGACGAGCTGTTGGGCGGAAAAGTCTGGGAGCTGCCATGGCGGGAATTATGATGGATCGAGTCGATGAAGAAGAAGAGAGGCAAACGAAGGAAGCAATTGAAGATCGCGAGACGAAGACCAGCGACTGGGAATGGAGCAAAGAAAGATGCCCTGCGGAAGTGATCGAACAATCTTTGAGATGCAAATCCGAAGATGTTGGGCTGCACGTGACCCCCGCAACTCACCGGTACTGTAACGGTACATACACAGCTCGGCCTAAGTTATCTACTTGATTTCATCTACAAGGGTCCTCCACTCACTTCTCAAGCTTCGTTTTGTACACTTTTGAGCTGTTTAACTGATGCTGCTGCATGTATTGATCTCTAGTTGTTGAGGATGTTGCCCTTATTCTGGCTACTTCCGTCGGCGCTCGCCGCTCAACCTTCCGCACCCGAACCCATCTCCGCTCCGCTGCGCGCCCTTGATTTCGGGCAACTGAATTTCCTCCATACGACTGATACTCATGGCTGGCTGGCCGGTCATTTGCAGGAGTATGCAGCTGTCTAGCCTCCCAGGGAAGCCTTGCTAAGTCATACTGATCTATATTACAGGTCGTCATACTCCGCAGACTGGGGAGACTATGTATCGTTTGCAACGCGTATGCGGGAGAAGGCAGAGGCCCGGGGACAAGACCTGTTGGTAATAGATACCGGTGACCGGGTTGAAGGGAACGGCTTGTATGACTCGTCCGAGCCCAAGGGCATCTACCTCTCGGACATCCTCCGGTATCAACATATCGACTTGTTGACGTCGGGAAACCACGAACTATACAAGCAGAACACATCCGAGGCTGAACTCCTCACCACCGTTCCTAATTTCCGGGGCAACTACATTGCTTCCAATATTGATATCTTCCACCCCACAACCCATGAGCTTGTACCTCTCGCTCCCCGGTACAAGAAGTTTACTACCAACAAGCAGGGCATCCGTATTGTAGCCTTTGGCTTCCTCTTTGATTTTACCGGAAACTACAACAACACTGTGGTCCAGCCGGTAGAAGAAACCATAAAAGAAGATTGGTTCCAGGAGGCCATCCGGGATAAAGAGGTTGATCTGTTTCTCGTGATCGGCCATGTGCCCGCCCATTCGCCGGAGTACCGTGCGATCTTCAAAGCGATTCGGGGCATCCGCTGGGATACCCCAATCCAATTCTTCGGTGGACACCAACATGTCCGCGATTACGCCAAGTACGATGACAAGGCGTTCGCATTGGCAAGCGGCCGGTTCATGGAGACGATAGGCTTTATGTCCATTGACGGTCTTGCCACTGGAGGTAAATCCGGCATTTTGAATTCCGGCCCTGTGTTCAAGCGGAGATACATTGATAGCAACCTTTACTCTTACCATTACCATACCGGTCTCGATCAGGATACATTCCCCACAGAGAAAGGTCAGAATGTTTCCCGACTGATTGCCAAGGCACGAAGCGAGCTTGAACTGGACAAGGTCCATGGCTGTGCCCCCGCGAGCTTTGGATGTCACGAGTCAAGTATCCTGATGATGCCAGCATTTTCACATGGCTTGGGACTCAGGTCATCCCCGACTCGTTGAGAGACGATTCTCGAGCTGGTGTGCCTGCCCTGGCTATTGTGAATACGGGAGCTATGAGATTCGACATCTTCAAAGGTCCTTTCACCCAAGACTCGGCATTTATCGTCTCGCCATTTACCAGTGGTTTCCGCTACTTGAAGAACGTCCCATATGACAAAGCCCAGCTTATGCTAGAGGTTTTGAACAAACAGCCCCAAGTCTTGCACGCCTCGCAACACGGAGGCGAGTCATCACGTACCACACTCGCACCTCCTGAGCAACTTGCGTACCTAGAAGACGTGGTAGTCGACCAGACATGGCCATTATTCTCTGGTTCAGGGCCAGATCAAATCTCCCTATCCGATGATAAACCTGCCAAACCACTTGTGCCCGGCTACACGACAAAGGACGACGCAGGCACGGACGGTGATGATACCATTCATGCGCCGATTTCCTTTTATCGAGTTCCCAATTGTATTCAGGCACTTGTATCTGCCAATTCGTCCGAGATCCCGGAGAAGGTGGATCTGGTCTACATTGACTTCATCGAGCGGTACATGGTGCTAGCGGCTAACTTTGCTGGTCTTGATGTTGACTTTGCGAAGGAGAGTGATGTGTACATGCCCGGAATGACCATGACGAACCTGATTCTGGATTGGGTGAAGACGCATTGGAAATGTGATGAATGAGTAGCATAATGGTAAATGATATTTGGTTTCGGTTTATTTGGTTTATTTAATCATACAGTTCATCCCTAAACGGACATTTGATAAACAACCCTCTCGTGGGCTTTTCGACGCTTTTCAAAAAGGAAACTTGTAGATTCTCAAACTTACAGTTCGCCAAACGATCTCATGTAATGTAATTCATGTCCGCAGACGGCCCCATGTGGATGAGCCCAAATCATATCATACAACGTCTAAAACTTGATCCTAAACTATTCATCGCCACCAGTGAAAGTGAAAACACCCTTTCCACTGCGGTAACCACCCAGGGTACCCTGCACGCTCTCGGCAAGCTCAGGACCCTCAGAGTCCCAGTTCCACTTGACATCCTCCACAGGGATATCCTGGAATTTACCAGCGCGCGTCAACTGAAGCACATCCTTAATAGTGTTCTCCTTCAGCTCAGGGTTCTTATCACCCCACTTGCTAACCCAGAAGCCATCAAACGAAAGGTTCTTGAAGATCAACAGACCAGACGGCAAAGCAACGGGCTGCTTCGACATAGCACCATAGGTAACCATATGCGAATCAGGTGCCAGCGTCTTAGCCAAAGCAGTAGCATTCTTCCCACCAACACAGTTCAACGCGAGACGAATCGGCTCCCGGCCCTGACGGGTAATATCATGAACCATATCGCGGAACCCACCATTAAGCATTTCCTCCTCGGTAACGACAGCATTAGCACCCAGCTCCTTCAGCTCCTGCTTAAGGGCCTCAGTCTCCTCGGGCGTCTTCCGCTGCCGAACAACATTAAGCGTCTTAATGCCCCACTCCCGTCCAAGCTGGATAGCCGCACGGCCAACACCGCTGTTCGCGCCGTTCTGAATAAGCCACTCCTCGCCCATGCGCAGCATGTCCCATGCACAGAAATCGCGGATCATACGGTATGCCGTGACGGGATTGACGCTGACCGTGCCGACCTGCAGCGGAGTGAGCCCGTCCTTGTTCTCGATTTTGATGAGCTGGGACTCGTCCATCTGCGCGTGTGTGCGCCAGGTCCCCTGGCCTGTGCGCTTCATAATGACCCAGTCGCCCTTGGTGAGGTTCTTGACCCCAGCGCCGGTCGAGAGAACCTCGAAAGCGCCTTCGTTTCCGCCTACTGCGGCGGGCTCGGTGTTGCCGAGTGTGGTTACGAAGGGTGGTTTGCTGGGGTAGACGCCTTGGATTTGGTTGACGTCCGCTGGGTTCATTGGTGCTGTCATGAGGCGGAGGTTTACTTGGGTTGCGTGCGGCGCGGAAATCGAGTGCTTGTGTAGGCTGGGTGAGCGATTGGTCAGTGTCGTTGATTCTTGGGCATTCCTGGGAGCTCTAGCTGCATCTTACCGGAGGACATCTTTGGGCTCACCGTATTTCGAGTACATCAGAGCCTTGGCTTGGGTGTAGCCGTAGACTGAGATGTATCTCCGACTGTGCCCCATCGGAGCTTTGCCGGAGAGCACCGGGTTTGGTGCAACTCGGACTGGGGCCGCGGGTCGTGTACCCTGGGCTGCAGCTCGTAATGCGCTTCGTGAAAACATATTTGGTGTGTGGGTGGTGGAGGTGAACGTTGGAGGAGGAGGAAATTATTGAGCAATGCGGATGACGTCGAGTCGGCGATTTCGCTCGGCCCGAAGGAACTGCCAACTACAGCTTTCTCTTAACCGACATGGAAGCTGTTTGGTTCTTTGTTCTTGTTGTTCTGTTTATTTATTCCGTCATGCTATCGATCTAGGTTTATTGGTTCTAACAAGTGAGAGTCTCGGGCAGTGACAGAGTACATGGTGACGAAGTATATCGCCATGAAGTACGGAGTAGTCCGTACATCTCAATGACATGGTCCTTTAGGGGTTTTTGTACTTAACTGGCTCGCAAGAAAAGAGCAATCAGATATGAGAGACTGTTATCCTCTGACAATGACCCTTTACTCCTAGAAAAGCTCAAGAAATCATAACAAACTGAGGGGGACACATCGGGTGCAACTTCCTGTCTACTTAGGGCAAGTCTCCTCAGACAACTCTCACAGAGAGCCTCACATTCCCTGGCTAACTCAATCACTGTTGCCCCACAAACATGATAATACGAGATGTCCCCAAGGCAGGGGCTTAGGCAATCTTGGAAGTCTTGGCCCTTTCCGGGGTAATACGAAGATCATCCATGCAGGCTACTGAACATGGCCATGGAACAGTACAGCCGCACAAACAGCCCGCCGATCATCGTTCGCAGAGGCTAACCTTAACAGCGGGAATAGGCCCAAGCCACGCTTGGGAGTGGACGGGTTCAAGCTAATAATAGTCCACCTAGCATTCCTTCCAGGTCTATACGAACGATGTCTATATTGAGAGCAGAGCCGCACTCAGCATTCTCCTGTATGATGGCCCTGTCCGACGATGATCTCTTTCTACTTCAGGTATGATATCGCAGCTTGGTTCCAAACTGAGACATTCCAAAATGAGAATACGAGTCTGTAACCGATGCCCCTTCTTGGCTCTTCTTTCGAGGCCTATGGATGACTATTCTCGAGCTTGATCGACAACACTATCCCAGCTACTACGTGTCGACGGCAGCGAGCTGCCAATTGCTGGCAGTATCGACAAAAGCATCACTAATGGACATCGTATTCACTCTTGGCAACATGAATTATGGCCTCATCGACAATGTTGATCTCTCGTGGTGATTTCTATTCTGGCTTCATTCGGAAGAATACGAGCATTGGCATCAGTGAGGTTACATCTTCATATCGTCAAGAGAATACTCGATGGCATTCAGAGATCTATTTAAACGGCCATCTTCCTCGTTTCTATGGTCTTGATCATCCTCTCAAACAATCCAAGTCTCAATTTCAATCTCAATCAATCTACAGCCCTTCAAACCTCAATTCAATCTTCAACTTCCAACCAAAATGAAGTTCACCGCTACCACTATCGCCGCCCTCGTCGCCGTCCTCCCCATGGCCAACGCCTGGATCTTCTCCACCTGCAGTGGCCAGTGGGACAGCCACAGCAACAAGGCCTGCACTAAGTCCTCCTGCAAGACCGGCGACACCATTGACTGGGAGAACACCTGGGGCTCCGAATGTACCCTCCGTATCTACAGTGACGGCTCCTGCGGCAACCAGATTGGAATCGCTGATGACGACTGGAATGATCACACTCTGAGCAAGAGCATGGGCAGCTTCCGTGTTTCAGGCTGTTAAATCAAGTTCTCGACTTTTGATATGTCTTCATTTAGAAGACTGGTGGAATGGAGGATACGTGCTTGGACTTGGTCTTTGTCTTTTGGTGCCTTTGATGTCAAATAGTGCAGTCCAGTGTTGCGGCCCATCATTGTCTCTCGTTTTGTATCTATTTGGCAGTCATTAGGTCTTCTGGCTATGGAATAAAGATTTTGTGGTAAACCTTCGAATTAAGTGTGTTGTGTCAGAAGTATACGAGGACACGGTGAGCGGGGGGCCAGAACCGGCTCCCATTGCACCGCCGTCCTGCCGCCCTCGACCGCCTGCCCGTCTCCGCCATCCCCTTGCCCCTTCGGGTTTGGTGCCCTCGTCCGCGTCCCCGTTCGGGTTTAGTGCCACCTCTGGCCGCTTTTACCGTCCCCCAACCGGCACCCCCATCTATAAAACACCGCTCTCCTCCTCGCAGTTTTGTCGACGCACTTTCTCTTCTTTTTCCTGTCCGACTCCCTTTCTCTCGGCCCCGACCAACTTCTACCCATTGGCTTGCCACCTGATGCATCGCCCCTTTCATTTCCGCCGGAGATGCTGCTCGATCCACCGTTGAGCCCGTTCTGGCCAGCGTTGCCTGCAACGCGGGCTAATCCCTGGCGAGTTGATGCATTGAGATCATGAAGTCTTCGGACATATCGTGCAACACGATGCTAGCATCTCCGCCGCCCGTTGGTTATACTATGAAGCTCTCGAGAAACCCTCCTGTTCCTCCTGTTGCGAGCCCATTTCGCTGAGCGCCTCGCTCATTTTGGTGGCATTGTTTTTGCGCGGCCGGAGAAGAGTGTCTCGGAAATACTCAATACACAGGCTCCTGATTTGCTGTGGACCGTCCGAGGTTGCATTGTACAGCCCCCAGTCGTCCACGCAGGCCCGCTTTTTCGAGACTGCCTAAGGGTAAGACTTTCGTCATTGTCTATTTCTCCTGACCATTGTTACCCAGTCGACGAGACTTCGGACGACCATGCCGTGATACGGACCAATGGCGAAATTGCCGCATTCTTGCCTGGTCTCAATCGATGCCAAGTACTGCATCGCGAGGCCGACGGTCCATTCTACAGATGGCTGCCGACCACGCGCATACACGAGCGATTGGAGATTAGGCTGACGACCACTGTGGAGCCGGGTCACAATAGGCCGCCACCGAGGTGTGCGGAAGCTTTTGCCGATGGCCTTCGGCCCCTTGATGTGCAACCGGTGTGGCTCCGCGCCTTGATGTGACGGTGAAACGGCTCGAGTTGAATGCCGCGGTGAATTCTCTGCGCCGTCTCACGGGAAATCCTTGTATAAAGGAGATGACAATCTCCTTCGAATGGCTCAATCAATCCATCAGTTCCCCCTTCCCTCCCCCTAAACCCTGCTACACACTCGACCTCCAACCCCTCCTTTTCCCTTCCCAAAGCAACACCTTCAGGATTCTTCTAGCCATCTACCTTTTTCAACATGTCAAACACCAACTTTCGCCTGGAATCATTTCGTCCATGGAATCCTTTCCAAGACAAAGCCCAGCCTCTGCGTGATCCCCCCGGTGCTTGTCGCTATCCAAGTCCGGTCTCGATCACTGCGACCCCGCCACCCTCCAATTCAAGCGATAAAGACCCAAAGAGCTACAAACTTCATTCCAACAAACCTGAGCGACATCCGCTTCCTGCCCGCCCGCCGACGGAAGTCTGCTTGGATGGTTTGCATTCGGAGACTCAAACCACTCGACGAGAATGGGAGGGCTCAGGTCGGACACCTTCCACTGTCGATTTACCCCAGTCTTTCGACTCTGAGAACATTCTGCAGCCACAAAATATAGTGTGCGCCGATGACGTCGCTCCTGCGATTTTTGCTGATGGTGTTCGTCGGGACGCTGAGCATCAACCCCTGGGTTTGGAATCGGGCGGCTCGGAGCCTACCGGCTTTGCTGGTCAACAACCTCAAATTTTCGATTCTGAAGACGATGCTCAGAATGGAGAGCTACCAGGTATTGAAATAATTGATCCTGCAATCCTGAACGGCAATGACTCTCATGATGCTGAGCAGCCGCAAACAGCGGAGGGTATCGCGACAATCCGGGAAGACTGTCCCGCGAGGTCCACTCGCTCTCAGGAGAAAGCATCATCCCTCCAACGCAGACGACAGAACTCAAAGGCGACGGTGGGCGCTGATCGCCAATTGAACACCACAAAACGTTCTAGTCCTGGGAAAAGGCACATAAACAAGAGCCCCGGCCGGTTCAATAAAAGTTCTGGTCATCGTCAAAGCATTTCCTTCCCTACAGTCCGTGCTCAATTCTCGGCCCTTTCAGTCGAAGACCGACTACAGTTCCTTTCCTGGCTGTTTGAGGGTGCTCTATCTCATTGCGCCTCTTCGCCTTCCAGCCCCGATGCCGCTTCTCCGTCAAGACTGGTCCCCGGCCAATTTGATGTGAGCTACGACTGTGATCACACAAGCTTAAACACTGAACGGGCTGAAGTGCAAGGTACATTTTCGAGAAAAGGACAGCCGTGGTCCGGGGAGGAAGATCACCTTTTGACGAAGCTAAAAGAAAAGCAGAAACTCTCTTGGTCAGAGGTGATCAAGCAATTTTCACGTCAATTCCCCGGGCGGAGCAAGGGGTCAATACAAGTCTACTGGAGTACAACTCACAAGAAAAAACAGTCATCCATTCCCTTATCCTTCGATTGATCTCATGATGTTCTAGTCTTGCCTCTTTATTTATGAAATTGGAAATATCGTAAATCTTCAAGTCATTTTGATAACAATTGCAGACGTACCGGTATGTCTCAGCGTGTGTGCGCGTAGCTTTCAAGATCGCAGATCTGCCACAGCGCTTTGCTTTCGAGTAGCTCAATTGTTATTGCTGGGCATAATTCACATATTGGATAAAATCTTTTAGACTATTGTTTAGACTATTGAAATTGCCACATATATGGACTTGATTTAGCGCATGAGGTGGATCTTCGAAGACTGAAAAGGCCCATCGTCTGTCTAGCCACGCATAGGAAGTGAAGATTGTGATGATCAGAATTGGATTGGTCATCGTCTTTGATTACTTTTGAAATTGTTAAATAGAACCCAACCCAGTGTTGACATCCTGTTGGGGCAATACAGTCACAAGGGATGATATCGTTATTCAATATCCAAGTCAATCAATCTCATTGCACCCAATTGCTCGAATGAGGAGGATTCTCAGGATGCTGGATACCGATTCAACCAGTAACGAATATAGTCGGCTTATGAAGATGGTTGATCGAGGATCTGTTAGATTAGTAAAATAATCCAATGAGCTATGTACTGCGTGTTACGACATAATTTTTCCGGTATGATCGCAATTACCATACAGAACACGGTAATGTGGTTGTTGCTGAATAAGCGAATACCGTAATACAGTGCGGGGAGCCTACGGAATTTCCCCCACTTCAGTTGACGTAAGCTCAGGGTAAGCTCTGGGTGGGCTCAGGGTCGGCTCAGGGTTGGTTCAGGGTGGGCTCAGGGTAGGCTCAGGGTAGGCTCAGGGTAGGCTCAGGGTAGGCTCAGGGTAGGCTCAGGGTAGGCTCAGGGTAGGCTCAGGGTAGGCTCAGGGTAGGCTCAGGGTAGGCTCAGGGTAGGCTCAGGGTAGGCTCAGGGTAGGCTCAGGGTAGGCTCAGGGTAGGCTCAGGGTAGGCTCAGGGTTGGCTCAGGGTGGGCTCAGGGTGGGCTCAGGGTGGGCTCAGGGTTGGCTCAGGGTGGGCTTAGGGTGGGCTCAGGGCAGGCCAGTCCGGTTGTACATCAATGACCCAACGCCTCGGCTGATCGATCAATGACAACCACACTATAAACTGCAAGGAAGCTTGACATTGTCATCGTTTCTCCGTCCCTTAAGAGACCTGCAGCATCAAGAAAGAGAAGATATACGAGATTCCTACCTCAGTTGCTTTCATGGGACATATTTTAGAGATTCTTCTATTACATAGATAATAATGGACAAGTCGATATCTATCGCCGAATTTTTAAAGCGATATAGAGAAAAATTGCGAGCCTCTTCCATGAGAAAATAGAAAAGCCATCTACGTTGTCTTCAAATCCCGATTGTACTGTCGGCGGACATTTAATAACGAATTTCTAATTTAAGTACAGAGTAACACAAGGAATCGATATCTGGAGAACTTTGAGACTAAGTACCAAGCAAGAGCATCAATGGTATACCGTGTCTCCAAAGATTACATCCCCCTAATCAGTTATAAGACCATCAAATCAAACCAGTGAAATTACAGTATAGATGAATTTCGGTGTGATACCGGCGCTTAGGTTCCTTCCGCTGATAGGCGCGTAGAGCGCGTATTTAATACCTTTGGGAACAAGGCACTTATCAATAGGTAGTCACATTGCCCTCTAACTGAAAGAAGAAAGAAAACAGCCGCAGCAAAGGGGTTATCTTGCCTTGTCCAGCTAAGATTCAGAAATCACTCTGCCGAAAAGACGAGCAGTCCATTTCAATGATTTCCCAATACTTTTAGCAAAATTGAAGTTGAATGTGTGTAAGTTGCCCTACTGAAAATGCGCATAGGCTTCTTGAGGTTATCATGTGCTACTGACGTATGGTGAAAGGGGGTCTCTTTCTTCAGCGAATGGCTTCCAGGAATTTGGCCTAGGTGGTATACCCAAAATGATGAGGGAAACAGCGGGGAACTAGTAAGTGCAAGAAGTGTGCAGAAATGGCTTGAAGTTTGCTTAATGATTTTCAATCCTACCAAAAGGCTTTTGGACCTCTAACTTTACTTTCCAGCAGAAAGCCGAGCCCAGGATAGGCAATGCGGCTCCCAGGGCACTGTTCATAATACCTAATATCCAAGGAACTCCTCCTGTCAGAGCTCAATCATCTAGATAATGCCGGTTGCTCCTAGGACGAAGGAACTCCTTCCTAGGAACTTATCCGGAATCAGCGGACTGTAATCATCAAACCTGGCTACATATCTTGAGTTACTGTATACAGTCTCTGAAACCAACAGACACTATAAGTTCCGGTTTTCCTCTTCTATGGACTCTTTGACTTCTACCCGTATAGCTTCAGTTTACCTTGAACGTGTTGTGCTACAACAATCGCCCCTACATACTGGATTCTTCTGCGTCGCAGTACCACTCGCCCTGAGCTGAAACCGCCTTTCAGAGATACACCTTCCGCTTCTGCGCCTGCTGAGAAGAGCGTTTGACATATCCTATTGCAGTGCATCGGGAGTGACAGTCTATCACCAATTGTTATGTCCACACGTACTATAGCTATCACACGTCTTGCTTAAACAGTTGGAATGCAACGGTGGTACTGTAGCTTGCAATATTGACCAGTCTAACCACAATGCCTCTTCATTCCTGCCAATCATGCCGCAGTTTGAAAATTCGATGCAATCGTGAAGTCCCCCATTGTCAAGCTTGTGTCAGGCGTGGTAAATTGTGTGTTTATGCAACGAAAGGGCCAGACCGGAGACCTGCTCTCTCAGAGCTACGGCCAAATCAGCAAAAGCAAGTGCAAGAGGGTGAATTTGGTGATTACCAAACTACATGGAAAGTACAAGAACCGCCAACCGAACAGGCTTTGCAACACGGAACGAGTACAGCTGAGGCTATGCACCACGTCGTAGGGTGTGCAGATGATGAACATATTCAGCACTTGAAGAAGAAGGGTTTCAAGCAAGATCAAAATCCGCCTTACGAGATACTACCAAAGATTGTTGCGGCTACGGTGGCGGAGTCGCTTTCCCAAACAAATGGCCCTACAGCCGCTGAAGATATTATGGAACGGGGTCGAAGCTTGTCAACCTCTCAAACGACAAAGCCGTTTGTGCAGATGACCCCTCCGGTAATAATCACAATTTATGAGGCTTTGAGACCCACGACTGACTGTCAACCAGACCTCTTTGCCTCCACGGCCGAATTTTGATTTTACCATAGCTGGGAAAAGCATTTACGGTCCACCCACAGTCCACCAACTCTTGTTGGTTCTAAGTTATCTTTTCATTTCCTCAATGCTTCCTATGGATGTAGGAGCTCTGTGGAAGGTCATATGTCGCCGCGGCCGTGACTGGGAAAAGAGCTTTGTTTTGCTGGATGGTCATCTTCAAGGATGGCTAATCGGTGCCCGCGAAGCTTTGACTGAGTCCGACGGGCTGCACACAGTAACATTGGAAGACATAGAACTCCAAACAAGGTATATATTGTTCCTTATCGGGCAAAATGCATCCCCTCACTCGAGCTTTCTAGCTGAAACCTTGCAAACCGAACACCCTCCGTACCGGCCTTTTGGAGTGAGGGCAAGCGTCGCATTGATTTGTCACGTTTTTCAAGGCATACAGGCTGGTGAACTTGAGGGATATGAATCCAAGGAAATCTGGACTCGCGACCAAACCTTTCTGTCAACGATGGCATGCCGGCTCAAAGAATCGCCACTGTTTGGTGCCGAGGTCTCAATATATCATTTGCAGTCTATGATACTAAGCCTACAGAGAGCTTTTCAGTGTGAAGAAATCCGTGTTTCCAGCATGGAACCCCGGATCCTGAGAATTGATAGCCAATTAGAAGTGGCGGGATATTACCGAAGGGCATTTCTAGCTTTGAATCCGATGTTGTTGCCAAAGATATTGGACTCTTTGGGTGAAGCTATTGATATCCCTACCCTGTCTGGTCCGCACCAACTTTGCAATATGGAGAGAGGACTTGAAAGAAGTAAGTAAATTGATATCCAGACTGATACGGCCTTTGACATGGGTATAGCCAACCTGGCCTTTCGTCTCGCCGACATTTTCAGGTCACTTACATCACAGCGCCTGGACGTTGCTTTCAAGACTATGCAAGAGATCCAGCGGTCCAAGGCGGATAAAGTCGTTGTCATTGAGATGTTTCATGTCAAATCATATGAAGAAACATACATGTTGGACAAAAGCTGTAAGTCACGGCACTACAAATTTTGCCGAAAACACTTTTAACAGTCGCAGATCCCACGACTGTTCGGATTTTTCACGTTTGACCGTGAGATTATCGGATGAATTGGAACCTCAATATAACCCTTTTGAACCCTATATACCAAGATGATGTGGAAGTTGAGATTGTTGTACTGAAACAAAAAGCGTTTTAGACGTGAAGATTAGCGGAGAATGAGATGAAATGTCCGTAATTTCGATTTGTAAACTCATGGGAAAACACACCAGTAGAAATAAAAGGTGATGCACCAGGCATCGCATCATATTGTGGTTGAACTTGACTGACTCCATCTCGGGTTCTGAGACACCCGTACCTGTTGATGGCTCAATCAGCTTTGGGAACGCACATATTTGCCCTAGGAGTTATCTTGCCCCCGGGGTTTCGTGCGACTATTCCCAGGAGCAACATGGCCGCCAGATCATAGTTGGTTATTAATTGGAACGTGTGGAAGGGAGTTGCATTTCCGGTCCCTCGGCAGCTGTTATTGCGTCATGATTTGGGTGCCCGAAAGCTACAAAAAGAAACATTCAACCAGCGGAGTCTCTTTGCCGTTCCACGAGCGCTGGGGCCTTCAGGTTTATTGGTTCACAGTCCGCTATTATTGTGCCGATATGAAAATATCAGTTGAGTGTTCTCATTCCAGCATCTCTGGGATGTACGGGTGGTGAATGGTGTCACATATCATGTCCATATCAACGTTAAAACATGAAACAACAATGAACACCAAAACATGTGAATCCTCCGCCCATGGAAGATATCTATCTGAGCCGTGTTGCTCACATCTTTGATAGTGGGACTTGGTTTAATTTGATCAGTGCAAACTCGTTCTTGATCGGCCGCGTTGATTCACCAAACAGTGGCAGTTGTCGCACCGTTGGAAACAGATCCTAACATTGTTGGCAAAACAAGCTCAACAGAGGAGACAAAAAATTGGTGGCTACATTTTCCTGAGGAACGGTTCGGGAGTTTGTCAACCAACAGCAAAGCATAGCTTCCTCGTCTCACGATTTCACCGAAAATGATAGGGCCTATGTACAACCTGTCACAATCTTGAAGATGTTGAAAGTATTCTTGCCCCGTTCTACAGGAAAGTAAACCCTGGGAACGCACGGGATGATTCCAGGACCCGCGTTACTCCCAAGGGATCGGACACGTTTTCCAAGGCCGTCAACCTTTACTGTAAGAGTGCTCCAACTCGGAACATTCTCATCCGGTAAATTCCTATAAGGATTGCCACTAAGGCAGCAGGTGATTAAAAAGGCGTCTGTGGCGGCTCGATATCGGCTGTGCTGCTCTTTGAAAAGGCAGCCTTTGTGTGAAGAGCACATAGCACATATAAACTTCACGGCGCCCGAAGATATTGACCTGCTTCGTCTTTCTCCCTCTCACTCCATATTTTGTTTAACTGTTCCCTTGAAACGACACCTGCATCACCTTCTTGCATTCGATAAATCTGCGCTTGTGGACTCAAAATGCCTCTGAATACTGTTGGGGCCGTGATACGGCTACGTCTCCTGATTTTGTTCCTTACCACCACCTGGCTGGCCCTTGCCAGTCTCAGTTCGGCCATTGTACGCTTTGCAGTCGTCCTGAGGGACTGCGCAAAATCCGACCTCGTCACCCCGAGCGACTCTATTTTGGACGTCACATTCCAAAACCTCATGGACAACGTCGTCGAGGGCATGGTGATTGTGGCCCTTATCTCAGCCTTGTTTTCCATCTTTGGGTTTGTCCTTGTGATCTACCCAAAGTGGCTACAAGAGAACTGCAACGCTCGAGTTTACTACGGTTGCGTTCAAATCATCGTGAGCTTGGCCGTTCTCTCCCTAGGGGGTTATGTTGCCAGCCACGTCCACGGGTTTCAGACATCCTTCGAGTTTTTTGACAGTGAGGACCACTTTCCATACTACAAGCTTATGTATTATGGGGCCATTGGCCAGGCCGCTTTTGGGTCTCTAGTGGTCATCTTGTCACTTGTTCGTTTTGTCGTACGTGACTTGTTTGGTCTCTAGCTGAATACGCACACGGAGCCGACAAAACAGTGAAAGTGGCGGTCCGAAGTGCTCCAACAATTAGGGCTGTGAAGGAACTAGATAGCGAGCACTTCGAATGAATACTGTCGCAAATGGTCATGATGAATTTTCGATGGATGAGTGAAGAAGATGTGGAATTCGAAAATATTAGAAAAATACGACGGTCAAAGTCATGCAAAGGAATAGATTTACTCCAGAGTTGCTAAAATAATTTAGCAATTAGATTTGATAATTGGAATTAAAGCGTGTTCATCTCTTGATCTGACTAGCGGGTCCATCGTGGCCGGCCATGGAGCAGTGCTCTGAGCGGCTTAATTTAAAAGACAGATAATAGTTGGCCACCCTTTTGGTAAGTATTCACCAGCATTTCTGTTTTTGAAGACTTCAAAAGCTGACCATGGAAACATGTGAGTAGCCCGGGAATCACAGAGCCCCAGGAAATCAAACGTACAGTAGCTTGTAGGTCTGTCCATGCCCACTATCATCAGTCACGTTTCTGTTGACAGCTCTATCAGTGCTAGGAGCACTCATCATGGGCCTGGGAGCTCTCCTGCTCCCAGGGGCTTGTGTGCGGTTTCAGGGAGAATATAAACAGCTTCTAGGAGCCATGTAGCCTCCAGGAAACACGACGTAAATTCTGGGGTCCTGTACTTCCGCCTCGAGGAATCGAAAGTCCTGTTCCTGTTGCCAGCTTCACTAACTCCTGGGACCACAGCTTGGCCTTCTGGGAATAATTAAATGGCGCGGATTTGTGAGCAGGTCTGGCGAGGGGATCTTGTGAGGACTCCACTTGACCCTCGGAGACAGAAAATTAGCTCTAGGAACCAGAAACAAGGTCTCAGGAGTGCAAGAGCTCCTAGATCCAGCCGAAATGTTCCCAAAGCGATTTCTTATCTATTCAGGAACTGTACTGAAAGCCCCAGGAATAATTTTGGTTCCTCGAGAATATGAAGGGCCCGAAGAGCTAAGTTGGGGCTCTGTCAAGGATATACATGAAGCATACGGGACGGATTGAGATATGATCTGCGCGGTACCCACATGGTGTACATGGGTTCCCCTGAACGCGAGGAAGCTACCTTTGTTTTGCTTCCTCGCACAAAACAAAGGTAGCTTCCTCGCACTACGTCTTGTACCTAGAGTCAACTATAGTTGTTCTTAAGATTGATTGTTCATCTTGAAACACTATCCACCTCTATGTATACGGGAGACCCTCACAGGCTCCCAATGAATACACAGCTCCTAGGATTGCTGTTGGCGTTTCCAGGGCCAATGCATTAATTCCCAGAGTCCAATCAAAACCGACAACCGGATTTGTCAAAAATTATCCCGCCGACCCCAAAGTTGGGTGTCTTCATACTCAACAAGTTTGCACTTAACTGAAACCCAAGACAAGGTACCAGCGCGTCAGAACTATATTGGGACTCGAGGTGAATAATCAATATTAAGAACAACTATAGTTGACTCTAAGTACAAGACGCAGCGCGAGAAAGCCGCTTCTGCTTCCTCGCGTTCAAGGGAGCCCAGATGCATGTCCCGCATATCATTTCCCCACGCATCGCGTATGCTTCATATATTACCTTGAACAATGCAACTAGAGCCCCCAGGAATTTATACCGTTTTTCAGGAATGAGACGAGAAATTTCGGTTGCTAAAAATAAGCCCAGACTTCATGCTCAGGCATGTAAGGGCCCAGCAAGAAGTAAGGTCCCACTACGTGCTTTCTCAAGCATCTATATATTGCGCTCTTCCTACTTGATCACAGATACCACTCGAGAATAGAACTCTCCAAGCGGAAGACTACACCCCATATCTCACAATCACCCCGAGGCATTTACAGCTATTCCTCATCATGGCCTGGAATCTTACTCATCTCCAATGGGTATTGGGCCACGCATTGGGCAATCCCTTACACCGTGAGCGGTGCATATAAGTTGCAAATGACGGGGATCACTCTCAAAACACCGTGCCGATTGAATCCCGGATATATGGAGTATTGTGCTTTCAGCTCTCCCATAACTCTTCTTTCGCATATCCTTTAGCGCAGAGATTATCTTTGGCTGCAAAGCAATTTCTTTGTTTTGAGTGCAGACGCCATAGCTATCGACGAAAGGTGTGGGCCAACCGAATTTTGCGTTTGTTGGATGCTCGCGTGGATCAAGCCAAAGATGTCATGTCATGGGTCAATCGGAAATTCATGATTCGCCTCTATTGGTACATGCGTGGCCAAGCAGCATGCCCTACAGCGTTGATATGGCCGTGTTCCCCAATGAGGCATTCTCAAAAAACAAGGAAAGACTGCCCGAAGAGGCAAATCGAACGGTGCTTAGGTTGGCCGGAGCCGTGAAAATCCGTCGTCCGGATCTTCTCCAGACGAGAAACCCTTTCAGTTGAGCTGTATCCGTTACATGCCTCCAGTGATAAGCACGGTGTTCTCCGATAAAGAAAGTTGATTGACATTCTCTAGCAACTGTCGCATGTTTCCCGCGGAAGTGGCCACCCGAAAGCTTTTGCTTTTTCACAACCCACCCGCCCAGCTTGCTACTCTCCTCGCGGGATCTGAGTCAGATGATAAGTTGAGCTTGACTCTGTTTTGTGACGCTCTGTGGTGATGGGACTGCAAGTCAATCGAGGTGCTGTTGTTTCTTTTTCATGGTTTTTTATGTTTGTTGGTGACACCTCTGGGGATGGGGCAGCTGATCGCCGCGTGCGTTCGGATTCAGAACCGGTGGCAGGGATATCTGAGAGATATTTTGATCGACTGGGAGAAAAGACTTTGAATAAATTTTGAAGCTTTATCTTAAGCTTTGGGAAACAAGAAGTTAACATTTTTTGATAAGTCCCAATTGTATTGCGCTTGTAGTGTGTAGAAGACTGACAAAATGGTAGTTTGAGGAGATATAGAGTTGGGAAGTGACTATTGCATCCAAAGGATTATTAGGAGCCGGATAGAAGACGATAACTCCGGTCAAACGATTTTGGTGCCGTTGCCAGGGAGACACATGGGCCGTGGTCTGTAAAAGCGAGTGATATTTAATTTAGGTAACTCTCATGATATGAAGCACTATCTGAAATCGAAATCTGCATCACCGTCGTTCAGATGGTTCGCAGTCACAATAACGTCACAATTAACTTCAACGAACTCTACTCGATTTAGGATCGAATGCATCAGGAATACACTTGCAGGCCACCATTAGGGATATCATCTGCAATGTATGTTGTAAGGCTTCACCTGTCGCCCAATTCCTCATATAACTGAGTATTTGGGTGAACAACAGGTGAGATCGAGCATCAACGGTTGAGGTAACTGTTTACTGAACTATTCAACGCTGTTGAAAACCAGACCCGAGGGGTTATGAGTGCAATCACAGCAGCCTTGGTGTGACTTTGCCGGTCTATAAAGGGCTCTCGAGCAGAACTTTTCCTCCATTTCATTTCCACAGCCACGATGGACCATCCCACCTCGCCTTCCCCAATTGACCGGCCAGCCAAGAGACAGCGTCTGGTATCCCAAGATGGAGAAGATGATTCCAAGTTGGAAAACCACACACAAGAATCTTCAAACGGCACAATCGTCGAACCCAAGGTCGGTCATACCTCTTCCGCAGGAAATGAACAGAAACACTAATACTCTGCAGATCCCAGTGACACCTGGTGCCCTGACGGCGGAGTTCATGAAAATTCTACAATACAATGACACCCTCGCTACGCCAGCCCTGAAACTGCTCGACTTGTACTTTTGCCTATGGGAATGCTACGTGGTCAAATCTGCCGAGAAGATGCGACTTGAGGATGAGCAGCGACAGCTTCAAGAGTTGAATGAGTGGCTAGCAAGCGAGAGTGACATCCTTCTGCAGCTTTGCGAGGAACAGAAATTGGTATTGTGGGATCGGAAACGAGCAGTTCAGGCCCTTTGTAACGGTGTGATTTCAGCCTTGCAAGCGAGCGATCCTCAAGCCTATCACGTTGATGGGAATTGATAAGGTCTCAGTTTTGTTTGGGGCTCATGGATAAGGACACGTTTGGATATTACTGCTATGTATTGGTGCTCTGTACCAGTTATTTTCGCTGATTATAGAGAATGCGAATGCAATTGCGGATGAAATTAATTGGGTTCTGTGACGAAGTGTCAACGTTCCACAGCTGTTGATATTTCCAGCGCTTGGTTTTCTTAGGATCTGCCGTAAAGCCCTCCTAACGTGCCCTGGTCTTCTATAATTGAAGATAAATAAGATCTCTGCTCAGCTTGCGGCATCTTCTCCCTCCCAACCCGTTAAATGATACTTTATACACTTCTGCAATTCCCCACCAGCAGATCCTGGATTGAAATGGACGAAATGAGCGAGTATTGTCCGTACATGTTTCTTCAATGCGTGTCTTGTGCTAAAGCTAGTGACTGTGATTTCGATCTTGACCTTCACGCCAACTGGCAGAAGTCTTCTGGTATATCGACAACGCCCTCATGTCTTGCCACGGACCTGGATCCGCGACATATTATCTAGGATGAAACCGACCCTGCAGAATATGGGACCGGGGGTCTCCCTCGAATGAATGTTTTTTAACCCCAATAACGACAATCCCTCCGGCTTGAAGTGGACGGGTCCAGATTCTCCGTTAATTTCTACTCAGGCTAGCTATAATTTCTACATGTCAACGTTCGCTTTTTTTCCCCCGAAGAGGTGCAATAGATAGAGCGTCGACTAGCTTGGTTTGGTTCGACATCTGGCGAGACTATAGGAGAGCATATATTCTTTTTTCCCTGGGTTGAAACGGCCCTGGGGAATCTGTGTCGGGTACGCAGGCAGGCAGTTGCTAGACACAGTCGCCCGACATAGGATTGGTGCAATAGCCATCAGGCTCCGCATGACCCTATGGCCTCGCATGGAGCCTCTACGGCATTCCACGAAGTCTAGTCTATGCTCTTCTTACTGTAAATACGTGCCAAATATAGAATGCTTCCATGCGGTAATTCTCTTTCAGTTGCGGCTCTGTCGTATTATCTCCAAGTTGTTAAAGTAAGACATAGGACAGATATAAATGTGCAATGCTTCACTCTTCTCTTGCGTTGTCCAAGAACCCTGGTAGATTGAGTCTGCAAGGGTGATCCCAGCCATCGAGGATCCTAGTCAATCGACCCCGAGATGATTCCAGTGCCTGCTCAAAGAAGCGCAGCCGAGACAGCTGCTTGTCGTGGCGCAGCTGAAGTCCATCCCTCTCTTTAGTCAGGCGTCTGCTAGTTTCCTTCAAGGTCTGATTGCTCTGCTCTAGCTTCTGGCCATCGATGTGTTTGGACACGCACGACTCCCATAGGCGTCGATAGAGTCCGACAGTTCGACCTGCTGGAGAGGCAAACTTGGGATCGTCGAGTTCGAGGTCTGCTAGCACCTTCAAAATAGGTTGAAAGGGCTCGGTCGCCAAGGTATGTCTTGTTTCTGCTTCCTGTTGCGAGGGAGAGAGCTGCGACGGTCAGCAAGAGCATTGGAAGCTGAGCCGCCATACTTACCAGTGGAGGGACATTATCAGAAGCCTCCTGCGAATTCTCTTTTTCAGAAACGATTGGCAATGCACTGGGCTGTTGTTCTCCTTCTTTTTCCTGGTCTGGCGTGCTGCTAGGGGCCTCCATCTTGATCTCAGGGGAACGAGTATCTGGGCAATAGCATGTCCACTAATTCTTGGAGGCTTTTATAGACTAGAGGACATCGGTGGCTAGGTACTCAGTCTCATTTTCACCATGAAAGTCAATCAGCGTAGTCAGCTTTTCAATCTCAGCACTCTGTTAGCAGTCCGTTTAATGATGGCGGTGGTGATTAATCTCGTGGTGTTGATGGTTCGTGAATGTGCCTCATATTAGTGGCTTACTGGTGATGAACGGTCCAGGAGATATATATTCAATCACAACGCATTTTCCACATTCGTTGGAGAGCTCAGAAATCCCAAACGTAAATAGAGTAAAATCTAGAGGACAGAAAAAGAAAATCGAAAAAAGAATATCTATCTCAACCATGATCACAGCTACAAAACCCCGTCAACAAGGACGGCCAAGCTTCAACGGGTTGACGGGTTGAGTACCCGTGCCCGCGCGACCGCGGCCTGACGCTTTCCGCAGCCTAGAGGGACAGAACCACACACAGCTCAGACAACCAACACTCGAGCGGGGCCAGAAAATTTCCGTCTTCCTTAGATGAAAATGTGAGCGCTCTTGGTAAAATCAAAGAATGCACAGCTTCCGTTGCCTCAATATTAAGACCGTAGATTCAACGGTGACCCAACGTTTCTTAACCGACTCACTTTGACTCATTTTCAACATGACTTTAGCATGTTTTCTCGATGAGCATCTAAGATTGCACCACGAATTTCGCTGCTAATAGTTGCGGTAGAATGAAGGCATGGGTTGCAACAGGCCTCACTTAAGATAGACATCGTGTTCAACGTTTGCTCTCTAGTAGAGCCCGCGTGCTACAGGAGCCGAGAACCTATAAATACGTCCTCTTCCCCAGCAATTTGTTCTCCATTACCATCACTTGGCTATGCAGAGTCGAGCAGGTCTTCGATTCCGGATAAGTTCTTCCCTTTGACCTACTGGAATTTCACTGTATTGACATCTACAGTTACATCGTGGACCGACAAGCTAGAAAGTGCTTGTGAGATGCGACGACCACCAGGTCCACTATGTCACTCATGCCAGCCGATCAAAGAAGCAGATTTGGGTTAGCTAGTCAAAGTACCTATGCAAACATCTGTCCACCATAGCAGCCGACCACTGTCCGCTCCTGAATATATCGATGCAGAAGAGCGGTCGAGGTAAGTCTGTCTCCGCGCGACCCTATCCGAGACTAGACTGACTTCAAAGACGATGCGAAACAAAGATCCATGCATTCCATCCAATATACACCAGCCACGGTGCCCTTTCCCGTGTCGTCTTTCAGAACATGTGAGTCATGCATTGCCTTGCCGATCGCCAAGCTAACGATGGACAGGAAACCGTTGACATCGCACCAGACCGAGTCCGAACCAGCTCTCCGTCAGTGCTCCGCGCAGGGTCATGGCTTACACGCCATTTCTGGCCCTATCACTTCAAACCATGCAACATGTCCTATGTGAAATACTGCAACTAAGGCCGCGGGCAAACAACAGGACGCATAAGCTCCAGACGTTCGTTGTCCACGACGAGGTGAGTGCAATATCACGCCTCCTGCTGCGCCGGGTCCGATGATTTTTCTCAACTCTGTGCCGGAGACACAAACACCACTGACATCTCTATGCCATTGCAGGAGCAGCCAGCCCATCGCCAACCGCGACAATTCTTGTGGCGAGTAACCTATTCCCGCCGAGTTAGATAAGACCCAGGGCCCGACGCGCCATCGCGTCTTCCCCTTCCTCACCGCCTTCACACCATGAACAGCGGAGTGCCTCAACCTCTCGCTGTTTGCACGAAGCTGTCTCCTAATGCAACTGTACAATTTTTTGTCTCACGTGAGTTCGTCATGCGCCTTTGCCGTGTTGTGAACTTGTCGGTTCATCCAGCGCGACTTCTCGAAGCGACAGCCGGAGAGTGTGACGAACCTGGATACAACATGGTATATTGGTGACTGCATCGCAGAACTGAGTTGGCAGTGATCTAGTTGGTAAGCAGGTATGATCACGAATCTTGTTGATTATCTGTCTCAAGCATACACTCGGATTCTTCACGAACGGCGTAAAGTACAACACCTTGTCCAACTGAATCAACAATTGCTGACTCGGGTCTCACCACAGGAAGACGCCGTCAGATTCCCATCACCCGAATGCAAAGCGAGCAAATCTCTTATCTGCTCGACCTCCCCTACATCAATACCATCTATGCTTTGTTTCTTCCACATGACTACTGGTGGCATCGACGAGTCGCTACCTCGACCTTGTCCCAGTCGATTTGGTTCATCAGATCATGCGTTGGTATGCCTACCTGATGCAGACCCAATGGAGCGCATAGCAGTGTCTGTCTCCCGGCATATGAACCCTCTCGTAGAATGGCCTACTTGCGGCTTGGATCCCTGGCGTCCAGTGGGTGACCATCGTTGTCCTCAGATGGCATCTAGCGTCTTTCGAGCCTGAAACCCCTAAGAAACCGGGAGACGCCAATGCTTTGTCTAGCTAGAGCCATATTTTCGTACTGGCGAGGTTGTTAGTCGGGACTGCTTGCATGGAGAAGGTGAGGCAAAAGTCCCGTCATTTCTACCCGAATCAACTAACAATAGCCAGTCAGCTTCAAATCGATGGACAAGACCGAGGATGGCCAAACGATTGAGAGGACCCATAACCCAAGAACTACGTCTGATAGAGTCATCTTGATTCCTCTTCCTCTCCGGGTTGCTGAGCTTTTGGACATGTACGGGCGAGCGGGAACCACTCGGACATACACGGAGCTGCATGCTATCAGGATTGTTTGCTTTTCCCTGTTAGACAGAAGCTTGGTGATTTCATTCCTAAGCCTGTGTTTTTCTATCCAAGCCCGAGCACTACGTGCAAAGCCCATACACCTTGAATGTCAGAGCAGCTGGAGGTCAGTCAAGTTATCCAGTATCCTTCGTCCATTGAGACCGTCGTCTAACATATCGCAATTGGAGGCGCAAGCAGGTCTTGCCAGCAAATCACCGATTCCTCTACGTCTCTGAGCTCACTGTTCTTTGACCATCTATGATGTATTTCTCCGCGCCCAAGACGATATCTGGCATATCACTGTTCGAGCAATTCACCGTGAAGGTGGGTTTGATGTCTGTAACAGAATCACAAGAGCCCTCGGGTTCTAGGACCTCTGAATATCCTGTACAGCCTATACTGAATTGTCTAGCCCAATAAGCGCTCATGTTATATTTGCTTGGGGAGCAGTTGGAGCGGATGCCTGCTAGGGTCACACGTGGGTTAGAACACCCCTGTACAGATATCACCAGGTCCTGAGCGGTGATCGTGGAGAGTGTCTTTACCGGTTCTGATTCCAGATAGCTCGTTGGACCCCGATCGGAATTTAATCATGCTATATCAGCAGCGGCGCGTGATTTATCGCATGTAGTGGGGAATAAGCCTCACAGAAGGTAACGACCGTTTCTTCATCGCTGTAGTGGACTTCTACGAAAGACTGGTTCAATTTACTGGCGGGATATTATTCACAGAGTTGCGACGGCTCCTACATGTAGAAGGAGCGGATCAGATATTCCAGAGCCAAAGCTACCAATGTTGACCTCGAGAGAACGAAACTCTCACTCTCGTGGTCGCTCTATGATGTAGGCATTCTAGTGTAGAATAGGTTCGAGTGACTAGCAATAGTCATTTCAAGCAATTTTTTCCGCGACGCAAGACACCGAGCCTATCGCATAATCATCTTGGATTGAATCCGTGATTCGGATTTACGAAATACATCACATGGCTCTACACTTCCTAGTTCTGATCTTGAGTGTACAGTATGTTGCGTGATCAGAGTTGCACAATTCTTGAATTAGATCAACTCAATTGAGTTGGAGGCCGTAGTCAAGGAGTGTCCAACAGGGATCAAAATTGCTTTGCAGGATCAAAAAAAGAGCAATAAAAGTTTCTATGATGTGGGGGACATGGCAAGAGACCGCGTTGCCTCTGTGAGACGGTGACCAGTACTCCCTTCACCGCCCGAACATTCACCACATCAACATCAAACATCAACATCAAACATCAACATCAAACATCAACATCAAACATCAACATCAAACATCAACATCAAACATCAACATCAACATCGAACATCAACATCAAACATCAACATCAGACATCAACATCAGACATCAACATCAACACATCAACACATCAGCGCATCAACGCATCGACACGTCAACACATCAACACTCTCACTAATTCTCACCAACATGTTTGCTCTACGCCTGAATGAAGGGTGTCAATTTCACTACGCGAAAGCATTATCGGACCGCAAACTATCAGCGCAGAACATTTGGGAACCTCCCCTTTGATAAAAATGACAGTTTCGTTGTTATCGTATAATTTTGGCCATTGAATTTGGGACGATCTATCTAGGGCTCATTCTATCTATCCAATGATGATCCTTCGGAAAAAGAAACAGACTATGAGGAGGTTGGGCAGGTCTTTGCTTCTTCGAATACTGTTGAATATCGAATACTGGTCTCTAACACCACGGAGAGGTGCCTACACATCGCTAGAGGCCTTGTTAACGCAGCAATCCCCTGCAGAGCACGTTTGTTGACGCAGAGCTCGTCCTGCGAAGCACCATTTTACACTCGCGGGGCTCAGGGCAGCGAGGGAGCACATTTTTACACTCGCGGGGCTCAGGGCAGCGAGGGAGCACATTTTTACACTCGCGGGGCTCATGGCAACGAGGGAGCACACTCTTACACTCGCGGGGCTCAGGGCAGCGAGGGAGCACATTTTTACATACACAGGGCTCATTGGCTGTGAGGGAGCACATTTTTACATACACAGGGCTCATTGGCTGTGAGGGAGCACATTTTTACAGTCACAGGGCTCATTGGCTGTGAGGGAGCACATTTTTACATACACAGGGCTCATTGGCTGTGAGGGAGCGCAAATCTTACATCGCTGGGCTCGTGGCAGCGACAGCCGTGGTCACGGATGGTCTGGAGTACTTGGTTTCGCAGAGCCCATCCTGCGAGGCACACTTGTTCACGCAGAGCCCATCCTGCGAAGCACACTTGTTCACGCAGAGCCCATCCTGCGAGGCACACTTGTTGACGCAGAGCCCATCCTGCGAGGCACACTTGTTGACGCAGAGCCCATCCTGCGAGGCACACTTGTTGACGCAGAGCCCATCCTGCGAAGCACACTTGTTGACGCAGAGCCCATCCTGCGAAGCACACTTGATCACGCAGAGCCCATCCTGCGGAGACTCTTGTTGTCGCAGATGTCCCTGCGAGGCGCTTTGTTGACACAGGACCTAGGCTGCGGAGAACTTGGTAATGCAGCGGTCTCCTGCAGAGAACTTGGTAATGCAGCGGTCTCCTGCAGAGAACTTGGTAATGCAGCGGTCTCCTGCAGAGAACTTGTTAACGCAGCGGTCTCCTGCGGGTCTCACTTGTCATCACAGCGTCCCCCTGCGAGGTAGTCTTGTTTTCGCAGCACCCCCCTGCGAGGATTGTTGTTCACGCAGACCTATCCTGCGAGGTAGTCTTGTTTTCGCAGCACCCCCCTGCGAGGATTATTGTTCACGCAGACCTATCCTGCGAGGTAGTCTTGTTTTCGCAGCACCCCCCTGCGAGGATTGTTGTTCACGCAGACCTATCCTGCGAGGTAGTCTTGTTTTCGCAGCACCTCCCTGCGAGGATTATTGTTGACGCAGACCTATCCTGCGAGGTAGTCTTGTTTTCGCAGCACCTCCCTGCGAGGATTATTGTTCACGCAGACCTATCCTGCGGGGTAGTCTTGTTTTCGCAGCACCCCCTGCGAGGATTGTTGTTGACGCAGACCTATCCTGCGAGGTAGTCTTGTTTTCGCAGCACCCCCTGCGAGGATTATTGTTCACGCAGACCTATCCTGCGAGGTAGTCTTGTTTTCGCAGCACCTCCCTGCGAGGATTGTTGTTGACGCAGACCTATCCTGCGGGGTAGTCTTGTTTTCGCAGCACCCCCTGCGAGGATTGTTGTTGACGCAGACCTATCCTGCGAAGCACCTTTTTACGCTCGCGGGGCTCATGGCAGCGAGGGAGCACAGTCTTACATCGCTGGGCTCGTGGCAGCGACAGCCGTGGTCACGGAAGCTATCAAGCCCGCAGGCAAGAGAGGGACACTATGATGCATCAAAGTGTGAGGATCAAAGTGTGAGGACCGAAGTCCTGAGTTTTTTGGGCTGGGAATCCGGCCCCTTTTATAACTTTTCGGTCAAGTCTCTACCATGGAACCATTGCGCCGAGGGGAGAGAGATCACTGTCCTTTGGTTGGCATTGAAGCAAGTCGAACGACGTTGAAACGGTGTCTGGACACCTTGTGGCCCGCAGATTCATGTTTCGACCTGGGACCATTTCTCTCAAATCTTGCGTTGAGTATGGTGAACCGCTTTCATCAACTGTTGAAAGAAAGCAACACCGCAAAAGTGTGATTCCTACACATTGTTGAGTTTGCAATTAAATCGCTCAAGCGGTGGCACCCTACATCTGCCCGTTTAGCCACGGTCACCGTCTCTTTCATGAGGGTTGATGTGCTTCAACAAATGCCAAAATAATAGGTTGGAAAATTTCTGGTTGACAGAAACGCTGGACTGTACCTGCGGTGGGCCGGAGGATCCTTTGGTCTCGCTCGAATCAATCCTGTTCATCCTTGGCCCCGCGCCGCTGAACGTTGTTTCTTCCCTGTCTACTCGCAGCCAGCTAATGTTGCTTTTACCAGAATCTCTACTCCCTTACCGCACAGATATTGACATACTCCCAAGCTCAGGATGAGGATTGTCCTTCTTTGGGAGGGCATAAACAAAAGCCCAGAGCTTATTGGAAAGTTTCCATAGGAAACCGAGTCTAGGACAACCATGTGAAATGTGCAACCAGGCCCGCGAGCTAGGTTCGCGTGATCGCCACCCCCTCGCAAGATTGCAACGCTACTATCACATTGATGAGACTCTGGATACAAATAGCGCCCGACGGACCAATCAAACAGAATGCGCGAATTTAGACAGACGCAGGTACGGTACTGCGATGCAGATCCCAGCGACGACCCACGGGACACTAGTTCAAGGAGGTTCTATTTATGGCCCGGAGAAGAAGTGAAGGATTTGCAAAGGTCCAGACCGATCCACAAGCCCAAACTTGACGGCCGTCAGTGTCCGTCGAAAAGGACTCTGTTGCTTAGGAGGTACGGCCGAGGTACGGTCCAGGCAGGTGAGGTATTTGGAATATCGCGCGGAATTCTGGCAACAGAATGGTAGGCTAAATCCCGATCCGTGGTTATGCTTTCCTGGTTCCTGTCACAGGAAGTAAGTTCTCCTGTCAAGTGGCAAGCTGTTTGTCTATCAGGTCTGTCGAACGTTCTAGAAGCTATGTCTTCTGTCCTGCATAAAGCTTCCCCGTAGAGATTGTATTCGCTGAATCCGACACAGCCCCGCCATCGGCCCAGTTCAATCGTCAGTCCCATATCCGTAGCGGATAGCTTGTAGAAACTATGCCAATCATGGACAGATCTCATGAGCTTATGTAAACATATCTCCGGTTTTTGCACTAAAACCGAGGAACCGATTGGCTCCCGAAAATTGGTTGAGGTTGTGGGCCGGCCCTGCTGCGGCCCCTAAACTTTATTCCAATCGTCCTCCGCATCTTGATTATGACTATAGCGAGAGAATCTTTCTAGTACAGTGTTGGTCTTTTCCAATTTCCTATATATGGGCAGACCGAGGCTTTGTTGATTCTGCCCTAGTTCTGTTTTATTTTGGGCTGTAGGGGGCTTGATCATGAGCAACTAGAAAGCAAGTGGGGCAGAAGCCCGGGCCTGAATCCTTCATGACGACCGCATTCTCTCACCGAGCAGGCGATTCCATGGGTCGTCCAAACTAAGCAGTCGAATGATTTGCGGTTCCGCTAATGATCGTCAGTTGCCCTCTTGATTCCACGGTCTCTGTCAAACTAATTTCCTCCTGACTTGGGTGTAGGTCAAAACAAATCGTACGCTTCACCCCAAAGATTACCCTGCTTTCGACCATCGATCCTATCAAATCCAAGCAGACGTATTACCTTGAGCCGACAAGAATGCCGTATTTCCATTTTCCCAGGGCCCCCTTGCTACCATGTCCTGTTTCCCTACGGGAACACTCATAGTATCGTGAATCCTTATACGCTGTCCGCAGTACTTCCCGGGCCACATAACACTCCGATGAAATCCTCCTAGTTCTGCATGACAAGGATGAAAATGTGTAGGCGGGCCTGTTCCAAGGGCACCACCATCGTGCTCGAGTCCTTTGACTTTGGGACATCCTCTATATTATTGTCATTCCAACGAAGGGCGATTGCTACTTCCTCTACGGAATACATGGAATGATATACAACTACGCTTATATTCCTCATGTTGAGGCTTCATTGCTGATCACCACCTTTGACGTAGGAACATGCACCAGGACTAGTTTATCAAGATAGTTGGCCGCTGTTCCTTCGACATCGCAATGTAGCACCCGAACCGATGAAATGCTGCCAAAGTGGACGTTCTGCTCGCCTGTATCTCAGCTTTCTGGCGGTACAGACACGATGCACATAGTCCCACCTCCAGGATGACGATCGTGTACTTTTAGACCGGTACGGAAGCGGTGCTGGCGTCAAGCGGTCTATGCGGGACACTAACAGATGATTGTGATTTCTCCTCTGGGCCAAAAATTTAACCTCCTTGATATACTGTCCCTTGGACCGACGATGAGATTCCAATCGTCGGTCCGCATTCAAGCGCAGTATTTTCTACCACTTAACGAATCATTTCACCGTCTATCCCTAGATACACGTCAACAGAACGTCGTATTTTAACATCAAGAATTTGAACCAGTGAGTAGATGTCATCTGAATTCACATTGCGGGAACCGTTCCACTTCCAAATTGTACATTGCCTCAATCCGGTGAAGAACTCTTTGTGTGTGTTTCGGCAGCAACAGAAATCGGTCTTTGAGACCTTCGAGGCGCATTCTTGACGAAGAAGCTTGGTTTTTGAAATTTCGTCTTGGCTGCCCTCGACGGCGCTCTGACTTTGGGAGTCTATCTTCCAGAAACTTCAAGAGACGGCGAAGCTTCTCCACGCTTGAAAGTCCACCAATACGGGGAGAGAACTCAATGGCGACGCGGTTCATTTGGAGGAGAGATTCACGATCCTGTGAAAGACGGTGGACAGCAGCATGGCGGATGCCAGAAACCAGTCTTTGCCGTTTTCGCATGGTAACAGCGGCTTGACGGCAAGAGTTACTCCGGATTTTTCCCGATGTTCCCCCAAGAATTTGAAAAGCCTGTGTAGGCTCTAGTTCCTCTGGACACGTCCATCCAACCATGAGAGACTCCTCCAAGAGCCATTCGTGAACGAATTAAAATGCATCGAATTCGAGATGTCGCAGTATGGCTTGGAGGAAGAACATTCTGTGCCCGGAAAGGGATGCTTATCATTAGAACTCCGAGAAGTGAGTATAGACCTTGTAGGACTGTTGTTCGAGCCCGTAGATTAGTCAGCGCGCTCCTTAATTTGGAGCTTGAACTTACTGAAGTTGGTACCGACCTTCCCTCGGCAACATTCAATCAATTGTTTCACCAATCTGGGAGCAGTGCGTTAGTAACAACTGTCAAACCGGGAAGACTAGTTGGGAGTTCTTATCGCTTATTCACAGACTAAGAGAGCCTGGTCAAAGTATCTCCGGCCACCTACTGACTTACTGTAAAAGAAACAGAGCTAGTCTCAGGCCGGCTTTGTTTGTTGTTCGTTATATCATTCTGGTTCCACTGCATCGAGGCAGTTGGATGCGGTTGCACTTCACACGATTGGCCGCGGCGCGGATATCCTTGGCTGTCCAAGCTTGGTCTTTCGGCAGCTTTCGCGCCTGTACATGGAATCTTCCTTGTCGCTGGCGCCGACTTTGACGCCTTGGACGTGTCATCCTGGAAAAATTGAGAAGACGATGGGTCTCTTGAATGGGAGAGCAACTGGAATGTTAATCGGACTGGAGTTTGATAAATATGTTTTCGTGTGCCTGAGCAAATTAAGTGGTATAAATTACGACGCAAATTTTGTGATTAAGCGCTACTCGCCTCTGCTGTGATCCGGAACAAAGACCAGACAGGAAGCCGAGCGTAAGATGATTGGGTGAAGAAATGAGACTCTACTGAACGCCGTTTTCCGAGTAGAATGCACTGGCTGGACTCTCACGCCTAGTCATGATGTTCATGTACCGAAATATTGATTGAACAACCAAATCTACCGAGGGAGTTGAACCGCTGTTCTATCTCCTCACGAGTCACATGAATAGCGCTGAAGTTGTCGGAAGCCAATGGTTAAACAAACAATTCCACATCTGTGGGCAATTGCGACAGCAATACACATACATTTCACTCAATTGTCTCATATACCACACGGCCAACTACAGTTGGTGACAACTGACGCCCCAAACCTATCCCAGCGTATGCTCACAGCCATGAGTATCAAAGTCGCAACGAAGAAATACCACTTTCGAGGGTATATTAGCACAGGAAGGGCGCTCCTGTTGACTGCAACCCACATCATGCTCTCGTGAGTACTCGAGTCGACCCTGCTGCCGTTGGGTATTCGGCACGGCAGCAATATATTGAACTTGATGAACTGGGCTAGCAAATCAAATGATTGCGCCGTTCAAGAGACTATAGATTCATGAGAAATAATAGCATTGAATGACGGTAACTGGACGTATCCACTTCGGGTAGGACCTTACAGATATCTCTGTGATCATGGTCTAACTATCTGTCTTGTTCGCTGCTGCGAGCATCCAATCTGCAGGATCGCATCGATTCCAATTCCCTTTTGAGGCTCTTGACTTCTGTTCCGAGGGCCTCAATATGATCTTTGTTCTTCATACTTTGAGGGGAATTTCCTCCGTTGCGATGACTTTGTCGTTCGTCTGGCTTAACTCTGCCGCGAAGTGACCTATTGTTTGTACGTATCAGTCCTGCTAACAAGCTGTCGCGTTTGAAGTGAGCCTCCATGATTGCTACTTAACACACCTTTTTCGCCTGCTCGGCCTGCGTAATAAATTAGCAAGAGGACAGGGGTACTGATGTTGGGGCGGCAACGATAAAGGAAACTGACCAGCTAGCTATGGACTTTTCCGGCGCGTGCGCGCCGGATGACACGGATTCCTTCAACGGGCTTCCTGAAGCTGGCTCGAATCGCACTCTTTTGAGTGGTTTATCCTCAGGTCTATCTCGGCGGGGCGAAGTATGCTCACGGTTCTTGAGTATCGAGCGACGTATCTTCTGAGACGACACTGTGGGCTCCACAGAGACTCTGGCTCTGTCGGAAGCCTCAATTGACTTTTTCAAGTCCTCAAGCAGGGTGTGCATGCGGCTCTCAGTAGGCGACTTGTTCGGTGGTGTCATTTGGAAGAGGTTGTTGGGTTGGAAAAAGAAAAACGACTGACAAGAGCGATTTCGTTGAGTAAAGTTCGCAAGAAGCAGGAGATTGAGCAGGAACGGCTCAAGTTTGCGAGTAAAACCTAAGCAGTATGCGCAGTAGGAAATTGAGATTGAAGCTCGCTAGCTTGTCATTGGGAAGTTAGTGAATAGCGAGAGAAGAAGCTAGGTGTGGGAACTGTCGAAAGCTAAAGTCGGTCCCGAATGGACGGAGCCTCCGAATGGCGTTACGGTGACATCGTGCTCTAGTTTTGGTTTGCAGCTATACTCACCATCAACACTCACCATCAACACTCACCATCAACACTCACCATCAACACTCACCATCAACACTCACCATCAACACTCACCATCAACACTCACCATCAACACTCACCATCAACACTCACCATCAACACTGACCATCAACACTCACCATCAATACTCACCATCATCCAACATCCCGCAAACAATTTTTTTGAATACCTGCTACCGCCACGTAGATACACCACCCTCATTCACCGCAATGTGAACACGGCGAACCACGCATAGCAGGTGTTTCAACCCTCATGGAACGGCGGCCTTGAAGTATCACCTCGAACCAGAGCGTTCTCTTGGCCGAAATCTTCTTTCTCGGTGAAGGATCTGCACCCCTGGCGCCTACGCACAACGTAGCTGCCCCCCATAAAAGCAGCCTCCTCCCCCGACCCAACTTTCTTCTTCACACACCGCGGTCACGGTGTGTCCCCTCTGGTCTGCCGGCCAGAGGCTTCCGTGACGACGGCTGTTGCTGGCCTGAGCTCAGCAACGTAGGGACGGTGCTCCGCAGGGGCGCTGCGTTACCAAGTTAGCAGGGGACGCTGTGATGACAAGTGAGACCCGCAGGAGACCGCTGCGTTAACAAGTTCTCTGCAGGAGACCGCTGCATTACCAAGTTCTCCGCAGCCTAGGTCCTGTGTCAACAAAGCGCCTCGCAGGGACATCTGCGACACCAAGAGTCTCCGCAGGGACATCTGCGACAACAAGAGTCTCCGCAGGGACATCTGCGAAACCAAGAGTCTCCGCAGGGACATCTGCGAAACCAAGAGTCTCCGCAGGGACATCTGCGACACCAAGAGTCTCCGCAGGGACATCTGCGACACCAAGAGTCTCCGCAGGGACATCTGCGACACCAAGAGTCTCCGCAGGGACATCTGCGAAACCAAGAGTCTCCGCAGGGGCATCTGCGACAACAAGTTCCCCTAGCCCGTGCAGGTACCTCTTCGCGGTGATAGGGACCAGTATTCGAGTATTCAAGAGTACTCGAAGAAGCAAAGATCTGCGCAACATCTTGATGATGCATTTCGTATCCCGAAGTATCATCATCGGAGAGATAGAGTGAGCACTAGATAGATGCCTATCAATCAGCAGAATCGTAAATTCACGACTAAATCTTCTTCACTATCAAGCGCCGTATTCCCAACCCTCCTGCCTTGATAGTTTACTGTATGCTAGTCCATCCGCAGTAATAGACTGCATCTGCCACCAGAGCGGAGAGCAAATAGAGACTTGAGTGTTTGGGTGCATCGCGGATGTGTTGATGAGCGTTGATGAGCGTTGGTGAGCGTTGGTGAGCGTTGATGAACGTTGATGAACGTTGATGAGCGTTGATGAACGTTGATAAACGTTGACGAAGGTGTTTATGAGCGTTGATGAACATTGATGAACGTTGATGAGCGTTGATGAACGTTGATAAACGTTGATAAACGTTGACGAAGGCGTTTATGAGCGTTGATGAACATTGATGAACGTTGACGAGGTTGTTGATGTGGCATACGGCCGGGCGGTGAAGGTGAGTGGACAACGTCTCACGGCCTTAGCGCGAGCCCTTTCTTGCCATCTAACCCACATGACAGAGATATCGGTTTCATTGTTTCAATTCGCCTCATTTCTTGCCCCCAACTGATCACTCGGTGAAGTTGGCATACGGTTTTCATTTAGATTGAGCTGGTCGAATGCAAACACTGAACATTTCTCGATTCACCTAAAACAGGGCTCAAGGTCAGACCCACCAGGTGTAGAAGCATTTGATGAGGAGACGCTCCAAATATCATTTGTTGTCTCAACTGAACATCGTGATGCGATAGACTGCTCCTTGCGTAGTCAAGTTTATCGCTTTGGTCGGCGAATGAAGTTACTCAATCCTACTCTACTTCAGAATGCCTACATCCCAGAACAATCGCGATAGTCAAATTGGATTCGCAACAAAGACAACCAAATTATTGAGGGGTTTGGCTCAAGAACATCCGATCGTCTCCTTCATATGGGAGTTGTCGTACCCTTGTGAGTAATTCCTGCCAACAACTACGATTTATATTGTGAGCCCATCGCCCATGTAGTAACCACAATGCACTCAAATTGGCGGTCACTGCTTTTTGGGCGTAGTACCCCTGTCCATGCGATCAAGCATGCTCTACTGCCGAGGGAACACGTTTGCAGCCGGATCGGGGTCCAGCCAGCGCCATCTTGACCAGATCTGGTAAATAACTCCGCCATCATTGATGACATACTTTCGTGAGGAGAGATCATCGCAATTGGTACTTTACTTGACTTGTAATCGCAGCAGACATGCGCTTAAACCATTCCTCTAAAGGCACACATGGCATGAGCGCCGATCAGGCGTAGGAAATCTCAGTATAGGTTGTCGTAGATAGTCAAAGAGATCGCACAGCAGCATGACTCTGGGTGGTTTTGTTAGGGACGTCAATGCCACCTTCAGTGAATCTGTCCGAAAACACACACACACAATTTATTAACGCCCGGCGGCTGAACCGAAAGGGCAACTATCACTGATCTAACAATACATGCCTTAGCTAATGCTGTGTCTCCTTGGAGCCCATACAAGATCCTTTCATGTATGTCATCTCGGATGTTAATATCTTAGCGGGACCTTGTCAAATAGTGTTTAGTTAGTAGACTTGCTTGAAGGCGTTCCTCCTCTGTCCGAACAGTGATATACCAAATGCCGTTCAAAGCGCATTGTCTGACAAATAATTGATGCTCAAGGACAGTCGACGTAGGGGACGTAGAGAATGTGGCCATTCCTAGCAAGAGCTGCTTGCGCACGACCTGTTAGAAAACGACCTCAATGGAAAGAACACAAGTGGTCAGCTTGACTAACCTGCAGCTCAGCGACACCCAGGGTAAATGGCCATTGCACACCCATCAAATCTACCAAGCATCTGTCCAAGACACCACAGCATTTCTGACAGTGCCCTTGATGCAGCGTCGTGTATGTTCAGTTTATTCCTTTTCGCTCGTTCGTTTCCGTTTGTTACACACACACACACACACACAATTCATTAACGCCCGGCGGCTGAACCGAAAGGGCAACTATCACTGATCTAAATATACATGCTTTAGCTAATACTGTGCCTCCTTGGAGCCCATACCAGATTTCTTTCAGTTTATGTCATCTCGGCTTTCAATCTCACAGCTGGTCCCTGTGGGTTAGTATCGTTTAGTAAACTAGCTTGAAGACGCTTCTTCAAGTGTTCAACATCTCATCCTCGGCAGTTGAAGCGCGTCTACCGTCTGTCACAAGGTGTTGGGGGTTAGTAAGAAGAGCTATTTTATCACTTCGTCGGCAAGGTCAAGTGGCGTCCAGTCGGCCCGTGGCGATGGCAAACCGTATCGAGGCTCGCACTGCTTCCAAATCGGGCGTCCAGTCCTGGTCATCGGAGGGTGACTTTCCACCCAGAAAGAAGGACATGTTACATCGATGAGTGTGGGTACATTGCAGCATTTGCGTCCGGTGTGCGGTCCACTTCCGACATCGAAACAGGAAATGGTCCACGGCCTCTCTTGCCTGTCCACATGCACATTGATCTGTCTCTCCGTTTGTTACAGGGCATTTCGAAAACAGTTTACCCCCAGACACACCCTTTTTCTTTTCCCAGAGACCCACAAGGACGTCTAGTCCGGATCGCTGGGTTTCAGATTCCCCGGCAGCCAATAATACGGTGTTACGCCTCAAGGAAGGTACCTCAGCTAGCCAAATTTAGATTAGCGCATTCTGAGTGGGGCGCTGGGAAAGAAAGCGTGTGTGTCTGGGGGGAAACTGTTTTCGAAATCCTCTGTAGGTTTCACCTGCTTGAATACGTCCAATGGCTCAGCAAGGCGGAGTACGATCAGGTAAAACAGTGTCGGTCGGTGATTCTTTAGCTCGTGGCTCTTGAGTCGGCTCGGCTGTGACTCGGGACTAGATGATCTCCTTTTCTCGATTCGTAGCTGATATGGTAATGTTAATCTGAGGGCTCGATATGACGGGGCGTTTGCCTCACTTCTACTTGCACACAGACTTGGACTAACAATCTGGCCGTCTGCGAATGTATGTCTCACCTGCCATCAAGCCAGAAAAATCAACCAGCGCTCCCCGGGTTTTTCAGATTTCCAGGCATCGAAAGATACGAGAAGTCAACCGAGGACAATGAGGACCACCCAATGGACGCCATGATTTTAACCCACAAGAAACTGTTCTCTCGGATACCGAGACGCACGGTGGTACAAGCCCATTGTGGCTTGGACTCTGTACCAGGTAGACATATCAGCACATGACTGATGCACAGAGTCGACTGAGAGAATGGCCGAGACGATCTGAACATTACTTTGGCTCATCATCGATGCCACCAGTAGTTATGTGGAAATGATAGACAGCATGCGATCGCATCGGTATAGGGGAGCTCAAGCAGAGAAGACATTTGCTCGCTTCGCATTCTACTGAGTGACGGGAATATGAGGGGCCTCCTGTTGTACGTCCGAGTCAGCAAGGCTTACCACTTGGACGAGTTGTTATGACTCACCTGTTCATAGATGTTCGCTTGAGACAAGACGATCAATTAGCTTCGTGGCCATATCTTACCGACGAGATCACTTACAATTGTCTTCATCAATGCAGTCACCATTCATGCCAATTGACATGATGTTGTATCCAGTTCGTCGCACTCTCCGGCTGTCGCTTCGGATAAGCCGCGCTCGGTGCACTGGGCAAATTCTGAGCCTCAAGCGCACGTGACGAACCCACCTGTGACAAGGAATTGTACAGTCGTAATGGGACAAGACCTCGCGATGAGTACGGCGAGAGGTTCATACGCCCCGCCGTTCACGGTGTGAGGGCGGTGAGGTTGAGGCGGAAGACGCGATGGATCACGCGTCGTAGTGACGCCTTGGTCTTATCTCTGATGCGGCGATAGAACTCCCAACAGCGATGTTTCACATTGGGGATGGGCTGCTCCTAATTCCAATAGCATGAAAATCAGCAGTGTTCGTGTTTTGGAGCACGAAAATTTGCGCGAACAACTGATATAGCACAGCAGAGGGCGCGACAAATCACTCACACTACCAGGATGAATGGACTTCCTTGCAGTCAAGCTCGCAATCGAATGTCCATACCTGTTATTGGTATTACTCCACCTAAGGTATGCTGGCTAGTCTTAAGCGACGGGACCAGGAAAGATGTGTAGGCCATGGCTTGTGCAGAGAACTAACAGGAGTGCGGTAGCCTCGGGGGCACTCTAATGCGATGTCCTTGGTTCACTGTCATTCATTAGCTTTCAGATCGGCGAGATAGTGCATGACTCACATGTTCTAGTGGCCAAAACTAGGGACGAAGAGACGGCAAAAAGCTATGGCCCTTGCGCTCGTGCCTTGTTGTCGAATTTCCTCGGTTATATTTAAATCGCATCGACTTCAGGATCAGTAGAATCCAGACAAGTCAGGCTAAGATTCACATAACTGCGACGCGGGTATTCGCGCTCTCTTGAGAATCATACCTGTATCTCTCACAAGCACTGTCTGGCTTGCTAATCCACGATGTATTCAATGAATGTCAGTACAGTGGCAATTTCAGTATGGGATCAATGGGGAAGTACTTCTCAAGTGGCTCAGACACAAGCCCTCTCGAATTTGCAGAGTCAGGAGAATAAATTGTAGAGCAAATTGCCGGGGTAGAGGACGTATTTATAGGCTTATCGGCTTCTGTGACTTACAAGCTTGGTATCTATCCTAATTGAGGTCCATTGAAACTCATGTTTTCTTTTTGCCGCAATATTTGCAGCGACATCCTTGATGCCTTAAGATGCTCAGCGAGAGAGACGAGTAAAAGAGGTGTTGAGAAAAAGGATGCTGAGTTGGTCAAGAAACGTTGGCTGACTGTTGAATCTTTCACGGCTCTCTAAAATTCAGGCACTGAGTACTATTCAATCCGCAATGGCAGGCTCATGTTTCTTGTTCTGATACCTCACCTGTGAGTGACTCAACGTTGAATTACCGAAAAGCGCCTACAATTTCGTCCCGAGAAGTATGTATTTCTTTTTCTTAACCTCGCTTTAGTGTGGTGTTAGTTGTGTAAAGCTATGAGTCTGTCCGTCTAGACTGCAGAACGCGAGGTCGTTCGACCCGTCAACCCTTTGAAGCTTGGCCACGCGTTGTCAACACTCAATTTCCGAACTTGCGACCATGAAGACACGCCTAATTTTTTTTTTTTTTTTTTTTTTGGTTTTGTTATCTTTTTCAACTTCTTTTTTTTGTGACTATAAGTTCTACAATATTCCATTTGTCGGATTTCTGAGGCGTTCAACGAAACGGAAATGTCTGGTTGAAATACATATCCTCAACAATTTTGAAATGTCTGACTATGAGGGTTCTCTTGGCAAGAAGTGTATGTCAATGAACGTGAGGTGTTTTAATTCTCACTCTCTGAAGAGGTACTTTTACAGCTATTTCTAGTAGTAAAATACAATAAGCGAGAGTGCGATGTAACTGCAAGAGTTCCATGGTATAGAGCATCCAATGAGCCCTACATGGCCATTGCGCATCAATTCAGAGACGTTGAGGCCTCAGGTTTGGTGAGCCAATATCTCAACAAAAAGGTGCTACGCTGATTGACTTTCATGGTGAAAGTGAGAATGAGTAACCACCTACGTCTGCTAGTCTATAGAATCCTCTAAGAATTGATGGACATGGATTGCCCCGACACTCGACTCTTCCCTACGATCAAGATGGATGCCCCTAACAGCACGTCAGACCAGGAAGCAGAAGGAGATCAACAGCCTAGTGCATTGCCCATCGTTTGTGAAAAAGACAATTCGCAGGAAACTTCCGATCATGCACCAATGGTAAGTGGAACGACTCAGCTTCGAATGCTCTTGCTGACCATTACAGCTCTCCCCTCGCAACAGGAAGCAGAAATAAGACATACGTGGGCGATCGAGCCTTTTCGACCTATTTTAAAAGTGCTAGAAGACCTCGAACGCGACGATCCCAAATTCGCCTTTCCCGCGGCTCGACTTGTCGGGCTCTATCGACGCCTATGGGAGTCGTGCGTGTCCAAACACATTGATGGCCAGAAGCTAGAGCAGAGCAATCGTATCTTGAAGGAGGCTAGCAGACACCTGACTAAAGAGAGGGACGGACTTCAGCTGCGCCACGACAAGCAGCTGTCTCGGCTGCGCTTTTTCGAGCAGGTACTGGAATCCTCTCGCGGTCGACTGACTCGCGTACTCGATGACTGGAACCACCCGTCCAGACTCAATCTGGCAGGGCTGCCAGACATGGCAAGAGAAGGTTGAAGGATTGTATATTCTTAATTATCCTATTTCTTTTACAGTGTGGAAAGTACCCAACGATGCATCCAACGATGTCGTAATGAAGAGAATTACCGCATGGAAAGCACATTATATCTTTTCAAGAATTCATATTGTAACTTTGTGGAATGTGTCTGCGAATAATGCCGCATGTCCTAGTGTCGCTTTTATTAACCCAATATATTATAAACAACAAACCACGGATCCAGCGACAATGTGGGCAGTGTAGCTAGCGGAGAAAGTGTCGATTAACTCGGCCGTCCCGCATTGCATCACGACAGCTACCGGAAGTAGATGTCGCCAGCTCGTACAGACCACCAAACCTTCTCCCCCGAGACCGCTTCAACAATCTTTGTGGAGTGTTGGCGTCTTCCATTCTGCTTCGAATGGCCCTCTGGATGCAATCGTTCCTTGTTAGATCCAGGGATTTTGTCAAACTGAAGATTTTCAGTCTGGGATTGACCACTAGTGCATCAACAATCGAGGAATGCCCGCCCTTGACCGCCAACATCAATGGATCCTCAGAACATTGATTCCTGAGGTTCACATCAATCCGATGATGGCTTAGTAGTGCCCGACCATCTCCAAGTCACCACCACCGGCGGCATTGCAGAGAGCAGTGTCGTGAGTTGTGATCGTGCTTTCATTGATGTTCAGACGTGCGTCTTGTTGCACTAAAAGTCGTATCACATCGAGATGGCCATGTGCAACGGCTCGACAAATGGGCGGATCTATTACATCCCTTCCATTGATCTCCACGCCCGCCATATTCAGTAGACAAGCAACCGTGTTCATGCGTCCGTGATATGCGGCCACGGAGAATGGAGAGTGGCCTCCAACACAGAGATTCAGACTGATCCCTGGCACCGCCAGCAGCCGTCGTAGGAGCACGGTATCCAACCTGGCCGCGGCGTGGTGGAGAGATGTAGACAGCGTCTCGAAACTCCCGCGGCCTCCAACAAAATTGACGTTGATGTCTTTCTCAGCCAACAGCCTTTCGGTTATCTCGTCGTATGACAAGTAAGTCGACAGCCAAAGTGGCGTATTGCCATTTATGTCTTTGCAGTTCACGTTGGCACGGGGGTGACTTAGGAGCAAATTGACCATTTCTAGGCGATCGCTTTGAATGGCGAGATGGAGCGGCGTGTAGCCATTCCGGTTCTGGATGTCCAAATTCAGGCCCTTTTGTCCGAGAAGCCGTTTGACAACATCTACCGACCCATAGGATACTGCATGGTGAAGAGGTAGCTCAGCCTCCTGTGATGATTGGGTACCAAGAAACACCTCGGCCATCGGATCGTTTGAAAAAATCATTTCCATCACGGGTCTATTGAAGCGACATGCCCAGTCCCATGGCGAGTGGCCCGAATCGTCCTGTAGATCAAGGTCGCTGCCAATAGAAAGTAGTAGATGCACGAACCCTATTCTGCCTGCGAAGACTGCTAGGTGGAGCGCCGTTCGGCCGTGTTTGTGCTTGATGTCCACCTGGACGTTGGGTTGATTTAAGACACTTTTGACGGCGGAAAGATTTCCGTAGCGGACGGCATACCACAGGGCGCTCTCCCGCGCTTGATTTTGAATGTTGATGTCTAGGTCTCCACGACTGAGCAAGAGGTCCCGCACAGCAGCGGAAGAGTATTTGAGCGCCCTCATAAAAGGAGTTTTGCCTCGGTAAAATGCATTGACGTTGGCGTTGCGCTGGAGCAAAGCCTCCGCAAGACCGATGTTGTCGTATTTCACGGCCAAGTGCAACAGATTGCTGTTCTGAAATTTGATGTTGTATTTCCAGATGCTGGGCTGCAGTTTAAAATCAAAGTCTTTGCACGATTTTGCGAGGGCAAATAATGCACTACCGTCCAAACACGACACAATCCACAGCAAAAGCTCGTTGGGCAGGTCCCTGATGTTTGGCTGTAATGTATTAGCTCATCGGTAAACTCCGTAAGAACGAATTGAACAGACCATGATGGGACAGCGGATTGAGCTAACGAAATGTAGATGGGGGTGAGGTGAGAGTTGTGAAAGTAGGATATGGGAGGCCTTTATATACTCACCTCAGTCAAATTCCATGGTCAGCTATGAGTGTAGTCTGTCAGTCCGCTGAGAGGTGCGTAGCAATCACAAAGGGTTAACAACAATGCTCAGGCGGAGTTGTAGAATCTCTGGAGTCTAGCTCCTGGGAACGCCAAAACTGTTCCTGGTAGTGTGTCGATGGCCTGGGAACTGAATCTATCTCTACGTACCCACATCTTGCATCTAGCGTCATAAGAATAAATCACAACCTATCATGCACTTCGAAATTCTATAGGCAACCCAGAATTTAACCCGGCATTTGTCGACTTTGCTGCTCACCGCAGTAGTCAGTCTGTTCGCTAATGCGTGGTCACCGCGATGGATAGTCAAAAGTGCAGCTGATTGCAGCAGTGGTCTGGAATGATATCCCTTCATGCAGGCCACTGACCGGCTGTATACGGCGCATACTGCGTGTGAATGCATTCTTCAACGTACCGACTGTTTCAAGGAAGCGTTCCATGCCAGCCACGCAGCCATGTAGGTAAGGAGCCCACGGCGATGGCATATAAAGCTGGCGAGAGAACGCCGCAGTGATTGCGCAACACCACCACAGTCCGAAGCATTTTTGACGACTACCTCAATAACTACCATGCTGCCTTGGAATCCGTTTCTTGTTTGTGAGATAGAGGTCAGCCCCAATGGCGGTCCTGGCTCTTGTTGCGGGACGACGAAAAAAGGCGAGCCGTGCAAAAACTCGATCAAAGTTGAAGACACCAAGATCGGCCATCAAAAGTTGACCACTCTCGCCAGAGAGCCATTTGACTTGTCATCGTTGCAGTCGAAGCTCTGTGACGTCGCCAGAGACTTCCTCTGTGCGAGATGGCACCGGCAACGGCAGGCCGACCAAGTTGGCCAGCAGTGGTATGAAGCCGCCGTCCGCAACCAGGCGCGAGTACCACATGGCTCCAGAATGGCTTCTCCGTCAGTCATTATACACCGGAGCCAGCGTCAGACATCGTCAGCCTCCAGGCGACGCCCTGCATCAGACAACACCCGGTCATCACCACCACCAGTGCCCCTGTCAACCAACCCCGAGCCAGTGCAGCCATTCAATCCATTTGTGACTTCTGCAACGCTGCGGACGAACAATGTTCCATGGCGCGTTTCGCCGACCCGACCAGCCATCCTCTCATCGGCAACTAATATCCGGGCTGGTTTCCAAGAATTGACGCTCCAGAGTCTCACCTCGAGTGAAGAGGTCGACAGCGTCCACGTCGACAGCATCTACTGTGTGTTCTGCCAGACTGAGGATGAAGACCATGCGGACGAGAGCGTGATCTTGCACTGCGGTCAGTGCACATCGCTCTGTCATCTGTCATGCGCCGAAGAATGGTTGGAAAAGCGAGATACAGGGTTTGGCACGTCATGCTGTGTGTGGTAAGTGTGGATGACCTTATTTCTGAGACGACCAAGATACTGATGACCGCAGCCGAAACGAAGGAGCCCTAGATGCCATCATTCGCCCCTTACGAATCCCCTCGTCGGATGCGGAAACACATTCCGTCCTCGCAGCAAGTGAATCATCTCCCGATGGTGGGCCCCGTCGCTCAGCCAGACTAGCAGGAATTTATCTACCGCGACAACCTTCCACCGCTGCATCGCTTCGCCGATCGGCACGACTCAATTCCACTCAGCGTAGGTGATCACAGGTTACAGCCGAGTTTGACGGAAAATGCGAAAAGCGAGTGAATCACACTTGAGTGCACGTGACCGACACTCGGCATCGTGATCAGCAACTGTGGTTGTAGCATTGATATAGATTTTTGGAGCAAGCTTAGCAAGAAATGAGATCCTGATTGTAAAAATCCAGAGTACAAGGCGACAGTTCATTTTTGCAAGTGCTGGGCACCACTTGACCTTAGCCAAAGCTACTGGCTGCTTCACTTATTTTGACAATGACATAGCACTGAATGTGCTGTAGATGAAGTCTCTTCTCTCATCTAACCTAACAGCGATGACCAAAGAGACACGAATTCATCTCAGTGGAGCCGCGCCGCATAAGGCGGAGATTGTTGGCAGAAAACACCACAGGTTTGTGCGAGAGTGACAAACTCTTGTGCTTGTTAACTTGACTCTGGGGAATCAAAATGTTGACCCGGGGGAACCTCAAATCATTTCTGGGAGCTGTTTATCCCCTAGGAAATGCTGTTTAGCTCCTGGAGTTATTTCTAATCTCTAGGAAAGCGAGGTCTACCCCTGGGATCTTCACTTAGGTTCCTGACTGAATACGAAACTGGCTCTGGGAATACATCGACCAGATCTGGGAACTGTGGAGCCCCTGGGAGCTTACTTTAGGGCCCCAGAGTCACTATCTTGCCTTCCGAGATCGCTGAAAGCCCTCACAAAACACCTTCACCGGACCTGCGCAAAATCCTGCGTCATTCGGTCACTCCTAGAAGGCCAAATTATAGCCCCAGGAATCAAAAAAATCGTCAACAGGAACGCGGCTTTGATTCCCCGAGGTGGGGATACCAGACCCCAGAAGCCACATCGGGTTTCCTGGGGGCTACGTGGCTCCTAGAGGATGTTTCTTTGCTCCCAGAAACGTCTCAGAGGCTTCCGGGAGCAAGAGAACTCCCAGGGTCAAGAGATAAGTTCCTAGCACCAATGAAACCATCTACAGGGGCGTGACCTGTTTCTTAATGGTGATGAAGAAAATGTGCATGTTTGTATCTGGATACCGCTATGGATATCTAGTTGCTGGTTATACGGACAGAGACAGAAAGTGTGCATAAAACATGGAAAGTTTTATCTAAGTTCCGGCGTTGAAGGCCATATAAAAATGATTTCGGACCAAAGTACCCCTAGAGAGAATAATTTTTCGCTTTATTCGGGAGGCAGAACTCCAATGGGATGACGCCTGTTTGAGCACTACTTTACGTGCGGGTGAGAAGTCGAACACCACTGCAGGGAGTTGCATACAACCCAACCCCAACTTGCAATCTCAAGCACGGTTGCTCCATCGACATAGGTTCTTACTCCCAACAGGGCGATCTGTTGTATGTGATTCCTCGGTCCAAGTGATAAGAAAGGAAATTGAAAGACTAAACAATGCGCTAGGACAAGCAGGCAATCGCTCCAAGCAAACCATGCGAATTCGGAAATGATTCTGGCAGATTCTCAAGGTAACAAGATACCTCTTGAGCCTGTCATTGGTATTTGCATTACCCGTGCTCCCGTGATTGGCGAGCTGTTTGTCGTCGAGCTCGAAGACCGTCGGAAAACTCAAGAAGCGTCATATTATATGTATGTTCAATCCCTGGGACGACAATATAACGCACAAACTAACCTGCAACATCAAAGGGCATATTCAATCACCATGGCCCAAATTTCCGAAAATGGGAAGTCCCTTATTTGCTTTTCGTCGGATTGGGACAAGGTCTCGAATATTATCATATCGATGGAAGTCTTCAAGAGAAGCACCCAAATTGGAAAGCAAAGCATAGCTACAGCACAAGCTATTACCCCTCTCCCAACTGAACCTAAAGGACAAAATGCAGAATCAAATCACAACCTATGAATCAGCATAAATCTATCAGAACACCCATCCAGTCTAACTCAATGCATTGCTGTCCACGTCTCTGTCTAATTTGCCCTCAATACATATAATGTTCAGAAAGGAAATGAAACCAGACATTGAAAAACATAAATAATAGAAAGCCAAAAATTCCATGCACCTGCAAAGTAGTGAAGGGTATGTTTGGTACATCCCGAGAGTTGCACTTGTTCTTCATATTTCCTCAATCCGCGAAACAATCAGAAGAAGGTGCGGTCTGGGAGGTAGCCAAGGATGACTCCGACAGTGATGACGAAGACCTCGGTGTCGTCAAAGCGGAGGACGCCTTGGTGGAAGATCCCGAGTCAGAAGCAATACATCGGCTGCCATGCTTGAGTCCGTTGTCTAATGTACATGACGACATTTCTCCCTGGTGATTGGAGAAGGTGACCACCCCCGTATCCTTCACCTGAATCCATGCAGCTGACGAATTGTCTTCCGTGCCACAAGCCTCCACCCCGTGCACAGGGTAGCGATGGGTACGGTCTCCGACTTCGTTCACCGCTGCGAGTTTGTTAGTAACTCTTTTTGCTGACTCTTATGCCAGAAGTCCACTTACTTGAGCATTTTTCTCCCTCAAGCTGGCCAAAGAATGCTGAAGATCCTGTGCAGCCATGGTTGTCATAGGACCATATCGCGCATTGACCATCAATATCAATGATCTCAAGGGTGCCACCGAGAGATCCGCTTGCATAGGCACTAGCGAGAATCATGATGATGGAGAAACGCATTTTCCTTGTCTTCTGAGGAATTATAGGAGCTTAAAATTCGAAAATATATTGTGTGTTGCGTCTCGTGTACTGTATTTCTTAACCGATTGATTTGGCGTTGTGTGTAGTCGAGCAAAACGAGGAAGGATGACAGAGGCTTTTATAGAATTACCGAGATTTCTGAGAGCCTTCAGATCGCCTGTAGGGGGCACATATTGAATTAAAAATGTCAGTCGGCTGACCAAAGTTGAGGTGCATGGGAGATTAACACTTTGGCAAGTATGGTCGGTTATTGAGGCTCACTATGCGGTCAGGAATCGGTTAGATCAGTTTAGGCCAGCTAAGACAACTTGATGCTTGCACAATAACCCTTGACGTATCTAGGGCTAGAACATGCGGGCGACCTTTTCAGAACTGATGAGCTCCGGAGTTCTGAGGTACTTCCTTTCAACATCTCACCAGATTACACCTTACAACCCGGCCGAAGGAAAATGGCTTGTTACAGCTTTATGGCGTGTCGTCGTGGCTGAAGAAGTGAGGACTGGATATGCACTTGGACACTTGTGGCGTAGCACGCCATTATCGAAGTGATGTGCCGCGTCTACGATAACGCGGGGCGCGAAATGCACAACCATAGATTTCGACCTTGGTCTTTGTCCATTCTGATAGAGCTATGCTATTCATAACCGAGGACCCATGTATCCAATTACGAGGTGTATCAGGCCGCGTGTGTGGTCGGCGGTCTTGTTCCGGAAGTCGGCCCAGCCTTGGTCCCCACAACACGCTGTGTTGAACGATCCAATTCATGTTTCTGAGGCAATACAACACGGTGCGGGTGAGTTGCCTCTGGCTTTTTGTTAGCCTTTTCGTCTCTTCAACCCAACAGTCCGCTGCATACTGTATGTTGCGGCCGGCAGCCGCACTTTGTCGAGGCCATGAAACACATACGGATACAACAGAATGCCCTTGAACTTTACTCCTGTGCTTCCAAGTAGCATCATGCATCACTAAAATGAAATAGAACCCGCCAAAAAGCACATGGATAGCAGAAAGCATATTCATATTTTATACTTTGGGAGACATGGGACAACCTCACCCACCATTACTATATATCCTATGATCCCCCAGCTTGGTCATGGGCTCTCGCGACCCTGACCTTTGGCTTTCTCGAAGTGTCTAAAGACCATGTCCTCTCAATCCACCACAACCATGGATGGTGAATTCAAGCGCCTCAAAAATATCCAGATGAATGCGCTGGACGAGAACATCATGGCTTTCCTCGAAGCAACTCAGAAGTCGGTCCAATCCCGGGGCATATGCAACCCAAGGGGCCCTTTCAAGAGGTCTCTGATTCATTACGCCGCTATGGGGGACTGTACTGAGCTTCTTTTACGACTTCTGGATATTGGTGCGCCAATTGACGATCGCGATCAAAACAAACGTACCCCTCTTTCCTGGGCTGCTGAGTATGGCTCTTACAACGCAACGAGAATTCTGGTGGAAAATGGAGCCCAAGTCAATGCTCTCGACGATATGTACGGGACACCATTGTCGTGGCTGGAACACGCCGGGCGTCCTGATTGCAAAGGCCTCCCATTTACCAAAGCATATCTCAAAAAGAATGGGGCAACCATGAAAGGTGCCAAACGGGCCTGGATTTTGCAAAAGCTTGGGCTTCCCTGAGTGTCGTGTCTACGGGGGAATCTTCCAGCACCTTCCCAACTTAGGTTTCGTCCATAGTTTGCCTGTTGTGTTTCTGAAGGCTGTGATTCTTCGTTACTAAAGGAGTCTATGGATTCTTATCCCTTTTTCTTACACAGAGTTACGTCCCCAAGACAAACGTTTGTCAGCGGCAGCCACCTATAACCCATGTTCCTGTACTAGTCAAAACCTCTGTTAATATCGGAATAGAAAGTAAGATTCATCCCAGCTTGGTTGAACGTTGGGATGGTAATAATGCACTATTCGTTTGTGGTACAATCTTGCCCGAGTGCAGACGATACAGGATCACTGGGCCTCGCGTACGCTAACAACCTCATCTAGTAATGCCATAGTTGGGTTGCTGTAGAATCTTACCACGATGCTACTTTGCCAGCGAAGGTAATCACACTAGGATATTAAAGCGAGAGGCTTGCTGCTGACAGAACCGCCGCACCATTAAACGGAGGAATGACGTAGGAGTAGCAGAGACAGACATAGATTAGGCAACTCTGGAAACTCTTATCATTCTCTCATCTAGTGTCTTTATACTTGTTGGTATCACCAGCTAGGTACCGTGTACGCAGTTAAGTGAACAGTGTTCATGCTCCTAAAGCGAAAGTTGATTGATTCATGTATATCCTTCTTCTGTCTCTGTCTCCTCTCTTTCCAACTGTCCCTGAATCCGTCTCAGCGCCAGAGCCGCAGCTTAGCGCAAGATTACATACACCAAGCAAAAAAATGTGATCTATCAGTCGCTAGCGGTAAGTTACCGCTTGCGTGTTCTGACAGAAGGATATATCCCGACAATACTTGCACAAGCAAAGGTCAACACGTTTTGCCGGTAGTTCCATCAGCTTGATTGTTGGCGGCCTCAACAGGTTATCTTGCTCTCTTAATCCATCTGTACTGTACTAATATTGATGCTCAGCTAAAGCCTGAAATGGATAGCCAGAATTCGTCCAGCCAACGATCATTTTGATGACCAAAAGCTCCATACTTTGAACGGACGACAGTCTGACTACACTCGACCGCAGCAGCAAGACATATAATGGCACTTATATCAATTATTTGGAGATTAATAAGGAACGCTGATTATCCTTAAACTGATTTGTCACTTCCACTGTATTTAGCACTGACAATATAATATAAAGCGTCCACTGATCTGTTTGAGATAGCCGCGTTTTGTCGCGTGTCAGTAGTAAGATGTAATTGAGATCTCATGATATTATGTATTCTGCTTTCAAGTTGTAACACTTGCTCATTTTTGCATTAAGGTACTGCTACGTATTTTGATGAGCCCATGATGGAGAGAAGCGTCAGCTAATCGCCACCACATCTCTCTCAGAACACGCAACAAGACTGGCAGTGCTAAAAGTGACAATTGTAACGTTGACTGTCTTGCATACGCGCTTTCCACAGGATCTGTTGATATGACGTTTTCCCCTTCCCATGGGCGCGGCTTATTATAAATCAGCGACAATGAATTTGTAATGCGAGTATCATTCTTGCAGGATAGGCAGGGTGAATTCCAACAAACAAACACCGGAGAAGAATGATGAGACACCCTGCTAGATCACTGTCATTCTGCCTGAGAATCTTCTTCGAACGCTATTGATGAGCCGCGTGACAGGCAGGGGCAGGAATGAGTTCTCATCGCCTTCATCCGCCATATCCTGGCCCAGGTCATCCGTAGGTGCGCTTTCCAGAATCACTGTGTCTGCCTCGCTGTTTTCGTCGTCCTCTGGGCGCTCGTCAATACTCGCGTCAGCTGGGCTCCACTCATCCTCGCTGATCGGTTCAGGCCTTTCTGCCTCTGTTTCGAACTCCTCCCATTCTTCGTTACTTTCCTTGTTACGTTCTAGCCGGCTCATCAATTGCTTCCCTCTTTCAGATTCCTCCGAGTACGCATACATCACTAGGTCTTGCATGGCCGACTCATCTAAATATTCCCCATGCGCATAGCAGATTTTTTGTGCAACTGTGAAAAGTCGCTCTGTGCCAGCACCTGTAGCCGGAATGGAGAGTAGATCTCGAGCCAGTCGAGTGAGAACAGGCCATTTGTGTTGATGGTCTTTCCAGTAAGCGCATGGCGAGATATTGACAACTCCTGTTGTGTGTCAGTAGTCAACAGAAAACATAGTGAGTAGTTATTCAGACCTTCGCGGAGATATTGATCAACTTCATCTTGCCCACTCCTTGAACTACCAGCCAGACCAGCTAGTGGATGCAGAAGCCGGTCGAGCCCCAGAAGCTGCGGAGAGCAAGACAGTCCATTCACACATGACAAGCTCGTGGGCATTTGCGGCCGATACTGTAGGTGAAAGATCCTGAGATATTCAATGTAGCGCTCGGAATGGCCCAAGCCTTGCCATGACGAGGCGCCATCGAATGCGGACACTTTATATTGGGGCGCAACAAAAGTTCCAGTGCCATACATGACCCCAAAGTCTTGAAATGTCTTTTCGTAGACTTCTCCAAGTTCCATCTTCATGACAAGCGACGCCTCAAGTAGTGTTCGCTTCCATGGAGCTGATTTTCTTCTCAATATTTCAGCTGACTGGTCGATATGCGTCATTAGTATCTTGAACACGAAACAGACTTTGTGGACTGTCGCCTCTTTCGAGGCCAGGAGGGCTGTAGTGAACTGGATGAATGGCATTGTCAGCTGCAGGACGTAGTCAACCTTGCGCCAGTCCATATTCGTCAATTTGTACCGTAAATTCCCCCTTTCCTGGCAGTACTGGTCGATAAATCTTCGCAATCTGCTGGCTCGCTTCAACATCAAAAACACCGAGTTCCAGCGGGCGTTTGCATCGTCCAACGGCAAGAGCCGAATCCCTGGGGGCTGAAGACACAAGAATTCATCGCGCTTCCCGGGGGTCTCGTTGACAAACTTTGCAAACGATCGAATCTGCAAGACACAAGGGTCAGAGCTGTTTCTCGTCAGGAGGACGGAGGACATTCACCTTTTCCAAAACAAACATCATTTCTTCGCCACCTGAAGGTTCAGTCCAACCATTGGCGTGTGATATTGCTCGCACATTCTCAACCCTTTCCCTTTCTGGGGAGCTTGTGATGTTTTCGATATACCGCCGAAGACAGAGCTGGATGGCCTGCACTGTGCCAGGAAGCCCAACAAAGCACTGCAGACGGCTGATACCACCAGAGGAAATCAACTTCTCTTGTAATGACAGCACCAGATTCTCGTCGACCCTATAGTCAATTGTCACGCTGAATATCCGACCAAGCAGCCCTTTGTTCCCGATCAGTGCAAGTATTTGATCACCCGGGTCAGTCCCTGTCTCGGGCCTGCAAAGTAGCTCGAATCCAAGCAGCACCTCTCGGTAGCTCCACTCTTTATCAAAGTAATACGCAGTAATAGCCATGAAGTCCCATCCGAGTGGACTCTTCCAACAGCACAAGGCAATCGAAACTTTGGAGTCCCCGGGCAGATCCTGCAGTTGTGACGCTTGGTAGGTACTTGCCACATCGTGCATATGCTGGCGGAGCTGTTTTGATGAGGGAAGCTCCAAAACTTGAGGTCCGGCATAGACCAGGTTCAACAATTCCCTGAATGTGGGTTCTTCCGTGAGCCCAAATGGAAGATTTGCGGATGTAATTGTCCGCAGAAGCTGTTCTTTGAGCTGCGCCTTGGTGAATCTGCTCCTCTTGGGGGAAAGCCCGCACGGGCCTCCTGGATTGCGCCTGGGGTGACAGCAGTAACGGACACCTTCTGCTTGCTTCTCCGACAAGAGTTGGATTTCAGGTGCTTACCCATTGCGCTCGTTCCATGAGATTTGTGATGTGGGTGATGTGGGTGATTCAGCGGCGTGAGGCAAGACCGACACACTACCTTGGGTCGACCAGACCTGAGCTCTGCCACCTGGTCAAAGTGCCTCCACACCTCCGAGGAGCGCGACTCAGTCGACCATCTGAATTTGTATTGTCCATTTTTGGTCAGTTGTTGTCCATATTCGGTCTCCAGCCACCACGATAAGAATTCGTGCTCCTGGGCGCTCTCGTAGAGCACCCAATGTCGGCGGTCGGGTGCAAACCGCGTGAGGTTGGCCGAGGGACTTCTCGGTCCAGCTTCCAAAGCAACGATCCTTGAGTGGCCAGCGAAAGACTGTAAGTCGTTTCTTAGGTGAGAATTAATTGACTGCATCCGGGGAAGACATACCGAAGACCGCGATACTGGAATAGATGACGGGTCTGAGTCTGTCCCAATTGAAAACATCGCGCTGAAGAGGTGTTTTACTGGCGAGGAGACCCGTCGGTATAGATAGGATCATAGGCAAACCAAGCGAGACGGATGTTAGGGTTTTATGGTAGAGCGACCGCTGGGTCCCAGGAATCAGTCAATGCGTCAGACATTATGTATCTTGCTCTCCTGACTAATCCGTCCGTTCTTTTGCCTTGGGTGTTGAAGTTGGATTCCGTGACACATTGAAGAAACAGCAACGTTGGTCCAAAATTCTCAATTTAGGCGGCCCGCAAATTGAAATGTCGGTGGTGTTCCGGGCTCTGCTTCGCCATTGTTGAGTCAACGCGGTACACGTTGCAAAATGTTTACTGCAACCCTGTTGATGATGGGTTTATCGGATTGCTGATGGTTTCACTGGCATCGATATGGCCAGGGCTATAAACGAAGCATACATGATACGCAGGGAAGTCAATCGATCAACGATTCTCAACGCCTAATCTGGTCAACAAGTCTGCCTCTCACCGGGTCTTCCTCACTAGGAATCTAGTGAATCAACTGTGTACTGGGTTTGCACCATAAGCTAGGCTGAATTACTCCCGCACGTCTCTGAGGCTTCCATCCGCCATCCAAGAATTACTGCGCCCGTTGGGACACCGCCTAGAGATGGTCAGGACCATAGAGTCATCAAATAGACATTTTGGCTATATAAGCGGGCGGCGCACCAGACTGGAAAAGTCAAACACATCATTTCGTTCATACTCTGTTGAGTCTTCTGACACCTAGTGTCCCTGTCCAAGATGGCCACGGAAGGAGAAAGTGAACTTGTCGAAGTCATATCCTCTCACAGTGAGCTCAATGACTCTTGTGCTTCAGAATCAGTCTCTGAGCACTCCGAGGATGATATTTCGGAAACAAGTGAAGACCGCGCATTTGTGGTATCCGACGGAGGGCAATCCGCCTACTCGAACAGATCCTCTGTGTCTTCCCAGTACAGCCAGCATTGCCACATGCATTGCAATGACTCTTCTGTTTCCGTAAGTCGCTCGAGGAGAATATTTCGAGATAATGGGCTGACATCTCCAGAATGGCCAGAAAGTACCAATAAGCATACTGAGCAAACGTGTTATTCAACAGAATGAGAGTTCGGTTGTACAATATTTGGTTATATGGCGGTCCTGGGAGCAGGAAAAACCACATATAAGTGGTACTATTGAGGAGACCTGATTCGTACTTAGTATTGGAGCTGCGCATAGCCCCAGTTTGTCCATAAGCCGTCTCTATTTGACGTGCTAAGCAATGTCATCGCTTTTTACCAAGAGGCTGTTTATGTTAAAATTTTTTCCCAACCATGCCCTGTCTCCATACGTTGGAGGGAATATGTACGTCAATTGGTAGGCTTTCTGCATCATATGTCCAAAGTGCAATCTGCGCAAGTCTCTTCTTGTTCATTGCACGTATCTGATTTCGCCAGAGTATGGCAGCGCCCAACATCTACATCTTCCGTCCGCTCAACACTTCTACCCGCAATAATGTGATAAATCCTAGCAAATTCAACCTCAGGTTTATTTGGAAGGATCTCACTGAAGTAGTGTAGCCTTGTAACTTGACGTTCCAGCCACAGTTAGGGATTGACGCGCTTGATGACTAGTACAAATTCCAGATAAGTTGATTGGAATTTCTACGAACATTTTCATCGCATACTTCCTTCTTTTATACGCTACTCACAGATCGAAAAGTCTCTGTGTACTGTATCCATCAGCTGCATCCTTGCCCGCTTTGACCGTGTTGTCTCTCGCCGTGGGAAAGAATCATATTTAAACAGCTCGTATCCAACGTTGAGCGATAAGTAGTGCCTGGCGTGAGCCAACGTAACCTAGAACAGTTTGGCCAACATTCGTGGCTTGCTACTCACACCAGGATACCTTTCCACAATGGAAGCCCAGATCAGTGTGACCACATTCAAGTTATGATGGGAAAACACTTAAACTTGCTTGGTCCTCCGTGAAGTGCACTTGTTTTATCCTAGACCGCCAGAATATCACTCACTGTAAGGTGCTCCGATACAGTTTTATACACTGATCTCATCCCAAAAGACGGCCAGCTTTGTACCTGATTCCCCACATTTACGTCGACAGAGACCAGTATCTGCGGATTACTACGACAAGATCTTGCTGGGAAGAACTGTGTGATACTGCACTCGATGTTACAAGTACCGGAACATCCGTTTCTGTCGCATTTGTGGCGTACGAATAGGTACGTATTTTGACTTCCAATGGCCATTTGTAAAGATGCTGAGCAAAGCAGGGATCATGTTCCTCATGCTGATCTCTCCTCGAAATTCCCAATCACCAAAGCCCCTTTTATATATTCGAAGACCGAGGAGCTAGTTTGGAAGTGGGAACAGTCAAAGCTCTGTGGTCAGAGTATCAACATCACACTCTCGTCCACCATGATTCCACAAGGTCATCCACCAAACAAAGCTGATAGCCAAGGCAAATTCGTATCCATCGAGAATGGCTTCACTCATGTCTTCCCTCAAGCACAGCTCACGAACCTGGAACCACATGACTATCAGCTTGGAATTCTGGAGACAACGCATTCAGCAAACCTGAAGATTATCCTTCTCGGTGCGAAGCAAGAGAAGCAAACAAAACGTTTCAGCGGAAGCCTCTTTGGCCTCCAGCATTCCCTGTTGCAGAGAGGCTCTCTTTCTTCCAATCGCTGGTCAACTGAATTCTGGGTATCCGACTCGGTGGTTGTTGATTCAAGATCCATTGAAGAGGCTAAATCGGTACCCAAGGCTGTGCGTCCAGAGAGCCCTGATGAGGCAACCTATGTCTGTGTTGGCCTTCCAGTCACAGTCTTCGGGCCATTATTCAACACGCTGGTTTCGAAATGGAACGCGAGTGCGGCTTCCTTCGAGTACTCCAACGGATTCATCTGGATACATTCCACAGTGGACCCGACAAACTTTAAGATTGACGCGGGCGAATCTTCCAGTCCAGCCAAGCAATCAATTTCTTCTATGCTGAAGCAAATGAACGGTAAATCCTGGTTTGTTAGGGCAAAGCTCATGTTCAGACTCGAAAGGTCGAGCGGGGAGAAAGCGGGTATTCTTGCCGAGCTCCTAGAAGTGTCTCATATACATGTCACCTCTTCTCATAAGCCCATCACTCACTCTTAGGGCCGACATGGATGTTGCAAGGGGTTGGAGGTAGGCAAAACCGCTGCTTTCGTCTATCCTTTGTGTTTCTTTTGTTCCTTTCGAATCAAGTACAAGTTGCCCAATAAGGAATTAAAGGAGCTTTTCGAATCTTTTGACAGGAGCTATATTTACTGATATCTGTGCGATCTAACAATCACGTTCACATTAGGGCCAGAGAATTGCTTGAAATGGTCTTCAGTCAAACATTGATCGCAACACTTCTGGGAACTTCCGGAACAGGCACCAAATGCCAAGATTTAGACTAAGCGAAAAGATGCCTGATGTAACTGCAATACTGCATAACTAGAAGGGGTTATATAACACAAATTCTGCAGTGATCCGATCAGCCTCGTCATATCGGGGAACTAGATTAGAATCCTATTCGGAATACAGCTCGGAGGCATGTTTGCTACAACATGACCGCCTTCCGTAGAAACAACGCTCTTTGCGTCTTCGACGAGCTCGGGTATGATTGAATTGATAGCCTGTATGACCTGGTCCATTGAAAAATTATGGCGTGAAGACCCCACGGGCGGAGGGTCACAACAGTTTCCACGGTCGCCGTGGCCACGGCTGCCTCCCTGATCCTCCTAACAATGACAGTCGCTGCCTAATAAAACAAGCGACCATGCGACATCTGAAAATGCATCCCAACACGTTGACTGGGTTCAACCGTTGAAAACATGGGACAATTTAAAACCGCATTATATTGCAGGCACACGATAAGCGCAGAATTGGGGTTCAACGTTGAACATAAACTTCACGAGACGCACCTTTTGCGATAGAGATATGGTTTCTTTTATGCTGCGGGTGATTTTTTCACTGGTCTCGATGATGATCATTTGCAATGATCAACCGGTCGTCTCAGCCCAAGGAGCCGTAAAAAAGGGCCTTCTCATCTTTTTCACCAGCAGCAACGATCAGCGCATCAACATCCCAAGCTGCTTTCGACCGCTCAAACAAAGCTCTGGTCAGCGTTGTTCAGACAACGTATGGAAAATACGATATAAACCTGCTGATGTCCAGTATTGTCTAGCCTAAAAGCATGTCCCGCCCTGTGTCAAAGTTTGCCGAATGGCTCGCCAGGGCTCCCGTCCAAGACAAATTTGGTCTTTGCGGGTTCCTCGCTCTTGTATGCTGGATATCGTATAGCCTCGCACGCCGATTCAGCCATTTGCCTTTGAGGTTGCAACACGCAGTATCTTGAGACGCTTCTTCCAGGCGCCAACGCCAGGCGTTCTCCAGTGGCTGGATATCCCATCATACTTGCAAGGGGGAGTACTTGCAGCCCTGGTGATTGCCAACATTATTGTAATCAGTCTTCATGCTCAGACCTGGGCGGATGTGCAGAAGCGAGCCGGATGCTTGGCGGTCACACACCTTGTTCCCCTCTGCTCTGGGTTTAGCTTCAGTCTTCCGGCTCATGTCTTCCGTATCGAACGGGGCACGTTCCAGTGGGCCCATCGGTGGCTAGGCCGCATTTGCGTGCTGCATTGCCTTCTTCATGGGTCCGTGTTAGGCACAGTTGCTCGAAATACAAGCCTTGAAGCTCCCCTCGTCATCCCACTCCTGGTACGTGAAGCGGGCCAAAAATTGGCGGCCTGTCCAATTCCCCCGTAATATAATGTCTGACTAGAAGTAGCTAACATTGAACAGGCCGGATGTAGTCTCGTCTCGATCTTGCCGTGGACGCTCGCTGCGATTCTTCGACGGTGGCCGCAACTCGGCCTCAAGGTCCACCATGTGCTTGCTTTGATCGCCACCGGCGCCCTTTTCTACCATTTGATCGACCGGGTATCGTCCTACCGCTGGGTTTTACTAGGCAGTATTTGTGCCGGATTTGCCTGGAGTGCCGGGACATGTCTACATACCATGTGGCTCCACAGATCGTGGCGCATCACCTCTCGACGGGCCCTCGCGCGGTCTTCCAACAGGCTCTTATGGCTTGATATTGCGGTTCCGGTGGAGCGGGTGGCCCAACCGGGGCAGTATGTACAGCTCTGGATGCCACGCCTTGGAGTAAGGTCCTGCTTGCAGCTTCCCGCATTCTACGTGGCTTCGGTGGGTACAGTGCAAAACACCCCAGGAGCACCGACAACTCAGGTGTTACGCATAGTGGCCCGGCCTGGACTGGGCGTGACCGGAAGGATCGCACAAGCTGCAGATCGTGCACACTCGACGATCGATTTTCCGGTGTGCGTGCTGGGTCCCTACGGGCACCCACCTCACCTGGGCCAGTACGGGACCGTCGTCTTCGTACTTGAAGATATTGGACTCTTCCGCGCGTTGCCGTTCATACGACATCTCGTTCAAGAAAGCCGAAGCCGGAGGAACACGGTGCGACGGCTAGAGGTCCTGTGGCAAGTTAGGCTGAAAAATTTCAGTAGGTGTCCTTCTTCTCAGATGCTTTGCGGTGTCATGTGCTTACCGAAACAGACCATCCCCCCTGGGTGGGGGATGAAATCTCGCAAATCCTTGAACTCGACCGTATGTTTGACCGAGACGATTGTCCCGAGCATAGACATCGAGATGACCGGGGATTTGATGTGAGTGAATTCTCCTTCTTGCTATAAATTTTACAATAGGTCGGGCTAACTCGGTGGCAGATCCTGCAATTTACCACACATATCCTAGATGCTCAGCCCGTGGACCAGATTCGTTACCGCAACCGTACGCGATTGAAATACCATTTTCATGCCATCAATATCGCCAAGGAGCTGGCACGCCTTGTGGATGGTACAGGCGGAACGACCGCGGTTTCGGGTATGAGCGCTCCGTCGGTTACCCCTTGGATTATGCCAACGCTAACTGGTCTTAGTATGCGCAAGCAACCCGTTACGCGCAGCAGTACGCCGTTTCGTTCATCTTAGAACGAGTGGCGATTTTCGATTGATTGACCTGGACCTTGAACCCTCTTGCACGTGGTGGACGGACGATGACCCTTTCTACCATGCAACATCCGAAACGATTACAGCCTCCGAGCGAGCAGAATCTTCCAACACTGGCACAATGTTGGAGCCCAGTTGGACGCTGGCCCCCTTGCCTGTTGCACATACTGTCCCTGAACAGGCCACTCGTCTCTCAGGAGAAACATTGGTCGATAATAGACGATCCTGGCAGGGCGATGAGTCGGCGATTGGGGCGCAGAGTGCCAATCACAAAAAGTGGGTTCGGCAGAAAATCATCGAAGGCGGCTTCTAGGTTAGCCAAACGAGTCAATAAGTTATCCGGCATAATCCATCCATTTGGACAAGTCGTAGGCCTACCGCCGCATTTATATCTGTGACCGTACATGTGTTTGTCCGCGATGGTTGTTTGTCACATCGCTCCGGTCTAGCACAGCGTGAGGCTAGAATTAATAGCACGGGATGCGACCGGAGCTGCCTAGACTCTAAAGCTTCCAGAACAGGCTGGAGTTTACTCTGAATCCATTTCCCGGATATTTACCTCCAACTATAGTGACCAGGTTACCGCAAGCAGGCACGTGAGTGAATCATTAGTGTTGGGGTGCAATGTATGTTGCTGAAGTGATTAATTGGCTCGGGTGGTGAAAGGGAGATCGGATCCGACACAGGGGCTGATCTTGCTGAGGCGCGGGTCCATCTGAACTTGGTTCTGGATCGACGCGGGGACAAGGCTGAACCAATATTGGTCGTACCACATCTACTTTGAGGATTTGAACTCATAACCACTATTATTAATTTGCTTTTCTCAGATATCGTTCATATATTGCGTATTTAGTCCCGGGGACCTTGTCGCTTGTTCGTATATGAAATGTGAGGGGTTTTATTCATTGGTTGGCCCTCGCAAAGATATATTGTGGGTAAGATATATCGAGAAATAACGCCAATTTCCATAACAGTATACCACTCTCGCTGTAGTTTTTACCACTACTCACAGTTCGACGTGAATGACGACGAATCGAAGGGAAAAAATAAAATAAAATAAAATAAAATAAAAATAAAAGCTTGATTGTTGGTTGGTGGTGAATGAGACAGCAACCAAACGTAGGGATGCACGCCGGCCAAGTCGCGCATTGACCCGACGCTCTGTCCCTAATCAACTCACATTCTACATGCCTCCTCATTCTGGACCATACCACATAACATGCCGATGCTGACCTTAAACCGATCTGTGGGCTCCGTCCAACCGGAAACACTTCCGGAGGCTCTGCTCTACTGTTACTATTCCTTTCGAGGCCCTCGGCTAGCGCCACGTGACACCCGCCATCGCGAACACGAAAGATTCACAGGTCGCGCCCAGCCTTGCCGAATTCGGGGACTTATCATAAGCCACAATATCGGCAATAGGGGCCCTAGGTCCCTGAACGGATAACGACTGAGCATGTCTCGTAGGACGTTAACCTCCCCCGGTCGGTCATCGAAGAAACGTGTGAAGAACCATCTGAAGCAGCCCTTAATGCGCGAGCGCACCGAGTCTCATATCAAAACGCTCGAGCAGCACCGAGGCCTCGCATCACAAAAGTCCGCGCACTACCACCAGGCTGTTCTCTGGCACAACGAGCAACTCCAGTCAGAGAATAGAGAGCTCCGCCAAGGGTGCGAATATGATACAACTTCCATTTCAGTAAGGACTTCTCGTATTGCGTTTTCTAATCTGAAGGTTACACATATCGAATCGATTTCTAGAAAATCCAATGAAACGTAATAGGCCTGTGGTTGAGTGAAACATAGCTTCACAGCACAAAAGCGAGTAGGCCAAGAGGAAAGAGACAATGTGCAACTGCAGTGAAGCCTATACCAATGCTTCTCATCTTTGGTAACAGAAAGTGGTAGAACAGTGGAAATCTGGTGCCACTGTACATCTCAAGCACCAGATCAGTCATGGCGAGCATGGTCAAGTGGCCAGCCTTCAGGCGTTAGCTGCCCACAGAACTCAGGGTTATAGACGGTGCTTGTCTTGTCTAGGGTAGCCACATACCGATTGCGGCCCCCACGTTTACCGTGTGTTTTATAGTGGTCATTGAGGTTGTCGCGCCGCGAGAAACTGCGTTGGCACCCAGGGACCCAGCAGACATGAGGTCTCGCTCCTGAATGGCTTGCCAGGTGGCGGTTCAAGGTCTTTTGACGTTTGAATTGGCGCTTGCATCCCGAAAGCCTGCAATTGAACTGTTGCCGTGGGGTGCTGGCTTGTGAATCTCCGACACCGAAATCGGAGGGATCTTGCGTACGGAGGGGATTGGGGGATTGTCGGAAGACTTGACAGGCCTCTGCAATCTGCGTGTCTTGTGCAATGTGCTGCCCTCGAAGCCGCTCTATCCACGGATCATCGGTATTCTGTGGTGCTGGGAAGGGGCAGGTTCCGAACAAATTAGGCACAAGGTCAAAATGGCCAGGGGAAGCCTCCAAGGGTGAGTTCGATGGCTCCCAGATAGGCTGGTATCGAAACCAACAGACCACAGGCCGCCATCCGCAATGGCTGGAACCTGGATCAATTGAGCAACTCATTTGTTGACAAAGATGACCATGGTCTCTGGTTTGGCTGATGTGCAATGGGTGTGTCAAGCCATGAGAGATAGAGTCGCACTTTTCATGCTGGTGGAACTCCATGCCAGGCAGTTCGGTGGGTATGAGATCGATCAGGTCTTTTTGTTCGCTTCTGTCACCGTAGAAGAGTAGTGTGTCGCTTGGGAAAATCATGTCCGTCTTACATGCTTCTGTTTGCGAGGATGTTGCCGTAGCTTGTTGTACTAATTGTGAACTGTTGCCCACACTAAGCATGAATCGGGATCTCTGTGCCGAAAATGAGGCGAAAGTAGGAGGCACCAACCCCACTGTCGAGCGCAATGTCTGAGTACGAAAATCGATCACTAGTAAGTGAGACCTAGTGTGTATAGAGGAAGGAGTGGCCCCTTGAAATAACACGGACGAAACAAAAGGTAGGAAAGTCAGCAAAACTCGCACAGAAACCTAGAATACCTGAATCATCGCTGCTTGCCCACCCAAGTCGCTGCTTGCCCACCCAAGTCGCTAAGTTGACCCTCCCTTCAACAAATCGTATCGAAAACGAAGTCTTGCCATTTGCTGTGCACGGTTTGATTTCAACGTGACCCTGGATTGTTGACAAAATACATGGACTACATATAAAAACGCCTGTTTGTGAGGCGAGATGGTCGTTGATTCAACGTTGATCAGACACATCCTGTGAGGCTAGTTCAATCCGGGATTTTGCCCCCGACAACTAGGAATCAATCAGACACGAGTGCCGGATTGATACAGAATTCCCAGTCTTTCCCCAGTTGCTGACATGGCTGTATCAGTTGTTGCTCACCGGTCCTGGCCAGCCAAATGCTTTCAAATTAAGAAATATAGCGTTTGAATTTATGTAGCCGTTGAAGCTGCGAGAGAAGATTCAACGCTGCTTGAATAACTTGTTTGGCTACTGACATATTCATCAGCATGGGAACAGAGTTGCTCAACGGCCGCAATACCAAATAGCCTTCAAAATCAAATAAATGACTGCGTTGAGACCCATACCTCTGTCGTAACACTAACAAGGTGACTACGTGTCTCCAGGTGGACTATAAGAGAGGCTATCATCCGGTACAGACTAATTTCTCTGAAATCATTTCTTTGCCCATTACGAAATGGATGCTCCAAGGAACGTACCGGACCAAAATAGTGAAGATCAGCAGCCGACTGGACTGCCAATTCAAGTTGATAAAGGCTACCCAAAGGACGCTTCTGATCCCAAACCACGACAGGTGAGTTAGGTGCATCCCATACAGTGTCAGATCTTGTGGCTGACTACTGACATTCCCCCTCCCGTAGCTGGAAACCAACCAGAAAGAAACCCTGACGATCGAGCACTTTCAACCCATCTTGGCGACACTAGCAAATCTCGATCGCGACGATCCGAAACTAGCATTTCAAGCGGCTCGGTCCGTGGGGCTCTATCGACGTCTATGCGCATCATGTACGCCTAGGCACCTCAGTGGCGAGGATGTCGACCAGAAGAGTCAATTCTCGAATGAGGCTAGCAATAACCCGAGCAAAGAGAGGAATGGACCTCAGCTTCCTCATGATGAGCAGCGATTACGACTGCTTTCCTTTGAGCAGGCTTTGGAATCATCGTGGGAACGAATGACTGTCGTGCTCAATGGCTGGAATCAATGCTCGAAAAGTAGTCTGGGCATGTTGGTGGATCTCAAAAGAACCGAATGAGAGGGTTGCCAATGGGAGTGTGCCATGTATTTCTTTACTGTCATGTAATGAACCAAACGGAGAACAAGACCCCGTACTCAAACGTAGTGTCAATCCTTTGACGAGGCTTTGTTTTATTTACAGAACGTCGTACAAAGCACATTGCCATTACGTGACTATTGACGACCTTGCGGACGTTCTTCAGAAAACAATGGAAACACAAATACAGTCACATGCGTACGTCACATTCATTTGTAGTTTTCCAGGAGATTATGTACAAAGAACGATGGATCCAGGGATGGCGTCGTGGGTAGTGTCGCTAGCGGGGACAGAGTAGAGTGACCGGAAAACGGTAGAGGTTCTGTGCGCGGCCACAAAGACAATCGGAAGGAAGGAGGTATCGCTCCTACAGTGACTAGTGGTATGATGTCCAGGATCTGCCCACGCACCCGGCATAGATTCCCCATGGCCGTTTCAACACGGGGCAGGAAGAACAGATGCTCACCCACTGTCTCGCCGGTTAAGTGATCAAATCTTGCAAGCCTCAACTCCACCCAGTAGACCTCTTCAAAAAGAAAGAAAGCTGACATGTAAAGGAAAAGGTCATCAGCTTGAGTGGCGAACGACAGAGGATCTGGACCCGTCCACTTGAAGCCCGACTGGTTATCGTTGTTGGGGTGGAAGAAGCATTCCACCAAGGGGGATCCTTGTCCCTCGTGTGCTACAGACTTTAATCCATTCGGAAAGTCTAGCGCAATATCTACGTGATCTGCGCAAAGACAAGGAGGCGGCGCCGGTATACAAGAGGAATCTCGCCATATTGCGTGAAGGTCGAGATCGAAGTCGATATCTAGTCTGTTGTGAGCACAGGCACGCGGTGGAATAAAGTTATTCGAATCACCTTGACCAGATTTGTCCATTTGCTTCGGAAGTTTCCCGGTATAGTCGTCGCGGGGGAAGTGGCAGCAGCGTTTGAACTGGCAGTGAAGGGTTGCTGGAGGTGGAGGTTTAATATAATGGCGGAGGCCAATCATTCTTTCCAATGTGGCAGACAGAGGACTAATAAATCAAATGTCAACCTTTAAAGAAAATAGAAACGGCTAATTTACTAAGTCTTCATGAAGCGTTGATCTTTCACCAGGATGAACGAAACGTCACCGTCGGCCGTATGGCAGCTTCACCGGGTATTCATCAACATCGAGATATCCTCGGTGAGATATACCCGTCTACCGTCCTACAACACCGGCACTTATATGTACTGCAGGGAGAGATCTCTTTCATCTAACACAGCCATCTCTTCACTCTTGAAGCTGTCGACACAGCGGCGTGGTGTTGTACCGTAGAACTGGCCCTAGCTACATCGGAAGGAGACCAGCCGGGATGAAGGGGATCTACTCAGGCTACTTCGTTTCGTTCGTTTGTTATCTGAAAGAATCAGACATTGATTTTCCATATTGCACAAAGTCATGGTTGCTGAGGCTTAGCTTCCGATAAGGGGCAAGTAGCTGGTAAAAATCTGAGTGGGCGCCCGTCAAACGACAGCTGGCCACGGAAATCTGGATCGTAGTCGGGGCTCGTCTCGTCGAGGGTGGCAACATAACGGTTGCGACCACCCGGTCTCGCATGTGTCTTCGTACAATGGACTTTGAGGTTGTCGCGGCGTGAAAAGGCACAGTGGCATCCAGGCACCCAGCAGACATAGGGCTTTTCCTTTGAGTGACTCCTTGTATGGCGCTCGAGGTGGTCCTGACGCTTGAACCCCATTCTGCAGCCAATGATGTTGCACTTGAATTTTCGCTTGTGCGTATCAAATTCCTGGTCCTTAACATCCGGCTTATGATCAGGCTGCTTGTCATAATCATGGCAGTCAGGCAGTGAAAGGTCGTTTACGCACGCGCTCTTGTCATGGACTATCCGGGAATTCCCTGGTGGTTGATCAAGAAACCAAGGGGAGATACCGGTATCAGCGGGGATAGGACAGACTTCAGCAGCGGCGCCAAGATTTGCTGTAAATCTCAAGGGCTCAGGAGTAGTTGTCGAAGTACTTGGAAAAACCAGCGCAGGGTCGATATTCTGCATTGTCGAGAAATCAGCCCCCGGCAGCCGGTCAGCTACATTGGACATTGGGATCGAGTCAATCCGTCGCAAATGACAAAGCCTCAATGGCGGCGGGCAAAGTATGGAGGTCGGATCAAGGGAGTGGTCTGCTTCCTGAGGAAGATAGACGCTGGGAATGCCATGGTCCCTGAGCAAGATTGGCGTATGATGATGAGAACAAGGGGAACAGTAGTAGACCTGGATGACTCCATGCTCTGCCCGATTGTCACATTGCAGCAAAGCAGCGTCAGTGCGGTTAGCCTTCCATATGCTGTCATCGAGGTTGGACCAGTTTGGCAGGACCTGTGAGTCCAGATAATAGAAAGGATCGGTCGCTACGGTCGGCGGCTTGACGGTTGAGAATATTATATCATCATGCTGAACATGTAGCTCAGGAAAAGGCTGAGCCGGCAACAATGGGGGAAGAGGTTTTCTATGTTTCCGAGACATATTACCGGCTGAGATTGGTTATGGTCGATGTATTTTCAAGGAGCTTGTAGAGAACCGGCGCTGCGTAGAAATTTATTGAGAACGACAGAATCTCCTAGGCTCAATTTGAACTGAAAGTAGACCATAATTAACCATGGACTACTAAATAAAGCCAATTGCGCATGTGTACTTTGGCATTGGCCATGATCTTGGCATGATCAAGATGCAAGTAAGTAAGACGCAGAAAGCTGCGTCAATACAGACTACCTTTATGATGCCTCTAACGAAAACGCTGTCAACAGCATCTCAGATATTCCTACAACAAGCGTTGGTTCCAAGATTTCTAGTCCCATACGCAGTAGATTCAAACTCTGTGATCATTATACTACTGTGTGGTCTGATTTCACGTTTCCCTCCAGCTTCGTTAACTCCGGTGAATTACAATTGAGCCCTCCAATATCGTTAGTTGACTCACCAGTACACTGTCAGTCCACCTCATAGGAGCGAAAAGGGCCGGCGCCAAATTGGAATTTGCATTCCTAATGTGCTCATTTCATCATGCTGTGATATGTACCTGGAGCAGACTACGAACAAAGCCGCACCATCAGGTTAACACACCCACTTGCCAATATTGACTAAAGCGTCAGATATGTGGTGAGTTTTCGCTTTCAACCCACTCGTCTGTCCTACTCATGAGCTTCGAATAAGCCCTTATATGTGGCATCACTATTCTGAGCAAACCTTTAATTGGCTCACATCAGCTTTCTTTTCATATTGATTTCAATGAACTAACAGTGTTGGTGTTGTGTTTTGCTCTATATCTTTTATAAATCAATTGTCTCCCCGGCATCCATATTCTTAGACCTCTACAAGGGATTCAGTTCGTCAAGTGGTGCTCCAATATAGCGAAGATCAACCGAGCCTTCCACAATTATGATGCTCATTAGATATATGCTACTGTTGGAGGCAATCGTCTTACAGGCGGTCAGCGGACATCTGATCATGATGTCCCCTGAGCCCTACAGCAAGGAAACCCTCAACAACTCTCCTCTCGCTGAACATGGTAGCGATTTTCCCTGTAAACTACGCACAGATGCATTCTTGGCTCCTTCAACAGAAACTGTCTACCAGATCGGCATGGAAAACATAATCAAGTTCAAAGGAAGTGCGACACACGGTGGCGGCTCATGCCAATTGAGCCTGACCGAAGACCGTGAGCCAACCAAAGATTCTGAATGGAAGGTCATCAAGTCCTATGAAGGAGGCTGCCCCACAAAGGCAGAGAAACTCGCCGGAGACGCCACTGCCGACAATGCCCTTCACCTCGATTTCGCAATCCCCGAAGGCATTAACCCCGGAAAATATACGTTAGCCTGGACGTGGTTCAATCGTATTGGGAATCGTGAAATGTATATGAACTGTGCCCCAGTCACTGTGTCTGGTGCCTCGTCGCAACAGTGCCACAAGAGCATACAAAAGCAAACGCCTAATTTCCCACCCATGTTCATCGCCAACATAAATGGCTGCGTCACCAAAGAGAACGTGGACATTCGGTTTCCTCAGCCAGGAAGCATTGTGGAGCACAATGGCCAAATGGATCATCTTCTTCGCGAAGGTGAGCCACCATGCACCGGAACACCTACATTCAGTGCCTTGGCAGCCATCAAGTCAACTATTCCTGATCTTACCAAGGGTGTGCTTGGAGAGGCTGTTTCATCTACCACATCTACCGCTCTTGCCCGCATTCCAACTTCGGTTTCCTCTTGTCGTGCTCCTCGCCGTAATTAGGACTATAGATGATACGTATCGAGCGCTCAGGGTGCATATGTATAGGCTGACGTAAAATCAAAGGAGGAAGACCATGGCAAGATGCCTAATCAAATTCAGTGAGAACTTCAGTGTCGTCGTTCTCTTATTCTAATTTGAAAGAATTCAGTCCGAGGTTGAAGATTTGTGATTCGCTCTATTATACAGTACTTAGAATGACTGGATGAGATTGAAAATCTGGGTATCATATACAAGATCGCTAATTCAACAGATCAAAAGAAAATCCCGTTGTCAAGAGATACGAAAACGTTTTGCATCTCCTGCCTCTGTTTGACATAGTCGTCGTCGTTTGGCTGCCCCCGACCGTTGCAAAACCGGTCGACATTTCAAAGTAGAGCGATGGAAGTCAATGATCAAAGCACGGCCAAGCTCTTCACTCCAAAGGACATTGTCTCGCCGCAGGTCGTCATGTGTTATACCAAGGGCTCTAATTTCCTTGTTCGATTTGTGTATCTCGCGGCGAAGCCACTGCGTCAGCTCCATCGTCGCTGTGCATTCGCCTCCCCAGCCCATTACGAGCATGTGGCAGATTTCTCCAGCGCCATGAAGAAAATAGATTTTTGCCAAGTCAATCGTACCCAAGAATACAGGTACAGCGGATCCTTGGGCCTTGCGCAGCACTCGATAAACCTGCGCTTCGCGGGAAACTTCTTCCCATAATCCTGACGTGGTGCCTTTACCGATGACCGTGTAACCATATTCCATGCAGGTAAGTTTGAATGGGGCACCGTATGAGCCGCAACCCCCAGGGGGATGCAACGATCTATATTCTCGTCCAACTCATTTTTCAGTAAAAGTATCATGTCCCTGGCCGAGATTAAATGCTGAGCCGCGAGGTTCCTGCCCCGGCGATGATGGCCTACATTGGGACACGACTCATCAAGAACATCCCCGTTCTGCAAACCGAGCAGACATCGTTGCGTGCAGAATTGCGCGGCACGGCGTCGATGATGGTCGTCTTGGTTAGGCCCAGTCGTTTGCTGGCGACTTGATCGTCGAGCGGACGGTGAAGGCGTGACTTGGCTGATCCTCCGCTTATGGCCAGCTGCTTGATCGGCGTCAGAGCCGGACGAGTCCGGTGATTGCGAGCGCGGTCGAATCTCTGAGGGTGCACAAGTGGTTTGAGATCGTGTATGCACTCGACGGCCCTCCGAGGGAGACGGCAGCGGAGACGACGATGGTAGTCCATAGGATGTACCAGACTCCGGACTTGGAAAATCAGGGTTCGTGCTATCGGAGTGGGAGATTTGCTGTAGCTCGCTTCTCGGAATCTGCGAACGCGTGTGATCGAAGTTTGTCTTCCATTTGTGAAGATTTGGGCCCACTCGATTTCTCCATTCTTGCTCACGGATGGGGGAGCGAAATGCCATCAAACAAAGACACAACACCCTCGCAACAGAGGACTTCCATAGCTGGACAACCGTATCGCTTTCCGGGTTTACTTCGCTGTGAGGATCACAGAAAAAGTAATAGACCGTGCTAGGCTGGTCACGCGGAATACGGAGGAGAACACGCGTAAGCCCATTTGTCACATATGAATATTCGAGTCCTTCCTGAACCATCACATGGTATTCTTGCACAATGGCGGAGCAGACGAGCCGCTCTGCACTGTGCTTCAACTTTGCTTCCTGGTCGGTAGGTATTTTATTGGATCTGACCATATCATTCCATAGGTCCATTGGTCGCAGTCCCATGCGAAAGGTTGCAACAGACAACTTGTGAGGTGGCTTGTACTCCACCGTCGTCAGGACGGTGGTGGAGTTACCGTCGACACGATTTATGCAAAACTGGTCAGGTCGTGGGTGACTTGTACTCGGCAGTTGGCTTGCGTCAGCTTCAACGGGGTCGTTCTCGTTCAAGGAATTCGTATGATTGCTGAACTGGATTCCATCACCGAGCCCGAACTCCTCACGAGCAGCTGGCAGTTTGCACAGCTCGACGATTATATCGTGGACATGTTCCTCCACGCCAAACCGCTCGTAGGCCTCAAGTTCTTGCTCGCTACTAAGTGGTTTGCGAGCAAATCGACGACCGAGCCCTTCTATTTCAGCCACAGACGAAAATAGACGTGGTGCCTCTCCCGGCTCGGGCTGAAGATATTGACAGACGGACCTGTAGACCTCTGAGAGCTGTTCTGGGCAGTCGGTCCAATGTTCCAATCGAGTCGGGCAGTGTTTTCCGGTGGGAAGAGGTATTTTCCCAGTTGTTGAGCGGGATGGTGAATCGATTCTCAGCGATCGGGAGAGAAGGACATGGCAGTGCTGAATGAGCTCCGTGAAAGTGGTCGGTCGATTGTGTTCTTCTGCCTGCCGCCTCCCTTCTGCTTCTCGCTTCTCGCGCTCTTCTGCCTGCCGTCTCCCTTCTGCTTCTCGCTTCTCGCGCTCTTCCGCCTGCCGCCTTCTTTCTGCTTCCTGCCGCCTCCCTTCTGCTTCCTGCCGCCTCCCTTCTGCTTCCTGACACCGTCTCTCTTCCGCCTGCAGATAAAGAGTTCTGTAATCTGGGAAGCTGGGGTCAGCCATTGATGTGTAGTAAAGAAGAGAGTGATATCCTGCGACAGGCGTGGATGGGCTGTCTCCACTTCGCTGATGTCAGCTGATCCCGCCCCGGCAAAACTATTACCCGGAATCAAACACGACTTGCCGATTTTCGGGGAACGAGACGCGGCCCCGGTAACGCTTCCTGTAGCCCACAAATGCTGTATTGATTCACTATTATGCTGACATGAATTAGTAGGAGATACCATTTCTTCCATTAAAAAAGCATTCCGTGTCAAGACTTTTTTGCTTTCACGTGCTCGGTCGTTCGCTATGGATAGGCCCAGCAAGTGCTTTTTATCTCGGTCGCTCGCCTCCAATTCGTGCCCAGACAGAGGCAGTCCCATTACTGCCTCCAGAAGTAAGTGGGAAACCATACTTATTAGGCCTGATTAATGATACCAGTTTTATTCGCGTGGTTTCTGTCGCTGTCCGTATGAATAGCAAATAGGTACTCATCGCAGTATCCAGATACAAAGATGCACATCTTCATCATCACTATTAAGGAACTTTTCACGCTCTGCAGACGGTTCCATCCGTACTAGGAACTAATATCTGGGCCCTGGGAGTTCTCTTGCTCCTGGGAGCCTCTGAAACGTTTGTGGGAGCCAAGAAGCAGCTCTCAAGGAGCCCCTAGCCCTACGAAGCATACGGACGGAGATGTGGTCTGCGCGGGACCCACATGGGTGCATACGATGTTGGTGGGACACCTGAATAGTCCTGCACCTCACATTGCTGCTAACCGTGGCTATGACTCGGTGCGCCCCCAGTTTTGTTCCACATATGTGTCTCCCTAAACGCGAGGAAGCTTCTCTCTATTGCTTCCTTGAGCCACGACTTGTCTAGCGTCAGATATAGTTGTCCTTGATGTTGATTGCTGATCCGCGACCCTATCAACCTCTGTATCCGTGAGACCGTCACATACAAGACCATTCCTCCTGGGAGCCCGATCGGCTGCTCCAGGAGGTAGCAACTCCTCGCATTAATGACCAGGCCGTACGCCGGGAAGTCTAGAGCATTGCCATCTATTGACGACTAAGAATCTTTCTTTCCACCCGAGATCCACCACATTTGATTGTGAGAAGAATACTTATATGGTAGATCCTGCCTCCCGGGAGCTTAAATCGTTCCTGATTCCCACCTATCAATTTCCTAAGGCGTACAACAAGTCATCCTGCATTCCGAGCTCAGACAGATTGCCGCAAGATATATCTTATGACACATATAAGACAGTCGAGCGTTCTCTCCATCTCTCATCTTTCTATCCAAGTCACCCACCAGGCTAATTCCACACGAACCAAGCCGTAATCAGCTCCTCTCAACCCAACATTTCAATGTGAGTATGCCCGCCTCCACTATTTACTACTCGACTTGGTGTGTGAGTTAATACTAACGTAACGGATAGATGTTTCTCCTCGATCTTCCCGTTGAAATGCTTCTTTGCATAGCGGAGAGCCTGGATCAAGCCAGAGATCTGTTTGCGCTGGCTTGTCTCAATCATGCAGCGAATGACCTTTTCCTCAACTATCTGTACACGTTCAACGTCCGACACCAACGCAGCTCTGCCTTATTTTGGGGAGTTCGCCGAGGCAAATCGAAATTTGTAAAAATGATGTTGGACGACTACGGAGCGGACGCCAACACTACGGACGATAAATCTCGCACACCAATTTTTCATGCAATGCGCACTAAGAACGAGACAATTATTCGCACGCTTCTTGTCGACAAGAGAGTGGATATCAATTGGCAAGATCAGCGCAGGCAGAGCCCACTGGTATATGCCATTGAAAGGAATCTTCTGTCTACTGCATCACTTTTACTGGATTTTAATCCATGTCTGAATATAACGGACGTCAAGAACCGGTCTGCTATTTGGTACGCTGTCGCGTCCTGCGATGAGAATCTGGTGCAAGTCCTTCTGGAACGGGGCAGCGATATACGAACGCCAGATTACAAACAATTTTCACCATTCAGCCTTGCCATTGCCCGGAAGAACCCGAGAATTGCCCGGCTGTTACTCCTTCATTCAGATTCCAATTCAAGAAAGACCGTACTGGAGGATGTCACTATCAGAAACCGTCTGCTCCGTCAGGCTGTACAGGCAAGCCTTCAAGATGTCATCGCCCTACTCCTTGCCCATGGCGCAGATCCCAATTCTAGAAATAGAGATGGTCAGAGATTGTTGCATCAAGCAACGAAAAAAGGTGACAGGGAGGTAGTCCAACAATTGCTCGCCTGTGAAGAGGTTTCCATCAATGCAACGGACAGACAGTCCTGCACTGCTCTCCACGTCGCAGCAGAGTATGGATGCACGTCGGTAGCCAAGTGTCTGCTAGCCAAATGCGGTATAGATTCCAACGCAAGAGACAGTTACGGTCGCACCGCATTCCACATCGCAGCAGAGTATGGCAATAAGTCGATCACAGGGCTTCTTTTAGCATATGGTGCTGTGGATATCAATGCCCGAGATGTTAATGGGGCAACAGCACTCTGCTTAGCTGCAGATGCAAAAAACACAGCTATAGCCCTACAGATTCTCGCAGAAGACCATGTAGACGTCAACGTGGCCGGTCAAACTGGCAGGACAGCTCTTCACAACGCCGCGAGCACAGGAAACATACCGATCGCATGTGTCCTTCTCGCCAAGGAGGATCTAGATCCCAACGTTCGCGACGACCAGGGATGGCCCCCCTGACCTACGCTGCTTTTAATGGTAATTTACGCATGGTGGAACTCTTCCTCGCAAGGGGAGACATACAAGTGAACGTGCAACAGGCCCCTCCACTGTTCCATGCCGCCAAAAAGGGTCATGTGGAAGTTGTACGCCGATTACTTCAATTTGATACCATCGACATCAATCAGCAATTTTGGAACAGCACACCTCTCTGTGTTGCCTCCGAGATGGGCCACCCGGAAGTTGTAAGGTTACTCCTTGAACACAACACAGCCCCCGACATCAATCTCAAAACTTATATGGGAGACACTGCACTTTCCTTGGCCGCTTACGATGGTAATTTGGCTATTATAAATCTCTTGCTGGAGGAAAATGGGCTGGATGTTACCGCTACTGACAAATTCGGGGACACGGCGTTATGCAAAGCAGCTCGGAATGGACACGAGCAGGTTGTCAAGCGTCTCTACAGGGACACTCGTGCAAAATGTGCTAGTGATGTGAAAAGGGCCATTGAAGCAGCTTCCAACTGTAGAATTGCGCTCTACCTCGAAGGTCACTTGGATGAGGAGGGCAACTTTCGCACCTGGCCTTGAACTAAAGGTAGGCTGTGATTACTTTGTTGGATTCATCTTTCAGCATCTGGGCTCCAACAAATCATGTAATTCCCGAGCATGTGCGGTCCCCGAAATTTATTTTTCAGGCAACAAGCGCATCTTTGCCATGACTAGCGATAGCGTATTTCTATTACACTTGTAGTCTTTTAAGTATTCTCAATTTCAACAGCCCTCCTGCAAGGGGTACATGAATAGTACTTAAGAATTATATCGGAGGTGACTGAGCGCGGTGACGCCAGTCACGACATGTAAAAACGAATCAAAGAACGTTTCGTTTCTGCCCAGGGACCATCAGGAACCATGTCATGAGGAAACTTTCCATCATCAGCTATGGCGTATCGATCAGCCCCGGCCTTCAACAACTCCCCCGCTGCTTCCCACGTCTCTTCTTTGGCGACAATTCGATGCAATGGCGTGAATCCAAGCATATCCCGAGAGTTCACATGAGCCCCGTATTGAATGAGAAGTTTAACAATCTTGTGAACATTCCGTGCTTCGGCAGCATAATGCAGGGGGAATTTGCCATATTTATCTCTCGAATTAGCACAGCTTCCATGTTCGAGCAGAATCTTTGTTGACTCAATAGATCCCATGCGCACAGCAAGGGAAAGAGGCGTCAGCCCATTGTTGTTTTGAAATTGAACATCAGCTCCAAGCAACAGAAGCGTTCGAACACATTCCATGCCTTGTCGGTTGAAAGCGTTCCGGATAGCGTAGAAAATTGGGGTTTCACTATGTGTACCCCCGACCCAATTTACATCAGCGCCGTTTTCAACAAGCCAGCCCACCATACTGGGACACCAGCTCGATGAGGAAGCAGCCACATGGAGGACCGTTTCTCCATTGGCGTCTGTAGCCATAATACTGGCACCACATTCGACAAGAGCTTGCGCCTGTTTTATGGCGCTCTTAGAGATTGCATGGAGTAGAGGCGTCTTCTGAGCGTGATTTCTAGCATCGAGCTCAGCCCCATGCAGAAATAACGCTCGAATGATGCTTTTTCTGCCATTCCCTGGAATGCTTGGATTTCTTGCAGCGTAGAAAAGTGCGCTCCACCCTTTCCAGTACTGATTATTGTTTTTGAAGTTTGGATTGGCGCCAAGCTTTAATAGCAGGCGCACAGCGCGGGTGCATGAATGGTCAACTGCTACTTGAAGTGGCGTCCTGCCCATGTTGTCTTGAGACTCCAATTGAACACCGGAGCCGATGAGGATGTTGATAATTCCGGGGGTAGCGTTCTTGGAAGCCGCGAGGTGCACGAGGCTCATCCCAGTTCGGCGGTCCAAGATATGTGTATCAGCCCCATGCTTCAAAAGCAATGCCACTTTGGACTCCTGGTTTGAACGGACAGCCTCCCGTAATGGAGCATGTTTGTCAAACGCAACGGAACTGGCTATGGCGCCGTGATCTAGGAGCAACTTGGTGATCGCCACGTCGCTACGACCATTTGTCGCCAAAACCAAGGGTCGTCTAGATCGGGCATCGGCCACATCTGGTAAAGCCCCACTCTCTAGAAGGGCTTGTACAACATTGGTATGCTTGGTAGAAACCGCTTCCAGAAGAGCTGTCGACTGTGCGCGAGTTGGTGATCGGATGTTAACATCCGCACCCGTACGAAGCATATTCCGGACTCCAAGTTCGTCCCCACGACTTGCGTACCATAAAAGGGCCGATCCACCGTCCAAGCGTATATTATGTTGGTAGAGCTCATTGATCAAGAGATGGTAGAGCTTTTGACTCGTTCGGAGGAAGCCGAGAAGGTCTTTTGGCGAATCCAAATTGCTTGAAATGAGCAAAATAATTTCCGGTGGGAGAGAGAGAAGAGATATCGCGAGATGCTTGGATAGATGGCTGACCTGTCACTCAATAGAATGAATGAAGGGATTTCTCCAATTTGCTTGGGCTAAACGGACCAAAAGCTGTTGGTCGTTATGTATCAGGCGATAGACAACCTGAAGCAGAATAAAAGGCACTTGAGAATTTAGTCGACCATGTTATATATGTAATAAGGGTCGCAGAATCTGGTTCAGCTAGGTGGTGTTGAGCTGTTGAGGTGTTGAAAAGGTGGCCGTAATAATCATTATCCAAATTGAACGCTTCTAATAACCCTTTCCATCATAGTCAAGATTCGATGTTCTATGACACCTTAGTGTTATGAAGCCCGTTAGCATCTTGCTTTCTTATACAATATCGAAGTACAATCAAATTTTTCTGGATGTCTTTGAGTATTTGCAGGCAAAAGTGACACCTTTTTTCCGAATAGCGAGGCTGCCCGAAGACAAAGAATAACGATTTTTTAAATCGATATGATGACCTTTGATGTGAGTAACTGCTGTGCTTCTTAGGTGGCGGCGTTGAACTGTTAATAAGGTCAACGTTGATCAGAGGCAGATTTCGACTGTGTTCAAACTTCTAATATATCGACGAGTGAAGAAGTCAAGATCTGCCTAGGCTGCTTTAATTCAAGCTTCTTCTTTCTGCTGGGCTGGCCAGAGATTGTATTTAACTGCGGCCACAGAAAGTCCCACCTTCTCGATAATGGAGGTTGAAGTGCTTCAACGGAAGCTCAAGTTACAGTTTGGGAGATTTTGAGGCCGGCAGTCACTCTCAATTATATCCGTGGTTGGCTTCTTTTTCAGAGCACCACTTGAATCAGCTATTTCCATGCTACAGCACCGCACTTTATGAGGGAAATCTATCTCCTATGCCTGCTTGCAGCCAACTCATTTTGCCATCAACGGGATTTATGTTACCTGGCGGCACAGATACAACGAAAATAGCCCCAAATCCCAGATTATGATTGTCTTCCTTAGACAGAAAGTAGACTAAAGTTTGCACCTTGTTGCAAAGCCAACTATAGGAACCCCAGCCCAGTTCTCAGGACAACCATGTGAACCAGTTGAGCTACCAAGGGCTAGGATCTGGTTCCTCGTCGATCGCCACCCTCGTCGATCGCCACCCACCTCGCGAGACTGCAACGCTACTACCACATTCTGCTGGTACCCTGGTCGCACGCAGACAATGATTCCATGGATCCCGTAATTAATAACCCTTAAATTCACTCAGGCACATGGCAATTTGTTTGTAAAACTCAGTCCGATTAATATTCCAGTTGCTCTCCCACCAAGGAGACCAATCGTCTTCTCAATTTTCCCAGGATGGCACGCCCAAGGCGTCAAAGTCGGCACCAGCGACAAGGAACGTTCCATGTACAGGTGCCAAAACTGCCGGAAGACCAAGCTTTGACAGCCAAGGATGTTCCGCGCGGCGGCCAATCGTATGAAGTGCGATCGCATCCAAGTGCCTCTATGCAGTGGAACCAGAATGATACAGCGACCAACAAACAAGGCCAGTCCGAGACTAGCACTGTTCCTTTCACAGTAAGTCGGTATGTGGCCGGAGGCACTTCGACCAGATCTTCTTGGCTATCTCATCCTGTGAGTAAGCGGTAAGAACTCACGACAAATCTTCTCAATTTGGAAGTTGTTACTAACGCACTGCTCTGAGATTGGTAAAACAATTGATTGAATGTTGCCGAGGGAAGATCGATACCATCTTCAGTAAGTTCAAGTTACAAATTTAGGAGCGCGCCAACTAATCTATGGGCTCGAACAACAGTCCTACAAGGTCTATACTCACTTCTTGGAGTTCCAATAACAAGCATCCCTTTCCGTGCACAAAATCTTATTCTCCAAGCCATACAGCGACATCTTGAATTCGATGCATTTCAATTCGTTCACAAATGGCTTTTAGAGGAGTCTCTCATGGTTGGGTGGACATGCCCAGAGGAACTGGAGCTACACGGTCTTTTCAAATTCTTGGTCAAACATCGGGACAAGATACAGTGTAGCTCTTGCCGTCAAGCCGCTAACACCATACAAAAATGGCAAAGATTGGTTTCTGGCATCCGCCACGCTGCTGTCCACCGTCTTTCACAGGATCGCGAATCTCTCCTCCAAATGAACCGCGTCGCCATTGAATTCTCTCTCTGTATCGGCGGACTTCCAAGTGCGGAGAAGCTTCGCCGTCTCTTGAAGTTCCTGGAAGATAGACTCCCAAAGTCAGAGCGCCGTCGAGCGCAGCCAAGACGAAATTTCAAAAACCAAGCTTCTTCGTCAAGAATGCGCCTCGAAGGTCTCAAAGACCGATTTCTGTCGCTGCCGAAACACACACAGAGAGTTCTTCACCGGATTGAGGCTATGTACAATTTGGAAGTGGAACGGTTCCTGCAATGTGAATTCAGATGACACTGGTTCGAATTCTTGATGTTGAAATACGACGTTCTGTTGACGTGTATCTAGGGAGAGACGGATGTGAAATGATTCGTTAAGGGGTCGAAAGTACTGCGCTTGAATGCGGACCGACGATTGGAATCTCATCGTCGGCCCAAGGGACAGTGGATCAAGGAGGTTTGAATTTTAGCCTGGAGGAGAAATCAGAATGATCTGTTAGGGTCCAGCACAGCCAGCACCGCTTCCGTGCCGGCCTAAAAGAACACGGTCGTCATCCTGGAGGTGGGACTATGTGCATCGTGTCTGTGCTGCTAGGAAGCTGAGATACCGGCGAACAGAGCGTGCACTTTAGCAGCATTCATCGGCTGGATCGCTACATAGCGATGTCCAAGGAACAGTGGCCAACTACCACGATACACGAGTCCAAGTAAATGTTACTATAATAAAGGCGGTGATCAGCAACGAAGCCTCAGCATGAGGAATATAAGCGTAGTTGTATATCGTTCCATGTATTCCGTAGAGGTAGTAGCAATCGCCCTTCGTTGGAATGACAAATAATATAGAGGATGTCCCAAAGTCAAAGGACTCGAGCACGATGGTGGTGCCCTTGGAACAGACCCGCCTACACATTTTCATCCTTGTCATGCAAAACCAGGAGGATTTCATCGGAGTGTTATGTGGCCCGGTAAATACTGCTGACAGCATATAAGGATTTACGATACTATGAGTGTTCCCGTAGGGAGACAGGACATGGTAGCAAGGGGGCTCTAGGAAAATGGAAATACGGCATTCTTGTTGGCTCAAGGTAATACGACTGCTTGGATTTGATAGGGTCGATGGTCGAAAGCAGGGTAATCTTTGGGGTGAAGCGTACGATTTGTTTTAAACTACACCCAAGTCAGGAGGAAATTAGTTAGACAGAGACCGTGGAATCACGAGCGCAGCTGACGATCATCAGCGGAACCGCAAATCATTTCCACCACTTAGTCTGGAAGACCCATGGAATCGCCTGCTCGGTGAGAGAATGCGGTGGTCATGAAGGATTCAGGCCCGGGCTACTGCCTCACTTGCTTTCTAGGTTGCTCGTGATTAAGCCCTACAGCCCAAAAGAGAAGCCCAGAGAATTGGGGCAGAATTACGAGAGTTTCGACCTGTTCATGTATAGGGTATTGGAACAGACCAGCAGTGTACTAGAAAGATTCTCTCTCGCTACAGTCCTAATCAAGATGTGGAGGGTAATTGAGATAAAGTTTAGGGGCCGCCGGCCCACAACCTCAACCCATTTCCGGCAGCCAATCGGTTCCTCGGTTTTAGTGCAAAAACCGGAGATATTTTTACATAAGCTCATGAGATCTGTCCATGGTCGGATAGTTTCCACACGCTATCCGCTAGGGATATGGGACTGACGATTGAGGGGGTTGTGTCGGATTCAGAGAGTACAATCTCTACGGGAAAGCTTTATGCAGGACAGAAGTCAGAGCTTCTAGAACATTCGACAGACCTGATAGACAAGGAGCAGCTTGCCACTTGACAGGAGAATTACTCTTGTGACAGGAACCAGGAAAGCATAACCACGGATCGGGATTTAGCCTACCATTCTGTTGCCAGAATTCCGCGCGATATTCCAAATACCTCACCTGCCTGGACCGTACCTCGGCCGTACCTCCTAAGCAACAGAGTCCTTTTCGATCGGACACTGACGGCCGTCAGGTTTGGGCTTGTGGATCGGTCTGGACCTTTGCAAATCCTTCACTTCTTCTCCGGGCCATAAATAGAACCTCCTTGATCTAGTGTCCCGTGGGTCGTCGCTGGGATCTGCATCACAGTACCGTACCTGCGTCTGTCTAAATTCGCGCATTGTGTTTGATTGGTCCGTCGGGCGCTATTTGTATCCAGAGTCTCATCAATGTGATAGTAGCGTTGCAATCTTGCGAGGGGGTGGCGATCACGCGAACCTAGCTCGTGGGCCTGGTTGCACATTTCACATGGTTGTCCTAGGCTCGGTTTCCTATGGAAACTTTCCAATAAGCTCTGGACTTTTGTTTATGCCCTCCCAAAGAAGGACAATCCTCATCCTGAGCTTGAGAGTATGTCATTATCTGTGCGGTAAGGGAGTAGAGATTCTGGTAAAAGCAACATTAGCTGGCTGCGAGTAGTCAGGAAACAAACAACATTCAGCGGCGCGGGGCCAAGGATGAAAAGGATTGATTCGAGCGAGGCCAAAGGATCCTCCAGCCAACCGCAGGTACAGTCCAGCGTTTCTGTCAGCCAGAAAAGTTCCAACCTATTATTTTGGCATCTGTTGAAGCACTTCAACCCTCATGAAAGAGACGGTGACCGTGGCTAAACGGGCAGATGTAGGGTGCCACCGCTTGAGCGATTTAATTGCAAACTCAACAATATGTAGGGATCACATTTTTGCGGCGTTGCTTTCTTTCAACAGTGGATGAAAGCGGTTCACCATACTCAACGCAAGATTGAGAAAAATGATCCTAGGTCGAAACATGAATCTGCGGGCCACAAGGTGTCCAGACACCGTTTCAACGTCGTTCGACTTGCTTCAACGCCAACCAAAGGACAGTGATCTCTCTACCCTTGGCGCAATGGTTCCATGGTAGAGACTTGACCGAAAAGTTATAAAAGGGGCCGGATTCCCAGCCCAAAAAACTCAGGACTTCGGTCCTCACACTTTGATCCTCACACTTTGATGCATCGTAGTGTCCCTCTCTTGCCTGCGGGCTCGAGAGTTTCCGTGACCACGGCTGTCGCTGCCACGAGCCCAGCGATGTAAGACTGTGCTCCCTCGCTGCCATGAGCCCCGCGAGCGTAAAAAGGTGCTTCGCAGGATAGGTCTGCGTGAACAACAATCCTCGCAGGGAGGTGCTGCGTCAACAAGACTACCTCGCAGGATAGGTCTGCGTCAACAACAATCCTCGCAGGGGGTGCTGCGAAAACAAGACTACCTCGCAGGATAGGTCTGCGTGAACAACAACCCACGCAGGGGGTGCTGCGAAAACAAGACTACCTCGCAGGGGGGCGCTGTGATGACAAGTGAGACCCGCAGGAGACCGCTGCGTTAACAAGTTCTCTGCAGGAGACCGCTGCATTACCAAGTTCTCTGCAGGAGACCGCTGCATTACCAAGTTCTCCGCAGCCTAGGTCCTGTGTCAACAAAGCGCCTCGCAGGGACATCTGCGACACCAAGAGTCTCCGCAGGATGAGCTCTGCGTCAACAAGTGTGCTTCGCAGGATGGGCTCTGCGTCAACAAGTGTGCTTCGCAGGATGGGCTCTGCGTCAACAAGTGTGCTTCGCAGGATGGGCTCTGCGTGATCAAGTGTGCTTCGCAGGATGGGCTCTGCGTCAACAAGTGTGCTTCGCAGGATGGGCTCTGCGTGATCAAGTGTGCTTCGCAGGATGGGCTCTGCGTCAACAAGTGTGCTTCGCAGGATGGGCTCTGCGTCAACAAGTGTGCTTCGCAGGATGGGCTCTGCGTCAACAAGTGTGCCTCGCAGGATGGGCTCTGCGTGATCAAGTGTGCTTCGCAGGATGGGCTCTGCGTCAACAAGTGTGCCTCGCAGGATAGGTCTGCGTGAACAATAATCCTCGCAGGGAGGTGCTGCGAAAACAAGACTACCTCGCAGGGGGGCGCTGTGATGACAAGTGAGACCCGCAGGAGACCGCTGCGTTAACAAGTTCTCTGCAGGAGACCGCTGCATTACCAAGTTGTCCGCAGCCTAGGTCCTGCGTCAACAAAGCGCCTCGCAGGGACATCTGCGACACCAAGAGTCTCCGCAGGGACATCTGCGACACCAAGAGTCTCCGCAGGGACATCTGCGACACCAAGAGTCTCCGCAGGGACATCTGCGAAACCAAGAGTCTCCGCAGGGACATCTGCGAAACCAAGAGTCTCCGCAGGGACATCTGCGACACCAAGAGTCTCCGCAGGGACATCTGCGACACCAAGAGTCTCCGCAGGGACATCTGCGAAACCAAGAGTCTCCGCAGGGACATCTGCGAAACCAAGAGTCTCCGCAGGGACATCTGCGACACCAAGAGTCTCCGCAGGGACATCTGCGACACCAAGAGTCTCCGCAGGGACATCTGCGAAACCAAGAGTCTCCGCAGGGACATCTGCGACACCAAGAGTCTCCGCAGGGACATCTGCGACACCAAGAGTCTCCGCAGGGACATCTGCGACACCAAGAGTCTCCGCAGGGAGGTGCTGCGAAAACAAGACTACCCCGCAGGATGGGCTCTGCGTGATCAAGTGTGCCTCGCAGGATGGGCTCTGCGAAACCAAGAACTCCAGACCTTCCGTGACCACGGCTGTCGCTGCCACGAGCCCAGCGACGTAAGATTTGCGCTCCCTCACAGCCAATGAGCCCTGTGTATGTAAAAATGCGCTCCCTCACAGCCAATGAGCCCTGTGTATGTAAAAATGTGCTCCCTCACAGCCAATGAGCCCTGTGTATGTAAAAATGTGCTCCCTCACAGCCAATGAGCCCTGTGTATGTAAAAATGTGCTCCCTCACAGCCAATGAGCCCTGTGTATGTAAAAATGTGCTCCCTCACAGCCAATGAGCCCTGTGTATGTAAAAATGTGCTCCCTCACAGCCAATGAGCCCTGTGTATGTAAAAATGTGCTCCCTCACAGCCAATGAGCCCTGTGACTGTAAAAATGTGCTTCGCAGGACGAGCTCTGCGTAAACAAACGTGCTTTGCAGGGGATTGCTGCGTTAACAAGCCCTCTAGCAATGTGCAGGCACCTCTTCGTGGTGTTAGAGACCAGTATTCGATATTCAACAGTATTCGAAGAAGCAAAGACCTGCCCAACCTCCTGATAGTCTGTTTCTTTTTCCGAAGGATCATCATTGGACAGATAGAATGAGCCCTAGATAGATCGTCCCAAATTCAATGGCCAACATTATATAACAACGAAAGTGTCATTTTTATCAAAGGGGAGGTTCCCAAATTTTCTGCACTGATGGTTTGCGGTCCGATAGCCCTTTCGCGTAGTGAAATTGACACCCTTCATTCAGGCGTAGGCAAACATGTTGGTGAGAATTGGTGAGAGTGTTGATGTGTTGGTGTTTTGATGTGTTGAGAGTTGAGAGTTGATGTGTTGGTGTTTTGATGTGTTGGTGTTTTGATGTGTTGAGAGTTGATGTGTTGATGTTTTGATGTGTTTGTTAAGATAAGTGATAGTAAGGTTGATTCTTATTCACTTATTTACAGAAGAGGGGTAGCCCGTCTTTATATCTCCGACCCTAATCCCATCCATAAGCTTAGCCGCAGTGATATTCAACACTCCCACTCGATGGCAACCGTCACCAAGGGAGCCAATGACCATTCATCACGGTTGCGGCGGGCCCCATTAAAACCTTTAAAAACCCCTTTTTAGGGAAAAGAAGGAAAGGGTACCCTTGCAGCTCAGTCTCTGCTCAAGGCCAGTAAGGTGTGGTCATCACTCAATACCAAGTCCTCTCCGAAACCATTCAAATCGTTGTCGTGCAAGAGGTTTGGTGAACCCATCGGCAATTTGTTCGGTAGTTGGAACATACTGCAATTCTACCGTTCCAGTGTCTTGCACCTCTCCTTGCCACTTGCGTTGGATTTCCATATGCTTCGTGCGGGAATGGTATTGCGGGTTCGAGGACAGGGCGATGGCTCCTTGGTTGTCACCACAAATGATCGTTGCAGTTTTTCCTTGGCTCATGTTTAACTCATTGAGGAGTCTTCTCAACCAGATTGCTTCTTTGGTTGCTTGTGTCTGGCCTAGGAATTCAGCTTCACAGGTCGAGAGGGCAACGACGCTTTGGCGCTTCGATTGCCAACTGATTGCTCCACTCCCGATATTGAAAAGGTATCCAGCTGTTGAACGTCTAGTGTCGCGACATCCACCCCAATCTGCGTCTGTAAAGCCTTTCAGCATCTGGGGCTGACCCTTGTACGTGAGCCTGAGGCTTTTTGTGCCGTTGAGATACCGTAGGATGCGTCGAGCAAGTTTCTGGTGTTGTGGCCCAGGATTCGCTAGATGCCTGCTTGCCATAGAGACGGCATACGCGACGTCCCCCCTAGTCCCGAGCATAATGTACATCAGAGATCCGACAATGCGTTGGTATATGATTCTTTGATCTGGAGGACAGCTGTATCCTGGGTTATTCTCTGGAAGTGGTGAGGTTTCTATCGGTGTGCTGACGGGAGCGCCGTTGCTGATTCCAAACTGGTGAGCGACCTTGTCAATATACGCTTCTTGACTTAGGTATAGTATCCTGTTTTGACGGTCTCGCTGGACAGACATCCCGAGATAGTAGCTGCATGGTCCTAGATCTGTCATTTGAAAACGGTTTCTGAGGCTCCGCTTGATCTTCTTTATTTCCGCAATGCTTGGCCCCACGATCAGGAGGTCATCGACGTACACCGCGATGTACATATTGCTCCGGACGAAGATCCCAAGATCAGCGCTGATTGGCTCAAAGCCGAGATTTCGTAGGAAATTTGTAAGGGTCTGGTACCAGATCCGAGGAGCTTGTTTTAGGCCATAGAGTGCCTTTCGAAGTTTGCAGACCCTCGATGTGCCGTCGGTCATGTGGTGAGGTTGTTCGACGTAGATCTCGTGGTCTATGTACCCGTACAGGAAAGCCGTTTTGACATCCATTTGCTCGATCTCTAGATCTAGGGCCGCTCCGATTGCGAATAGAGCTTTGTAGCTCATTGGCTTGACAACAGAGGCAAAAGTTTCGTCATAGTCGATACCCTCTTCTTGTGTAAAGCCTCTCACTACCCATCTGCTTTTGTAGCGGATGACTTCGCCATGCGGTCCTCGTTTGAGTTTGTATACCCATTTTCCACTGAGAATCCGCCGATCTTTGGGAGGATCAACAAGCTCCCACGTCTTGTTTTGGTTAAGCGAGTTCGCTTCTTCAAGCATTGCTCGTTCCCATTCGAGCCAGCTTGCATCGTTCTTCGCTTGATGCAGAGTCTTTGGCTCAAAAGGTTCTGTTTCCTTTGCAGCTACTGTTAAGAATGTTGGGATGACGTTCTCTTCAGGTATATTCATTAACGCAAGCTCTTCTTCGCTGTCACTAAAAGTGTCTAGTGTGACGTGCGGAGCGCGAATTTTGAGTTCAGGGTGGTGTTCTAGTGTTTCTTGTCGCACTTCATGAACTGGGCGGTCAATTTGGAGTTCTGGAGATCGTTGCCATTCTCCTGAAACTAGACCTTGTTGAGCGTCGTCTTGTTGCTGGTCGCCGCCGGGTGGTGAGTCATTCCTCTGGATGATGTCTTGTAAATCATCTGCAAATGATCCAAAGGTATCATCACTCCGTGTAGGCGACAAGGTCCTGTCTCCCTGTACAGCAACAAATGGCTGCGAGTCATCGTCACTCGATTGAAACGACGCTGGTGTCTGCGAGTCCTCGTCACTCGACTGGGTTAGCACTCGTGAGTTATCGTTACTCGACCGAGGCAGTATGTGCGAGATATCGTTCCTCGACTTAGGTAGGGCTCGCTCTGGTGGTGCCATTGACAACTGGCGCCCAGAGGCGGGCACGGATGCTTGCCGTATGCCTACTGACGGTTGATTTATTAGTCCCACCGTCTTACTCCCCCTGCGGCAGCAGCCGTTGCCTCAGGTGAGCCGTCTCGTCTGGCTCCCACATCTTCTATAGTCTGTGTGGAAGGAGCTGTAAGGACTTCGTGAAATTCAGCGTTTGGGGTCCCAACAATTCTTCCGTCTTGTAGCAGGATACGGTAGTTGGTATTTCCCTCATAGCCTAGTAGAATGCATGGCCTGGTTCTTGGCTCTGTGAGCTTCTTCCTCTGCTTGGGTGGGATCAAGTATTCCCCTTTGGATCCGATCACTCTGAGTCGTGATAGGTCCGGCTTGTCGCCATACCAGGCTTGATACGGAGTCATGTTGAGCTTTGATGACGGCGACCGGTTGGAGAGGAAGGCTGCGGTTCGAGCAATTTCTGGCCAGAATTTAGGTGGCAGCCTCGCATGTGCTAGCGTGGGTCCAACCCGATCATAAATTGTCTTATGGGCTCTCTCGGCAACCCCATTCTGCTGGTGTTGATCAACGCCTGTGACCTCGGCATGGATTGCCCGTGAGAACAGTATGAACTTCATCTCTTCTCCCACTTGCTCAGGGATCCGGTCGAGGCGTATTCGTCTACACTTCCGTTCAGGGCGTTCGTTATGATCGAGGAAGAAACGTAGTGACTCTATGACAAATTCTTGTCGTCGTGGTATAGGGACAATCTCTATCCAGCCCGTGAAGTCGTCGACGACGGTGAGCCAATAGCGACTGCCGTCAAGGCCCTCGTCAAATGGCCCTGCGACATCAATATGGAGAAGTTCCATTGCATATTCCCCTCGTCTGCTTCGTCCCGAGCGGTTGTGGGGCTTTTCAATCATTCGTCCCTGGAGGCATGGGTTGCATGGTTGACGTGGTTCCATGTCCCGGATGCCGAAGGCCTGCTTCTTAAGCCGATGTAGGTTCGCATCGCCCAGGTGGGCCAGCCGATTATGCCAAAGAGCCATTTGTGGACCGACATGGTAGGAGGGAAAGGTGAGATTCGTCCATATATCAAGTGCGTAGACTCCATGATATTGGCTGGCAGTGTATAGGTTCTTTCCGTTTGACTTGTTGCGAATACTAGCACTTTGGCTTGAGAACTCGACTTTTGCTCCTCGTTTGAGAAGCTGGAGCACCGATATGAGGTTTGCATGTGCAGATGGGACGTAGAGGACATTGTCAAGCACAAGCCATTTCCTTCTGCCTCGTACATTGCAAAGAATATTGACTGTCCCCACTCCCGAGGGAGTCGTTGAGGTATCGACGCTTCTCAGTGGTGGTCCATGGTACTTGTCCATCTTTACAAATCTCGAGGCGTTATTGCAGACGTGCTGAGCACATCCACTATCGACGATCCACGCGTCACGGATCGACAGGGTTTTTGTAGCCATCATTGTGGGGAAGTGGTCAAACAGGGCGAGGTTGCCTTCAACATCTTTCCCGAATGCTTTATTAACATCTTCTCCGGAGACCTTTGTGGCCATAAAAGTGGGCTTCTTTGGATCCCTTGGGCCACCGACATCATCGTCTTCGTCATCCGTGGAGGGCCGCCGCTTCAATGGCTTGCGTGCGCCTGTATGTGAATTGCCTGGCTTTGACTTGTGGCTCTTTCCGTCTTTCTTCTGATCCTTCGGTCTTGGATTCTTGCTGAAGCACTCAGAGTCCACGTGATAAGGTTTCCGGCAGAAAGAGCAATATGGGACGTTATCGATCTCGATTCGACATGTCGTTCCGTCGGATGACGGTATGACTTTCTTGTCACCTGGCCCTCGGATTATAGCGAGAGCAGGAAGCCCTTGCGCCTCTGTTGGTTGTTTGCTCAATTGCCCCTTCCTATGTTCTTCCTCAATTGCCTTGTTCTCGATATAGTCGAACGTGGGCGCCGCTTTTGTGATGTTACCATTGGCATCTCTTTCGTTAACAAGGTCCATTTGCCGAAATATATGATCACGGAAACTTTCATACTCAGGACCTAATGCGTGCACGAAAAAGAATGTTCGCTCAATCTCGGAGCTCACGCAGTCAGGGTCAAGGAGAAGTTTCTCAGCATGGATCTTCCTGATCTCGGCTCCGAGGGCTTGAGCGCTTCCACATTTCTCTCTTGTGAGGGACATGTACCGTCGCTGGAGGTTAACGTATGTGCCAGTGCCTTCTGGTTTGAAGTTGTCTTTAACTGCCTTTAAGAGTGCGTGGACTCGAGAGATCTCAAAGGCGCTGATCCTTTGTGCCGCATTGTGTGTCAGCTTTGCCGTGATCATCGCAGAGTAGAACTTTTGGCGATGAGTCCATTGCCGTGCTTCCTCTTCCTCTATCGGTGGAGTCGTTCCATCGTCGGCAACGGCGGATATCCGAATGAACTCATTGACTTTCTGATTCCACTTAAACCAGTCACTGGCATTATCAAGTATTGGAATGCCATTGTAGAATGCATTTAATCCAAACTGCTCAAATTTCGCGATGTCAGTCATGGTGTAAGTGGGCGCTCCTCTGAACTGAAGAATTCTGGACTTGGTCTGTCGTTGGGCAGACTGGAAGTAACGGAGGAATCGTGGTCTGAGGGGCTGAGGGAACGCGCTTCTAAACCAAAGAGTTCTAAACTTGATGCGGCACTGGGCAGACTTGAGACGACGGAAGGACTTCGGTCAGATGGATCTGGCGAAGGTGATTGGGTTGGAGGAAGGTAGTCCGTGTCTGGTGCCCCGTCCAAATCCAAGTGTTTTCTATACGACTTGAAGAAGTGGGGAAAGCGAAGCCGGTCGACAGGGTGTCGTGACAGACTCTCGAGGAAGCTTTGACACCTTTTTGGTCGAAGATTGTATCGGTTTATCCTGTCAACTGGCGCAAGAACTCGGTCGTCCTCCTCACGCCTTAACATAGAGGATCCGTGAGCTCCAACGTTGTCTTTAGGCTGGGGCACAGGATGAGGATGCGTGGAACTTTCAGTAGTATCGATGGGTATCGGAATATAAAGATGACAAGATCCAAGGGCGGAGCACGTTAAGTTAGTGTTAGAGGCCCTGTGACGCTTTGAAACAATTGACGCTCGATTTTTGCGTTCTTCAGCAGATAGACGGGAGTAGGCTTTGCGGACAGCGCCAAGGGATAGCGATGGGAAAAATGATTTTCGAATTTGTTGGGGACTCCAATGATGAATCTGCCGGAAGTGTGAAAGTAGATTGAGTTCTCTGTCTGTCCAACTATGTCTATATGGTCTCTTCTGATACCGAGGTGGTGCTCTCTTTTGATGTAGAGACGACATTTGAGAGGCATATTCTGGAACTGGCTGCGGGAACCATATAGCTTGCCTAAATTCAATTCCTCGTATTGAAATGCGCTTTTCGTTATGGTGACGAATCACAGATATCGGCATTATCTCTGAGACAACCGTGATATCTGTCACACTGTGATCACAGCAACAAATCAGGTGTCGGCATTATCTCTCGAACATCGTGGTATCCGTCACACCGTGATCACAATCACGAATCACAGTTGTCAGCGTTATCTTTGTAACACTATAGTGTCTGTCACATGTGATATTGTGATTTCCGGAAGGAGGGAATTCATTTCATTCTTCGAGGGTCTTCATGCTCCTTTCAGCATGTCCGCAGTTCCTTGACGGTGTTAATCAATCGATTCACTTGATAGACCTATCATTTCAAGTGGAGACTTAGCCTTTAAATGAAGTTCTCAAGTGTTGTGTGAGCAACCCGGGCTCATAACCTGTTAAGATAAGTGATAGTAAGGTTGATTCTTATTCACTTATTTACAGAAGAGGGGTAGCCCGTCTTTATATCTCCGACCCTAATCCCATCCATAAGCTTAGCCGCAGTGATATTCAACAGTGTTGGTGTTTTGATGTGTTGAGAGTTGAGTGTTGATGTGTTGATGTGTTGATGTGTTGATGTGTTGATGTGTTGATGTGTTGATGTGTTGATGTTTGATGTTGATGTGGTGAATGGTCGGGCGGTGAAGGGGGGTGGCCCCACCGTCTTACAGAGGCAACGCGGTCTCTTGCCATGTCCCCCACATCATAGAAACTTCAATTGCTTTTTTTTTTTTTTTTTGATCCTGCAAAGCAATTTTGATCCCAGTTGGACACGCCTTGACTACGGCCTCCAACTCAATTGAGTTGATCTAATTCAAGAATTGTGCAACTCTGATCACGCAACATACTGTACACTCAAGATCAGAACTACGAAGTGTAGAGCCATGTGATGTATCTCGAAAATCCAAATCATGGATTCAATTCAAGATGATTATGCGATAGGCTCAGATTCTTGCGTCGCCAAAGAAATTGCTTGAGATGACTGTTGCTAGTCGCTCGAACCTATTCTACACTAGAATGCCTACATCATAGAGCGATTGCGAGAGTGAGAGTTTCTTTGTCTCGAGGTTAACATGTCATTGGTAGCTTTGGCTCGGGAATATCTGATCCACTCCTTCTACATGTAGGAGCCGTCGCAACTTTGTGAATAATATCCCGCCAGTAAATCCAACCAATCTCTCGTAGAAGTCCAATACAGCGATGAAGAAACGGTCGTTACTTTCCGTGAGGCATATTCCACACTACATGCAATAAATCATGCTCCGCTGCTGATATAGCATGATTAAATTCCGATCGGGGTCCAACGAGCTATCTGCAATCAGAACCGGTAAAGACACTCTCCACGATCACCGCTCAGGACCTGGTGATATCTGTACAGGGGTGTTCTAACCCACGTGTGACCCTAGCAGGCATCCGCTCCAACTCCTCCCCAAGCAAATAACATGAGCGCTTATTGGGGTAGACAATTCAGTATAGACTGTACAGGATATTCAGAGGTCCTAGAACCCGAGGGTTCTTGTGGTGCTGTTACAGACATCAAACCCACCTTCACGGTGAATTGCTCAACAGTGATATGCCAGATATCGTCTTGGGCGCGGAGAAATACATCATAGATGGTCAAAGCACAGTGAGCTCAGAGACGTAGAGGAATCGGTGATTTGCTGGCAAGACGTGCTTGCGCCTCCAATTGCGATATGTTAAGACGACGGTCTCAATGGACGGAGGATACTGGATAACTTGACTGACCTCCAGCTCCTGTGACATTCAAGCTGTATGGGCTTTGCACGTAGTGCTCGGGCTTGGATAAAAAAACACAGACGTAGGAATGAAATCGCCAAGCTTCTGTCTAACAGGGAAAAGCAAACAATCCTGATAGCATGCAGCTCCGTGTATGTCCGAGTGGTTCCCGCTCGCTCGAATATGTCGATAAGCTGAGCAACGAGGAGAGGAAGAGGAATCAAGGGGACTCTATCAGGCGTGGTTCTTGGGTCATGGGTCCTCTCAATCGTTTGGCCATCCTCGGTCTTGTCTGTCGATTTGAAGCTGGCTGGCTATTGTTAGTTGATTCGGGTAGAAATGACGGGATTTTTGCCTCACATTCTCCATGCAAACAGTCCCGACTAACAACCTCGCCAGTACGAAAATATGGCTCTAGCTAGACAAAGCATTGGCTTCTCCCGGTTTCTTAGGGGTTTCAGGCTCGAAAGACGCTAGACGCCATCCAAGAACAACGATGGCCACCCACTGGACGCCGGGGATCCAAGCCGCAAGTAGGCTATCCCATGTAGGTGTTCAAATGCCGAGAGACAGACACTGCTATGCGCTCTGTGGGGTCTTGCATCAGGTAAGCATACCAACGCGTGATCTGATGAACCAAATCGACTAGAACGTCGAGGGAGAGACCCATCGATGCCACCGTTAGTCATGAGGAAGAAACAGAGCATGCGATGGTGTTGGTGCAGGGTTGAGCAGACAAGACAGTTGATCGCTTCGAATTCGAGTGTGGGAATATGAGGGAGCCTCCTGTTGTGAGACCCGAGTCAGCAATTGTTGATCCAGTTGGACGAGGTGTCGTGCTTTACGTGTTCATGAAGAATTCCCCGAGTGTACGGTTGAGACAGATGGTCAATTAGGATCGTCATCAAACCAGCTTACCAACTAGATCACTGCCAATTCTGTTCTGCAATGCAGTCACCAACACGCCATGTTGTATCCATGTTCGTCGCACTCTCCGGCTGTCGCTTCGAGAAGTTGCGCTGGATGCACCGGGCAAGTTCACAGGACGGCAAAGGCGCGTGACGAGCCCACTTGTGACACGAAATTGCAGAGTCCCCTATTGGGAGACTGCTCCGTATAGAGGCACTCTGTTGTTGAGGATGTGAAGGCGGTGAGGTGGAGGGGGTAAGAGGCGATGGAGCGCGTCGGCCCCTTGGACTTATCTGACTCGGCGGGAATAGGTTACTCGCCACAGCGGTTTTCGAGGTTGGTGATGGGCTGCTCCTACAACAGCATGAAGATGTCAGTGGGGTTCGTGTCTGGGGTACAGGCTTGGCGCAAAATCAAAACCGGCGCAGCAGGATGCGCGATATTCCACTCACCTCATCGTGCACAACGAACGCCTGGGGCTTATGCGTCCTGTCGTTGACCCACAGCCCTGGTTTGCGGAATTTCAGGACATGCTGCATGATATGAAGTGACAGGGCCAGAAATGGTGTGTAAGCCATGACTGCGTGGAGCACTGACGGAGTGCTGGTTCGGGCTCACTTTGGCGCGCTGTCAACGGTTTCCTGTCCATCATTAGCTTTTCGGTCGGCGAAACAATAAGTGACTTACATGTTCTGAAAGAAGACACCGGAAAGGGTTCCGTGGCTTTGCGCGTGCATCGGACGGATGGATCTTTGTTTCGCATCGTCTTTGAAGTCAGTCTAGTCTCGGATAGGGTCGCGCGGAGACAGACTTACCTCGACCGCTCTTTTGCATCGATATATTCAGGAGCGGACAGTGGTCGGCTGCTATGGTGGACAGATGTTTGCATAGGTACTTTGACTAGCTAACCCAAATCTGCTTCTTTGATCGGCTGGCATGAGTGACATAGTGGACCTGGTGGTCGTCGCATCTCACAAGCACTTTCTAGCTTGTCGGTCCACGATGTAACTGTAGATGTCAATACAGTGAAATTCCAGTAGGTCAAAGGGAAGAACTTATCCGGAATCGAAGACCTGCTCGACTCTGCATAGCCAAGTGATGGTAATGGAGAACAAATTGCTGGGGGAAGAGGACGTATTTATAGGTTCTCGGCTCCTGTAGCACGCGGGCTCTACTAGAGAGCAAACGTTGAACACGATGTCTATCTTAAGTGAGGCCTGTTGCAACCCATGCCTTCATTCTACCGCAACTATTAGCAGCGAAATTCGTGGTGCAATCTTAGATGCTCATCGAGAAAACATGCTAAAGTCATGTTGAAAATGAGTCAAAGTGAGTCGGTTAAGAAACGTTGGGTCATTGTTGAATCTACGGTCTTAATATTGAGGCAATGAAGCTGTTCATTCTTTGATTTTACCAAGAGCGCTCACATTTTCATCTAAGGAACATGGAAATTTGCTGGCCTCGCTCGAGTGTTGATTGTCTGAGCTGTGTGTGGTTCTGTCCGTCTAGGCTGCAGGAAGCGTCAGGCCATGGTCGTGCGCGGGCGCGGGTACGTACTCGACCCGTCAACCCGTTGAAGCTTGGCCGTCCTTGTTGACGAGAGTCAACTTTTGAACTTGTGATCATGGTTGAGATGGATACCTTGTTTTTTCGATTTTCTTTTTCAATCCTCTAAGTCTTACTCTATTTACTTTTGGAATTTCTGAGCTCTCAAACGAATGTGGAAAATGCGTTGTGATTGAATATATATCTCCCGGTCCGTTCATCACCGGAAGCCACTAATATGAGGCACATTCACCAACCATCAACACCACGAGACTGATCATCAGCACCATCATTAAACTGACTGCTAACAGAGTGCTGAGATTGAAAAGCTGAATACGCCGATTGACTTTTATGGTGAAAATGAGACTGAGTACCTAGCCACCGATGTCCTCTAGTCTATAAAAGCCTCCAAGAATTAGTGGACATGCTATTGCCCAGATACTCGTTCCCGTGCGATCAAGATGGATGCGGCTAACAGCACGCCAGACCAGGAAAAAGAAGGAGAACAACAGCCAAGTGCATCGCCAATCGTTTCTGAAAAAGAGAATTCGCAGGAGGCTTCTGATCATGTCCCTCCACTGGTAAGTAAAGTGGCTCAGCTTCCAATGCTCTTGCTGACCGTCGCAGCTCTCTCCCTCGCAACAGGAAGCAGAAACAAGACCTACCTTGGCGACCGAGCCCTTTCAACCTATTTTGAAGGTGCTAGCAGACCTCGAACGCGACGATCCCAAGTTCGCCTTTCCAGCAGGTCGAATTGTCGGACTCTATCGACGCCTATGGGAGTCGTGCGTGTCCAAACACATAGATGGCCAGGACATAGAGCAGAGCAATCAGATCTTGAAGGAGGCTAGCAGATACCTGACTAAAGAGAGGGACGGACTTCAGCTTCGCCACGACAAGCAGCTGTCTCGGCTGTGCTTTTTTGACCAGGCACTGGAATCATCTCGGGGTCGACTGACTAGAATCCTTGATGACTGGGATCACCCTTGCAGACTCAACCTGGCAGGGCTGCCAGGCATAGCAAGAGAAGGTTGAAGGATTCTATATTCTTGATTGTCCTATGTCTTTTACCATGTGGAGAGTATCTAATGATGTACAGTATCCAACGGTGTTGCAATGAAGAGTTACCGCAGGGAAAGAAGCTTATATCTTTTCGAGAACTCATATTACAGCTCTTGTGGAATGTGTCTGCGAATAATCCCGCATATTCTAGTGTCGCTTTTATTGACCCAAATACATTATAAACGAAAAACTACGGGTCCAATGACAGTATGGGCAGTGTAGCTAGCGGAGAAAGTGTCAATTAACTCGGCCGTCCCGCAAATCATCATGACAGCTACCCGAAGTAGATGTCGCCAGCTCTTACAGACCACCGAACCTTCTCCTTGGAGACCGCTTCAACAATGTTTGAGGAGTGTTGTCGTCTTTTATTCTGCTTCGAATGGCCCTCTGGATGCAATCGTTTCTTGCTAGATCCAGCGATCTCTTCAAACTGAAGATTTCCAGTCAGGGATTGACCACAAGTGCATCAACAATCGAGGAATGCCCACCCTTGACCGCCAACATCAATGGATCCTCAGAGCATTGATTCCTGAGGTTCACATCAATCCCATCATGGATTAGTAGTGCCTGGACCATCTCCAAGTCACCGCCACGGGCAGCCATGCAGAGAGCGGTGTCGTGAGTTGCGATCGTGCTTTCATTGATGTTCAGACGTGCGTCTTGTTGCACTAAAAGTCGTACCACATCGAGATGATCATGTGAAACCGCTCGACAAATGGGTGGGTCTATTGCATTCCTTCCATTAATCTCTACGCCCTCCATACTCAGTAGAAAAGCTCCGTGATATGCGGCCAGGGAGATTGGAGTGTGGCCTCCAACACAGAGATTCAGACTGATCCCTGGCACCGCAAGCAGCCGTCGTAGGAGCACAGTATCCAACCTCGCCGCGGCATGGTGGAGAGATGTAGACGGCATCTCGAATTTCCCGCGGCCTCCAACAAAATTGACGTTGATGTCTTTTTCGGCCAACAGCCTTTCGGCTATCCCGTCGCATGACGAGTAAGTAGACAGCCAAAGTGGCGTATTGCCATGTTTGTCTTTGCAGTTTACGTTGGCACGGGGGTGACTTAGGAGCAAATTGACCATTTCCAGGCGCTTGTTTCGAATGGCGAGGTGGAGCGGCGTATAACCATTCCGGTTCTGGATATCCAAACTCAGGCCCTTTTGTCCGAGAAGCCGTTTGACAACGCTACTGACCCATAGGCCACTGCTTGGTGAAGAGGTAGCTCAGCCTCTTGTGATGATTTGGTACCAAGAAACACCTTGGCCATCGGATCGTTTGAAAAAATCATTTCCATCACGGGTCTATTGAAGCGACATGCCCAGCCCCATGGCGAGTGGCCCGAATCGTCCTGTAGATCAGGGTCGCTGCCATTAGAAAGTAGCAGATGAACGAACCCTATTCGGCCTGCGAAGACTGCTAGGTGGAGCGCCGTTCGGCTGTGTTTGTGCTTGATGTCCACCTGGACGTTGGGTTGATTTAAGACACTTTTGACGGCGGAAAGATTTCCGTAGTGGATGGCATACCACAGGGCGCTCTCCCGCGCTTGGTTTTGAATGTTGATGTCTAGGTCTCCACGACTGAGCAAGAGGTCCCGCACAGCAGCGGAAGAGTATTTGAGCGCCCTCATTAAAGGAGTTTTGCCTCGGTAAAATGCATTGACGTTGGCGTTGTGCTGGAGCAAAGCCTCCGCAAGACCAATGTTGTCGTATTTGACGGCCAAGTGCAACAGATTGCTGTTCTGAAATTTGATGTTGTATTTCCAGATGCTGGGCTGCAGTTTAAAATCAAAATCTTTACATGATTTTGCGAAGGCAAATAATGCACTACCGTCCAAATACGACACAATCTACAGCAAAAGCTCGTTGGGCAGGTCTCTGATGTTTGGCTGTAATGTATTAGCTCATCGGTAAACTCCGTAAGAACGAATTGAACAGACCATGATGGGACAGCGGATTGAGCTAACGAAATGTAGATGGGGGTGAGGTGAGAGTTGTGAAAGTAGGATATGGGAGGCCTTTATATACTCACCTCAGCCAAATTCCACGGTCAGCTATGAGTGTAGTCTGTCACTCCGCTGAGAGGTGCGTAGCAATCACACGGCAGCATCATAGCCTTGACAACAATGTTCAGGCGGAGTTGGAGAATCTGTGGGGGCTAGCTCCTGGGAACGCCAAAACTGTTCCTGGTAGTGTGTCGATGGCCTGGGAACCGAATCTATCTCTACGTACCCACATCTTGCATCTAGCGCCATAAGAACAAATCACAACCTATCACGCACTTAGAAATTCATAAGCAACCCAGAACCTAACGTAGCATTTGTCGACTTTGCTGCTCACCGCAGTAGCCAATCTGTTCGCCAATGTATGGTCCCCGCGATGGATAGTCAAATCTGCAGCTGATTGCAGCAGTGGTCTGGAATGATATCCCTTCATGCAGGCCACTGATCGGCTGTATACGGCGCATACTGCGTGTGAATGCATTCTTCCACGTACCGACTGTTTCAAGGAAGTGTTCCATGCCAGCCACGCAGCCATGTAGGTAAGGAGCCCACGCGATGGCATATAAAGCTGGCGGGGGAACGTCGCAGTGATTGCGCAACACCACCACAATCCGAAGATTTTCTGCCTTTGACGACCACCTCAATGACTACCATGCTGCCTTGGAATCCGTTTCTTGTTTGTGAGATAGAGGTCAGCCCCAATGGCGGTCCTGGCTCTTGTTGCGGGACGACGAAAAAAGGCGAGCCGTGCAAAAACTCGATCAAAGTTGAAGACACCAAGATCGGCCATCAAAAGTTGACCTCTCTCGCCAGAGAGCCATTTGACCTGTCATCGTTGCAGTCGAAGCTCTGTGATGTCGCCAGAGACTTCCTCTGCGCGAGATGGCACCGGCAACGGCAGGCCGACCAAGTTGGCCAGCAGTGGTATGAAGCCGCCGTCCGCAACCAGGCGCGAGTACCACATGGCTCCAGAATGGCTTCTCCATCAGTTGTTGTACATTCAGGCCAGCGTCAGACATCGTCAGCCTCCAGGCGACGCCCTGCATCAGACAACACTGGCCCGTCACCTCCTCACAGGCTCAGACAAAACCCGCCGGTGCGGCTTTCAACCAACCCCGAGCCAGTGCAGCCATTCAATCCATTTGTGACTTCTGCAATGCTGCGGACGAACAGTATTCCATGGCGCGTTTCGCCGACCCGACCAGCCATCCTCTCATCGGCAACTAATATCCGGGCTGGTTTCCAAGAATTGACGCTCCAGAGTCTCACCTCGAGTGAAGAGGTCGACAGCGTCCACGTCGACAGCATCTACTGTGTGTTCTGCCAGACTGAGGATGAAGACCATGCGGACGAGAGCGTGATCTTGCACTGCGGTCAGTGCACATCGCTCTGTCATCTGTCATGCGCCGAAGAATGGTTGGAAAAGCGAGATACAGGGTTTGGCACGTCATGCTGTGTGTGGTAAGTGTGGATGACCTTATTTCTGAGACGACCAAGATACTGATGACCGCAGCCGAAACGAAGGAGCCCTAGATGCCATCATTCGCCCCTTACGAATCCCCTCGTCGGATGCCGAGACATATGCCGTCCACACGGCAAGCGATCCATCTCCCACTGGTGGGCCCCGTCGCTCAACCAGACTAGCAGGAACTCATCTACCGCGACAACCTTCCACCGCTGCACCGCTTCGCCGATCGGCACGGCTCAATTCCACTCAGCGTAGGTGATCACAGGTTACAGCCGAGTTTGACGGAAAATGCGAGAAGCGAGTGAATCACACGCGAGTGCACGTGACCGACACTCGGCATCGTGATCAGCAACTGTGGTTGTAGCATTGATAAAGATTTTTGGAGCAAGCTTAGCAAGAAATGAGATCCTGATTGTAAAAATCCAGAGTACAAGGCGACAGTTCATTTTTGCAAGTGCTGGGCACCACTTGACCTTAGCCAAAAGATACTGGCTGCTTCACTTAATTTGACAATGACATAGCGCTAAATGTGCTAGTAGATTCAGTTTCTTCTTTCATCATACCTAACGGCGTGACCAGAGAACACACCGATTCATCTCAGGGGAGCCGTGTCACAAAAGGCGGAGATTATTGGCAGAAAATCGCAACTAGCGTGCTGGCGTGAGACTGACAAACTCGTGTGCTTGTTAACTTGCTCTGGGAATCAGTATGTGAACCCTGGGAATTTCAGAAGCATTTCTCGGAGCCATTTTTACCCTAGGAAATGCTGTTTAGCTCCTGGAGTTATTTCTAATCTCTAGGAAAGCGAGGTCTACCCCCGGCATCTTCACTTTACATTCCTGACTGAATATGAAACTCGCTCTGGGAATACATTGGCTTGACCTGGGAGCTGTGGAGCCCCTGGGAGCTTACTTTAGGGCCCTAGAGTCACTATGTTGCCTTCCGAGATCGCCGACAGCCCTCACAAAAAACCTTCACCGGACCTGCGCACAATTCTGCGTCATTCGGTCACTCCTAGAGGGCCAAATTATAGCCCCAGGAATCCAAAAAATCGCCAACAGGAACGCGGCTTTGATTCCCCGAGGTGGGGATACCAGACCCCAGAAGCTACATCGGGTTTCCTGGGGCTACGTGGCTCCTAGAAGCTGCTTCTTTACTTCCAGAAATGTTTCAAGAGCCCCTGGGAATAAGATGACTCCTAGGGCTAAGAGATGAATTCCTAGTACCGATGCAACGGTCAACTGGAGCGTGACCGATTATTGATAATGACGATGAGATGTCCATGTTCGTAGTTGGGTACAGTTATGGATATCTATTTGCTGTTTACTGTATACAGACAGAGACGGAAAATGTGCGTAAGCAAAGAAAATCTCCCCTTTCCCAGACTTCAGCCGTGAAGGACATCAAGCCCAAGGAAATTGATATCAAACGCATCAAGCCTAGTTAGTGGATTTAGTTTCCCTGATTTCTGGAGGCAGTAATGAGACGGCGTCTGAGATAAAAGCCCTGCTATCTGTAGAGAATTACCGAGCATGACGAAGGAGAATTACTGACTCTAGATACGTTCAAGCTAAAAAGGAACCATGCCACTACTAGTTCATATTAGTTAGTAGTATATCGAGTTACCGCAGTATCTGCGACCTCAGGAGCTTTGCAGGCTCAACTGGGCTAGACGCAATCACGCCGTTCTGAAACTCCCTGTCCATAAAATTTAGCACAAATTGGGTGCTTCCAACGTCACTTTCTGACTCCTAAGTCTGGCACGGATTATGTACATGGAGCGGCAAATCCACAAAATGATAATTCAACAAGGAAGAAAAATCCGGCCCTGACTCTTAAGCGCATCTAGTTGGAATTCCGAGGTATTCTTTTCTGTGTATCTTGGCTAGCTTTTAGAACCTCGCACTTCCTAGGTGCTATCAATGCAGGACCAATAACGGTGACTAAACGAATGAATGGTCTCAATACGCCTCAATTAGGACAGGCACCCGTGCCTGCCTATTCGAAGCTCCCCATTTTCTGCTCTAGAGGCCTGGGCTCAAGTATGGATTCCCACTCAAGTGGTCAGTAGATTGAGCAACTGCCGCAAATCGATGGGCAAGTAGGGTAGGCGTAAAGTGTCGGGTCCGGTCATACCTCATCCAGCGAGAAAGCTAAATGCCAAGATATGGTCGCAAACAATGTACTATACAAATCTCTAGGTAAGACAAACAGTTGCAATCCGCACTCCAAGCCACAGGCACCTATGCCTTCTCGGAAGCATCGTCCACGGCTCCTCAATCAATGGTCTGTCAATGTCTACACCCATCTGATCGAAGAATTTCGCAGGGTAATACAGCCGGCTCCAGATGTGTCCTCTAATCAGCAAGTCTTCCGGCAATTTCTTGGTGGGTGTGCCATCTATGTGGGGAAATGATTCGGCTTCAATTTTTGTAATATCGATGTTGGGTTGAAGCAAAGTATTCAGATAATTTGCGAGTATCAACCATGGAACTAGCGGCTCGAGTCGTTGAATGGCTGCTGGATGGAGCGAGAGGCACCACAGGAATTTCAAAGAGGCATGCACGGCCGGGTGCATAGTTGACTCGCTGGCTTGGCCAAGGATGACGATCAGGGTGTGGAAAGCGAGAGAGCTTGCAAGGAATGCAAATTGAGATGAGAAGTCGGTGTAGGGATATCTGTTTAAGTCGATAGGTGCTGTTGTAGATGCCCACTGCTTGGCATTGACATAGGCGTCTGCAGTGGAAGTACTTGGGTCGCCAGCAAAATCCGTAGCAAAAGCTCCATTTTCATCCCCATACTGGAAAATCGCAGCGATATTGCAGCACGTGATGAAAATGCCTTGCTGTGCCCCTCGGCCTAACCGGCTAGCCCCCTGGCGAAGATTCACAAGGAAGAAGTTTGACCGAGCATCAAACTGCTCACTCAGCATGCGCATGAAAAGAACACTATGGGCAGCCAAAAACGAAGTGATCAGTGTGTTCACCAGCCGGTTCACTTAGGATATGGTCCTCCACGAATGGGGCCGGGCTTTAAAAGCTCAATGGGCTGCATCTCTTGTATCATTTCAGCAACCTGCGCAGCGATTTTCCTTTGGGTGTCACGGGTAGACCTCCGCACCGGCCCACAAAGCCCATAGCCCAACCCACCCCAGCCCATAAATGGGGCGGGTTTTGGGCCTGGCATTAGGCCCACTGGTAGGCTATGGGCCTAAGGTAGAAGCCCAATATGGTTTAATGGGCCCCCAAATGGGCCCCAAACATTGCAAACATGCCAATTCTTGGCATTTGCATAAGTTATGTAGACCTTCCTAGTAATTTTGAGTATTACAATTACCACCTGAGGCCCCTAATTGACTGAGATCTCATGGAAATCGACGCAATTCACTGATTTATGAGATTGATGAGATTAACTGATGAGATCAACTGATGAGATCGATTGATTAGATCCCAAGAGGTAAAACTATCTACATGCTAATAATGCTCATACAAATCATCCTCAACATGCCTCCTCTTCCTCCCTGATGTCCGCACTTGAGACGGTGCCGCATGAGACGGTGCCGCATGAGACGGTGCCGCAGCGATAGTAGCATCGTCATCGTCATCGTCAACATCTATCAGATCACCGGATCTATCACCCTGCTCTTCAGCATCACTGATCGCATCAACGTCGACGACAGCTAGCACCTCAGCTGGCTCCTCGGCATCATCACCTGGCTTTTGAGCCGCCTGAGCCTCCTCCACCAGGATCTGAATCTCATCAGAGCCAAAGAACTGCTCAAATTCCTTCGCCTCTTGCACTTCAAGATCAAACCTTGACGTACAGAGGCACAACATCAGCTCTTCGATAGTTTGCGCCTTCAAAGAGCCCCGGCGATAGTGGCAGATATCGCGTGCAGTGTTAAACAGACGTTCAACTCCAGCACCTGTGGCTGGAATTGCAAGGTAATCTCTTGCAAGTGCGGCAATAGCAGGGAAGCGATATTGATTCTCTCTCCAAAAGGAGAGCGGCTCATCAGATATAGTTAAACCTGTAAGAAATTAGTATCATGAAGATAGGGATGGTTTTTCGGCCGAAAAACCATCTCTCAAGAAAGAATAAACATAGAGATTAACTTACTGCCGTCGAGATACTGCGTCATCTCATCATCTTTAGTCGGGCCTAGCGTTGCTTTACCAGCTTTGCCTTTGCGTTTGGAGAGAGACTTCGGGGGAGCCATCAGGCCAAGAAGGAAGGATCTTGGCATCGATCCAGAGGAAGACACTTGCGGGCTATTTAAAGTAGTAAGACGCTCCTGGATAGGAGTAAGTGCCTCACGGAAAGCCACTCGATACTGCTCACGGATCTCTTTGGCATCCTCCCAGTTATCAGATAAAAAGAACTGGAATCTACTATCCGGCGATAGCATCGTACAAACCGCATAGATATGCCCGCGCATATGATCCGTCTTCTTATAGTACTCCGACAGTTTTGAATGGCTTGCTCCGAGGGAGGTAAGCATCTGCTGTTTCCATGGAACACGTTTTCGTTGTAGCTGCGACTTGCACTTCTCAAGGTGTTCAAAGAGCTGGTTATAGATCCTGAAGACAAGAAACGACGTCGCCTCTCGTGTCTTCGAAAGGGCGAGCGTAAAGTCAAAGAATGGCTTTGTGAGATAGATCAGATAGTCAATTTGGCGCCATTGTTCATCATCAAGTTCGAATTCTGTACAGTTGAACTGACGACAGTATTCATTGATAGCAGTACGGAGTCTCTTCGCCCGGCGTAGCATCAGAAACGTTGAATTCCATCGAGTTTTGACGTCCTGGATCGGCATAAGTCCTTGCCCTGGAACTTTGCCTTGGCCTTTGTCGAGGTCGTGTTGGACTTTGAGGAAGTGATCTCGACGCTGAGGGCTCCCGCGGATATAAACAGCAAGAGATCGTATCCTCTTTAAGGTATGCGCAATGTCCCGTTTCTTAGACCTGGCCTCCGCATTCGCCTTAGCAAGGCTAATCTGTTGTTCCTCTGTCCAGACAGTCTCGGCTTGTTCATTCTTTGGGCGTGCTTTAAGTCGGTGAAGTAGTTGGTTCAGACTTAATTGGATGACATGAGCGAGACAGGGGACCCGGATGACGTTAAAACCAGTAGCCGAAGCCGAAGGCTCTTGTTGTAAAGACTGTTGTAGTGCCTTAACCAGAGTCTCATTATTCGATGCGTTATCGGTGGTTATTCCAAAGACTCGGTCCTTAATGCCATGTTCGGTAAGCGTCTCCATCAGAATAGCACTTAGGTTTGCACCTGTATGCGAACTGTGAAGGGGTTTAAAGCCGAGTAGCACCTCACGGTAGACCCATTCGGCATCGATGAAATAGCCAGTAATAGCCATAAATGCCTGCTGAAATGGAGATGTCCAACAGTCTAACGCAATCGAGATCTTTGCATGTTCTGGAAGCATTCTGAGTGTATCATGCTGTCGTTCTTTAACACGGCCAGACAGGCGACGTCGAATTGTATCAGCGGAGGGCACGATCGGAGGGCTTAGGGCGGATTGTGCCTAGATTCAAGACTTAAGATTTAGTTAGGTGACGAGGCAAATAGAGGCTGATTGGTAAAGACGGCGGATTTGGAGGATTTGGGCGATTTGACGCCTACGGACTGGCGTCTGACGGACTTACCTCTGCGATGAGCTCACGAAATGCTGGATTTTCAACGATTTGGAATGGAAGCCGGTTAGTAGTAATAAACTCCAAGATTTTACTCTCAAAACCTTCTTGCGAGAATGTCTGGCTATGACTACCCTGATCATGATGCTAGTTAGTAGGGTCTAGTAGAGCTAGGTATGATAGTATACCGTTTGAAGGAACCTCGTCAATTCAGCCCTCTGCCGGCGTCCACTTGTAGCCTTTTGGCAGGCTGGGGTCTGAAGATGACGGGTAATTGTTGTCGTGCCATGACGACCAACCCTCCCATTGGCATCCTTCTTAGTAGTATAAGGGTGCTCAAGAATTGCATCGCAACGCTTACACAAGACCTTTGGGTTTCCAGTCGCCGTATGGGCCACTTGCTCAAACTGTTTCCAGGTCTCCGAAGCGGAGCCATGCTGTGACTCCCAAGCGATCTTGTTTTTAGATCCATAGTCAGTCTCCAACCACCAGTTGACCCAATCAGTGTGATTCATCGCGTCGTAAAGGAAAAACTGGCCTCCTCTCCTACCAGGACCGACACGTTGGAAGCGTTCAAGGGGATCTAGGGCGATAGACGAAGGAACAGACGGCTCAACGAACGAGAAGCTATCAACCTGCCGAGAGGTGGACGGAGTAGCTGGGCAAAGAGAAGGCGTAGCAATTGACGAATTGTCGGGCTCAGTGTCGAACAGGCCCAACTGGGAGGATCTAAACTCCTGGCTTTGCGACATGATCAGGATGACAACTTGATAGTAGGTTCAAAATTGGATGAAGGGCTTCAGGGGAATAGCTTCAGGAGGAAGAAATCGACATACCTTCTTAGTGAGAGAACTGTCGACGTATCGACGCCGTAGCAAACAGATATTGTAAACAGAGATCACCGTAGCAGTCGACATTAAAACGGAATATCTTGATTCTAGCATCTGATTGGCTAGATCATGCATATGCAGTGAATTCAGCCCATCCAAAGCCCAAGAAAAGTCCATGGATAACCCATCTCCCCGCCCATTTTACAATTTGTTCGCCCAAAACATTTCACCCCATGGCTCATGAGATATCTTCAAACCTCTCTCATCTCTGTAATCCCCAGAATATTACGTTTCTGTGAAGACAGACGTTAAGTCTGAGAGATTGGCTATCTTTTGGTATAAATTTCAACTCTATAAACCTATAATTCATAGATTTGACCCTTGAATCTACAGTTCAACAGAAACATGCACCTACTTCTAATTATATGAGATATATATCTCTACATGTTGACACTTTGGAACTCTCTAAGTACCAGAATACTACGAAAACTTGGTGAAATTGGATTGTTTTTTGGATGACGCCGGTAAACTATAGTGCCTACTGTAGCTGGCTTCATCTACGACCTTAATTACTATGTCGTCGCCGTTGGATCTTGAGATCTTGATTCTTGGGGGAGTTGAACCCCCGGATTGGGAGTTGAAATACTAGATCAGGCCTGGTAAAACGTCGGGCCGATGTATGCCTTGTAAAGGCTTACAGACTGGAACATGCGTAAAAAACAGGCATTAATCAGCGGTTTTATGAGCGCCAAGATCGTAGTTATGCATAGAAATGGGCTATATTGGGGGCCTCATGGGCCCCCACTCATGGGCTATGGGTTGGGGCGGGCTATAGAGGTTAGGCCCACAGCCCACTGCTGGTTGGGCTATGGGCCTAAAGGTCGGGCCCATTTATGGGCTTTGCGGAGGTCTAGTCACGGGATAGGGTGTTCCAGCACTCATCCAGCGGTTGGCCTGGGATAAAATCCATGACAATATACCCAGATGTGCCAAAATATTGTGTATGTGTATCATCTTTTACCTGGAATGAGCGATAGACTCGTGGGGCTCGAATAATGGTTCTGGAAGCGATAAGACGAAGCATTTGCGCTTCACTAGCCATGACACTGCCGCCACCCTTCATGATCAAAGTCTCTGAAAGCCGCACAACCGTCGTTCCACCTAGCTGATGGAGAATAGAAGCAGTTGTGAGAAAGATCACCAGAGCCTCATCTGTGACAGAATTAAGATCCTTTCCATCCAGTGGAAAAGATCCATCAGGCTCACGACTTTGTGGCTTGACGTGGGATGTCAGTATATGGTATTCTGCAGATTATGAATAAAGATACATTGGCTATTGGGCGCATGAATAGTTCCATTTCAGTAAGGTAGATGACGATGGGGTGATAGTAAATGTCGGATTATTGCAAACATAGAAACCCTTCAAGCTGGACTGGGTTATAAAAGAAACCTCGGAGAGAGGTTTTTCCGGTCCGTGATTTTATCTGTTTGCATTATTCTTGGTTTGTTGCCTACAGGTGCTTATGACTGACCAGGGGAATTGCCAACCAACTGAGGGGTGAATTTAAACTAGACACTAGAGACAGTGACCAGCTGACTTTTTGATTACCTATCCCTGGTTTCTACCTAGCATCAAATGGCCACATCTTGTCCGCCTTTGCTATTGTCATGTCTTCGCCACGGGACTCGGCTTCTTTGGCAGTCTGTATCCATTCATTATACGCTGTGCGATGAGCAACCCTCGCAGCGTCCCATGCATCATTCGGGATCCACCCATCAGAGTTTGTATCACGGTTGTCTCTTAACCAAGACTTAAGTGCTTGAACAGCCTCAAAATCTTCATAGTCTCGAGCATGCTGTTTCAATTCCGCTTCCGTGGGAGAATATGGACATGTGCCCTCTAGCCCCAATTCCGCCCAGCGAGCTGAAAGCTCAATTAACTCTTGGCGGACAGCGACAGCGGAGTCTCTCCAAGCTGTGTAAGAGTAGTGGAAGAGTCGAAAAAGAGTCGGATCAAGTAATCTTGCAGGACGAAGCTTAGGAACAAGGGCTGTCATGACCACATCATATGTCTGATAACAGATGGATGCATCTTTTAATTCTCGTACCTTTGGTCCAGAAATTTCCGTTTCATTTTGTTCGTTCTCGAGTGGATCTTCCTCGGGGACTCTTGGAAGTGCAGCGAAATCAGGTGTCTCGTTGGCATAAATAAACGCGGGCTCAATGCTGGTTGATTGCCAATCTATCAGGCCAGTAATAACGGTTGGTTCTTCGGCAGAGACGTAGATATTTCTTTTGTGAAAATCCGGGTGAAGCAGAACTGGTGTAGCAGCGTCCTCAATGCGTTTATCTTCAATCAACTTTTGCAGCACGTCTCGACTTGTTTTCAATAGACGTATGTGATCTTGGGTTGATCCTTGATATGGCAGAAGCTTGCGACTATTGACGGCTTCTTTGGGCAAACGAGAGAAACCGGTATCTATCAAACCTCGACAATAATTTGTGAGATCTCTCCAAGGTCCGCAATTGGGACTTGGGCCACGGCAGAGTTCATGTTCCCCCGGATTTCGGTTCCAGAAAACCGGACTGCAATGTGGTCCCACACAGAAGCCCTGCTCGAAGGGAATCTTTGAGTCCGAGTCTAGAGGTGCATCTGAGAAGTATAGACTGCCATAGGCCGGGAAGTCTAGGGAAGCCATCTTTTTCATTGTCAATGAAAGCGCTTTGGTGCACAGCATATGTTGTTCCGGGTTCATTTTGTGCCACTCTTGATGTAATTGAACACCCGCCACATGCTCCTGGATAATATATTCTGTTCCAGTTGGATTGGAAGGACTATCATTCCAGTCGAGAATTTTCGGTATCGGAAGTGAGATCTTGGATTGTACTATACAGACATAAATTAGTGAGCATGTCAGCGATACCCTCAAGGACAGGGGATGCGGCTTAGACTTACGATAAGTTATCGTTGCAACTTCAGAGTTGGTCGTTAGCCTTGGCGGGCCAGCAATACCGGTAGGTACCCTTGCCACAACACAAGGTCCATTGTCCATTGTTAAAAGGAAGACTCTGTTGATCCACCTTCTCGCTTCTCATATTTGACAACGCTGGTGGCTCCTGGACATGTGTAAACAGCCCGTTCACACAGCGCTGAGAAGTCAAACATAATGTGGCGAGAGTTTCGCTCGAGCTCGTCCCGGTTGAGCCATCTTCCACCAGTATACGAATGCGGATCATGTCCTACAATGCAAAGCCAGTGACATATTAACTCGTCGGTCAATGCCGGTAAGTGTATGCTACTAACGACGAGTCAGTTCTTGCGAAATCTGTTCCTTGGGATGTGCGGTCGAGCCAGGTATGTGGCGAAGGGGCGCTGCTCTTGTTTCCCATGTCGGATAATGTTCGAGATGGGCAACGGAATGGACAATGCTGAATGATTGACGAAGGGACTCCCAACCGCCGCCAGACTCGGAGCATATCAGACTGCTGGTCTCCTTTTCCCAGATTGTCAGCTGCAGGGGAGTTCGAGATTGGAGGTCTGAAGCGCCCCCTTGGCCCTTAATGCGGCCGATTGTTTTGACGTCTTGGCATTCACCAATTAAATTATCTGCATTGCCGCTCACACCTTACCGCTTTTGATTTGGCACCGACTCGGTGCAATTCAATCTGCATACCAATTATCCATAAACAAGTTTGGATTTTTGGGCGTGTATCTTCTTTCCGTGTTTCAAGTACAGTGACTGGCGGCTAGGAAATCGTAACTCCGCTTCTCAAAGCAGTTGATTGGAGCCGTGCTGTCCTTACCCTTGCGATCGGCACGCAGGTGCACTCAGGCTGCCTTGAGTTGAAGCCCAAGGCAATGTGAGAAGAATTGGTTGATCATGTAAATAAAGGCTGCTCTCCAAGTGTCTGTTTTTTTTAAAAAAAAATATCAACAACATCAGATTTTAAAGGTCTCGCCCAACTACTATCTGTTTGCGCTATATATTATCATTCTGACCCAAGGAACATCCTAATTTCAGTGGTATTTCAGTGGTACTTGATTTGCGATGTATGCTTTCTATCGATAGCCCTCTCGGAATAAGTCCGTAATGAAGCAAATCAAGGATTTTTTTTCACGAAAACCAGAAAGAACTTTGACGTTGCCAAAAAGTTTGGCGGAACCTCCACCCCGGCAGTCGTATCCTTCCATCGCAGACGAACAAAAATGATGCAGATTACTAGCTGCGTCTTGATGCGGGTGAACTGATCGACAACCGATACCTGAACATTGTTCTGCAAGTCAATTCGCAAGCTAAGAACACAGGTCTGCGAGAATGGTTGAAGAAACAAGCGCGAGGCACGCATGTCAAATCGGCTACAGCTCGCTTTGACAAACTCGCCGAAGACCAGGATGCTGAAGCGGAGAGAGTTATGAATGAACTTCAGGAAACAGCTAGGAAGAGCCTGTAAATAGCGACGTTACTCCCTACATAGTATGAAATACAGATTTATCTGGCTCGAAATGATAGTTTATGAACGGAGTGGAGTGACCTATATGATGACCCTATGCCAGAAAATCTGAGCGAGGGGGTTCCCTAATTCCCAAGCAACATTTTTGTGCTGTTCTATCCACTTCCTTGAAGTTTCAGTTCCGAGTCGGAATGCTTTCGTGTTCAACTATCAGAGGCGCGAGTGTTGTGAGCGTCCAGATGCACAACGCGTACGTATCGGGGGAGACACTACTCCGAGGTTCCTGGAAGAGGAATGAAGAAGCCATCTCAAATTGCTATTTTCTGTGTAAAAGTCATAATGGGACCCAACGGCGACACCACACTTTGTTCCTTTTCTTGCATCTGTAGCACCAGATGGCCAATCAGAAACAGGGGAGACCAGGTGATGGGTGACGACATTGGCTTAGTCATGAATCAGCTGATTAACGGCGTTGGGCTCTGAGGCAACCCCGCGGACACACCACGAGACAATTGATACCCAATTTCAGTCCCGGCTCGCCATCTCCTCCCTCATCCCAGGGAGTTGTATTGTATCATCAAAACAACCGAACTACCTCTATTCGGTCGATGAGGCAAGTCTAGTGCCCTCCTAGGTGAGCGTGCGGTTTTCAATCTGGTAGACGTGGCTCTGACGTCAGATGCTAGACAAAGAAAATAGGACGTGGACGTATTTCGACGCACTGGTGCCCAAGAACTTGCATCAACGAGGCAACAGTCCTCCGGTGGAACAAACGTGGTTCGTGGGTGAGTTCCAAGTGAAAGTTACGTTGGATTCTGAGGGAAATGACCTCGAGGTGGAGACAGGGAATTTCTAATTCCCAGTTAGGATAAAAGCCACCATCCTCCCGCCGTCCCATTTTTTTTTGGGGTTTTCTTTCCTGCACCCTCATATCAGCTTCAAGGGATGCGCCTGCCTTCAATCCGAATTGCCTCCAAGCCTCGACATTGATTCCTCGCTGAAACCCCACATTGGCCTTCTCAAGGACTGAGCAGGTCTCCAAGATGGACAATGAAGAAAAGGAAGTTAAAGGGCTCGACGTGAGCCATCTCATAGACGATGATTCTATCCTGGAGATAGCTAGAACTCAATTAAGAGAGAAGAATAATTTGGTAAGGGCGCCTGAAGCTTGCAGTATTATTGGAAATAAGTTTGACACCATCCAGCCTAATAACATATCCATCGATGCGAGCTGGACACCAGTTTCTGTTGTCACTTCTGTCGATCGAGCTGTCTGTGGGATCCTGGTCGAAAATACAAATGGAGGCGGTGTTATCAGAGTGATTGGAAAGCCCGCACGGTATACAAGGACTGATGGGCTATCTGGTACAATTCTTCTTGTTCTTGGGCCAGAAGAAAAGTTTTTACTACTGGATCCACTTTCAGTCCGTTACATTCGCCATTCTAGTCCCAAGTGAATACAACAGGTCATTAGCGATATCCCACGTGAAGATCAGCAACACCGTTGACCCCAAATCTCTGGTCACTTTGATTTCAATGGAGGGAAACGCGTCATAAAGAGGGACCTTTAGCTGCACATTAGGGCAGCTGTTTTCATATTGTTGGAGCAGGTTGATTGTGCTGGGCAAATTCGTGAGGTCTTGAAGACCTTGCAGGAAACTCATGAGGTGTGTGATTGATATATTGATTGTTCGGTGTGGTGGCTCGCTCTGAAGAAGGCTGATCTGGAGCTTTGGAGAATCACCCAATGACAGAAAATATGTTGATCCATCAGCTGAGTGAGGAGATGGTTGTAAATATAGATGTGCTGCTGTCTGGGGTATCTCTGATTTCTGTGAGAAGAAATATCGACATGTACATTGTGTATTTCTTACCTGGATTGAAATTGATAACACGTGAGTTCGCGTCGAGGGCAGTGCCCGTAGATTGGTCTGCAAGACTGGATGGCGCAAGCTGGGATGGATGCCCTTGCCTGTAGGTGAGCTATGCACTATTACATCTGCACATATTGCAATAGCCATCAAGAACACTCACCAACTTCCGACGAGATATGACCGGCAACGTGTACGACTTGGCTAGGACAGGGCTCAGTGGAACTCGCATATTTGGTCGCAAGAGACTCAATCACCGCGTTCTGGAGACCACCCCTGCGCTCTAATATTTTGAATGGCAGCTCTGTCCTGACCCGATCGGTCATGGAGTATACAGCAGCCTGTCCGAGACTTGCAGCACTCAAGGCAACCATAGCAGCCCCTGCGACATCTTTCAGTCTTCGAAGAAACTTCACATAATGCTGCTGTCGTGGCGGTTCTTCGTCAGTAGCTGTGGCGTTGAGGTGACTGAAAGCACCCTTCACACGCTTTGCTTCCGTAGCTTTGAAATCCCCCTTTTTCGCACAAGCTCCGAAACGTCCTGGAGCTTAAGAATAGCCTCATTCACTGTCAGTGACTTTGGGCGACTTGCAACATGCTGAGACGATCGGGCCATCTTGTTTGATAGCAAAAAAAATGGGTGAGTTGCAGCGAAGTACTACTGAGATTTAGACAAAATCGATGGAAAACTTTCTAATGTAGTGGGTTATCGGCGGAAATCGATCGGAATCGATGGAAATATAAAATCACGTGACATATCACGCGGCCGCGTATATCATGTGATATTACGTTGGAAAGACTGTCAGCCCCTGAATAATAATTTATCTGGGTAAACAAAGAGATTTAGTATTTGACGCCATGCCCAAGAAACGACGTCTTCTTCGACGAGAAGTCACGTACTCAGATGTGAAAGATGATGAATTCAACATGCTCCACCAACTTGATTATTATGCCCAACAGGCTCAATTTTTCGCTCACCTTCGCGACAAAAGTGATTGGATGAAGGCAGTCGTCGCCCACCATCTCAACTTGAGTTCACCCGCTGCATGCGAAGTTTCGGATGTTGAAGATTGGCTTCACGGTAGCTTCAATGTTTGTGTACCGGTAACTATTCACAACCGGCAAAACAAGCGAGTTCTTCTTCGATTCCCTCTGCCTTACCGTGTAGGCGAGACCTTCAATCCTGGTAACAGCGACGAGAAAATCCGGTGCGAAGTGGGGACCTATGCCTGGCTCCAAGAGAATTGTTCGGAAATACCAATACCCCAGCTTTATGGCTTTTCTTTGTCATCCGGAGAAGTGGTATGTAGCTAATAAATCCCGGTGTCCAGGAAAGCCTACTAATACTCGTCAGTTTACTCTTCTCCGATGTATGCCTTTATTCTCTCGCTATCTCTGGCTCATGCGCCGGAAAGTTTTATCATGGCTAGGGAAACCTGCCCCATCAAATTATACCCGTCATCAGTACAGCAACGCCATGTCCATTGGCGGGCTGGCCGATATGGGCTACATTCTGGTTGAATTTGTCGACGAAACACGAGGAGTAATGCTCTCCAATACGTGGAAGGAAGGGCGACATGACCGGAAGCTACGAACAAACCTTTTCCGTGATCTTTCTCGAATTTTTCTGAGTCTCTCTCGATCTCCGCTTCCCAGAATTGGCTCGTTAACAATCGACAACTACGGGTTTTTACATCTTGCAAATCGACCTCTTTCAGTTGAAATACAGCAGCTGGAGAATGAAGGGATATCCACCGATATATCCCGTGATTATACCTACTCAACCGTTGACTCATACGTGATTGATATGTTGGGAGCTCATGACAACCGATTTCGCCAGCAACCAAATGCTGTTAATAATCTCGGAGACTGTGCTTACCAGCTCTCTGTGTTAACTGCCATGCGAACAGTTTTTCAGTCGATTTTCAACCGGAGTTTTCGAAGAGGCCCATTTGTTCTTTGTTTCACCGACCTCCATCAAAGCAACATCTTTGTCGATGCACAATGGCATATAAAATGTCTCGTGGACCTTGAATGGGCCTGCTCCCGGCCAATCGAAATGATGATGCCTCCCTTTTGGCTTACGGACAAAGGTGTGGATGAGATTGTTCCTGCGGAATACGATCTTATCCGTCGACAATTTATGGAGGCTTTGGTCACTGAGGAGGAATTGCCTCACCGCAAGATGGATGATGGATCTACACCGTTGCGTCTCTCGGAGATTATGAATCGTACGTGGGAATCGGGTGCATTCTGGTACACAATGGGGATCTCAAGTCCCTCGGGGGTGTTCACTATCTTCAGCAACCATATCAAGCCTTTATTTTGTAAGAATTACGATGAAGAGTTTGGTGTGGTCATGCCTTTCTTCTTCGAGAAGAACGTGGGAGGTATCGCGGGTCGCAAGCTCGCGGACAAAGAGAAATACGACAAAGACCTTCGGCACGCCTTTGAACACCGTACAGACTAATTGTCTGAATGAATTTGTTTCTCCTTCCCTTCCTCTTTCGAAAACTGCTCCTGGATTGCGTCGCCTAAAGCTCCCATGATCCTTTCCTTGTGATTATCCTGCCTCTTCTTTCGTGCCGCTCCTCCCGATGAGCTGAGCTGTTGAAACGTCTTAAGACTGCCTCCAATACTATATTCTGCCTCCTTAACAGCGGGTTTCTCTGATGAAGACTGCTCGGCCATCTCCGGTGATGTGGGGAAACAGCGTGGATCTATTATTCTGGTCAGTGTAGCTTGAGAGAAGGGTTTGTGGCTTTTCCTACACCCTTGAGGTCACTAAATCGAATGAGCGATTTTTGTGGTGAGGCAGTGGAGAGTCTACTTGGAGCGGGAAGAGGGCTAGAATATCCTAAAAAACGCGGCTCACTATCCAGCCTTAAAATTTGTGCTGAGACAACCTCTGTGTAGCATGTGCAAAAAAAGGGAGATGAGGGGTTTGCTTGCGTCTGAGTAGATTTCTGACTTGGACAGCGAAGCACGGTCGACTTTTACCCCGCCTGCGGGAGCATTCGCTGCCAGTTGGCTATCAAATATTCTATGCGCAATTAGGATATTCTCATTGGACCAACAAATCAACTGGAGCTCTGGACGAGAGGAGACTCAGGAAGAATTTATGACTGGTTTCGAGTATGCACATACGTTGCAGCCACATTGTCATTTTAATGGGGAAGCCCTTTCAATGCTCTTATTGGAATTATCAATCTTCCTGGCTATATTTATTCGAGGCGCGTCCCAGGACTTGTACAGAAACGGGCATTGCGTTGTCTCGCAACCACAGAAACCAAATGTAGAGGATATGTACCGAGTATTTCCATCGGAAGAAAGAGATAAAAAACGTTGGAAATTGACAAGAAATATCTTTGATTTAGGAGAATAACTAGTAAAATCGGTAAAAATCGGTCGATATCGGTAGTTTTTTTTGATATTCACGTGACTTTCAGTGAGCCCATAATTAACTTGTTGCTCAGCTGCGACTCCGATATTGTCGTTGCAGCTGGTACTGGTAGTTGTTATGGTGAAAATGCTTGGTGGCTGAGAGAGCATACCATTCCTGAACAACATAGATGAGTGAAAACCACTTGCATTGGGGGCATACAGAAAGCTACAGCCGCTCTGGAAACTAGTCGACGAGACCAAATTGGGTGGCTTCGATTTCCCAAGCTCAGTCGAATCATTCCCCTGCAACATACATACAAGTTCATGCAAGTTGCTCTCAAATCAGCGTGGGATCTTCGTAAATTCCTGTATAGGCATGTCTAGCCATTCTGAGCGAGGAGGGAGCCGCCCAGTTCATGGACATTGCTGCATGCACTAATCTACAAGGATAGGAAACGAGATATTTTATCGAGAACAGATAGTGAGACACAGGCATGGATGACCAGGGTTACGAATATATAAGAAGAAGCCATTCCTCGAGCTCTCATCGACCTTTCTGTTCATCATTAGCACTCCAGTCTCTTGTACATTTCATACCAGCTTCCCATACCGCACCCATATTTCTCAGTTGCACAACATGGCATTGAAGACTTCCTCTCCCTGCCACCAAGGGTTGACGCCCCCGGATAGCCCGACGAAGGGGAGAGCTACTCCTCCAGCTATCGTGAAGGATCTGAGGCATCTCTTTGGCATTTTTCTTGAAAAGGTGCTGCTCGATCTTACCAATCAAGAACCTCCAAACACTCCTGCCTCCCAAGACCAGTCCCCACCAGACCCCGACATGGTTCGGCAGTTGCTGGAATGTGCTTCAGCTGAGCTCTCCATGGCAACTAATCCTGCTCAGTCTTGCTGTGCCAACAATGAAAAGGAAGAGGTTCTTCAGGGGGCAGATGAAATTGACCTCAATCGTCAAATCTGTACTACTCCAGATGATTTCAAATCGTTTGAGAAATGGGCATCAGCATCCCAATTCAAAACAGTCGTGGAAACGTATGAGCTTGCCATTAGACCCTCTTTTATTCGGGAATTGCTGACACAGGTACAGCTGGGACAAAGAGGCTTGTAAATATAAGATAGCCGAGCCGACGGAGAACTGCACTGATCCGGACGACTATACCGAGTATGTGTTCGTTGTCCGTGAACGTGTTGGTAGGTGATACCGTTGGATACAGACCCGAAAGTCTACTAATGATCGGATTAGACCGGAAGTCCGAGGAGGTGATGTCATACGTAGATGTCAAATCGGAAGGCTTGCGCGACATCCTGCGTGAGGTGCTGCACGACATCAAGGCCGTTAGCCTGATGGAAGATAAGCCATCGGTAATTGAAACTGATATTCCCTTTAAGGAGAATGCTGACTTGAGGTTAGATCGAGCAACATGTGCTATTCCATTTCCTCCCAGAACTGGAAAAATATGCGGAGACCATGAACAACGATCCGGACCGTGGACCTGCACAAGTGAAGGATCTCCGCTTGCTCATCGACCGCCTCAAGCATACATATGCGGCGACCTCACAACGTCTTTATTCCATGCTACAGCATGGCCATATCACGTACGACCTTCTTTGGGCACTTTTCAAGCCTGGTTCCCACGTGTATGGCAGGTGCTTCGGAACAGGAGAGCCGCGATGTGTTATATTCGATGCGGGCGAAGAGACGACCGAAGACGACGTCACGTATTATAGACTTGAATGCCGGTACCTCGACTATGATGGACAGAAGTTTGGCGAAGCCGGCATCTTTCTCGGGGTCACGAAATTCCGGGGATCAAAGCCAATCGAGGCTCTCCAAGCCTTCCCCCTCCACTATCATCCAGATTGTGATGCGGTCCGCAAAGAACTGGTAAAAAGAGGTCAGAAATTCCGTGACCTGGCAGGGACGCACATCCAACACTGTGACGGAAGCGCTTTCTTCATGAAAAACGGCACCGCTGTCGAAGTGAAAATCAATGGTCAAGTGGGAGTTGACGCAGCATTTTTCCGTCAAATGCTGCCGAATTATTCCCGGCCCCGACTCCAAGACAACTGGCCAAAGAAGAACGATGGCGACGCAGTTATCGACATAGGCGCGCTGTTCAAAAGGGACCGTGAAAGGGAGAAGGAAGGAATGCAGAAAGGCAGCGTAGAAGTACAACAAATGGGAGAGGACGACTTTTTGATCAGCTGTCCGACAGTTTGTTGCTTCAGCTTCCAGGAGAAGCAGTTCTGTGAGTATTACGTGATCAAGAGCAGTTGATATGATGACTAATATAGAATAGTGGAGTGCGCGGTTGGTGCTCTTCGCGAGGTGACATGGACCCCGGAAACCTTTGACTGTCTGAAGATACCGTCGAAGAAAAAGACTCTCCTCTCGTCACTGGCAAAAACTCGCTTGGGGTTAGTACCAGGGGTGCCATTTGACGATGTAATTAACGGAAAGGGCCGTGGGCTCAACATTCTTTTGCAGTACGTTGATAAACACCCTCCATTACTTACTTGGTATCTGAATTGTTCTAGTGGTCCGCCAGGCGTCGGAAAGACTTTCACTGTTGAGGCAACTTCAGAGCACTTCAACCTTCCTCTCTATTCTGTAAGCATTGCCCGTTGTCTCGGTTGTGGGCTTCCTAACATGCCTAGATATCGGCCGGAGACCTTGTCGTCGCTTCCGCCGATTCCAGTGTGCTCGAGCAAAGACTCGCAAGCATATTCAAGATTGCCAAGCACTTCAACGCTGTTCTTCTCTTGGACGAGGCAGATGCATTCATGGAGCAGCGCAAATCTTACCATGATACTCATAATCGTCTCGTGACCGTTTTCCTCCGAAAACTGGAGTATTACCAGGGCGTCCTCTTCTTGACCACGAATCGGTTGATAGATTTCGATGAGGCGATCTTAAGCAGGATTCACATGACCATCAAATATGATGGCTTGACAGCGAAGTTTCGTCGGGAGATCTGGACGAATCTATTATCCAAAGCACACACGGCCCAGGGTCCTCCTGTTGTTGGACAAGATGAGTTGCAGCAGTTGGACAAGTTCTCTCTAAATGGAAGAGATGTTAGTCTCCAGCGACGCTAGTTATTGTTCACCGGCTGACCGTTATTAGATCAAGAATCTTATTTCTATTGCACACGCACTCGCCACGGTCGAGGAAGAGCCGGTGACCTACAGATGTCTGGAAATCGCCGCGGAATCGAACGAAAGACTTTCGGAAGAGTTTCGTCGAGCACAATGCGTTGAGAACATGTTTCTCTAGGACAGACGAGTTAATCTTTGGGGTCTTTCCACGCAGCAGAGTTTAGTGCACAATGACAGTTTCAAGAGGTAGTCAACTCACAGTATAAGTCTAAGAACTTTTCCATTATCCTGCTTGAAGAGTTCCTTGGCGATTATGAAATCATAGTAGATAATGTACTCCCTGACCGACCAAGTCGACTCTATGCCCTAAGGGTTTCGGCAATGGAAGACGGCACGTTCCTCCCACCCTATTATCTGACAGTGCAGACAACAACCGAATCAAGCAACGCAGTCGGTCCATGGGGCTTATGGGCATCATCGAACTGGGGAGGATTCTTTGCATGTTTTCCCCCAACCCCACTCGTGTATTGCAAAAATTGGTTTAGGTGCCCGTAAGCTGTCTTGGGCAATTTGTCAACGTTCCAATCGAGTCGGGCAGTGAGAAGCGATATTGTTCCTGTAGTCGAGCTTGATGGTATTTCGACTCTCGCCGGTCGAAAATGGAAGATGTGGCATGGCGCATGAATTCCATGAAAGTTATCGTCAGTTGCGCTCTTCCGCTTGATTCCGTCTCTGTCTCTCCCCCTGCCTCTGATCTTCCACGGCAATCCGTTCATATGTTTCAAGGCCCTGTTCACTGCTGATAGGTCGAAGAGCGAAACGCCTAGCAAGCTCTTCAAGTGTAACCACGGGAGGGAAGAGTTGTGCTCAGGATTCATCAGTAGATTGTAGGTAGGTGCATGCCCTGTCGTAGATGGCTTGCTGTTGACGGACACAATCCGTCCATGGACGCAGTCGTGCCGGGCAATGTTTGCCCTTAGGAAGGGGTATCGTCCCGGTGGTCGAGCGAGACGGCCTTGCGACTTTCAACCGTCGGGATAGTAGGTTGTGGCAGTGGCGTAGGAATTCCAGGAAAGTTGTCCGACGGGTGCGCTCTTCAATCTGGTTTCGTTGTAATTCGGCCTGCTCCCGCCTCTCTTTCTCGCGTCGTCCTTCATCTTATGCGTGCTTCCTGCTCCCTTCTTCCTGCTTGCGCCTCTGCTCTGCCTGCAGAAAGAGAGCCTTGTAATCTGGCGAGTTGTTGTCGGCCATCGATCTGTCAGAGGGGGAAGTAGCTTAAGACAACCGCGACAGGTCTCGATTGGTGGGTACCTTATCCAGGACAGGAGGCTGATGTCAGCTGATCGCGGTTTCCGGTAGAAGTATTTCCCCGATAAATGACGCAAGGTTTCCGTTGGTAAGTGAGTCTCGTACCGAGTTGTGAGGGTCACATCCGTCTCAACTCGGATCGCTTAAGACAGAGATGTGGCAGTGATTGAAAGGGCAAAGAGAGCGTGGGGCTGGGGTCGCCATTCGGCCTCTCCAGTGGCGCTCTGCCGCTTCTCGAAGCCTTCGTTGTTCTTCAAAGCTGACATCGTAATTCGGTTATTGTTTGCTCCATCCCTAGTTGGAAGAAGTATTCAGTAGATAGTCGAACGATGCAGATTCAAGTCAACATAGTAGTGGGCCCGCTAGTCGCGGAGGGGATCCAACTTACTCCTTGACTCTAGACTGGATTGGTGCCTCTGGCATAAACAACCTCTGGCCACGATTGATTTTAGTCACTGCTTCCAAAACATACGCTGATTCGATGGTGCCTAATGTGCCTCGTCAGTACATAGATAAGTTCGGTCCATCTTCACAAGTCTAGTCACCATAGCGAGGTTACTATCTCAATTGCATCACTCGCGACGCCCGCATTCCGTCCTCCTATAGGAGCCCTTTACTTCGAAGGACAATTATGTTGTGTCATTTCCCTGTGAGGAAGGTACGCAATAAGGCCAGTAGTCAGCGAAGTTCTTTTGAAATAGAGAATACGCTTACCTCTATCGCTGTCCGTCTGTTGGACGAAACAAGCTTCGCTATGCACTAGTCTTTGCGGTTAAACATCATGCAATCATTCCGAGGGACCTCATGGGAAAATAAAATGACGTACCTGGCCTATCTGGGTAGTTAAGTCCCTTTCCAGGAATAGGATCTGTGCACGAGGCAAACTGTAGTGCTTACAGAACCTGCAATGATCATGAGCTATGCCGGAGGGGCCGACGTAGATGCCTGACACGGTATTTATAGGCGCAAGGCCTTCTTTACCATTGTAGTCTCTAACTGTGTTCTCAGTTTTGAATAGGTTAATGGAAAATCGGCCACCAGATAATCACTCGCACCTAAAACAACATTTCTTACCCTCAATGAAAGCTAGTGTTAGATGTCCTCTAGATTATACCCACTGCTTCGCATGCCTCATATTTTATTATTTTTGCCCATATTCTTCATCGCCCGATTAAAGCTAGTGTTAGATGTCCTCTAGATTATACCCACTACTTTGCATGCCTCATATTTTAATATTTTTGCCCATATCCTTCATCGCCCGATTCTCATGAAAACGATCCTGTATTCCGCATCAACTAAAACACCAATTAAATAACGTTATATCGTTGTATTCTGGGGGGTGTAAGCAGGCAGATTTGGTCAGTGCCAGTATTGCCTTTCACTAACCCCCCAAACTGCATGGTAACTGAGGCGTATACCTGTAGAGTCAGACGACGGAGGAAATCCCCACTTATCGATCTTGACACCATCTATAAGATCCAAAGCCCTTACTGGGGATGCCCCTGGGGCCCTGGCCGCTGGCGGGCTTAGGAGTGTGATCTGAACACTTAACAGGTTGGACTGGGGCGGTATGCCCGTATATTCAAGGAGGACATTGAGTGTCACGTAGATTCCAAGACTGGTCGGTCCTTCTCGGTGGCTCCGTTCATACATCAGACTTACATTCATCATGCATGAAGGCGGTCTGTGTAGTCACTTAAGAATAAGGACCTGATTTCGTATGAAAAGCTCCTCAGTCCTCCCTCCTCCCTTCCTGCAAATCCTAAGCGCATTGCGTGGTTCATACTTTACAGTTATCTCATGAAGAGAAAAAATAAGAAGGCTCTACGTAAAAACAGCTTACGTGTGGAAAGCATACACACGGTTCCTCACGCAGAGATCGAGATGTCCGAAGAGAAGACTGGACAGATTCAGAAAATTCCTGTTGGCCATGGAACGGACCCTGGTCAAGTCGTGGGGGATATAACTGCTAGCATACAGAGGTTAGCAATTTAACCCAGACACTTAGTTATTTCGAGCTAAAGGTTGCAGTTTCTTCATATCTTCTCAGTTTTCGGACCTTGTTATCAAAACCGAAGAGCAAGAATTCAAGTTGCACAGATTAATTATCTGTGGGCAGTCTGAATATTTTGCGCGATTGTACAGGGGCAACTGGGCAGTACGACCCCACAGGCGAGGTTTCATTCTGAATTCTAACCTAGATGTTAGGAGACCGCCGACAATACGATCCAGTTGAATGACGATGATCCTCGTGCTATCGAGGCAATGATCCACTTTATGTACGGCATTGACTATGATAGCAGCGGTAACGAGCTTGGCCGCGTTTCTCCTATGATCTTCAATGTCAGGTTATATCAGGTCGCGGACAAATATTTTGTACCCCAGCTCAAGCAAAGGGCCAAAGAGAAGTTTGGACAAATCGCAAGAACCTGTTGGCAGATGGATGATTTCCCCGTTGCCATTGCTGAGGCATATCAATGTACTCAGAAAGATGATGGAGATCTCCGAGAGCTACTGGTGCAAATTTCAAAGGATCATATCGTTGAACTGATGAAGAGTGAAAGGTTTTGTTCTGTCCTCGAGGAAACTGTCGGCTTTGCTGCCGATCTCGTCACATCTCTGTCTGGAGAAAGAGGGTCGACGAAAGATCACCACAAATATTACTGTTCTCAATGTTCTAATAATTGGTCCTGGTGCAAGTCTGGGGGGATGCATTATTGCCCATTCTGTGGTTGTTCCGGAGCATTTAGACGAGAATAAAGTTTTTGGGCTCTGTGCTTGGGCACAACCGTTTTCGATCCCAGTTCTTATTGTTGGATCGCAGAATATCCGTTTTTCACCAGCTATGCGGCAATATCTCAAGTTCTCTAGCAGTCTCCCTGGGCGTGAAATGAAACTTCGCCGACCCAACGGAAGGTGAATACAGACTCCCATTTCTATAAATAACAAACACCTAGCAAAATTCCCCATTCCAACTCATGTTTGCAATCGATCGACCGAAAATGGCTTTCATCTTAGATTGCAAATAGTCATTAATGAGCCGTGGGAAGCATCGTTGAGTCAACTCCCAAATAACCGTTGCATTTAATCGATCTTCAACATCATTTCTCTCCTCGAATGTCTTCTTTGAACATTATTATTGCCCGCATTTTAATTTGTATATATGATATTAATTACCTGTTCAAAATCCCATTTTTAATCCCACGAGTACCCTCACGTTCCTGGGATCATATTCGACCCCAGGATCCATGATTTGGTCCCTAGGCACACTTGTCAGAAATATACATGAAGCATACGGGATGTTAGGAGAAATGATCTACCGGACCCACATGGTGTATATGGGTGGTAATTGTGAGATATCATTGGCTAGCTAGAAGTTCTGTTTCCAATAGGAAGCTTGGGGTGAACCAGCGTTATTCCGTCAAGGCTCTCGAGGTTAGCACGGACCCATTAATTGTAAACAATGCAAACCATAACTAATGCGGTTTAAAGTGTCCTTACCGCAGCTACGAAACTCACTTCCTCCCTTCACCACATGCTCCGTGATTTCAAACGAACAACACCAAGGCACCAGCCCCTCCAACACTTATCTCTCGACTTTTTCTATGATCAAATATGCTGTCACGCGATTCAAAATGCGGGGCACTCATCAAACAAGACCGCGTACAATTGACGCCTCTGATGATACCAAAATCTCCCGATTTTGACGTCAAAGATTCTCAATTCTTCAGAAAATTCACCAAGTTGCCCACACCGGAAGAAGTACGCTCGCAGGCCAAAGCCCAACATCTCGCAGGAGTCTGCCCAGACAATAGAAAAACCTTTTCGATAACCGGCCCTCATGTGCGACCACCACCTGTGATATTCAAGGATCTGGGGCTGTTTGTCAAATGGGGAAGCGCTGCGAGAATTTCAGAGGGTCAGTGCCTCTATGCTCTCGGCCAGCTCCTCAAAGATCTTGTCCCGGTTCCGGAGATATACGGGTGGCGGGAGGATGGCGGTCAAACTTTCATTTATATGGAGTATTTGCATGCGCAGACTCTGGAGCAAGTGTGGGACAAGCTGAAACCTGATGACCGCGTTTCGATCTGTTGCGAGCTCCGGACAATCTACAGCAACCTTCGCCACCTTGAACAGAAGCCGGCAGAATCATTCATAGGTACGATGCTCTCAACGGCCTCTGCATTTCCTGAGCTACACCCATAACTCTTTCTCCACGTATAGGTAACATTGCACAAGCTCCTCTATATGACAGAGCATTCCACGTCGAGTCTATGCCCGAAGCAGGGCCGTTCAATACCGTCCAGGAATTCCATGACTGGTTCACTTTCCTATATCGAAAACCAATGCCAGATCCATATTCTGTCCCAATCGAACCGTTCCGTCAGGACCTGCCTGATGATAGTGAAATCAAATTTACGCATGGCGATCTCCACCGGAGCAACGTCTTGATAACACGCTCTGAACCTTACCATGTTCTTGCAATCGTCGATTGGGAACAGTCAGGCTGGCTACCTGCGTACTGGGAGGCCAGAAAGGCGCAGTATACTGCTGACAGGAATGACGAATGGTCTAGAAAATATTTGCCAATGATTTTGTGTCAGTATACCAGCACTTGGGATCCGTGGGACTACTACACGACGGCCATGGGATGTTGAGATAAAGACAGCGTTTCATTGCTCCGGCTTTTATTGATCTCTTTTCTACATTGCGTGAAATAATAACGGCGTCGAAACATAGATAGCAAATAACAACGTAAAGCGCGCGAATGAAAGCGGGAGAGCGAGAAATCCCCCCAGCGAATATCTCCACATTCGCTGACAGGACGGAATCCTAGGGCCGCCTAGTTCACAGTAGCTTTGGAGCATTTTGGACCACTGAGATGGCGCTGCCAGCTATGAGACCCTCCTCGACAAGCTTTTGGACGTAACTTTGCAGCCAATCTTGGCAATTTGGAGCCTATGCCGCAAAGAAATTAGGGGTTGCTATTATTTTGTGAAGTTCAACATACCGATGGGTCAAAAGGGTTGGGACTGCGGCCGGGAGGCAGAACTACTGTGGCGGCTGACTCTAGTCGATCACGCGCAGTTGTGTCTACTCCCGGCTGTCCATTACCCACAGTATCAGTAATGAACCGCCCATCGACTTGAGCAAGAGGTATAATATGGTGCTTGCGTTGGGTGGCATTGAAGTCGTAGTTGCGCTTGAACTCTCGGAAAAATCCAGTGGCTGTAGTCCCGGTGACATGTATAAGTTTCCCCACCTTACCCGCATCACCCGAAGGGACAAAAACAGCATAATGAGCGGGCCGCGCGCCGTTCGAGAATATTGCCAGATGGATTGTGCGGACCATTGTTTCTGATTGCGATAAAGGTATTTTTTAAGGGTATGGTTTCGCTTAAGTCAAAGAGTAAATCAAAATTAGAGTGAATTCGACCTCGTGAAGTAGTGATCTGATTGAGAATGGAATCACAATTAGATCGGGCTACTTGACCAATTTATATCTAAAACCCGTAGGTGTTGGGTTGGCAAAATCAAACGGTCTAGCAATTACGCGCCAGCAAGTTTAGTAAAAGTGAGGCCATATAGTGATGGCACGAAGCATAACAAATTGATATTAGACGCCGTGATTGCCCTGAAACATCGCAACCAAATTTAGCCCAAATTCAGCCCAATTGAAAGAGGCTGACGGTTCCATAAGGCCTGCCGACAGTCTAAAACCCATGGCATACATGCGAGCGCTAAGGTGGATAAGTTGGTTGGTTGCTGGGTGGAAGTGGCGATGCAGATCGGCAGGTGATGCGGACAGCAATGTACGGAGAGCTCCAATGATGACAAGAGGTACTGTCCATATGGGGGTGGTCGAGGGGAGATCTAGGCAAATGACAGATGTAAAGTGTTATATAGATGAGGCGGGACGGCGATCGCGCGTCACGCCCACAGATTCACCGATGATGTCTTGCTTAGCCAACAGTCACACAGCGACTTCGTTCGCAAGCGCCAGACTCGTATTTCGTGTCTGTGGCACGCTGCCAAGCTAAGCCAAATGGGTCCCTTCTGTGGGCCAGTGGATCACCGAGTTTATCTAGATTCCCCTATACGACGGTGCGGCCCTTCTCCAAGGTGGAGAAAGGAGTAACCACAAGCCAATCATAAATTAGAAAAGCTTTGCTCCCAGTATACCGAAACCGGTAATGTTCACCTGTTTTATTCTTGAGCCAATTCTAATTTACTCTTGTGCCATTCAATGGTTTTTACCAAGTTGTGGAGTAGTTTTCGAAATCAGTTATACCGCCACACTCTGACGACTTGATTGCCGGAAACTAATTCCGACACTTACGAGTCCTGATTGGATACCATGTCGACATAGGCTTTTCAGACCGCTTTCCAAACTAGTATCTGTAACTTACAGTGCCACATACTAGTTGTGACCCAAAATTCCCCAAAATCCGGACACATCCGCCGATAGGATAAACACTAGGCCCGTTTCCCGATGGCGAATCCCTATGCAGACATCTGCTTCACACAACCTACTGTATTCGCGTGCCTTTTTTTATCAAGTTAGATTTGCAAAGCCAGGTTCACCATTTTACATTCTGTTCTTAATCCCGGGCCCACTGCCAGGAGTGAACCACGGTATGTTTCATACTATTTTACAAGCACGAGGCCTGGAGTTAGGTTCAGTCCGACAATCCAACCGAGAGTCTGAACTTCTAGTGCGGGTCTGTAATCCCACGCGAAGCAAACTACATTAAGTATTCGAAGAGGATCCAACGCCTGGCAAATAAGTGATAGAAGCGCACGCAAAGTATGTTAGCAGATACAGTGACGCAGCAAATATTTTAACAGCTCTCAGAATTTTTAGATTCCGCCGGTCAAAAATTCGATTTTTTCAACACTCTTTAACTTGTTTCTTAATAAAACACTTGGCTTCGTGTATTGAATGAACCATACCTTCTATGAAAAACACCTACTGAAACAAGAATGTTTAAAAAGTAAGATATCATAAACTTGCTCTGCTATCCTTGTTCTTGGAAAATTTCTGTTGGTGGACTCGCATGCAAGTCATTTATGGCTTTCAAGAACTTCTCGTCCAGTGCTGACTCTGGTCCACTCCCCTTCAAATATGTACCGATAGAAGAAGTCGAGAGACTTGAAAAGTACCAGCCTGGTGGATATCATCCTATTCTGATAGGAGATATTCTTCAATCCCGATACCGAGTCGCCCACAAGCTAGGCTACGGAGCCTATTCAACCACTTGGCTCTGCCGGGACTACCAGTCTAATACATACTGGCAGTCAAAGTTGGAATGGCGGATTCAAATGACCGTGAGGTTGATGTCCTCAATTATCTCAACCACTCTTCCCCACTTGATCACCCGGGGAGGACAATGATACCCACTATCAAAGATAGATTCGTCCTCCATGGCCCTAATGGCACCCACCCTTGCTATGTGACAACCCTAGCAATGTGTAGTGTCTCTAGTGCGAAGGAAGGGTCATACAAACGCATCTTTCAGGCCATGACCGCTCGCTCGCTCATTGTGCAACTTTTGTTAGCCGTTGAGTACATCCACAGCAAAGGAGTTGTTCATGGAGGTTAGTCACCATTCTTTATAGCTTTACAACCATATGCTTATACAATAACTACATCAGACCTTCACATCGCCAATATTCTTTTATGTCTCCCAGCCGATTTTGATCAGCTCTCAATCGAAGAGTTATATGAAAAATACGGTTCGCCCGTGTCAGAACCAGTTATTCGTTTTGATGGTCAGCCCCTTGAGTCTGGTGTTCCGTCTAGCGTCGTCCCTCCTATCTGGCTTGGGAAAGCTTCAGAGGAATTCTCCCTTCCAGAATCTAGAGTCCTGCTCAGTGATTTTGGAGAGGCATACAGACCCTCTACAGAGTACCGATATAACTCGCACGCCCCTATGTCCTGAAGCCCGATTTGAGTCAGAATGTGGTCTTTCTTTTTCAGCTGATATTTGGACACTCGCATGTTCCATCTGGATAATACTCGGCCAGCGCCCCTTATTTGAGGACATACTTGCCACGCCGGACGATATCACAGCCGAGCAGATTGATACTCGGGAGAACTTACCTTTACGGTGGTGGGAGAAATGGGCGGCGCGCCACAAATATTTCGATGAAAGTGGAAAACCAAATCAAGGTCGACAGGTGAGGCCTTGGGAAGACCGCTTTGAAAAGCACATTCAACTCCCGCGACAACAGGCTGGAATCCAAGGTTTTGACTTAAAAGAAAAGGCTGCTGTTGTGAATATGTTGCGGTCGATGCTGTCTTTTGAGCCGGAAAAGCGGCCAACTGCGCAGGATATTGTAAAATGCGAGTGGATGGAGAGATGGGCAATACCGGACTTTAACAAGTCTCACTTTAGGGAGTGCCGGGGCCGCGGACAATTCCCATGATGCTGTTCCCCCCTAGAATATGCTGTATGTTGTAGCCGCATGCAAAATCTCCTCTGCACTCCGGGTTATTTTGTTTTATTCTTTTCCACGCCACCGATTTCCTTCTCTTGGCCTGTTGAATCTTCTGCCACCTCATTTCTTCTTAAAACACGTTGAAATTCTGGCGACCGATGCTATTGGTATATACACAACACGATCTATTAACGCCCAGCGGCTAAGCCGAAAGGGCAACTATCGCTGATCTACTATACATGTCATAATATATACAGTACTGTGTCTCCTTAGAGCCCATACATAAAACCTTGCCATATATGTCATTTCAAGCAAGCAGTGTCGCAGCGGATCCTCCTGGGTTAGTAATTTTGTTAGTAGGCTGGCTTGAAGGCGCTTCTCCAAGTGTTCAACATCCTATCTTCGGCAGTTGAAGCGCGTCTACCATCTGTAGCACGTGGTAGTTGGTGAGTTAGATCGGAAAAAGGGGTGATTTATGTTCGTCGGCATGGTTAAGTGGCCTCGAGTCGGCCCGCCGCGATGGCGAATCGTATTGAGTCCCGTACCGCTTTTAAGTTTGGCGTCCACTTCTGATCATCAGACGGCGATTTCCCTCCCAGGAAGAAGGGCAGGTTTCCTCGGTGGGTGTTGGTACACTGTAGCAGTTCCGTCCGGTGCGCAGTCCACTTCCGACATCGAAAAAGGAAGTGCTCCACGGTCTCTTTCGCTTGTTCACATGCACACTGATCCGCCTCTGCCGCGTTGATTCGATAGAGATATCCATCGAGTCTTGCCACGCCAGTCCGGAGTTGAGCCAGCACGCTTGCTTCTTTCCACGATAGGCGATCATACAGCTGTCGAGTGTGTTTTCCTGGAAGTGCTGCATCCACTCGTTTGACGTGTTTCCCAACTTTCTCTGGCAAGCCTTTCCCAGTGGCTACATGTGACTGTGCGATGATCAGGTTTGTTGACTTCATCCTAGAAACTCGTGCTTGGAGGAGAGCATCCGCTTGGGTCGCGGTCCTGGCCTGCTCTTTCGCTAGGCCCAACAATTTGTTCGCTTCACTAGTAGGGGTCCAACGAATGTTGATCCGGTTTGCGGTTCTCCCTAGCCTTCTAGTCAGCTTGTAAATTTGGTCGACGTGACCCTGGCCCGACTGTTGACGAGGATTCCTCAGCGTGAGTGCTGCTGCTTTTTTACCCGTGAGCAGCGTGATTCTGTATCCTTTCACCCCTGGTAGCATGTGTAACACGCATGCCATTGCTGCCAGCTCCGCCGAGTACGGGTTCTGCTCTACTGACACCCAGCGTAACCGAGAAGGCTTTCAGTTTCATTTTCCGGTAGTGAGGTGGCTGCTTTTCGATTGCTCCACCAAATCCCACTAACTCATTACGCGCCGAGCTGCTGACCGCAATCTGCATGTATCCGCCCGCATCGGTCTGAGACTCTTGCGGTCAACAGTATCGGTCCGCACGCGTTCCTCCTATGGGGCCAACGTAAACGGATTAATCGTTTCCAGTGTTTCCATGTCGATGTGCTTAAGCGCGTCCGCTACGTGGAACAACGGCGAGCGGTGGTATCTTCTGAACTTCCTGATCCGATCTGTGTTTCTGCGGAGAGGATTGGTTTCTGGCAGGGTGTGCATGTCCGTCCACATCTTCACGGCTCGTCTCCAGAAACGGTGTTGAGCAGTGGCAATGTGGGCCTCCGCCTCTGCGACACTGGTCGCAACTGTCAGGAATGTCCCTACAATCGCTTGCGCTCCTACCCTTTGGAAGCGGTTGATTGGTCCGATGGCTTTATCCTTGCACGCGTGCATCCATACATTGGAGGCATAGTCCACGACCGGCACCACCGTCGATGTGAATAGCTGCCGTGCTGTTGCTGGGGATAGACCCCGAAGTCGCCGAAGCCCCATCGCGGCCTCCAGGCCCGTGGATGCTGCCCTCGCGATATGTTCCTTGTACTTGAGTCCCGTGTCCATCAAGACGCCTAGGATCTTGACATGGTCTTTGGGTACAACCGTCTGTCCCTTGATAGTAAACGGCTCATGGTCCGATTTACGCGTCTTGGGGAGTAAAGTGTATGATAGTTGTCTTTTCAGCTTCAAAAGTCGCTCCGCTTCTTCTTTCCCAGTCGAGCGCCTTATTGATGATTGCTTCAATTCCTTCCCGGTTACTCTGCGCAGTTGGCCCGGTCACCCATGCAGTAAAATCATCCACAAAAGCAATCGATCCTCCCTGGCTGTCGATCTGTCTTTGCACGAGGCCAAAAGACATAAAGTAGCTTCGGCAGGCCTACTTGCATAGACCACTACTCCAGTTTTTCACCCAATAAACGAGGTTTCTGGACTCTCGAGGTAGACAAAGCCTCTCACCCTGGTTGTCTCTCAGTTTGCTCCTTAAGAATACATCACGGACAAATCAACTAGGACGACACCGCTCCAATCAGGCTAACCTGATCTCAGGCCCTCAGTGCGAGTGAGGTAGTTGATTCCCGGCTGTTTGTACACCGACACGCGCATCCGTCCTCTCGGGCCATACAGACAGTCTCTTGACAGGCCCCGACCCTGTCGCAGTGGCTGCCATTGTACACCACGCCCCGCGAGAGCTTTCACTCTCGTTTCGCGTTACCTGGGGAGGTCTCCCCCCGCCAGGCCGACCGTGTCTTGCAGAAAGCCCTCATATACGCTCCGTCCGGCAGTGTACGTCGGCCACTTTCCACTAACCAAGCTTGTTCTCCGATACCTGAGCAGGATCGATGGTTTGCCACCAGCCAAATACCAATTCCTTTCAGAATGCGCGCATATCTCCCAGGAGGATGCCCGTGTCTCGGTGGTGTCCGTGTCAAGAAGAGGAACCGCATCAAAGGTTGCCCATGGCTAGGCCTTAACGAGGTCTTCCGAGGCGGCATCTTCGTGCCTTAACGAGTTCGAGACTTAACGAGGTCTCCTGGGCCTTGAACGAGGTCTGTCCGATATTAGCTTGACTGCCTGTGTCATCGGTTTACTACCGCCTCGCCGCATCTTACACGATGCGAACTCAGACCGTATGCAAGCTCAGGGGTGTCCTGTCTTCTTTCTAGGGCGACACCACTTTCACTGGTAATGCAAGACCAGCTTTTGGGCCCGAGTGCGAGTCGGGTAAGAAGAAGTCGGATGGTTTTCATATGCCGTTATCCCCTGATTTTGGTGTGGTTGTGCGGTCGTGCCTCTCGCCAACCGCGCCGGGCCGGACCGCACAACCACGGCGGATTCACTTTGGTCTCCCCAACGGGGATTAACACCGGACACCACGAGAAGGTATGAATCCATTGTCCCAACAGCCTGGCTAGGACTGCTGCCCAGTGCGAGCTCACTGGGGGCTAATATTCCATTGCACACATACATCAGGTCACACAAGGTGACGGCTGCCACATCAGGAACATGCTGCAAACACTCGTAAGAGGCGAGCAATCGATGAGCGCCAGGATGAATATCGACATAGAAGGGGAAGGGGAAAGGAAAAAACACATTTCCGGAGATCCACGAAGATTCGATCCAGATCCACACACTTCCATAGGGGTAAGGGGGTATCAAAGGGGATAAAACACAAACGTGATCCAGTAATCTGGGAAGAAAAGAAATTTTTTTTTCTGTTTCAGATATCTAGACACGAGGGATGGGCGAAAGTAGGCCCAGGATGTTGAAGGGGAGGGCCGAGAGGGTTTTTTCGGTCACAAAGAACCGTGCAAGTCGAACTCCGTCTATGTGACCACTCCCAGTAGCTGGATAGCAGATTCGCGTGTAAAAAGAATGTGTGAAATGAGAACGCTGAGTCGTGACCAGCCAGCTAGTGAGAACTCCAAATCATAAAGAAACATGACCCGTAACAATCGTTGAGGTCGGGGAAAATCAAGAAAACGCCCATTCATGCAGTCGTCAGTTCAGTGAAGTCGTTACATGGAGATGCAAGTACAGTCGCAGTGGGAAGCAAACGCGGGTCAAAAAAAGTCAGTGACGAGAGGGACATCTATGGGCTGAGTGGGAGATCATCAGCTCCATCCGGCCCGAACCCAGCCATATCGACGGAGTGAAGGGATCCCGGCCCCTTGCCCAGGGAGATGTCGGAGGAAGCATAGCCGTGCTTGAGTCGTTCATGTGGCCCGAAGATGTGTGGCCCAAAGAACGGTCGATTCTCGTCATTGGGGGTGTTGCCAACCCCGGCGACCCACGGCCCGTTCTGCCAGAAGCGTGCATTGGCTTGTTGGTCTCCGAAGAGATCGTGGTGATCAGAGTGCGGGTCGAGTCCATGCATGGGGAACTCATTTGGCGACTGGAATCGGAGATGCGACCGGCCGAAACTGGAGCATGGGGAATCTGCGTGGAGCGGCATGTCGAGACCTGAAAGTAGAGGGGGATCCTCCACCGGGGTGATGTCAATAATCAGATTTTCCGTTTGTTGAGCCGAAGCCGCCGACAGCCGGAGATTCGAGGCTGAACTATGCCGGCTGTGACTGGCCGACCGCTCGATTGCACGCTGCACAAAGCTACCACAGTTCTTTAGGATTTTTTCCTGGGCCTCCTGTGGCAGACTATTGAAAAAGTCATTCGCCAGGGACTCCTTGGGCGATTCATCAGCCGCAGGAATCAACCCGTATGTAGACTTGGCATATTCGGAGAGACCGGACGGCATGTTATATGGAGATTGGTAGACATTCGGAGCGGTGGATTGTTGCTGGTCGAGGTAGGCATATTTTCCGGGCATCTTCGCTGCCGCCACGCTACCTCGATCCACGGTCTCTTGCTTGATGTTTTCTGACTCTTTCTTTTGAATCACATCCAGTCGCTCACGGTGACTCACCAGCGAGAACCGCAACATCTGAAGGAGCCGAGTGACCTCTACCGACCGCATGTTGAGGGTCTGAGGTGGCAGCAAGGTTCCGTCAGCGGCTCGTGGCTGTACCCGTTGCTGTGCCATGGCTAGTTCCAGCTTCTCCAGGCCATTGACTGGTGGTATTGAGCCCATCGGACCCAACAGGGTCTCAACTACCAATTCGGAACTGATGATGTCGTATCCGGCAAAAACATTGGCGTGGTCAGTTATTTGAGTGAGGCGGCGACGAGCTATGAGTTCCCGGACATTGGCAAAGATATTGGTGGATGGGAGGTGATGCTGTTGCTGAGCGTGCGATTTGGCAACCGAGGGGTAGGGGGCATGGCGGGCAGACTGATTGGGTAGTGGTCGAAAGGCCGACGGCATCGCAGGAGCTCCAGCAGCAAGGTGCTGCAGGGAGGCGGAAGGACGGGTGACATTCAAGAGTCGTTGTTGTTGGGCGTAAAGATTTTGCTGGTAGGGAGGGGCAGGGGTAGCATAATGAAACTGGTGGTGGGGTGAGATTTTCGATGCACGAGCGCTGACACCAGCCACGCCAAGCGACTTGACGCTGTCCAGGAAATTGGCCTGCGGGTTGTGGATGGGCACACTAGGGTTGTGTGTATACTGTACCCTACTCTCGGTGGACTTGGTGCCCAAGTAATGCCACACCTGCTCAACTCTCACCGGCCGGAGTGGGGCGAAATAGTTCCTAGTCGCATCCACCGTCTCGAATTCGGCCCACTGATAGGGAGATCGTGCACTGCCTGCCGCGGGCACTGCTGACTCTAACTCTTTTCGTTCGGGCTTGCGCGCTAGGTGGACCGGAGGGGTTTGATTCCCAGTGCGAGCGGTACGAAATTAGACTTGCGAACCACCAGCATCCACCGGTAAGGCATTTCAATCACATCGCTGCAGGGTTGTTAGCATTGGGAGAATATGGAAAATGAAGACCTTCAGTCCTGGAGGGCTCGGGGAATAGGTGACTCACCCTCGGGGAAGTACTTTGAGCAACAGACTCCGCTCTTCGGGTCGATTTTCAAGCACAATGGCGCCATTAATTTCCTTGTCAACCTGAAACTGGACCAAATTCCCTTGCGACTGATGACGGGCCTCTTCAATCACATGGCGATCCAAATCCGAGGATTCTCACAGGACTCCGTTCGGTCGCTTCTGGCGATGGAATTTGCATTTAAATCAACACTGGGAACTGAGTATTGACTGCCATCGTTGGCAATGACCGCAATCGCACCGGATTCAATCTGCACGCCTGCCAACAGGGTACAGGTGGCATGATAGGCGCGTGTGCATTTGCCGAAATTGCACTGGAAGCAAGCGCCGAAGACTTCGCGGCAAAAGAGACACTTCAGACCCAAGCGAGCCTTGGGGATCTTGTCAATATCACACACAACCTCCGTGCCGGACGCATCGTGAAGGATTGTAGTCTCCTCGACGAACAACGCGCACCGTCGGTGTGCGTGGCCTTTGCCATCCTCGGTCGGCAGCAGATCCTCATAGTCCAGATTGTTAGGGCACAGCAGACATGGGAGCTTCCGCGGCATCGGTGTGGGGTTTGGATCGTTTGGTCCTCGGCCCGTCATCCGGGTTCTTCCGCTTTCGGCCACGGGAGGGATTCTCAGGAACACTGCGAGGCGGCGTGAGAATATCGGAAGCAGCTTCGAACCCATCGAACTCGCTCTCGTATTCAGCGTGGTATTCAGGGGTGCTCTCGCCACGCAGTTTGCGCTCAATCTCATCCACGTCGATCCAGACACTGTCTGACTCGCAGTTGCATTTCTTGGCGATGCGAGCATAGTCTAACCACCGCTCAGTCGCAAAGTTGACCGACTCGGCGCAATTGTCGATGTTGTATCCGATGTTGTATCCAGAGTGGTAGCCGTAAAGGGAGGTGATGACAAACTCCCCTTCATAGTGGACCAACCGGTTGACAGTGATGCCGTACTGGGACTTGAGAAGGCTAGGCGAGACGAGATAGGTCTTGTGGTGAAGGGATTGATCACAGTTCTTTGCATCACTGGACCAAATACTGCGCATTGCCTGCTCAAAGCGAGGTGCATCTTCCTGGGAAATGCTGTACCATTGCTTTGGAACACCAAAGTGGATGTAGTTGATACTGTAGAGATCCACATCCTCGAGATGCCAAGCAAATGTGGCCTTCCACATGCCCAGGTAGAGGTAAGCAGTGTTGACCCCAGGCACTTTTTGGCCAAGAACGTCGAGCAGATTGGGCAACTTGGCAACGTTCCAAGAGGTCGTACTATCCTCGAAGAGCGAACCAGGCATGTCGGCACCGTACATCGGGTTGTTGTACATGAGTGACTTCCAGTAGTTGGTTTCTAATTCCTCGCATCGCTCCGCGGTGTAGTCCTCGTTGTCATGGATTCGATGATCAAAGCTCTGCAACTCCAGTCAGAGAATAGAGAGCTCCGCCAAGGGTGCGAATATGATACAACTTCCATTTCAGTAAGGACTTCTCGTATTGCGTTTTCTAATCTGAAGGTTACACATATCGAATCGATTTCTAGAAAATCCAATGAAACGTAATAGGCCTGTGGTTGAGTGAAACATAGCTTCACAGCACAAAAGCGAGTAGGCCAAGAGGAAAGAGACAATGTGCAACTGCAGTGAAGCCTATACCATTGCTTCTCATCTTTGGTAACAGAAAGTGGAAGAACAGTGGAAATCTGGTGCCACTGTACAACTCAAGCACCAGATCAGTCATGGCGAGCATAGTCAAGTGGCCAGCCTTCAGGCGTTAGCTGCCCACAGAACTCAGGGTTATAGACGGTGCTTGTCTTGTCTAGGGTAGCCACATACCGATTGCGGCCCCCACGTTTACCGTGTGTTTTATAGTGGTCATTGAGGTTGTCGCGCCGCGAGAAACTGCGTTGGCACCCAGGGACCCAGCAGACATGAGGTCTCGCTCCTGAATGGCTTGCCAGGTGGCGGTTCAAGGTCTTTTGACGTTTGAATTGGCGCTTGCATCCCGAAAGCCTGCAATTGAACTGTTGCCGTGGGGTGCTGGCTTGTGAATCTCCGACACCGAAATCGGAGGGATCTTGCGTGCGGATGGGATTGGGGGATTGTCGGAAGACTTGACAGGCCTCTGCAACCTGCGTATCTTGTCCAATGTGCTGCCTTCCCAGCCGCTCTATCCACGGATCATCGGTATTCTGTGGGGCTGGGAAGGGGCAGGTTCCGAACAAATTAGCCACAAGGTCAAAATGGCCAGGGGAAGCCTCCAAGGGTGAGTTCGATGGCTCCCAGATAGGCTGGTATCGAAACCAACAGACCACAGGCCGCCATCCGCAATGGCTGGAACCTGGAATTGAGCAACTCATTTGTGGACAAAGATGACCATGGTCTCTGGTTTGGCTGATGTGCAATGGGTGTGTCAAGCCATGAGAGATAGAGTCGCACTTTTCATGCTGGTGGAATTCCATGCCAGGCTGTTCGGTGGGTATGAGATCGATCAGGTCTTTTTGTTCGCTTCTGTCGCCGTAGAAAAGTAGTTTGTCGCTTGGGAATATCATATCCGTGTCACATGCTTCTGTTTGCGAGGATGTTGCCGTAGTTTGTTGTATCATCTGTGAACTGTCGCCCACACTAAGATGAATCGAGATTTCTGTGCCGAAAATGAGGCGAAAGTAGGAGGCACCAACCCCACTGTCGAGCGCAATGTCTGAGTACGAAAATCGATCACTAGTAAGTGAGACCTAGTGTGTATAGAGGAAGGAGTGGCCCCTTGAAATAACACGGACGAAACAAAAGGTAGGAAAGTCAGCAAAACTCGCACAGAAACCTAGAATACCTGAATCATCGCTGCTTGCCCACCCGAGTTGCTGAGTTGACCCTCCCTTCAACAAATCGTATCGAAAACGAAGTCTTGCCATTTGCTGTGCACGGTTTGATTTCAACGTGACCCTGGATTGTTGACAAAATACATGGACTACAGTCAACTCTCGCTTATACCACGGTGGGATATTGCACATTCTTGATAATAACACATCCCTTGCTTGGATGGCCCCTTCATTCCAGTTTTTTCCATATAAATTGACAGAATATAACACATTTTGTTTTACCACACTTTCTTCCTCTCAAATCTGCTTAGTCAGCGCAATCAACCAATCAGAATGCCTCAATCTACAAGCTCTCCTACCCTCCCGACCCCACCCAAGCGCGTCAGAATGGGACCAAAGCGTACCAAATTGGGTATATCAGACGCGCAGAAACAGGCACTACGGGCATTTTGGTCTAATACTAGCCCAAAGCCCACGCAGACTGCATGTGCTAAGTGGTTTGAGGACCAATTCAAACAAGTGATTGACCGGTCAACCATATCAAGGATCCTTTCATCCAAATACAATTATCTTGATACGGGCCCTGCAGGGGCAAACAAACGATCTTCATCCTCTCATTGGCCATTATTGGACCAAAAGCTATATGACTGGGCAGATAACCATATTGGCAATGGAATACCAATAAATGGCCCTTTGATCCAAACTAAAGCAGCTGAGCTTTGGAGACAAATACCGGAATACAAAGATCGGACCAAACCTCAATTCTCTGAGGGTTGGTTAACTCGCTTCAAACAACGCCACTCTCTTCAATATCATACTTTCCACGGAGAAGCTGCCTCAGTCCCATCCTCGGTACATGATCAGATCAAAAGCACCAAATCGATTTGCAATCAATTCAAACCGTCCGAAATCTACAATATGGATGAAACTGGCCTATTTTGGCGACGTATGCCAAATGGTGGTCTTTCAAAGGGAAAAATTGCTGGCAAAAAGCTTGATAAAACACGAATCACTATTGTTGTTGCATCAAATGCGGATGGTTCCGATCGAGTCCCTTTATGGTTGATTGGCACAGCAAAAACCCCTCGCGCACTCCGGGGGTTAATTTCCGAGCTCTGGGATGTGTTTGGCGTCACAACAAGGCAGCATGGATGCGTCATGACATTATGGAGGACTGGTTGCGATCTTTCTATGGGCGTATTCCCTTAGATAAGAAAGCTTTGCTCCTTTTAGACAATGCTTCACCACATGTTATTGGACTCCAGCGAGCGCCACCACCACCCCGGATTACGGTTGTTTTTTTGCCAGCAAACGCAACTTCAATTTATCAACCCTTGGACCAAGGTATTATCCAAAACTTGAAGCACCATTATCGGAAGAAATGGATGCGCTATATGATTGCTTTTCTTGATCGTGGGATAGACCCAAAACAAAGAATGAGCATTTATTATACTGTTACCTGGGTAACGCAAGTTTGGAGAACAAGTGTATCAGACCAAACGATTATCAATTGCTTTAAACAAAGTACTTTGATTAGTCCAAAGTCTATACCTATACCTGAGTCCGCGCCCGAGTCCGCACCTGAGTCTGCACTATTTTCCGAGCCCGGATTGAGTGATGAGATTGAAAGTCTATATAATCAAGCAATTGATAAGCTTGGTGATAAAGATATTGTGCCATTTGACGAGTTTTTGAACCCTTCGGACGAAGACATGTTAGAAGATGGGACTGAAGGGCGAGATGAGACCAATGAGCAAGATATATATATTGCCCCAACAACCTCAGAAATTCAGGATATTGACATTGATGGGCCCCCACCTGAGCTTCTGTCTAATTCTGCTATATTGGACAGCCTCCAGGATATCCTACTATGGTTTGTAGCAAAGAAAAGGGTACCTCGGACCATATTAGACAAATTGAGAGCTTAATCAGCGACTTTGGCAGGATTCAGATTGATGAGAAACGTCAGGTGACTTTGGATCAGATGATGGGATGGAAGACTAAATAGGTATTAGGGCTTAGAGTTAGCTTGTCAAATATTATGTCATCCTCTCAGCAAAACACAACTCAATTATACCACGTAATTTGGCTTGGATAGTATGCTGTGGTATAAGCGAGAGTTGACTGTAGTTGCATATTTTATTCAATGTAGAGTAAATGGATCGTCTAATCGGGTTAGCGGAGATTCCACAAGAACGCGTCTCCGCGCGTACGTGCTTTCAATCAGAACAACATTCGAATCGAGGTTAAAAAAGCTATCAAAAACCACCACTTCTGGGTGCTCCAGAGTAAGCAATCAAGCAAGACACAAGCTTGATATACTAATGTAACGTTAGATGACTTCTCGACTTTGCTACAACATTCGATTGTCCTAATACTAGGAAGAATAAACGCGATTATGCGGTGCTTAATAAATACGGCCTCCTTGCAGAGGATGTATCACCCCCGCCCCCTCGAAAGAAGAGAGCGGTCCAGCCCGCCTCTAAGTCACCGACTCCTCCGATTTCAACGTCCCCTAGGGCTCCCAGCGATGTTTCTAGAAGTTTATCGAACCTTGATACGGACATATGCCCATCCCAATCAATCTCTCAGATCGAATACGAGGTTGAGAGGGTTAAAATCAAGCAGAAAGATGAGAGTGGGTCGAAAGAGCGGAGCTGGGTATGGAAACACTACCGTACAACACCTGAATCTGGTACCTGGAGACTAGGAAATAAGGAGCGGCTCGAGCTTAAACACCAGTGTATTGTATCGCCATCTAGCTGTCGATTCTTTCGATTTGCATCTAAACTGCGATCTTCAACCACGGCGTTGAGACAGCACCTGCAGCGAACACACAGGCTCTTTCAGGACGGTCATCCAGAGTGCCAAGGACCATTAAGCTCATGGATTTCTAAGGAAAAGAAGCTCCCATTCGAAGAAGCTGCCCTGAATTGGATTGTATCGACCTGCCAGCCGTTTACATGCGTCGAACAACCTTCATTTAAGGCAATGCTGAGGTCTGCAGGCTTTCAGGACTCCGTACTAAGTGCGGATACTGTTTCACGCCGATTATATCTTCGGCTTGATGCTCTTGACAATGAGCTTCTAGTCTTGATGTCTTCAGCTTCGTCAATCGCGCTATCTCTTGATGGCTGGACAAGTCAGAATTCGTTGCCAATGCTGGCAATTAGTGCTCACTGGATGACCTCTACTTTTCAGCAATATCGAGCTTGTATTGAGTTTGTTGAAATCGAAGGCAACCACTCTGGAGAGAACCTTGCTGATATCGTCGCGACGGTTCTTGAGAGGTTTCATATATCTGATAAAGTTATGACGATTACAGCCGACAACGCATCTAATAATGACACCCTACACCGATGCCTTTACCGAAGGCTGTCTCAGCGGTATGATAAGTACCTGGCCGAGACCATCATCCGAGAAGGGAGGATGAAGTTTACCCAGAACCCCCAAATCCGCTGCTTTGCTCATATCTTGAATTTGGTTATGAAAACTATATTGAGGTCTCTACGCGCCAGCTCGCATAAGGAAGCCTGTGATCTTCTTGATGATGTTGCTAAGAGGAGCTGGAAGATGATCAATGCTCCTACTTCACCTATTGCAAAGCTTCGACTACTTGTCCTTTGGATTGCGCGATCTCCTCAGCGAATACAGAGGTGGGATAATCGACCTGGATGTACAAAAGCTATCAACTACGATGTTGATACTCGATGGAACTCTACCTTTGTTATGATTGAGAGAGCTGAAGAGTGCCGCCGGCAGCTCGAAGATACAGTCAACGATGAACCAGACATTGAAGCCTTACGTCTCACACCGAACGACTGGAGACAGCTCTCAGATATCAAGAAAATCCTGGCTCCCTTCAACGAATATACTGAGTACGTCTCCCGAGATAGCCCTTCAATTCATATGGCGGCGCGTATGTTTGAAGAGCTCCATTCTATACTCTTCGCTATCAAGGAACGACGAGGCGAGTGGCAGAAGGTCTCGCCAGCAATAACTATTCTTATTTCCGATGGAATCTCACTCCTGGAGCAGTACCACGACTGCGCCAAAGACAACGATATATACTATATCGCAAGCGTTCTGGACCCTCGAATCAAGACCAAGTGGCTCAAAACGCTACCAGATGGAGAGAAGATTATTGGCCGAATCAGGGCGTTCCTGAAGAAAGCATATCCCACCCCAAAACAGCCTGTATCGACTACTCTAAGCACTAATTGGAAGAGCTTCGAATATCGATTTCTGGAAGCCTTTCAGCCTACACAGTATAACGTCGCTGAATCTGATATCGACCAGTATTTTGATACTCCTACAATCAGCACTGGTTTCGAAAGAAGCCAGAGCCAGACTGAATTTATACTGAACTGATGGAAGGCCAACAGACTTGAATTTACTTGTATGGCTAAGGTAGCCCAAGATCATCTTGCTATACCAGCAGCAGAGGTAGATATCGAGAGATTATTCAATGGTGGGAGAGATGTACTGGGAATTCGACGTTTCTCTATGTAAGGCAAGACTCTTGGGACGCTAATAAGACTGAAAGATGCTGTACATTGGAAGTCTGAGTAGTTATATAGTTATGGTTTCTTTGGCACATGCGGTTGATATTCTGCATTCCAATGACATGTAAGAGAGAAGGTTTATAAGCCCTATTGTGGGAGTGGAATATTCAGTTCCTAATGTAATACGCGTGAATCTATCTAAAACGGGCAGTCGTGATTCCGTCCATGGATTGATTTGCTGAGGTCTTCCTGCAGAGACCGGACATCTCGAAAGTTCATCTCAGAACCTGGTTTTCCTAAGAAAGCTAGATAATAGTTCGCGAACCTGTTCGAAATTCGCGAATTTTGACGGATCGAATCGCCCATAGATTCGAAGCCCAAAAACCAAGGTTCGAATTCGATTCGATTCGACGAAATTCGCGAATTTCGAACAGTTCGAAAATTCGTGCGGAGCGGTATCTTTGAGCGCCCAGGTCATTTAAGGGTCTCCTCCTTATGCCATATTCGAGACCGAGGCATGTTGACTTCATATTTGATAGTTATATGTGGAAAGTTTCTGTGGATTTGACCGTAGGACCACTTTGCGATCTCCTTTAATGTAGTAATCTAGTTCGGAGATTGATGTCTAATTCGCAGTTCCTGCGTCGTGGCTGGGCCCTTGGAGGAGATATAGGATTCCTACGAGCAGTAAGAATAGGCCCTGTAGGCACTGGAGGCCCTGGTAAAGGTTGTGTGCGAGGCGTTGGGTAGTTAGAAAAGTAAGTATAAGACACGACCCGACTACATGACTACGCGACTTTAAGCAGGCTATAAGAGGAAGGCGGAGAGACTGGCGGTCAAAGGGTGGTCGCAGACTTTTGCGGCGCCACTTCACATGAAATAGAGTACATTCAGTTAATGTCTCCAGGTCCCCCCTCCCTTGTCATCGACCAGAAGCTTTCCTTCTTCGGGAAACAGGTAGGGCAAAAGGACACTGGAGCTATGTAGCGACCCCTCATCATGAGGACAGTCAGGGAACCAACGTAACATCTACCCCTGCGGGGGTATCTCAGGAGGCTGAAACGATAGGATGGGGAAGAGGTAGTAAGTCTGCTTGATAGGTTGCCCCCTCGCTTGAGCTCCATTCTCCATGAACTCCCGCCACCACCTGGTGGCCGATAGTCAAAGCCCATTGAGGCAGTGCCCATCCATCTTTGTCGCTGGTATTGACATCGGCTCCATTCTGGATGAGAAGCCTCGCTAACGACTCACGTCCACTTCTTGATGCCCACAGTGGTCATTGTCGCGGATGCTGACGCCTATTCTATTTTGGATGAGAAGCGTCGCCACAGCTTCGTGCCCATTCGATGAGGCCCGTTGCAGCGGTGTCCATCTATATTGATCGCTGGTGGTGACATCGGCTCCCTTCTGGAACAAGCCTCGCTAATATCACACAGCCATTCCTTGATGCCCAGTGAAGCGGTCTCCGTCCATCCTTGTCATGGGTAATAATGTCGGCTCCATTCTCGATGAGAAATCTCGCCACAGCCTGTGGTCATTCAATGAGACTCCTTGAAATGATGTCCATCCATCCTTGTCGCCGGTATTGACTTCAGTCAAACATCAATTGCCATAGGTACCCAGACTGCGCCTTAGACCGCGGCATCTGATTGTCCTTCATACTCGAATGCAATGTCGTTGGGGTTCGGGAAATAGCCCGCGGTATCCGATTGTCCTTCATATCCGAATGCAATGTTGTTGGGGTTCAGGATATAGCCGGTAAGCTCGCTATTGAACTGCGGATCGGGCGACCTGGAGGGTTGCCCTTTCGGACGTTTCCGAGGGTCGTGTGCACAGACGCGACATCGCTTAAGGAGGAAGATGACATCGGCGCGCAAAATGCCGTAGTAGGACGCTTTGACATCCCTCCATGTGGCGTCCCATCCGGCGTGGCCATTGTTTTGGTGAACTGACCTAACGGTTTGTACGATCTGATCACACGTCACCACAAGCCGAGCGCAACCGTCCTTGTTCTTTGCGGTAGTAAAGAGCTGTTGAGTGTCCTTTTCCCAGGTGAAAGTCTTTCGCGCATAGTTTCGTCTACTAAACTCGTCTGGCGAGCAAGCCTGTGCCGCATTCGTCAGCCAACCGATCACTTTCTCTTTCTCTGCCAGCGAGATACGGCGGTTGTTTGGATGTTCAACGAGAAACTGCTGGAGTGCATTCTCCGTGGCCAAATCAAAGAAGTCCGACGCCATTTGGAGAATAACTTATCAGCCCGTCCAAGAAGAAATTCACGCAGCTTGCGTATGTGCTTTATCGACGGAATTTTCAAAATCCGTTTACCGCCGGCGTACGCGTGGAGTCGAGAAGCTGGAACCCAATCACCGCACTTCACTTTAGGCGTACGCCTGCGGTAAAGTTATAAATGAGCCTATTGCAACGATATTATGCGAAGCATGATCGAACACATCAGACGAATGCCGTGTGGAGGAGATATGGAAATGATGCCCAAAATAGTTCCGAGTCCTCTACTCAGAGTATATGAGTATCATGGCTCATCCTTTAACTGCCGGACAGCAGTGCAAGTTTCCACCTACACCTGCGAATATATTCGCCTTTCTAAAGCCCCTTCTCTCTGCTCGCAAAAGCCACGCCTAGCCCCATGGACGGTCTCAGCGCCGGCGCCAGCGTCATTGCTATTTTGCAAGCTATCGGCGCCATCCCCAGCATCATCGACACGCTCCGCGCCTTGATCCATATCGGCGATGAGATCAAAGCGCTCACCAATGAGCTAACCACGCTTCAGGCTTTGCAGGACCACCTGAAAAGCCAGGTCGACCTACTCTCAGGCACCGATCCGCGCCTGCGTGTTTCGGAGCCGAAGATGCTGCAGTCGGCGCGAACCACGCTCGCAGAGTTGGTTCACGAGCTGCAAAAATTGGTGGCGAGGTATAATAACAAGAAGCGGCGAAGGATCCGGTTTGTCTGGGATCGGAACAAGATCGCGCAGATGACGGAAAGAGCGAGGGCGGCGAGGCAGACGCTGATGATGGCTATGCAGGACTTAAGTCTGGCGTTGATGAAGTTAGTACCCAGTTTTCATGGCAGAGAGACAGGCATGGTTGACAGTTATAACCAAGCACGCATGGCAAGGTTCTGCTCGACATTCACACGTTCACGACATCGATGCCGGGTATAATGGATGCGGGAGTTCAGCGCCTAGAGGGGTTGATCACGACCTCGAGGATTTTGACTCCGGCATCAGCGATGCCGGTTTCCGATACCAGAGTTATCACGAACGTGGCTTCCCCAGGACCGTCCCCGTTTCCCCAGTACCCTGAAGACCCCTTCTTCGAGCTCCTCACCTTCGGACGCCTCCTCACAGACATAGATGCAGACCCCAGCGATCCGCACCCCTCCACCATCTCCATGCAAGCCTCTGTCTATTCCTCCTCAGCTTGCCCGCAGTCCTGCTCCTGCCGCTGCCATTTCTCCTCTGCCCTCCATACCCCCTCCTGGCTCCAGCCCGTGCTCGGCAGTGTCCTTCTCAGCTATAGTTGTATCCCCCTTCTCGGCGCGGGGCCATGCAACCAGGCGAACTGTGTGCGGGCTGCTTCGCGGGCTGAGCTGACATACTACTTTCCGGTACGCGTATTGAAACGCGCCCTCTGTCTCTCAATCGAAGTGGGCGGCAGCTTTGGCTATGGAGCCGGCTTACATTTCAGTGTGCCAAGGGTATTTTCGAGCCATGACGAGGCGTGGGAAACGGTGAATTTTGGGGGACCTAAAGACTTGAAGAGGGTGTTGGCAATGAGACCGGGGTCTTATTCCCCGTTGGATGTGAACGAGGCGGGGATGTCGCTTCTGATGGTAAGACTGCGCCAGATCTGATGGGTCTGGAATCATTATAAGCTCTTACATGTTTTTGGATAGGATGCAATAGCGAGAAAGAACACAAAGGCCGCAATGTTTCTCATCGACACATGGGGGCTACGTGAGTCAAAAAGATCGTGCGATAGGTGTGTCCTTTCCCTTTATACATTTCGTTTCCATCCACCCGCTTATAAAACATGCATCCACTCAGATCCACTATCATGGTTGCCCGCGAGATGATATCCCTTCCATCCGGCGTCTCCTCCGCCTCCGAACTTGAGCCCCTCCTCATCATCGCCTCCCTCTCCCCCGATGGCCCGCGCACACCCTTCTCCCCCGTCCACCAAGCTATAAAGTCCGGTTCCTCCATCTCTTCCCTTCTCTCCTCCTCCCCACCCTTCGACCTCAACCAGCGCGACTTCCTCGGCCGCACGCCCCTCATCCATGCCAGCCGCATCAACAACTTCCCCGCCGTCCAGCTCCTCCTCCGCGCCGGCGCGGGCGCCGGCGCCAAGTTAATAGACGCCCGCGACTCGCTCGGCCAGACCGCGCTCCTCGCGGCCCTCGTCGGCGGGCACATCCGTATCGCCCTCGCCCTCCTCAATGCAGGCTGCGCCGTGCGCGTTGCCAACGACGTGGGTCGTACCCCGCTGCACGCCATCTTCCGCACGTGGGACTCCTGGAATCCGCACCCCGACTCGGCGGAGGTGCTAGCACGGTTGGTGCAGGGAGGGGACGTGTGCGCGCGCAGCAGCTACGGGTACACACCACTGCATTATCTTGTATGGCGGGCGCGCACCCCTGTGCCTTTGGTGACGAGTGTGCTGAGGATGGTTTTGGATGCGGGGGCAGACGTGGATACGAAGGACAAGGCGTTGGGAGCGCCGGCGGTGTTGTATGCAGTGCGAGCGAGGAGTAGTGCCGTGTTGAGGATCTTGCTGGAGAGGGGCGCGAGGTTAACCTTTGTGGATCAGAGCGGTGCGAATATACTTGGGGAGCTGGCCACGTCGGCGGATTTGGAGGGGTTGAAGATTATAGAGGACGCGAGGATGTCGGGTGTCAATGTTTTTCTTGCGGATGCAAAACAACATACGCCACTGGGCAAGTGGCGGAAGCGCGTTCGCCTAAGGAAGCTGGAGGATACGACGATCTCAATTCGCGAGGAAACGGCCGCTTTCGAGTTGCTAGTGAGGGATATACGAGATCGACAGTTGCAAGAGGACATTGACCACCTAGGGGAGATTCTTAGAGGCATAGAAACGACAAACTTGTCTCAGGCGCATAAGAGTCTTTCCCAACTTATTCAGAAAAAGACCGAAATTACGCTTATACAGGATATCGAGACTTTGAGAGCCCTGCGTATACAGTTGAAGGAGGGTATGTGGGAAGCGGCGAGAGAGACTGTACACGAGATCGTCGAAATATGCAGAGATCGGTCGAAAAGATCGCCGTGGGCGGAAGACCAGTATCACTGGCGGGAGCTGCAGGTCAGTGAGTGGGTTGACACAGCTGGTACGGGAGGGACTACGTAAAGGATTTAGGTTAAAGAGACTGGGATGTCAGCAATGTTTGTTTGTGAGAAAGCTCAAAGCAAGGACTTTTCAGATGTCGCTTTCAAGGTCTAACATAAGCGATAAGCGAGTGGCGCACTTCCCCACCAAGACACACACAAAGGGCTACTTTGATCTCGCCTTGTGGCGGGGCTATCTATGTAGGCCCCTTGGGTGCTTGATCGTGCCGAATGAGACCTAATGTGGTCTGTTTGGAGCGAAGCCTTCCATGCTAGAACATATTAGACGAACAATTTAGCTTGAGATAGAGGAGATATTCTTGCGCCAGTAATTCACCAATATTATGCTGACGGACTCGACAGATTATTATCCACCTGGAACACGGCAAGGAATGATGAGGTATGGGTATATAAATATCTACCAGACATATGTTGGGAGCGATGACTAGAGCTTCCACCTCATCGATGATTTTCCCTTTTCGGCTAATTCCCTTGTCTCTTTTTACCTCAGTTCCCTCAGCCGCCCCACTCAAAAAGGCGGTGGACTGCCAAGTCCACCGCCTGCTGTCTTCAGCGATGCTGACACATCTTTTTGGTGGAACGTCTGAGCGCTGAATGTTATGGCGCACATACTAAGTCGCGGTATTTTCGATCCAAGAAAATCCACATATTCCACGTTTTCTCAACAACAAACGCAATTATCAAAATTTGGGCGACGATGTCCTCTAGAAATTGAGAAGCGCTATCCGTTGGTATAAGACATGTTCCCAATTCCACAGAATTAAGGTAAAATTACGGTACCTAACGCCTAAGATCATTTATTAGGGAGTGTGGAAAATCTCGCGGCGATTTGACGCGAAAAAATCCACTTTTCTGCTCTTTTCTCAGCAACCAACGAATATATCAAATATCGGGCGACGATGTCCTCTAGATACTGAGGAGCGCTATCTCTGGTATTAAAATTATTCCCAAATTCACAAAATCAAGGTACAATAATGGTACCTAACTTCACCGGCTCTTTGTTGTCAACGGACAACCCAATGGGTCCCCTTGCGCATTTCCGGCCCTAATCATGCTAACCTCTGGCCTAGGGCTTAGTTAAGTGGAAAGTGAAACATTAAGCGTAACCATTGGCTTTTCCACCAATGGCCCGTCGAAAAGTCCGAATTACTCCTTCCTCCAAACGGCGTCCTAGTCCACGGAACCCGTCCAGTGCTAGAGCACTAGGCAATGCGCAAACAACCTTGGATAAATGGTTAAGTTCAAACAGCGCAGCTCAATTGTCATCATCACTGGTTAAGGCACGAGAGATCATCCTCAATGCCCAAGAGAGAGAGGAGAAAGAACAGCATGCTGCCATCATTGCCGCAATAAAAAGCCTCTATACCTTTCCCCCTCGGAATGGTCAGAGGGAAGCACTCCATCACCTTGTCTTTCTCCGCAAAGATATGATTCTTATAGCAAAGACATCATTTGGAAAGAGTATGCTCTTACAAGCAGTTTCTCTTCTCCTCGAGAAGGCAATCACACTCGTCGTGCTTCCACTAAATCAGATTGGTATTGAGCAAACTGAATATATCAGAAATCTTGGTGGCAGACCCTGTTTCCTCAATGCTGATACCACTTCCGCAGAGCTACTCGAAGAAGTCAAGGAGGCCAAGTATACCCATGTTCTGCTTAGTCCTGAACTTGCAATTGGGGATAAATTTCGCGCGGTGGCCTGCCATCCACAGTTCCGTGAACGTCTCCGTCTTGTTGCAGTTGATGAGGCACATTTGGTTGCGCATTGGGGCCGCGCTTTCCGGAAAGACTATGCACGAATGCAGCAGTTGCGCGCGTTGTTGGGAAAGAACGTTCCTTGGTTTGCATGCTCAGCAACGTTGGATGAAGCTACCTTGGAGACCGTGAAGCAAGGATGTGGGTTCCTACCCGATGTGAAAGTTCAACGAACCTCTATCAACCGGTCAGAGTTAGTTCTCCGATTGGGCAGGATACCAAAGAAAAAACGCCGAGCTTTCACTGCCCTACGTTTCCTGTTCAAGGAGGGAGAGGTGGTTCGTGCTTCTCGCGAGAGTGCTCATTTAAATATCCTCAAGACAGTTGTGTTCTTTGACACCAAGAAGGAAACATATTTGGCACTTGAGAAATGTCGCGAATGGCTGGAGAAGAGTGATAAGCACCGATACACCCCTCGGCAGATTCAGTGCACCATTCGTGTCTTTCATCGCACCACGGCACAGTATGACAAGGAAGCAATTATTGCAGAGTTTCGGCAATTGGCTGTGGAATCATCAGTCCGGGTTATCTTTGCAACAGAAGCACTAGGGATTGGGGTAAATATACCCGATATTCGGCGAGTGGTCCAATATGGGATCCCTGCAGGATACCATCCAGCAGTTCCTTGGCAACGCGGTGGTCGAGGAAGTCGAGATGGCCAGGATGGGGAGATCATCCTGTTGGTGGATGAATGGGCATTCGGTCCCCGTGATGAAGCCGCTGCTCAGAAGTATGAACGCCAGACTAAGGGCCTCGGATTACGACAGGAGACCATTGCCGAATATGTTGGTGAAGAGCCCAATGGAGACCTTGTTGAAGAAACGCTTGAGCAGGAACGAAGAGCAACCCGATTTTCTGACAAGGAACGCCGAGAGAGATTGCCAGCTTTCTGGTACAATATCATCAATGATCGCTTGTGTATACGAAAACAGTTCTTAGATTTCTTTGAGGAACCTAATGACGGCGATAATCTAACTCGGAAGGAGCGATCTTGCAGTCATTGCAATCCAGACTTGGCCATGGAAGACTTTGATCAATATTATCTATACCATGAAACAGGGCCCTCTTGCAACAGAAAGCGAAAACTGATTGCGGAGGATTTGGAGAAGTGGGCATGGTCCAAATGTCATGACCTTCGACGTAAGGAAAAGAACATGCCAAATCCCAGCTGTATCTTGGCCACAAAGCAGCGCATTGAACTGGCGCAATATGCCCATCAGATATTGACGAAGGAAGACCTCCTCGGCAGACTTGGATCATGGGACTGGTACGATCAGCTCGGTCAAAGTCTATATGAAGAACTGTGGAAGGCATATTACAATCGTGAGGGAGGTTCTCAAACACATGCCGAACAGCTAGGTTTGTGTATCACGTCAATACTTCCATATTGTGGATACAGAGATGCTTACCACATAACCTGGACAGTCCGAACTCAAACGCCGACAAAGAGGAAACATGGTTTGGATGCTCCTGGCCAATTCAGCGAATGCAGTAGCTTCGTATGGTCTTCTGCACCTACACCAGACAGTATCAGCCAACCGACACTTGATATTATCTCTGCTTCTCCATGGATTGATATCCACATGCCATCCCCTGATCAGATGGAAATGTCACATTTGTCCGAAACTCCGGTCCCTAAACGCAGGGCGCTGAGCGAGATATCAGGCAATGCACGTGCACCGAGACGCCCTGAAAGGATGATCAAGAAGAGGTGATGTGTCAGATTTCGTCTTCATCCTCTCCCAAGGTCACAAAGTCATCAAGGACAGCAATAGGCGTTGAAGTAAGGTGTTCCAGATCCTCGACTCCTTGCCATCCTCCATATACCATCTGCTGGCTGAACTTGTCAACCCCGTCAGATAATGCATCACCCATTCCCCGAGACAGGATATCAATAGGTTTAAACTGGGAATCTCGACCATTTGCATGCTTCTGGATAGAACCTGATCGGGAAATCTCATGTGCAAGATTGCGGACATCCATACTGGCATCCTTTATCTGGTGCCTTCCATTGCTATACTCGCCAAATGCTGCCTCTAGCCTCGCCTTCAATTCCGTGCAATAACTGGCTGTCAATGCCATTTGTTGGAACATGGGCGTGACTTCAAGGGTGGAGGTGCGTCGTGTGGCCATCAGGGTCTTCATCTGTAGGTTGAGGAATTCATTGAGCCGATCTATCTCAAACCATGAATCCTCGGCGGCCCGAATATTGACCAGACCATTGGCCAGGACAGCCTTTTGGAGCTCTGGACTTGCAGCTGGGGTCTGTGTGAGCCATGTCATGTACAAAGAGAGAAAGGCATATTTGGACTTCTTGGAGCCGTGGAAAAGGAGACAACACTGTGCAAATATCCGCCGAAGAATCCCAATCTCAGCATATTTGATGGCTTTCTTCAATATCTTATAGATGGCGATCTGCTGAAGAACTTTGGCATGTGTGGAGAATGCGAAGTCGATGTGACAATCTGGGAACAATATTGCCGTATTGTCAGACTGCTGCTCCGCCACAGTGAACAACTCATCTTGGATCTTCTCAACGATGTGGCGAAAGGATGTTCGTGTCATATTCTTGATGTAGTCATTGATCTCCTCGTCAATTGATAGCTGACTGTCTTTATCCTTCTCCTTTGCAAAAGATCTCAGCAGCATGTAGAATTTGGCGGTCACACGGGCATCAAAAGCACGCGTAGCCACTTCCTCCTTATGGTGAAATGGACTTTTGTGGCCCTGCACACAGCCCAGAAAGTTCTTGTTGTGGTACAGGGTTGTTTCATCTGCTGCTACCTCCGTGCCGGAATAGAGTTCGTGGATCATGTCCATGAAGTTGGTCCGCCAATGGAAGAGACCTGGGATAGGGAGCAGCCATTTGCATCGATCATATGGTATTGTGGCTTCCGCCTGCTCCTTCTTGACAACTTGAATCAAGGAGACAGTCTTTTGATCCCCATATGCGAGCCGCAATGGACCGTCAAAGTCCGTATCTGGATTGTATCCAAGCTGATTAATAAAGACGTTCCGAATAACTGCGTATGTGCCGTCGATAGTTCCTTCATTCTCCGTAATAGGACCGAGACCGTAATTGGGAGTTTTCCGAGGAGGAAGACGCTCAACTGCTGGGAACTCGGGCCAATCAACTAGTTGAGTTCGGGACTTCGTTGACCCAGTTTTTGGGGGCTTCTGATCCATAAAAAGCGCCTCCACTGCCTCACGATGGGCTTCACGAATTGCCTCTGCAATAAAGTGAAGTTGACATTGTTTGAGTGCACCATCTTGATCATCTGGGCCTGGAGCGTCATAAATATCACGAGGGTGGAGTGGGATTTCCGGATGGAGCATTGATCTTCGTAACCCTCCAGCTGGGATGAATTGACCAATACAGAGCTTGCCAGTGGTAGCAGAGATATGTTGAGAGTGGTCCCGAAGAGTTTGATGACGGACATTTTGATTGTAGTCGAAATTGTCCCAACATATAACAAAATTGCCATGAGAAGACTGAGCAGCTTCCATGAGTTGTCTCTGTTGTACTATTAGCTACGAAGAGCCAGGTCATAAGGGCAAAACGGTGAATTATTGGACAACCTTCCCTAAGTGAACTAATTCACTGCGTCGACTCATGACAGTTGTGTAATGAGGAGTAACCCCCGAGCCATGAAGCAGATTGATCGTACGCCGCTTTACACCCATGGAGTGTAAATTGAGACCAAGTAGGACTAGGAATTTATTACAGGTCCGGGGAGCAAAGGCAGAAGCCAACATCATGCAAATCATAAAGATACTGCCCTGATACTCCTGAGATGTATCACGAGCACTTGGACGCTGTTGCGTCATAATACAGACAAGGAAAGCCCATAAGTTTGGAGCAGTGGATCGCACACGCGCGGCCATCTCGGGCATATGCAGTTGATCGACGGTCTCGTCTGTGGCGAATTGACCAAGCCCAACTTTGGGTTTGTCAAACTGGGCAAGCTCTTTTCGGATGAGCTTGACCAGATTTGAGTGCCTTAATGACTCAGCATTCTCAGGGATCTTGTGCAATTCAGCCATCACCTCCTCTTGCTCATATATGGCTTCAAATAGCTTCCGTACTCGGCACTCAGTTGACCAGGAATGTTTCTCTTCAGGCTGCGCCGTTACCAGGTGGTAATGAAAGGATTTGAGGCTCCAGCGATGCTGCTCATGCAGCTGCTGTAGCACCATATCTACCCGCTGTCGGTCAGACAATCCAGGAATATATTTGTAGTTGCTGGGCAGATCTTGCGGCACAGTTCGCGTGCGCATCCCGGGTGGAGGTGATTGACACGCGCGTTTTCGAGACATAGCGGTCGATTTTTCGTGGATTCTATGAGAGAAAACAAATAACAACCATGAGATACGCCAATACCTAGCATATGAAGGCGTACCCGAGGTGAAATAGGGATGTTGACAAAAATTGCCGCGACATAGTATGTAGCAGACGCGTTCAGCGCTCAGACCATATGGCAGCAAGCAATCCGATTAGGTTTAGCGTGCCAAAAATCCGGCAGAATTATTGGATCATGTGATATGGTCTGAGGAAACTGAGGTAAGTCTCTTTGTTCATTCCCTCTCATGACTAAGTCATATAACGGAATTCCCAGTCAACCTGGCCATCGCAAAACACCTTACTAAATACAGAATTTCTCAACTTCATTGTTCAACACTTACGGCTCACTTTATAGCTTAACAATATGTTAGCATCTAATATATCATGCAAAATATTTCTATTAGGTCGAGAAGTGTTTTAGGGCATAACAATGTTGATAGATGTATCTATTGCTCGTTGGCAGCGTAATTTTGGTATCAGCAGTAATTAATAGTTTTGCTTATGCTATGATGTTTAGAAAGCTGAAGAATCATACCATACCGAAAATCAAAAAGAAATATCTTCTCGTTATTGATATATTGAGACTTAAAAATCGCATTTAGTATGGTATTTTGTGATGGCCAGGGTGACCGGGAATTAACTTACGTTAAGTCGTACTTAGTCATAATATCATGTTCATTCAAAGAACGCCACGCCTTCCGCTCATCTACTTCCGCAGCTCCGCCAACAACTCCCCATATACAGCTCTTTCAAGTTCGTCGTACAGCTTAATAACAACAGCATCCGGAAACGGGTAAACATTTACAATCAGCGTCGCCGCAATGCCCGTCGCTCGATCGATCCACTGTCCGCCCCGTTGTCAGCCAGTCAGTCTCTTGTCCCAATGACAGCGCGCATAGCAACTCACCCAGTGACAATTCGCCATGCCCATCCACTGCATACTCCCCGCTCTCCTCTTCCCCGGTACGTCCTCTACATTGATAATACCTCCGATCCCATGTTGTACCATCGTTCCAGGCGGAAACTCCGGAATCATTCCATTGTGCCGACGGTTTACCGTATCCTGCAGCGACGTCCGCTGCATGTCGTTCAGCTGCGGACGGAACATCTCGTCGACCGTCTCCTTTTTCAAGATCCCGCCTTCTTCTTGCCCCTCAGAAATGGAAAGCAACGCTCGTAACATCCGCGCGTGGTCCCGCCCCGTCGTCCACAATCCCGCGCCCGCACTTTCGACCGGCGGTTCCAAAGGCACCGGCAACGGGCGCATCTGCAGCGACCCCGTCCTGCGGTCGCGCAGCGTACAGCCTGCCTTCTCGAGATTAGGCTTGGAGGTGGAGTGGAACGTGGTGTCTGCCATGCCGAGCGGCCGTAGTATGTTTTCCTCGAGGTATACGCCGATCGTCTGGCCCGTCACGCGCTCGACCACCTGCGCCGCCCAGTCGATCGACGTGCCATACCGCCAGCCCTGGCCCGGGGTAAACTTTAATGGTGTCGTCCAGCCCGCCAGTGTGTGGTGTAGATTTGTGTCCGTCCTGCCTATCGATTTCGACCACTTCTTTAAGTCCGGGTCGGCGACGTCGTAGGCTAGCCCGGCTGTGTGCGTGAGTAGGTAGCGCAGTGTGATTTCGGTATCGTTGTCTTCGAGAATGGGTGCGCCATTTGCGGGGTTGAAACCGCGTAGGATATTTAGGCCGGCCAGCTCGGGGACAAGGGGTCGGACGTCGGAGTCGAGAGAGAAGAGGCCGCGTTCGACGAGGGTGAGGATGGCGGGGACGGTGATGATTTTGCTGGACGAGGCGACCCAGGTGAGGGAGGAAGCGTTGAAGGGGGTGCTGTTTGCTGGAATGGAGGTGCGGCCAGTTGAGCCTTCGTAGAGGATTTCTAGGAGGGTGAGTTGTCAGTTAAGGGGTAGGGATGGGACTAGACTGGTGTCTGGAGCTTACTATTGCTATCAACGACGACGAATGCTGCCCCGAGAAGCTTGTCCCGGGTTTCGTCGCCTTCGGCAACGTATCTCGCGAGGATCGCGTCGAGAGTCTCCATGATTGCCAAGTCTCAGGAGTATCAGGAATATTGAAAGCGGTAATAATTCTTGGAGAGATAGCTGGCGAAAGCAATCAGGGCAGCTTCCAGCGAAGTTTTGATGGAAAACCGCCCGGTGCTTTTCCATGACTCACCTGGCTCCGACTTCCCCCACACCCCTTCCCGTTGTGGTGCGCCATGCTTTACCTTCATCCACGCATTACCGTTACTTTTGACTATTTACACGATTCATCAACGCATTGGCTCATTATCAAAAAATCTCTCCACTCTCTTGTGCTGCTCTCGCTGCTTCGATTAATGCCTCTCTTGGCTGTAGTCCCATGCCATTTGCACGGCTAAGAAGGCGGGCTGGGCGGGCAGAGAGAAGGCCAGAGCCTCGGCGCCAAGAGTCGGGTGTAGGGAGTCGAGATGCGATCGATTGGCCCTGGGCTGGGATTCAAGGTGATGCCTTGTTGGGCGAGCTTCGGGGCAGCCAAGCTGTGCCAGCATAGGAGCTCCATCGTCCGTAGCTTGATACTGTAGTGTGGGAAAACAGGTCTCCCTCTCTCCATCCTCGAACACTCGCAGGGTCTTGGCCCTACTCATTCGGTTGGCTTGCAGGGCGCCCAGGGGACCAAAATTGGCCTCCATCACATGTGATATCTGCTGTACTAAGTAATCGCGCTACTTGATACGGCAGCCACCCCTGCCCCTGCCCTCCAGCTTCACACTACACGCATGTACCGGAGGGTGGGTATCCATCCAGGTCGGGTGGGTGTGCAACACGCCTTACACGCCTCATCATCCACGTGCCGCAAGGCCCAGTCTTGCCTTTTTGTCCATCAACGTCGTGGAACGGCTCACAGCCAAGCTTGCAGGAGGGTTGTAGCGGGAACCCGCCAGAACACGCAGCTGCGTCACGCCAAAGTCTGGCCCTCTCCAGCTCAGAAGTATCTGTAGTGTCATCACGGCCGGGACATGGAAGCGGCTTGGCTTGCTTGTGGCATGCCTGTGCTGACGAGCTCAAGGGGGATTTTCACAATATCCTGGTAAAGCTATTGACCTTGCTAGTTTCCATCTTTGCAGTCCTCGCGCCGAACTGTATCTATAGCAATTTTAGTAATGGGACGAGGGGACTTCGAATAGAATGGAGTGCGAAACCAACCGCTCTCTTCTTCTCCCTCGCGACGCCCTCCATCCCCAGCTCGAGAGCTAGGAGTCGGAGGACCCTTTTGACCGCGTCGACGCCGGAAATGTCCTCCCCGTTGGCGAAGTCGCATTTTTCCCAGGCCGGCGTCTCGATAGCCCACCGCACTAGGCGCTCATCCAGGTAGGGGAATCGTACTTCTTTCCCCCAGTGAGCTATGGCGCGGTCGTCTCTACCTAAGTTTCGTTTCCCCACGCGCCCGATGTCGAGCTTAAGCTCGTCAACCAAGCCGGCATGGCCCTGCCTTGAAAAGGCCGTGGCATGCCGCGCGTATCCACCAAAGAGCTCGTCAGCCCCTAGCCCGGAGAGAAGAACTCGGGCCGGTGTGGTGTACTGGGCCTCAGGCGTTCCGGCTTCAGCGCATGACCCCTGGCCGCGCGCTGCAAAATACAGAGCATACGCTATCCAGAGGTCCATCTCTGTGTCGTGGGGGTAGATTAGAGACACCACTTCCTTGCGATGCGTCAATGTCTCCGAGTATGGCACATTTACCTGTGTCGAAACCGTTAGTGACTTCTTGATATCGCGGGGAGAGCTCTCCTACGGCTACGAAGCGGAATCGTCTCCCTGGGCACGATTTCTGCAGCTCCTCAAGCGACTTCCGCCCTGTTATCCGGTCTGGGCAGGTTTCGTACGGGTTGACCGGACTGCCTCGTGCCTCTTTCTTGAGCTGGGCCACTACGCGGGGGTTCTCGAAGGCAACATTGAGGAGATCGATGCCGTAGCTATCATCCAGCAGCTCGTGCGTCAGCCTCGCGAGGACCGAGCAATCCAGGCCGCCAGAGAACAGCACGGCAACCCTCGTGTCCACTCGCTTGTCATCTTCCACGGGCGGTTTGGGGATGTTCCTGACACGGAGGCGAAGTGACTCGCCCAGCTGCCGCCTCAGCGACCGGACAGACGGCGCGGAAGCGGTCAGACAGGCGGCCTTAGGCGGTCCAGATACATTGAACACGCCGATTCCCGATATCTAGATAAGTAAGTTTGAAGGACAGCACACCTCGAGTAGAAGGACGACGCTGCGCTACTCACCAGATCGCCTTGGCCGTCATATTGCCAGTCGTTCCGCGAGACAGCAAGAGGAGTCCCTGAAGTAGCACTAAGAGTCAGGTGGTAGATGCCATCCAGCTCTACTTCCTTCCAAGCAGGGTTGCAGGACTCCGGAACGCTGGAGAGTATGAAGGTGCCGCTCGCCTCATCCTGGTAGAACACAAGAGACCGACGTCCCAGCCGGTCGCGCCCGAAGAAGAGCGTCTGCGAGGGCTTGTCGAAATATGCGAAGGCAAAGGGCCCTTCGATGGAACGAAGAGCATCAAGAATGCCGCCTCTGGCATCCAACGCGGCGCCCGCAGCACTTGCTTCCGCGAGCAGGCCGAAGATAGCCTCGCCGTCGTTTCCCTCTACCTCGCACCCGGCGATCCTCCAGGCCTCTCCATTCCAGCAGAGAACGGACCCGGTCCGGGAGTCGTAAAAGGGCTGTGCCGTGATGTGGTCCCCGCGGAGCGCAAGCACGGTCGAGGTGCAGGTCAGAGTCTGCGCGCCGGGTCCGACATGCGCTACGACTCTGCCCAAATGATCGGGCCCCCGATTCCGCAGCCGGGCGGCCAGGTCATGGCTGGACGTGTGCGGGGAGCTCGAGGAAAGAACAACGTGAATGCCGCACATCTCGTGGCACCTAGAACTAGAGGTCGCAGGTGCGCGCACTGGTAATGGCCTTTGGGTTGGCGTCGTAGAAACTCTGCCAGCTGGCTAGGCTATGCCTGGAGGAATTTTGGAATAAAATGACGAAAGGTTCGGGTTGCTTTCGAGGAAGACCTGTTGAACAGGGCTCCCCACATCCCCCAAAAAAACCCCGCCGCTCCTTGGGAGTTGCCCCTTCACCTGCCCATCGTGTCCGTTACATTCCTGACGCTGGTATTGGTCAAAGGGAGAACTGCGCCCCAGGAGGGGCTCAGTATGGTAAAGTGTGGCGCGAAATTAGGTATCCACTATGTATCTACATTCTGTGGACTCGAGATTAAAGCCAAGATTTGAAGCGGACAGTCCTTCAACATGAGCAGAACATAGGAGAAAATGAGGGCCAGGTAATGATAGGGCATCAACGCTGTGGGGATAATTCACTTAGAGATGCTGTGGCCAAGACGAAGTATTCGTGATGATTTCCTTTGGGTTTTAACTTGAACACCTTGTTTACACCTCTCCAACCGAACATCTATATTCTCGACCAGATGCCTCGGCAAGTTCCTGTTGCTTTTATTATCTTATGCACTCCATTCAGCAACCTATCAATTTCCATTTTCCTCCTCTTCAAACAGTCAGCCCTGGAATATATCTGAGAGGTTTCCCCACTGATACCTAGCGCTGGTGGATTTGGTTCGATGGGTAGCGTTTGCCACAGGTGGTGCATGTGACGAGTTTCCAGCCTTCGGGAGGCTGCTCAGTCGAAAAAGACACACTGAGACTGACAGAAGGCATATCCATTATGGTATCAAAATGGGTTGATAATGTAGTGGATAAAATGCCGTTAAAAGTATTTGCCCGACTGACCATACTTTTCTACAGAACTAGCGATCTTCATGCCCGTTAAAACCGCGTAAGCTGTATGATCGCCAGCAACCGCTCCCATGTCATTTTAACTGCCGTATAAGCGAACCCCGGAGCTACTGCCACAGCTTGACTACTCCAAGTCTGATGACATTAGTATTGACAATCCTCTATTGGACTAACCTATTTGGGTTTGGTCGACTTGTGTACCTTACGTGTAATTATCTTTCTTCTACTGTATATCCTTTACTAGTGGATTTTATGTAATGGTGTGTAATTTTAATAAAGCTTTATCCTAATTCATACTAGCGATACATGCTAAATATTAGCGCTGGTCAAATAGTGACATCCCACTGTACATAAAAATCTCCCTATTGGCCTATCAGTTGCGCTCCCCATGTATTAATGTGTGTGATAGAACAACAGGCACATGTGCTGTACTTTTCAGATCCCGAGACGGGAGACCAATACAATTTGGCCACGTATACGGGTATACACACTGCAGGGGTTCCATAAGCTTTCCACACGTGAACGGAATTCGGCCAGCAGACACCGAGTGTCTCGTGCAGTTAGGGGGTGGTTGTCTCTAGGGACTTTTCCTAGGGTCCCAGGTGCAATATAGCTCTTAGGGCCGGTCGACCATATTGATTGATTGATAGATAGATAGATTTACTCATACACTGTCCCAGCCGCCCTATTGAGTTGGTAATAAAACACAACCCACTAGACTGGGTACGAATTCGTATTTGGTCTAGTTGGATAAACCAACTCATTGGTAGCTATGTAGCGGAAGTGCGACAATAATGACGGATGCCCCCGCTGTCATTTACAGAAAACAAGCCGTTCCTGGTACGAATGACTTCTCCCGTCCGCTCCGGTAAGTTACATCCACACTGTTAGCCTCACTAACCGTTCTGTGTCTCTGTACTTTCCTGGCCGTCCTCTGCTTCTATATACCATTATTCACTCTTCTTCGCTGTGTGTATTGAAGTACCGTGGATGGCACTGCCCGAAACTGCCCGAGGAGTCGAGTCCTCAAGATCATCTTGGCTGCTTTTACTGCCATGGGCGGGCTACAAAGAATGCACTTGATAAAAAAATCTGGAACGGAGAGCGTTGAATCGGTTGCTGGTGGCAAATTATCACTCGACATACGGTGACACATCCCCACCCGCGGTCCACATCGATTTTGACCCGGAATAAAACATTACGTGCCGATCTCCACTGGTACAAAATCTCGAGAAAAACTTCATTTCGACACGATAGAAGCGATTTGTACGGCGGAAGAGATACTTCATTCGATAAGCTTACCAGAAATGGACCATGAAATGCTTTGATCGGTGATAAGTCTGCATATGCAGCCATATCACATCTGGCCTCGGGAAGTATTTACATGTACATAGCTAAGTAAGCGCCGAGGCTCTGCGCAGGGAACTGAACTCCGCAGGGAATTAATACCGTGAATGATCCCTCCTAGTCTGTCGCACAACCTTCTCTTCTTTGCTACTACAGATATCGAACAAACCCCCGCTAAGAACTTTAGGATGTCTTCCTCTGCTATCTTTGCTCATATTCCAGCCACGCCCAAGCTGAAAGCAGAAGGTAGGTCATCCTGCCTTCAAGGAGCTATGCTGCTTCTCTCCTCGGATCCACCCAGTAACATTTATATCCCGAAAGTTTTGGACCACGGGGCCTATTACAGAAACTCGAAGTAGCAAGTGGGCGAGTCGACTTCCTGAGAAACGACGTGGGGGCCCTGCGCAACATAGAAATTGATATAATGTATCTTTCTTCCATTCTATTAATTTTTTTCCTCTTATTCTTTTGAGATGGCTTTATGAAAGATCGAACGTTTATTTGTCCACAGGAGAAAACATAAAGAAGATCCTAAAGCGGATACCCTCGATTTGTTCGAAACGGCTCCCTTTATTCGCATATACTGGTGATAGCTGAAAACATTCCTCGGCTTGACATTGACTATTCTCCTTTCCTTGCTGCAAGTGGAGCGTTTCGGGACTTGCAGAGAGAGTCTCATGTTCTTCGTGATTATAGGAATGATCTGGCTCATGCCAGGGGCCAAGAAGTAGATCCGGATACCATCAAAGCCGGATCACAGCAAGCAAATAGGGTGCTTACTTACTTTGTGGGGCCTGTCATGTCAGAGCTGATATGGTTAAGGGGAGAGAATCCGGCATGGCAATAGGCATTTACTTAACCATAGTAAATAGCTTTGAAACTCCGTGCGCCAATCCCTGCTTAAGTTTACGACCAGAAACAGGACCTGCTAGAAAGAGGTTTTACAAGTACCTTGACCTTTGGTTTCACATTTGTTATTTTTCAGTTACTTTTGCAAATGTGTTTAGTTCCTCTCCATATAGTAATAGGCTTACATGAATAACTAGCTGTGACAGCAACATGAATCAGCTAAAGATAGTAGGAATAGTAAGGGGTGATAACATTCACTAAGGACGAAGCAGCACCTATTTGATGGATGTTTATTTGAAAAACGCTCAACTCGGCCCAACATGCTAAAGGTGCTGCGGCGCTGGTGGACTAGCCTCTGTTTTAGACGATATTAACACATACCAATAACCAACACACCAAATAACCAACGACGACTGGCAGGTCAGCAGACAGCCTCTCTACTCGCATATATCGCTTATGCAGTCAGCGCACACGTATCACACAGATGACCGCGGCCTAATTTGCTGATTGTCGACTACAGAGCCTGGCAGCCTTTCCAGGTAATACACTGGTACGCCATGCAAACCCATTCTTACTGCGCATTATCCGACTGTGGAACAGCTTCGCCTGGGCGGTGTTTGTAGCCCGTCCCTACCAACTCCCTTTGAGGCCAATTGACGAGTTTTTCTCTAGCCTTACCGAGGGATATTCTCTTCCACTATCAGAGCCAGCCGTTCAGTAGCACTCGTATCCCTCGGTTGGCCGTTCAGTAGTGAGGGACCCTCAGAATTCGTGGTGGGGCAGTTGGGGAGAATCTGTGAATCTTGGCAGCTAGTGGGACAGACTCAATCGAGTTCTGGAGTCATTTGATACGAGGGCCAGACCGCGCACCTCGATCAGCGGTGGCGCGGACATCTCTGGGAAAGAATTTGTCATTGCAGAAGAGATCTAACTAACCAAAGATGAAAAGGTACGGGCCTAGCGGCCCCCTTTCCCATTTTCCTCCGCGCGGCCCGAAGAGCAGGCCTTTTCAAACGTGGGGCGGTCCCCACTAAAGCAATGTTATGCCATCGCGGAGGATTGGCTGAGGGGTAATCTCAGTTCAGTGGATTGCCGAGAGCTGGCGAGGTAATGAATGAGCCTTAACCAGCTGCGGTATCATCTAAGGCAGCGTTACTGGAGAATGAGATACAATGACGCATTGCTGCCCAATGCTCATCCCTGCAGCGACACCAAAAGACATCCTTGCACTTTACCCTTGCTCTGTTCACAAAGCTGTCCAGATGCGCTATGCTGCCATTGGAGCTGTTAACCTAAGAACATCCATGACTTAACTTACATGTACTGTAATTCCTAAGCCCCTTATTCTACAGTTAGTACTGTGTCTAGTTGCGTGCGCGTCAAAGCTAATGATTGGTTTGGGTGGCTTTGTTACACGGGCAGCCTCACTTGTCGAGAAAAAGCGGTGAGCTTCAGCCGTGATATTTCTATCTTGCCTGAGGACGATTCCTCTTCCGACATCTGGTGAAGGTTTCCTTTGTCTCGTTCCTTATCCATGCCCCTCCGCTCGAAATTGGCACCAAGTCTTCCCACCAATTCCTCAGAAGTCTGTCTGAATTCTTACCACCGCCAGCCGTTTCCACTGATAACTCTGCTGAATAGTACAGATTCTGAGAACGATGTCCTCTGTACACCCTTCTTACGTGCCCACCGAGGCTGCCATTCAATCTGTCCGAGACCAGTTAAAAGGGAGGATCTTCCGAAGCGTCAATGGCTTCTTTGCCAAATACTTTGAGGGGAAACCCTGGTCCGCAGCAGTCCAAAACAAGGTGCAAGAAGCAAAATCAGCCAGGCCTGGTAGCAAGTTGGCTGCTGGTGTCCCTGATAGTGACACACTAGGCGAATGGCTTGCCGAATTCCAGGCTTTGTTCTTTGCCAACTTGCACATCCACAGCCAGCCGCTCCCCAACATGGGCGGCACCGTCATCTACCTCGAGACATCCGATCGCCAGTCTGTTGCAGGCAGTACTCGAGCATTTGGTGAAATTCATCATGGTGACGCGCCCGTCGTGGCCGAAGCCGACGACGACGACGTCTTTCTGCCCTTCTGCGAGCGAGCACGGCAGGTGTTCAAAGCCCAGTCAGCTCGATGTTTTGTACACGGGTTCCTGGTCCGCGGTTCTACGCTGGAGCTCTGGGTGTTTGATCGGGCAGGGGCCTACAGTAGCGAGAGGCTCGACCTGGCGCAGGACCCGGATCTGCTGATGCGGACCTTGGCCGGCTACAGCCTGAACAGCGATGAGGAAGCTGGGTTTAACACTTTTGTCAGGAGTCCTGCACCTAGATCCGACAGCTACGTCATATTCCATCAGCGCAACAAGTTCCACCTTCGACCGGAGCCAATTGCGACGGCGGAATCCATAGTTGGACTCGGGACAACCTGCTATGCGGCCTTGGCATCGACAACCGGCCAGCCAGACACTGCCATCAAGTTTTCCTGGCGACAGGAAGAAGATCCCACTGAGCTCCGCCTCCTGAAACTCGCGCATGAGCGGAACGCCTGGGGGATCATCCGGCTGCTAGACTATCAGGAACTGGTGACTGTCGCCGACCTCCGCCAGGGACTGGACTTTCCTCAACCATTCGTCAACCGGAGATTCTCGTGCGTTGCAAACACCCCTCTAGGCCGTCCGATCCGCCAGTTCACGTCGATTCCCGAGCTTCTGGAGGTCTTGCGCGACCTTGTCAGGGCGCTTCAGTCTCTCTACGTGAATGCGAGGATCCTCCACCGCGACATCGCCATCAAGAATTTGATCATCACTCCACAGCACAGCGCAGACAGCTCAAAGGGTACGTTGCTTGATTTCAACTATGCGCTAGACCTCGAAAACGCCCGCCCAATCGAGCCAATGATTGGATCAGATGGGTTCATGGCCATCGGGATTCTCTCGGGACAGCGGCACACGTACCGGCACGACCTGGAGTCTCTGTTCTACGTATTTCTCTGGATCGCCATTGCGAACGATCGCGTGCACGACGAAGCGACCGACATTGTCAAAGGCCTACCTGAAACTTCACGGCTCTGGAAGTGGTGCACGATGGACTTTGGCGCCGTTGGACGGGACAAGGCCGCCGACATGAGCCCCGAGGGCTTCGAGGGAATCCTTGGCGAGTTTTCTCCTGACTTTACTCCTCTCCAGGGTCTGGCCAGGGAGCTGCACGCACTGGTTTTCCCTATGCGTGATGGGAAGATCTTCACGGGGACTGAGACGGACCCGGTGGCTGTTCAGAGGCTCTATGATGGGATGGCGGATGCTTTCAGTCGGAGTGCCAGCGCATTCCAGAGTTAGAAGTATCGAATTCTACTCTAAAGAGCGCCGTAAGTTGCAATCAGATTACTGTCCTGCTGTTCTTCAACAGTTTTCGCTTTAGTAATTCAAGCCAGCAGTATAGAATATCTCAAACAAAGACAACGAGAGTCTTGTATTTCACATCTCGAGTTTCCGACGGTACATCCGAATGGCGTGGGAGTCTGGAGAACAGGACCCACCGAAAAACGGCGGGGGGGAACCACCTCTGCACTGGCGCAGTGGCTGCTTCCCAGGAGTCAAATCCTTTAGATATCCGGCAAATCAGGCTACCAACCATGAAGGTGTGCGACCCACGATGACCCCCCATGCAACTGTAGTCAAGGGAATCCATTGCTATCTATCGCCGGCATAGGTGTCCCGCCAGCCAATGAAAAGGGATGATCCTGAGACGCACCCTGGGCTAGTCCCATGTATTGCGGCCCAAAACTGCATGTGGATGCAACTACTCCTATAGTAGGTACTACTTAAAATTTACACAAAATTTCCTGAGCGGGCTCCCAGCAGAGCCGAAAATACTCGTTCTGCCCTGTTCAAACATCGAGCTGATTGGTATTGATACCAGCCTTGAGCCTCATCTTTCCCCTTCCCCGCTCCCTACTGCCCACCCCCTGTCCGGCGAAAAATGGATAAGAATCGCTCTTGCTCTTGTTCGCAACATTATCATACTCACTATACTCGCACGCCTCCTGCTCCTCGCTTCCCCATCATCCTTAGCACCAAATAGCTACTCGCATATACCATCACCTTGATGATCACTACGAGATGATGGGAGTCGTCGAGAACACCTACCCCCCAGCCTCGCTGTACAACCGCATCCCTTTCATCCATGACATGGGCCATGTCGCCGAAACACACGCAGACGATCTCTACTACCTGAGAAGCCTCCTGGACAAGCACGACATGCCACCGAGCGTCTGCATCAAACTCCTCCACATCCACTTCCATCTAAAGCCGGGCGAGATCCTGGTCATGCACGAGCTGGACGCGCCGCCGCTGATCCACGGGAAGATCCCATTCCTCGAGCCCATGGCTCCCGACACCGCGCCCGGGAAGGTCTACGGCTGCAACTACATCGTTGACGACGCCTCGGGCAGTCTCCAGGCATTCGAGTACACGACCATCGCGGGCGGGGCGGACCTGACAGCGCACCCGGCATTTGTCGCCGAGTTCTGCGCGGCGGTGCTGCAGCGCGAGGTGCAGCACATGTTTGGGCTCGCGATCAACTCGGGCGCCGCGCAGCACGGCTCGTGGATGGAGCTCGACTTCCCCGAGAAGCGCGCGACGTTTCTGCTGCAGGCTCACGTCTCGCTGCCGCGGAGCGACCGCCTGGTGCTGAGGACGACGGTCACCAAGTTCCCGTGCCTGAGGAACGATAAAAACAAAAAAAGGGACACACACATACACGTCGAGCACACTTGGGGGTCATCGAAACCGACGGGTTTCGACGGCGAGGAGCCTGTCGATGGCGTCACAACGAAGAACGGGCTGCATCTGACGGGGATACCTCTTGAGCCCGGCACTGCTTTCTACACGGTTGCTTCGGCGATCTCGGTGGCTGTGATGGGCTGAAGGAGTTTGCTGATGGCCATGCACCATGTATCAGGGGCCCTGTTTTTATATTAGCGGTGGGCACGTTAAGTAGCCCAGTAGTAGAGTCAACCCCTTTAGCTTTATAACATTTTACCTGTAGGAGGACATGTAACACTCCTGTCAAGCACTGAACATAAATCTCGTTAGCGTTTTTACTCAAGTTTGTTGTCCATAATTAGCCATTAGGCTCTGATACATCCTAGGTCCCGAAGCAGAGCGTGCAAACGCCATGCTGCGCACGCCGCAGTGTAGGCCGCTGCTTCCCATCGGTTTCCTACATCCGACTTATTTTCCTCTATCCGTACAGCTGTAGAGAATTTTGAAGGGCCTTCGAGGCGTGAAGTTGGTCGTAACCTCTTCTTGGACCGCCGATACATCTTCCTAGCCAGTGAGCCCAAAGGATGTAGTAGCAATCGAAAACGCCTTTCGATCTTCTGGGGATATACAATCCAGTGGTTCATGTGTGAGCGGAATGAATTAATTCTTTGCCTAATATTGGTCTGCTAAATAACGTTAGACACAAACAGGGTCTACTGGCTATACCAACGTCCGAACGAACCCAACGTGGCACACGAATGGAATCCACAAGCCATAGTAGCAGACCTGTTGGAATTAGCCCCGAACCTATACTGTAGTTTTGGAAATAAATTTCGCACCAGGCGACCGGATCATTCCCCCAGTTGTCTAGGGAAGAGGCAGCACAATATACAGTATACCGTCGTTTCTTTCGAGCATGTGCTGTCTGTCTGTGGGTAATTGCAATCTCTCGAAATACACTGACCATGAATATGCTCAACACCTGCCACCAGAGTCTGCTAGCCAGAATCATACCGGCAAGCTCTTTCGCGCGCCCTATATGAAGTCCGTTATGATTCCAAATTATTTTATAAAATTACACCACCACGCTAGCTCCACTGTGAAGGAAAAATAGTATATTCAAGTACCTTGCTCATCTACTACCAATATCCAACATCTCTGTTTCCCACTCCAGCAAAGTTTGAGAAGTGGATATGGTATAGTAATGATTGAGCCCGAGTATTTGCTTCTGCTTGGCCAGGCAATCTCGTAGTAGCTTGAAGGAAAGGGACTTCAATGAAGGAGCCACCAAACGCCTCAACGAAACCTCTCTTAGAATACATTCCCAGATGCCGGAATGGATCTATAATCATCACAAGTCAAAGCAGAGAGGCTGCGCTCAGGATGGTCAAGCATAAGGACCTTATTGACGTTGAACCGATGGCAAGGTCTGAGGCACTAGAGCTTCTTCAGACGACGCTTAATCAACCCGAGGAAAGCCAGGAGAGCCAACACTTAGTGGAAGAACTCAAGTTTATGCCGCTTGCAATAACCCAGGCCGCGGGCTATATTCGAAATCGGGCGCCTCGCTATTCAGTATCACAATACCTGAGAGATTTTCAGAAAAGTGATAGCGAAGCGATAAAACTTCTCAAAAAAGAGGCGGGTCACCTTGACCGGGATTGGGAAGCAAAGAACTCAATTCTAGTGACTTAGCAAATATCATTCGATTATATTCGCGACGAAAAGCCATCTGCAGCGGAACTACTTTCTCTTATGAGCTTTTTCGATCGACAAGGGATACCCGAGAGCGTTATCCGCCGCCAGCTACCGGCTCGTCTCACCTCAAGGACAGAACTCTTCAACGACTCTAGTGACGGGGAGACATCTGAATCCGACGGAAGTCGGATTTGAAGATGATGTCACAACTTTACGGAATTACTCGTTCGTATCTATTAGCGAGAATGGGACTTCTTTGCTATGCTAGACCTCCGCAAAGCCCATAAATGGGCCCGACCTTTAGGCCCATAGCCCAACCGGCAGTGGGCTGTGGGCCTAACCTCTATAGCCCGCCCCAACCCATAGCCCATGAGTGGGGGCCCATGAGGCCCCCAATATAGCCCATTTCTATGCATAACTACGATCTTGGCGCTCATAAAACCGCTGATTAATGCCTGTTTTTTACGCATGTTCCAGTCTGTAAGCCTTTACAAGGCATACATCGGCCCGACGTTTTACCAGGCCTGATCTAGTATTCCAACTCCCAATCCGGGGGTTCAACTCCCCCAAGAATCAAGATCTCAAGATCCAACGGCGACGACATAGTAATTAAGGTCGTAGATGAAGCCAGCTACAGTAGGCACTATAGTTTACCGGCGTCATCCAAAAAACAATCCAATTTCACCAAGTTTTCGTAGTATTCTAGTACTTAGAGAGTTCCAAAGTGTCAACATGTAGAGATATATATCTCATATAATTAGAAGTAGGTGCATGTTTCTGTTGAACTGTAGATTCAAGGGTCAAATCTATGAATTATAGGTTTATAGAGTTGAAATTTATACCAAAAGATAGCCAATCTCTCAGACTTAACGTCTGTCTTCACAGAAACGTAATATTCTGGGGATTACAGAGATATGAGAGGTTTGAAGATATCTCATGAGCCATGGGGTGAGATGTTTTGGGCGAACAAATTGTAAAATGGGCGGGGAGATGGGTTATCCATGGACTTTTCTTGGGCTTTGGATGGGCTGAATTCACTGCATATGCATGATCTAGCCAATCAGATGCTAGAATCAAGATATTCCGTTTTAATGTCGACTGCTACGGTGATCTCTGTTTACAATATCTGTTTGCTACGGCGTCGATACGTCGACAGTTCTCTCACTAAGAAGGTATGTCGATTTCTTCCTCCTGAAGCTATTCCCCTGAAGCCCTTCATCCAATTTTGAACCTACTATCAAGTTGTCATCCTGATCATGTCGCAAAGCCAGGAGTTTAGATCCTCCCAGTTGGGCCTGTTCGACACTGAGCCCGACAATTCGTCAATTGCTACGCCTTCTCTTTGCCCAGCTACTCCGTCCACCTCTCGGCAGGTTGATAGCTTCTCGTTCGTTGAGCCGTCTGTTCCTTCGTCTATCGCCCTAGATCCCCTTGAACGCTTCCAACGTGTCGGTCCTGGTAGGAGAGGAGGCCAGTTTTTCCTTTACGACGCGATGAATCACACTGATTGGGTCAACTGGTGGTTGGAGACTGACTATGGATCTAAAAACAAGATCGCTTGGGAGTCACAGCATGGCTCCGCTTCGGAGACCTGGAAACAGTTTGAGCAAGTGGCCCATACGGCGACTGGAAACCCAAAGGTCTTGTGTAAGCGTTGCGATGCAATTCTTGAGCACCCTTATACTACTAAGAAGGATGCCAATGGGAGGGTTGGTCGTCATGGCACGACAACAATTACCCGTCATCTTCAGACCCCAGCCTGCCAAAAGGCTACAAGTGGACGCCGGCAGAGGGCTGAATTGACGAGGTTCCTTCAAACGGTATACTATCATACCTAGCTCTACTAGACCCTACTAACTAGCATCATGATCAGGGTAGTCATAGCCAGACATTCTCGCAAGAAGGTTTTGAGAGTAAAATCTTGGAGTTTATTACTACTAACCGGCTTCCATTCCAAATCGTTGAAAATCCAGCATTTCGTGAGCTCATCGCAGAGGTAAGTCCGTCAGACGCCAGTCCGTAGGCGTCAAATCGCCCAAATCCTCCAAATCCGCCGTCTTTACCAATCAGCCTCTATTTGCCTCGTCACCTAACTAAATCTTAAGTCTTGAATCTAGGCACAATCCGCCCTAAGCCCTCCGATCGTGCCCTCCGCTGATACAATTCGACGTCGCCTGTCTGGCCGTGTTAAAGAACGACAGCATGATACACTCAGAATGCTTCCAGAACATGCAAAGATCTCGATTGCGTTAGACTGTTGGACATCTCCATTTCAGCAGGCATTTATGGCTATTACTGGCTATTTCATCGATGCCGAATGGGTCTACCGTGAGGTGCTACTCGGCTTTAAACCCCTTCACAGTTCGCATACAGGTGCAAACCTAAGTGCTATTCTGATGGAGACGCTTACCGAACATGGCATTAAGGACCGAGTCTTTGGAATAACCACCGATAACGCATCGAATAATGAGACTCTGGTTAAGGCACTACAACAGTCTTTACAACAAGAGCCTTCGGCTTCGGCTACTGGTTTTAACGTCATCCGGGTCCCCTGTCTCGCTCATGTCATCCAATTAAGTCTGAACCAACTACTTCACCGACTTAAAGCACGCCCAAAGAATGAACAAGCCGAGACTGTCTGGACAGAGGAACAACAGATTAGCCTTGCTAAGGCGAATGCGGAGGCCAGGTCTAAGAAACGGGACATTGCGCATACCTTAGAGGATACGATCTCTTGCTGTTTATATCCGCGGGAGCCCTCAGCGTCGAGATCACTTCCTCAAAGTCCAACACGACCTCGACAAAGGCCAAGGCAAAGTTCCAGGGCAAGGACTTATGCCGATCCAGGACGTCAAAACTCGATGGAATTCAACGTTTCTGATGCTACGCCGGGCGAAGAGACTCCGTACTGCTATCAATGAATACTGTCGTCAGTTCAACTGTACAGAATTCGAACTTGATGATGAACAATGGCGCCAAATTGACTATCTGATCTATCTCACAAAGCCATTCTTTGACTTTACGCTCGCCCTTTCGAAGACACGAGAGGCGACGTCGTTTCTTGTCTTCAGGATCTATAACCAGTTCTTTGAACACCTTGAGAAGTGCAAGTCGCAGCTACAACGAAAACGTGTTGCATGGAAACAGCAGATGCTTACCTCCCTCGGAGCAAGCCATTCAAAACTGTCGGAGTACTATAAGAAAACGGATCATATGCGCGGGCATATCTATGCGGTTTGTACGATGCTATCGCCGGATAGTAGATTCCAGTTCTTTTTATCTGATGACTGGGAGGATGCCAAAGAGATCCGTGAGCAGTATCGAGTGGCTTTCCGTGAGGCACTTACTCCTATCCAGGAGCGTCTTACTACTTTAAATAGCCCGCAAGTGTCTTCCTCTGGATCGATGCCAAGATCCTTCCTTCTTGGCCTGATGGCTCCCCCGAAGTCTCTCTCCAAAGGCAAAGGCAAAGCTGGTAAAGCAACGCTAGGCCCGACTAAAGATGATGAGATGACGCAGTATCTCGACGGCAGTAAGTTAATCTCTATGTTTATTCTTTCTTGAGAGATGGTTTTTCGGCCGAAAAACCATCCCTATCTTCATGATACTAATTTCTTACAGGTTTAACTATATCTGATGAGCCGCTCTCCTTTTGGAGAGAGAATCAATATCGCTTCCCTGCTATTGCCGCACTTGCAAGAGATTACCTTGCAATTCCAGCCACAGGTGCTGGAGTTGAACGTCTGTTTAACACTGCACGCGATATCTGCCACTATCGCCGGGGCTCTTTGAAGGCGCAAACTATCGAAGAGCTGATGTTGTACCTCTGTACGTCAAGGTTTGATCTTGAAGTGCAAGAGGCGAAGGAATTTGAGCAGTTCTTTGGCTCTGATGAGATTCAGATCCTGGTGGAGGAGGCTCAGGCGGCTCAAAAGCCAGGTGATGATGCCGAGGAGCCAGCTGAGGTGCTAGCTGTCGTCGACGTTGATGCGATCAGTGATGCTGAAGAGCAGGGTGATAGATCCGGTGATCTGATAGATGTTGACGATGACGATGACGATGCTACTATCGCTGCGGCACCGTCTCATGCGGCACCGTCTCAAGTGCGGACATCAGGGAGGAAGAGGAGGCATGTTGAGGATGATTTGTATGAGCATTATTAGCATGTAGATAGTTTACCTCTTGGGATCTAATCAATCGATCTCATCAGTTGATCTCATCAGTTAATCTCATCAATCTCATAAATCAGTGAATTGCGTCGATTTCCATGAGATCTCAGTCAATTAGGGGCCTCAGGTGGTAATTGTAATACTCAAAATTACTAGGAAGGTCTACATAACTTATGCAAATGCCAAGAATTGGCATGTTTGCAATGTTTGGGGCCCATTTGGGGGCCCATTAAACCATATTGGGCTTCTACCTTAGGCCCATAGCCTACCAGTGGGCCTAATGCCAGGCCCAAAACCCGCCCCATTTATGGGCTGGGGCGGGTTGGGCTATGGGCTTTGTGGGCCGGTGCGGAGGTCTATGCTATGCATCGACTAGTGCAACTGACTACGCGCGCGTGGCTGAAATCTCATGGAGAAACAGAACGGTGGAAGGGCAATCGCTAACATGTACGGAGAGTTCCCTACGGGTCGATATGAAAACTGGGGGAAGTGCCCGTCTCTCTATCCTAACATTCGGTCAGTGATGTCTCAACGGCTAGAATCACGAGAGTCTCTCTTGAGATGGGCCACGCTACTTTATAGAGGTGCATGGTACGCGTCAGAAAGCGGCAATATTTCGGATGTAAGGAAAATGGCATCGAAATCGCGTAAGTATAGAGTCGAATTGCTAGGTGCAGAGGATGACGAGGCCCTTCCGAGTAGGAGGCGGAACCGCTCCTCGTCCAGGTCATAGAGACTCGCATGACTCGCAAGACGAAGCTCGGTGTGGACCATCCCCACACGCTGACGAGTATGGCTAATATCGCTTTTACCTAGAAGTCTTCAGGCTATAATACCCAAGCCCTCGAGTTACTACGAGATTGCCTGGCCAAGCAGAAGCAAATACTCGGGCTCAATCATTACTATACCATATCCACTTCTCAAACTTTGCTGGAGTGGGAAACAGAGATGTTGGATATTGGTAGTAGATGAGCAAGGTACTTGAATATACTATTTTTCCTTCACAGTGGAGCTAGCGTGGTGGTGTAATTTTATAAAATAATTTGGAATCATAACGGACTTCATATAGGGCGCGCGAAAGAGCTTGCCGGTATGATTCTGGCTAGCAGACTCTGGTGGCAGGTGTTGAGCATATTCATGGTCAGTGTATTTCGAGAGATTGCAATTACCCACAGACAGACAGCACATGCTCGAAAGAAACGACGGTATACTGTATATTGTGCTGCCTCTTCCCTAGACAACTGGGGGAATGATCCGGTCGCCTGGTGCGAAATTTATTTCCAAAACTACAGTATAGGTTCGGGGCTAATTCCAACAGGTCTGCTACTATGGCTTGTGGATTCCATTCGTGTGCCACGTTGGGTTCGTTCGGACGTTGGTATAGCCAGTAGACCCTGTTTGTGTCTAACGTTATTTAGCAGACCAATATTAGGCAAAGAATTAATTCATTCCGCTCACACATGAACCACTGGATTGTATATCCCCAGAAGATCGAAAGGCGTTTTCGATTGCTACTACATCCTTTGGGCTCACTGGCTAGGAAGATGTATCGGCGGTCCAAGAAGAGGTTACGACCAACTTCACGCCTCGAAGGCCCTTCAAAATTCTCTACAGCTGTACGGATAGAGGAAAATAAGTCGGATGTAGGAAACCGATGGGAAGCAGCGGCCTACACTGCGGCGTGCGCAGCATGGCGTTTGCACGCTCTGCTTCGGGACCTAGGATGTATCAGAGCCTAATGGCTAATTATGGACAACAAACTTGAGTAAAAACGCTAACGAGATTTATGTTCAGTGCTTGACAGGAGTGTTACATGTCCTCCTACAGGTAAAATGTTATAAAGCTAAAGGGGTTGACTCTACTACTGGGCTACTTAACGTGCCCACCGCTAATATAAAAACAGGGCCCCTGATACATGGTGCATGGCCATCAGCAAACTCCTTCAGCCCATCACAGCCACCGAGATCGCCGAAGCAACCGTGTAGAAAGCAGTGCCGGGCTCAAGAGGTATCCCCGTCAGATGCAGCCCGTTCTTCGTTGTGACGCCATCGACAGGCTCCTCGCCGTCGAAACCCGTCGGTTTCGATGACCCCCAAGTGTGCTCGACGTGTATGTGTGTGTCCCTTTTTTTGTTTTTATCGTTCCTCAGGCACGGGAACTTGGTGACCGTCGTCCTCAGCACCAGGCGGTCGCTCCGCGGCAGCGAGACGTGAGCCTGCAGCAGAAACGTCGCGCGCTTCTCGGGGAAGTCGAGCTCCATCCACGAGCCGTGCTGCGCGGCGCCCGAGTTGATCGCGAGCCCAAACATGTGCTGCACCTCGCGCTGCAGCACCGCCGCGCAGAACTCGGCGACAAATGCCGGGTGCGCTGTCAGGTCCGCCCCGCCCGCGATGGTCGTGTACTCGAATGCCTGGAGACTGCCCGAGGCGTCGTCAACGATGTAGTTGCAGCCGTAGACCTTCCCGGGCGCGGTGTCGGGAGCCATGGGCTCGAGGAATGGGATCTTCCCGTGGATCAGCGGCGGCGCGTCCAGCTCGTGCATGACCAGGATCTCGCCCGGCTTTAGATGGAAGTGGATGTGGAGGAGTTTGATGCAGACGCTCGGTGGCATGTCGTGCTTGTCCAGGAGGCTTCTCAGGTAGTAGAGATCGTCTGCGTGTGTTTCGGCGACATGGCCCATGTCATGGATGAAAGGGATGCGGTTGTACAGCGAGGCTGGGGGGTAGGTGTTCTCGACGACTCCCATCATCTCGTAGTGATCATCAAGGTGATGGTATATGCGAGTAGCTATTTGGTGCTAAGGATGATGGGGAAGCGAGGAGCAGGAGGCGTGCGAGTATAGTGAGTATGATAATGTTGCGAACAAGAGCAAGAGCGATTCTTATCCATTTTTCGCCGGACAGGGGGTGGGCAGTAGGGAGCGGGGAAGGGGAAAGATGAGGCTCAAGGCTGGTATCAATACCAATCAGCTCGATGTTTGAACAGGGCAGAACGAGTATTTTCGGCTCTGCTGGGAGCCCGCTCAGGAAATTTTGTGTAAATTTTAAGTAGTACCTACTATAGGAGTAGTTGCATCCACATGCAGTTTTGGGCCGCAATACATGGGACTAGCCCAGGGTGCGTCTCAGGATCATCCCTTTTCATTGGCTGGCGGGACACCTATGCCGGCGATAGATAGCAATGGATTCCCTTGACTACAGTTGCATGGGGGGTCATCGTGGGTCGCACACCTTCATGGTTGGTAGCCTGATTTGCCGGATATCTAAAGGATTTGACTCCTGGGAAGCAGCCACTGCGCCAGTGCAGAGGTGGTTCCCCCCGCCGTTTTTCGGTGGGTCCTGTTCTCCAGACTCCCACGCCATTCGGATGTACCGTCGGAAACTCGAGATGTGAAATACAAGACTCTCGTTGTCTTTGTTTGAGATATTCTATACTGCTGGCTTGAATTACTAAAGCGAAAACTGTTGAAGAACAGCAGGACAGTAATCTGATTGCAACTTACGGCGCTCTTTAGAGTAGAATTCGATACTTCTAACTCTGGAATGCGCTGGCACTCCGACTGAAAGCATCCGCCATCCCATCATAGAGCCTCTGAACAGCCACCGGGTCCGTCTCAGTCCCCGTGAAGATCTTCCCATCACGCATAGGGAAAACCAGTGCGTGCAGCTCCCTGGCCAGACCCTGGAGAGGAGTAAAGTCAGGAGAAAACTCGCCAAGGATTCCCTCGAAGCCCTCGGGGCTCATGTCGGCGGCCTTGTCCCGTCCAACGGCGCCAAAGTCCATCGTGCACCACTTCCAGAGCCGTGAAGTTTCAGGTAGGCCTTTGACAATGTCGGTCGCTTCGTCGTGCACGCGATCGTTCGCAATGGCGATCCAGAGAAATACGTAGAACAGAGACTCCAGGTCGTGCCGGTACGTGTGCCGCTGTCCCGAGAGAATCCCGATGGCCATGAACCCATCTGATCCAATCATTGGCTCGATTGGGCGGGCGTTTTCGAGGTCTAGCGCATAGTTGAAATCAAGCAACGTACCCTTTGAGCTGTCTGCGCTGTGCTGTGGAGTGATGATCAAATTCTTGATGGCGATGTCGCGGTGGAGGATCCTCGCATTCACGTAGAGAGACTGAAGCGCCCTGACAAGGTCGCGCAAGACCTCCAGAAGCTCGGGAATCGACGTGAACTGGCGGATCGGACGGCCTAGAGGGGTGTTTGCAACGCACGAGAATCTCCGGTTGACGAATGGTTGAGGAAAGTCCAGTCCCTGGCGGAGGTCGGCGACAGTCACCAGTTCCTGATAGTCTAGCAGCCGGATGATCCCCCAGGCGTTCCGCTCATGCGCGAGTTTCAGGAGGCGGAGCTCAGTGGGATCTTCTTCCTGTCGCCAGGAAAACTTGATGGCAGTGTCTGGCTGGCCGGTTGTCGATGCCAAGGCCGCATAGCAGGTTGTCCCGAGTCCAACTATGGATTCCGCCGTCGCAATTGGCTCCGGTCGAAGGTGGAACTTGTTGCGCTGATGGAATATGACGTAGCTGTCGGATCTAGGTGCAGGACTCCTGACAAAAGTGTTAAACCCAGCTTCCTCATCGCTGTTCAGGCTGTAGCCGGCCAAGGTCCGCATCAGCAGATCCGGGTCCTGCGCCAGGTCGAGCCTCTCGCTACTGTAGGCCCCTGCCCGATCAAACACCCAGAGCTCCAGCGTAGAACCGCGGACCAGGAACCCGTGTACAAAACATCGAGCTGACTGGGCTTTGAACACCTGCCGTGCTCGCTCGCAGAAGGGCAGAAAGACGTCGTCGTCGTCGGCTTCGGCCACGACGGGCGCGTCACCATGATGAATTTCACCAAATGCTCGAGTACTGCCTGCAACAGACTGGCGATCGGATGTCTCGAGGTAGATGACGGTGCCGCCCATGTTGGGGAGCGGCTGGCTGTGGATGTGCAAGTTGGCAAAGAACAAAGCCTGGAATTCGGCAAGCCATTCGCCTAGTGTGTCACTATCAGGGACACCAGCAGCCAACTTGCTACCAGGCCTGGCTGATTTTGCTTCTTGCACCTTGTTTTGGACTGCTGCGGACCAGGGTTTCCCCTCAAAGTATTTGGCAAAGAAGCCATTGACGCTTCGGAAGATCCTCCCTTTTAACTGGTCTCGGACAGATTGAATGGCAGCCTCGGTGGGCACGTAAGAAGGGTGTACAGAGGACATCGTTCTCAGAATCTGTACTATTCAGCAGAGTTATCAGTGGAAACGGCTGGCGGTGGTAAGAATTCAGACAGACTTCTGAGGAATTGGTGGGAAGACTTGGTGCCAATTTCGAGCGGAGGGGCATGGATAAGGAACGAGACAAAGGAAACCTTCACCAGATGTCGGAAGAGGAATCGTCCTCAGGCAAGATAGAAATATCACGGCTGAAGCTCACCGCTTTTTCTCGACAAGTGAGGCTGCCCGTGTAACAAAGCCACCCAAACCAATCATTAGCTTTGACGCGCACGCAACTAGACACAGTACTAACTGTAGAATAAGGGGCTTAGGAATTACAGTACATGTAAGTTAAGTCATGGATGTTCTTAGGTTAACAGCTCCAATGGCAGCATAGCGCATCTGGACAGCTTTGTGAACAGAGCAAGGGTAAAGTGCAAGGATGTCTTTTGGTGTCGCTGCAGGGATGAGCATTGGGCAGCAATGCGTCATTGTATCTCATTCTCCAGTAACGCTGCCTTAGATGATACCGCAGCTGGTTAAGGCTCATTCATTACCTCGCCAGCTCTCGGCAATCCACTGAACTGAGATTACCCCTCAGCCAATCCTCCGCGATGGCATAACATTGCTTTAGTGGGGACCGCCCCACGTTTGAAAAGGCCTGCTCTTCGGGCCGCGCGGAGGAAAATGGGAAAGGGGGCCGCTAGGCCCGTACCTTTTCATCTTTGGTTAGTTAGATCTCTTCTGCAATGACAAATTCTTTCCCAGAGATGTCCGCGCCACCGCTGATCGAGGTGCGCGGTCTGGCCCTCGTATCAAATGACTCCAGAACTCGATTGAGTCTGTCCCACTAGCTGCCAAGATTCACAGATTCTCCCCAACTGCCCCACCACGAATTCTGAGGGTCCCTCACTACTGAACGGCCAACCGAGGGATACGAGTGCTACTGAACGGCTGGCTCTGATAGTGGAAGAGAATATCCCTCGGTAAGGCTAGAGAAAAACTCGTCAATTGGCCTCAAAGGGAGTTGGTAGGGACGGGCTACAAACACCGCCCAGGCGAAGCTGTTCCACAGTCGGATAATGCGCAGTAAGAATGGGTTTGCATGGCGTACCAGTGTATTACCTGGAAAGGCTGCCAGGCTCTGTAGTCGACAATCAGCAAATTAGGCCGCGGTCATCTGTGTGATACGTGTGCGCTGACTGCATAAGCGATATATGCGAGTAGAGAGGCTGTCTGCTGACCTGCCAGTCGTCGTTGGTTATTTGGTGTGTTGGTTATTGGTATGTGTTAATATCGTCTAAAACAGAGGCTAGTCCACCAGCGCCGCAGCACCTTTAGCATGTTGGGCCGAGTTGAGCGTTTTTCAAATAAACATCCATCAAATAGGTGCTGCTTCGTCCTTAGTGAATGTTATCACCCCTTACTATTCCTACTATCTTTAGCTGATTCATGTTGCTGTCACAGCTAGTTATTCATGTAAGCCTATTACTATATGGAGAGGAACTAAACACATTTGCAAAAGTAACTGAAAAATAACAAATGTGAAACCAAAGGTCAAGGTACTTGTAAAACCTCTTTCTAGCAGGTCCTGTTTCTGGTCGTAAACTTAAGCAGGGATTGGCGCACGGAGTTTCAAAGCTATTTACTATGGTTAAGTAAATGCCTATTGCCATGCCGGATTCTCTCCCCTTAACCATATCAGCTCTGACATGACAGGCCCCACAAAGTAAGTAAGCACCCTATTTGCTTGCTGTGATCCGGCTTTGATGGTATCCGGATCTACTTCTTGGCCCCTGGCATGAGCCAGATCATTCCTATAATCACGAAGAACATGAGACTCTCTCTGCAAGTCCCGAAACGCTCCACTTGCAGCAAGGAAAGGAGAATAGTCAATGTCAAGCCGAGGAATGTTTTCAGCTATCACCAGTATATGCGAATAAAGGGAGCCGTTTCGAACAAATCGAGGGTATCCGCTTTAGGATCTTCTTTATGTTTTCTCCTGTGGACAAATAAACGTTCGATCTTTCATAAAGCCATCTCAAAAGAATAAGAGGAAAAAAATTAATAGAATGGAAGAAAGATACATTATATCAATTTCTATGTTGCGCAGGGCCCCCACGTCGTTTCTCAGGAAGTCGACTCGCCCACTTGCTACTTCGAGTTTCTGTAATAGGCCCCGTGGTCCAAAACTTTCGGGATATAAATGTTACTGGGTGGATCCGAGGAGAGAAGCAGCATAGCTCCTTGAAGGCAGGATGACCTACCTTCTGCTTTCAGCTTGGGCGTGGCTGGAATATGAGCAAAGATAGCAGAGGAAGACATCCTAAAGTTCTTAGCGGGGGTTTGTTCGATATCTGTAGTAGCAAAGAAGAGAAGGTTGTGCGACAGACTAGGAGGGATCATTCACGGTATTAATTCCCTGCGGAGTTCAGTTCCCTGCGCAGAGCCTCGGCGCTTACTTAGCTATGTACATGTAAATACTTCCCGAGGCCAGATGTGATATGGCTGCATATGCAGACTTATCACCGATCAAAGCATTTCATGGTCCATTTCTGGTAAGCTTATCGAATGAAGTATCTCTTCCGCCGTACAAATCGCTTCTATCGTGTCGAAATGAAGTTTTTCTCGAGATTTTGTACCAGTGGAGATCGGCACGTAATGTTTTATTCCGGGTCAAAATCGATGTGGACCGCGGGTGGGGATGTGTCACCGTATGTCGAGTGATAATTTGCCACCAGCAACCGATTCAACGCTCTCCGTTCCAGATTTTTTTATCAAGTGCATTCTTTGTAGCCCGCCCATGGCAGTAAAAGCAGCCAAGATGATCTTGAGGACTCGACTCCTCGGGCAGTTTCGGGCAGTGCCATCCACGGTACTTCAATACACACAGCGAAGAAGAGTGAATAATGGTATATAGAAGCAGAGGACGGCCAGGAAAGTACAGAGACACAGAACGGTTAGTGAGGCTAACAGTGTGGATGTAACTTACCGGAGCGGACGGGAGAAGTCATTCGTACCAGGAACGGCTTGTTTTCTGTAAATGACAGCGGGGGCATCCGTCATTATTGTCGCACTTCCGCTACATAGCTACCAATGAGTTGGTTTATCCAACTAGACCAAATACGAATTCGTACCCAGTCTAGTGGGTTGTGTTTTATTACCAACTCAATAGGGCGGCTGGGACAGTGTATGAGTAAATCTATCTATCTATCAATCAATCAATATGGTCGACCGGCCCTAAGAGCTATATTGCACCTGGGACCCTAGGAAAAGTCCCTAGAGACAACCACCCCCTAACTGCACGAGACACTCGGTGTCTGCTGGCCGAATTCCGTTCACGTGTGGAAAGCTTATGGAACCCCTGCAGTGTGTATACCCGTATACGTGGCCAAATTGTATTGGTCTCCCGTCTCGGGATCTGAAAAGTACAGCACATGTGCCTGTTGTTCTATCACACACATTAATACATGGGGAGCGCAACTGATAGGCCAATAGGGAGATTTTTATGTACAGTGGGATGTCACTATTTGACCAGCGCTAATATTTAGCATGTATCGCTAGTATGAATTAGGATAAAGCTTTATTAAAATTACACACCATTACATAAAATCCACTAGTAAAGGATATACAGTAGAAGAAAGATAATTACACGTAAGGTACACAAGTCGACCAAACCCAAATAGGTTAGTCCAATAGAGGATTGTCAATACTAATGTCATCAGACTTGGAGTAGTCAAGCTGTGGCAGTAGCTCCGGGGTTCGCTTATACGGCAGTTAAAATGACATGGGAGCGGTTGCTGGCGATCATACAGCTTACGCGGTTTTAACGGGCATGAAGATCGCTAGTTCTGTAGAAAAGTATGGTCAGTCGGGCAAATACTTTTAACGGCATTTTATCCACTACATTATCAACCCATTTTGATACCATAATGGATATGCCTTCTGTCAGTCTCAGTGTGTCTTTTTCGACTGAGCAGCCTCCCGAAGGCTGGAAACTCGTCACATGCACCACCTGTGGCAAACGCTACCCATCGAACCAAATCCACCAGCGCTAGGTATCAGTGGGGAAACCTCTCAGATATATTCCAGGGCTGACTGTTTGAAGAGGAGGAAAATGGAAATTGATAGGTTGCTGAATGGAGTGCATAAGATAATAAAAGCAACAGGAACTTGCCGAGGCATCTGGTCGAGAATATAGATGTTCGGTTGGAGAGGTGTAAACAAGGTGTTCAAGTTAAAACCCAAAGGAAATCATCACGAATACTTCGTCTTGGCCACAGCATCTCTAAGTGAATTATCCCCACAGCGTTGATGCCCTATCATTACCTGGCCCTCATTTTCTCCTATGTTCTGCTCATGTTGAAGGACTGTCCGCTTCAAATCTTGGCTTTAATCTCGAGTCCACAGAATGTAGATACATAGTGGATACCTAATTTCGCGCCACACTTTACCATACTGAGCCCCTCCTGGGGCGCAGTTCTCCCTTTGACCAATACCAGCGTCAGGAATGTAACGGACACGATGGGCAGGTGAAGGGGCAACTCCCAAGGAGCGGCGGGGTTTTTTTGGGGGATGTGGGGAGCCCTGTTCAACAGGTCTTCCTCGAAAGCAACCCGAACCTTTCGTCATTTTATTCCAAAATTCCTCCAGGCATAGCCTAGCCAGCTGGCAGAGTTTCTACGACGCCAACCCAAAGGCCATTACCAGTGCGCGCACCTGCGACCTCTAGTTCTAGGTGCCACGAGATGTGCGGCATTCACGTTGTTCTTTCCTCGAGCTCCCCGCACACGTCCAGCCATGACCTGGCCGCCCGGCTGCGGAATCGGGGGCCCGATCATTTGGGCAGAGTCGTAGCGCATGTCGGACCCGGCGCGCAGACTCTGACCTGCACCTCGACCGTGCTTGCGCTCCGCGGGGACCACATCACGGCACAGCCCTTTTACGACTCCCGGACCGGGTCCGTTCTCTGCTGGAATGGAGAGGCCTGGAGGATCGCCGGGTGCGAGGTAGAGGGAAACGACGGCGAGGCTATCTTCGGCCTGCTCGCGGAAGCAAGTGCTGCGGGCGCCGCGTTGGATGCCAGAGGCGGCATTCTTGATGCTCTTCGTTCCATCGAAGGGCCCTTTGCCTTCGCATATTTCGACAAGCCCTCGCAGACGCTCTTCTTCGGGCGCGACCGGCTGGGACGTCGGTCTCTTGTGTTCTACCAGGATGAGGCGAGCGGCACCTTCATACTCTCCAGCGTTCCGGAGTCCTGCAACCCTGCTTGGAAGGAAGTAGAGCTGGATGGCATCTACCACCTGACTCTTAGTGCTACTTCAGGGACTCCTCTTGCTGTCTCGCGGAACGACTGGCAATATGACGGCCAAGGCGATCTGGTGAGTAGCGCAGCGTCGTCCTTCTACTCGAGGTGTGCTGTCCTTCAAACTTACTTATCTAGATATCGGGAATCGGCGTGTTCAATGTATCTGGACCGCCTAAGGCCGCCTGTCTGACCGCTTCCGCGCCGTCTGTCCGGTCGCTGAGGCGGCAGCTGGGCGAGTCACTTCGCCTCCGTGTCAGGAACATCCCCAAACCGCCCGTGGAAGATGACAAGCGAGTGGACACGAGGGTTGCCGTGCTGTTCTCTGGCGGCCTGGATTGCTCGGTCCTCGCGAGGCTGACGCACGAGCTGCTGGATGATAGCTACGGCATCGATCTCCTCAATGTTGCCTTCGAGAACCCCCGCGTAGTGGCCCAGCTCAAGAAAGAGGCACGAGGCAGTCCGGTCAACCCGTACGAAACCTGCCCAGACCGGATAACAGGGCGGAAGTCGCTTGAGGAGCTGCAGAAATCGTGCCCAGGGAGACGATTCCGCTTCGTAGCCGTAGGAGAGCTCTCCCCGCGATATCAAGAAGTCACTAACGGTTTCGACACAGGTAAATGTGCCATACTCGGAGACATTGACGCATCGCAAGGAAGTGGTGTCTCTAATCTACCCCCACGACACAGAGATGGACCTCTGGATAGCGTATGCTCTGTATTTTGCAGCGCGCGGCCAGGGGTCATGCGCTGAAGCCGGAACGCCTGAGGCCCAGTACACCACACCGGCCCGAGTTCTTCTCTCCGGGCTAGGGGCTGACGAGCTCTTTGGTGGATACGCGCGGCATGCCACGGCCTTTTCAAGGCAGGGCCATGCCGGCTTGGTTGACGAGCTTAAGCTCGACATCGGGCGCGTGGGGAAACGAAACTTAGGTAGAGACGACCGCGCCATAGCTCACTGGGGGAAAGAAGTACGATTCCCCTACCTGGATGAGCGCCTAGTGCGGTGGGCTATCGAGACGCCGGCCTGGGAAAAATGCGACTTCGCCAACGGGGAGGACATTTCCGGCGTCGACGCGGTCAAAAGGGTCCTCCGACTCCTAGCTCTCGAGCTGGGGATGGAGGGCGTCGCGAGGGAGAAGAAGAGAGCGGTTGGTTTCGCACTCCATTCTATTCGAAGTCCCCTCGTCCCATTACTAAAATTGCTATAGATACAGTTCGGCGCGAGGACTGCAAAGATGGAAACTAGCAAGGTCAATAGCTTTACCAGGATATTGTGAAAATCCCCCTTGAGCTCGTCAGCACAGGCATGCCACAAGCAAGCCAAGCCGCTTCCATGTCCCGGCCGTGATGACACTACAGATACTTCTGAGCTGGAGAGGGCCAGACTTTGGCGTGACGCAGCTGCGTGTTCTGGCGGGTTCCCGCTACAACCCTCCTGCAAGCTTGGCTGTGAGCCGTTCCACGACGTTGATGGACAAAAAGGCAAGACTGGGCCTTGCGGCACGTGGATGATGAGGCGTGTAAGGCGTGTTGCACACCCACCCGACCTGGATGGATACCCACCCTCCGGTACATGCGTGTAGTGTGAAGCTGGAGGGCAGGGGCAGGGGTGGCTGCCGTATCAAGTAGCGCGATTACTTAGTACAGCAGATATCACATGTGATGGAGGCCAATTTTGGTCCCCTGGGCGCCCTGCAAGCCAACCGAATGAGTAGGGCCAAGACCCTGCGAGTGTTCGAGGATGGAGAGAGGGAGACCTGTTTTCCCACACTACAGTATCAAGCTACGGACGATGGAGCTCCTATGCTGGCACAGCTTGGCTGCCCCGAAGCTCGCCCAACAAGGCATCACCTTGAATCCCAGCCCAGGGCCAATCGATCGCATCTCGACTCCCTACACCCGACTCTTGGCGCCGAGGCTCTGGCCTTCTCTCTGCCCGCCCAGCCCGCCTTCTTAGCCGTGCAAATGGCATGGGACTACAGCCAAGAGAGGCATTAATCGAAGCAGCGAGAGCAGCACAAGAGAGTGGAGAGATTTTTTGATAATGAGCCAATGCGTTGATGAATCGTGTAAATAGTCAAAAGTAACGGTAATGCGTGGATGAAGGTAAAGCATGGCGCACCACAACGGGAAGGGGTGTGGGGGAAGTCGGAGCCAGGTGAGTCATGGAAAAGCACCGGGCGGTTTTCCATCAAAACTTCGCTGGAAGCTGCCCTGATTGCTTTCGCCAGCTATCTCTCCAAGAATTATTACCGCTTTCAATATTCCTGATACTCCTGAGACTTGGCAATCATGGAGACTCTCGACGCGATCCTCGCGAGATACGTTGCCGAAGGCGACGAAACCCGGGACAAGCTTCTCGGGGCAGCATTCGTCGTCGTTGATAGCAATAGTAAGCTCCAGACACCAGTCTAGTCCCATCCCTACCCCTTAACTGACAACTCACCCTCCTAGAAATCCTCTACGAAGGCTCAACTGGCCGCACCTCCATTCCAGCAAACAGCACCCCCTTCAACGCTTCCTCCCTCACCTGGGTCGCCTCGTCCAGCAAAATCATCACCGTCCCCGCCATCCTCACCCTCGTCGAACGCGGCCTCTTCTCTCTCGACTCCGACGTCCGACCCCTTGTCCCCGAGCTGGCCGGCCTAAATATCCTACGCGGTTTCAACCCCGCAAATGGCGCACCCATTCTCGAAGACAACGATACCGAAATCACACTGCGCTACCTACTCACGCACACAGCCGGGCTAGCCTACGACGTCGCCGACCCGGACTTAAAGAAGTGGTCGAAATCGATAGGCAGGACGGACACAAATCTACACCACACACTGGCGGGCTGGACGACACCATTAAAGTTTACCCCGGGCCAGGGCTGGCGGTATGGCACGTCGATCGACTGGGCGGCGCAGGTGGTCGAGCGCGTGACGGGCCAGACGATCGGCGTATACCTCGAGGAAAACATACTACGGCCGCTCGGCATGGCAGACACCACGTTCCACTCCACCTCCAAGCCTAATCTCGAGAAGGCAGGCTGTACGCTGCGCGACCGCAGGACGGGGTCGCTGCAGATGCGCCCGTTGCCGGTGCCTTTGGAACCGCCGGTCGAAAGTGCGGGCGCGGGATTGTGGACGACGGGGCGGGACCACGCGCGGATGTTACGAGCGTTGCTTTCCATTTCTGAGGGGCAAGAAGAAGGCGGGATCTTGAAAAAGGAGACGGTCGACGAGATGTTCCGTCCGCAGCTGAACGACATGCAGCGGACGTCGCTGCAGGATACGGTAAACCGTCGGCACAATGGAATGATTCCGGAGTTTCCGCCTGGAACGATGGTACAACATGGGATCGGAGGTATTATCAATGTAGAGGACGTACCGGGGAAGAGGAGAGCGGGGAGTATGCAGTGGATGGGCATGGCGAATTGTCACTGGGTGAGTTGCTATGCGCGCTGTCATTGGGACAAGAGACTGACTGGCTGACAACGGGGCGGACAGTGGATCGATCGAGCGACGGGCATTGCGGCGACGCTGATTGTAAATGTTTACCCGTTTCCGGATGCTGTTGTTATTAAGCTGTACGACGAACTTGAAAGAGCTGTATATGGGGAGTTGTTGGCGGAGCTGCGGAAGTAGATGAGCGGAAGGCGTGGCGTTCTTTGAATGAACATGATATTATGACTAAGTACGACTTAACGTAAGTTAATTCCCGGTCACCCTGGCCATCACAAAATACCATACTAAATGCGATTTTTAAGTCTCAATATATCAATAACGAGAAGATATTTCTTTTTGATTTTCGGTATGGTATGATTCTTCAGCTTTCTAAACATCATAGCATAAGCAAAACTATTAATTACTGCTGATACCAAAATTACGCTGCCAACGAGCAATAGATACATCTATCAACATTGTTATGCCCTAAAACACTTCTCGACCTAATAGAAATATTTTGCATGATATATTAGATGCTAACATATTGTTAAGCTATAAAGTGAGCCGTAAGTGTTGAACAATGAAGTTGAGAAATTCTGTATTTAGTAAGGTGTTTTGCGATGGCCAGGTTGACTGGGAATTCCGTTATATGACTTAGTCATGAGAGGGAATGAACAAAGAGACTTACCTCAGTTTCCTCAGACCATATCACATGATCCAATAATTCTGCCGGATTTTTGGCACGCTAAACCTAATCGGATTGCTTGCTGCCATATGGTCTGAGCGCTGAACGCGTCTGCTACATACTATGTCGCGGCAATTTTTGTCAACATCCCTATTTCACCTCGGGTACGCCTTCATATGCTAGGTATTGGCGTATCTCATGGTTGTTATTTGTTTTCTCTCATAGAATCCACGAAAAATCGACCGCTATGTCTCGAAAACGCGCGTGTCAATCACCTCCACCCGGGATGCGCACGCGAACTGTGCCGCAAGATCTGCCCAGCAACTACAAATATATTCCTGGATTGTCTGACCGACAGCGGGTAGATATGGTGCTACAGCAGCTGCATGAGCAGCATCGCTGGAGCCTCAAATCCTTTCATTACCACCTGGTAACGGCGCAGCCTGAAGAGAAACATTCCTGGTCAACTGAGTGCCGAGTACGGAAGCTATTTGAAGCCATATATGAGCAAGAGGAGGTGATGGCTGAATTGCACAAGATCCCTGAGAATGCTGAGTCATTAAGGCACTCAAATCTGGTCAAGCTCATCCGAAAAGAGCTTGCCCAGTTTGACAAACCCAAAGTTGGGCTTGGTCAATTCGCCACAGACGAGACCGTCGATCAACTGCATATGCCCGAGATGAGGCCATGCGTTCGTTGAACTACCGTTGTTTGTCCTTGGTTGATGGCACCTAGGACCGGTGAAGTTTTAAAAGCTGGTCAAGATGCAGAGCAAAGAATACCTCACAATTCGAATGAAATGCGCCTCAAAGTGGGAGCCGTATTTGTTGTTCTGTAGATTATCATTTCCTGAATTTGCCGCTCGACCAAGCCATGTACATAATCCATCTCAGACTTAAAAGTGAAAAAGTGGCGTTGAAGCAACCAGTCTACGCTATAGTACATAAATAGGGAGTTTTAGAACGGCGTGATTGCGTCTTGCCCAGCTGAGCCTGCGAGGCCCTCCATGGCCTGCTGAGTGGGCCCCGGGGCCAGGGGCCCTTTGAAGCTCCCAAGGTTGCAGATACTGTGGTGACTCGCTATTGTACTGATATGAACTAATAGTAGCATGGTTCTCTTTCACCTTGAACGTAACTAGAGTCAGTATTTTTGTTTCGCCTTGCGCGGTAATTCTCTACAGATAGCAGGGGCTTTATCTCAGTGGTCCACCGTTTGCCCTCCAATTGGTGCCCAGAAAGACGCCATCCCATTACTGCCTCCAGAAATCAGAGGGAAACTAAATCCACTAGGCCTGATGGGTCTGATATCAATTTCCTTGGGATTGATGTCTTTCATTGCTGAAGGCTAGGAAAAGTGAGCTTTCCCTTGTTATGCGCACTCTCTGTCTCTGTCCGTATAAACAGCGAATAGATAGATATTCATAGCCCTATCTAGATACAAACATGCACATCTTCATCATCATTATCAAGAATCGGTCATGTTCCTGTTGACGGTTGCATCGGTGCTGGGAACTCATCTCTTGACCCTGGGAGTTCTCTTGCTCCCAGAGGGCCCTGAATCGTTTCTGGGAGCAAAGAAACTGCTTCTAGAAGTGTCAGGGATATACATGGAGATGATCTGCGCGGGACCCACATGGTGTATATGAGTTTCCCCTGAACGCGAGGAAGCTACCTTTCTTTTGCTTCCTCGCGCTACGTCTTGTATCTAGAGTCGACTATAGTTAGCTTTTTTTAATATTGATTACTCATCTGGAAGACTGTCCTCATCTACGGATACGTGAGACCTTCACACTCCTAGAAATGCTTTGAGGATCCTAGAGTCAAGTTAAGAAGCACAAGAGTTTGTCAGTCTCTCGCCAGTCCCCGAGTTGTGTTTTTTCTGCCAACAATCCCGTCTTCATGCGACACGGCCCCGCTGAGATGAATCCGTATCTGTATTTCTTTGGCCACCGCGGTTAGGTATGACGAGAAAAAAAATTATTATCTACCGGCACTATTTCGAGCTAAGGCAATTTTGAAATAGGTGAGGCTGTCAATAGCTGGCCTTCATGTCAGGTTATGTGAACTCATTTCCTTGAAATCCTTCTCATACATTGCTCCTGTCACGTGATTACACGGAACGGAACACATCCGGCGTTCACGCCCCCTTCCCAGGGCGTTTCCTTGTCAATTTCTCCGAACAATCACGATAACCTACTATGACACGCTGCTTCAAAAAGGTTGCCAGACTAGACTACCTTCCAATACTACTAGTCTCATCTCGTCCTTCACTTCCAGTTTACCAATCCCTTTTCCGTCCTCGAAAGCTCGACTCAGGACCTTTCACCCGGTTGGGCACCACAATGGCCGAGAACTATCGCATCGAGTACAACTGGATCAAGGGTGTGGAGACACTCGAAGGTTACCAGCCTGGGGGTACCATCCCATCATGATTGGTGACGTGCTACATGACCGTTATCATGTTGTAGACAAACTTGGTTTTGGGAGCTATTCGACTGTTTGGCTTGCCCGAGATACTCATCTGAGCCGATATGTTGCTGTGAAGGTCAACATAGCCGACTCGAATCCGCGCGAGATGGTGTTCATTCAAGAGTAAGAAAAAGAGAGAAGAAGCATGGTGTCTAGATACATGCACGCGATGATCCAGCCGTCAAACCCCTCCAACCTCTCGTTCCCAATGTTTACTGCTCAATCGCGTGAAGATAGATGGCAACTTCCCGGCTGAAAATATGATCCTTGAGGAGTTGGTCGGCAGATTCAACAATCCATGTCTGACAGTTCTTCTGGGTGATTTTCCTGCTGGGTGTGGCCTGAAATTGTTAGTCGTCATATAAGACAGATTTCTCGCAATTTATAGAACTCACCGCGCTACTGGTTGTATTCAGAGACTTCCCCGGAACTTTCACTTTATAAGCACTGGTCTCGAAGGGACAGACAGGCACATTTTCGATTTTTCGTTCGCCGTTGTTGAGCATAGCCTTCTCATCAAAGTACTTCCCATCGACCCATTGCAGCGGGACTCTCATGGTTGGACGATTGGGGGTTTTTTGCAAGTCATGGCTGCGCTTGATTTCGAATACAAACCCATTCCTCACATCACCGGTCGCGTGTATCATAACGCCAATGTCCGGACTGGTGTGTGAGCGTACCCAGTACCCCCAGTGATCTTTGAAGGGCGAGCCGTTATAGATCAACAGCTCGACCATAAAGGCACCGATGGGTCCTGTCGGGGCCACCAGCGGCGGCTTAGAGGCCAGAGAAGTGGGGGCCATGACGGCCGGCGGAGGTGGAGGAGGTGGTGGGGCGACAATAGTTATAGGTGGGGAAGGCATGGTGATAAGGCAGCTCTTTCGATAGATGTTATGGTACGAGAATGTTCCTCAATTCTGTGTGCGGATTGACGAGAAATTTAGAATGCAGAGTTTAAAGCCTCTCGATCCGATGGAAAGGGCCGTTTAAGTATTATTACTTACGTGTCTGTAAGTTACTTGCTAAGGATAGATGTGGTGCATAGTTAATCCCACGTTTCATCTCTTCATTCCTCCATTTGGCGGTCGCAGACGCGCGCGACGAAATGAATATCCTATTGATTGGATGGCGATGAAAGCAATTTCCGATTACAATGCTAGGGGTCATAGTGTAGTACTACGTTGTGACTTGCTGTAGCGCCGCCCAGGAACTGCCCTCGATTTTCATTGGTACTCAGGCCCTATACTGTACTAGTCCCAGGAGCTGGCGCTTACTGAAACTGATGAATAAGGAAAAGGGAAAAAGAATGTTTCGCACCATTTTAGATGACGAGCTATTTTTGGAAATCATTCCTGCATTTGATGAACCAAATCTAATTCTGGCTCCGTCAAATAGTTTTCCTTCCTAGCGTTACAAGCAGCGGTTCGTTTTATGTTAATCGCCGTACCTCTGGTTCGTGGTCACTTGACTTCATTAGTCATCGAGCGATCCCATTCCTCAAATCGCTGCCCGTCACGACTATTCTTTTCCCAGCCTGACTGTCACGTTCCTCAATATCTCATCTCGACCCCTGATACTTCGAAATCAAGCAATGGGTTAGAACCCCATTCACCCGTCGTAACATGAATATCTTTCCCGAGTCTAGCTTTTTCAAAGAGAGACGAGCCTCTGCACTCCCTGCGCCAGTTGAAATAAGAGCCATCAACAAAAATTCTGGCAATCTTTACGCCACAAATTTCAACCGTCCCCCTCCTGTCAAGATACCGTCTCTTGGACTGGTGGTTAAGTACGGAGCCGACGTGACCGTGATTGAGGCTCAAACTCAAATGAGAATACGCGAGCAACTACAAGGACAGGTACCTACTCCTGAGATTTTTGGATGGACCGAGGATGAAGGACAGGTCTTTATCTACATGTCCTTGATTGAGGGTGAGACTTTGCAAGAGAGATGGAGAGGCATGGATGAGGCTGAGAGACGGGCCGTCTGCGAACAACTTCAATATATTGTGAAAACATGGAGGGCCTTAACGCAGGACAAGCAGGACTGTTATATCGGTACGTGCATTCCCTCGGATTTAATACATAAACAACCTTAATCTGAAATATACTCTACAGGCAGTTTCGGTAAGCAACCACTGAGTGAGGCATTCCTCGATGCCCACCCAGAACTTGCAGGTCCATTTCAAGGTGTGAACGCCATCCAACTCTTTCAAGATGCTTGTGGGATTGAGATCGACAGCGAAGTGCCTATCGTCTTCACTCACAGCGATTTTGCCCCACCCAACATCCTTCTATCGCCTGGGTCGAATCCACAAGTAGCAGCGATCATTGACTGGGGTCAGGCTGGGTGGTATCCTGCGTACTGGGAATATTGTAAAGCACGACGAGTGAGAGTGGATCCAGAGTACTTTGATGATGCTCTTCAAGAAGAATGGCACATGAAATATCTGCCGATGATCCTGGATCCTATGGATGATGAGAAATACTACCACCCTTGGCTTTGGTTTGTGTTATCTAAGGGTATCTAAATAGAAGTGGGCTTTGTGAGTCAAAGCGACCGTGATTGCTGCTCTTAAATCATGTGCGTCAAGCGTTTTCAATGGGTTCTCCGGGTTTGCACCGAACCTGCCAGCTGCCCAAGCGCGCAGCCCCCACCCTTCCCTTCTCCAGCTTCGCAATAACTCACCAGCGTTATAATAGATAATTTTCTATGCCAACCTTTCGAAGTATGCAAGTTGCTTATGAAATATTAGACAGTCAATTTTACTGCGTGTGCAGTGTTTATTATCCTATGAGAGATCATTCTTTAAAAGTCTCAGGATAGACATTTTTTGGCAGAGCGCCAGAGGCACCGTGCACGTCCAATTCGCTACTGGATGACCAAACATTGTGCCTTCTTGGCTTGTTACAATGTAGCCTAGTGGTCAATCCCAAGCAACCGCGATCCCTGGCAGTGATAAGATCCAGATGTGGCTGTCCATGGTGACTATTCATGCGCGTGCCACTGCAGCTTTTGGTCGCTCGATATTCTATAAGCTCTTTCTCACATCGTAGAAATATTGGTATCTCTGACGACGAATCTCAACTGTAGTCCCCTGTTCTGCATACCGCATGCTGCGCCCGCAGATCTCTATTCCTTTGATTCTTGGGCGATTTCATCGATAGTCAAATTGGGTTGAGGGCCATTGGCAGTATCGGTGCAAAGATGAAGCTTCGCAAAGCCTGGTGGATAGCTACGGCGTGTATTATTGAATGGAAAAGGGCACGTAGTGCCTGTAGGAATGCTCTCCAGATAAACATATAAATGACGGATACTGCCGGAACGGGTCTTTCATTTTCCGAGAATATTTCAAGATGCACTGTCCACTCTGACAATCCAGTCATAGATGCTTTGCTGCGCTGTTGTCAATCCTACAACTCGGAAAGGTTATACTAGCGTGAGTAAGCTATGAAAATTCTCATCGTGAGGCAAAGATCTAATAAATCCCTAGCTTGCCATCAAATACATCCAACTCGCTATGGGCTGGATTAGGATTATCGGGACCCAGAAAATTCGAAATCCTACCCACCATTGGCGAAAGCATCAATAGCTTCCTGAGTGCATTCGTGGCAGCGGCGAAATAATCGCGCGACGTCCAATCTATCATTTGGCCAAGAGCAGTGAACTTCCTTCCTCTTTCGTTTTTCCATCTGCGCGACTCATTTCTCTTGCTGGACCCGTGACAGGAAATTGATAATCTTCACAAAGTCAGTAACTTAGATAGTTTCATCCAAGGCTATCTTAGATCCCTCACCTGCCAACGCTCAACGTAGTTCATTAACTCAGCGTAGCGACCATACAGTATACAATCTTGCGTCTTGTACTGTGCTCTTCGGTGCTTAACGTTCCATTTTTATGAATCAAGACGGAAGGTTTTCACCGCAGCTTCAACCCCATCGATATTTTTTGGGCGCTGGGAATTACCGCGGGTGAAAGCAGAAATTTGCGTGTCAATTTGATTAGTCGATACGCGTCCCTCAACTTGGCGAAGAAAGACCAGTAGTCCTTTAGATCCCAAAGCAACTCTGCGCTTCTCCCGTCTTCTCAATTTCAGGCTAGGATGGAACGTTATAACTCTCTAGGGTATGCATACCATGTCTTGCCCCGGGTTCCGACTCTCCCAAACTTCCTGAGGTCATGTTTCTTGCTATAATTAGTGCCTCCGAAGACATGAGGAAGGTTGAAAGCCTCTGATACTATATAATCAAAGGGATGGGAAATGTGAGGATATATATGTAATGAGGAATATCCTTCTCATTCTCCGTGAAGTCTCCCTGGGAGTTAGTAGTGCGAGTTCTGGGGGCTAAATCAACGCGTTGAATCGTATCATTAACGAGCGTCGTCCAGATAAGCCTGTACAATCAGTATATAGCTTCTATCTGATGACCCTGCAGAGTCGAACTTAGCCGATATCCAAATTCACAGAACTATGAGGCATTGAGTCCTCTCATCAATTCTTTGCTGTCACAACCATCACAGCGCAATCCGCTCTGACTCACTTTTACTTTTTTAACCCCTCGGCTTTCACTTCGAAGGGCGTATAATGGCAAATGGTGCTACGAAAGGGTGAAATCCAGTGTTGTTGAAGCTAGAGGTGTAACACAAATTGCTTTGGGGTTTCTCTTTACAGCTGCAGCTGAGCTGCAGAATTTCGATTGCGAAGCGAGGATATCTAACCGGCCGCACGTGGCCACCATGAGACTTTCGAACTCTCAATGTAACAAGGCGCTCGTCTTAATATCCGATCATCACTACTACGAAACCGGGTACATTCATGGTGACGGCTCTATTAGAGCTAGGAGCACACGCCTTGACCCTGGGGGTTCTCTTGCTCCCGGAAGCCTCTGAAACGTTTTTGGGAGCAAAGAAGCAGCTTCTAGGAGCCACCTACCCCCCAGGAAACTCGATGTAGCATCTGAGGTCTGCTATCCCGACCTCAAGGAATCAAAGCCGCGTTCCTGTTGACGACTTGTTGATTCCTGGGGCGATGATTTGGCCTCTTGGGGGATCCAACGACGCAGAGTTGTGCGCAGGGTTGGTGAAGGTGTTTTGTGAGGGCTTTCGACGATCTCGGAAGGGAAGCTATTGACTCTAGGACCATAAAGTAAGCTCCCAGTGGCTCCACAACTCCCGGATTGGTCAATGTATTCCCAGAGCCAGTTCCGTATTCAGTCAGGAACGTAAGGCGAAGGTCCCAGGGCTAGATCTCATTTTCCTAGAAATAGAGTTAGCCCCAGGATCTCAAGAGTATTTCCTAGGGGATAAACAGCTCCTAGAAATACTTTTGAGGTTCCCAGGGCCAACATATTGGTTCCCAGAGTAAGTTAACAAGCACAAGAGTTTGTCAGTCTCTTGCCTGTGGCTTTTCTGCTAACAATCCCCGCCTTCACGCGACACGGCTCCACTGAGATGAATCCTCTGTTTCTTTGGTCACCGCCGTTAGGTATCATGAAAACAGAACTTTTATCTACCACTACAGTTTCGAGCTCAAACATTTTCGGAATCAGCGAAACAGTCAATAGCTACTGGCTATGGTGTATTGGTGTCCAGCACTTACGAGATGAAACGGTCGCGTTGTACTTCGGAGTTTAACCATTGGTATTTCATTTCTTGCTAATTTGCTTCAAAATTGTATATCACGGCCATAACGGCTATAACCTCTGTTGCCGATCACGATGCCGAGTGTCTGGTCACGTGTACTCGCGTGTGAGTCACTCGCTTTTCGCATTTTCCGTCAAACTCGGCTGTAACCTGTGATCACCTACGCTGAGTGGAATTGAGTCGTGCCGATCGGCGAAGCGGTGCAGCGGTGGAAGGTTGTCGCGGTAGATGAGTTCCTGCTAGTCTGGCTGAGCGACGGGGCCCACCAGTGGGAGATGGATCGCTTGCCGTGTGGACGGAATGTGTCTCGGCATCCGACGGAGGGATTCGTAAGGGGCGAATGATGGCATCTAGGGCTCCTTCGTTTCGGCTGCGGTCATCAGTGTCTTGGTCGTCTCAGAAATAAGGTCGTTCACACTTACCACACACAGCATGACGTGCCAAACCCTGTATCTCGCTTTTCCAACCATTCTTCGGCGCACGACAGATGACAGAGCGATGTGCACTGACCGCAGTGCAAGATCACGCTCTCGTCCTCATGGTCTTCATCCTCGGTCTGGCAGAACACACAGTAGATGCTGTCGACGTGGACGCTGTCGACCTCTTCACTCGAGGTGAGACTCTGGAGCGTCAATTCTTGGAACCAGCCCGGATATTAGTTGCCGATGAGAGGATGGCTGGTCGGGTCGGCGAAACGCGCCATGGAACATTGTTCGTCCGCAGCGTTGCAGAAGTCACAAATGGATTGAATGGCTGCACTGGCTCGGGGTTGGTTGACAGGGGCACCGGTGGTGGTGATGACCGGGTGTTGTCTGATGCAGGGCGTCGCCTGGAGACTGACGATGTCTGACGCTGGCCCTGATGTACAATGACTGACGGAGAAGCCATTCTGGAGCCATGTGGTACTCGCGCCTGGTTGCAGACGGCGGCTTCATACCACTGCTGGCCAACTTGGTCGGCCTGCCGTTGTCGGTGCCATCTCGCGCAGAGGAAGTCTCTGGCGACGTCACAGAGCTTGGACTGCAACGATGACAAGTCAAATGGCTCTCTGGCGAGAGTGGTCAACTTTTGATGGCCGATCTTGGTGTCTTCAACTTTGATCGAGTTTTTGCACGGCTCGCCTTTTTTCGTCGTCCCGCAACAGGACCCAGGACCGCCATTGGGGCTGACCTCTATCTCACAAACAAGAAACGGATTCCAAGGCAGCATGGTAGTTATTGAGATGGTCGTCAAAGGCAGAAAATGCTTCGGATTGTGGTGGTGTTGGGCAATCACTGCGGCGTTCCTTCGCCAGCTTTATATGCCATCGCGTGGCTCCTTACCTACATGGCTGCGTGGCTGGCATGGAACACTTCCTTGAAACAGTCGGTACGTCGAAGAATGCATTCACACGCAGTATGCGCCGTATACAGCCGGTCAGTGGCCTGCATGAAGGGATATCATTCCAGACCACTGCTGCAATCAGCTGCACTTTTGACTATCCATCGCGGTGACCATACATTGGCGAACAGATTGGCTACTGCGGTAGGCAGCGAAGTCGACAAATGCTGCGTTAGATTCTGGGTTGCCTATGAGTTTCGAAGTGCGTGATAGGTTGTGATTTGTTCTTATGGTGCTAGATGCAAGATGTGGATACGTAGAGATAGATTCGGTTCACTGGCCATCGACACACCACAGGAACAGTTTTGGCTTTCCCAGGAGCTAGATCCCACAGATTCTCCAACTCCGCCTGAACATTGTTGTCAAGGCTTTGATGCTGCCGTCTGATTGCTACGCACCTCTCAGCGGAGTGACAGACTACACTCCTAGCTGACCATGGAATTTGGCTGAGGTGAGTATATAAAGGCCTCCCATATCCTACTTTCACAACTCTCAACTCACCCCCATCTACATTTCGTTAGCTCAATCCGCTGTCCCATCATGGTCTGTTCAATTCGTTCTTACGGAGTTTACCGATGAGCTAATACATTACAGCCAAACATCAGGGACCTGCCCAACGAGCTTTTGCTGTGGATTGTGTCGTATTTGGACGGTAGTGCATTATTTGCCCTCGCAAAATCATGCAAAGACTTTGATTTTAAACTGCAGCCCAGCATCTGGAAATACAACATCAAATTTCAGAACAGCAATCTTTTGCACTTGGCCGTCAAATACGACAACATTGGTCTTGCGGAGGCTTTGCTCCAGCGCAACGCCAACGTCAATGCATTTTACCGAGGCAAAACTCCTTTAATGAGGGCGCTCAAATACTCTTCCGCTGCTGTGCGTGACCTCTTGCTCAATCGTCGAGATCTAGACATCAACATTCAAAATCAAGCACGGGAGAGCGCCCTGTGGTATGCCATCCACTACGGAACTTTTTCCACCGTCAAGCGCGTTCTAGAACAACCCAACGTCCAGGTGGACATCAAGCACAAACACGGCCGAACGGCGCTCCACCTAGCAGTCTTCGCAGGCCGAATAGGGCTCGTGCATCTGCTACTTTCTATTGGCAGCGACCCTGATCTACAGGACGATTCGGGCCACTCGCCATGGGACTGGGCATGTCGCTTCAATAGACCCGTGATGGAAATGATTTTTTCAAACGATCCGATGGCCAAGGTGTTTCTTGGTACCAAATCATCACAAGAGGCTGAGCTACCTCTTCACCAAGCAGTGGCCTATGGGTCAGTAGATGTTGTCAAACGGCTTCTCGGAGAAAAAGGTCTGAACTTGGACGCTCACGACCCGAATGGTGATACGCCGCTCCATCACGCCGTCCATAGCAGACGCCTCGAAGTGGTCAATATGCTCCTGAGTTACTCTCGTGCCAATGTGGACTACAAAGACAAAGAAGGCAATACGCCTCTTTAGCTGTCAACGTACTTGTCATACGACGAGATAACCGAAAGGCTACTGGCCGAGAACGGCATCGATGTCAACTTCGTCGGAGGCTACGGGAGGCGCGAGGGGCCTTCTACATCGCTTCATCACGCGGCAGCCAGATTGGACACTGCAGTTTTACGGCAGCTGCTTGCGGTGCCAGGAATAGATCTCAATCACTGTGTTGCAGGCCACTCTCCAATGTCTGCTGCCGCATCGCACGGAAGTGTGGACACGGTTGCTTGTCTACTGAGTATAGTGGGCGTAGACATTAATGGAATGGATTTAATAGATCCGCCTATTTGTCGAGCGGTTGCACATGGCCATCTCGATGTGGTACGACTTTTAGTGCAACAAGACGCACGTCTGAACATCAATGAAAGCACGATCGCAACTCACGACACTGCTCTCTGCATGGCTGCCCGTGGCGGTGACTTAGAGATGGTCCAGGCGCTGCTACGCTATGATCGAATTGATGTAAGCGTCAGAAATCGATATTCTGAGGGTCCATTGATGTTGGCAGTCAAGGGTGGACATTTTTTCCCGATTGTTGATGCGCTTGTGGTCAATCCCGGACTGAATTACTTCAGCCTGAAGAGATCGCTGGATCTAGCAAGGAACGATTGCATTCAGAGGGCCATTCGAAGCAGAATGGAAGACGTCACTCCACAAAGATTGTTGAAGCGGTCTCCAAGGGGAAGGTTGGGTGGTCTGTTAGGGCTGGCGACTTCTACCCAAGTAGCTCTTTCAATGCAATGCGAGACGGCCGATTCATTCGACGCTTCCTCCGCTAGCTATACTGCCCACATTGTCACTGGATCCGTATTTTTGTCTATAATATATTGAATTAATAGAACCTAGAACAGGCCGGACTATCCGCTGACACACTCCGCAAAGGCTATCATATGCCTTCTTAATGTGAAAACTAAAAAGACATAAGCTGGCATGCGCTAATCCTCTTCATTGTGAAAAGGTTATTTTCCACGTTGTGAAAGACATATGACAAATATGAACATGCAATGCTTCACTCGTCTCTTGCGTTGTCCAAGAACTCGTGTAGATTGAGTCTGGAAGGGTGATCCCAGTCATCGAGTACGCGAGTCAGTCGACCCCGAGATGATTCTAGTGCCTGCTCGAAAAAGCGCAGCCGAGACAGCTGCTTTGTCGTGACGCAGCTGAAGTCCGTCCCTCTCTTTAGTCAGGTGTCTGCTAGCCTCCTCCAAGATACGATTGCGCTGGTCTAGCTTCTGGCCATCGATGTGATTGGACACGCACGAATCCCATAGGCGTCGATAGAGCGCGACAAGTCGAGCCGCAGGAAAGGCGAATTTGGGATCGTCGCGTTCGAGGTCTTCTAGCACTTTTAAAATAGGTCGAAAAGGCTCGATCGCCCACGTATGTCTTATTTCTGCTTCCTGTTGCGAGGGGAGAGCTGTAATGGTCAGCAAGAGCATTCGAAGCTGAGTCGTTCCACTTACCATTGGTGCATTATCGGAAGTTTCCTGCGAATTTTCTTTTCCACAAACGATTGGCAACGCACTAGACTGTTGTTCTCCTTCTGCTTCCTGGTCTGGCGTGCTGTTAGGAGCAACCATCTTGATCGTAGGGAATAGTCGAGTGTCTGGGCAATAGCGTGTCCAACAATTCTTGGAGGATTTTATCGACTAGAAGACGTAGGTGGTTACTCATTCTCACTTTCACCATGAAAATCAATTGACACAGTCTGACTTTGCCTGGAACCCAAAAATTTTTCGGGGCTCTGTTTGAGACCGTTCAATGATGGTGGGTGTGAATCTCGTGGTGTTGATGGTTGGTGAACGTGCCTCATATTAGTGGCTTCCGGTGATGAACGGACCGGGAGATATATATTCAATCACAACGCATTTTCCACATTCGTTTGAGAGCTCAGAAATTCCAAAAGTAAATAGAGTAAAACCTAGAGGATTGAAAAAGAAAATCGAAAAAACATATCCATCTCAACCATGATCACAAGTTCAAAAGTTGACTCTCGTCACCAAGGACGGCCAAGCTTCAACGGGTTGACGGATCGAGTACGTACCCGCGCCCGGGCACGACCGTGGCCTGACGCTTTCTGCAGCCTAGACGAACAGAACCACACACAGCTCAGACAATCAACACTCAAGCGAGGCCAGGAAATTTCCATGCTCCTTAGATAAGAATGTGAGCGCTCTTTGTAAGATCAAAGAATGAACAGCTTCCGTTGCCTCAATATTAAGACCGTAGATTCAACAGTGACCCAACGTTTCTTAACCGACTCACTTTGACTCACTCTCTTCTTGACTCTAGCATGTTTTCTCGGTGAGCATCTAAAGCCACACCAAGAAATTTGCTGCAAATAGTTGCGGTATATGTTACAACAGACCTCACTTAGGATAGGCATTGTGTCTTTCAACGTTTGCCACCTAGCAGAGCACGTACGCGACAGGAGCTGAGAAGCCTATAAATACGTCCTCTCCCCACGAGGTTTGTTCTACAATTCCATCACTTGGCCATGCAAAGTCGAGCAGGCCTTGCGTGTGAGGAAATTGATAAGTTCTTCCCTTCAACCCTACTGGAATTTCCACTGTACTGACATCTATGGATACATCGTGGGCCGACAAGCTAGAAAGTGCCTGTGAGAATGAGATTCCCATCAGGTCCACTATGCCACCCATGCCAGCCGATCAAGAAGCAGATTGGGGTTAGCTGGTCAAAGCAGCTATGCGAACATCTGTCCACCATAGCAGCCGACCATTGTCCCGCCCCTGAATATATCGATGCAAAAGAGGTTTTCGCACAGGTATTTCGATTTCAACGCGACCCTTCCGAAACTGGACTGACTTCAAAGACGATGCGAAAGAACTATCCATGCGTTCCGTCCATTGCGCGCAAAGCCACGGACCCTTTCCGGTGTCTTCTTTCAGAACAGGTAAGTCACTCATTGTCTCGCCGACCAAAAAGCTAATGATGGACAGGAACCCGTTGACAGCGCACCAAAGTGAGCCCGAACCAGCACTCCGTCAGTGCTCCACGCAGAGTCATGGCTTACACACCATTTCTTGCCCTGTCGCTTCAAACCATGCAACATGTCCTACGTGAAATACTGCAGACAAAGGCCGCGGGCTAACAGCAGGATGCATAAGCCCTAGACGTTCGTTGTGCACGATGAGGTGAGTGCAATGTCACGCCTCCTGCTGCGCCGGGTCCGATAATCTGTGCCAAGTCTGTGTCCCAAACACAAAAACCACTGACATCTTCATGCCGTTGTAGGAGCAGCCCATCACCAACCTCGAAAACTGTTGTGGCGAGTAACCTATGCCCGCCGAGTCAGATAAGACCAAGGGGCCGACGCGCTCCATCGCGTCTTACGCCCTCCACCTCAGCGCCTTCATGCACCCAGGCCTCAAATTGGCGGAACTTCTGGAGCGCTTCATGCTTCCATCTCATGGCATATATATGCCCACGAGCCACGATAATAATCGTCAGTAAAAGTGGTCACGTACCTGGAGCCCTCTTTGGCAATCGGCATTTCCATAATGTCCGAATGGATCCTTTCAAACATTCTCGATGAGTGCAGACGTGGCCGCCTTGCAGGGAGTTCCTCTTCTGATGCTGCTTACCCGACATGCACGCCGGGCACTGCAGCGTTCCAGCAGCTGCGCCTGGGTCAGCAGGCGGTACGGGGTGGCGGTCTGCCGGAGGACCTCCCTCAAGTCTCCCCGGTTCAGATGTCCCATCCGAGCGTGCCACAACGCTTCGGAGGCCTGGTCCACTCCTTTGCACGCATCTTCTTCGAGTATCACAGCTGCACTACCGAGTTCAGAGGTTGACGTAGCGCATTCTGCGTCACTTAACTCCCGAGGCTCGTTGACGTCCATGACCACCGCCTGCGGTTCCAGGGAGTCTGCATGGTCATGGGTCGTCGGCGCCCTCGCCAGTTGGACTCGCTCTCGAGACCTTTTGCTCACATGGCACCGCAGGATCAGGAGATCCTCCTCCGCGTGGTAAGCGGTCCCCACCGTCCGTCCTCGGCGTTGCGCAAAGACGTTCTGTGGGTGCGCCACCACCGAGTAGCGGCCTCGCAACAGCTTCGGCACGCTGATCAGGTTCATCCCGACGCGTGGCGCGAAGTACACATTCTTTAACACCAGGGGTTGGTTGCACTTCCCCCGCGGCGTGAGCTTCACCGTACCAATCCCTTCGGCTCCACTGGATCGCCCGCCGTGTCCAGCATCTCGCGGTAGGGCCGCAGACTACTGAAGCAGCCCCGGTCCCAGCAGATGTGGCTGGTGGCGGCCCAGTCCAGGATCCACCGGAGTTGCGGTGCGTGGGTATAAAGGGTCGTCACCCTCGCCCTCACGATATTGATCCTCGGTCTCATGAAGTCGGTGGGCCCTGCCAATCTCCCATCTGGCTTGATGGTATATTTTGTAAATTGTTTCTTGGCGAGCCGGAAACACTCCGTTCAGCCTTCATGGCATGGTCCCTGGACGGCTGTACTTCTCGCTGTTTCTTCCAGCACTGCGCGGCCACATGGCGGCGCTTCTTGCAATAGTTGCATTTCTTGGCAGTCTGCTGCACCGTATGGACGGACGGGCCAGACGCTGCCTGCAAGGGTGTTAGAGACTCTTTCCTCCGAACCATCTGTTCGGCATTAGACAGACGGTTTCCGATCGCGGTCGGACTCACCGGATCCTTGTCATTCTGAATGGCATCCACAACTAGAATATATTCCGGTCCGACCTGCGTCAGTGAGATCGCAATGTGCGTTCGATCGCCAATCGATCCGGGCGCGATGGCATTCTATCGATGTACCAGCAACCGTACATGATCAACGAATTCGCGCGCACTGCCGCAGCGCTCGCCAGTGGTTTCGCGAAGCTGGGCGAACAGCTCGCAGGACGTGGCGAGTTCCATCCGCCGGTAACGTTCTTCGAGTTCATTCAAGAGAAAAGGGCATTGAAAATTGGAGATATTTTGATGGGGCCGGGGTGTTGTTAGAACTTACGAGGTGTCACTGTACACTTCCAACCTTTGGTACCCTTTTGTTTTTCCCACGCAGTCTCCGGGTATCCTCGAATGGCAATTGCATCTGGCTGAGTCGCTTTCGGAATAAAATTGATGATGCCAAGCTTTGGCAAGCCTTTCCACGCGGTGAGAAAGAGGGGTTGTGGATCGGTCCGCGGCGAACGCTGGGTTGGCGGTCGCATACTAGACGTACTCGCTGACAACTTGTAGATAGAAGCACGCAGCTATTCGTTGAATATGCCGAGCTTAGCTCTAAGTGGCGGCCTGACCTGATGCATAGATGAGAGCTAGATGGTGGTCTTAGGAGTATCTGTCCAAATTACTTAAGTTTCATTGCCAGATTAAGAGGAACATTATCTGTCATTTTGTCATTGTCCCGGCCTATTCCGAAACGCAGCGGTAGTATAAGCCTGAATATTGTCCACAGTTGTCAAAGAACGGCCAAAGTGGAACGAAAAACTTAAAGGCATCAGCAGAAATGCTTCGAGTGTAGCGAGCGACCTGTGGGAAGGAAAAGGCAAAGGAGAAAAAAGAGACGGAACGAAAACGGCGCCGAGAAACTCCATTTATCTCTGAAGGAGTAGCGGCCAATAGCACGGAGGGCAGTGCGTGTATACTTGGGCGGCAGCCAGAGTTGAGAGTGCTGAGAGTTTACAGTGTAGAAAGGACGCGACAGGCCAAGGATGCGCCGGCCGCTCGGGCCGCAGCGCTGCCATTCATCAAAAGCTTAATTTTCCAAACGAGCTGTTTCCCTCTTTCTACCGTGTACGTGTTTCCCCCTAGCACCAAGTACTCGGGCCAGGGGCCGGATTGGCATCTAGAAATTGCGTTCCGGACTTCGTCGTATCACACAAGGAACAGGACAATTTCTATGAATCTGGCTTCCAAACTGCAGAGTTACTCCTCAAGTCACCAATGAGAATAGTTAGAGTTCCAGCTCAACGGTACAGTGTAAGAATTACAAATAAATACAGCTACAATGGTAATAATTTTATCGGATGCCATATTCCCTGTCGTGTGGCGGTCTTGGGTATTGACAGCGCCACCTAGCAATTTTCAACCCCGCCAAGCATACCATTATCCAATTCGAGTCAGCCACCGCTCCCAAAATCGTCCGATCTGGCCGCAATTAAATTATAAAATCGTAGGGAGAGGAAAGTATTTTTCACCATTAACGCGCGGGTTCCTCCATCGGATCGCCTTTACGACCGGAAATGGTTTAACTCAGTCTTAAAGTTTGAAATTTCCAATTGACTTCCGTCACATGCCGGGAGAGAACGTGCCTGAACAACTGCTCTCAGTTATCATTCCCTTTCGATTGGAGTGTAAATTGGGACCTGGATACTCCGTGCATCTGGTCCAATAAAGAGCCCCGGCTTTCTTAGTGGGGTTGCAAGAATATTTCCCCTTTCTCATACTGACCACTCCCAGTTTCTGAACAGTCAAAAAGCGGAAATTCAGGGGAGAACCTAAATTCGTTTCTCCCCCACTTCAAACTTTCGTATTCCGAGATAGTTGTTCTTGTTGGAGCTGGGTACTGATACGCCTGCACTATATTGGTTTGACTATGTTCTATATATAGGCTTACATTGTGTCACTTAATCAAACCCACCATCTGACAGTGTCAACCAAAATTTACCTCCCCAGACATGCACCTAAATGATAGAGAAAGTTTAAATCAGGCTAATTAGACCAACATGTGGTGCCAGCAAAATTGCAAGGATTCCGGAGTTTCAATATGAAGATCAGATCTTCTTTCGAAATGCTCATTTATTCAATGAGCACGATGGAATTTTTTTAACTACCTCAGATATATATTAGGGCGTGACCCAGCCGCTTTCTAGACTGCTCCATCGCCTCTTCAGCCTGCCTTACAGTTGTCTTTTCTTTTATCAAAACCATTCGTCACTCCTTATCTTGTCATTCTTTTGAAACATGTTGCCGTTCATTAGTGTCTTCTATTTATTTCTCGGTGCCACAGCAGCCCGAAAGGCGTTCTCTCATCGCCATCACCATGCAGTTGAGGAAGGCAGCCCTCTGTTGCCTAGCCTTGCAATATCACTTGAACTTGTCGATTATCAGTTGACCTGGCACGATGAATTCGAATATCATCCATACAGCTTGCCCTCGTCTGAGAAGTGGGTCTTTGACCTAGGGACCAAGTACCCAACTGTTGACGCTCCCCAAAATTGGGGAAATAATGAGGCTGAGATATACACAAACTCCCCTGCAAATACACATGTCACTCCTTTCGGTACTCTTGCAATCACACCACGTTTGTCATCCAACGGTACATGGACGTCTGCGCGAATTGAAACTCGACGCTCAGACTTTGCAGCTCCACCAGGTGGTAAACTCTATATTGAGAGCAGGCTGAGAACGGGCTGTGCTCCCAGTGACAGACAACAAGGGATCTGGCCTGCATTCTGGGCTCTAGGAACTGACTTTAGACCAAGCTATTCTGGTTGGCCTAATGTGTCGGAGTGGGATATCTTGGAAGTTGTGAACGGCTTGCCAACGGTGTATAGTACACTTCATTGTGGGTATGCACCAGGAGGGCCCTGCAACGAATATAATGGGATTGGAAATGGTGGTGTGGCATGGACGGGCTGTGACTGGCATACTGTTGGCTTTCAGGTTGACCGACGTACGGCTGCTGGAAAACATATGGGGAAAAACACGTGGAAAAAGGAAACATTGTCATGGTATCTTGATGGAAAGAAAACCTTTGAGATATCAGGGTCCAGATTCAATGATTCGGCTACGTGGGAGGCAATTGCACACAAGGGCCACTTCTTGCTGCTTAACGTTGCCGTGGGTGGGAATTGGCCTGGTCAACCCAATGCCACTACTCTGGATGGCGAGGCTGTTCAGATGGAGGTTGATTATATTAGGGTGTGGAATTCGTACTGAGGGGCGGGCAGAGGTTGTCCCGACTGTCTGTTTCGGCCACTCCCCCAGAGCCTATTAAGAGGTGAACTGGCGCTTCCTTGGCCAGACACTGCTTAATAGATTTTTTTGCGTCGCTATACATATTCTTTCTGTTTCTCTCTTCTCTTGTACCCGTTATTAATAATTCTTCTTCCATTCTGAAGAGCATCTTTCTATCGAAGACAATGCATTCTCTGCCTACCACTAGTGATAGGACTATTATCTGTTAACCTCACCCTAAATTGACTTGCAAATCGCAATACTCTGAAATCATAATCCAGGACATAATCATATGGACGAATGCCGAAAAGAGACCCGTTCGCGGGTTCCGGCTCAACGGGACCCAAGAATTTTCTGACTAAATCTTGGGTCCCGCACGCGCAGGGAGATCATGATCAGTTTAGTCTCCAAGATCGATAGTCATTCCTCGCACTTGGACTCAGTCTATATGAGCACAAAAATCATCATGCCGTCTCTTGAACCCAAAAATCATCAGAGTAATTTACCTTTTTCAAATAAAGGAGGTGCTGAGGAAGAACGGCGAGGTAGGTATACTTACACTTCCGGCAAGCACCACCACATTATCAACCTGCACCGGTCCATTGATCGTGAGGCGCATATATAGTCGAATCAAGCCCACTAGGATTATCCAAGACATAAAAAGAGTCTCGACTATAACGATCAGGCTGGTTCGATCCGTCGCAGAGATCGCATACGGGGCGTTCGAGTTCATGATGTGGGCGGATCGAATGGCACGGCTACTAATGCAGCACTAATGTATACTACTCTGCCCCGGCTAACCGCAGTACATTAGAGGTAGGCTCGTTCTTGTGTCTACACTGGAAATTTGCAGCTCACTCTAGAAGAGTATCACTTTAGAGAAAGCGAAACACCCGTCGCTGGGCCACGGGTAATAATTGTCTTTGGCCACAGGCGGTGTGGAACCCTAACCTACTGTTGAAGCTGGAAGCCATAATTCTTCGTTATACCCTGGATCTACTTAGCCTATTGGATTGTGCTTCTCGATAGGCAATATCGCTACAAAGCAAGCGGGAGCTTCGAAAAATCGAAGTCGCTTGTTCAGACATCCAGAGCAACTCTGCCTGGTTAGACGCCGGTTGGAAAGATTGAACAGAATCTGCCATTGCGCCGAGGGTTTTGACCCATTCCATTGACAGATGATGACTCGGTAGTAACGGCGGTGCGCAGTAGCCGGAAGTCTCGGCTGCGTTTCACTTCCGAATCCCGAATAATTTCCTCAGCCTCCTTAACGGGGCCTTACGAACCAAACTTTATATTTCACCGAAGGAACGCAGTTAGCGTAGCATTTGTGGAACAATAACTTATTTTACTATTGTCTTTATACGCACGTTAGCTTGACCGGCTAGTCAGTTCCACTCATAAATTCCGCGTTTTCTGCAGACAGCAGGGCGCAATACTAGAAACTCTATGTTAGAGCTCCACATGGCTTGATCCCACCGAATGTGGCGGGAAGGTTTGAATACCAGCACTTTAATTTAACTAAAGCAACCTGTCAGCTCCAATCAAAGCTGCAACTCCACAAGTGCATTTATATAGGTTTCACATTGATCTGGGATAGCGGGGTAAATAAATACAGAGCAACGCGGTTAACTTGGTCAGGAATTATACCTCCCTCACTCAATATCATTGTCTCTCAAACTTGGACGAATAATTCAGTTCAAAAAAAATTATAAAAACGGACTTTGCTGCTCTGGTTATCTCTCCGGCTTTTTTTCCACCCCGCTGAATTTGTTTTGTACGGCCTAGCAGGTACTCAATTCTGATGGATTATGAAACCAACGGGCAACTTATAGCCCGGATACTCGGGACGCTTTCTCCGACTCTTATTGTCGACTCACCGGTGAGTATGGCACGCTCATTGTTTATTTCCTAAATCTGAACGGCGTTATAAGGGTCTACTTGGGTGCTTTCGCGGCTTTGTCTTCCGATACACAGAAATCGAACGACAGATCCTCTTCAGCTCGCCATCATCCGAGGAAGGGGCAGCTACCATGGACGTGGAAGGAGAAATGTCTATAGAACCTTGTCAACAAAGTTCTTCGCTTGATATCACCCCCTTTATAGCTGAAGCTGCATCAAGCCCTGTTGTAGTTGGTCCGGAACAATGCACTTGTTTCCCTTCCACTCCAGAGGCATTAGACACAACCAGCTTGTCGATGGTTGCTTCCAAATTGCCTTCGTCCGTTTCCTCTCGGCCAGACAGGGTGATTGAAACTGGCTTTACTGATGCGGCCTATGCTCCTCTGGAGAAAGATACGAATGCGGCGGCTTTCTTCAGGGCCAGATTGGGATCTCGAAATTCAAGGACAACTTATCTAGCCCGAGCGCTCCAGGGTTTAATCAGTGCCATGGAACTTGATGGAGCAAGGTACGCGAACCTTTGGTCCACAGGGGAAAGGATTTTCTCCGGCAGCGGTACAGGTCCAGTGGCTCGCTTTCAGCGACTGTTCCATGGTTTTCTTCGGGTGAAGCGTGGCCGCGATGATTATGCTGTGCCAGTCGCCTCTGTCACATATTCTTGGAACATGATCTTGAACAGTTGGCCACCTCTGACCTTCTCCGCTTATCCCGTGGCCGTGGCAGAAAGTCTGCAGCTCTGTCTTTGCAGGCAGCGAGCATATCAGCCTCCATAAACGCTGTGAAAGCCGATCGTAAGGCTGGCCAACGATACATGCAAATTCTCATGGATGCTGGCCCTGGGCTATTGCTCATGCTCGGTAGCCAGGTAAACACAGTGTAAGTGTGTTAGTATGCCTTCCATACGTTTGCAAGAAACTGACTAGATTGAAATAGGTGGGAGAGAAAACTAAGTAAGGGAGACGTATCACTTCTATTGGAGTACCTCAGGTTGCAGCAGCCTGGAATTCTGGAGAAAGCTTGCTCACTAGATAAGGTGGCCACAGCATTGATTCTTCGGGGTTTCATAGCATATGGCTGGACATATAAGGAACTTTCAGAACGCCCGTCCAGAGTGATAAACCGACTGCGCTCGTACATTGATATTACAGAACTAGCATTACGACATGATATAGATGCAATCACTCCTCATTTCCCCCTGGTTGCACATTATCCCGCCCACCAGCTATGATGGGGATAAGCTGACTCCGGGTATCGCGCGGCTAAATTGCTTAGACCCTGCATCCTGTGAGGCTCACGAAACACACCTGCACCTGTTTCAGCTAAACGTAGCTGACACTCCAATGCAGATAGGCACGATGATATCACGAAGGTGATCGCTGATAATTCACGAGAGGTGATGTCTCACTGCTGCGACGCTACTTAGGAGATAATACCTTCCCCTGCTATTGACGACACGGACGATCGGAGTTCATGCGCATAGATGCACAACCATACCATGGTATGCTGCTCTGCGTGTTGTTGAGAAGTTCGAAAAATTTCTATAATGCTCCACATGACGCCCAAACGGCTGGTATACGTCGCGTGATCATGACTCCGGATCTACTCCACGGGTGTATATCTGGAAGTATACAGTGGCTTCAGTATTTGCCCCTCGGGGATATACCAAGGAGAAGGAAGTGAAGGATATAAGGACAGCCATTCATGTACTTGGTTTATTTCTTCGTTTTCAAACATTGTTGCTTGTGTTCACTTTTGGACTACTGTGACTCAATTCCACGGGCCAGCTGCAGTCTGGTAGACTGCCGGCTAGGCATTTTTCTTAACTATTGGACAAAAGTGAGTTGTATGCCAGACTGTAGGTGAACAACGCGTTCGCTTCATTCTAACACGCTCCGCTTTCGACCATCGATCCAACCAAATCCAAGAAGACGTATTACCTTGAGCCAACCAGAATGTCAGATATTTTCATTTTTCTAGAGCCCCCTTGTTACTATGTCCTATATCCCTACGGGAACACTCATAGTATTGTGAATTCTTACGCACTGTCCGCAGTATTTCGCGGCCGCGTAGGATTCTGATGACATGCTCCTGGTTAGCATGACAAGGGCGATGATGTATAGGCGGGCCTGTTCCAAGGGCACCACCGCCATTCTCGGATCCTTTAACTTTGGGACTTCCTCTTTATTGTTGTCATTCCAAAGAAGAGCGGTTGCTCCTTTCTATACGGAATACATGGAATGATATACAACCACGCTTACATTTCTCATGTTGAGGCTTCATTGCTAATCACAGCCTTTATTCTAGTAATATGTACCAGAAATAGTTCTTCAAGATAGTTGGCCACTGTTCCTTCACCGCAATGTAGTGCTCCTGCCGATGTAATCCTGCTAAATTGAACGCTCTGTTCGCCGGTATCTCAGCTTCCTGGCGGCACAGACACGATGCACATAGTCTCACCTCCAGGATGACGATCATGTACTTTTAGACCGGCACGGAAGCGGTGCTGGCGTCAAGCGGTCTATGCGAGATACTAAGAGATCATTGTGATTTCTCCTCTGGGCCAAAAGTTTGAACCTCCTGATATGCTGTCCCTTGGATCGATGCTGGGATTCCAATCGCCGGTCCACAATCAAGCACAGTATTCTCTGCCATTTACTGTTTTGAATCATTTCACTGCTGTTTATTACGAGATACATGCCAAAAAATTGCGTATGTCGACATCAAGAGATTTAAACCGGTGGGTGGATGTCATCTGAATTCAGCTTGCATGAACCATTCCATTTCCAAATTGTACATTGCCTCAATCCGGCGGAAAACTCTCTGGGTGTGTTTCGGTAGCAAGAGAAATCGGTCTTTTAGATCTTCGAGGCGCAGTATTGGCAAAGAAGCTTGGTGTTTGAAGTTTCGTTTTGGCTGCGCTCGGCGGCTCTCTGACTTTGGGAGTCTATCCTCGAGGAACTTTAAAAAGTGGCGAAGCTTCTCCACGCTCGAAAATCCACGGATACAGGGAGAGAATGTAGTCGCGACGCGGTTCATTCGGAGGAGAGATTCACGATTCTGTGAAAGACGGTGGACAGCAACGCGGCGGATGCCAGAAACCAATCCTTGCCATTTTTGTATGGTGTTAGAGGCTTGACGGCAAGAGCGACACTGTGTCTGGTCCCAATGGCTATTGAATTTGTGAATACAGTATCTTTCTAGGGCTTACCCTATCTATCCAACGATGGTCCATCCGATTACGGAATTGGTGGATAAGATGTTGCGCAAGTTTTGGCTTCTTCAAATACTCTCACAGTACTCGAATCCTAGACCCTAGCGGCGCGAAGAGGTGCCTGCACGTTGTGAGTGACCTTGCGGACACAGCAATTCCCTTCCAAGTACGCTATAGCAACAGAGTCCTCATTGCCTGTTAGTTTCCGTGGCTCACTATTTGTTAGCTAATATTTACTGTCATGGTGAAACTGGTGACAAATACTATACACCGTATCTGGGATGTCATCAGAGCCTCGAGGAAGTGCATGCACGCACAAGAGAAGACATACTAGACGAATTGCCTACCGATGACTACATTTGTCGATTTTCAACGTCGTGATACTGTGCACCTCAAGGATTGAGCAACAACCATGAGGCCATGAACTGGTCCTAGACGACAAGAAATGAAATCCTCAGAATAAAACAGAAACTTGTAGGCGGCCTGAGTACAAGTATAAAGATTGAGTAGGCCGACTCGGATGATGTTAGGCACGCATCAGAAATCGGGGGCGAGTACTTGCTGGGCTACGCGTGAATTTAGACTGATGCAGGTACGGTTCTGTGATGCAGGTTCCAGCGACGACCCGCGGGACAGTAGACTAAGGAGGTTCTATTTGTGGCCCAGAGAAGAAATTTGCAGGACTGCAAAGGTCTAGGCGTGACCCACAAGCCGAAACATAATGGCCGGTATTTCTATGAGTGTATAGAGAATGAAAATGGGTTAGGGTGATATACCCAATAGCGAAAGACGGCCGAGAGAACAGACAAGAATGCAACCGAAGGAGTGAATCTCATTGTGGATATCTTGGACTTTTAGGGTTACCAGAATACATGAATCTTTGAGAGGTTTTTTTTGTAGAAAGGATCAGATGGTCAGGAGATATATAGGTGGAACCGTTGCATTTATACCTATTCTGCAATTTTCGACAGCACCTACACAGACCCACGTTGCTTTCTTCGGCTTTGGTTATATCTAGCGGTCGTTAGTCTTCAGTTAGTGTATTCGATTGGAGGCGCATTTGCCCTTTAAAATATCGTACCGATCCAGAGGAGCACGGGAGGGTGAAACACGGAAGAGTGAGAGATAACCCAAAACACAATGCAAAATGCGATAAATTACAGCTCCGGATCTCAATAGCCGTGACTCATTTGGACACGATATTAAGCCTGTGCAGATCCATCAACATTCAGGAAAATCGACAGGCAGCGCCACCGACTATCACCCCAACATGCGTGGGACTTTCGTTCTTTCTCTGCTTTCGGCGCTGGGCGCCTCAGCTTCGCTCCTCAAGTCTAACCTCAAAACTAACGTCGACGTGCTGGCGCTTGACTATTCTTTCAACCCCGTTAAGGCATCGTACTGGACTGGATACCCTCATCACCGACGTACCCCATTCGCCGTCTCGCCAGATGGAGAATCCGCATACATCGCGTACCTTGATTCTAGTGCGACAGATGTACACGTCCAGCAATTGGACCCTGGCACCTTCAAAGCCACCGGAACCACCGTCACCGTTAGCGGCGGAAAGGAAGGTATGCTAGCCCTAGCTCTCTCGCACCTGAACAAATCCATCAACTAACGCCAACCCAGCCGGCGGTCTCGTCGCCCACAACGATGGCTTTGCCCTCCTAACCAACGAGATCATGCCCTCAGGAACAACCAACGCCCCACCAAGCGACACCCCAGTCCCAGTCCTGTACCGCTACACCAGCGGCAAGCAGACCTTCAAGACCTGGCTGGGTGGACCAGATGTGCACACCTCAGATGGATTTTCGGCGTCCCCGGACCTAAACGGCGACCTGGTCTACTCCGAAACAGCAGGCCTTTACGGCGCCTACTTCGTGGTAACCGACTACTCAGGCGACGCCTCAGGCCACTTCGGCGATAGCATCGAATACGTCTCAACAAACGGAACCCTGGTAACCATCGCCGGCGCCTCCAGCTCCTGGGGCTGCAGCCACAACACGGGTCTTGCTTTCGAGGCCGCGGACACAGCGCCCTTCGCTAGTATCTGCGCCGAAGACCAGGGCGCTATCTGGCTCAATACCAAGACTCAGGGTATGAGCACCGACGGCGTCAAGATCTCGAACGAGAATACCACCAATGGTGCCGGTGGTGAGGCTATGGGCGGTATGTCTGGTAGTTACAGTGCGCTTGCGCGTTTTGCTGAGACTACGAAGTATATCTTTGCTTGGGTGTCGCGTGGCGCGATGGATGTTACTGAGAATGCGTGGATGGGGAGTGGATATACGAATGTGCAGAACCGGACGAATGGGCGCAATGTTGCTATTTCGTTGTTCTCGGATAAGTATACTAAGGTTGGTGACCAGGCTACCTCTGTTGTTGGTACTGAGGATGGTGATAGCCAGGTAAATTGGGTGACGAGTGGATCGAATGATTGCTCGAATGCGCATGTTGCTACCTTTGGTAGTGCCAATGCTCTTGTTTCTTGGGAAGAGATCTCGAATCCTACTTGTGATTTTATTGCTATGGGATGCCGGGGTACTTTTGCTGGTACTTTCTTCCAGCAGGTTGATTCGACTGGTGCGAAGGTTGGTGAGGCCATTTCTAGTGAGGATGTTTATGTTGCTGGTGATATGGTGGCTATGTCTGATGGCCGCGTTTGCTGGCCTTATGTTAGTATGACTTGGGATTTGTCGCAGGCTGTTGATGACTCTTCTTCGTCGGGCACTAATAAGATTAGTGTTGCTTGTTTGAGTCTTGGGGTGGTTGATACTTCTTCTGCTGCCACTACTGCTGCTGCCACTACTGCTGCTGCCACTACTGCTGCTGCCACTACTGCTGCTGCCACTACTGCTGCTGCCACTACTGCTGCTGCTGCCACTACTACTGCTGCTGCCACTACTGCTGCTGCTGCCACTACTGCTGCTGCTGCCACTACTGCTGCTGGTGCCACTACTGCTGCTGCTGCCACTACTGCTGCTGGTGCCACTGCTACTGCCTCCGTTGACGCCTCTTCCAACGTCGCTTCTGGCACCTCCTCTGACGACTCAGCTAGCGCCTCTATCGAGGTCGCTTCTACTGCGGCTCCTGCTGCCCCATCTGCTGCTGTTCCTGCCGCCTCCGGTGATTCATCTCGTACTTCCTCAGATGCTTCACCCAAAGTCTCGTCAGTTGCCTCGTCCGAAGCTTCAAACGCCTCTGCTATCGTTTCTGCTGCCGCTTCCGCTGCTCCTGTTGTCCCCGCCGCCTCTGGCAGCGCCGATACTGGCTTTGAAGATGCCGTCCACTCCGCCATTCCCACTGGAATTCCTGCAGACAAATTATCCGATGAGGCTGCATTCTCTGCCTGTGCTGGAGTTCCTAAAGCCCATCATGGGAATCTCGGTCATCACATCCATCACGGCCACCGCAGTCACCACACCAGCTTGCTGCCTGACTTTTAGAGGAAGGTTTTGGGTGCGTAGGTAGATATATGCTGTTTTGTGTGAGGTGCAATTGGTGGTGGTTTCGCTGTTAGGGGACGAATTTAGGAAAAGAATTTGTTAAGATTTACGATGTCTCCTAATAGAAGAAGATTGAAGCCTGCAAGTAGTCTATTCCAGAGAGGTGTTTTACGTCTGGTCTCTTTCTCAATGAGAAAGAGACCCTATTTAAATGGAAAGGTTTCTCCTGAACTATACTCTTTTTGAGCAAGGATTCACGCTGACTGATGTCGCGATTTGTCCTGTATCCGGCCAATTGGAGAAGTCAATGACTCTGTATTTCTATTACACCTATTTCTCGCTAACGTATTTCACATGCGAGCCGCCCACCCAAGCGAGCCGCCCACTGCAAAACACCATAGTAAAAGCGATATATTACAGCTTTATATCTCAACAACCATGGCCTATATGTATTTTTCATTTTAGTATAATGCTTTTAAGGTGGTATCTAGCCTTTTAGGGGGCTTGGAGGATTTCTACGACTTCGTGATTGGAATATGGCGGAAGTCTCCGAAATTGCGTTCGGTATGGAAGCAATCGGACTTCATCAAGACTCGATGATATTGTTGGTATAAGGGTCGGAAAGCATATTTTGGAACTCTTCACCAGTCCGGGTGAGCCCTTACCGGAAGAGATTTCTCGGAGGCGCGGTTTGAGTGATGATCCGATATTGCAAGACCTTTCGAATAGACATGAGGGTTTGGAAAGACGTCTCCGGGCCGCTATAAAACAATTAGGACATGATGAAGTACTAGTGACACGCGAAATGATTACGAGAAGATACCGGCTAGAGTTCAGTGTGGTGAATAGGACGGCGTTAAAACACTGGGGGCACTGACTAAATACAAACAAATCCACGCAATAAACCAGAATTCCCCTGTGAAGTACGAATTTAGGACTTTCGTTGAATACGGATCAAGTGACACAGCAGCTCCTGGGTGGATCTTAATCAGGGTCTCACGTATACATAGGTGAATAGTATATCGGAATCAAAAGATCACTATCCAAGACAACTATGGTCGACCTTGGATACAAGACGTAGCGCGGGGAAGCACAAGAAAGGTAGCTTCCTTGCGTGCAGGGATCCCACTGATAGTATTTCCAATTTTACCTGGATGCTTCATGTATATTCCTGACAGTCTATTCTCGCCTTGTGTGGTAGCCTGTGAGGGCACTCGAAACAATGATAGCATAAGGCTTTGTGCACATACGTCTTTAGTCAAACATCAGTAGCCATTCAAAGTCACCCCGCACGTATCATGATTTACAACTGAGATTGTACCAGAACATGCGGGATCATTCGCAAATCCATTCCACAAAAAATATTCTATGCTTTTCTTACTGTAATCACTCAGAAGGTTTTAAGCTTCTGTTACATGCGGTAGTTCCCTTCCAATTTCAACTCGTTGTACTATGCAAGCTGGGAAAGTAAGACATAGCACAATGAAGAATATACAATCCTTCACCCTCTTGCGTCGTCCAAGAACCATGGTAGATTGAGTCTGGGAGGGAGGTTACAGTCGTTCAGTACGCAAGTCAGTCGACCCCGAGATGATTCCAGAGCCTGCTCGAAGAAGCGCAGCCGAGACAGCTGCTTGTCGTGGCGAAGCTGAAGACCGTCCCTCGCTTTAAGCAGGTGTGTGCTAGCCTCTTTCAATATCTGATTGCTCTGCTCTAGCTTCTGGCCATCGATGTGTTTGGACACGCACGACTCCCATAGGCGTCGATAGAGTCCGACAATTCGACTGCTGGAAAGGCGAACTTGGGATCGTCGCGTTCGAGGTCTGTTAGCATCTTCAAAATAGGTTGAAAGGGCTCTGTCGCCAAGGTATGTCTTGTGTCTGCTTCCTGTTGCGAGGGAGAGAGCTGTGGCGGTCAGCAAGAGCAATGGAAGCTGAGCCGCTTTACTTACCAGTGGTGGGACATGATCAGAAGCCTCCTGCGAATTCTTTTTTCAGAAACGATTGGCAATGCAGTGGGCTGTTGTTCTCCTTCTTTTTCCTGGTCTGGCGTACTGTTAGGGGCATCCATCTTGATCGCAGGGGAACGAGTATCTGGGCAATAGCATGTCCACTAATTCTTGGAGGCTTTTATAGACTAGAAGACATCGGTGGCTAGGTATCTCAGTCTCATTTCACCATGAAAGTTAATCAGCGTAGTCAGCTTTTCAATCTCAGCACTCTGTTAGCAGTCCGTTCAATGATGGTGGTGGTGATCAATCTCGTGGTGTTGATGGTTGGTGAATGTGCCTCATATTAGTGGCTTCCGGTGATGAACGGTCCAGGAGATATATATTCAATCAAAACGCATTTTCCACATTCGTTGGAGAGCTCGGAAATCCAAACGCAAACAGAGTGAAATCTAGAGGACCGAAAAAGAAAATTGTAAAAACCAGGTATCTATCTCAACCATGATCACAAGTTCAGAAGTTGACTCCCGTCAACAAGGACGGCCAAGCTTCAACGGGTTGACGGGTTGAGTACACGTGCCCGCGCGACCACGGCCTGACGCTTTCCGCAGCCTAGACGGGCAGAACCACACACAGCTCAGACAATCAACACTCAAGCAAGGCCAGAAAATTTTCATGTTCCTTGGATGAAAATGTAAGCGCTCTTGGTGAAATCAAAGAACGAACAGCTTCCATTGCCTCAGTATTAGGACCGTAGATTCAACAGTGAGCCAACGTTTCTTAACCGACTCACTTTGACTAATTCTCAACATGACCCTAGCATTTTTAGTCGGTGGGCATCTAACATGACACCAAAAATTCGGCTGCAAATAGTTGCGGTAGAACGAAGGCATAGGTTGCAACAGACCTCACTTAGGATAGGCATCGTGTCCAGCGTTTGCTACCTAGCAGAGCACGTACGCGACAGGAGCCAAGAAATCTATAAATACGTCTTCTCCCTCCAGCAATTTGTTCTATAATTCTATCGCTTGCTGCGCAAAGTCGAGCAGGCCTTCGGTTCGAGGCACCTGATAAGTTCTTCCCTTTGACCTACTGGAATTTCCACTGTACTGACATCTATACTGTAATTACGTTGTGGACTGATAAGCTAGAAAGTGCATATGAGAATGAGATTCCCATCAGCCCCATGCCAGCCGATCAAAAAAGGAGATTTGGGTTAGCTGGTCAAAGTATGCGAACATCTGTCCACCATAGCAGCGGACCACTGTCCCGCCCCTGAATATATCGACGCAAAAGGGGAATTCCTATACAGGTATGTAGATTTCAGCGCGACCCTTTCCGAGACTGGACTGACTTCAGAGACGATATGAAACAACCGGATCCTTGCATTCCATCCAATGCACGACGCGCAAAGCCACGGAGCCCTTTCCCGTGTCTCCTTTCAGAACATGTGAGTCCTGCATTGTCTCGCCGATCGACAAGCTAATGGTGGACAGGAAACCGTTGACCGCGCCCTAATGTGAGTCCGAACCAGCGGCGCCGTCAGTGCTCCGCGCAAAGTCATGGCTTATACACCATTTCTGGCCCTGCCACATCAAACCATGCAGCATGTCCTATGTGAAATACTGCAAATCAAAGGCGCGGGCCAACAACAGGACGCATAAGCTTCAAGACGTTCGTTGTCCACGACGAGGTATGTGGAATATCGCTCCTTCTGCTGCGCCGGGTCCGATAATATGTGCCGAGTCTGTGCCTCAAACACAAACACTGCTGATCTCTTTGCCGTTGTAGGAGCAGTCCACCGCCAACCGCGAAAGTCTTGTGTCGAGTTACCTATTCCGGCCGAGTCAGACAAGACCAAGGGGCCGACGCGCCATCGCGTCTTCCCCCTCCTCACCGCCTTCACACTGAACGGTGGAGTGCCTCAACCTCTCGCCGCCTACGAGCAGCAGTTTCCCAATACGACTGTACAATTTCTTGTCACACGTGAGTTCGTCATGCACCTTTGCCGTCCTGTGAACTTGTTGGTTCATCCATCGCGGCTTCTGAAGCGACAGCCAGAGAGTGCGACGAACTTGGATTCAACATCATGTCAACATGGCATATCGGTGACTGCATTGCCGAACTGAATTGGCGGTGGTCTAGTTGGTAAGCTGGTATGATGACGATCCTAATTGACCATCGGACAAGCATACACTCGGATTCTTCACGAACGGCATAAAGTACAACACCATGTCCAACTGGATCAACACTTGCTGACTCGGGTCTCACCACAGGAAGACACCCTCAGATCCCATCACTCGAATGCAAGCGAGCAAATCTCTTATCTACTCGACCTTCCCTACACCAATACCATGGTGTGCTCTGTTTTTCCACATGACTTCTGGTGGCATCGACGAGTCGCTACCTCAACCATCTCCCAGTCGATTTGGTCCATCAGATCATGCGTTGGTATGCCTACCTGATGTAGACCCAACAGAGCTCATAGCAGTGTCTGTCTCTCGGCATTCGAACACCCACAGGGGATAGCCTACTTGCGGCTTGGCTCCCCGACGTCCAGTGGGTGGCCATCGTTGTTCTTGGATGGCGTCTAGCGTCTTTTGAGCCTGAAACCCCTAAGAAACCGGGAGAAGCCAACGCAGCCAATGCTTTGTCTAGCTAGAGCCATATTTTCGTACTGGCGAGGTTGTTAGTCGAGACTGCTTGCATGGAGAAGGTGAGGCAAAAATCCCGTCATTTCTAGCCAAATCAACTAACAATAGCCATGTCAGCTTCGAATCGATGGACAAGACCGAGGATGGCCAAACGATTGAGAGGACCCATGACCCAAGAACTACGTCTGATAGAGTCATCTTGATTCCTCTTCCTCTCCGGGTTGCTGAGCTTTTGGACATCTACGGGCGAGCGGGAACCACTCGGACATACACGGAGCTGCATGCTATCAGGATTGTTTGCTTTTCCCTGTTAGATAGAAGCTTGGTGATTTCATTCCTAAGCCTGTGTTTTTCTATCCAAGCCCGAGCACTACGTGCAAAGCCCATACACCTTGAATGTCAGAGCAGCTGGAGGTCAGTCAAGTTATCCAGTATCGTTCGTCCATTGAGGCCGTCGTCTAACATATCGCAATTGGAGGCGCAAGCACGTCTTGCCAGCAAATCACCGATTCCTCTACGTCTCTGAGCTCACTGTGCTTTGACCATCTATGATGTATTTCTCCGCGCCCAAGACGAGATCTGGCATATCACTGTTGAGCAATTCACCGTGAAGGTGGGTTTGATGTCTGTAACAGCACCACAAGAGCCCTCGGGTTGTAGGACCTCTGAATGTCCCGTACAGCCTAACTGAATTATCTACCCCAATAAGCGCTCATGTTACGTTTGCTTGGGGAGGATTTGAGCGGATGCCTGCTAGGGTCACACGTAACACTCCTGTAGAAATATCACCAGGTCCCGAGCGCTGATCGTGGAGAGTGCCTTTACCGGTTCTGATTCCAGATGGCTTGTTGGGCCCCGATCGGAATTCAGTCATGCTATATCAGCAGCGGAGCATGATTTATCGCATGTAGTGGGGAATAAGCGTAACAGAAGGTAACGACCGTTTCTTCGTCGCTGTAGTGGACTTCTACGAAAGACTGGTTCAATTTACTGGCGGGATATTATTCACAGAGTTGCGACGGCTCCTACATGTAGAAGGAGCGGATCAGATATTCCAGAGCCAAAGCTACCAATGACATGTTAACCTCGAGAGAAAGAAACTCTCACTCTCGCAATCGCTCTATGATGTAGGCATTCTAGTGTAGAATAGGTTCGAGTGACTAGCAATAGTCATCTCAAGCAATTTCTTTGGCGACGCAAGAAACTGAGCCTATCACATAAGCATCTTGAATTGAACCCATGATCAGATTTTCTAGACACATCGCATGGGTCTACACTTCGTATTTCTGATCTTGAGTGTACAGTATATTGCGTGATCAGAGTTGCACAATTCTTGAATTGGATCATCTCAATTGAGTTGGAGGCCGTAGTCAAGACGTGACCAACAGGGATCAAAATTGCTTTGCAGAATCAAAAAAAAAAAGGAATTGAAATTTCTATGATGTAGGGGACATGGCAAGAGACCGCGTTGCCTCTGTGAGACGGTGACCAGCGCTCCCTTCACCGCCCGACCATTCACCACATCAACATCAAACATCAACATCAAACATCAACATCAAACATCAACATCAAACATCAACATCAACCATCAACATCAAACATCAACGCGCATCAACACATCAACTCTCAACTCTCAACACATCAACATCAAACATCAAACATCAAACATCAAACATCAAACATCAAACATCAAACATCAAACATCAACATCAAACATCAACATCAAACATCAACATCAATCATCAACATCAAACATCAACGCGCATCAACACATCAACACATCAACACTGTTGAGATAGGTAGTTGTAATATTCTTGTTAGGGTTACTATCAAAAGTGGGAAACCCCTCTATTTAAAGGGGACTGATACAGACACCCCCCTTTGGATGCTAACACCCCCCTGCCTGAATTTACTCACCGCCTTTCTCGCCGCTTTCGTGCCGCCGCACTATATTCTCTAGCAGCATCAATCGTCAAGTAATGCTACACAATAGGTACCTACGATTACTATGTAAACCCCTAGTAAAAATAAGTCACCCCAGTAGCTTCGTACTGAAGGAAAATAATTGATGTTTACATCTCCAAATCTCGCATGTTTTGACACCCATTTCTCGCGCATTTTACGATGGCTTCCTTACATCTCAGCTCGCCGTCTGATCCTGAGCCTGAAGCTATTCCCGAGTCCCCGCCGACGCTGCCAAGCCTTTTTGACGCGCCGCCAAGCCTCCATGACGCTATTCCCGAGCCCTCGCCGCCGATACCAAGCCTCCATACCTTCCCGCTACCCCCTCTCGATCCGCAGTACGATACGCCTGAGCAAGGAATCGCCGCGATCAATGCTTTCGCCCGCCAGCATGGATATGCAGTCTCTATACTCCGCTCAAAGCTCACCAAGAAGGGGGTGAAAAAGACAGTCCGTCTATGCTGTGATCGAGGTCGTACTCTTCGAGCGCGGCCTGATGATGGCCCTGAGCGAAAGCGACAGACTACTTCAATAGCAATTGATTGCCCTTTTGGGATATCTCTACGGCTTCAAGAAAGCCAATGGAAGCTTACCGTGGAGAACCAGCACCATAATCATGAACCCTCGCCTACGTCTACTCATATCGCTCACCGGCAACATGAGCTCTCTAAAAAAGCGCCTGAAATTGAGAAGCAGCTTGCGCAGGGCGTTTCTACGCGTCATATCCTCACTAGCATTCGAAAGGAGGATCAGGCTTCATGTCTTACGGCCCGAGACGTCTACAACCTTCGGAGGAAGCTTCATATTGAATTCCTTGCTGGCCGTACGCCGCTTCAAGCTCTCTTGATAGAGCTTCCGCGCGATGGCGAATGGATCTTTAAGCATGAGGTAGATGATGAGAATCACGTCACTGCCTTATTTTGTATGCATAAATCGAGTATTGCGATGCTTAGGACCAATTCATGGGTTATTTCAATGGATTCTACATACAAAACTAATAGATACGGCCTTCCCTTGCTCGATATCATTGGCTTTGCTGCTACTGGATCAAGCTTTTACGTCGGCTTCGCCTTCATGAAGGATGAGAAGCAGGATAGCTACGAAGTGATACTCAGCTGTCTTGCGGAAGCATTCGAGTCCCTTACCCTCGATCTACCTCGGACGATCCTAACCGATAAAGAAGAAGCGCTAATGAAGGCTATCAAGCTCATTTTTCCTGATACAAAACATATGATTTGTCTCTGGCATATCAACATGAATATCATGAAGAAAGCTCGTCCGATTCTCGCTGAGCAGCTCGCAAAAGCTCGGCAGGAGGCTGAAGATCTACTGAATCCTTCCTCGGCTTCTTCACACGATCGGACGAAGGCAGATAGAGACCGAGAGCTTCGAGAAATGGTCGATAAAGCGTGGAAGATGATGCTGAAGCGGTGGATACGTATTGTCTACGCAATCACTACGGAAGAGAGACAGGAGAGATGGAAACAGCTTCAAGAATGCTACAAAGAGCCAATTTTTGCGCCTTTACTCGATTACCTACGGAGTGAATGGCTAGACGACTGCCCCGAGTATTTCCTTCATGAATACACGTCCGAATACCTTCATCTTAACGAAATCTCGACATCTCGGACCGAAGGAGCTCACTGGCTGCTTAAGCAGGACCTTCAAGTCTCAACAAATGATCTACTGGTTGTTCTCCGCACCTTTGAGAATGCTGTAAAGCTTCAATTCAAGAAGGTCACCGATACGATCGAGAATGATAAGATCAGGAGGTCTACCGATACCCGCTGGAAGCAGCTATTTCGGCTAGTTGTTGGACGAATTTCGGCTAAGGCGATAGAGCATACCAAAGACGTCTACAAGCGCTATCTCCCAGCAAGCGATGAGAAGCCGCCAATTCCTCCATTTTGTCGCTGTAATTCGCTGAATACGGCAGGGTTTCCATGCATTCATCTTATCATGCAGTACGAAGAAGAGGAGAAGAGCTTTGAGCCTGAGTTATTTCATCAACACTGGCATTTATACAGTGTATTTGCACCTCCTATTAACCCACTACTTCTACTCCAGGATCCTCTCCAAGTGCGCCGGCGAGGGCGCCCCCGAGGCGCTAGGAACTTCATCGGCGGCGGCGGAAGCACCCAAGCAAGCACCCAAGCAAGCACCGAAGACACCTCCACCCAGCGAGACCCCTCCGGCTTCGAGCTCATGCTATCTCAGGAAGGCCGACGGGGCCGTGGACGCGGCCGAGGACGTGGCAGAGGACGTGGAGGGACACAACAGGCATCGCAGGGAGATAACAGGGTGGGAATAGCTTCATGCACGGCCCAGGAAGCTCATACGGCATCGCCAGCGAGCAATCCTGCTTCGCCGAGCATAGGAATAGCTTCATATACGGCCCAGCGCGAGGATTCCTGGCCCGACCGCCTCAGGAAGCGTCGGGGAGCTCCATAAATGACTGATACAATGCAAATTACTCAATTTCTTCACAATTCTCATGCAATTTATCAAGAAATTTGACCCAGAATAGCTGGATTCCTTCATTTCTACAGAGTTTTCGAAAACAGCATCTATTTCCTATTCGGGACTAGTGCCATGCAGTTGACATGGTCGATTGTACAGTACGAAGGTGACTTAATTTTGCTAGGGGGCTGTATAGTAAATGGAAGTACCTCGAATCGATGGTGCCAGCAGGAAATACTGCCGGCAGAAAAAAAGTTGATGCCTGAGGGTCCAGGCAGGGGGGTGTTAGCATCCAAAGGGGGGTGTCTGTATCAGTCCCCTATTTAAATGTACATCGCTAGTCTTGCCACACAAGCTTTGACCACCGTGATACTCAACAAACACATCAACACATCAACACATCAACACATCAACACATCAACACATCAACACATCAACACATCAACACATCAACTCTCAACTCTCAACTCTCAACACATCAAAACACCAACACATCAAACATCAAACATCAAACATCAAACATCAAACGTCAAAACATCAACACATCAAAACATCAACACATCAACACATCAACACATCAACACATCAACACATCAACACATCAACACATCAACATATCAACACATCAACTCTCAACTCTCAACACATCAAAACACCAACACATCAACACTCTCACCAATTCTCACCAACATGTTTGCCTACGCCTGAATGAAGGGTGTCAATTTCACTACGCGAAAGGGCTGTCGGACCGCAAACCATCAGTGCAGAACATTTGGGAACCTCCCCTTTGATAAAAATGACACTCTTGTTGTTATGTATAATTTTGGCCAGTGAATTTGGGACGATCTATCTAGGGCTCATTCTATCTATCCAATGATGATCCTTCGGAAAAAGAAACAGACTATGAGGAGGTTGGGCAGGTCTTTGCTTCTTCGAATACTGTTGAATATCGAATACTGGTCTCTAACACCACGAAGAGGTGCCTGCACATTGCTAGAGGGCTTGTTAACGCAGCAATCCCCTGCAAAGCACGTTTGTTGACGCAGAGCTCGTCCTGCGAAGAACATTTTTACACTCGCGGGGCTCAGGGCAGCGAGGGAGCACACTCTTACACTCGCGGGGCTCAGGGCAGCGAGGGAGCACATTTTTACACTCGCGGGGCTCATGGCAACGAGGGAGCACACTCTTACACTCGCGGGGCTCAGGGCAGCGAGGGAGCACATTTTTACATACACAGGGCTCATTGGCTGTGAGGGAGCACATTTTTACACTCGCGGGGCTCATGGCAACGAGGGAGCACACTCTTACACTCGCGGGGCTCAGGGCAGCGAGGGAGCACACTCTTACACTCGCGGGGCTCAGGGCAGCGAGGGAGCACATTTTTACATACACAGGGCTCATTGGCTGTGAGGGAGCACATTTTTACACTCGCGGGGCTCATGGCAACGAGGGAGCACACTCTTACACTCGCGGGGCTCAGGGCAGCGAGGGAGCACATTTTTACACTCGCGGGGCTCATGGCAACGAGGGAGCACATTTTTACATACACAGGGCTCATTGGCTGTGAGGGAGCACATTTTTACATACACAGGGCTCATTGGCTGTGAGGGAGCACATTTTTACATACACAGGGCTCATTGGCTGTGAGGGAGCACATTTTTACATACACAGGGCTCATTGGCTGTGAGGGAGCACATTTTTACATACACAGGGCTCATTGGCTGTGAGGGAGCACATTTTTACATACACAGGGCTCATTGGCTGTGAGGGAGCACATTTTTACATACACAGGGCTCATTGGCTGTGAGGGAGCGCAAATCTTACATCGCTGGGCTCGTGGCAGCGACAGCCGTGGTCACGGAAGGTCTGGAGTACTTGATCACGCAGAGCCCATCCTGCGAGGCACACTTGTTGACGCAGAGCCCATCCTGCGAAGCACACTTGATCACGCAGAGCCCATCCTGCGAAGCACACTTGATCACGCAGAGCCCATCCTGCGAAGCACACTTGATCACGCAGAGCCCATCCTGCGAGGCACACTTGATCACGCAGAGCCCATCCTGCGAAGCACACTTGATCACGCAGAGCCCATCCTGCGAAGCACACTTGATCACGCAGAGCCCATCCTGCGAGGCACACTTGTTGACGCAGAGCCCATCCTGCGAAGCACACTTGATCACGCAGAGCCCATCCTGCGAAGCACACTTGATCACGCAGAGCCCATCCTGCGAGGCACACTTGTTGACGCAGAGCCCATCCTGCGAAGCACACTTGATCACGCAGAGCCCATCCTGCGAGGCACACTTGATCACGCAGAGCCCATCCTGCGAAGCACACTTGATCACGCAGAGCCCATCCTGCGAGGCACACTTGTTGACGCAGAGCCCATCCTGCGAAGCACACTTGATCACGCAGAGCCCATCCTGCGAGGCACACTTGTTGACGCAGAGCCCATCCTGCGAAGCACACTTGTTGACGCAGAGCCCATCCTGCGGAGACTCTTGGTGTCGCAGATGTCCCTGCGAGGCGCTTTGTTGACACAGGACCTAGGCTGCGGAGAACTTGGTAATGCAGCGGTCTCCTGCAGAGAACTTGGTAATGCAGCGGTCTCCTGCAGAGAACTTGGTAATGCAGCGGTCTCCTGCAGAGAACTTGTTAACGCAGCGGTCTCCTGCAGAGAACTTGTTAACGCAGCGGTCTCCTGCAGAGAACTTGTTAACGCAGCGGTCTCCTGCGGGTCTCACTTGTCATCACAGCGCCCCCCTGCGAGGTAGTCTTGTTGACGCAGCACCTCCCTGCGAGGATTATTGTTCACGCAGACCTATCCTGCGGGGTAGTCTTGTTTTCGCAGCACCCCCTGCGAGGATTATTGTTCACGCAGACCTATCCTGCGAGGTAGTCTTGTTTTCGCAGCACCCCCTGCGAGGATTATTGTTCACGCAGACCTATCCTGCAAGGTAGTCTTGTTTTCGCAGCACCCCCCTGCGAGGATTATTGTTCACGCAGACCTATCCTGCGAGGTAGTCTTGTTTTCGCAGCACCTCCCTGCGAGGATTATTGTTGACGCAGACCTATCCTGCGAGGTAGTCTTGTTTTCGCAGCACCCCCTGCGAGGATTGTTGTTAACGCAGACCTATCCTGCGAGGTAGTCTTGTTTTCGCAGCACCCCCTGCGAGGATTGTTGTTAACGCAGACCTATCCTGCGAGGTAGTCTTGTTGACGCAGCACCTCCCTGCGAGGATTGTTGTTCACGCAGACCTATCCTGCGAAGCACCTTTTTACGCTCGCGGGGCTCATGGCAGCGAGGGAGCACAGTCTTACATCGCTGGGCTCGTGGCAGCGACAGCCGTGGTCACGGAAACTCTCGAGCCCGCAGGCAAGAGAGGGACACTACGATGCATCAAAGTGTGAGGATCAAAGTGTGAGGACCGAAGTCCTGAGTTTTTTGGGCTGGGAATCCGGCCCCTTTTATAACTTTTTCGGTCAAGTCTCTACCATGGAACCATTGCGCCGAGGGTAGAGAGATCACTGTCCTTTGGTTGGCGTTGAAGCAAGTCGAACGACGTTGAAACGGTGTCTGGACACCTTGTGGCCCGCAGATTCATGTTTCGACCTGGGATCATTTTTCTCAATCTTGCGTTGAGTATGGTGAACCGCTTTCATCCACTGTTGAAAGAAAGCAACGCCGCAAAAATGTGATCCCTACATATTGTTGAGTTTGCAATTAAATCGCTCAAGCGGTGGCACCCTACATCTGCCCGTTTAGCCACGGTCACCGTCTCTTTCATGAGGGTTGAAGTGCTTCAACAGATGCCAAAATAATAGGTTGGAACTTTTCTGGCTGACAGAAACGCTGGACTGTACCTGCGGTTGGCTGGAGGATCCTTTGGCCTCGCTCGAATCAATCCTTTTCATCCTTGGCCCCGCGCCGCTGAATGTTGTTTGTTTCCTGACTACTCGCAGCCAGCTAATGTTGCTTTTACCAGAATCTCTACTCCCTTACCGCACAGATAATGACATACTCTCAAGCTCAGGATGAGGATTGTCCTTCTTTGGAGGGCATAAACAAAGTCCAGAGCTTATTGGAAAGTTTCCATAGGAAACCGAGCCTAGGACAACCATGTGAAATGTGCAACCAGGCCCACGAGCTAGGTTCGCGTGATCGCCACCCCCTCGCAAGATTGCAACGCTACTATCACATTGATGAGACTCTGGATACAAATAGCGCCCGACGGACCAATCAAACACAATGCGCGAATTTAGACAGACGCAGGTACGGTACTGCGATGCAGATCCCAGCGACGACCCACGGGACACTAGTTCAAGGAGGTTCTATTTATGGCCCGAAGAAGAAGTGAAGGATTTGCAAAGGTCCAGACCGATCCACAAGCCCAAACTTGACGGCCGTCAGTGTCTGATGGAAAAGGACTTTGTTGCGTAGAGGGTACGGCCGAGGTACGGTCCAGGGAGGTGAGGTATTTGGAATATCGGCGGAATTTTGGCAACAGAATGGTAGCCTAAATCCCGATCCGTGGTTATGTTTTCCTGGTTCCTGTCACAGGAGAATAATTCTCCTGTCAAGTGGCAAGTTGCTCCTTGTCTATCAGGTCTGTCGAATGTTCTAGAAGCTCTGACTTCTGTCCTGCATAAAGCTTTCCCGTAGAGATTGTACTCTCTGAATCCGACACAACCCCCTCAATCGTCAGTCCCATATCCCTAGCGGATAGCGTGTGGAAACTATCCGACCATGGACAGATCTCATGAGCTTATGTAAAAATATCTCCGGTTTTTGCACTAAAACCGAGGAACCGATTGGCTGCCGGAAATGGGTTGAGGTTGTGGGCCGGCGGCCCCTAAACTTTATCTCAATTACCCTCCACATCTTGATTACGACTGTAGCGAGAGAGAATCTTTCTAGTACACTGCTGGTCTGTTCCAATACCCCATACATGAACAGGTCGAAACTCTCGTGATTCTGCCCCAATTCTCTGGGCTGTAGGGCTTAATCACGAGCAACCTAGAAAGCAAGTGAGGCAGTAGCCCGGGCCTGAATCCTTCATGACCACCGCATTCTCTCACCGAGCAGGCGATTCCATGGGTCTTCCAGACTAAGTGGTGGAAATGATTTGCGGTTCCGCTGATGATCGTCAGCTGCGCTCGTGATTCCACGGTCTCTGTCTAACTAATTTCCTCCTGACTTGGGTGTAGTTCAAAACAAATTGTACGCTTCACCCCAAAGATTACCCTGCTTTCGACCATCGACCCTATCAAATCCAAGCAGTCGTATTACCTTGAGCCAACAAGAATGCCGTATTTCCATTTTCCTAGAGCCCCCTTGCTACCATGTCCTGTCTCCCCATGGGAACACTCATAGTATCGTAAATCCTTATATGCTGTCCGCAGTGCTTTACCGGGCCACAAAACACTCCGATGAAATCCTCCTGGTTTTGCATGACAAGGATGAAAATGTGTAGGCGGGCCTGTTCCAAGGGCACCACCATCGTGCTCGAGTCCTTTGACTTCGGGACATCCTCTATATTGTTGTCATTCCTAACAAGGGCGATTGCTACTTCCTCTACGGAATACATGGAACGATATACAACTACGCTTATATTCCTCATGCGGAGGCTTCATTGCTGATCCTAGCCTTTGATGTAGTAACATTTACTTGGACAAGTGTATAGGGGTAGTTGGCCACTGTTTCTTGGACATAGCTATGTAGCGATCCAGCCGATGAATGCTGCTAAAGTGCATGCTCTGTTCGCCGGTATCTCAGCTTCCTAGCAGCACAGACACGATGCACATAGTCCCACCTCCAGGATGACGACCGTGTTCTTTTAGGCCGGCACGGAAGCGGTGCTGGCGTCAAGCGGTCTGTGGCAAAGCATCAGCATGTAATATGAGACGATTAAGTATTTCGTACCTGGAATTGGGTTCGTTTGAGTTGGCCTTTTGCTGTCATCAGGCTGGTTAGGGTCGACCGCGAGAATCGTTTGGAACCATTTGTCGATGTTCCTTTGGGCAGGGGTCTTGGCTGAAAGACTCGACTGTGAAGCGCTATCGGCCACCGAGCGTCGTACGGGAACGGCTCGCTTTGGTTTGCCTGGCTTTTGGGAAGCTTTGGCGCCAGTGCCACTCTGCTTCCGCAGAATATGGTACTTTTTCCCTCGTAAAGATTCAACGCTTCGATGCACCTGGTATTCTTCATAATATGCGTCGGAGAGAGCTTTCCACGACAGCTCCGGATGGGCATCCAACCATGGAAGAAGGTTTTTCTCCTCCCATTCTGGCCAGCCGCAAGCGTTACGTGGGGACATGGTTATGCTTGGGTAGTTGGCAGAAGTGGTCAGAACAGGTGAAGAAAACTGCAGAAAATGAACTTGAAGATGTAGGGTTGTTGAGTTTAAAAGATTGAAGTGTGGCAGATAAAATCGACTTCTGTGTGTTTATGAGATTTGACCCAAACAAGCCCTCATTTTTTGATGCAACGCACATCGTTGAGAATCAACAACGTTGAACGCGGCCACAAGAGTCCGTTCTTGTTGACAATTTCCCGTTGTTTCACCCATTGTTGAATTCTATTGTCTGATCCGCCTCTTAGTGAGTCATTGTTAAAAATGTGCAGATTCAGAAATAGATATCTACGGGCAGAATGTAGGAATGAAAAATGCGTGCACTTGCGAACCCCTCCTCAATTGCGAGCAAGCAGTCAATCCTGATCCCGCGATACAACATGCTATAAAACCCGAGCGCCTCCTCCTATCACAGAAAACCAGAAGTAGGACCACTCCTCACCCCAGCGTAACTCAGACCCAAGTATGGGCGGAATTCGGAAAGTCTCGCACACTCCTCGACGACACAACTTTCGAAGCCGATTGCAACGTGCATTGTCCTTGTCGTCTTCTGAGTCTGAGGATACTGGTAGTCCATCCGCTACAGGCGATACCACAGAGGACGATTCATCCTTTCAGGAGGAACATGACTTTGTGGACCAGGACAATAGCACCTCGGCCGATGAGAGTGAGCAAGAAGCTGTACGACAGCGAAAGACTGTGTTTGGACACCAAAGGGACTTGGAACCGCGCGGGCAGACTCAGCTTTCCGGAGATGGTAGTTCGGTTGCTCTGGAATGCCTGGTGGAGTAAGTGCAATCCTATCAAGCACATAATCAAGACTGGCCTGCTAACAACATCTAGACTAGATAACCGGATGCGGTCAGTTGTGGTCCATCTTGAGTGACAATGTAAAGCGCTAACTGTCTTCGCAGGTCTATTGAGCGCTCATCGCAGGACCAAGCCACCTAAAATGAAACGATACGCAATGACCTGGCCGACATTTTTGGTCGATTGGCAATCGTCGAAAGTGAGATCCAAAAGGGGACACGGCAGGGTTCAAACAAAGCTACAGAGGGCCAGAAGATCGGACGATCCCTGCGTCGGCAGCAGTAATGCCATTCAAGCTTGATTTACTTGGGTATCACATCATGTATATCAGAGCAAGATCAGTCTGTATTGGTCTTGAGGTATGACCACCAGTTCAACCAACAGAATATGAACACGCTCATCATCGACGCCGGTTGGACGGTCACTGGATAAGCCTCAATTGACTCAGTGCCAAGCTAATGCCATGGCGAGCGATGGACCGTTTGTCGTTGCATGGGCTGTTTGTATTTTACCAGTGATCTTCTAAGCTCTGCAGACAGAAAAGTTTGACTGGTATATGGACTGTACCGAGATGGCTTTTTTGAACCCTCGGGCTATTGTCGCGAGCCACCACATTTTACCGAGTAGATTAAAGATTTGATTATTTCCATCATTGCAGCTGATTTGTATTGCCTGCCCCAATAAGCTCGTACTCGGTCTGCATAAGTGAGGAAACTCCCAAGAAAGCTAAACTACAGTAGTGCTCAAGAATCGCACACCATGTAACAAATGATCAAAGATTGTTTGCGGCTATTGAAGTACGATCCATAGCGGTTGATACGCACAGTAGCGCCACATTTATTGACTTGCGATATCTCGCCCAACGAGAAACTGCTATTTGTGATTGTATTGGACCAGAATACTACGGCAAGGTTTGTCTAAATGCTGAGAAGAAATAATGATCATAATGCGCAAGAGAAGCGCGGGCTTCTCCACGAAACCCATAGCACAGATATTAGCAACATTCGGATCGGACCATCGAAAATACGTTTCCTTAGGGCATGGGAGCCCACGTGTGTAACGAATCCACAGGCCAGCGTGGCAGGGCCTTTTCTCTGATCCAGAGCGTATCCGGGTGTCTCGGCCTGGAGCGGCGTGATGTCGAATACTCTACCGCTCTCTCGCCATAAGTATGAGTCCAATCTACCCTTACATTTATCTATGGCATAGTAAATCGACCGTGGAGGTTGTGGCGGACTCTGCCGCTAATCTGCACCGAATAGTGCCTCGAGCCGCCCGTGCTCGGATCTATTAGACAAAAGCACATAGCCGTCCCTTCAGGGCAATTAACAGAATTGACAATACACACAATTTGGCACGGTACATGTATAATAAGAATGTGGCGAAATGCTTCTTCATGAACTATCTGCGCGTCGGCTATATTAAAAAGCCAGTCGTCTGCAGGAAAGACAGGACTCGTAAGAGTTTCGGTCCTTTCCATACATAGAAGCTAGCTCACTCCATCAGTAGGACCTTGCCCAATCAACACACCCCAATTGTGCTCATCTCAGTTGGTGGTAGCTAGTTCATGTTGAGTACCAAGCGGGACATTGTCATTGTTCGATTGGGAGATGCTGGGGAGCATATCGTGGCCAAGCGTACCCGCGCCGCCCTGATCGGGCCATTCTGCCTGGATCATTCCGGAGCCTGGCAAATAGGATGCCAGTCGTCTGTTCTGGAAGGCGTCGATCGTGCTCCAGAATCGAGTGGTCGCGGAAACCAGCTCTGCGTGTGCCTGATCCAACACCAGCTGTATATCATTCCACGGGACCTGATCTTGCAAAGCGGTGTTCGTGGATTCCACCTGCTGCTCCAATTGGCAAATCTCACGCTGGAGCTTCTGCTGCTCGGCTAATGCGGTATCCCTCGCCGTAACTGCGATTTGCAATTCCGAACTCTTTTGCGCTTTCTCAGCCTTGAGCTGGTCCAGCAACTGAGAAAGATCGTGGTTCTCTCCATCTCTCTCCTCAAGCACCTCTTGAAATTCCTCCTCAATATTGCTCATCACCCGGAGACACTTTCTATGCGTCGCTTTGTCGTTTTCCCTTTTGGGCTTCTTCGTAATGGAGGATTTCTAGCATGGTCAGTAAAGAGTACATTGAAATAAAAGGGATGCCGCCGGGGCTGTTCTGGCCATAGCGTAGTACGATCCAAACAGGTGAGCATTGGCGTACCGGATCTCTGTGTGATTTCGTCTCTGGTTTGCGTGACTTTCGTCTATCCTTGGTCTCAGAACCAGTAGAACGAAGGGAATAAGACGGTGCAGCACGCCGCCGTACGCCGTCAGACCTGAGGTCTGCGTCATCCTGAGGATGCTTGGGATTCTTTGCCATGTTCGAACTTTTGTTTTTCTCAATCAACAGTGAATCAACCAGGCACAGAAGGGATGAGAACAGTATCAGCAGTGACCTGCCGAGAATCGAGCATTATATAGGAATAGGAAGAGGCCTAAGCATAAGATCGGAAACAGAGCAGAGCTCCTGCCAAGCAAGTGCGTCGGGACGAGAATCACGAACTCAAAAGATTGAGGACTACTTTATATGCCGGACTCCGTGGAGCGTTAGCGCGAACGCACTAAACATCTGCCCTTCGATTTTACTATCGGGGATGCGAGCAATTAGCCCGCACAATGATGATGATGATGATGATGATGATGATGATGATGTATTCATTTGCCCGATGTAGCTCGCTCTATATATATGCTGCTATGCGGGGGTGCTGATGATGATGATGATGATGATGATGATGATGATGATGATGATGTATTCATTTGCCCGATGTAGCTCGCTCTATATATATGCTGCTATGCGGGGGTGCTGTCAGGCCTGCCGACAGCTGGAAAAAGTGGTCGCCAGCCCACTGGGCGACCGTTGGAAACTCGTACGAATTTCTGGTCAATCGCCCTCGAATGGAAAGATGTAAATTGAACAAAAGAAATGCACGGATGCAAACATGATAAACAAAAAGCCAAAATGAACGTCATTTACCCCTGATCGCGGGTGGGAGGCCCTGTCCACTTCACCACACCGTTCCGACGTCCACTTCTCCCCAACCGTCCAGTCTTGTCGGCTGCCGCTTGCGCGCTCGCTTAGATCAAGGGAATGCAGAGGACCTGGCACTGCACTCACGGGCGCCATCCTTCTTCTTCCGTCACACTGTCTGAGGGGTCATTATCTCCGCTCCTTTTTCATCCCCCTGCTCCTCGCCTAGAGCCGTGGGATCGACTGTCTGAAATTGGCCTAGAAGGCCGGTCTTGACCATAAATTCGGCCACGCTGTTTGGATCGCTCCCATCAGCTCCTGGCATTTGGCTTCTATCCTTTGCGGATTTGCCCGGTATAGGCCTCCTGTCCGTAGACCTCCTTCGATCTTCTGGATGAGTTTCTGATCATCGGTTGCGTTCCAGTTTCTTCTCTTCTGTTGTACTGCAATGGGTGTAATAATATCAAGCACAGTCCTGATCGGGAAATGGTCGGATGCGTGTTCGATGTCATCCGCCCTCTCGCAATTGATAATCCTGTTGACAAGGTTGGATGTGATGAAGGTGAGGTCAATCACCGACGACTGATCGTTTCGAGACCAGGTAGGTCTGCCTTGTTGGGTCGTCAACTCGAGTCCCCATTCGTTGGCGATTTCTAGGAGTTGCTCGGCCTCCTGATCGGGCCTGGTCCCTGTTCCTCCCCATCTCGGGTGATGCGCGTTCATATCTCCAAGGATGATGTGTTCTCCATGAGGTCGTTTTGACAGCGCATTTCTTAGATGTCTAAGAGTATTGCTGCCCGGCCTATTGTATATGTTGTGTATGAAGAGATCTGTCCAGTCTCTGCCCTGATGAGCCTTTCTAAGTTTCAGTAACTGGTAGTCCTGTGAGACGAGTTGACACGACCAAGTGCTCGGGTCAAGCCTTTTAGACACAAACAGGCATACGCCCGGTTGGGAGAGATCCGAGGCTTGGACTTGATTGTCCTGGCCTTGGGTTGTTCCGTCGGCAGCTGCTTTTGGTGGGTAAATTAGCTGGAATGTTGCCGTCGCTGGTTGGTGCGTTGTGTGTTGCATCTCGTTCTTCCATGGCTCCTGCACCGCGACGACGTCCGCCGCGAGGACATTTCTGTCTCTGAGAAACGTTGCCATCACTGGCCACGATTTGTGTACGTTATATTGAAGAATCTCAAACGATTTCATTGATGAGTTTGTTCGTCATCGCTTCGTTCGCTGGCCTCGTGCCATACTTCATCATTTGGGTCTTCGATTGTCGGTGCATCCGTCGGAAAAAGCGGCGGAGATGATCCAATCGGTATCGCTTGCCGCTGCTTGTATTTCAAAATCACCAATTTGCGGTATTCGGGGCTCCCCGGGTCCAGTTCCCCCTCGTCATCAGGCCCGGACGTGTTACCGGCCTCGTTGACAGTGGTGACCTCGTTGATGAATTGGGTAAGTCGGTGTTCTAGGCTATCCTGCTGAGTGTCAGGTTGAGGGAGATTGGCCGGAGTGGGTTGAATGCTGAGCCATTCATTGTCGTCTGGTTGCTCGTCCATGGTGTCGTCCGGCTCGCCTGTGCGGCGCCTTTTCGAGGCCGCTTGGAGCCTTGTTGACTCTTGGCATGCCAGCGGTATCACTGTTGGTTTGGGATTCTTTGGCCTCGTTCTTGAGCCTTTTGGGCGGCCAGGGCCTCTTTTGAGCTGAGTAGGCTGAATGGGCTCAGTGGTCTCCTCTGGTGATGTTTCTACTTCTGTTGCTGCAGCCTCCACATCGATTACAGCATCCTGTAGGTTCCGCGGGGGCTCTTCCTCCCGTTGCCCCTCCGGAGCGTGTATCGACGCTCCTAGTCCATTCGAGACCATGGGGTCTGCCCTGATCGAAGTTGCTTCTTTGCCGGTGCTTGCCGTCACTCGGAAGTGCATAGGAACGCGGTGATATGCAGGGCAGTTGGCCAGCGCTTGCTTGGCTTCATTCATCGCCGCAATCTTCACCGGACATTCCCGACTTGTAGGACGATGTCCTTCGCCACAGTTGGCGCACTTGACTGGTATCGCTTGCCCCTTCGTCGACGGACACTCCCAGGTCGGGTGTCCGTTGGCGCAGTGACCGCATTTGAAGACGTTGGAACAGTGTGACTGGATATGCCCCGGTTTTTGGCATTTTCTGCATAGCTTTATCCGCCCCTCGCGACAGAATCGCGATGCATTGTGAATTTGCTTCCCCCACACGACTCCCGAGATGATCGCGCGATTAGCCACGACTGGGCTGGTGAACTCGATCAGGATGGAGCCCTCCGCCCTCTCACCCGGACGGGTCATCCATCCTAGATACTGAATCTTAGCGCCTTCGCCCCAGTTGTTCTGCCTGAGCAGCTCAGCCGCAACGTCAGCCATCGTCTCCGGAGTAACCTTCATCGACCTCACGGGAATATGGTACGCCACCACTCCCCATGACGGTTCTTGGACCACCGAGCCTGGTCCAAAGGCTCTCAGCCACGCAGCATGTTTGCGGAGGACCTCTGCCCCTGCCGCACTGTTGGCGATCATTGCCACATCCCCCGACGGCAATTTTCGAGCAGCGACAAAGAAAGCCTGTCCGGCCAGTACCCCTGAATTCTTCTGACGGGCATTTGATACCCTCTGTCGTTCAGCCCTCTCGACCAAATCTTTTGGTGTCAATCCACGGATTTGCTCGCGGTTCATTCCGACCTTGACGATGACCTCTCGGTCCTCGCGAAGTTCTATTTCCGGTACTCCTGGAGACGATGTGCCGCCGCTCCGGGTGATAGGAGCCGCAGCCGTAGCCAAGTCGCGCTGCCATTCTTTGGCCCGGAAGTTGCGCCACGCTGCCGCCGAGTTCGCCGCGGGGGTAGATAGTGCCGTCGATAATGTGCTCGTTGTCTTTTCTATGGTATCAATTCGCTGGTTCAGGCGTTCGGTGTCGGCGTTGATCTTGGTCAGCGCCTCAAGCACCTTGGCCATCCCCTGGCCGTCTCCCCGTTGGGCGTTGAGTGCGTACTGGCGGACAGCACGGATATATCCAGTGACATACCGGTCCTCCGTGCCATTGTTCTCGATGTGGTTGAGCACCCTGCGGGCCCCTTCCGCGATGTCGTCCATGGATCGGGGTGGATCCGCGAGGGCCGTGGTTTTTGGTGTTCCTCTCCTGTCAGGGGGCAAAATCTGTGCGTTCGCACCCGTCCCAACCATCGCTGCCATCTCCCCTATAAAAAGGGTATCAGGTCGTAGCGCTTGAGGTTACGATTACGATGAACTAATTCACGAGGCTGTGAGACCTCTGATTGGCTAGATATTTCAAGAAAACGTTTTTGCCAAGAAAGAGTTGTTCCCATTCTTCTCAATTGATAGCATTCTTTACTACTTCGATCAGATTAAATGACCTGGATCTTGAGGATAAAGGACAGCCTAATTGCGAGTTCAACAAAGGTGAGAGGAAAAAAGGTGGTTTTGAAGGAGTGTCTACAGTATGGATGGATGGATGATATCATTTAAAATATGAGGCCACAGAAAGTGGTGAGAATGTGCAAGTTTCAACAGCGTTCTCTGTGGAAAAGTAGGATCGAATTGGATTGGCTAAATAAAAACACCTTCTCCACCTGGGCCGGAGGTCCGTGCACTTCCCAATAGTTTCGGACCCCCCAGGTCTCTGGCCTGAAATCATTTCAGCCTGCTTGCAAGGACAACAGTGGTGTTACCTCCGCTCCATTCCGGGCCCTCGGGCGAGACCGGAGTCTGATGAGTAGTTTGCATTTGGAATTGGAGCCACAATAGTGGCTGCACAGGCTCTCCTAAATGGACCAGGTGTAGCAATCTAAATACAACGCCTATTGCCATCTCACAGTGTGGGTCAAAGCCCAGATTACAGTCTGGCCTTACAACTGATGTGTGCTCCCTCTAACCACATTAACTGCATTCTAGATCCTCACACTGCAGCCAGTTTAGCAATCGTGGGCCATGGCTTGCAACAGTTAAACTAGTTGATTGTACGGAGACAAAACCTACTTCCAATCTGGGTTTAGTGGTACTCTGGACACTGCTAAGAGTGCTCAGTAACATCGTACAGGGTCGACTCGGCACTAGAGCTTGCATGATGTTACCAAAACTGGATACCGCGGGTTTTCGACCAATGGGGTCTTACAACTGTAGGCATTTAAATATCATTAGCAGGTTTCCCAATGACTCGAGTATTACAGCTTTTGCTGTGTCTTACGAATGGTTTGTATATGGGATGACCGAGAATTGCCTACGGAGTCGGTGGAATGATTAGACAATGGCAAGTAACGTGCGAGGCGGTGGCAGAACGGGGGCGTGCGGGGAAGAGGCTACTATACAGTAAAACCTGGATAGGCGCGGAGCTGACAAGACCAAGCCCTACTGTAGCAACCAACAAAATAGCCGTGTCACAGGACCGCCCCCCACCCTCTCGGGTAGGGGGTGTCCCTCAGCCATAATGCAATTCTCATCCATAATGCAAATTTCCTATTTTTTCAACTTCTAGCTCATTTTCTAGGCGTATAAGGTCCAGGATCCATGAAATAAAGCCCATCAATAGCTTCATTAGCCAATAATGTATCATCCTCCTCATTTTCAACTGTTTCCTCCAATTCCTTAGCCGCCAAATCGGCCGCCATTTTCACTGCGTCTTTCCGCCAAGCACGAAGCTTCGACTCATCTCTGCAAGTTCCGCATTATACAGAGACGATTTTCCGGCATCAATTGCGCGCCGTACGTGCTTCCGAATTTTTCGTAAATCAGGAGCCGGGTCATTAAGTAGTGGGAAAACTGTCTTCTCCAATTTTTCAATGCGCGCATAAGAATTGGGCGGAGAATTGGTCGCTGAACTTGGGAATTCGCGGGCGGGTGACGGCTCGTCGTATATGCGTAAGGTCTCTTCGTCCGAGTACTGCCCTAAATTATCTAAAACTTGTTTAGGATCTAGTGGCCAGATACCAGTAGATCTAAACGAGATTTGAATAGTTTTGGATCGTAGGGCGCGGTGTCGGACGGCATCAATATTGCGGAAGAAGTCGCGTTTTTCGTTACTTCCACCCCACGCTATAACTTCAGTATTCGCCATTTTAAAATGATGCTTTAGGCTTAAAAAAGCCTCGGCATCAAGCGGCTGACATAGATGAGTCGTGTGAGGCATAAAATACCAAGGAATAATCAAGTTTTCCTTACAAAAATCGAGAAATTCGATAGTTGTATGTGATGTATGATTATCCATTAGCAAAAGCCTCGGTCGCCCGCGTTTTACGCGATCTTTTGTAGCTTCATGAAACGAGCAGAGCCATCGGTAGGCAGTCTCACTATCCGTCCAGCCACTAGACGTCAAATGGATGATTTTGTAGGCCGAAGAAGAGGTTGATATATTGGTATACCAGTCTTCCATGTGGACGGTGCCTTTGACTAGAAACCATGGAAACATCACCCAGCCATCGGCGGCGATACATTCAATGCTAGTAATAGTTTCACCTCGATCTCCAGTAGCAATGCTAGCAGTTTGACGCGTAGATATAACGTGTTGGTCAAGTCCTTCGCCATTTTGGAAGCCAGTTTCATCCCAATTATAGATCTCATGAGGTTCGAAATCATGCTCACGATAGAGATAAGCAAGCCTATCATACCAATGGCTAATAACTCCAGGATCCTCGGCTTGAATTCGTAATGCTTCCTTCGGTTTTTGGGTAACAAGCTTGATATGTGGAGGTAGACGCGCTATAAGCCGATAGCTATACATTGGGCCGACAACTCTCTCCGAGCCTGCCATTTTCAATAGGCGATTTGCAGCATTTTCAACGTCTTTTGCAAGTGGAGGTGTATAGCAAGAATTTAGCACTTCGATCCAGCTAATTAATGCTTTTTCCTGATTCGAATTCAATGCATTGTTGGTGGTAGGGCGATCGGAGAGAGATGTCTTTCCGTTTTTGCGACCGCGAAGCTTCGAATAAGACACGCGATAATGGTCCGCAGCCTTACGTAGGGATGAAAATTCTCGCGATTCATAAGCATCTAATGCCTTAGCTAGCAGAGCCTCTTCATCATGAGCTTTTTTTGGCATTTTTTGGTGGGTAGAAATACGCGTAAAGTTGAAAAAGTAGGAAATTTGCATTATGGCTGAGAATTGCATTATGGCTGAGGGACACCCCCTACCCGAGAGGGTGGGGGTCGTCCCGTGACACGGCTACCCCACAGCGGCAGATCGTTTTCGCAAGCCCTCGCATGTAAATGAACAATCCTGGCTTTAAAAGCACTGGGTCAAAGCCCAGATTACAGTATACACATACCCGGTTCCTACTGCAGTTCCCAAGAGTATGGGGTGGGTGGGCCGAAAGGCACAGATATCTCTCGAGTCTCAACCACCTCATTACAAAAGGATCGGGGGTCGTAGGCCTCTCCTCGTCCAGATCGTCGAGTTTCAGAGTCTCCAAAAGCCAATCACACCGCTTCACTTACCCCCACCCTGTGAGGGAAATTTCTCTAGCCAATTAAGCTTAGTGCAATTATGGAGGGGTATTGGGAAAGAAAGCGTGTGGGTCTGGTGGGGACTCTGCTTCTGAAATCCTCTGTACGACACATTATTTAAGGCAGTCCCAACCACCCGTCTTCAGCTCGCAATTGAGCTAACATTCTGCCCCGCGTTGCCACTCTCCCATCTTGCGACATATTGCAGTGGTGTAAAGTCGAAGAGAAGTTTTTCATTCGTCATTCTCTCAGGATGTCCACATCAACCACAACAATTCGTGTTGAAAACAACCCTCAGAAAATAAGGGAAAGTGGCCTACTCCAGCAGTATGGTTATGAGATTGTGACCAAGGAAGGGGAAACATACCTTTCTCCTAATCAAACCGATGGAGGGAGAGACAACCAAACTGAGCTACTCACTCAAATGGTTGACTTGGGATATAATCTCTCGATAAGTGGAATAAGTGGAGATCATGTCGACTGTCGATATGTGGTAAGAGCCCTTTTCCAAGGTTGAATTTACAGGTTTAACACATGCATTTTCAGGGCAACAGAACGGTGAACTGACTGATCCTTCTGTGACGACTTCTATTGAATTATATGATATAGTAACTTAGGCATCAATGTTAGTTGAATCTGCGTTTGGTTGAAGCGGACAGTCTCAAGTTGATTATATAAAACGTACTTCCAATCTGGGTTTGGTTTGTCTCTTCTCGGGCTGCACCATATGCTAACAAACTTAATCGCTGTGTGTGGGCAAGAAAGCCGACGAAGACGAATTGATGGCGAATCGCGAGCCGAAAGACGAATATGCTACAGGTCTTAGATGAGTGGCAAATGCAAACACACATCATTTTTCGGAAAATTACCCCAGCCGGGATCCGGGATCCGGGATTAGCTGACATAAGCCGACTGGATCCACCACCAAGCCAAGGCTTGCCACCGACGTCCTAAGCTAATGTGTTGACTTGGACAAATCCACGTGTATTATAGCAACAACGCTCACAGGGCTGGTTATTACGTTACTGGAGCCGATGAGGCCGTTCCCTGGATCTTCGTCAGTTTTCTGCGTCTGGGGACAGAGTGGAATACCTCTGGGATTACTCTAATGCGGACAATCTTAGGTTTTCCACCGAACTGAAGCTTGATTAGATTCCTACACAAATTGTGGTTCCGGGATGGGCACAGTTACTCCTAGGAAGGGTTTTGAAGATTGATTGATTGATTGATTGATTTATTCATAGACTGTCCCAGCCGCCCAATTAGCAGCTATGCAGCGCGTTCAACTAACAATACATGAATTCCTGCTTTCTGCATTCGAAAACGAGTTCGCTCAACCGTAGTGACCTCTTTCACCTGCTTCCGGCAGTTACACGTTAATCATAGCTATACAGTAATGGTTGTTCTGTATCTTTGACTTGTTAGACCTTTCCTGGCCCTCCTTTGCTTCTGTTTGACAAAATCACTCGTCTGCGATAAATTGAGCACCGTGGGTGGGCTGCCGATAGGGCCCCTCCTGTTGAGACTGTGGTGGTTCGTTCTGTATGTGTGGAGGCACGCTACTTTGAGTGCCGATGTTACCGTGTGTGTGTGTGTGTGACAGTGGCAGTGTTTGTGGCTTGCTCGTTGATGGGTTCTAGGTCCGTGTTGATTTGTGGTCACGCAGATGTTTCGTGACAGAAGGACATGTCTGGGACGCGTCTTTTGGCATGAACATCTGTTGGGACGCAAATCAACTGTGAAGTTGCAAAATATTGTAAGGATCGGCTTGACGTTCTGAGCTGTTGGTGGTGTTTTTGATAGTGTTTTTTGGGTGTTAATGTTGTTGGCTTCGTTGTGATTGCGTCGTCCATATGTTGAGCCCATGAACCATATAACCGGCTCTGCCCCGAGCCCAGCGTGTCGTCGTCAATGTCCAAGCCGTAAACCGTTGTCGGGCAGGACGAACGGGGTGACAAGTTCCGTTCTCCATCGTGGGGGCGGACGTGTGAGGGGGCACGACTTCCTCTCAGGTCCTGGTTCTGTATATTGGTGTTTCGTGAGGTTCGGAGACTCGGCTTTCGGCGCGTCAGCGCGTCGTGAAAAGGGGGAAGATCGCGTTGTTGAGCTCCTCCTGGCACTCGGAGATAGCCAAACTGTTGCTCTGAGAGTTCCCAGCGGGCACCACGTGGAGGTGGGAGCTCGTCGCCCGCCAGGACAGCAACATGCCCTCCGGGGAGCGAGTGGAGTGTCTCTGGGATTGGTATTGATTGATGGTGGTTCCCAATAACCATTTGAGGGTTCAAGGTTTCCATGTCTCCTTTTCCTGCGGTCCCCTGAGCCCCAGTTTGGTACGAACAACTGCTACGAGGTACAGACAGTTAGTATGTGCTGTCTATTCAGAGCGATGCTAATTTGAGCTTCACTTTCCTACCCAACCCATTTCTAAAGCACGTTGGAATATCAACGTACGTTGGGGAAAGAGTCCGAGCAATGACGTCACTCAGCCTTATTGGCGGTGATCAGTGGGGCCCAGTGGAGATTCGGAATTGCACCAAAATGGACTAATGTGCCCTCAAGAATGCGAGGATTTGATATTGAACAACGCGACTGTGCGGGTTACCTTGTCAGCCAGTCCTATATGAACTGCTCTGGTGGAGGGAACATCGCCGCTAACGCAGGCCCACTCGAACACTACTATTTCAGAAAACGACCGGCTCCAACCGGTTGCGCGAAGCTGAGCGTTGAAGTTGGCATGTCAAAAAATGAGGCACATGATCTGTTATAGCTAAGATACCTTCCTGTGGCTTTAATTATGTATTAGTGAACGATAGTCGACGGTGGAACTAATAGCCAATAGATTGGGGAAATTTCCAGGCCTATGATTGATGCTAGTTAACTCAAATTTTTTGAGGTCGACAGATCGTGGGAAAGATAAGGAGATGGGTTGATCTACAAGATAAGACATACCTCCGTTCAGAAAACTATGTACCTGTGCTGAAATTTCTACAATGCCAAAAAAGTGCGGTGTAAATAGTGGGTAAGCATGAGGTAATTCGTGTACATTTAATTGGTGTTTTAGTTGTTGCTGACTAAAGGATCGTTTTCATGAGAATCGGGCGAAGAAGAATATAGGCAAAAATATTAAAATATGAGGCATGCAAAGCAGTGGGTATAATCCATGGGACACCTAACACCAGCTTTAATTGAGGGTAAGGAAGGTTGTTTTAGGTGCGAGTGAAATATCTCCTCGGCCTCCTTGGTTTTTCTGCGGGGATGCTCCATTCTACAGTACCCGTCCAATTTTCCATTAACCTGTTCAAAACTGAGGATACAATCAAAGACTACCATGATAAAGAATGCTTCGCATCTATAAATACCGTGTCAGAGATCTACATTCACCCCTCTGGCCATGGGTTCTGTGAGCGATGGCACTTCAGTTTGCCTCGTACACAGATCCTATTCCATAAAAGGGACTCAACTACCCAGATAGGTCAGGTTCGTTATTTTATTTTCCACGAGGTCCCTTGGACTGATTGCATGATGTCTAACCGCAAAGACTAGCGCATACCTAATCGTGTTTCGTCAAACAGACGGACAGCGATAGAGGTAAGCGTATTCTCTCTTTCAAAGAACTTCGCTGACTACTGGCTTTATTATGCACCTTCCTCACAGCGAAATGACACAACATAAGCTTCTATAGGAGGACGGAATGTGGGCCTCGCGAGTGATGAAATTGAGATAGTGATCTCGCTATGGTGACTGTACTTGCCGAGGATTTTGAAGATGGACAGAATTTATCCATGTACTGACGAGGCACATTAGGTACCGTCGAATCGGCGTATGTTTTGGAAGCGGTGACTAAACCAATTGTGGCCAGAGGTTGTCTATGAATCCACTCTGGAGTCAAAGAGTAAGCTGGATCCCTCCGCGACAGTCCATTCCCCTCGCTAGCGGGCTCACTACTATGTTGACTTCAATTTGCATCATTCGACTATCCACTGAATACTTCTTTCAACTAGGAATGGAGCAACCAATCACCGATTTACGATGTCAGCTTTGGAGAACAACGAAGGCTTCGAGAAGCGGCCGAGCGCCGCCATGGAGAGGCCGATGGCGACCCCAGCCCCACACTCTGTTTGCCCTTTCGATCGCTGCCACATCTCTGTCTCAAGCGATCCGAGTTGAGACAGATGCGACCCTCACGACTCAGTGCGAGGCGACCGACTCAATGAACCGACTCTGCCCCTAGGGTAGTCTCTTTGAAGCCTGAGAAAATCCAATTTTGGTGAGTGCTGTGGCGTCTTGTTGACGAAGGGATATTATGTCACACTCGAGATACTAAAATTAACTCACTCACCCAGCGGAAACCTTGCGTCATTTCTCGGGGAAATACTTCCACCGGAAACCGCGATCAGCTGACATCAGCCTTCTCTCCTGGATAAGGTACCCACCAATCGAGACCAGTCGCGGTTGTCTCAAGCTACTCCTCCCTCTGACAGACCGATGGCCAACAACAACTCGCCAGATTACAAGGCTCTCTTTCTGCAGGCAGAACAGAGGCTCAAGCAGGCTGAAGATGAAGACGAGAGAAAGAGAGACGCAAGCAGGAAGAAGAGAGACGCAAGCAGGAAGAAGAGAGAAGGAAGCAGGCAGAAGATGAAGGAAGACGAGAGAAGGAGCGCACCCGACCGACGACTTTCATGGAATTAATGCGCCTTTCTCACACCTCGCTCTCCCGACCGCTGAGAGTCGAGACACCATCTCGTTCGACCAGCGGAAAAATACCTCTGCCTACCGGGAAATACTGTCCGAAACGGCTGGAACGTTGGGCCGACTGTCCAGTGCAACTGTCGGAGCTTTACAGGTCCGTCCACAGCTATCTCCAGCCAACGCCAGGAGAGGGGCCGCTTCTGTTTACATCTTCACATGAGCTAGAAGGGTTAGGCCGGCGCCTAAACCGCAATCCCATCAGCAGCGAGCAAGAACTCGAGGCTTATGAGCGGTTCGCCGTGGAAGAGCACATCAATGATATCATAACAGAATTGTGCAAGATACCCGCTGCTCGCGAAGAGTTTGGCCTAGGCGATGGCATTCAGTTCAGCAATCATACAAATTCCTTGAACAATTACGGTGCCATTGAAGCAGATGCAAGCCAACCATCAAGTGTACACCATCCAAGGCCTGATCAATTCTGTATCCACCGTGTTGATGGGCGTACCACCACTCTCCTCACGACCGTCGAGTATAAGCCACCTCACAAGCTTCCCGTCGCAACCCTTCGGACAGGGCTTCGGCCAATGGACTTGTGGAAGGAGATGGTCAAGTCAAATAAAATACCCACGGACAAGGACGCGAAGTTGCGGTACAATGCAGAGCGCCTTGTCTGCTCTGCCATTGTTCAAGAGTATCATGTGATGGTTCAAGAAGGGCTCGAATTCTCCTACGTGACCAACGGGATTGCTCGAGTTCTCCTCCGTGTTCCACAGGACGATCCTGGCACGCTCTACTACTTTCTATGTGATCCTAACAGCGAAGTGAATACGGAAATAGAAGCTACCTTTGCAAATACTTCTGTTGCAAGAACACTGTGTTTGTGTCTGATGGCATTCCACTCGCCTGTGCGAGGTCAAGAGTGGAGGAATTCCGTACGGCCAGACATTCCTATATGGAAGACCAGTTTTGATCATACTCGCTCTCACATTCCCGAAGATGAACTCAGGCAACTTCCTCTCAACTCCGACAGTACCGCCCCAGAATCTCCAAGCCCAGATTCTGGTTCGACTTATGAACCCTCGTCCTCTCCGGCAGATTCCCCTGAATCAACAGCTCGTCAAGCGTCTACTAGATCTCGAGTTAGCTGTGCCCCATCCGACGTGAGGCATCGCTCACAGTCGTCACAATCCCCAGACCCCGATTCGAAACCAGCAACACGCCACAAACGAACCTTCAGCCAAGTTCCATCTTCTCCATCTGCCCAACGCGTGCCTCGACAAAGAGACACAAAAAATGATAAAGGACCAGACAGCCAGTCCCGCCACCGCGATGCGCAATTTTGCACCCAGCGATGCTTACTCGGGTTGCAGTCTGGCGGTCTTCTAGACGACTGTTGTCCAAATGTGATGCTCCATCGTCGAAGCAATGACGATCCGCAGCATCCGATTACCTCCGAAGATTTGGTGCGTTTACTAAAAGCACAATTGGACGAAAACATTGACCGATGTACACCCCTTGGAGGTTGCGGGGCGTATGGTGCGCCATTCAAACTTACTTGTTTCGTATATGGCTACACCGTCATCGGAAAAGGAACCACGTCGACGCTGTGGAAAGAAGTCTCTCGCGAAGCGGAGGTATACCGAATTCTGCAGAAGGCGCAAGGGCCCGCTGTGCCTGTTTTCCTGGGTACGATCGACTTGGCGAAAATTTATTTCCTTCACGGGGCTGGAGAGATTCGTCATATGCTCGTGATGGCCTGGGGGGAGAAAGTACGGCATCCATGGAGCTGACGCCACAGCTTCTGCAGGGGATCCACCAATCGAACAAGGAAATCAGAGCTTTAGGAATCATCCACGAAGACCTTCGGCGTGACAATGTCTTGTGGAATGAAGAACTTGGGCGAGCGTTAATCATTGACTTTCACCGCTCCACATTGAAATGTCGACCGACTTTGCAGCTGCCGCGAGCCTCAAAAAGACGACTACCTCAGCCAGAGATAGTTGATTCGAAACGTCTTCGTGTGACATGAGGGCTTATCTAGCAATTCAATTATGCATGATAACTAAGCATGAAGCATTTCCGACTGCATCCGCATTAATTTCTACCTTTCATCATTCTTGATGCCCACTTCTCCACTACACCTATATGACCTCGAGGAGATATGATTCTATTTGCTTTGACAATCACGAATGGATCATCCAATCCTGGCTTTCAGACTTCGCTTTCTGTGATGCCATGAATCATGTGAAAACGTGGGTTCAACTATAATGCTTCACAATTGATATTAGAACAGTCGTGTACGAAGGAAAATATCGCAATAAGAGGTGAACCGCTCGACAACATCAGAGAACAAGATCATCCACATGAGTTTCCCAGGTGTGCTGCTAGAGGTACATTCCTTGGGCAGGCCCCTGTCTGCCGAACTCCTTCGAAAATTTCTGATTCGATTCCGCGGCTAACTCCAGGTATTTATAGCTCACTTGGCTGGCATTCGCCTCGGCGAGAGCATGTGCAATTGCTGCGATGTTTTTGATCTAGTCCATGTTAGTCAGCAAGTGAGAAGTACACAGCAGCGCTCTGGAACCCACCTCTCGTCCATTGAGATCTAAAGACTCCAATCGTCGGAGGTCGTGCTTCTCGATTATAGCAGGTCCTTGGACTGTACGTGCCCTCGTCAGAAAAGTTGACCAGAGACCCCTGCGAAATTCCCTGCTCAAGTCTTTATACTTGACGATTAAATGGATCCGACTAAGGATTGCATCATCAAACTGAATACCCCGATTCGAAGTCAAGAATAGGATTCCCTGATAGTATTCAAGCTTTCGGAGAAAAACGGTCACCAGGCGATTGTGAGTATCGTGGTAAGATGTACGCTGCTCCATGAACGCATCTGCCTCATCCAACAGGAGCACGGCTTTAAAGTGTTTAGCGATCTTGAATACAGTTTCAAGTTGTTGCTCAAGCGCATTGGAATCTCCGTGGTCGACAACGAGCTCGCCTGCGGATATCTGGGAAAGTCAGCGAGGCTACAATCTGCGCCACGACTGGCTCGTACCGAATAGAGAGGCAGCTTGAAATATTCCGAGGTTGCTTCAACCGTGAACGTTTTTCCGACACCGGGTGGGCCACTAGCACGGGTTAGGACGGAAACCTCGATATAGTACATAAACAATTTGCCGACATACTCCAGAAGGATGTTGAGTCCTTGACCTTTTCCATCAATTACGTCGTCAAAGGGTACTGTCGGTATCAGACCCAAGCGGGTTCTTGCCATGGATAAGAGGAGTGTCTTGGTCTCTGAAGGAATCTGCAGGCAGTCGAACGATCCAGGTGACCAATCTACGTCCCCAAGAGCACTGACTGCGCACTCCACTGGAATCACATTAGCTGGTCCCCAAATATTATCAATCGTATCACATACAGAACATTTTCTCCTTGAAGCTGAAACAACAAATTGTTGGACAGGCTACTAACAAATCGGCCTCGCTCAGCTTCTGTGCCTCCACACCGTCTCCTTGCATTCTCTCCTTCTCTCGCTCGTGGTCCTCCATGAGCATCGCACCTATGTCAATGACTGCAATGCCATTCTTGTCTTTTACCCCTATGTCGCGGAGTGACGGTCGGGAGTAGTTTGGCTGCATTTCATGGAAAAATGCGGCGTCCACTGCTACTCGGCTGTTGATGTTGATTTTGAAAATCTTCCCCTTGTTCACAAAGAATGCTTTGCCTTTACAGTGCTGAATGTGCGAGCCAGCCAAATCCCGAAATATTTGACCTCTCTCGACTAGATCATTTCGGACCTGCTCGTGACTCGGATGGTGGCAGAGAGGGTAAGCCTCAAGAGTCGCGATCGGCTTTGACCCTCGGAACTTTGGCACACGCAGAAAGATTCCGGCCTCGCCGAACTTGACGCCGTCATAATCAAGAAATCGGCATTCGAGATTAAACCACGTCTCGTCAGTTTGGGTTATTTCTTCTCCCGCGTCGAATTTGACACATCGCGGCTCTTTTGTGCCAATGCATGTAGTATAAACATGGCAACCAGGCTTGAAAAGCGCCCAAAGAAGGTCATAAGTAATATGACCGTGCTGCAATATTGACGAGAGACGCTGCGAGATAGCTGCATATGCTTGCCTTAGGTGGTCGATGAGCAAACGGAGATGCTGCGACGCTGCCGATCTATGGTCTGAACTGTTGTCCGTGTTCTCCACGCATCTGTCAAGCTCTGGGAGGAAATGAAAAAGGAGGTTTTGCTCGATCTAAATCCACGTCAGCGTTGTCGTTGGAAACAAGGCTCTGTCTCAATTACCGACGGCTTGTCCTCCATCAGACTAATGGCTTTGACATCGTGCAGCACCACACGCAGGATGTCACGCAGGCCTTCCGATTTGATGTCTATGTACGGCATCACCTCCTCGGAATTCCGGTCTAATAATACTATTAGTATAGTTCGGTCTTTTAGGTAAAGGTATTATGTACCAACACGTTCACGGACAACGAATGCATATTCAGCATAGTCGTCAACACCACCGCTGGTCTCCACCGGTTCGGTGATCGTGTATTTACATGCTTCTTTGTCCCAGCTATACCCGCGTCAGATATTTTCTGAAAGGAAAAGAGACGGAAGGAAGGGGGTTGATTGGATCAGAGGGCTTTGCTGGCGACATACGTTTCCACGACCGTCTTGAATTGGGGTGTGGAGGCCCACTTTTCAAACGATTTGAAATCATCCGGGGTTGTACAGATGGGATGTTTGAGATCAAATCCATCTGGCCCAGGAACGTTCCCCCGTTCATTGCTTGCAGAAGAAGACTGATCTGGCTTAGTTACCATGGAAAGTTCAGCTGAAGCACATTCCAGCAGCTGCCGAACCATATCAGGGCCTGGCGGGGACTGGTTCTGGGAGGCGGGAGTGCTTGGATGTTCTTGGAGCGCCTTTTCAAGAAAGACGCCAAAGAGATGCTTCAGATACTCCAAGGCGGCTGGAGGTGTAGCCAACTCCTTCGTTGGGCTACTAGGCGGCGTCAAGCCTTGGTGGCAGGGAGAGGAAGTTTTCAATGCCACGTTATGCTCGGAGGAAGGCATATCTGGGCCACTCTGAGCAGGTGCCATGTTGTTTGATTTGGCCGATCGAATTTGTTTGTATGATGAGGAAGAAAAGTTGAATCCGCAAGGTCAAATACTGATGAGAATACGAACAAAGAATTACATCAACCCGAGAGGTTACTCCCTTTTATATCTTCGCCGCCGATTCTTTTCAAATTATCATCACCTACTCCAGCTCTTTGATCGTCTCGTCCTGTGAACAAAGGTACGAGAACTTGGCTGCACGTCCATGGGTGTTAACTGTGCTCGCATGAAGCTAGCCTGATTCATTTGGTTTGTGCGCTGGAGGACAACATCCAGATTGAAGGAGCTGACAACTGAACACCCGCGTGTGTTGAATTCGGTATGAAAATCAAAGGTGGTACACTTTGTCTGAACATATTTGGCCGCCTGAATCATTGCCAACAGCCACGTGTGACCAATTCAGATTTTCGGGTTCCGTCGGATAGCAAATTTTGCCACGAAAAGGTTATTCCACCCCGTACGTGAAAAGTTACCCGCTCCTGCTTGGTAACGGCTTAATGTGAAATTTGGGGGATGATTCAGGCAGTATACATCCTCTTGAATATAGGTCTTGTAGCGACTTAGGATAATCGCAGGATAGAAGCATGAAAGACGAGGACAAGATATTTCGATTGAAGCACGTGACCGAGGATTGGTGCCTAACTGGGCATAAATCACGGACATTTCCGCTCCATTTCGGTTGAAGCGGGGTCATATGCCCCTCATCCAACTTCTCTCACTGCAAACCCTCATAATTTTGTCGCAGAACATGGCAATCGGTACCTAATACAAGCTAATCATATTGGTTAAGATATCCGCCTGCTTCTTTACTTCCCTTATATCTTACGACCTTTTTTACGACCCCTTGAGGACTAGAGCCATTTGAGGATTTAACCCTCGAACCCAGTATTCTGGCCTCGACACCGAAATTTCGAAGTTTTGGGCTTTGGCCTCGACTCCGTCGCCCCCATGGAGGTTAGATATCTTTTCTTTGTACATTTCAGAGAAGGCTAACGTTATTTCTCCAGAGAGGTCAAACTGCTCTTTCAGGGCAGGAAGAAAAAGATATCCCTAGTCATCGATTCCCTCCGGATCTGACGAACACAAGAACAATATACTTCAAAGGCGAATATCTTTCGATTTACAATGAGACAACGGCACATCGTCACACCTTTGAAGAAAATATAGCAGAATATACGCCGTACGAGATTCCTCCGGGATATACATGTTACGTCAGGGGAGCGAGCGTGTACTTTCAAGCCTAAAGGTATTCGCGCCGTACGCCAAAGACGTTGTTGAGGTAATAACCATCATTGTGCCCACACCATATAGTGAACGACACGTCCTGTGTATCATCCTTGGGAAACAAACTCGCCAAACACCCTGTCGTTTCCATGTGTTGGCTTCTTTCCCATTTCCAGAGGCGACTATTCGTGACGGCTGATTTGAATGGCTCTGGCAATATTGAAATATTGGTGGCTGGAGCATTTGAATACATGTGTTTCATTTCTATCGATTGAAGCGTTAGTCATTTGCGCATTTGGTTTCGCTGCCTCTGCTTACCTCGTCTCTCATTTGAAGGCGATTCTTGGTTTGTTGTTACTGGTTTGAGTTGTTCATTTCTTCCGTCTGTATACTCATGATTTCGAGAACGCTTCCTCGGATAATCAAGTGATATGAGATTGTTGTTGTCTTCTGACGGACGTTTATCTTCGCCATGGTATCTCAGCTTCTTTGCCGCTTCCAGCCGTGCAGGAGAGTCGAGAGAGTCTTACCAGTTGGACCAGCTTCACCTCCCGAGACTGAGTGAATTGAAACGATTTCTGCAGCAGATACAGCTGGAATTTCACACCACTTCATTTCCTCTGTACTGTACTCTAAATTCAGTTATTATCACCCCAGTAATAGCAATGCAGTAGACTAACTTGCAAGGAAAGGCTTCGTATTATTCTTCCTCTGAGTTTTTGACACGACTTTCCTAATTTGGTCCCGTAGAATCCAATGAGAAGGAAACGCTCGGTTCTCGACATAATTCTCAATGTTTTGAACAAGCCAGGAAAACTCCTCATCGGGAAGAGAGCCCAAGCCGTTAAAAGCTATCGTGAGGAAAATAATAGTTTCGCAATTCAACTTCAACAGCTCATCCCATCTTGGCTTGCAGTCCTCGGAGAGTTTTCTGATGTTGTAATTGATTCGTCGAACGGGCAAATCGGCACCCTGTTTCACGAGGTTGGAGATCGAAGCGAGCCTTTTCAAAATTGGGACCTGGTCGGCAAGAGTGGTAAGTTTAGATTGTAATGTCAAGGTCAACTGGTCATTAATATCCTCGAGTTGTAACAGTGTGAGATGGAGCATATCAAGTTGCTCAAGCAGGTTTTGAGCCATAATGATGGATGTTAAACACCCTTTGAGAAAAAAACTGGGTATTTATCAAGTTAGGGTTCAGTTGGGCCCGCATTATTTGGTGAGGTTCAGTCTGAACTAGCTGCACGTGGGTGTTCGGATTGTGGGGGGAGTGATTTGTAGGAAGCCTGCATGACAAACTGGCTGACGTGGCAGTGCCAAGGTCTCCCCTCGAAATCAAGACCAACTAGGTTGCGCTAGTGCATGTCGAATGCGCCAGAACTTTAATCGCATTGACAAGCTGGCCAGCCTAAGCAACCCTTGGGAATGGAACGAATAGGACGGGAGGAGCCTATCAATAAGTCACAGGGATCTGTCAGATGATTGAATAAAGGATTACAGGAAACGGATCCTTCTAGTCTTCATATCGACGGCCACAAAAAAAGGGCAGAGTCATGTTTCGGTGTGACAACCATGAGACAGCCTCGCGCTAATGCACAGAAATTCATATTGTCCCTGTTGTCGTTGATGGCCCACCGCGATTTGGCTCGGCGGCAAATGATTGGACAGTAGCTTATCGCGCAAGCTAGGTCGATCACACTTGCTGCACATGATACCTAATTAGTGGCCAAGCATCGCTGCAGCCTAAGGAAGTATATTATTGGCTCGGCAGACCCAGGTTTCGAAATATAAAGCGGGTCCAGCGTTCAGCCGCTCGTACTTTTGTCACGTTGGGACGGGACGGCTTCAGTGCAGACCCTCTTGGGGAGAAAATAATGGTGCCGCACCGGAAGCGCCTTTGGTCGTGGTATTCGCGTCTCCTTGACAGGGTTCCCCGCTCGGTTCAGCATTGCTGGCCAAGCCAAGGTCAAAAGCACTCTTCTTTCTACATAATCCAGAGGCCAATTACGGAAGTACTAGATTACAAGGGAACACTCTTCAGTACCTGTGCCTCCTCATCGCTCATGAAGCTTCCTATCAGGGAAGCGTGCATCAATTGTGTATGGGCCGAGAAGCGCGGAAGGACCGTGAGATCACGCCATTTTGGTCCACCAATCGGACACATGGCCACGTCAGAAAAGATGCGACGGCGCGGTGATTTGCAGTTGGATTGATCTTCCATCGACGTAGTCGCCGGTCTAGATTGTGGGCCAGGCACTAAAAAGCACTGGTCATGTGTCTGTCAGTCGCTGATGCAAGGCGGTCACTTCCATGGCTTGGAGCCTCTGTGATTCATGTCGCAGCTATGCCTCCTTCCAGCCAATGACGGCATCTCTTGATAGCTTGAGAGGCATGTGCCATGTAGAGTTGAGCCTATTATACAGCGCTCGAACCCCCTTTGGATGTATTTTACAGTATGATGAAGTTGCATAGATCGAGCGGGGAACCCTGCCCCAAAGAAGTGAGTACATGACTATCAGCAAAGCTCGCATGCCACCCATCAGGACCAATCTGACGCTCACGAGACTACACTGGGTATAGTGAGCCCACCTGATGTTTATACCCAGGTGACCTGTCAGACCTATTTCCCCGCTTTTTTGTTGATTTAAGACAGTGCGAAAGTAACGATTGTCTCTCGAATTTCTCTCTCGTGGTTTTGATTTCTATAATACATAGTCGACAGACTACCTACTCTGCCCCGTAAATTTCTTTTCCAGCATATCATACGTCAGGCTGAAAGCATACTACGGCAACGGTCTCCATTGGACTCAGATTCTTCAAATCCTGATCGCCAAACATATTCCTAAGCCGCTTTTCTGAACCTCTTCTCTCAAGCGTAAACGCCAGAATCCCTTCGAGTACACGTGCCCTTTTTTGCAGATCGATGGCCTCCCAATTAATACTTGTATAGTCTCTGATTAACCATTGACCTTTCTGATGATTCAGTAGATTTCGAAAACGGCTCCCCTAAAAACACTCCCAATTTCCCACCCGGCCTCTTTGTTTAGTCAGTTTAAACAAAGGTTCTATTGGCTTCTACGAAGAATTACGGTACTATAACAATGACTCATTATAGTTACCAGTGGATACAATACAGCCCTACGAGGATTATCATGGTAAGCCAATGAACCGCAACCCTTTCCGATCTTGGGACGATCGGTTTGAGGATAGCGTGCAACAGCCAAGGCGAGATAGTGACATACCGCCGTTTGATGCAAGGGAAAGGGAGGCTTTCTTCAACATGCTACGGCCGATGCTCTCATTCAGACCTGAGAATCGCCCTACTACTAAGCAAATTCTCGATTCAGAATGGATGGTAAAATGGGCCCTGCCTGAATATGGCGAGATCCAAGATAATGTATGAGTTATTCTAGGGTGGGACTGCATGTATCATATTTATCCGCTCCCGAGGGAGTATCCCTGGGTCTGTTGCGAAATGTGGATGCTTGCACCTGAAAGAGACCACGACGGCAAAGCGTTCTGCCACAATAGATCGAGCTTACCCTTCCCAAGCAAGGTTCGCGTTTGGCATATGGCCTGAATCTCTTTGTCTTGGGAGAATTTGCTTGATGTAAGAATATGGTCGCCATATTTCTATCATATTCCTACCCTTCTCTCATGCGACCAAGCTGAGCTACTCGTGAATGCAGACCCTACAGATCATCCATCCACTGTGAGGGGATGGAGGGCGGGGTCAGGTCTTTACGCCGGCTGGGCGGTCTGAGAGGTGAGGTTACGTGACGTGGGCCGCCAAACAAACGGCAAAACTAACTCGAAAAGGCAATTCGCAGTCCTCAGTTTATTTACGTTGTGGTTTGTGGTGCAAGAGAAAACGAGGGAATGGTTTAAGTATCGATTAGAGTGGCATTTCCTACGTGGCATCCGCCAAAGATCGCCGCTGTTTCTTGAGTGTCGTGCTCCAGTACACCTGTATGGACCCTTTACTTCTCCCAGCGAATTTCTGTGCAAACTGTCTCGTCACCTCCGACCAAGCAAGATTCTGTTCTTCCCTGAGCTGCAAGCGATAACTGACTACATAGGCTATTTAGTTTCCCCTATCCTCAGGCCTACGAGTAGTCGTGAATGACTTAGGAATCTACCGCGAACTCTTGAGTATGGAGAATCCTCTTTGGAACTACAAGTCATCGTGCTTTACCCTCAGGGCCTCAGGAACTTCTAATCTATTGAGATAATGGCTGTTTCAAGTCGGGGACCGAGAATATGGCAAACAAATTACAGTCATATTCGAAATCAGTTACTTGATCGGTCACTCTTCCCTTCTTTCGACTGCATGCATTTTGTATATTTTCTCAATTTGGTTAGTGTAGCTTCAGAGTTACGCTAGCCTTAAACTGGTAATACACCGCTTACCGACGGAAAGAATAACAAATACAGAGACGCATGTTGATCATGAAATAGGCATCAAAAGTGACTCGATTTGTTGAGGTGAAGGTGAAATAACCGATTTTCTTTGCTTCTAGAGTCATATATTGATAACTTATTCCAGATCACGTCAAGCGACTGAGATCTGGGATTATATCAGGCCCCAGTACCTATAGTAAGGTTCGGAGCAATGCGCGCAGTCGCCCCCAGGAGTAAGAATCATAGTTCCTCGAGGACCTACAGCTCATGGGTGTGAATGGTATAGCTCCGGGGAACGAGAGGTGGTCCCCTGTGAGGGTCTCACGTATACATAGAGGTGGATAGTGTTTCAAGATGAATAATCAATATTAAGAACAACTATAGTTGACTCTAGATACAAGACGTAGCGCGAGGAAGCAAAGAAAGGTAGCTTCCTCGCGTTCAGGGGAACCCATATACACCCATGTGGGTCCCGCGCAGATCGTATCTCCATCCGTTCCGTATGCTTCATGTATATCTCTGACAGGTACCCTGGGAGCGTCGGTTACTACTTCTGGGAGCAATTGTGACGGTTCATGGATGCTTGGGTTTTACCACTACGCCATCTGGCCAAAAAGGCACAATGTTTGGTCAGCGACCAAACACCCAAGCTACTATATATGCTCGATCTCTGACAGCAATCAATAGCGTGCCTTGGAGCATGGAATCTGCGATCAGATATTATCTGGCACTGATTTAGACCTCACGGTATATATAGTAGCTCCACCAGGAATCGGCGTGACCACCTACACTCTGTCATTGTTTCACTACCGCTTTCTTTTATAGATAATTATGCGAAATACAAGGTGTAAGTGAAACAGCTGCTAATCTTGCATTGTGGGGAGCAACGATAAACCCTCGGTCCAGGACGGATCTGAATGCCAGTATTGGTTGGTATAAGCATTAGTTCGTGTGCTTTGGATGTTGCAGCGAAAGCTGCCTCGTGTTCTCCGTAATGTCGTCCATTTCGGCGGTTTTCCCCGGCTCGTACAAAAACTGTTGAACGATAGACCCCATACTGCGAGGTTGGAAGGCTTCAATACTGCGTGGTCTGAAGCCTTGGTCTAAAGCCTCCTTTATCATATCGTGCCAAACCTCAGCATAAGACTTTTTCCAATCTTCGATGAAGGCTTCGGCTTGAGCCATCGTTCTAAATTTTTTGTGACAAGCACCAGCCTTCCCCTTAACTTCTCTCTCAGCACCGCCTTTGCCGCTGATATTCGTAAGCTTCCATGGTTTCCTCCGCAGCGGAGGCCTGCAATACATACTGGTAAAAAGGATAGATACCAGGTTTTGCCCCATTAGCGACCGCAAAAAATCCATTCCCATTCAAAGGTGCCGTTTCTCCTGCGCCCTCCTTTATCACCTTCTTGGCCTGGGTCGCACCCATTTTTTCCATGTACGCGTGGGCCTGTTTGAGGGTTTCGCAACCTTCAAATAATGAGCTACAACCTGTCACGCGGGGATGTGCATCTCCCCTACCATTTTGGCTAATATTTATCAAAGCTGTGATCTCGGATAGGGAAAATACCAGGATGAAAATATGGTAGGCTCCTCTACACGCCCCTTAAAAACCGCGTAGTATTCATAATGCGGTGGCATGGCGTAGGTGACTCCGCGCAAGGCACGATTGCAAAATCACTCGAAGTTGGCGTCGGTGCTTTGAAGAGGGGAAGAAAGCTTCAGCAAAATACCTTGGAGGGCAGTACTACTCGCCCAAGTCTAAGCCACTTGGGATCAACTGACAGCATCCGATGCATGACGAGTATCACGGACTGTATAATTGGGCCACGTATTTGGTTCTTCCTTATCTGTGTACGGGGTGTTGACTCGCGGTGCCTCGAAGTAGGTGCCATTGGTGCCAGCCTCAAAACTAAAATCACATCTCTGTAGCTTTTAACCAAGATGAGAAACTGTATATTGGTCTAAATGGCAGTCTTCTCACATCCATCCCTGAACCTGATTGAGACTCTACGGAATTAGAACCTTCAATTGACATAAGAGGGGCTAATAGCTATTACAAGGGGGTACAACCAGATTCTTATCGCTTCCAATCATATGATAAACCAAGAATGTTGACCTTGGTCGGCGTTTCGGGCGTCTTGGGATACATTAACATTTTCATACAAGGTGATTCAATTGAAAAAAATTGTGCAAATAATAGGCCTGCAGGTCGGCATTTTCTTCCCTTGCACGTTAACGCGCAATCTTTTCAGAACAAAATCAGGTAAGTAGGTTAAGATCGTTGACGTTGGAAGCAGATGATGCCACGGATTCCTACTTGAGTAAATGGGAGAATGTGCAAGGTATGAAGAAGCTTGTAAAGACTATTACCCAGCTCCCCTTGCTTACAGACGAGTGAGTGTGTACACGTAATGAGTACAGTGGGAAGATGTACACAATCGGCCCTTTTTTCCTCATGAAAGAAGAGGTTGTAATCTCTCATAGGCCAGATTTCTCGGCAGGGCAGACAAACAGGGCGACCAGCATTACTTGAGTAATGTTTGGTGGTCGACTTTTGCCTCAGTTGGCTGGATGTATCTTGAGGCCTTGCCAGGGGCCCAAACAACGCGTCACGTGGGGCCTAGCCCCAGCCCCTATATAAAACCAATGTGTGCCGTCAAAGCATTGAAATACCTCCTCCCACGAGAAGGACTCAGACTAGGATTGTGATATACGCTAGCATCAAAGTTCCCTTGTTGCGCCAATGCACGGATCATGGATGCCGTCTTTTTTGCGGCCGGATTTCACCTGGCCCCGACCGATGCAGTCAACAATATGCGAAGTCACACCTAAATTGCCACCTATTCCAGGCAAATTAAAACGCAGAGCCTGCGGTATATTTCATGAAGTATTGTACCGATTATCAGGCTGGTACTGCTCGTGGTGCGACATACCTTTCGACGCCAATATCGTACAATTGCCATTCGGGTTGGTCCTAAAGTGGACAGATCGAACGAGCATAGAGGAGGCCGTCGCAATGCAAATGGCGCGAGCTGTCGGAATGCCTGTTCCAAAAGTTTTATCTTGCGGAGAGCACCCCTATGCGCCCTTCAACCGCGTTTTCTCGATATTGATGACGAGACTGCCCGGTACCGCACTTGAGAACTCAGGCGATCCTTTACATGTTGAACTGGAGGACCCGTGGCTTTTCGAACTGAAGAAATGTGTCACATCCATGCGCACTTGGTCCTCACCTCATGCGCAAAGTATTTGCTCGGTTTTGGGTACCTCGTTACGAAGTTCAAGAGTGCCTAATCACATAATGGGTCCGTTCACAGACGAAGACGAGCTCCACGATTATCTCTTGAGTCCTGCATCTGGACACAGCTTCAATTCGACTGCAGAATACAATCAAGCATTGGCGCAAGCAAATGAGATTCGCAAATACTCTCACCGAATTACTTTCACTCACGGTGACTTTAAGGCCCATAATATTCTCGTCGGAGATGATGGTCATTTATCAGCTTTTCTTGATTGGGAATCTGCTGGCTGGTACCCTGAATACTGGGATTTCACGACTGCATTGAGATATGGAAAGAGCAGCTGGTGGGGTCAGGTGGCTTTGTGGATTGGAGGAGACCAGTACAACGGAGAGTTGGCTTGTGATATTGCGCTCAACTCATTGACCGTTGACTCATACATAGCCTTCTGATTTCCGATGATACATTTAATTTATGGTATGCCTTTTTCGTTCGCGCATTTTATTTGCGATCCATAGATTCATATTGTATTTGCAACTGGACACGTGAGGTACAGGAACATGCAACGACAGAAGGTAGCAGCAATGTGACTGAGCAGAACTGCACGCAACGTGACTAAATCCTAACTCCGGTCAAAGCGTTCGTAGCCCTTTCAAAGGCACAGCCTAGATCTCACAACCGGTCGTGGCTGTTGGTTGATGGCTGCGCTTGCGCTATACTGGTTTCCGATCGCCATACACTCCTGCGACAAAGCATCAACATTGCTGCATCGAACAATGCCTTGCTGAATGAGTTTTTGCAGAATCTTCATCAACCACACACGACAGGTAACTCCAGGTATGCTGTTGACATCCCCATCGTGCGATCTCATAATCTGATCAAGCTGACCATAGACGGTCCCTGGAACGATGGCGACTTGCACGAGGACACACAGAAAATTCGACTTAAAAACCCCACCGGTGGGTCCATGATCGGGCATCCAACCTCCTCCAAGATTTCGCATATGATATTTTGTGCCGCCCATTGCACTCGTATGGAAGTAGTAACCCCAATGGAAGTCATTTTGGCGAGGAGGGTCGGATCGGATCCAGAGAACGATGAATAGCGCGTTGAGTGGAAGTCTAGCTAATGCGTCTTCTTGTTGCTTCTTGATAAAAGTCGCACGTTCTTTCGCTGTCGTAGGAGCAGGTTGAAACATGGTTTCGGGCTGGGGTAAAAAGAGGACCAGAGAAATCTTGTGCAAGCAGTGATTGATGATATCTTATAAAAGTATTAAACAGCTGGATGGGACCCTTTTAAATATCCAAATTTTGCCCAGAGAAATATGCTCACATGGAACCAGAGCTGTTAAATGCACTTCCCTGCACTTGCGACACAAATGCAACCCGAAGCGCGCAATGTTTCCAAAATTATACTATCCTGGCATTCTCCGTCTCTCCATTTGTTCCTTCCTTCATGCAAGATAGCCCACGATCTTTAAATAGTAGGTTTCGACCACATAACTTCCTCGAGCGCGCGCTTCATGTAACACGGCCTCGGCGACAACGAACACTCCATCTGTGCTCTTCCCACCTAAAACTTCATGCTGATGCGTCTGATGGCCCGTCCAAACCCTATCTCTTGTGTTCTCACTGTTAAAAATCGGAACAGTTAGTTCTACCGATCATCCAACGCGCTCTTTCCAAACCACCCGGAACTGAGGTCAGATTCCGTACCGATCGCGTTTCGACATAGCTACCTGGTAGAAGGATACCTGTTTAATTGAGGCGACGCATTGTGAAGTCGATATTAATTGCTGGATGTAAGTACAGACTACGCACCGTCAATAGCTTTGGTCTTTATGTGTCACATGTCACGCAAAGGCGTTTTGAGAGTCCCTCGGTTTACTAGAGTGACGAAGGGTTCCCAATCTGTCCCTGTCTTTTAATACTACACCCACGAAATATATGTACCGTATGATAGCAGAAGCCATAGCAGTTCTGCGAAAATGGCTGAAGATAGTGAAATGCCATTATATTGGACCGAGTTCCTTGGATCCGGCGACTACGTCTGCTCTGCTAATGCTCGGAATGGGCCAGGAACCCCCTGTGCCCCAACGTGTACCAATCAGCAATGAAAAGGGTGCGTACTACTACGAGATACTACGAGACCATGCGACGATAATTCTTCAAGTGCTGCGCCAGAGCGTCCCATTTTTTGTTTTCACGTATTGGAGCGTAGGGGACAGGGAGGTCTCTTCCGACTGACTGAGCAATGGCCGTGGAATTATAATCGCGAGGTGTTCGAACGACAGTGGGCTTGGAGCGCGTGTTCTTTTGCCAATTAGCGGTCAATCATTAAACCCTCATGTGAATATAGTCTTACCATATCTTCCTTGGACGGCGGAAGGATATCGGGATGAGAGTGGTACGTGAAGATTTGACCATCAGGCAGTTCCATGATAAGCCAGCTTTTCATCCCATACAGGAGCCAAAATTCATTATGGCGCCGTAACAGATTATTGCGGCGCTTGCGGAGTTGCTCCCGCTTGACACGGCTTAGGGCGGGCACCATTTTTAGACTAATTTGCTGGGATCAAAGTAGTCGCCCGCCATGGCCGGTTAAAGCATTTATTTATTTCGGACAATTGCTATGGCCAAAAGTTGAAAATAGCATCTTCAACGATGGGCACCACATACCCAGAGGTTCCAACGATCCTCACCTGTTATAACTTAAAGTGCGGTTAAGCGATCAAAAGATGCGGCTCGAAATTGACGTTCTATTGTAGGAATTTTCTGTCGCCAGATGAGACAACAGCTTTAGTTTACCGCTATTCCTGATTTTCACTGTATCAGAAGCATGCCCAGACATAACGTCAGGTCAATTATATCAGGCGGAGAATACTATACACTCTGGACGTCCCATTCTTGATACAAATTCAGACCGTGAAGCTACTTGCCATGGAAAGAGAATAGTGTCCCTCAACAATCGTAAGTATGAAACATGTCTCTATACCCGTCGTTATTATATTTTCCACGGCCTCCCGAGGTTAGACTTTGCTTCTCTGGACCCCATCGCTGATTGTTAATGATTCGCAGCCGAATCTGGCTTCATGGATGCCTCCATTGACTCAAGCCACTGGTCCTCGGACAAGCCAGGTCATACCTGAGAAAAACACACGACTTTACGTAACATCTGTCTCGCAATTCTCCTCACTGATATTGCACCGACCATTATGTTCTGGTGATTCGCTATCATACTCCCGCTCTCCACTCAGCATATCTGCTGTGGACTCTGCGATGGGACTCGAGCACACCGAAGGAGCTACTGCGTTAGGTCTATCAACTAGTGCCACAAGCGAACAGTACATCGACACTGGATTTAGTAGCGAAAGCCTCTCGCCGAAAGCAGATTTAAAGAGCGACGCTACACCCCTGCTTCAGGATGTCATTAGCAAAATCACCGTTTCGCCGGTTTCGTTTGATCGTACCCATCAGCAAATCTTAGAGAGTTCGGATGCATTGCACCCTGGCTATTCATCGGAATCTTACCCAACGCCTACAGATCATTCGACAAGCCTGGAGCATGCCGAAAATGGTACGAGTGGGGAAACTGGGAAGAGGAAGATTTCACAAAAAGAGACCACCAGCGATAGACTTTCAAGTACCGAGCGGTCTGATACTGCTGGCCATAGTATTGGGACAACGGGCCATTCTATATTAGGGCTGTTCCCGATATCGGTTTTTACCGATAATTCCGATACAAACCTGTACCGATATTATCGGCCGTTAATTATCGGTATAGGTTTTTAGTAGCCGATAAAAAAACCGATAACTTTGAGAAGTTGTTAGTAGTAGCCGATAATTTATCGGTTTTTTATCGGCTACTAAAAACCTGCGCCGATAATATCGGTAGACCTGTAAACTAGCCTAATTAGGCTTGTTTATAACTAGTTACTGCATGCATACATGTATATATATATATATATCATCCATGCATGTATTGCCTCTCTTGAATAGTCCAACAATCTTAGATTCTTAATCCTACTCTGCTCCTAGCTACTGCAATAACCAACTGTAACTAATCAATTAATAAATTCATTCAACGAACTAACCAAACTAAGCAATAAATTCAACTAGTTAACTAAACAATATCTTTCATCAGCATCAACATCCTCATAGTATCTGCCCCTAAACTATGCCTTCGAACTCCCAAAAGATCTCTCCCTCCACTAAATAATCTCTCAACTGATACCTCTGAAGCTGGGATCGCAAGAAATTCCCTTGCAGCCTCTGCCATTTGAGGGTATTCGCCCTTATGGGTACGCCACCAATTGCAGAGCCAGTCTGGATCCTCTGCACCTGTGATAGTAACCCGAGGACTATCAAAGTACTGATCAATATCAGAAACAAATTGATATTCCTGAGGCTGTAGCTTTTTCAGCATCCATAACCGCATTGTTTTGCGATTGAGAGAATCTTCCTGAGTCAAGTCTAGAATTGACTGTGGATTCGAGTCTAAATTTGTCTGTGGAAGCGAGGATGGAATTGATTGTGGAAGTGGTGGATATCTCTTATGGAGCATCCGACGAGTCTCCCGTATAATCAATTGGGCAGCATCTTGATCTACCATCTCATGAAGTATGAGATCACCTTTGAGCTGAGGATCAAGCATTAATGCCGTATAATAAGCTTCAGAGTTATCCATGAAGTCATAGTACTTTTGGTACTTCTTCATGCCTGCCCTTATTGCATTAGCAATATCATCATCATATCCCACTAAGGCATCATCCCGTAAAAGATCATGAAGCTTATAGTAAATTGGGACAGTGAGACTGATTTGTGGCCTTGATATAGATACCAAGTGCGTCAAGTCATTAAAGGTTTTGAGAGCTTTATGAATCTGACTAAGTCGTTCCCATTCTGCATTGGTAAAGGGAGGAATTTCACCCTGTACAGCACAGAATCGATTAATCTGAGGTCGAGCTTGTATCCCATCATTAAGCATTCGAAAGGTAGAATTCCACCGTGTTTCTACATCATACTCGATGAATTTATCATCGAGCTTCATCTCATCACAGATTGACTTCCAGTCTTGCCTCCGTTGAGGACTGCGAGAAATCCAAATAGCAAGAATCCGGAGTTTAGCTAATGCTGATTGAGATGAGATCGATGGAGAGGTTGATGATGAGCTCGATTGGGAATTCCTGGATTGTAGATTATCACAGATCGAATTGGCCTCTGAAACACTTCCAGCTTTCAAGGAACGAAGAATATCTTTCACAATAAGGTTCAAGATATGAGCCAGACAGCGAACATAGCTATTAGGTCCAGAAAATCGAATTGGTTGTAAAGAATTCTGATTCTGTTCCAAAAGATACCATAACTCAGAAACCATCTCTTGAACATTTGAGGCATTATCCCCAGTAATTGTCGTCAACTTTGACGTGAGATCCAATTCCACTAAGGCCTTGTGAACCACAGTAGCAATATTCGCCCCTGTATGAGGTCCAAAGATTTCACAGAACTCTAGAGTCTCTTCACGATAGTGAAAACCCTCTGTAAGCCAGTGGCCAATGATACCAAGGATAGGATAGTGATTCTGACTTGTCCATATATCAAGAGATAATGCAATTGTTTTGCATGTAGTAGCTAAGTCCTCCTTCAACATTGATCGTTGGGTTTTGAATTGCTCTTGTAATCGCCGACTCACAGTTGATCGAGATGTGAATGGTAGAGTGATTCCTGGAATATCTTCAAAGATTTGCTGAAAAGCCTGAGATTCAATGACTAGAAAAGCTTGCTTGTCTTGAATAACCCATCGAAGGATGTTGCGTTCAAGATGCTCTTGGATTGAGAGGTTCCCTTGTTTTTTGAAGACTTGGCGGATATCTTGGATTTTTTGCTTTGAATTTGAACTTTGAGGTGGAAGAACTGAGTGTTTTCTCTCAAGATGACGCTGCATATTCGAGGTTGATGACTGCCTTTGTGATTCCGAGGTTTTCCAACTACATTGTAGGCCAGTTTTTTCATCGATGACTGTACATTGGATATCCATGTCGACAGTCCTTGGTTTCCCTGTACGGAGGACTTTCCACTCACGGGATACCTCAGTTGTAGAGAAGTAATCCCAAATCCAATCGGTAGTCGGTGCTGGGCGAGGTTTCTTGATCTTCCGGGTAAAGGTTTGTGAGGCAGATTCATGAGGTGAAATCTCTGAGAAGGCTAGAGATTCTTGATCGGTAGAGGGAGAATTGAATTGCCATGGCGATTGTGAAAAAAACTGAGATATATCAGACTCAGTGATTTGGTCTGATGGTAGAAGTCCTTCAGGGGAATCAGGGCCACCATTAAGCAATTCATAGTCAACTCGTGCCTGCCTTCGTGTAGTCATTTGCAGGTCCTCATTGCCTTTGTATGCCATAATGATGAGAGTAATCAGGATGCTTGGAAGTTGGAAGTTGGAAGTAGGGGGGTAGCGGGTGTGTAGTTGGAACCTGGAAGGCAGCAGGATTTTAGAAAAATTTTCATGGTAGTACCTATTAATTATACAAGTAATATCGGTATACTACCGATAATATCGGCTGAAAACCGATATTATCGGCCGTTAATTATCGGTAGACAATTTTGTGAGGCGATACGATAACCGATAATTTTTTGAAGCTATTTGTAGTAGCCGATACGATACCCGATATGGAGAAATCCTGCCGATATCGTATCGGGAACACCCCTATTCTATATATGAGGTGCCTACTCATGAAAGCCAAACTATGCCAATGACGTTGGTAGAAACGGCCACCCCTCAAAGTAGTCCGCCGATGACACGACCAACGTCAGCCACAACACCCTCAGACCATGAATGGCATGACACGGCAATTTATGGCAGTAAAATATCAGCATGGCTTTCAAAAGAGGGAATGGTATTGATACTCAGCAGTGCCCTTGGGGGCAGTATTGCTCTTATCGGGATTTTTGTTCTACATTATTTAATCATTCGCCACTTGTGTAAGCGCGCTTGGCGATCTACCTCTGTCTTCCAACCGGAAGCCGAAGATTCCCATCTGAAAAGTGACAAGGGGTTAGCTCAGAGAGCGGAAATTTCCCACTTTTCTGTGGATACTTGAAAGGCATCTTTTTTGGCATTGGGTGACTCCGTATTCTCAGCAACGATTTGCAATAACTCTCCAGATACAGTAGTTTTCGAAATCAGTTATACCGCCACACTCTTACGACTTGATTGCCGGAAACTAATTCCGACACTTACGAGTCCTGATTGGATATCATGTCGACATAGGCTTTCCAGACCGCTTTCCAAAATAGTATCTGTAACTTACAGTACCATTGTGAGACATCAGGCTTTGGTCTCTTAATGCGATGACTCATCGAATGTAACGAAGCAAATACCGTCACAGTTCTGCCATCATTGCAGAGCGGTTCTCCAAAAGGGGCTTAGCGTCAACCGGGTATATTTTCCGGCAATCAAGTCGAGAGAGTGCAGAGGTATAACTGATTTCGAAAACTACTGTATTGATATTGATAATCCTAGCCAATGGTTCTTTCTGAAAATTCGATTTCCCTAATCGCGCACATGTACTGTAGTGGTAGAATTTTAGCTAGCTTGCGATAATGATGACCCGAAGCGCAGAGAGGTCTTCCACTTCGGCTTTGAGTAAGAATGATCATTGAACTGCGACGCGTACACCACCTGACCTGACTCAGTGGGACTCGACGGATGGCGATGAAGGTGCTAAGGACGGTGGAAATGGCGAAGATGGTGAAGATAGAAGATTTGGTGAATGCGAGATAGTTCGGTTCGGTCATAAATACAGAATGCGAGTGCGTTTTTTCCTAATATTGAGTCCGGAATGGAGAGAGCCGTGCTATCCCCATAAGCGAGCTATCTAGCATGCAAATCCCCTGGTTGGAATCATGATACTGATTGAACCGAAGCCCGCAACTTTGTCAGTCACCTCAAAAAATTGGCAATTCTCACCGACATTATATTGTAATGTGCTGCCGCACCCCCACGTCGTTGCGTTATCTTGGCATAGCCAATGACTACTTAAGATTGCTACTCCCCTACGTCAGTGGCGGTACATCCAACTACCCACGATCGAGCTCAATTCCAACAATCTACAGCGCGCGTGGAAGATCCGAATCTGTGCCGGCCAGATCATGGCTTCCGAAAATGAATTGATCAGCCAAAGCCACGGCAACGTTCTACAAAAAACAACGCTGTCAGATAGGCGGAACCAAATCTCCAATGAATGTTACATAAGGTGTATGATCGTGTTGGTTTTACTACTTCTACACAACACCCGAGAAGATCGTATTACTACCGTCAAGGATGGAGCTGAGCATTCGGTAAATACAGTGACGGCCACACTGCCCAAAACTCGACATTTACCCATGGGTCATAGAGTGCCTAAGATGACTCTGGTACCTGGTCTCATGGCTCCAACACGGCTTGCACAAGCTTCGCAGCGAAAGTCGGCAAATGGAAAAGCAACAACTCCATTCAAACAAGATCGGCTACCATTAGTAAAGCGGGTGGATACGAATCAAGTTCTGACGAAACTACAAGGCTTCAAGAGACGAGACTGGCCCAAGTTGAAGCGACTGAGTCGAGTTATTCATCGCACTTCAAGGCGAGTTTTGCTCTTTCGTGCACAGCTGTCGGTATTACCATCCGAGCTCGAAGATCGGACATCATCTGGAAACAGTTCAATCACGACAATTATGTGCAAGCAAAAGCCCACAGAGCTGGATTTTATCCCAGACCGCTTATACCAAGTTGGATTGTTTTTTATCCAACACTATCTCCAAAAGTGGAATGCAAGGTCGGTTGATGGAAACCTGGTAGACATTCCGGAGCTGGCTGCATTGTTAATCGACCGATTGCCTTGCCTACCCACGTGATATTGTTTATTCTGCGCCTGTCGTTGTTTTAGGCGGGCCTGCTCTTCAGGCATCATAGTTCCGTGGGCTGTGTGGTAAATCATATGTCGCCTTTTCTATAGTGATAGATTGCACTCTGTTTGAACTATGACGGGTACAATTTATCAGCAATTGTAGATGGTGTCTTGGCGTATACTAATATTCTATTACATTCCTATTCTTGGCTGGCGACAACACTTTGGATTAAACCGTACGGGTATTGCTAACATCCAAAATGCATCCCCTTTTACGCTTTCTATGCGCTTAACGTATTGCATGGCCCACCAATATATCAATACAGCAACGCGTAAATCCTTTTCTCCGTAGTTGGTCTGGGTGAGACTACAACGGGGGATTTCATCTCGAGTCCAATTATCGGACTTCGCGGCCAAGGCCTACGCAGTTGAAATTTCCTTCCGGATATACACAATGTAAGACGTTTTAATCTGCATCTAACTCATCCATATAAATTCAACAACTCTAGCGCCCTCTTTTCCGTGTCATGACCTTTCCCATGCTCGGGAGCTTTCGCGGTACCAGCCCGGATATATTCAAAGCTCGCCTTCGTCACTGTTATGCAGATCAGACAGCCTGACAATTTGCCCCTGCACCCATTGGTCCGCACTAGCTGCTCTAGCTGTATCAACCCTCCTTCTCTTGCTCCCAGCGCCCATTTGCGAGGGTGTACTATCGTAGCGAGTTTGCACATCATCCCTAAATTCGGCACGAAGAACCGATAAGGCATTGTTCAGGTAGTGCGAGTAGCAGTTCTCCGGGCGAATGGATCGCCCATCCTCGTCAACCCAAACTGTGAAGTGGTGATCAGACAGCCCATTCGAAAAGTCAGTCATAAAGGAGTCGTCCATTTTCAGAATTAATGTTCGTGTTGTTCCTGCTACGCTGATATGCATGGCGTAGGGCAACGGTGACAGATGAGCGGCTGAAGCAGAAGCCACATTCTCATGAGTCCGGGCTGTTGAGATGGCGAGAGGGCTCGGCCGGAGACTCCCAGGATCTACGTCCATGCCGTCTATCGCCATCACGTTCCCACCGACATCTGCTCCAGTCAGCTCTTCGCCGCGACTTTGAACTTCGATGTTATCTTCAGAAGGGGGACGACCGGTTGTTTGGCCATCGCTATTCCAAAGATACCCAAAGAACGCCTTGAAAACAGACTGTCGGACAAAGCCCGCTGTCACGCGAACTGGGAGGTGGCCTTGCCGCAACGACTCTGCCGACAGAGCAAATCGATCTGCCTCGATGGTATTCGAGTATGGTTTCCCACATCTTTTCGCCACTTCTATCTCTTCGCTTAAGTCTTCTGGGTATTCACACGGCCTAGGGGAGGGTAGCTCCCCCGTTGCAAATGATGTGTCGTCTGTGACCGGTGCTTGGAATGCCCTAGCCCTTAGGAGTGTAAAGAAATGGCGCCATATTTCTTGTTTGGGGAGAAAAGAAGATTCAGAGCTTTGCTGACCAAATAGGGCTTCGGGCTTAGCATCCTTGGACCACTTCAGGCGTTGGTGATTGGTCATTTCAAATCCGTACTGGAAACTGAAGCGCCAAAATTCAAGCAGGTCGTCTCCCAGCCATTGTTGTGCCAACACCGTCGAGACTGGGACCCCAGTGTTATATTTCCTGTATACACCCTGGTCAATCGTAATCTTTCCGTCTCGCGGCTGGACGAACAGTCGGTTCATGACACTTCGTGCGACCTCAAGATAGAGTCGGTCCTTGAAAAATGTCTTCAAGGTCGGAATTGGATAATCAATCTCTATCAAACGCGCCCATATTTCCTCTCGAGATGCTGCCGTGAAGTTTGAAAAAAGCCTGCCCGCTTCAAACTCCTTTTTTAAAGCGCTCAAATCTTCGCGGGAGACTTTAGGGACACGAGACTGAATTAGGTCGACTGTGACTGCATCAATCAGGGGTAACAGCTCCTCTCTTCCTCCGACCAATCTCGAAAAAGTCCTGAAGATCAATTCCCAGTAACATGCGATTGGCTAGAATTGCAACCATGTTAGCTGAGATAAGGTCGATTTGGGTTACCGAGTAACTCACTTCGTCGCAATGCATGGCTGTCACTTTATGAAGTAGCCCAATCCGCATGCCTCCCCAGAGGCCCGAAATAACGAGCAAAGAATTTAGCTTCCGGTGCAAAGTCTCATGTTTGAAGAATTGCTTCAAATACTTTCCTTTCTTGCTTCCCTCAAGGACCTTCAGTACAGCCCACCAGTTATTCGCAGCGAGTTGATCCCTCGGTGTGTTGAGGTAGCCCTCGTAGTGGTTGATCCGCTCGTAGATCAGTCCATCAGGTGGACGATTGTCGTTTGGGTATCGCTCCTGCAGCGACTGAATGAACTTGTGACGGACAGACTCCACATCATTGCTGTCGTTCTCGGGCGAGGCTAGGGAATTGTCAACGGGGATCTCAGAGAGCTAGCGCTCAGAACACGCACCTTCGTCATTATCTGTTAGATACACATCTACAATCCACCATTGGCTGTCGTAGTTGAGGACATCCTTGGCAGCCGTGATCAGATTTTCGTGATCGTACCCGCACAACCGGTAATCTAACCCCATCTCCAAGCTAGGAATGACTCCACTGCCAGATCGCGGACGTACGCGATCTTGCCAATGAGCTCTAGGAACTATCACTGGCACGTGGTTGTCCCGCATCAAGCGTTGGCACCCTTGAATCTTCATCATTTGTTTCAATCGGCGGATATTTTGCCGGCCGTCCATCCGTCTTCTGAACCCAGTCTCGAAGACGAGGTGAGAAATATGCACTCTAGCAGATAGCTCGAAATGACGTTCTTGATAGTCGTATAATTTTCGCTCCCAATGTTCAACTTCCAACTGCCTGCGCTTGAAAAGTTCAATTTCCAACTGCGTGGAAGGTGACATGATGGGAGCCAGAACAAGTCATCCGTGATTTACAGAAGAGCCGGTGTAAGGAATGACAAAAGAGACTATTCAGATATCGAGGGGCACTCCATGCAGAAGTCTTTATACTAGCTTGATTATTGAATCTATTTAGGAATAAATGTGAGCCAAAGATCTAACTTCGTCAACCTTATCACTTGAAATTACCTACCCTTCTATTCCAGCGGTCAATGCAGCCAGTTTTCTGTCTGTCCTCAACTACCGTTGTATGTTAGGGGAAGTTCATTCCTGCTAATAGTTTATCTGCCACATTTATCCACTGCCCATAGATGTGGAAAATTGCGCCGGCCTCAGTAATCTGTTTTGCCGAATACTGCCCACACGGACTAAGCTGACCATATCTTGGACTTTTATAAAGAGCTTCCTTGCATTGCGATGCAACAAGTTCTCAAATGTTACCCGGATGTCAAGGCCATAATCGGTTAAGATACCCATTCGCTTCTCGCTTGTGAAACATGAAGCTTTCCACCAAGAGCAAACTGGATTCGCTAGTTTCAACCACGGCACTGTCTTTTTCTGTCGCGGTTTTGGTTTGTCTATCTTTTATCTTTGTCGGATGTTCGTCGTCTTCCTCTCCGAGGGGTCTGCATTACTTGCAAGTAAGAAACGCCCGAAAACGCTTCAGTTCTAATCACCTAGCTAAGAAATCGGCAGGTAGACCTGAAAGATTTTCCAAAGCTACCTGATTTACAAATTCGGGATTCGTTCAATATTGACAATGCGCGTTCCGAGAGAGGGGGAAGAAATGCCGTCGAAGACGTGGCGTCTAGCGTCCATACCAGCGCACATGAAGCAGCTATTGAGGCAACGTCTGCTTCCAGGAGCATGATTCAAGCCCAGATACACGACTTGAAGTCACATCTGCCTCGTTACTCTTTTGTTGGCCTCTGGAGCTACTGCAAGTCCCAGGATGGCTCGAAGATGGTGTGCTCCCACCCCAGCACATCTTTTTCTTTCGATCTATCTGCCTTGCTTGATTCTACGCCAATAAAGGTAATCGACGTACTTCCAGAGATAGATCAAAGTCTGATTTCCGGCTACCGTCAACTCTCCCTGAGTGCGATCCGTTTGTATATTTCCGGGTTTGTGGCAACCACGCTGACCATAATCTTGGCTGGTCGCAAGTGTTTCTTTTCCAGTGGTAGCAAGTTACTTGCCATATTTTGCACGGTATGTAATACTCGGGAGAACATAGAAAGATGCTGACAAACCAAGCTTTCATCGACGCTCATTACGACTGCCACAATCTTGGTCATGGTGCTGTATGGTCTTTTCGCTTCCGTCGTCAAGAATAACTTTCAGACCTATGGTGTCCAAGTCAACTTTGGAGCAAAGATGCTTATCACAACGTGGTTGGCCTTGATGTTCTCTATTGCCAGTTCAATCATATGGCTGGTTCAAATTTTCTGCTGTTGCATCTAAATGGCAAGCGCATTGCGGGTCTCGAATCAGATATTCATTCAGCTGAGTAGATTGCAATTTATTTATATGGTCAACTGCAGATGGTGGACTGGGGTACTGTATTGCTTGCTTCTATAGTGCACATTCCGTAAATTGGAAATCTTTCTCGCTATATCTGTCGGGACATATACTCCCGTCAGAATAAGCAAAGACAGGTTGTACGTAATCTTGCTAAGCAACGGCTCCCGCCGTATGGATTCAGGGGTACTGGGCCTTGACCTAGGAGAGGACACACATCTATTTTACATGAATCAAATTGACTTTTGCTTTGGAAGCATAACCACTGTCCACTTAACTGTGTACACAGTACCTAGCTGGTGATACCAACAATATCTAATTCACAAAACTTGAGCCGAATACTTGTTGAACTCCCATGTCGTTTGTGGCCTTTATGGTAGAACTATCAGATAAATATGATACATTGTGGCCGCCTAATAATCTGTAGCGGGCGAAATATGGAAACACGGATGTTCTATGAAAGGTCACTAAAGCAGAACAGCCAATCTTGTCCGTGAGAAAGGATTTGATGGTAGGCTCAAGTGTGACAAGGGGTTTTCCTGCTTTCGGTTGAAGGACCTGGATCTGTATACATCCTTCTGATGGGCTCTAACATATCACGCGCTGAAAATGATGCATTCACGGGACACAACTCCTCACAAGCGGCTTGAGCTTCACATGCCCTTTCAACCAGGTTGCAGATTGTATTCTGGAAATTTCGGAGTACTTGTTGCACGGAATTGTTCGTATCCCCGGTACCGGATCGGTAAAGTGTCTGTAGCTCGTTGAAAGTGTGTTCCGTCAGGTCTTGGAGTAGCTTGAAGAGAGCATAGCAGTCACGATAGTAAGCATTGTGTGCTTGCTGTTGGCCGATCTGGCGAACAATATGTACAATCTCTTCCATTTCTGGATTTCGCGAGGACGTTTTGTGCAAGAGAAAACGAATAAGCACGTTCAACCCTTATAGCCTTTAGTTACCTAATGAGAAATACACCATGCTCTTATCCGTCACAGTCATTGCACACATAGGCCAGTCGCATAGCCCGAAGATCATTGGGACAACGACAGATAAACATGCCTCGACTGTTCAACATGAACGTGCTCATTTCTGAGGGTCCAGCCGTTGAGGTCGTCATTGTTGATATGATGGTTCTTCACCTCAACCGTTCTGGTGATCACCACCGCATAAAGTGTCACTTCCACCCTTCCTTCGTGTTTCAGCAAATACCGACTTGTGTAGTAAAGAATATGACCCGGGCTCCACACTTGGCTATAAAAACGCCTACCCGCCCGAATAATTATCCTCAATCCAGTCGGAATAATTACTTTGACTTTGCAAAATGGACTCTCTCGATTACCATAACCTGCGCAACTGTGCCGTTGATATTATAATTGGCATGCTCGGGCTCTCCTACTTTGTCGTTTATCTACTACTATTTTTGATTTTCCATTTTCCTTCAACTCAAGAGTCGATCCCATATGCCCTGGCAGTCATCGCCTTTGGTGGCGGAATCGCTTTGTGGCATTTATGTGTTGTCATCCAAAATGGTTTCTGTGTGCTTCACAACAAAACAAAGACAAAACAGCAAGTCTCATTGTGGTTCGTTGGTCTGTTCCTCATTTGGACCGCTGCTCTTCCGACGGTCGCGTTTCTCTTTCCAGCCCAACCATTGCTACAACTTGGATACGCTTCAGCCTTCACCGTAATCGTTGTTGGAAGCCTCCCTGACGGCTACCTCAAAGATAACACGGTATCCTTTCGTGGTCGATTCGGCCAGTATGCGCCAGTGGGCCTATTGGCGTTGGTGCCCACCATTCATGCATTGGCCGAACCACTCCACGATCCCTCCCCACTGGCCACTGCATTCGGTCGACTGCTGCTCATCAATTTCTTCGGTTATGTTTTCTACGTTTGTCGTCCTCTTGAGAGAATTGGATTGGCGCGGATTGGGCAGCCCAGTCTACGCGGCATGTACCTGATCGCAACATACAGCCTCGTGGAGTATTCCAAAGTAGTCATGCAGGTAGCGATCCCCTACACGTCTTGATACCAAGAGGAGGGCGGTGGTCAGAAGCCATTGCCAGACCCAAGAGACTATGACGTGAAACCCATGTCCTGTGTTCTGTTATTGCTCTTACGGCCAGTGAACTGTCTAGGTGAACTACTTGACGTCCAAGTGCATAACTGAATCACCAACGGGATGTGCATGAGGATTCGCATACTGTTTTTATTTTGATTCTTGCGTCTATATTATGTCTTTTACATTCGTTCTAGCAGTGCTGCATGTAATCATGAAGCAAGGAAAACTTTATCAATTATAGTAGTACTTTCCGAGCAGACTGAAACTATAACTAAAATAGCGAAAGTATGTCCTTCATTTCTATCACCAAGACAACCTTGTACGGGCTCCTCTTTGCATATCGCACGTGGTAAAGCACGGGAACTAAATACCAATGCGCTCTAATCTGCTGCGTGTTTAATAGATAGAGATAGAAAGAGAAAACCCTCTAAAGCTATAGACATTTACAACTTCTTGTTGGAATGATAAGGGCTCTATGGACAGTCAAGAATGAGTGGTGAACGAGACTCGATGAGTAGAACGTGAACCACAATGATACGCCTTTCTTTTAGGCCACTGAGATGCAGCTATAAAGGTAGCTGGATCTGGCAAACCTGCTTGTTGTATTGTACAACCCTAACGCCCGTCAGGCAGGAAGAGAGTGTTCAACCTGGCTGAGGATCGGCGCATTACAGCATTTCCTTAAATACAGATATCTTTGTTGTTTTACTTCCAACCAAAAGTTATTTTCTGGCATAAAATGATCTAAATTACATGTTGTAGTGGTGGAACCCGTGAGAGTAGCATATTAGTGGCCTAAGGTATCACAATATCTGCAGGAAGCTTGCATGCAATCTCTCCTTCGAGGGATGGCATCCTACCATCATCAATATGACTACGGTTTATCCGCCAGATTCTTCATTCATGATATAGCTTCAAAATCAGTACTTCAGTCGCTTACTGAGACTACTCTCTACGCCTACGGTGGGCATGGGACTGGTTGGTTGTCTTCTCTCCATCGATACCGACCCGTCTGCCATATCAGACTGCCATCGACCCGTCCCCATTTCAATGTGTAGCCAAGAGACATGATTCCAAGGCAACAGGAACTCAGTCGCGACAGACATAATATATACCAATAAGCTACTAGAGCTAATATCTACGATCTAGTTTCTTTCTGTCTCGGTTTTTGAATCGTTTTCAGAAAGGGAATACGTGCATAATGTGTACCAAGCTTTCTCAAAGATAGAGCGTTGTTCCATCCAAGCTTGCGAGATTTCCAAGCATTTTGTAGGCAACGCGCAAGTTTCTACTGTTCCGCCCAAAGGAATTATATGGGCGGCCCGCGATATGGTCAGATCTCGTGATATGTAAGATTCCCGTATACATTCACCACCGTGTCGCATTCCGTCAAGATTGAAAAGGCGAAATGCACATGCAATCGGCCATTGTGAAGCGATGACTGACTTCACCCGTTTCTAGTAAAGTGGAATGTGAACGTCCATTACTTTTTATCGCTTTTCCCATGCAGGTGATCTCATATTAGCAAGGGCGAGAATGAGCAGGTGCGATACTAATTGGCTCAGCAATATGTTCCAGGCTTTCAAGCGGGGCTTGCTCTCGAGCGCGGAAGGAAAGCAAAATGTTACCGCGAACCATTAATTGAAGACCTCAGTTCTTCGCAACGCCATAAAGTTGAGATAAAGGTAGAAAGTTGAGTATGCGATCCGTCGAGAAGACTTTGGAACCTGATGAAGAGCTCCTGGGATCTATACATTCATGACTAGGCAATTGTTGGTTTGGCTATATAAACCTCCATCTGTAATCCCAAGATGTGTCTGCTGCTAAGAAATTATAGCCATGATTTCAGAAGACATTATCAAATCTGTTTTAGTGACTATTCTTCTACTTCTGAACGTTGGAAGACTGTCTCTTTTGTACTGTATTCCATCCAAGTGGCGGTGGCACAAATTCGACTTGAGTTTGTGTGCCTTCTCATGTGTTCCCTTTGCTATTCTTACGGGGCTGTTCTGGAGCAAAAGATTTCCAAGATGGAGCCAAGTTCTCTTTTGGGTTACCCCGTTATTCCCACCGCTACAAGCGGTAGGTCTTCATTGCATGGAATGAGTGAGGCTTACTGTCGGCTAACGGACCACAGTATCTTCATGTAATTTTTCAACAGCGTGAAAACATATTCACACCCCGATTTCTACGCATCGTGTACCCTACTTTCGCCGTTCTTTCCGCACTGGCTAAGGTAGCATTGTCACTTGCTGGAACCTTCCTCCTGAGCTCCGTCCATCCGGGTGGCCTCTTTGTTCTCTTTGTGGACTATGTGGGCGTAGCTGCATGGTTCTGGTTGATGGCTCGACATTCAACCTTAGCCAGACCTAAGCTGCAGTACATCTCATGCTATCTCTCTGTAATGGCACTTCTTTTACTTGTGGTTGCCATCATAGGTATGCTAGGCAAATCATGGATGGTTGCACTCGAGGTAATTACAATTTCCCACATTATGTCAACAGTACTGACATTCAAGAGATCGAGCTTTTCATCATCGCCATCTCGACTTCTTCCTTGCAGTCAGCCGCGTGGGCCGCATAAATGTACCCTTGGGTACCTCCAAACCCCCTACTATATGTGGATGGCATGTGAAAAGAAACTCTAGAATCTGTACTGTCTATAACAGTAGAAAACGTTTACAACGGAGACGCGACAGATTGTCGGAAAGCTCACTCTGGTCATTAGTTAGAAAATATAATTCAGTCGTTCGTGAGCTCGGAGGCTACTCAGGGTGCCAACTGGTCGAAGCCTACTGATTACATGTAGCATAAAATGCTCTTAATCAAGTTGGAGATACATGCGCGCAGTTCTAGTATCTTGGATTGGGGGAAGGCTTTGGTTTAGGCCGTTCTCAATCCACCTTTCAATATTTCAAAAGTCGTTAGACATAGTACATATATCCTGCAATTAAGCCGCTACCAAATCGCAACCAACCTCTGTTACTAGATACCAGAATTTTCCAGTTCCCAATCCCCTACCGTTCTCATGTCCTACAAGAGATATTTGGTGTGCTTTTCTATAAAGCATTGACTGCAAAAGCAGAGAAACAATCCTGTTACATACTGGCCGTTTTGCGTATATCAGAACCTTACATTGCTTCTCAAAACATCCTATCTTCTATGTAGAGACTCAATATCTAGACTGTGTCTTTTCGAACCTTGGAAATCTGCGCTCTGATTCCTAGTTGCCTGTGAAATACTTCCATCTATTCAACGATACAAGGAAGAGAGTAGATATTGCGATATGCCACCTGCTGAGCCTCCATGGTCGACTTGAAATTGTCCGACCTAGTAACGCCTATGGGGCTTAGGTCGAAGTCGTCGCATCCAATCCAGTCGTGTTGCCTCTTGCTCAGGAATCGCTCGTGTCTTGCGCGTGTTCTTGTGGCTGCCTTTCCTTGGGAACCTGCCAGACGACCGTGGAAGTAGTGAGACAGGTGGAACATGATATCGACAATGGACGCTCGTTCGCATTGCCTTTGCTCGCGAAGATTTCAAGCTCGGCGAGTCCGTGCAAACGTTGCGACCGGCATGGGTACCATGGCGAGTGGTCATCTTTGTGAGTGGACGCTTGGACAAGTCACACTGCAGTTGCACCATGTCGCGATAGGTCGCTAGTTTTGGACAGAGGGACCGGCGAGTTCTTGGGGCCATTTCTATCAGGATGATCGCGTGCCGAATGGGACACTCAGGTGGCTTGACTTGACCCCTTTTATATGTTTTCTAGACGAAATGAAATCTCCGTGGAATAGCCGATCAAGCGTGACTCTCTGCTCAATTCATCATTTTTTTGACCTTCTATCAAGCCATTCCGGCTTTCACAGCCCATATCGAAGGGCAGAAGTGCGCAGCATCGTGAGCCCTACCAAACAGAGTCCTGTGTTTTGCCAACAAGATGTTATAATTGAAGGTATTTCACGCATAAATTGAGGGTCGTAGTATTTGTGCGCGACTCATGCACCCAGCACTATACATGAGGGCTCGGGGAGTGAAAGGTTTACGGAACTTTCAACTGATTCTCAACGCTGAAATCATCACAAGATGTATCTCATCCAATGAAAATCCACACTCCGAAAGTGGGCCACCCCTACCCATGGGCACCACTTTCTACCTGAGCAAAGAACGTATCATCGATCCTACATTAACTTGGTATCTAGTGCAAGTGTTATTTCCCTTTTTTATTGTTTTATAAAATCCCGCGGATCTTTCCCTTAATCCTTTGAATGACCAAAGTACACTTTAATGTCTAAAAGCAGCAACCAAAAACGCTTCCAACTGAGAAAACAATGTCGAGAAGCCTTAGCGGCTCATATATGTATTTACCAACCCCTTCTGCTGCCCACACAAGCTAATACACCTAGATAACCGACTTCACCTCGTCGTCGCTCCCGAACGAGTCCGTCTCCAACCGCGGCCAGAAGATGGATACGCTTGGTCTGTCACGAACACGAATGCCGCTTTACTCAAATCAAACCTAAGTAGCGGCACGATAAACCTTTACCGGAAAATATTGAAGGAACTCGGTCCATCACTCGAAGCTGTCAACCCGCAGTCCCTAGAAACCTCGCAGTCCAATACTGACGGCTTTCCAAAGGAGGTGAGTCCCTTGCCGGATGTCCTCATTAATATGGCCTTGCTGACGGAGCATGAAGACACAACGTTTCAGCGAAGGAATGGTGGAAGGTTCTTTCACCGCAGAGATCTGCGAGCTTAAGGCTACCAACAGCCGCATAGAAAATGAATTGGAACGCACTCGTTCCCAACTGGATGACTGTCTTCGCGAAAGCCATACGCTCCGGGATGAGGCCAGTCAACTGCGCTACGATATGCAGATACTGGAGTCGCAAAATGAAATAATGCGTGATAAGCTAGCAGAGACGAGAAGGGGCATCAATGGAGTAATGCAGACACTGGGTTCGTGGCGGTCAGACGGAATGGATCTCGCAATTGATGACACGAACGACAGTCAGTCATCAGCTATTAGCACCCATGCGGTATCAATCCAGGTTCAAGGTTGACAGACTATTACAAATCTGAAGTAGCCAGAATACGCTGAGGGCCCACCGAGTATTCTGTCCTCGTGTTGCGGGTTGCAATGGCTGTATAGCCCAATGATACGCGCCAATGGTTTATACCCAGCTTTCCAGATTCAAGCCGGTGCACATATTATAGCGATGCATACGTATATATAGGTTCCGAGCGAGAAATACCAGCAAATTGGATGATAAGAGTCCCGAGCAGGGTGGTTAAGAAAGGAAAGATATCGAAAGAACACTAAGAGTCCCTGCAAATAAACTTTTTAGAGGGAGGATCTGCTGCGTCGCAACTTGAAAGTGGTAGGTCTAAACTCTTCAACCAACAGCTGAAATTGACTGTGACTTCCGCGCTTGACGGGCTGGATCCCTTTCACGGACGCACGTACTTCAAATGAAGCATAACAGTAAAGTGGGACGCGAGGCACGCAAACTGAGCAATTATGGTTATAATAGCATTTCAAAATACACATACGTATTAGGACTCGGCCTATACCGGATAAAGAACTTCTATTTCGTCCTAATTCCGAGTCCTATTGCAAAAAGCACGGACCTGAGATGTATCAATTCTAGCAATTCCTCTGGGCTTCAATGACAGACTTCGCAGCGACGTTCCGAGTCGCTCATTACACCATGGAAAGCGGTCTAGTGATCACACTATTTGGACGACACATCGCTTAAGCGTTGTCGGGGCTCGATCGTACTCTTGGTTACTGCTGAGCCTGTTGTTTGAACTGAGTTATTCACTAAAGAACATCGTAATTCATGCGTGATATTACTTGTAATAATATGAGGCTGGCCTGTTCATGCTGTGAAAAGATACTGTGCATCCCCATGCATCTTTGTGCGGGCTAATTGCTCGCATCCCCGATAGTAAAATCGAAGGGCAGATATTTAGTGCGTCGTGCTAAGGCTCCACGAACTACAGCATTTAAAGTAGTCCTCAATCTTTTGAGTTCGTGATTCTCGTCCCGACGCACTTGCTTGGCAGGAGCCCTGCTCTGTTTCCGATCTTACGCTTAGGCCTCTCCCTATTCCTATATAATGCTCGATTCTCGGCAGGTCACTGCTGATACTGTTCTCATCCCTTCTGTGCCTGGTTGATTCACTGTTGATTGAGAAAAACAAAAGTTCGAACATGGCAAAGAATCCCAAGCATCCTCAGGATGATGCAGACCTCAGGTCTGACGGCGTACGGCGGCGTGCTGCACCGTCTTATTCCCTTCGTTCTACTGGTCCTGAGACCAAGGATAGACGAAAGTCACGCAAACCAGAGACGAAATCACACAGAGATTCGGTACGCCAATGCTCACCTGTTTGGATCGTACTACGCTATCGCCAGAACAGCCCCGGCGGCATCCCTTTTATTTCAATGTACTCTTTACTGACCATGCTAGACATCCTCCATTACGAAGAAGCCCAAAAGGGAAAACGACAAAGCGACACATAGAAAGTGTCTCCGGGTGATGAGCAATATTGAGGAGGAATTTCAAGAGGTGCTTGAGGAGAGAGATGGAGAGAACCACGATATTTCTCAGTTGCTGGACCAGCTCAAGGCTGAGAAAGCGCAAAAGATTTCGGAATTGCAAATCGCAGTTACGGCGAGGGATACCGCATTAGCCGAGCAGCAGAAGCTCCAGCGTGATATTTGCCAATTGCAGCAGCAGGTGGAATCCACGAACACCGCTTTGCAAGATCAGGTCCCGTGGAATGATATACAGCTGGTGTTGGATCAGGCACACGCAGAGCTGGTTTCCGCGACTACTCGATTCTGGAGCACGATCGACGCCTTTCAGAACAGACGATTGGCATCCTATTTGCCAGGCTCCGGAATGATCCAGGCAGAATGGCCTGATCAGGGCGGCGCGGGTACGCTTGGCCACGATATGCTCCCCAGCATCTCCCAATCGAACAATGACAATGTCCTGCTTGGTACTCAACATGAACTGCCTACCACCAACTGAGATGAGCCCTTCGTCTCACAATTGGGGTGTGTTGATTGGGCAAGGTCCTACTGATGGAGTGAGCTAGCTTCTATGTATGGAAAGGACCGAAACTCTTACGAGTCATGTCTTTCCTGCAGACGACTGGCTTTTTAATGTAGCCGACGCGCAGATAGTTCATGAAGAAGCATTTCGCCACATTCTTATTATACATGTACCGTGCCAAACTGTGTGTATTGTCAATTCTGTTAATTGCCCTGAAGGGGACGGCTATGTGCTTTTGTCTAATAGATCCGAGCACGGGCGGCTCGAGGCAGTATTCGGTGCAGATTAGCGGCAGAGTCCGCCACAACCTCCATGGTCGATTTACTATGCCATAAATAAATATAAGCGTAGATTGGACTCTTACTTCTGGCGAGACAGCCGTAGAGTATTTGACATCACACCGCTCCAGGCCGAGACGCTCGGATACGCTCTGGATGAGAGAAAAGGCCCTGCCACGCGGGCCTGTGGATTTGTTACACACTGGGCTCCCTTGCCGTAAAGTAAACGCATTTCCAACGGTCCTATCCGAATATTACTTATATCTGTGCTATGGGTTTCATGGAGAAATCCGCGCTTCTCTTGCGCATTATAGCCATTAGTTCTTCTCGGCGTTCAGCCAAAGCTTGCCGTAGTATCCTGGTCCAGCCCAATCACAAATAGCAATTGCTCGTTGAGTGGGATATCGCAAGTCGATAGATGTGGCACTACTGTGCGAGTATCAACTGCTAAGGATCGCACCTTGCTATATGGCGTATGATTCTAGAGCACTACTGTAGGATTAGCCTTCTTGGGAATTTCGTCACTTATACAGACCAAGTACAAGCATAGTGAGCCAGTCAATACAAATCATCTGCAATAATGGAACTAATCAAATACTTATTCTACTCGGCAACATATAGTGGCTCGTGACTATAGCCCGTCGGTTCAGGAGAGCCATCTCGGCACAGTTCATATACCAGTCATAGTTTTCCGTCTGCACAGCTAAGGGAAGCATAGGTAAAATACGAAGACCCAAATGAAACAACAAACGATACGTCGCTCGCCATGGCATCAGCTTGGCAGTGAGTCTATCGACCTTGTCCAGTGACCGTCCTATCCAGCATCGATGATGAGCGTGTTCATATTCTGTTGGTTGAGCTGGTGATCATACCTCAAGACCAATACAGACTGATCTTGGTCTGATATACATGGTTCGGCATCCAAGTAAACCTCCAGTCGCATCACTGCTGCCGACGTAGGGGTCGGCCAATCTTCTGGCCCTCTGTAGCCTTGTTTGAACCCTGCCTGGTCCCCTTCTGGATCTCACTTTCGACGATTGCCAATCGACCAAAAATGTCGGCCAGATCGTTGCGAATAGTTTCATTCCAGGTTGCTTGGCCCTGCGATGAGCGCTCAATAGACCTGCGGAGACAGTTAGCGCTTTACATTGTCACTCAAGATGGACCACAACTGACCGCATCCGGTTATCTAGTCTAGATGTTTTTAGCAGGCCAATCATGATTATGTGCTTGATGGGATTTTACTTACTCCGTCAGGCATTCCAGAGCAACCGAATTGCCATCTCCGGAAAGCTGAGTCTGCCCGCGTGGTTCCAAGTCCCTTTGGTGTCCAAACACAGTCTTTCGCTGTCGTACAGCTTCTTGCTCACTCTCATCGGCCGAGGTGCTATTGTCCTGGTCGACAAAGTCATGTTCCTCCTGAAAGGATGAATCGTCCTCTGTGGTATCGCCTGTAGCGGATCTGGATGGACTACCAGTATCCTCAGACTCAGAAGACGACAAGGACAATGCACGTTGCAATCGGCTTCGAAAGTTGTGTCGTCGAGGAGTGTGCGAGATTTTCCGAATTCCGCCCATACTTGGGTCTGAGTTACGCTGCGGTGAGGAGTGGTCCTAGTTCTGGTTTTCTGTGATAGGAGGAGGCGCTCGGGTTTTATAGCATGTTGTATCGCGGGATCAGGATTGACTGCTTGCTCGCAATTGAGGAGGGGTTCGCAAGTGCACGCATTTTTCATTCCTACATTCTGCCCGTAGATATCTATTTCTGAATCTGCACATTTTTAACGATGACTCACTAAGAGGCGGATCAGACAATAGAATTCAACAATGGGTGAAACAACGGGAAATTGTCAACAAGAACGGACTCTTGTGGCCGCGTTCAACGTTGTTGATTCTCAACGATGTGCGTTGCATCAAAAAATGAGGGCTTGTTTGGGTCAAATCTCATAAACACACAGAAGTCGATTTTATCTGCCACACTTCAATCTTTTAAACTCAACAACCCTACATCTTCAAGTTCATTTTCTGCAGTTTTCTTCACCTGTTCTGACCACTTCTGCCAACTACCCAAGCATAACCATGTCCCCACGTAACGCTTGCGGCTGGCCAGAATGGGAGGAGAAAAACCTTCTTCCATGGTTGGATGCTCATCCGGAGCTGTCGTGGAAAGCTCTCTCCGACGCATATTATGAAGAATACCAGGTGCATCGAAGCGTTGAGTCTTTACGAGGGAAAAAGTACCATATCCTGCGGAAGCAGAGTCGCACTGGTGCCAAATCTCCCCCAAATCCAAGCAAACAAAAGCAAGCAGGCGCCGTACGGCGCTCCGTGGTCGGTAGCGCTTCACAGTCGAGTCTTTCGGCCAAGACCCCTACGCAAAGGAACATTGACAAATGGTTCCAAACAATTCTAGCGGCCGACCCTGACCAGCCCGATGACAGCAAAACGCCAACTCAAACGATCCCAATTTCAGGTACGAAACACTTAATCGTCTCATATTACACACTGACCCTTTGTCACAGACCGCTTGACGCCAGCACCGCTTCCGTGCCGGCCTAAAAGAACACGGTCGTCATCCTGGAGGTGGGACTATGTGCATCGTGTCTGTGCTGCTAGGAAGCTGAAATACCGGCGAACAGAGCGTGCACTTTAGCAGCATTCATCGGCTGGATCGCTACATAGCGATATCCAGGGAACAGTGGTCAACTACCCCTATACACTTGTCCAAGTAAATGTTACTATAATAAAGGCGGTGATCAGCAATGAAGCCTCAGCATGAGGAATATAAGCGTAGTTGTATATCGTTCCATGTATTCCGTAGAGGTAGTAGCAATCGCCCTTCTTTGGAATGACAATAATATAGAGGATGTCCCAAAGTCAAAGGACTCGAGCACGATGGTGGTGCCCTTGGAACAGGCCCGCCTACACATTTTCATCCTTGTCATGCAAAACCAGGAGGATTCCATCGGAGTGTTATGTGGCCCGGTAAGTACTGCGGATAGCGCATTAGGATTCGCGATACTATGAGTGTTCCCGTAGGGAGACAGGACATTAGAGGGGGGTCTGGGAAAATGGAAGTACGGCATTCTTGTTGGCTCAAGGTAATACGTCTGCTTGGATTTGATAGGGTCGATGGTCGAAAGCAGGGTAATCTTTGGGGTGAAGCGTACGATTTGTTTTGAACTACACCCAAGTCAGGAGGAAATTAGTTAGACAGAGACCGTGGAATCACGAGCGCAGCTGACGATCATCAGCGGAACCGCAAATCATTTCCACCACTTAGTCTGGACGACCCATGGAATCGCCTGCTCGGTGAGAGAATGCGGTGGTCATGAAGGATTCAGGCCCGGGCTACTGCCTCACTTGCTTTCTAGGTTGCTCGTGATTAAGCCCTACAGCCCAAAAGAGAAGCCCAGAGAATTGGGGCAGAATCACGAGAGTTTCGACCTGTTCATGTATGGGGTATTGGAACAGACCAGCAGTGTACTAGAAAGATTCTCTCTCGCTACAGTCGTAATCAAGATGTGGAGGGTAATTGAGATAAAGTTTAGGGGCCGCCGGCCCACAACCTCAACCCATTTCCGGCAGCCAATCGGTTCCTCGGTTTTAGTGCAAAAACCGGAGATATTTTTACATAAGCTCATGAGATCTGTCCATGATCGGATAGTTTCCACAAGCTATCCGCTAGGGATATGGGACTGACGATTGAGGGGGTTGTGTCGGATTCAGAGAGTACAATCTCTACGGGAAAGCTTTATGCAGGACAGAAGACAGAGCTTCTAGAACATTCGACAGACCTGATAGACAAGGAGCAATTGCCACTTGACAGGAGAATTATTCTCCTGTGACAGGAACCAGGAAAACATAACCACGGATCGGGATTTAGCCTACCATTCTGTTGCCAGAATTCCGCGCGATATTCCAAATACCTCACCTGCCTGGACCGTACCTCGGCCGTACCTCCTAAGCAACAGAGTCCTTTTCGACCGGACACTGACGGCCGTCAAGCTTGGGCTTGTGGATCGGTCTGGACCTTTGCAAATCCTTCACTTCTTCTCCGGGCCATAAATAGAACCTCCTTGATCTAGTGTCCCATGGGTCGTCGCTGGGATCTGCATCGCAGAACCGTACCTGCGTCTGTCTAAATTCGCGCATTGTGTTTGATTGGTCCGTCGGGCGCTATTTGTATCCAGAGTCTCATCAATGTGATAGTAGCGTTGCAATCTTGCGAGGGGGTGGCGATCACGCGAACCTAGCTCGTGGGCCTGGTTGCACATTTCACATGGTTGTCCTAGGCTCGGTTTCCTATGGAAACTTTCCAATAAGCTCTGGGCTTTGTTTATGCCTTCCAAAGAAGGACAATCCTCATCCTGAGCTTGAGAGTATGTCAATATCTGTGCGGTAAGGGAGTAGAGATTCTAGTAAAAGCAACATTAGCTGGCTGCGAGTAGACAGGGAAGAAATAACATTCAGCGGCGCGGGGCCAAGGATGAACAGGATTGATTCGAGCGAGACCAAAGGATCCTCCAGCCAACCGCAGGCACAGTCCAGCGTTTCTGTCAGCCAGAAAAGTTCCAACCTATTATTTTGGCATCTGTTGAAGCACTTCAACCCTCATGAAAGAGAAGGTGACCGTGGCTAAAACAGGAAGATGTACAGTGCCACCGCCTTGAGCGATTTAATTGCAAGCTCAACAATATGTAGGAATCGCATTTTTGCGGCGTTGCTTTCTTTCAACAGTTAATGAAAGTGGTTCACCATACTCAACGCAAGATTGAGAAAAATGATCCCAGGTCGAAACTTCAGTCTATAGGCCACAAATCCTCCAAACACCGTTTCAACGTCGTTCGACTTGCTTCAACGCCAACCAAAGGACAGTGATCTCTCTACCCTCGGCGCAATGGTTCCATGGTAGAGACTTGACCGAAAAGTTATAAAAGGGGCCGGATTCCCAGCCCAAAAAACTCAGGACTTCGGTCCTCACACTTTGATCCTCACACTTTGATGCATCGTAGTGTCCCTCTCTTGCCTGCGGGCTCGAGAGTTTCCGTGACCACGGCTGTCGCTGCCACGAGCCCAGCGATGTAAGACTGTGCTCCCTCGCTGCCATGAGCCCCGCGAGCGTAAAAAGGTGCTTCGCAGGATAGGTCTGCGTCAACAACAATCCTCGCAGGGGGGTGCTGCGAAAACAAGACTACCTCGCAGGGGGGCGCTGTGATGACAAGTGAGACCCGCAGGAGACCGCTGCGTTAACAAGTTATCTGCAGGAGACCGCTGCATTACCAAGTTCTCCGCAGCCTAGGTCCTGCGTCAACAAAGCGCCTCGCAGGGACATCTGCGACACCAAGAGTCTCCGCAGGATGGGCTCTGCGTGACCAAGTGTGCTTCGCAGGATGGGCTCTGCGTCAACAAGTGTGCTTCGCAGGATGGGCTCTGCGTGACCAAGTGTGCTTCGCAGGATGGGCTCTGCGTGACCAAGTGTGCTTCGCAGGATGGGCTCTGCGTGACCAAGTGTGCTTCGCAGGATGGGCTCTGCGTCAACAAGTGTGCTTCGCAGGATGGGCTCTGCGTCAACAAGTGTGCTTCGCAGGATGGGCTCTGCGTCAACAAGTGTGCTTCGCAGGATGGGCTCTGCGTGATCAAGTGTGCCTCGCAGGATGGGCTCTGCGTGACCAAGTGTGCTTCGCAGGATGGGCTCTGCGTCAACAAGTGTGCTTCGCAGGATGGGCTCTGCGTGATCAAGTGTGCCTCGCAGGATGGGCTCTGCGTGACCAAGTGTGCTTCGCAGGATGGGCTCTGCGTCAACAAGTGTGCCTCGCAGGATGGGCTCTGCGTGATCAAGTGTGCTTCGCAGGATGGGCTCTGCGTCAACAAGTGTGCTTCGCAGGATGGGCTCTGCGTCAACAAGTGTGCCTCGCAGGATGGGCTCTGCGAAACCAAGTACTCCAGACCTTCCGTGACCACGGCTGTCGCTGCCACGAGCCCAGCGATGTAAGATTTGCGCTCCCTCACAGCCAATGAGCCCTGTGACTGTAAAAATGTGCTCCCTCACAGCCAATGAGCCCTGTGACTGTAAAAATGTGCTCCCTCACAGCCAATGAGCCCTGTGTATGTAAAAATGTGCTCCCTCACAGCCAATGAGCCCTGTGACTGTAAAAATGTGCTCCCTCACAGCCAATGAGCCCTGTGACTGTAAAAATGTGCTCCCTCACAGCCAATGAGCCCTGTGTATGTAAAAATGTGCTCCCTCACAGCCAATGAGCCCTGTGACTGTAAAAATGTGCTCCCTCACAGCCAATGAGCCCTGTGACTGTAAAAATGTGCTCCCTCACAGCCAATGAGCCCTGTGTATGTAAAAATGTGCTCCCTCACAGCCAATGAGCCCTGTGACTGTAAAAATGTGCTCCCTCACAGCCAATGAGCCCTGTGTATGTAAAAATGTGCTCCCTCACAGCCAATGAGCCCTGTGACTGTAAAAATGTGCTCCCTCACAGCCAATGAGCCCTGTGACTGTAAAAATGTGCTCCCTCACAGCCAATGAGCCCTGTGACTGTAAAAATGTGCTCCCTCACAGCCAATGAGCCCTGTGTATGTAAAAATGTGCTCCCTCACAGCCAATGAGCCCTGTGTATGTAAAAATGTGCTCCCTCGCTGCCCTGAGCCCCGCGAGTGTAAGAGTGTGCTCCCTCGTTGCCATGAGCCCCGCGAGTGTAAAAGTGTGCTCCCTCGCTGCCCTGAGCCCTGCGAGTGTAAGAGTGTGCTCCCTCGTTGCCCTGAGCCCCGCGAGTGTAAAAATGTGCTTCGCAGGACGAGCTCTGCGTCAACAAACGTGCTTTGCAGGGGATTGCTGCGTTAACAAGCCCTCTAGCAATGTGCAGGCACCTCTTCGTGGTGTTAGAGACCAGTATTCGATATTCAACAGTATTCGAAGAAGCAAAGACCTGCCCAACCTCCTCATAGTCTGTTTCTTTTTCCTAAGGATCATCATTGGATAGATAGAATGAGCCCTAGATAGATCGTCCCAAATTCAATGGCCAAAATTATACGATAACAACGAAACTGTCATTTTTATCAAAGGGGAGGTTCCCAAATGTTCTGCGCTGATAGTTTGCGGTCCGATAGTCCTTTCGCGTAGTGAAATTGACACCCTTCATTCAGGCGTAGGGCAAACATGCTGGTGAGAATTGGTGAGAGTGTTGATGTGTTGTGTTTTGATGTGGTGATGCGCGTTGATGTATTGATGTATTGATGTGTTGATGTGTTGATATGTTGATGCGTTGTTGTGTTGATGCGTTGATGCGTTGATGCGTTGATGTGTTGATGTGTTGATGTTGATGTTGATGTTTGATGTTGATGTTTGATGTTGATGTTTGATGTTTGATGTTGATGTTTGATGTTGATGTTTGATGTTGATGTTTGATGTTGATGTTTGATGTTGATGTTTGATGTTGATGTTTGATGTTTGATGTTGATGCTGATGTTGATGTTGATGTTGATGTTGATGTTGATGTTGATGTTTGATGTTGATGTTTGATGTTGGTGTTGGTGTGTTGTTGCTCAGTGTTGATGTCGATGTGGTGAAATGTGTGTACCGAAACATCACTGTTGTGAACGGTCGGGCGGTGAAGGGAGGGGTGGTCAACGTCTCATGGAGGCAGCGCGGTTTCTTGCCATGTCACCCACATCATAGAAATTTCAATTCCTTTTTTTTTTTGATTCTGCAAAGCAATTTTGATCCCTGTTGGTCACGTCTTGACTACGGCCTCCAACTCAATTGAGATGATCCAATTCAAGAATTGTGCAACTCTGATCACGCAATATACTGTACACTCAAGATCAGAAATACGAAGTGTAGACCCATGCGATGTGTCTAGAAAATCTGATCATGGGTTCAAGTCAAGATGCTTATGTGATAGGCTCAGTTTCTTGCGTCGCGGAAAAAATTGCTTGAGATGACTATTGCTAGTCACTCGAACCTATTCTACACTAGAATGCCTACATCATAGAGCGATTGCGAGAGTGAGAGTTTCTTTCTCTCGAGGTTAACATGTCATTGGTAGCTTTGGCTCGGGAATATCTGATCCACTCCTTCTACATGTAGGAGCCGTCGCAACTTTGTGAATAATATCCCGCCAGTAAATCCAACCAATCTCTCGTAGAAGTCCACTACAGCGATGAAGAAACGGTCGTTACCTTCTGTGAGGCTGATTCCCCACTACATGCGATAAATCACGCGCCGCTGCTGATATAGCATGATTAAATTCCGATCGGGGTCCAACGAGCTATCTGGAATCAGAACCGGTAAAGACACTCTCCACGATCACCGCTCAGGACCTGGTGATATCTGTACAGGGGTGTTCTAACCCACGTGTGACCCTAGCAGGCATCCGCTCCAACTGCTCCCCAAGCAAATATAACATGAGCGCTTATTGGGGTAGACAATTCAGTATAGGCTGTACAGGATATTCAGAGGTCCTAGAACCCGAGGGTTCTTGCGGTGCTGTTACAGACATCAAACCCACCTTCACAGTGAATTGCTCAACAGTGATATGCCAGATATCGTCTTGGGCGCGGAGAAATATATCATAGATGGTCAAAGCACAGTGAGCTCAGAGACGTAGAGGAATCGGTGATTTGCTGGCAAGACCTGCTTGCGCCTCCAATTGCGATATGTTAAGACGACGGTCTCAATGGACGGAGGATACTGGATAACTTGACTGACCTCCAGCTCCTGTGACATTCAAGCTGTATGGGCTTTGCACGTAGTGCTCGGGCTTGGATAAAAAAACACAGGCGTAGGAATGAAATCGCCAAGCTTCTGTCTAACAGGGAAAAGCAAACAATCCTGATAGCATGCAGCTCCGTGTATGTCCGAGTGGTTCCCGCTCGCTCGAATATGTCGATAAGCTGAGCAACGAGGAGAGGAAGAGGAATCAAGATGACTCTATCGGACGTAGTTCTTGGGTCATGGGTCCTCTCAATCGTTTGGCCATCCTCGGTCTTGTCTGTCGATTTGAAGCTGGCTGGCTATTGTTAGTTGATTCGGGTAGAAATGACGGGATTTTTGCCTCACATTCTCCATGCAAGCAGTCCCGACTAACAACCTCGCCAGTACGAAAATACGGCTCTAGCTAGACAAAGCATTGGCTTCTCCCGGTTTCTTAGGGGTTTCAGGCTCGAAAGACGCTAGATGCCATCTGAGGACAACGATGGTCACCCACTGGACGCCAGGAATCCAAGCCGCAAGTAGGCCATTCTATGAGAGGGTTCAAATGCCGGGAGACAGACACTGCTAATGGGAGAAGGTCGAGGTAGCGACTCGTCGATGCCACCAGTAGTCATGTGGAAGAAACAAAGCATAGATGGTATTGGTGTAGGGGACGTCGAGCAGATAAGAGATTTGCTCGCTTTGCATTCGGGTGATGGGAATCTGACGGCGTCTTCCTGTGGTGAGACCCGAGTCAGCAAGTGTTGATTCAGTTGGACAAGGTGTTGTACTTTACGCCTTTCGTGAAGAATCCGAGTGTATGCTTGAGACAGATAATCAACAAGATTCGTGATCATACCTGCTTACCAACTAGATCACTGCCAAATCAGTTCTGCGATGCAGTCACCAATATGCCATGTTGTATCCAGGTTCGTCACACTCTCCGGCTGTCGCTTCGAGAAGCCGCGCTGGATGAACCGACAAGTTCACAACACGGCAAAGGCGCATGACGAACTCACGTGTGACAAAAAATTGTACAGTTGTATTAGGAGACAGCTTCGTGCAAACAGCGAGAGGTTGAGGCACTCCACTGTTCATGGTGTGTGAAGGCGGTGAGGAAGGGGAAGACGCGATGGCGCGTCGGGCCCTGGGTCTTATCTGACTCGGCGGGAATAGGTTACTCGCCACAAGAATTGTCGCGGTTGGCGATGGGCTGGCTGCTCCTGCAATGGCATAGAGATGTCAGTGGTGTTTGTGTTTCCGGCGCAGAGTTGGCACCAATCATCGGACCCGGCGCAGCAGGAGGCGTGATATTGCACTCACCTCGTCGTGCACAACGAACGTCTGGGGCTTATGCATCCTGCTGTTTGCCCGCGGCCTTAGTCTGCAGTATTTCACATAGGACATGTTGCATGCTTTGAAGTGATAGGGCCAGAAATGGCGTGTAAGCCATGACCCTGCGCGGAGCACTGACGGAGAGCTGGTTCGGACTCAGTCTGGTGCGCTGTCAACGGTTTCCTGTCCATCGTCAGCTTGTCGATCGGCGAAGCAATGCTTGACTCACATGTTCTGAAAGACGACACGGGAAAGGGCACCGTGGCTGGTGTATATTGGATGGAATGCATGGATCTTTGTTTCGCACCGTCTTTGAATTCAGTCTAGTCTCGGATAGGGTCGCGCGGAGACAGACTTACCTCGACCGCTCTTCTGCATCGGTATATTCAGGAGCGGACAGTGGTCGGCTGCTATGGTGGACAGATGTTCGCATAGATACTTTGACTAGCTAACCCAAATCTGCTTCTTGATCGGCTGGCATGAGTGACATAATGGACCTGGTGGTCGTCGCGTCTCACAAGCACTTTCTAGCTTGTCGGTCCACGATGTAACTATAGATGTCAATACAGTGAAATTCCAGTAGGTCAAAGGGAAGAACTTATCAGGAATCGAAGACCTGCTCGACTCTGCATAGCCAAGTGATGGTAATGGAGAGCAAATTGCTGGGGGAAGAGGACGTATTTATAGGTTCTCGGCTCCTGTAGCACGCGGGCTCTACTAGAGAGCAAACGTTGAACACGATGTCTATCTTAAGTGAGGCCTGTTGCAACCCATGCCTTCATTCTACCGCAACTATTAGCAGCGAAATTCGTGGTGCGATCTTAGATGCTCATCGGGAAAACATGCTAAAGTCATGTTGAAAATGAGTCAAAGAGAGTCAGTCGGTTAAGAAACGTTGGGTCACTGTTGAATCTACGGTCTTAATATTGAGGCAACGGAAGCTGTTCATTCTTTGATCTTACCAAGAGCGCTCACATTTTCATCTAAGGAAGATGGAAATTTTCTGGCCTCGCTCGAGTGTTGATTGTCTGAACTGTGTGTGGTTCTGTTCGTCTAGGCTGCGGAAAGCGTCAGGCCACGGTCGTGCGCGGGCGCGGGTACGTACTCGACCCGTCAACCCGTTGAAGCTTGGCCGTCCTTGTTGACGAGAGTCAACTTTTGAACTTGTGATCATGGTTGAGATGAATACCTCGTTTTTTCGATTTTCTTTTTCAGTCCTCTAGGTTTTACTCTATTTATTTTGGAATTTCTGAGCTCTCAAACGAATGTGGAAAATGCGTTGTGATTGAATATATATCTCCTGGACCGTTCATCACCGGAAGCCACTAATATGAGGCACATTCACCAACCATCAACACCACGAGACTGATCACCAGCACCATCATTAAACGGACTGCTAACAGAGCGCTGAGATTGAAAAGCGATTGAAAAGCTGACTACGCTGATTAACTTTCATGGTGAAATGAGACTGAGTACCTAGCCACCGATGTCTTCTAGTCTATAAAAAGCTCCAAGAATTAGTGGACATACTATTGCCCAGATACTCGACTTTCCCCTGCGATCAAGATGGATGCCCCTAACAGTACGCCAGACCAGGAAAAAAAGGAGAACAACAGCCCACTGCATTGCCAATCGTTTCTGAAAAAGATAATTCGCAGGAGGCTTCTGATCATGTCCCTCCACTGGTAAGTAAAGCGGCTCAGCTTCCAGTGCTCTTGCTGACCGTCGCAGCTCTCTCCCTCGCAAGAGGAAGCAGAAACAAGACATATCTTGGCGACCGAGCCCTTTCAACCTATTTTGAATGTGCTAGCAGACCTTGAACGCGACGATCCCAAGTTTGCCTTTCCAGCAGGTCGAATTATCGGACTCTATCGACGCCTATGGGAGTCGTGCGTGTCCAAACACATCGATGGCCAGAAGCTAGAGCAGAGCAATCAGACCTTGAAGGAGGCTAGCAGACACCTGACTAAAGAGAGGGATGGACTTCAGCTGCGCCACGACAAGCAGCTGTCTCGGCTGCGCTTCTTTGAGCAGGCACTGGAATCATCTCGGGGTCGATTGACTAGGATCCTCGATGACTGGGATCACCCTTGCAGACTCAATCTACATGTACCAGGGTTCTTGGACAACGCAAGAGAAGGGTGAAGGGTTGCATATGTATTCATGATTGTCCTAGGCCTTACTTTTCCAAATTGGCAATAATATGACAACATTGTAATTGAGAGAGAATTACCGCATGGAAAGTAGCTTACATCTGGAATAGCATAGCCTTCGTGGAATGTTCTGCGAATAATCCCTCATGTTCTAGTATCGCTTTTATTACCCCAATATATTATAAACAAAAAACTACGGACCCAGTGACAATGTGGGCAGTGTAGCTAGCGGAGAAAGTGTCAATTAACTCGGCCGTCCCGCATTGCATCACGACAGCTACCCGAAGTAGATGTCGCCAGCTCTTCCAGACCACCAAACCTTCTCCCCGGAGACCGCTTCAGCAATCTTTGCGGAGTGTTGGCATCTTCCATTCTGCTTCGAATGGCCCTCTGAATGCAATCGTTCCTTGTTAGACGCAGGGATTTTGCCAAACTGAAGTATGTCAGTCTCGGATTGACCACAAGTGCATTAACAATCGAGGAATGCCCGCCCCTGACCGCCAACATCAATGGATCCTCAGAACATTGATTCCTGAGGTTCACATCAATCCGATTATGGCTTAGTAGTGCCTGGACCATCTCCAAGTCACCACAACCGGCGGCAATGCAGAGAGCAGTGTCGTGGGTTGCGATCGTGCTTTCAATGATGTTAAGACGTGCGTCTTGCTGCACCAAGAGTCTTACCACATCGAGATGGCCATGTGCAACCGCTCGACAAATGGGCGGATCTATTACATCCATTCCATTGATCTCCACGCCCTGCACACTTAACAGACAAGCAACCGTGTTCATGCGTCCGTGATATGCGGCCACGGAGAATGGAGAGTGGCCTCCAACACAGAGGTTCAGACTGATCCCTGGCACCGCAAGCAGCCGTCGTATGAGCACGGTATCCAACCTGGCCGCGGCGTGGTGGAGAGATGTAGACAGCGTCTCGAAACTCCCGCGGCCTCCAACAAAATTGACGTTGATGTCTTTCTCGGCCCACAGCCTTTCGGTTATCTCGTCGCATGACGAGTAAGTCGACAGCCAAAGTGGCGTATTGCCATTTTTGTCTTTGCAGTTCACGTTGGCACGGGGGTGACTTAGGAGCAAATTGACCATTTCTAGGCGACCGCTTTGAATGGCGAGATGGAGCGGCGTATAGCCATTCCGGTTCTGGATGTCCAAATTCAGGCCCTTTTGTCCGAGAAGCCGTTTGACAACATCTACCGACCCATAGGATACTGCATGGTGAAGAGGTAGCTCAGCCTCCCGTGATGATTGGGTACCAAGAAACACCTCGGCTATCGGATCGTTTGAAAAAATCATTTCCATCACGGGTCTATTGAAGCGACATGCCCAGTCCCATGGCGAGTGGCCCGAATCATCCTGTAGATCAGGGTCGCTGCCTCTAGAAAGTAGCAGATGCACGAGCCCTATTCGGCCTGCGAAGACTGCTAGGTGGAGCGCCGTTCGGCCGTGTTTGTGCTTGACGTCCACCTGGACGTTGGGTTGATTTAAGACACTTTTGACGGCGGAAAAGGTTCCGTAGTGGATAGCATACCACAGGGCGCTCTCCCCCGCTTGATTTTGAATGTTGATGTCTAGGTCTCCACGACTGAGCAAGAGGTCCCGCACAGCAGGGGAAGAGTATTTGAGCGCCCTCACTAAAGGAGTTTTGCCTCGGTAAAATGCATTGATGTTGGCGTTGTGCCGGAGCAACGCCTCCGCAAGACCAATGTTGTCGTATTTGACGGCCAAGTGCAAAAGATTGCTGTTCTGAAATTTGATGTTGTATTTCCAGATGCTGGGCTGCAGTTTAAAATCAAAGTCTTTGCATGATTTTGCGAGGGCAAATAATGCACTACCGTCCAAATACGACACAATCCACAGCAAAAGCTCGTTGGGCAAGTCTCTGATGTTTGGCTGTAATGTATTAGCTCATCGGTAAACTCCGTAAGAACGAATTGGACAGACCATGATGGGATAGTGGATTGAGCTAACGAAATGTAGATGGGGGTGAGGTGAGAGTTGTAAAAGTAGGATATGGGAGGCCTTTATATACTCACCTCAGCCAAATTCGTGGTCAGCTAGGAGTCTAGTCTGTCACTTGGCTGAAAGGTGCGTAGCAATCACACGGCAGCATCATAGCCTTGACAACAATGTTCAGGCGGAGTTGGAGAATCTGTGGGGTCTAGCTCCTGGGAACGCCAAAACTGTTCCTGGTAGTGTGTCGATGGCCTGGGAACCGAATCTACCTCTACGTATCCACATCTTGCATCTAGCGCCATAAGAACAAATCACAACCTATCACGTACTTCGAAATTCATAAGCAACCCAGAACCTAACGTAGCATTTGTTGACTTTGCTGCTCACCGCAGTAGCCAATCTGTTCGCCAATGTATGGTCCCCGCGATGGATAGTCAAATGTGCAGCTGATTGCAGCAGTGGTCTGGAATGATATCCCTTCATGCAGGCCACTGATCGGCTGTATACGGCGCATACTGCGTGTGAATGCATTCTTCGACGTACCGACTGTTTCAAGGTATTGTTCCATGCCAGCCACACAGCCAAGTAGGTAAGGAGCCCACGGCGATGGCATATAAAGCTGGCGAGAGAACGCCGCCGTGATTGCCCTACACCACCACAATCCGAAGCATTTTCTGCCTTTGACGACCACCTCAATAACTACCATGCTGCCTTGGAATCCGTTTCTTGTTTGTGAGATAGAGGTCAGCCCCAATGGCGGTCCTGGCTCCTGTTGCGGGATGACGAAAAAGGGGCGAGCCATGCAAAAACTCGATCAAAGTTGAAGACACCAAGATCGGCCATCAAAAGTTGACCACTCTCGCCAAAGAGCCATTTGACTTGTCATCGTTGCAGTCCAAGCTCTGTGATGTCGCCAGAGACTTCCTCTGCGCGAGATGGCACCGGCAACGGCAGGCCGACCAAGTTGGCCAGCAGTGGTATGAAGCCGCCGTCCGCAACCAGGCACGAGTACCACATGGCTCCAGAATGGCCTCCCCATCAGTCATTGTACATCGGGGCCAGCGTCAGACATCGTCAGCCTCCAGGCGACGCCCTGCATCAGGCAACACCCGGTCATCACCACCACCGGTGCCCCTGTCAACCAACCCCGAGCCAGTGCAGCCATTCAATCCATTTGTGACTGCTGCAGCGCTGCGGACGAACAGTGTTCCATGGCGCGTTTCGCCGGCTCAACCGGCTATTCTGGCATCGGTCGCTAATATCTGGGCGGGTTTCCACTTACCTTGGGTGATCACAGGTTACAGGCGAGGTAAGATGGAAAAGAGGAAAGCGACTTCCAATCATACGGGAACGTAACTGCCAATCTTGCTGGAGACTTGTGCAAAGGATGCCATGACTGGTCATAGCTTTATTGAGTCTTGCAGAGATTCAGGGTCTAACAAATGTCTCGTGGTCGATGAGGGTCTCGGACTTTATACGATCACTATCGTTAGTATCAGGTCGACAATAATTGTCTACGTTTGGTCCTGACTGCTCCGTTTGTTGTGCTGCTCTTCTGCGAGAGAGGCGACGGTCTCTTCGGAAGCGGAATTATGCGTTGTTCGTTAATATAGATAGGGGTTATGGCCTCTTGTTCCGATACAAAAGTGGCCAGTCCTAACCAAGCTCGTCACTCCGTTGCTTGATGCACTCCTTATCTGACTTTACATGAAATTAGGGTATCTGAGATGCGGTGGATACTTGTCATCTTGTAAATTAACGTATTGTGTAAGCGAGTGGAACATGTAAGCGAGTGGAACACCCGCCCGCTATATCTACTATTATTATTCAATTTTTTCAACCACAATACGAATTCATTAAAACTGAGGCTATTCAGACCTCTCTAGGCACCTATTTCTCTTATGTCCAGGCGTTTTACAGAGACTGCATCGCTGTGGGCGTCTCTCATTGGTCTGATTAGGTGTCGGCGATGCTCCGCCGGCTTGCTCATGTATAGCTTCTTCCACCTGCCCCGGTCCACTAATACGCGTTATTGCTTCTTGAACTAGTAGACTACCTTCATGCGCTATTTGAGCTTTCGTACGCCGCTTTCTACGCGTCACTTTCGCATTGGCGGCAAGCAATTCATTGATTTGCTGCCTCGCGATAGTGAAGCTGTGGATAGCAAGCTGACAGCCTTTCTCCATTTGGTCTATCGCATCACCTAGACGTCTAGGATTATCGGCAGCGAGCTTCCGAATAGATGAGGCCTGTCTCTTCACTTCTTTCACTGTTCGCGGCGTCTTTGGAGTAAAATTGCGGCTTGAATCGCTACTATGGCTAGTAGGTCGTGGGGGGGGTGATAAGGCGGACATTAAGCTTCGAAATAACGTGCTGCGGGTCGAATGGCTTGATACCAGCGCCGGCGAAGCTATTCACAATATTGCTCTCTGTAAATGCCTTGATTCGGGCCTTCTTGTATGCCTCTAAGAAGTCATTCTTATCGACGCGGTGTATGCCAAGCCTTGTCTGGGACTCAACCACTTCACTATAAGCCCGTTTCAATACCCCAAAACAGCCGATATCGAGAGGCTGTAAAAGGTGCGATGAATGCGCCGGCATACAGATCGTGATGATATTATTTTGAGCGCAGATTTCGTCAAATTGAGGCGTAAGATGGCTGCCATGTCCGTCAAGGACGAGGAGACGATATACTCCTTTCGTACGGCTTATAGTCGATGGGATAAAGACCTTTTGAAGCCATTCAAGGCTTATAGAATGCGTAGTCCATCCTTTTTCAGTAACTGCGAAAAGCCAAGTCGCCGGTAGGTCTGTATCGCCGAACCAGGCCTTCATAAAGACCTTACCCTTAAAAATGACGCATGGCGGTAACGTATACCCCGACGCGCTTATTGCTTCAATTGTAGTCACCCATTCGCGATTTCCAGGCTGTAAAAGAGCTCGCCGACCGTACGAAGTCCTCGTCACAACTTTTGCAGTGGCTGTAAGGCCGAGAGCGAAGCCAGTCTCGTCGAAATTGTAGATATCCTCCTCAAGGATACCGTATTTCGCAATCGTACTTTGAAGGTAGTTAAACCACGTTGTAATCATCTTCACGTCCTCGCATTGAGCTCGCCGGTAATCGTAAGACCTCGAGAATCGAGTGGAGAGGTTAGGATGCCGTTGGACGAAGTTATAGACCCATTTCACCCCGACTGTCTCGGTCGGGTCAGTCCCACGGTCCGCGAGTAGCAAATTGGCCACTTCTCGTACGGTATTTGGCCGAGGGGCAGCTCCACGCTCATCTAATGAGATGATCCAATTCTCAAGGGATTCCTCTTCCAAAAAAGTCAATTTATGGCTGTTGGCGCGGGTTTCTTCGCGACTTTTGACACCTGCCATACGGCGACGGAGCGTATTCAGCGGGACGTCGAAATCGCGAGCCAATTGACGAATTGAGCATTTTTCATCGGACTGAAGAGAGCGAATAGCTAATAAGATCCTACCCTCTTGCTCTATACGTTTTTGAGAGCTTTGAGAGCGAATTGGTGGCATTGTGGGTGGTTGAAAATTGATGTAATGAACATGACGCGAAACTAACGCGTAGGTGTTCCACTCGCTTACATGTTCCACTCGCTTACACAATACGTTAAGGTTTTCGGGGTAACCCCAACTCCCAGTCTGCCACGTGGTAGGTAATAAATATACTTTGAGAGGGACCCAAAAAATGGAGTGGGAAGAGACTTTCGAACGTGTCTGGTATTTTTCATTATTTTACTTCAACCGATTAATTCACATCTTGGTGCGAAAGGGAGTCTCTGGTGATGGTGAGGTTATGGAAGGCAGATCCACTAAAAATGTATGGATTGCACCTGCTGTTTTTGGGAAAACCAAGGATTTTTGAGATGATTCAGTAGAGATATCGACGGCATGGAGCCCGGATCTATTTACGGTTAAAATTTAACCAGCAGAGCAGGATTTGATCCTTCGATTTCGGAACACTAGATCGCAAGTACCGCCCCTCGAAGCCTTTTCCCTGCTTTCTTTTTTTCACCATCTTTTCTTTAGTCGAATAATGCATCCCCTGTCCATAGCTCCCTGGTCTCACTCCCCTTAACGGAGTCATCCTCTCCCCGTGTGTGAAGGAGTGGATTTTTGGATCTCTTTTGCAGCTTTACTCCCGGTGGAATATCAGGGCGCTGTCATCTCTCCTTGGACTGGTTTCCATTTACCCTATCGTTGCTGGCATTCTTAGTTTAGGGCTGGTCCTCCTGTCCTCTATTTTCCTCTTCTTCTTTGGATCCATCCACGGTTTGACAGCTTGATACCGGTGACAACTATTCCTTTCTTCTATACTATCATCGGTTCTGTCGACTGCTGGAACCATGTACGGGTCTACCTCGCTGGATCTACACCGCTTAAGCCGGCATAGTCTCCAAGATCGATATGAATCGGACGAAGAAGCCGTGTCCGAGTGTGATACCGGAGCCCAGGATCTACTTTCCTCGCCGATCGGCTCTCCGGTTGGATCCCAACGAGCTGCCATCTTCGATTCAGGCCTGAGCGCCGACGATGCCTCTCACATGGACCCTGATTCAAATCGCGAAGAACATTTGCTGGCGCCACCGACAGTCAAACGGCCACGCCCTGTGTCTACGAATACTATCAAGTGGACGAGCAACGCTGCGTTTGACAACAACGCCTATGTATTTGACCCGAAAAAGCAGTTGGTGCTTGAGCTAAAATCGCCAGACTCTCCTCCACAACTGGTGTCCAGTATATTCTCGCAGCCATCGGTATACGTGTCGCCGAAGCCCAAGCCAACCACCAGATCTCAATCTACTTCACCTCCCTTGATATTCTCAGTCGAGGAGGCAGACATCCAAGTTGCAAAGAAGGTCACTTTCATGGAACCCCAGACACGGCCTACAGTTGTCCTGCTCAACGCCCTGGGGAAAAGACCAAGCTCAAGATCCCGCTCAAACCATTCTCGCTTTCGGGAAGGCGGCCACGGCCGTCCTCCTCTCGCCAGAGCCGACACAGGCTAGCACCACCTGGCTCCTCAGAGCACATCTCCAAACGACATTCCTACAGCTTATACCGTTTTTTATTTTGAGCAGTTACGTGGTGCTTGCAAGTGCCTGTTCCGCAGTGGGGCCACTCGTGGCCGGCTTTATGGTCGAGTATAGCCCTGGTTCCTGTGGGGACGTTGTCTGGCTCTGCGCTGCGCTAGCAGGATTTGATTTCCTGGCTCTCGTTGTTTTTGCACCCCGAGTCTTCCTTCACACGACCGCATCTGGCTGTCCCGTCACCAGCCACCTATTCATTATTTCCGCCATATGACGCTAAAGCAATCGAGGTAGGCCCCAGTGTAAGCAATGTCGAGAATGCTCAGGGCCCATCGGTTGGTGAAAATGAAGACTTTGTTGTCAAGTTCTCACGTCGCCGGGTCTTCACATCACTCTTCCACACAAATCAATCCCTATCTCTAGCTAAGGCTTTTTCCGTGCCTTTTGTTTTCCTACCATTCTTGGTTGTTCTTTAGGGAGTGTTTGTTTATGCCAGCGCCCTCTCGTCGCTAGTGGTTCTTTTTGTGAGCCCCGCGACATTGTATCGCGGGACGGTTGGCTTGCGAACATATGGCGGCTTAGATTAGCCCTCCCATCACTTCTCATGGCGCCTCCTTACCTATTCCCAGTTAGCAGCGTGGGCCTAATGCAAATCTCCGCCATCATCGGCTTCACTCTCTCCACCTTCGGCGGCGGGTACGTCTGCGACTTAATTACGGCCCGGATGACCAAGCGAAACCGCGGTGTATTTGTACCAGAGCTACGGCTAGTATCCATGGGGCCGATTCATTCATTGGGCCTATTGGCTGCATTGTCGTGGCACTCACCAGTGACAGGAAACCCTACTGGGCATTCATCGCAGTCGGATTCGGCATGGGTCAGTTCTTCCACTTCTTTACACCTCTTCTCTCTTTGCCTTACTCCTGTCGACCCTGGCTTTGACGATGAATGGGCGGACACCGCCTGGCGTTCTGTGGCATTTGGCGCCGTATACGCGCCAAATGTGGCAGTGACCTACCTTGTCGACTGTTATCCCGCCTTTGCATCCGAAGTTCTTGTCATTGTCAACGTGGCGAAGAATGCCATTGGCCTTGTCTTCCTCTACGTTGCGGTAGATTGGGTCCAGTCGAAGGGCTGGATCCAGGTGTATATGATAATATTTATGGTGGTCAGCCTACCCATTGTTTTGACAATTCCATCGTACTTCTGGGGTGATAGAGCACGCAGCTGTTTATAAGGATGAGCTCTCGAGAGGCAAAGGCAGCAATGATCTAGGAAGTCTTTCGATTCCGGTCATTGATGGTGAGAGACGCTGATACTGGGGTCGGATACCGTGAGTGGACCGTTCAAATGTATGAGTGCTCCTCTAGGCTCAAAAGGAAGGTTCAACCCTCATGTGTTACCGTTGCTTCATGCTGCTGGGGCTATCTGAGTTTTGTCATCAGTCCCTGATTTGATAGCTGAGATTCTCTCGTGTTTCATCTCTGCCTGCTTCTGTCTCCGTTTCTCCTGAAGAACAGACTTTTGTATCTAGGGAGCTGTTATAGGCTATCAACCGTGGAAAGGGGAAGCATCTTGAGACACTTAGGGCTCCGAAAAGAATAAAGAAATGCGAATAAACGCATTATTCATATTCACATTCATATTACGTACAATGTGAGATTTCTCCGCATCAATATTTTGTCAGGTGAAGCGGTTATCGTATTACCGAAACGCGTAGTGGTCGATTTCACACTGCCATCGCGTCACCAGCAACGCTGGACTATGGATCTCCGTTGCGGATATATGCTGAAAGGTACAACCTGCTTATGCTGAGGACAGGTGGTCTTCCACGTTGAGAGTATAATGCTCTACACAATGGCCTGGTTTCATCACCTTCGGAGCAGTCTGAAGAATCTACCTCTGAAACAAGACGCACTTGCTCTCCTCAGCCCTCCACATCGAGGAATACCGAAGACATGCCTCAGTCGAAGCAGTCTTATTCTTTGCCTAGCTCCTCGCCCTCCCCGCTTAGCGGCCTGGATCAACTTGGTGACTGTTTCCTTTTTCGGAGTTCCGTGCTAGTAAGTCGCACATTATCTTGCTCGGGAAGCCGGACTAGGGACTCGTGTTTCAGCCGATGTTGCCTTTCCTCCCAGCAATTGTATATCAACTATCAGGTCAGGAATTATGTACTACGTGGTCCAACAATTTGGCATACAAAGGATTTCACATCTGCATTCCGTTTGTACACGACTATCAAGAGATACAGAGCTCAATATTACGAGTTCAGAGGGCAGAGTGCCCCGTAAACCATTTATAATCACTACTCGGGCCCTTCCAATGCTTAGCTAAGCTAGTCGCCCCAGACACCTTCGGTGTTGGGGCTCCGGTTTTAGACCATACTTTCGGGCCCTATTTTGGTGCCTAACCATACTTTTCACCCACCTCGTAAAACGTCAATTTTCGTAGCATTTTTGATAGCAAATTACTGCCATAAATATTGCATTCAAAAGAGCATTGCCTAAGCTATTTACTGTAAGCAAATCAGAACGCAATGCATCTAATATTGGCCTTAGCATGACGTTTTCCCGCTAATATCTCCATGAAATAGCTCATTTTTCGACCACTTCTCGCTATCATGTCGGATGAAAATGAGCTCAAAATTGCCAATGCATTGGCCGCTTACCATGACCGTAATGAGCCGAAGATCAAACCATTGGCAAGGGAATTCGACGTTAGTTACCAGACCCTGCTAGGCCGTATTCGGGGTGCCGGGTCAGCAATTGGCCGACCTGCCACCAATAAGGCATTGGACTCGGTCCAAGAAAAAGCATTGCTTGACTGGATTATCTTTATGGATAGCTGCGGCGCCCCCCCCCCCCCCCCCCCCGGCAGCATCGATACAGCAGCGCGCCGATGACATTATTCATCGATCAAACCCGGACAGGAAGCCTCTTTGGCATGGCTGGGGCCTCGCATTCAGTAAGCGACTGCCAAAGCTTACACCCCACCTCCATTTTATTAGTAGATTTCGACACGTCCCGTGGATTAGGCGGGCCGCCTATCATTGGCGGCGCATATTCGGCCCAATTGCAGTGTATTTGACCGATACTCCTAACGATTATAGATTGTATTTATGTCAAGAGATTAATAATTCTACTACTTATGCAAGAAACTTAGTAGTAAATATTAGTTATAGATGAGGAGGTAAAATTATTTTTGGATTGTTTCCGTGATAATACTGTTTCACATTTAAGTGGGTTTAACCAATGAGTAGAACCAACTTATTGTAGATTAAATACTTTTGAATTCAATCAAAGTAGTATTACATTAGTTAATCATAATACTGCATTAAGAGTAATTGAGTATCCTGTTGACGTTAGTTCAAATACATTAAATGAGAAAATCTGTTACTCCTTGAACAACAGAAGTAGCAAATATGCCGCTACAGACCCCACGAGAAATGTTACAACATGCTTCATGGTTATCTCGTCAATTTCTTGTTTATATTGAATTAGGTATACAAATAAAAATTTGGATATGTAAATAGTTTAAGTAGTTACAAATGTACTGTAACATTACCAGATGGTTGCACATGTAAAATATTATTTCAAGATAAATCAGCATTAACTGATTTTATAGGTAGAACAGACAATTTCATATATATATGCCACCATTTGATAATTCTTATAATAAATTATGATCCTGATACGCTTATGCAGATGAGAAAAAGAGAAAAACACAAGATTGTATTCTTTGTGTTATTAAAAGTGGACGTACGGGTTGTCAATATGATTCGCCATATAATTACGAATCGTAAGGTACGTTATGGATTATTATATTGTAGATAAACGTTAAATAAAACACAAGGTTTTTCTTCAATAGTATTTGTAACGTACAGTGACGCAGCAAATGTTTTAACACCCCTCTGATCTTTTAGATTCTGCCGGTCAAAATTTGGATTTTTTCAACACCCTTTAACTTGTTTCTTAACAAAACACTTGGTCTTTGTGTATTGAATTGAATCATACCTTCTATGAAAAACTCCTACTGAAACAAGAATGTTTAAAAGGTAAGATATCATTAACTTGCTCTTCGGTTTACAATAGGCGGTCTCAAAAGCGGTCTGAACAAGGGTGCTAAAACATTTGCTGCGTCACTATAATCCACATGCGAAGCCACCACTACAAGCGAGCCGCCACCCTACCTGTATGTATTCGTTTTAAATGCATTTTTCGTAACAAAAAGCCATTAAATACAATAAGCTAAAAACGACTCGTTTTAAACGAGTTCTATTGGAACATAGACAGGATGGCAGGACATCTGGCAATACAAGTCCGGGAAAGCCGCAACCACGATATCAGTGCCTGGTCAGCAATGCACAGATTGTCACCCTGGGCGAAAGCCACCAACCGTATCAAATCAAACGCTAAGCATTGACCGGCAAAAAATCACTCGACGCTGTTCCTATAAAACAAACTATTAGCAAGTTTTCTAGACTTCGGAGCAATTTTAATTTGCTTGTTCAAGGGAATTAATATCTGTTTACCTGTGTACATGTACATGTAGCAACTAAGTTAACTTACTTGACGGTTGATGCTGCTAGAGAACATAGTGCGGCGGCACGAAAGCGGCGAGAAAGGCGGTGAGTAAATTCAGGCAGGGGGGTTGTCTGTATCAGTCCCCTATAAAAAGAGCTAGCGGGTTTCAATCGGTCAAGCTTCCGAAAGATACCAGAGATAAGATAAGTCTGTTTGAAATAGATATTTCGCATACCTGTACTGCAAGCAGAGAGAAAACCTCCCCTCATCTACATAGTACCGTGGCAGTTCCCTTATGTTGATATGTGTTGGGAGTTGGTTGATAGGATCTCATACACACAAAGACAGAACAATGTAATCAAACAGGGATCGACTTCGATTTGCATGTTTGCTTATAATGGCAAACGAATTTGAGGCTTACACTGTCGGCTGCACCCGATCGGACTCTGTTGGGTCTGTCTGAGACACACACCGAACTAACCAGGATTGGAGACACGTATTGCTAATCCGAACCACTGAGGAACACCGCCACCCCACCGCGGGAAAAACCCTGCCTGTGGGTGGATTGATACAGTGATGTCTTGGCCCAGAGTGGGTCGGTAGTAGTGAAAGTACAGCGATCCATACGCCTGTCTGGCTGATAAGAGTCTCACATCCTGTGTTGTAAAATCCTTGATGTCTTTTGAAGCTCGTTCGTTTGCTCTTCTTCAACTACAGCTCCTGTTTGCTCAACGCATAGAGGAATTGTTTTCTTTGCATTTCCGAAAGGGTTGGATCGAGCAAATTCCGGTGCCTAGCGTTTCGGCCTGATATATCGACAGAAATGCAACGCTCAGCATTTCTCATACTGTCGTTTCTGAGCGTCCATGCGTTATGCTGGCCATACACTGAGTCGCTCGCTGAATACAATCTTAACGAGAATAAATCCGCCGAAGGTCCAATCGATTATTGGGGAGCATGGCCAGACCATGAGTATCATCCGTCACCAGACAACTGGCGATTCCCTATCTATACCATATTTCTGGATCGCATATCCAACGGGGACCCGACAAATGATGACATCAACGGGACTTCCTTTGAGCATGTTTTGAACTCGAACCAGATGCGTCATGGTGGCGATCTAGACGGCTTACTTGACACGTTGGATTACATCCAGGGCATGGGCTTCAAGGTGAGCTAGGCTGACTTTGGATGAACTACATAGCTGATCCATTTAGGCTATTTATTTCGCCGGCACGTACTTGATGAATCTCCCTTGGGCCTACGATGGCTACTCCCCCGTCGATACCACCCTCCTCGACATGCATTTCGGCACGATTGAGGACTGGAGACGAACTATTACCGAGATCCACGACCGGGATATGTACGTGCTAGTAGATAACACATTGTCAACGTAAGTCGGTGCTGCTGCTACTATTATTGGTATCCCTGGGCTTATGAAAAAAAATCAGGATGAGTAACCTGGTCGGATTTAAAGGTCATCTGAACGACTCAGCCGACTTCCGGGCCCACGAATACGAAGTTGAATGGGTCACAGATAGAAAGTATGCCGATTTCGGAGTTGGGAATGAATACAACGAAACTTGTAACTACCCAAAATTTTGGAATGAGACGGGATACCCGTTACTTTCCGGTGGAGTTGAAGACCTCAAGGGTTGCTATGATAGCGACTTTGACCAATATGGAGAGCTTGAAGCGTTCGGCAACTTCCCAGACTGGCAGCGTCAACTTACTAAATTTGCCTCCGTGCAGGATCGCCTGCGCGAATGGCACAAGCCGGTCCGAGACGTCATCACCAGGCATTCATGCTTTCAGATTGCTAGTTTGGATATCGACGGGTTCCGTTTTGACAAGGCCGTCCAGTCAACCCTCGAACCCTTGAGCGAGATGACCGCTTTTTACCGCGAATGTGCGAAACGGTTCGGCAAGAACAATTTCTTCCTTCCCGGTGAAATCACGTCTGGAGACACATTCGGCAGTTTGTACCTCGGCCGCGGGCGTCAACCAGATCAGCGCCCGAAGGACGCAGGTGCTGGCGCTAAGCTAACCAACAATTCGGACTCGCACTTCTTGAGAGCCGATGGGTTGCAAGCATTGGATGCCTCCGCATTTCACTATACCATCTATCGTTCAATGACCCGATTTTTGGGGATAGATGGTAATCTGGTTGCTGATTTCGACTTGCCCACTGATTTCATTGAGGCCTGGAATGAGATGCTTCGGACGAACGACTTTCTTAATGCCTTCACTGGGGAACTAGATCCGAGGCATATGTATGGCGTCTCGAACCAAGACAATTTCCGCTGGCCGGCAGTCAAAAACGGTACGGACAAATTCCTTCTCGGTCTGTATATCATCACGCTGGAGCTCCCCGGAATCCCACTTGTCCTATGGGGAGAAGAGCAGGCGATGTATGTGTTTGATGCCACTGCATCTAATTATATGTTCGGCCGACAGCCCATGACGTACCAAACCGCATGGTGGACGCAGGGCTGTTTCAATTTGAATACCTCAAAATTCTACGACTTTCCCATTGAAAAAGGTCTACATGGATGCAACGATATCACCGTCACGTATGATCAGCGAAACCCGGCTCACCCAATTCGCAACATCATGAAGAGGATGTTCGAAATCCGAACGCAATACCCAGTTGCCAATGATGGCTTGTATCTTGAGACACTCTCCCAGCTCACTAGAGAGATATTCCTTCCTGGATCCTCTACTACTCCCACAGTCACCGGCCTATGGTCGGTGCTACGAAGCTATTTTCCTGAAGTCCAGAAAGAAGCATCGGAAACATCCAATGGCAATGGAACTCTGTGGCTGGTGTATCAAAATGGAAACGCAACAGACACTTATGGCGGCAACTGCAGTAACAAAAATACGGCACTGTTGGCTCCATTCAAGTCAAAGACCAAGCTGAAGAATCTTTTCTATCCTTATGAGGAGCTCACTTTGCGTGACGGACCTAATAGCCAAGATGAAGATGGCTACGGATGTGTCCCTCGCATGAAGTTGCTGCCATGGGAATATCGGGCATATGTGGAGGCCGACAGTTTTGTTGAGCCAAGTCCTACTGTTACTGAATTTCTTCCCGGACACGACGCTCGGTTCATTTCTCCACAAGATGTGGGTGAAACTATTCCAATTCAGCTAGGATATTCAAAAGAGATGAGTTGTGACAGCATTACCAACGCGATTATCGTGAATTCAACGACAGAAAAGGGCATCGCTGCGTCTCTTGATACTTCCAGTGTGAAGTGCACCAATGTCTCTGCCAGAACGAGCGGTGATTCGTTTGTCGGTGAGGTTCCCACCGTATGGACGTGGTCTGCTAAGTTGAGCAATGCCCACCACGGAATCCACCAGCTGACGGTTAACAACGTTTCCGCCTCTGGGGCACACACCAACTCAATCGACAAATTTTTGCTTCGAGTTGGCCCTTTGAGCAATCCTCTGATGTCTCCGCTTTCGAATTACTCTTCCACTCTGGTGCACAAATCCGCCGATAACTTCTACATCCAGCATAACGCGGCCGGCGCAGATCGATTCCGCTACTCAACCGATTTTGGTCGGACATGGTCGGATTGGAAGGCTTATTTGGGTGGAAACACTACAATTAATATCCCGTCTTGGACAGGCACGGACAATCAAAAATGGAAGGGAACTCACATTCGTGTCCAGTACTTTTCGAGGCTCACGGGGAGCAGCGATTATATACAGGAAGGTGATTATGACTGGGATGATGACGCAACTCGGAGATTCCCTCATCTGTGGTGGAACGGTCCATACAACCAGTATGGCTACGATGCAGGACTGGATAACAGGATGAGGTACGACTCCGAGACATCAAGTTGGAGGTACGATTTTGTCTATGAATGGCCGGCTGTTGGACAGCTGAATGTCTGGGGAACCGACAAGGTAGGCACGCCGGATACCACAGAGGTTTATGGCGATGTTGATAGCTCCTCTGTGGTCCAGAAGCTTCCTCCGTCGTATCTTTCGTCCAACGTCATCAATATCACAACTTTACCCCCATTCCCATATCTTGGCTGGACCATCTCCCTCAACGATGGCAACTTGCGATACCAATTAATTCCAGTTGGATCAGGATGGGTCCAGCTTGTGCTCTTCATTCTCTTGTGGGTTCTTCCGGTCCTGATGGGCTTATCTGGTGTTCTCATCTTTATCCGAACCTTTTACCGTGTCAAGTTCAATAAAGATGGTAACGTGGTCAAAGAAGGTAGGCTACAAGTCCTGTTTTGGCGGAGGGTTAAAGACAAGATCGCCGGGGACGATGGATCGCCGAAGATAATGCCAGAAACGGCCGTGTCGACAGACATTGCTGCCGCGGGCGCCTCCAACCAACGACGCACAGTATTGATCGCAACAATGGAATACGACATCCAAGACTGGGGGCTGAAGGTTAAGATTGGGGGTCTCGGTGTGATGGCCCAGCTCATGTCCCAGAACTTGAAGCATCAGAATCTTATCTGGGTGGTTCCATGCGTCACTGATATCGAGTATCCCCAAGACACGCCTGCTGAGCCTTATGTGATTACGATACTAGATAACCCATATTTGGTGAAAGTACAGTATCACGTAGTCGAAAACATTACATATGTTCTGCTTGACGCTCCCGTCTTTCGTCAGCAGACTAAAGCAGAGCCCTATCCTCCCCGTATGGACGACCTTGATAGTGCAGTTTACTATTCAGCGTGGAATCAGTGTATCGCAGAAACGATGAAGCGATCACCGGCGATTGACCTGTACCATATCAACGACTTCCATGGGTGCCTGGCACCGCTTTATCTGTTGCCGACTCGCACGATACCCGTTTGTCTTTCATTGCATAACGCGGAGTTCCAAGGCCTTTGGGCGCTGCGAACATTGCAAGAAAAGAAAGAAGTTTGTTCTGTGTTCAATATACCACTTGAAATTGCAACCAAATACTGCCAATTCGGGAATGTGTTCAATTTACTTCACACCGGTGCTAGCTATTTGCGATATCATCAACGTGGCTTCGGCGCAGTTGGTGTGTCGCAGAAGTATAGCAAGCGGTCATGGGCTCGCTATCCAATTTTCTGGAGTCTTGATAAAATTGGCAGTCTCCCAAACCCAGACCCCTCCGACACAGGCACGTTGGAGGATAGCTCCGACGGGGAAGTTCCTATTCAGTCCTGCGATGAACGAATAAGCGAAAAGTTGAAGGCACAGAAGTGGGCTGGTCTGAGTGAGGATCGCAATGCTGATCTGTTGGTATTCGTTGGACGATGGTCAAAGCAGAAGGGCGTTGACTTGATTGCAGATGTCATACCGGCGGTATTGTTTGCGAGACCGCAGGTTCAATTGATCTGTGTCGGCCCTATCGTCGACCTATATGGCAGGCTCGCTGCTGTCAAGCTGGAGCGCATCATGGAAATGTTTCCAGGTCGTATTTTCTCGAAGCCAGAGTTTACTGTCCTGCCTCCCTATGTATTTTCTGGTGCTGACTTTGCCTTGATCCCCTCTCGGGACGAACCATTCGGACTGATTGCCGTTGAATTTGGACGGAAGGGTGCTCTTGGGATCGGCTCTCGCATTGGGGGTCTAGGCCAGATGCCTGGTTGGTGGTATACTGTGGAATCCGACTCAGCGCGTCATCTCTTGCATCAATTGAGAACGGCAATCAAGTCTGCTCTTGACTCGTCAGAAGAGACACGAAGGGAAATGCGGGCAAACTCTGCCAAGCAGCGATTCCCCGTCCTTGAATGGACCCATAAACTCGAAGTCTTGCAACGGACAGCAATCCACATCCATCATGCGAAGAACCGAACTACTACGGCGGGCCCCGCACGGTCACAAATATACTCAGAGATGCGGGACGAGCATTTCTCAACGGTGGCCCTTCCAAGACTCGATATGTCCCTGGCAGAGGGCTTGGACTCGCCACCAGTGAGAACATCACAACTCGCTCACCCATCTCTCCAAGAACTACAGGCAGCTGACCACCTTAGGGGCACTGAAAGTAACAGGAGCAGCATTCTGGGTCGCAAACTCTCGCTTGGACGGCGAGATGGCCCTGGCCAGGGCAGGAAGCGCCTTGTCAAGAAGTCATTGCGCGAGAGTCAAATTTCCGACCAGAGAGCTGAAAGTGATACCACGGACGCTGAAGACGAAGGTACCGACACGCCACAGGAGGATTACATTTCCCCCGAAGAGGCGGTGGCAGCCGTTAACCGGGCTCTTGGGTCTCAGGAAGTTGGTTCTTATCGAAACAACAGCTGCCACTCTCCACGCTGGTCCGAGATATCTACCCCGGACTCGTCAAGTTTTGTCTCGCGGGAGTCTTCTCCAGTGAGAGCTCCTCTCTCTCACATCCGCAATGTGTCTGTTCTTTCGTTGCCGTCTGTCATCGGCGATCACGATCAATCTGTCTTCGAGCTGCAGAAGGTCGATCCAACCTTTACTGACAGAATGGGTCACTTCACGCGGCACTTCGAAACGCTTCTGACCAAGCTGAATACCAAAAATTCTATCACGGACTACTGTATTGAGACGTACTTGATGAAGAGCGAGCGGAAATTCTTCAACATGTACAATGACGCGCAGTTGAAAGTTCAGCCTAAAGAACGTGCACTGGATGAAGCTGCTTCGGAGGATGCCCTCGATAATGCGGCGTATACTCGCGTTTCTCGGGTTCCTGGAGAGCTGGAAACTAATGATCTTGGTGAAATTGATGAATGGCTCTCTCGGCTGGGATACAAGAGACCGATTGCCATCCAGAGGTTTATGAGACGCCGTGTTGGAAATTGGCCTGTCTACGCTCTGTTCTTGGGCCTTGGCCAGATCATCGCGACAAACTCGGCACAGGTAACTCTTCTCGTTGGTCAGGTAGGCGAGACTGCTGTTAAGCTCTACATTATTGCGACCATCTATTGCGTCTCAACTATCGCTTGGTGGACTCTCTTCTACCGCTTCCCATCGGTGATTGTCCTCAGTCTCCCATGGCTGTTATACTCCCTAGCATTCATGGTCATCGGCGTTTCACCCTTCGGGATCACTAGTCTCGGTCGAGCATGGGCACAGAATGTTGCCGCAGGCGTCTATGCGGCTGCCTCTTCCAGTGGATCTCTGTTCTTTGCGCTGAACTTTGGCGACCAGGGTGCAATTCCCGTGAAAGACTGGATGTTCCGCGCAAGTCTTATCCAGGGAATCCAACAGATTTACACGGTTGCACTGTGGTACTGGAGCTCCAGGGTCACTGCGGTAGAGATTGGGGGCGTTTCTACGGCTACTTTAAATACATGGAAACTCACTGCTGTGGTGATCCCTATCGCCGCAGTATGTCTTGTCATTGGCGTTGTACTTGCTCTTGGCCTGCCGAAATACTATCGTCAATCTCCTGGAAAGGTCCTATTTTTTGACACGTCACTCTTCCGCCGGCGTATTGTTCTCTGGTTCTTCTTCATGGTCATTATCCAGAACTGGTTCCTCGCTGCGGCGTTTGGCCGGAACTGGTCTTTCTTGTGGTCATCTAAACATGCCAAGACATGGGAGGTGGTACTTTTAGTGGTATTCTTCTTTGTCATTCTTTGGATAGTTGCGCTACTCATTTTCCGATTCCTATCCAAAGAGCACAGCTGGATCTTACCCGTTTTCGGACTAAGTGTTGGCGCACCGCGCTGGGCGCAAACTTGGTGGGGAACCTCTAACATCGGATTCTACCTCCCGTGGACAAGCAGTCTGACCTCCGGGGCTCTCGCCTCTCGCTGTGTCTGGCTCTGGCTGGGGTTCCTTGATGAGATTCAACAAGTCGGCCTGGGAATGATCCTTTTGCAGACCCTAACCAGAGTCCATGTCTGCTTCGTCCTACTAGTCGCCCAGATTCTTGGGTCTATCGCTACCATTTGTGCCCGTGGATTTGCTCCAAACAATGTCGGTCCGGCAGGCATCTCTCCGGATGTGGGCTCGTCAACGGACAAAGTAGCCAATGCGTGGTTCTGGGCCGCCCTTTTCTTCCAGCTTTTGGCCAGGTCAGTGACATTTCCCTATTCTATTCGAGAATCGTACTAACTGTCCGCTTAGTTTTGGGTTCCTTTTATTTTATCGGCGCGAACAGCTTAACCGACCCTGAGCTGTCTACAACTTTTGCATATCGGATCTGCAGATCGCATCACCAAGTGTCAACAATTGGAGTTGTCATCCAAATCCAGGCAGAGCCATGAGTGAACGTAAATCAAAATGCTAGATGTTCATAGATGTTTGACTTTGAATCTTCCAGGCATATTGTGCCTGTCGGAGGTAACACTTGCCGTGCAAATGAATCGTTGACTGAATTCATATTAATTAAGCCTGTCATATATATGGTCTAATCTAATAAGTTCGATCTATCGTGGCTAAATGTTTTTCATTAAATGCAACAAATTGGCTGCCGGATTGTAATGTCACCTTGCGCGGGAATATATCCCCTGCAGACGAGTGAAGTGATCTCCACAATAGTTGAATGGAAAACTCTCAAGTGCTCTTGAATAATGACACCCTGAGGGCACCAATTAAAAGAAGGAGCTGGAGCTTCATTAAAGCATGACAGGATTTGAAGAATTGTCTCTACGTGAAAAAAGGCTTCACCTTATCCTCCGGAGACTCTTCATCCCCATCGAAGCATCTACATCCTCTGCGGCATGCATGACGCGCAACACATTACATCATAATAAACCGGCTACATCCTCCACCGATAGCCACCGATCTAACAATTTCTGAATGAGATCAGAATACCGACTGACATCCTCTAACGCCCGGACTCCCGCCACCATACTATCAAAAACGGATCCCGGCCCAACCTGACGGTGGCCAACCAACTTACCAATATGTTGTATGTGGATGACAACATCGTCGATGGAAACCTGGGGTGGGTCATCGCAGCGGGTATAAGCAGGGTGATACGAAGCGATGACAACTCCCTGGTTTTGACGAACACATGCGGGGACGTTGCGCACATGAGGGCAAAGAGTGTACGCAGATTAGTGCGAGAACATAACTGGTGCGATAGTAATGTTGAGGGCGTCTAGCATCGTCTCGCAGCCGTCGAGTGAACCCATTTCTCAAATCGCTGCCCGCCACGACTATTCTTTTCCCAACTTGACTGTCACGCTCCTCAATGTCCCATCTCGACCACTGATACTTCGAAATCAAGCACTGGGTTAGAACCCCATTCACCCGTCGTAACGAATATTTTTCCCGAGTCTAGCTTTCTCAGAGAGAGACGAGTCTCTGCGTTCCCTACGCCAGTTGAAATAAGAGCTATCAACAAAAATTCTGGCAATCTTTACGCCACAAATTTCAACCGCCCCCTCTTGTCAAGATACCGTCTCTTGGACTGGTGGTTAAGTACGGAGCCGACGTGACCGTGACCGAGGCTCAAACTCAAATGAGAATACGCGAGCAACTACAAGGACAGGTATCTACTCCTGAGATTTTTGGCTGGACTGAGGATGAAGGACAGGTCTTTATCTACATGTCCTTGATCGAGGGCGAGACTTTGCAAGAGAGATGGAGTGGCATGGATGACGCTAAGAGACGGGCCGTCTGCGAACAACTTAAAATATATTGTGAAAACATGGAGGGCCTTAACGCAGGACAAGCAAGACTGTTATATCGGTACGTGCATTCCCTCGGATATAATACATAAGCAACCTTAATCTGAAATCTACTCCACAGGCAGTTTCGGTAAGCAACCACTGAGTGAGGCATTCGGCGATTCCCACCCAGAACTCGCAGGTCCATTTCAAGGTGTGAACGCCATTCAACTGTTTCACGATGCTTGCGGAATTGAGATCGACAGCGAAGTGCCTATCGTTTTCACTCATAGCGATTTTTTTCTACCCGACATCCTTCTATCGCTTGGGTCGAATCCACAAGTAGCAGCGATCATTGACTGGGGTCAGGCTGGGTGGTATCCTGCGTACTGGGAGTATTGTAAGGCACGACGAGTGAGAGTGGATCCAGAGTACTTTGGTGATACTATTCAAGAAGAATGGCACATGAAATATCTGCCAATGATCTCCTGGATCCTATGAATGATGAGAAATACTACCACCCTTGGCTTTGGTTTGTGTTATCTAAGGGCATCTAAATAGAAGTGGGCTTTGTGAGCCAAAGCGACCGTAATTACTGCTTTTAAATCATGTGGGTCTAGCGTTTTCAACGGGTTCTCCGGGTTTGCATCGAACCTGCCAGCTGCCCAAGCGCACAGCCCCCACCCTTCCCTTCTCCAGCTTCGCAATAACTCTTCAAAGCCTTATAATAGATAATTTTCTATGCCAACCCTTTCAAAGTGTGCAATTTGCTTATAGAATATCAGGCAATCCATGTTACTGCGTGTGCAGTGTTTATTGTCCTACGAGAGATCATTCTTAGAAGACTCAGGATAGAAATTTTTTTGGCAGAGCGCCAGACGTGCACGTCCGATTCGCTACTGGTTGACCAAACATTGTGCCTTCTTGGCTTGTTACAATGTAGCCTAGTGGTCAATCCCAAGCAACCGCGATCCCTGGCAATGATAAGATCCAGATGTGGCTGTCCATGGTGCACTATTCATGCGCATGCCAGTGCAGCTTTTGGTCGCTCGATATTTTATACGCTGTTTTTAACCTCGTAGAAAGATTGGTATCTCTGACGACAAATCTCAACTGTAGGGTCTGTTTTGTATACCGCATGCTGCGTGCCCGCAGATCTCTATCCCTTCGATTCTTGGGCGATTTCAACGACAGCCAAATTGGGTTTAGGGCCATTGGCAGTATCGGTGCAAATATGAAGCTTCGCAGAACCTGGTGGATTGCTACAGCGTGTATTATTGAAGGGAAAAGGGCACGTAGTGCCTGTAGGAATGCCCTCCAAATAAACATATCAATGACGGATACAGTCAACTCTCGCTTATACCACAGCATACTATCCAAGCCAAATTACGTGGTATAATTGAGTTGTGTTTTGGTGAGAGGATGACATAATATTTGACAAGCTAACTCTAAGCCCTAATACCTATTTAGTCTTCCATCCCATCATCTGATCCAAAGTCACCTGACGTTTCTCATCAATCTGAATCCTGCCAAAGTCGCTGATTAAGCTCTCAATTTGTCTAATATGGTCCGAGGTACCCTTTTCTTTGCTACAAACCCATAGTAGGATATCCTGGAGGCTGTCCAATATAGCAGAATTAGACAGAAGCTCAGGTGGGGGCCCATCAATGTCAATATCCTGAATTTCTGAGGTTGTTGGGGCAATATATATATCTTGCTCATTGGTCTCATCTCGCCCTTCAGTCCCATCTTCTAACATGTCTTCGTCCGAAGGGTTCAAAAACTCGTCAAATGGCACAATATCTTTATCACCAAGCTTATCAATTGCTTGATTATATAGACTTTCAATCTCATCACTCAATCCGGGCTCGGAAAATAGTGCAGACTCAGGTGCGGACTTGGGCGCGGACTCAGGTATAGGTATAGACTTTGGACTAATCAAAGTACTTTGTTTAAAGCAATTGATAATCGTTTGGTCTGATACACTTGTTCTCCAAACTTGCGTTACCCAGGTAACAGTATAATAAATGCTCATTCTTTGTTTTGGGTCTATCCCACGATCAAGAAAAGCAATCATATAGCGCATCCATTTCTTCCGATAATGGTGCTTCAAGTTTTGGATAATACCTTGGTCCAAGGGTTGATAAATTGAAGTTGCGTTTGCTGGCAAAAAAACAACCGTAATCCGGGGTGGTGGTGGCGCTCGCTGGAGTCCAATAACATGTGGTGAAGCATTGTCTAAAAGGAGCAAAGCTTTCTTATCTAAGGGAATACGCCCATAGAAAGATCGCAACCAGTCCTCCATAATGTCATGACGCATCCATGCTGCCTTGTTGTGACGCCAAACACATCCCAGAGCTCGGAAATTAACCCCCCGGAGTGCGCGAGGGGTTTTTGCTGTGCCAATCAACCATAAAGGGACTCGATCGGAACCATCCGCATTTGATGCAACAACAATAGTGATTCGTGTTTTATCAAGCTTTTTGCCAGCAATTTTTCCCTTTGAAAGACCACCATTTGGCATACGTCGCCAAAATAGGCCAGTTTCATCCATATTGTAGATTTCGGACGGTTTGAATTGATTGCAAATCGATTTGGTGCTTTTGATCTGATCATGTACCGAGGATGGGACTGAGGCAGCTTCTCCGTGGAAAGTATGATATTGAAGAGAGTGGCGTTGTTTGAAGCGAGTTAACCAACCCTCAGAGAATTGAGGTTTGGTCCGATCTTTGTATTCCGGTATTTGTCTCCAAAGCTCAGCTGCTTTAGTTTGGATCAAAGGGCCATTTATTGGTATTCCATTGCCAATATGGTTATCTGCCCAGTCATATAGCTTTTGGTCCAATAATGGCCAATGAGAGGATGAAGATCGTTTGTTTGCCCCTGCAGGGCCCGTATCAAGATAATTGTATTTGGATGAAAGGATCCTTGATATGGTTGACCGGTCAATCACTTGTTTGAATTGGTCCTCAAACCACTTAGCACATGCAGTCTGCGTGGGCTTTGGGCTAGTATTAGACCAAAATGCCCGTAGTGCCTGTTTCTGCGCGTCTGATATACCCAATTTGGTACGCTTTGGTCCCATTCTGACGCGCTTGGGTGGGGTCGGGAGGGTAGGAGAGCTTGTAGATTGAGGCATTCTGATTGGTTGATTGCGCTGACTAAGCAGATTTGAGAGGAAGAAAGTGTGGTAAAACAAAATGTGTTATATTCTGTCAATTTATATGGAAAAAACTGGAATGAAGGGGCCATCCAAGCAAGGGATGTGTTATTATCAAGAATGTGCAATATCCCACCGTGGTATAAGCGAGAGTTGACTGTACTGTCAAAATGGGTCTTTCATTTCTCCGAGAATCTTTCAAAATCGACTGTCCACTCTGACGATATCATCGGTGCTTTGCTGCGCTCTTGTCAATCCTAAAATTCGGAGAAATTATACTAGTGTGAGCAAGCTATGAAAATTCTCATCGTGAGACAACGATCTATTAAATCCCTAGCTTGCCATCAAATTCATCCAACTCGCTATGGGCTGGATTATCCCGACCGAGAAAATTCAATATGCTACTATCTGCTATTCAGAATTGACGGCTTCGTGCAATACATCCTCATCCAGTTTTGGCCTGAGCACAACCTGCAATCAGTCATCTTTCTATCGTTAGAAGATCCCACCATTGGCGAAAGCATCAATAGCTTCCTGAGCGCATTCGTGGCAGCGGCGAAATAATCGCACGACCAATCCATCCTTCGGTCAGAGAGCTTCCTTCCTCTTTCGTTTTTCCATCTGCACAACTCATTTCTCTTGCTGGAGCCGTGACAGGAAATCGATGATCTTCACATAGTCAGCAACTTCGATAGTTTCATCCAAGTCTATCTTAGATCCCTCACCTGACCAACGCTCAGCGTAATTCATTACTTCAGCATAGCGACCATAATGATGATGGTGATGATGATGTATTCATTTGCCCGATGTAGCTCGCTCTATATATATGCTGCTATGCGGGAGTGCTGTCAGGCCTGCCGACAGCTGGAAAAAGGTGGTCGCCAGCCCACTGGGCGACCGTTGGAAACTCGTACGAATTTCTGGTCAATCGCCCTCGAATGGAAATCTGTAAATGATAGGTTCTATTTGGGACTGTTGCGTGAGAGCCCCTTGCGTCGGGCCCACGATATCCCGTGCTGGACATCGCACACAAATATCGCCTGGCCTTCCCCTCCCTCGAAAAGAACATCGCCGTTTCGAGGGAGAGCCGGGCTCTCTCCGCGACGGTTTCTTCCCGCCCACCGCGGAACCCCCTCATGTATATACCACGTATGCTCCCGCATAGCTATTTTTCCTCCTAGAATATACGGAGTGCCACGGGCCCGCCTGCAGCCCTCACGCGCTGTAGCCCTCCGTCAACGAGGCCTACATCGCCAGTGTTCAGACCGCAGGTGCCCCGTGCGGGCCAAAATATCTCATCCGTCTCCATTTGTGCCAGTGTAGCAATGGTTAGAATAGAATATAAAAAACACTCTCTCAAGTACTCAATTGGCTATGCCCGTACTAGTCCGTACTGTAACGACCACGTTCCGGCATATTCAAGTCCGACAACCTGCTACTGTAAAACCTCCAAGTCGAATACTAATACGGGGCTGGCCCTCTCCTTTGGAACTTGACAGTGGGAACTAGTCCGCAGACAACCCGCGAGATGGGTTCAACTTTTCGAAGTCTGATGTTTAATGGATTTAATATCATGAGAATAGGTGATATGGCAAGAACAGTTCGCTTGAGCATTCAAAGAGAGGCATAGCCGCGTAATAAGCCACAGGTCGTGAAGTATATTCTGAGGAGTACACAGACCACTTAATCTCAAATTCGCCTTCCGTTGGTGCCAACACACACTGACGGGGGTGTATGTCAGGAGTGAGATGCAACCGCGCTGCAGCTGTAGCGCTGGACGACAGCCTAGAGATTACAGAAGCATCACAGGTTCAGGTCGAGCCGATATGCCAATGGTCGGTATACGCCGCCGAGCTGATATATATATATATATTCGGGATCTTATGTGCCATCGTCAATATAAGCAAGCCGAATTCTCATAGAAAGAGCCGAATCCGAAACCTCATGTGATCAAGGGCTCAAGTCTGTCAGATACAAACAGAAGAAACCAAGATTGAAGCGTGAAATATGGAGCATAGGTGAATCAACGTATGCCCCGACACAGTATAGGGCTTGGGTGAACGATGAGTCAGGACTTGAATAGGCCTATGAGAGTAGAACCACCCTCCGATGCCGTTAACCAAAGCCATAAAGATATAAGAGGCTGTCAGTCGAGATATACCAGAAAAGACAGCATTGTAGAGCGAGGTGCTGCATAAAACCAAAGCTCCAAACTCTCCAATCGCCGGCACTCGTTCTCTCTTCTCTCTTGGCCAAGTTATCAAATAAGTGGCACAGACCAGCCCGCCCAGTGTGACTCCCAGGAAAATGGAATTGTTGTTCCCCCTATCAGTAGCCTCTAAAAGCAAGACTGATACGAATGTCCCCCATACGTGAAGAATAATTCCAAGGTGGTCCGGTAGGAAGTAGGAAGAAGGGAGCTGCTTTCCTGAATCCAGCACGTAGTGACAAAAGGTAGAAGTCCTAAAACAAATGAGATTGACTAAGAGAGAAACCAAAGCTGTGGCCGTATTCCTTACGGACGAAGGGCACTGAGACATGTGGTAGATAAGCACAGTAGGATGATACTGCCACATAAATGGAATCACGGGTCGACAGAGCCGTCGGTGTGCACGAGTGTGCTTCGGGGCTTCGAAAAGCGATAGCTGGTTTCCATGTCGACAGAATAAGTAGTCACAGAGAAATTTATGGAATGAGTAATTTATGGCAACATATAGGTACAACAAGGCGAAGGATTTTGGAAGTAGACGGGATAGAAAGCCTTTAAACTGGCGGCAGGGCCCGGGTAAAGAAGGACTTTTCATGGGAGACACATTTTCATTCCATTACAGTATGCTCAATCTCACTGTCATCGTGAAAATCAATCACACAGTCGGCTTTTGAAAATGTCAGTGCTCTGTTAGCAGCTCATTCAATGGTGTTGTTAATGATTAATCTCGCGATGTTGATTGTTGGTGAATGTGCCTCATATTAGTGGCGTCTGGTGATGAACGGTCCGGGAGATGTATATTCAATCACAACACATTTTCAACATTCGTTTGAGAGCTCAGAAATCCCAAAAGTAAATAGAGTAAAACCTAGAGGACTGAAAAAGAAAATTGAAAAAAAGAGGTATCTATCTCAACCATGATAACAAATTCGAAAGCTGACTCCCGTCAATAAGGACGGTCAAGCTTTAACGGGTTGACGGGGTACGGACAGATCCACACACAGCTCAGACGATCAACACTCGAGCAAGGCCGGAAAATTTTCATCTTCCTTAGATAAAAATGTGAGCGCTCTTGGTAGAATCGAAGAATGAACCGCTTCCATTGCCTCAATATTAAGACCTCAGATTCAACAGTGAGCCAACGTTTCTTAACCGACTCACTTTGACTCATACTCAACAAGACTCTAGCATTTTTTCCTCGGTGAGCATCTTAAATCATACCAAGAAATTCGCTGCAAATAGTTGAGGTATATGTTACATCAGGCCTCATTTAGACATCGTGCCCTTCAACATTTGCCACCTAGCAGAGCACGTTCGCGACCGGAGCTGAGAGGCCTATAAATACGTCCTCTCCCCCCGAGGTTTTTTTTTACAATTCCATCACTTGGCTACGCAAAGTCGAGTAGGCCTTGCGTGTGAGGAAGCTGATAAGTTCTTCCCTTCAACCCTACTGGAATTTCCACTGTACTGACGTCTATAGATACATCGTGGACCGACAAGCTAGAAAGTGCCTGAGAGATATGTGATTCCAACCAGGTCTACTATGCCATCCATGTGCGATTAAAGAGACAAGATTTGGATTAACTGGTCAAAGTATGTATGCGAACATCTGTCCACCATAGCAGCCGACCACTGTCCCGCCCCTGAATATATTGATGCAAAAGGGGAATTCCTATACAGGTATGTAGATTTCAGCGCGACCCTTTCCGAGACTGGACTGACTTCAAAGACGATATGAAACAACCAGATCCTTGCATTCCGTCCAATGCACGCGCAAAGCCACGGAGCCCTTTCCCGTGTCTTCTTCCAGAACATGTGAGTCATGCATTGTCTCGCCGATCAACAAGCTAATGATGGACAGGAAACCGTTGACAGTGCACCAGAGTGAGTCCGAACCAGCGCCTCGTCAGTGCTCCGCGCAAAGCCACGGCTTACACACCATTTCTGGTCCTGCCGCTTCCAACCATGCAGCATGTCCTATGTGGAATATTGTAAACCAAGGGCGCGGGCCAACAACAGCACGCATAAGCTCCAGACGTTGGTTATCCACGATGAGGTGAGGGGAATATCGCGCCTCCTGCTGCGCCGGGTCCGATGGTTTGTGCCAAGTCTGTGCCCCAGACACGAACACTACTGACATCTTCATGCCGTTGCAGGAGCAGCCCATCGCCAACCGCGCAAGGTCTCGTGGCGAGTTACCTATTCCCGCCGACTCAGATAAGACCAAGGAGCCGACGCGCCATCGCGTCTTCCCCCTCTCACCGCCTTTTCACACGACTTGAGTGCCTCAGCCTCTCGCCGCCTATGGGAAGTGGTCTCCCTTTACGACTGTACAATTTCTTGTCATGGGCGGGTTCGTCACGCGCATTTGCCGTCTTGTGAACTTGCCCGTGCATCCAGCGCGGCTTCTCGAAGCGACAGCCGGAGAGTGCGACGAACATGGATACAACATGGCGTGTTGGTGACTGCATTGCAGAACAGAATTGGCAGTGATCTAGTTGGTAAGCTGGTATGATGACGATCCTAATTGACCATCTGTCTCAACCGTACACTCGAAGAATTCTTCATGAACAACGTAAAGCACGACACCTCGTCCAACTGGATCAACACTTGCTGACTCGGATCTCACAACAGGAAGCTCCCTTATATTCCCACACTCGAATTCGAAGCGATCAACTGTCTTGTCTGCTCAACCTCTCCTGCACCAACACCATCGCATGCTCTGTTTCTTCCTCATGACTACCGGTGGCATCGATGAGTCTCTCCCTCGACGTTCTAGTCGATTTGGTTCATCAGATCACGCGTTGGTATGCTTACCTGATGCAAGACCCCACAGAGCGCATAGCAGTGTCTGTCTCTCGGCATTTGAACACCTACATGGGATAGCCTACTTGCGGCTTGGATCCCTGGCGTCCTGTGGGTGACCATCGTTGTCCTCAGATGGCATCTAGCGTCTTTCGAGCCTGAAACCCCTAAAAAACCGGGAGAAGCCAACGCTTTGTCTAGCTAGAGCCATATTTTCGTACTGGCGAGGTTGTTAGTCGGGACTGCTTGCATGGAGAAGGTGAGGCAAAAGTCCCGTCATTTCTACCCGAATCAACTAACAATAGCCAGTCAGCTTCAAATCGATGGACAAGACCGCGGATGGCCAAACGATTGAGAGGACCCATAACCCAAGAACTACGTCTGATAGAGTCATCTTGATTCCTCTTCCTCTCCGGGTTGCTGAGCTTTTGGACATGTACGGGCGAGCGGGAACCACTCGGACATACACGGAGCTGCATGCTATCAGGATTGTTTGCTTTTCCCTGTTAGACAGAAGCTTGGTGATTTCATTCCTAAGCCTGTGTTTTTCTATCCAAGCCCGAGCACTACGTGCAAAGCCCATACACCTTGAATGTCAGAGCAGCTGGAGGTCAGTCAAGTTATCCAGTATCCTTCGTCCATTGAGACCGTCGTCTAACATATCGCAATTGGAGGCGCAAGCAGGTCTTGCCAGCAAATCACCGATTCCTCTACGTCTCTGAGCTCACTGTTCTTTGACCATCTATGATGTATTCCTCCGCGCCCAAGACGATATCTGGCATATCACTGTTCGAGCAATTCACCGTGAAGGTGGGTTTGATGTCTGTAACAGAATCACAAGAGCCCTCGGGTTCTAGGACCTCTGAATATCCTGTACAGCCTATACTGAATTGTCTAGCCCAATAAGCGCTCATGTTATATTTGCTTGGGGAGCAGTTGGAGCGGATGCCTGCTAGGGTCACACGTGGATGAGAACACTCCTGTAGAAAGATCACCAGGTCCCGAGCGCTGATCGTGGAGAGTGCCTTTACCGGTTCTGATTCCAGATGGCTTGTTGGGCCCCGATCGGAATTCAGTCATGCCATATCAGCAGCGGAGCATGATTTATCGCATGTAGTGGGGAATAAGCCTCACAGAAGGTAACGACCGTTTCTTCATCGCTGTAGTGGACTTCTACGAAAGACTGGTTCAATTTACTGGCGGGATATTATTCACAGAGTTGCGACGGCTCCTACATGTAGAAGGAGCGGATCAGATATTCCAGAGCCAAAGCTACCAATGACATGTTGACCTCGAGAGAACGAAACTCTCACTCTCGTGGTCGCTCTATGATGTAGGCATTCTAGTGTAGAATAGGTTCGAGTGACTAGCAATAGTCATTTCAAGCAATTTTTTCCGCGACGCAAGAAACCGAGCCTATCGCATAATCATCTTGGATTGAATCCGTGATTCGGATTTACGAAATACATCACATGGCTCTACACTTCCTAGTTCTGATCTTGAGTGTACAGTATGTTGCGTGATCAGAGTTGCACAATTCTTGAATTAGATCATCTCAATTGAGTTGGAGGCCGTAGTCAAGGAGTGTCCAACAGGGATCAAAATTGCTTTGCAGGATCAAAAAAGAGCAATAAAAGTTTCTATGATGTGGGGGACATGGCAAGAGACCGCGTTGCCTCTGTGAGACGGTGACCAGTACTCCCTTCACCGCCCGAACATTCACCACATCAACATCAAACATCAACATCAAACATCAACATCAAACATCAACATCAAACATCAACATCAAACATCAACATCAAACATCAACATCAAACATCAACATCAAACATCAACATCAAACATCAACATCAAACATCAACATCAAACATCAACATCAAACATCAACATCAAACATCAACATCAACATCAACACATCAACACATCAACGCATCAACGCATCAACACAACAACGCATCAACATATCAACACATCAACATATCAACACATCAACACATCAATACATCAATACATCAACGCGCATCACCACATCAAAACACAACACATCAACACTCTCACCAATTCTCACCAGCATGTTTGCCCTACGCCTGAATGAAGGGTGTCAATTTCACTACGCGAAAGGACTATCGGACCGCAAACCATCAGTGCAGAACATTTGGGAATCTCCCCTTTGATAAAAATGACACTTTTGTTGTTATCGTATAATTTTGGCCATTGAATTTGGGACGATCTATCTAGGGCTCATTCTATCTATCCAATGATGATCCTTCGGAAAAAGAAACAGACTATGAGGAGGGGAGGTTGGGCAGGTCTTTGCTTCTTCGAATACTGTTGAATATCGAATACTGGTCTCTAACACCACGGAGAGGTGCCTGCACATTGCTAGAGGGCTTGTTAACGCAGCAATCCCCTGCAAAGCACGTTTGTTGACGCAGAGCTCGTCCTGCGAAGCACATTTTTACACTCGCGGGGCTCAGGGCAACGAGGGAGCACACTCTTACACTCGCAGGGCTCAGGGCAGCGAGGGAGCACATTTTTACACTCGCGGGGCTCATGGCAACGAGGGAGCACACTCTTACACTCGCGGGGCTCAGGGCAGCGAGGGAGCACATTTTTACATACACAGGGCTCATTGGCTGTGAGGGAGCACATTTTTACATACACAGGGCTCATTGGCTGTGAGGGAGCACATTTTTACATACACAGGGCTCATTGGCTGTGAGGGAGCACATTTTTACAGTCACAGGGCTCATTGGCTGTGAGGGAGCACATTTTTACATACACAGGGCTCATTGGCTGTGAGGGAGCACATTTTTACATACACAGGGCTCATTGGCTGTGAGGGAGCACATTTTTACAGTCACAGGGCTCATTGGCTGTGAGGGAGCACATTTTTACAGTCACAGGGCTCATTGGCTGTGAGGGAGCGCAAATCTTACATCGCTGGGCTCGTGGCAGCGACAGCCGTGGTCACGGAAGGTCTGGAGTACTTGGTTTCGCAGAGCCCATCCTGCGAGGCACACTTGTTGACGCAGAGCCCATCCTGCGAAGCACACTTGTTGACGCAGAGCCCATCCTGCGAAGCACACTTGATCACGCAGAGCCCATCCTGCGAGGCACACTTGTTGACGCAGAGCCCATCCTGCGAAGCACACTTGGTCACGCAGAGCCCATCCTGCGGAGACTCTTGGTGTCGCAGATGTCCCTGCGAGGCACACTTGTTGACGCAGAGCCCATCCTGCGAAGCACACTTGGTCACGCAGAGCCCATCCTGCGAGGCACACTTGTTGACGCAGAGCCCATCCTGCGAAGCACACTTGATCACGCAGAGCCCATCCTGCGAGGCACACTTGTTGACGCAGAGCCCATCCTGCGAAGCACACTTGGTCACGCAGAGCCCATCCTGCGAGGCACACTTGATCACGCAGAGCCCATCCTGCGAAGCACACTTGTTGACGCAGAGCCCATCCTGCGAAGCACACTTGATCACGCAGAGCCCATCCTGCGAGGCACACTTGTTGACGCAGAGCCCATCCTGCGAAGCACACTTGGTCACGCAGAGCCCATCCTGCGAGGCACACTTGATCACGCAGAGCCCATCCTGCGAGGCACACTTGATCACGCAGAGCCCATCCTGCGAAGCACACTTGTTGACGCAGAGCCCATCCTGCGAAGCACACTTGTTGACGCAGAGCCCATCCTGCGAGGCACACTTGATCACGCAGAGCCCATCCTGCGAAGCACACTTGTTGACGCAGAGCCCATCCTGCGAAGCACACTTGTTGACGCAGAGCCCATCCTGCGAGGCACACTTGTTGACGCAGAGCCCATCCTGCGAAGCACACTTGTTGACGCAGAGCCCATCCTGCGAAGCACACTTGATCACGCAGAGCCCATCCTGCGAGGCACACTTGTTGACGCAGAGCCCATCCTGCGAAGCACACTTGGTCACGCAGAGCCCATCCTGCGAGGCACACTTGATCACGCAGAGCCCATCCTGCGAAGCACACTTGTTGACGCAGAGCCCATCCTGCGAAGCACACTTGATCACGCAGAGCCCATCCTGCGAGGCACACTTGTTGACGCAGAGCCCATCCTGCGAAGCACACTTGGTCACGCAGAGCCCATCCTGCGGAGACTCTTGGTGTCGCAGATGTCCCTGCGAGGCGCTTTGTTGACGCAGGACCTAGGCTGCGGAGAACTTGGTAATGCAGCGGTCTCCTGCAGATAACTTGTTAACGCAGCGGTCTCCTGCGGGTCTCACTTGTCATCACAGCGCCCCCCTGCGAGGTAGTCTTGTTTTCGCAGCACCCCCTGCGAGGATTGTTGTTGACGCAGACCTATCCTGCGAAGCACACTTGTTGACGCAGAGCCCATCCTGCGAAGCACACTTGTTGACGCAGAGCCCATCCTGCGAAGCACACTTGATCACGCAGAGCCCATCCTGCGAAGCACACTTGTTGACGCAGAGCCCATCCTGCGAGGTAGTCTTGTTTTCGCAGCACCTCCCTGCGAGGATTATTGTTCACGCAGACCTATCCTGCGAAGCACCTTTCTACACTCGCGGGGCTCATGGCAGCGAGGGAGCACAGTCTTACATCGCTGGGCTCGTGGCAGCGACAGCCGTGGTCACGGAAACTCTCAAGCCCGCAGGCAAGAGAGGGACACTATGATGCATCAAAGTGTGAGGACCAAAGTGTGAGGACCGAAGTCCTGAGTTTTTTGGGCTGGGAATTCGGCCCCTTTTATAATTTTTCGGTCAAGTCTCTACCATGGAACCATTGCGCCGAGGGTAGAGAGATCACTGTCCTTTGGTTGGCGTTGAAGCAAGTCGAACGACGTTGAAACGGTTTTTGGAGGATTTGTGCCCCGCAGATTCATGTTTCGACCTGGGACCATTTCTCTCAAATCTTGCGTTGAGTATGGTGAACCGCTTTCATCAACTGTTGAAAGAAAGCAACACCGCAAAAATGTGATTCCTACACATTGTTGAGTTTGCAATTAAATCGCTCAAGCGGTGGCACCCTACATCTGCCCGTTTAGCCACGGTCACCGTCTCTTTCATGAGGGTTGATGTGCTTCAACAGATGCCAAAATAATAGGTTGGAAAATTTCTGGTTGACAGAAACGCTGGACTGTACCTGCGGTTGGCCGGAGGATCCTTTGGTCTCGCTCGAATCAATCCTGTTCATCCTTGGCCCCGCGCCGCTGAACGTTGTTTCTTCCCTGTCTACTCGCAGCCAGCTAATGTTGCTTTTACTAGAATCTCTACTCCCTTACCGCACAGATATTGACATACTCTCAAGCTCAGGATGAGGATTGTCCTTCTTTAGGAGGGCATAAACAAAGTCCAGAGCTTATTGGAAAGTTTCCATAGGAAACCGAGCCTAGGACAACCATGTGAAATGTGCAACCAGGCCCACGAGCTAGGTTCGCGTGATCGCCACCCCCTCGCAAGATTGCAACGCTACTATCACATCGACGAGACTCTGGATACAAATAGCGCCCGACGGACCAATCAAACACAATGCGCGAATTTAGACAGACGCAGGTACGGTTCTGCGATGCAGATCCCAGCGACGACCCACGGGACACTAGATCAAGGAGGTTCTATTTTTGACCCGGAGAAGAAGTGAAGGATTTGCAAAGGTCCAGACCGATCCACAAGCCCAAACTTGACGGCCGTCAGTGTCTGATGGAAAAGGACTTTGTTGCGTAGAGGGTACGGCCGAGGTACGGTCCAGGCAGGTGAGGTATTTGGAATATCGGCGGAATTTTGGCAACAGAATGGTAGCCTAAATCCCGATCCGTGGTTATGTTTTCCTGGTTCCTGTCACAAGAGTAATTCTCCTGTCAAGTGGCAAGCTGCTCCTTGTCTATCTGTCTGTAGAACGTTCTAGAAGCTATGTCTTCTGTCCTGCATAAAGCTTCGCGTAAGAGAATACTCTCGTTGAATCCGACACAACCCCATCATCAACCCCATTCAATAACCAGTCCGATATGTCTAGCTGAGAGCTTGTAGAAACTATGCCAATCATGGACAGATCTCATGAGCTTATGTAAAAATATCTCCGGTTTTTGCACTAAAACCGAGGAACCGATTGGCTGCCGGAAATGGGTTGAGGTTGTGGGCCGGCGGCCCCTAAACTTTATCTCAATTACCCTCCACATCTTGATTACGACTGTAGCGAGAGAGAATCTTTCTAGTACACTACTGGTCCGTTCCAATTCCCCGTACATGAGCAGGTCGAGACTGTGGTGGTTCTGCCCCAATTCTCTGGACTTCTCTTTTGGGCTGTAGGAATTAATCATGAGCAAACTAGAAAGCAAGCGGGGCAGAAGCCCGGGCTTCAATCTTTCATGGCGACCGCATTCTCTCACCGAGCAGGCGATTCCATGGGTCGTCCAGAGTAAGTGGTGGAAATGATTTGCGGTTCCGCTGATGATCGTCAGCTGCGCTCGTGATTCCACGGTCTCTGTCTAACTAATTTCCTCCTGACTTGGGTGTAGGTCAAAACAAATCGTACGCTTCACCCCAAAGATTACCCTGCTTTCGACCATCGACCCTATCAAATCCAAGCAGACGTATTACCTTGAGCCAACAAGAATGCCGTATTTCCATTTTCCTAGAGCCCCCTTGCTACCATGTCCTGTTTCCCTACGGGAACACTCATAGTATCGTAAATCCTTATATGCTGTCCGCAGTGCTTTACCGGGCCACATAACACTCCGATGAAATCCTCCTGGTTCTGTATGACAAGGATGAAAATGTGTAGGCGGGCCTGTTCCAAGGGCACCACCATCGTGCTCGAGTCCTTTGACTTTGGGACATCCTCTATATTATTGTCATTCCAAGGAAGGGCGATTGCTACTACCTCTACGGAATACATGGAACGATATACAACTACGCTTATATTCCTCATGCTGAGGCTTCGTTGCTGATCACCGCCTTTATTATAGTAACATTTACTTGGACTCGTGTATCGTGGTAGTTGGCCACTGTTCCTTGGACATCGCTATGTAGCGATCCAGCCGATGAATGCTGCTAAAGTGCACGCTCTGTTCGCCGGTATCTCAGCTTCCTAGCAGCACAGACACGATGCACATAGTCCCACCTCCAGGATGACGACCGTGTTCTTTTAGGCCGGCACGGAAGTAGGGGTCGGCACGAATAACGAATATATTCGTATTCGTTACGAATATTCGCAATTCGCATTCGTATTCGCAGACATTTTGCACGACGAATGCGAATGCGAATAAATTTTCTATTCGCCGCGAATATTCGCAAGTTCGGTCACGTGGCAAAAGAATAACTAGTGAGCAGTCACAGCCCAAGTGACAAGACTTCACTTGATGTTCCGTGCCTTGCGAACAATGATCCACAGAGGCTTTATACTACTATATCCTTCGAAGCAAAGCAGCGGCTGGTTGGGAATACCAGCAAGACGCTCTAGGATTTTTCACTGGGTGTTCTCTGAACTATATATATCTCTCAACAGCATCACTTTCCGCATTGTCTCACCTTTTAGAGAATGTCGACGTACCCCTAACAGATCCCTACCACGGCTAAACAACCTCTCTACTGCGACTTCAGCCGCCGGAATGGCAAGATAATCCCTGGCTGCAGCTGCCATCCGCGGATACTCATCCTTGTGCGTCCTCCACCAGCCAAATAACCAATCTTCATCCTTTGTTACAGATTCATCAACAGTCACCACATCTTCCTCAAAGTAGCGGTCAATATCTGAACGCTGGATCACTTGTGGTTGCAGCTTCTGCAGAACACGAGCCTCCAGACTTTGCCGCTTGTTGTCCTGATTAATCTTTGACGTTGATTGCTCCAGTGATGATTTCGATGGGTATTGCTCATGCAAGGTATCCTTGATGGATCGAATAACCTTTGGCGCCGTCACCTGCCCGAGCTCCTTATCCAATAAGAGGGTTTTGAAGCGTGGGTCAAGGACAAGAGCTATATAATAAGCATCTTGGGCGTCCATTAGTTCATAATATTTCTTGTATTTCTTCATCCCCGCGGAGATGGCGGAGGTAATGTCAGAGCTAAGCCCCGAAAAGTCGCCTTGTGCAGAAGCTGCATCTTCGAGCATGTCATTCAGTTCGTAATAGATGGGAATGGCTAAGCTGATCTGGGATTTCCGCCGGGAAACCAGTTGAGTGAACTCATCGAACTTGGAGAGGATCATTTCGAGCTGTTGCAGCTGCAACCAGTCGTCAGCTGAAAATGGCGGAAACTGGTTCTGATGCTCTATCCACATCCGGATCTGTGCTTTGGCTTGCAGGGCTCCCTGGACCATACGGTATGTGGAGTTCCAGCGGGTTTCCACGTCATACTCGATGAACTTGTCGTTCAAGCCATTTGCTTGGCAAGTCACTTTCCACTGCTGTCGTCGTTGAGGTGTCCTCAATATCCAGAGAGTCATGATCCGAATCCGGGCCAACGCAGACTGCCGTCCGATTTTCTTATTTCCCTGTAAGAGATCACAGGCTTCAATGGCAGACTTATGATCTCCAGATTTCATCCTCGAGAGGATGTCGCGGACAATGAGATTGAGGACATGTGCAAGACACCGGATGTAGCTGTCAATACCTTGAAATCGGAGACGTCCTTTATCGGGCAATTTGGAATCCTCCGAGTTGTACTTTTCCAACAGGTGAAAATACAGCTCAGACACCAGCGTTTCATTATTCGACGCATTATCAGCTGTGATTGTGAGCAGCTTCTCCTCAATCCGAAGCTCGACAAGCATCTTCTGCAGAGTCTCCGCCATATTTTCTCCACTGTGGGATCCAGCAAGTTCGCTGAACTCCAGGACTCGTTCTTGATATTTGAAGTCGGTAGACACCCAGTGACCGATAACTCCCAGAATGGCTTTATGGTTCTTGCTTGTCCAGACATCCAAGGAAAGCGCAATTGTGGAGCATGTCCGTGCTAGTTCATCGATCAACTGGATCCGACAGCGATCAAAATCTGCGTCAATGCGGCGGGCAACTGTTCGAGAAGAGAAAGGAAGAGGAGCGTCCGGCAAGTCCTTGAATATCTGTTGGAACGCAGGGGACTCAATTGCCGTAAATGCCACATCATCTGTCACAACCCATCGAAGTATGTTCTGTTCCAACAGGGCTCTAGTATCATGCTCGGCTCGGGACTGGAATATTGAAGCAATTGAGAGCTGTTTCGTCTCGCTGGAACCCTCGCCCAGGTCCTCTGGACCGGACTTTTCGAAAATGTTGTGTTTGGCTAGGTGCGTCTTCATGTTGGTCGTAGATGTTGCCCTTGCCGAATCTGTGGTTTTCCAGCCACAATGAATGCATTGAATCTCTCGATCCTCAAGCAGCTGTCGGCTTCGCCTGGGCCGCCATTGCTTGCCCGGAAGAGGACTAACTCGAAATTGATTCCAAAGCCATTGATTCAGTGGCTTAATGCGGGCTTTTCTGTGCGATTTGTATGGCCGTATAGCCTCTGTAATGCATCTAGAGCCCCCTGGTGGAACAGATTCCGAAGGAGTAGGTAGATTGAGATGCAGCTGGCTGGCGGAGTCTTCAGGACCAATCGATTCTAAGCGACCAGGTGGCGAATCCAGTCGGGGTTTCTTTCTGATATGATCTTCAATATCGTCTTCGTCACTTCCACCATTTAAGAAGTGGTAGTCTATTCTCTGAGACCGTTGGGGGCGTGGTGGCAATTCGACAGATGAGCTGCCGGAGCCATCATTGTTTGAAGCTTGCAATTCAGCACCAGACATTCTGAGCTCTATTTCTGTCATGGAAACACGTCCTTGAAATAAACTTGTCAGATTCGGACGCGACTTGTCACTTGGATAAACAAACTGCACGTGATATACTTTTTCCTATTGGGTGGGAGTTGGTTTTGGTGACGGGGCAATATTTGTACGAATATTCGTACGAATATTGGCCTTGCGAATACGAATATTCGTAGAGGTCTGTGATCTACGAATGCGAATGCGAATATCTCAAAATGTTACGAATATGTATTCGTGCCGACCCCTACACGGAAGCGGTGCTGGCTGTGCTGGACCCTAACAGATCATTCTGATTTCTCCTCCAGGCTAAAATTCAAACCTCCTTGATCCACTGTCCCTTGGGCCGACGATGAGATTCCAATCGTCGGTCCGCATTCAAGCGCAGTACTTTCGACCCCTTAACGAATCATTTCACATCCGTCTCTCCCTAGATACACGTCAACAGAACGTCGTATTTCAACATCAAGAATTCGAACCAGTGTCATCTGAATTCACATTGCAGGAACCGTTCCACTTCCAAATAGGGGTCGGCACGAATACATATTCGTAACATTTTGAGATATTCGCATTCGCATTCGTAGATCACAGACCTCTACGAATATTCGTATTCGCAAGGCCAATATTCGTACGAATATTCGTACAAATATTGCCCCGTCACCAAAACCAACTCCCACCCAATAGGAAAAAGTATATCACGTGCAGTTTGTTTATCCAAGTGACAAGTCGCGCCCGAATCTGACAAGTTTATTTCAAGGACGTGTTTCGATGACGGTAATAGAGCTCAGAATGTCTGGTGCTGAATTGCAAGCTTCAAACAATGATGGCTCCGGCAGCTCATCTGTCGAATTGCCACCACGCCCCCAACGGTCTCAGAGAATAGACTACCACTTCTTAAATGGTGGAAGTGACGAAGACGATATTGAAGATCATATCAGAAAGAAACCCCGACTGGATTCGCCACCTGGTCGCTTAGAATCGATTGGTCCTGAAGACTCCGCCAGCCAGCTGCATCTCAATCTACCTACTCCTCCGGAATCTGTTCCACCAGGGGGCTCTAGATGCTTTACAGAAGCCATACGGCCATACAAATCGCACAGAAAAGCCCGCATTAAGCCACTGAATCAATGGCTTTGGAATCAATTTCGAGTTAGTCCTCTTCCGGGCAAGCAATGGCGGCCCAGGCGAAGCCGACAGCTGCTTGAGGATCGAGAGATCCAATGCATTCATTGTGGCTGGAAAACCACAGATTCGGCAAGGGCAACATCTACGACCAACATGAAGACGCACCTAGCCAAACACAACATTTTCGAAAAGTCCGGTCCAGAGGACCTGGGCGAGGGTTCCAGCGAGACGAAACAGCACTCAATTGCTTCAATATTCCAGTCCCGAGCCGAGCATGATACTAGAGCCCTGTTGGAACAGAACATACTTCGATGGGTTGTGACAGATGATGTGGCATTTACGGCAATTGAGTCCCCTGCGTTCCAACAGATATTCAAGGACTTGCCGGACGCTCCTCTTCCTTTCTCTTCTCGAACAGTTGCCCGCCGCATTGACGCAGATTTTGATCGCTGTCGGATCCAGTTGATCGATGAACTAGCACGGACATGCTCCACAATTGCGCTTTCCTTGGATGTCTGGACAAGCAAGAACCATAAAGCCATTCTGGGAGTTATCGGTCACTGGGTGTCCACCGACTTCAAATATCAAGAACGAGTCCTGGAGTTCAGCGAACTTGCTGGATCCCACAGTGGAGAAAATATGGCGGAGACTCTGCAGAAGATGCTTGTCGAGCTTCGGATTGAGGAGAAGCTGCTCACAATCACAGCTGATAATGCGTCGAATAATGAAACGCTGGTGTCTGAGCTGTATTTTCACCTGTTGGAAAAGTACAACTCGGAGGATTCCAAATTGCCCGATAAAGGACGTCTCCGATTTCAAGGTATTGACAGCTACATCCGGTGCCTTGCACATGTCCTCAATCTCATTGTCCGCGACATCCTCTCGAGGATGAAATCTGGAGATCACAAGTCTGCCATTGAAGCCTGTGATCTCTTACAGGGAAATAAGAAAATCGGACGGCAGTCTGCGTTGGCCCGGATTCGGATCATGACTCTCTGGATATTGAGGACACCTCAACGACGACAGCAGTGGAAAGTGACTTGCCAAGCAAATGGCTTGAACGACAAGTTCATCGAGTATGACGTGGAAACCCGCTGGAACTCCACATACCGTATGGTCCAGGGAGCCTTGCAAGCCAAAGCACAGATCCGGATGTGGATAGAGCATCAGAACCAGTTTCCGCCATTTTCAGCTGACGACTGGTTGCAGCTGGAACAGCTCGAAATGATCCTCTCCAAGTTTGATGAGTTCACTCAACTGGTTTCCCGGCGGAAATCCCAGATCAGCCTAGCCATTCCCATCTATTACGAACTGAATGACATGCTCGAAGATGCAGCTTCTGCACAAGGCGACTTTTCGGGGCTTAGCTCTGACATTACCTCCGCCATCTCCGCGGGGATGAAGAAATACAAGAAATATTATGAACTAATGGACGCCCAAGATGCTTATTATATAGCTCTTGTCCTTGACCCACGCTTCAAAACCCTCTTATTGGATAAGGAGCTCGGGCAGGTGACGGCGCCAAAGGTTATTCGATCCATCAAGGATACCTTGCATGAGCAATACCCATCGAAATCATCACTGGAGCAATCAACGTCACAGATTAATCAGGACAACAAGCGGCAAAGTCTGGAGGCTCGTGTTCTGCAGAAGCTGCAACCACAAGTGATCCAGCGTTCAGATATTGACCGCTACTTTGAGGAAGGTGTGGTGACTGTTGATGAATCTGTAACAAAGGATGAAGATTGGTTATTTGGCTGGTGGAGGACGCACAAGGATGAGTATCCGCGGATGGCAGCTGCAGCCAGGGATTACCTTGCCATTCCGGCGGCTGAAGTCGCAGTAGAGAGGTTGTTTAGCCGTGGTAGGGATCTGTTAGGGGTACGTCGACATTCTCTAAAAGGTGAGACAATGCGGAAAGTGATGCTGTTGAGAGATATATATATAGTTCAGAGAACACCCAGTGAAAAATCCTAGAGCGTCTTGCTGGTATTCCCAACCAGCCGCTGCTTTGCTTCGAAGGATATAGTAGTATAAAGCCTCTGTGGATCATTGTTCGCAAGGCACGGAACATCAAGTGAAGTCTTGTCACTTGGGCTGTGACTGCTCACTAGTTATTCTTTTGCCACGTGACCGAACTTGCGAATATTCGCGGCGAATAGAAAATTTATTCGCATTCGCATTCGTCGTGCAAAATGTCTGCGAATACGAATGCGAATTGCGAATATTCGTAACGAATACGAATATATTCGTTATTCGTGCCGACCCCTACTTCCAAATTGTATATAGCCTCAATCCGGTGAAGAACTCTCTGTGTGTGTTTCGGCAGCGACAGAAATCGGTCTTTGAGACCTTCGAGGCGCATTCTTGACGAAGAAGCTTGGTTTTTGAAATTTCGTCTTGGCTGCGCTCGACGGCGCTCTGACTTTGGGAGTCTATCTTCCAGGAACTTCAAGAGACGGCGAAGCTTCTCCGCACTTGGAAGTCCGCCGATACAGAGAGAGAATTCAATGGCGACGCGGTTCATTTGGAGGAGAGATTCGCGATCCTGTGAAAGACGGTGGACAGCAGCGTGGCGGATGCCAGAAACCAATCTTTGCCATTTTTGTATGGTGTTAGCGGCTTGACGGCAAGAGCTACACTGTATCTTGTCCCGATGTTTGACCAAGAATTTGAAAAGACCGTGTAGCTCCAGTTCCTCTGGGCATGTCCACCCAACCATGAGAGACTCCTCTAAAAGCCATTTGTGAACGAATTGAAATGCATCGAATTCAAGATGTCGCTGTATGGCTTGGAGAATAAGATTTTGTGCACGGAAAGGGATGCTTGTTATTGGAACTCCAAGAAGTGAGTATAGACCTTGTAGGACTGTTGTTCGAGCCCATAGATTAGTTGGCGCGCTCCTAAATTTGTAACTTGAACTTACTGAAGATGGTATCGATCTTCCCTCGGCAACATTCAATCAATTGTTTTACCAATCTGAGAGCAGTGCGTTAGTAACAACTTCCAAATTGAGAAGATTTGTCGTGAGTTCTTACTAGCCAAGAAGATCTGGTCGAAGTGCCTCCGGCCACATACCGACTTACTGTGAAAGGAACAGTGCTAGTCTCGGACTGGCCTTGTTTGTTGGTCGCTGTATCATTCTGGTTCCACTGCATAGAGGCACTTGGATGCGATCGCACTTCATACGATTGGCCGCCGCGCGGAACATCCTTGGCTGTCAAAGCTTGGTCTTCCGGCAGTTTTGGCACCTGTACATGGAACGTTCCTTGTCGCTGGTGCCGACTTTGACGCCTTGGGCGTGCCATCCTGGGAAAATTGAGAAGACGATTGGTCTCCTTGGTGGGAGAGCAACTGGAATATTAATGGGACTGAGTTTTACAAACAAATTGCCATGTGCCTGAGTGAATTTAAGGGTTATTAATTACGGGATCCATGGAATCATTGTCTGCGTGCGACCAGGGTACCAGCAGAATGTGGTAGTATCGTTGCAGTCTCGCGAGGTGGGTGGCGATCGACGAGGAACCAGATCCTAGCCCTTGGTAGCTCAACTGGTTCACATGGTTGTCCTGAGAACTGGGCTGGGGTTCCTATCGTTGGCTTTGCAACAAGGTGCAAACTTTAGTCTACTTTCTGTCTAAGGAAGACAATCATAATCTGGGATTTGGGGCTATTTTCGTCGTATCTGTGCCGCCAGGTAACATAAATCACGTTGATGGCAAAATGAGTTGGCTGCAAGCAGCCATAGGAGATAAATTTCCCTCATAAAGTGCGGTGCTGTAGCATGGAAATAGCTGATTCAAGTGGTGCTCTGAAAAAGAAGCCAACCACGGATATAATTGAGAGTGACTGCCGGCCTCAAAATCTCCCAAACTGTAACTTGAGCTTCCGTTGAAGCACTTCAACCTCCATTATCGAGAAGGTGGGACTTTCTGTGGCCGCAGTTAAATACAATCTCTGGCCAGCCCAGCAGAAAGAAGAAGCTTGAATTAAAGCAGCCTAGGCAGATCTTGACTTCTTCACTCGTCGATATATTAGAAGTTTGAACACAGCCGAAATCTGCCTCTGATCAACGTTGACCTTATTAACAGTTCAACGCCGCCACCTAAGAAGCACAGCAGTTACTCACATCAAAGGTCATCATATCGATTTAAAAAATCGTTATTCTTTGTCTTCGGGCAGCCTCGCTATTCGGAAAAAAGGTGTCACTTTTGCCTGCAAATACTCAAAGACATCCAGAAAAATCTGATTGTACTTCGATATTGTATAAGAAAGCAAGATGCTAACGGGCTTCATAACACTAAGGTGTCATAGAACATCGAATCTTGACTATGATGGAAAGGGTTATTAGAAGCGTTCAATTTGGATAATGATTATTACGGCCACCTTTTCAACACCTCAACAGCTCAACACCACCTAGCTGAACCAGATTCTGCGACCCTTATTACATATATAACATGGTCGACTAAATTCTCAAGTGCCTTTTATTCTGCTTCAGGTTGTCTATCGCCTGATACATAACGACCAACAGCTTTTGGTCCGTTTAGCCCAAGCAAATTGGAGAAATCCCTTCATTCATTCTATTGAGTGACAGGTCAGCCATCTATCCAAGTATCTCGCGATGTCACTTCTCTCTCTCCCACCGGAAATTATTTTGCTCATTTCAAGCAATTTGGATTCGCCAAAAGACCTTCTCGGCTTCCTCCGAACGAGTCAAAAGCTCTACCATCTCTTGATCAATGAGCTCTACCAACATAATATACGCTTGGACGGTGGATCGGCCCTTTTATGGTACGCAACTCGTGGGGACGAACTTGGAGTCCGGAATATGCTTCGTGCGGGTGCGGATGTTAACATCCGATCACCAACTCGCGCACAGTCGACAGCTCTTCTGGAAGCGGTTTCTACCAAGCATACCAATGTTGTACAAGCCCTTCTAGAGAATGGGGCTTTACCAGATGTGGCCGATGCCCGATCTAGACGACCCTTGGTTTTGGCGACAAATGGTCGTAGCGACGTGGCGATCACCAAGTTGCTCCTAGATCACGGCGCCATAGCCAGTTCCGTTGCGTTTGACAAACATGCTCCATTACGGGAGGCTGTCCGTTCAAACCAGGAGTCCAAAGTGGCATTGCTTTTGAAGCATGGGGCTGATACACATATCTTGGACCGCCGAACTGGGATGAGCCTCGTGCACCTCGCGGCTTACAAGAACGCTACCCCCGGAATTATCAACATCCTCATCGGCTCCGGTGTTCAATTGGAGTCTCAAGACAACATGGGCAGAACGCCACTTCAAGTAGCAGTTGACCATTCATGCACCCGCGCTGTGCGCCTGCTATTAAAGCTTGGCGCCAATCCAAACTTCAAAAACAATAATCAGTACTGGAAAGGGTGGAGCGCACTTTTCTACGCTGCAAGAAATCCAAGCATTCCAGGGAATGGCAGAAAAAGCATCATTCGAGCGTTATTTCTACATGGGGCTGAGCTCGATGCTAGAAATCACGCTCAGAAGACGCCTCTACTCAATGCAATCTCTAAGAGCGCCATAAAACAGGCGCAAGCTCTTGTCGAATGTGGTGCCAGTATTATGGCTACAGACGCCAATGGAGAAACGGTCCTCCATGTGGCTGCTTCCTCATCGAGCTGGTGTCCCAGTATGGTGGGCTGGCTTGTTGAAAACGGCGCTGATGTAAATTGGGTCGGGGGTACACATAGTGAAACCCCAATTTTCTACGCTATCCGGAACGCTTTTAACCGACAAGGCATGGAATGTGTTCGAACGCTTCTGTTGCTTGGAGCTGATGTTCAATTTCAAAACAACAATGGGCTGACGCCTCTTTCCCTTGCTGTGCGCATGGGATCTATTGAGTCAACAAAGATTCTGCTCGAACATGGAAGCTGTGCTAATTTGAGAGACAAATATGGCAAATTCCCCCTGCATTATGCTGCCGAAGCACGGAATGTTCACAAGATTGTTAAACTTCTCATTCAATACGGGGCTCATGTGAACTCTCGGGATATGCTTGGATTCACGCCATTGCATCGAATTGTCGCCAAAGAAGAGACGTGGGAAGCAGCGGGGGAGTTGTTGAAGGCCGGGGCTGATCGATACGCCATAGCTGATGATGGAAAGTTTCCTCATGACATGGTTCCTGATGGTCCCTGGGCAGAAACGAAACGTTCTTTGATTCGTTTTTACATGTCGTGACTGGCGTCACCGCGCTCAGTCACCTCCGATATAATTCTTAAGTACTATTCATGTACCCCTTGCAGGAGGGCTGTTGAAATTGAGAATACTTGAAAGACTACAAGTGTAATAGAAATACGCTATCGCTAGTCATGGCAAAGATGCGCTTGTTGCCTGAAAAATAAATTTCGGGGACCGCACATGCTCGGGAATTACATGATTTGTTGGAGCCCAGATGCTGAAAGATGAATCCAACAAAGTAATCACAGCCTACCTTTAGTTCAAGGCCAGGTGCGAAAGTTGCCCTCCTCATCCAAGTGACCTTCGAGGTAGAGCGCAATTCTACAGTTGGAAGCTGCTTCAATGGCCCTTTTCACATCACTAGCACATTTTGCACGAGTGTCCCTGTAGAGACGCTTGACAACCTGCTCGTGTCCATTCCGAGCTGCTTTGCATAACGCCGTGTCCCCGAATTTGTCAGTAGCGGTAACATCCAGCCCATTTTCCTCCAGCAAGAGATTTATAATAGCCAAATTACCATCGTAAGCGGCCAAGGAAAGTGCAGTGTCTCCCATATAAGTTTTGAGATTGATGTCGGGGGGTGTGTTGTGTTCAAGGAGTAACCTTACAACTTCCGGGTGGCCCATCTCGGAGGCAACACAGAGAGGTGTGCTGTTCCAAAATTGCTGATTGATGTCGATGGTATCAAATTGAAGTAATCGGCGTACAACTTCCACATGACCCTTTTTAGCGGCATAGAACAGTGGAGGGGCCTGTTGCACGTTCACTTGTATGTCTCCCCTTGCGAGGAAGAGTTCCACCATGCGTAAATTACCGTTAAAAGCAGCGTAGGTCAGGGGGGCCATCCCTGGTCGTCGCGAACGTTGGGATCTAGATCCTCCTTGGCGAGAAGGACACATGCGATCGGTATGTTTCCTGTGCTCGCCGCAAGGTGAAGAGCTGTCCTGCCAGTTTTACCGGCCACGTTGACGTCTACATGGTCTTCTGCGAGGATCTGTAGGGCTATAGCTGTGTGTTTTGCATCTGCAGCTAAGCAGAGTGCTGTTGCCCCATTAACATCTGGAGCATTGATATCCACAGCACCATAGGCTAAAAGTAGCCCTGTGATCGACTTATTGCCATACTCTGCTGCGATGTGGAATGCGGTGCGACCGTAACTGTCTCTTGCGTTGGAATCTATACCGCATTTGGCTAGCAGACACTTGGCTACCGACGTGCATCCGTACTCTGCTGCGACGTGGAGAGCAGTGCAGGACTGTCTGTCCGTTGCATTGATGGAAACCTCTTCATAGGCGAGCAATTGTTGGACTACCTCCCTGTCACCCTTTTTCGTGGCTTGATGCAACAGTCTCTGACCATCTCTATTTCTAGAATTGGGATCTGCGCCATGGGCAAGGAGTAGGGCGATGACATCATGAAGGCTTGCCTGTACAGCCTGACGGAGCAGACGGTTTCTGATAGTGACATCCTCCAGTAGGGTCTTTCTTGAATTGGAATCTGAATGAAGGAGTAACAGCCGGGTAATTCTCGGGGTCTTCCGGGCAATGGCAAGGCTGAATGGTGAAAATTGTTTGTAATCTGGCGTTCGTATATCGCTGCCCCGTTCCAGAAGGACTTGCACCAGATTCTCATCGCAGGACGCGACAGCGTACCAAATAGCAGACCGGTTCTTGACGTCCGTTATATTCAGCCATGGATTAAAATCCAGTAAAAGTGATGCAGTAGACAGAAGATTCCTTTCAATGGCATATACCAGTGGGCTCTGCCTGCGCTGATCTTGCCAATTGATATCCGCTCTCTTGTCGACAAGAAGCGTGCGAATAATTGTCTCGTTCTTAGTGCGCATTGCATGAAAAATTGGTGTGCGAGATTTATCGTCCGTAGTGTTGGCGTCCGCTCCGTAGTCGTCCAACATCATTTTTACAAATTTCGATTTGCCTCGGCGAACTCCCCAAAATAAGGCAGAGCTGCGTTGGTGTCGGACGTTGAACGTGTACAGATAGTTGAGGAAAAGGTCATTCGCTGCATGATTGAGACAAGCCAGCGCAAACAAATCTCTGGCTTGATCCAGGCTCTCCGCTATGCAAAGAAGCATTTCAACGGGAAGATCGAGGAGAAACATCTATCCGTTACGTTAGTGTTAACTCATACACCAAGTCGTGTAGTAAATAGTGGAGGCGGGCATACTCACATTGAAATGTTGGGTTGAGAGGGGCTGATTACGGCTTGGTTCGTGTGGAATTGGCCTGTGGGTGACTTGAATAGAAAGCTGAGAGATGGAAGAGAACGCTCGACGGTCTTATATGTATCATAAGATATATCTTGTGGCAATCTGTCTGAGCTCGGAATGCAGGATGACTTGTTGTACGCTTTAGGAAATTGATAGGTGGGAATCAGGAACGATTTAAGCTCCCGGGAGGCAGGATCTACCATATAAGTATTCTTCTCACAATCAAATGTGGTGGATCTCGGGTGGAAAGAAAGATTCTTAGTCGTCAATAGATGGCAATGCTCTAGACTTCCCGGCGTACGGCCTGGTCATTAATGCGAGGAGTTGCTACCTCCTGGAGCAGCCGATCGGGCTCCCAGGAGGAATGGTCTTGTATGTGATGGTCTCACGGATACAGAGGTTGATAGGGTCGCGGATCAGCAATCAACATCAAGGACAACTATATCTGACGCTAGACAAGTCGTGGCTCAAGGAAGCAATAGAGAGAAGCTTCCTCGCGTTTAGGGAGACACATATGTGGAACAAAACTGGGGGCGCACCGAGTCATAGCCACGGTTAGCAGCAATGTGAGGTGCAGGACTATTCAGGTGTCCCACCAACATCGTATGCACCCATGTGGGTCCCGCGCAGACCACATCTCCGTCCGTATGCTTCGTAGGGCTAGGGGCTCCTTGAGCTGCTTCTTGGCTCCCACAAACGTTTCAGAGGCTCCCAGGAGCAAGAGAACTCCCAGGGCCCAGAGATTAGTTCCTAGTACGGATGGAACCGTCTGCAGAGCGTGAACAGTTCCTTAATAGTGATGATGAAGATGTGCATCTTTGTATCTGGATACTGCGATACCTCTTTGCTATTCATACGGACAGCGACAGAAACTACGCGAATAAAACTGGTATCATTAATCAGGCCTAATAAGTATGGTTTCCCACTTACTTCTGGAGGCAGTAATGGGACTGCCTCTGTCTGGGCACGAATTGGAGGCGAGCGACCAAGATAAAAAACACTTGCTGGTCCTATCCATAGCGAACGACCGAGTACGTGAAAGCAAAAAAAATCTTGGCACGGAATGCTTTTTTAATGGAAGAAATGGTATCTCCTACTAATTCATGTCAGCATAATAGTGAATCAATACAGCATTTGTGGGCTACAGGAAGCGTTATCGGGGCCGCGTCTCGTTCCCCGAAAATCGGCAAGTCGTGTTTGATTTCGGGTAATAGCTTTGCCGGGGCGGGATCAGCTGACATCAGCGAAGTGGAGACAGCCCATCGACGCCTGTCGCAGGATATCACTCTCTTCTTTACTACACATCAATGGCTGACCCCAGCTTCCCAGATTACAGAACTCTTTATCTGCAGGCGGAAGAGAGACGGTGTCAGGAAGCAGAAAGAAGGCGGCAGGCGGAAGAGCGCGAGAAGCAAGAAGCAGAAGGGAGGCGGCAGGAAGCAGAAGGAAGGCGGCAGGCGGAAGAGCGCGAGAAGCGAGAAGCAGAAGGAAGGCGGCAGGCGGAAGAGCGCGAGAAGCGAGAAGCAGAAGGGAGGCGGCAGGCAGAAGAACACAATCGACCGACCACTTTCACGGAGCTCATTCAGCACTGCCATGTCCTTCTCTCCCGATCGCTGAGAATCGATTCACCATCCCGCTCAACAACTGGGAAAATACCTCTTCCCACCGGAAAATACTGCCCGACTCGATTGGAACATTGGACCGACTGCCCAGAACAGCTCTCAGAGGTCTACAGGTCCGTCTGTCAATATCTTCAGCCCGAGCCGGGAGAGGCACCACGTCTATTTTCGTCTGTGGCTGAAATAGAAGGGCTCGGTCGTCGATTTGCTCGCAAACCACTTAGTAGCGAGCAAGAACTTGAGGCCTACGAGCGGTTTGGCGTGGAGGAACATGTACACGATATAATCATCGAGCTGTGCAAACTGCCAGCTGCTCGTGAGGAATTCGGGCTCGGTGATGGAATCCAGTTCAGCAATCATACGAATTCCTTGAACGAGAACGACCCCGTTGAAGCTGACGCAAGCCAACTTCCGAGCACAAGTCACCCACGACCTGACCAGTTTTGCATAAATCGTGTCGACGGTAACTCCACCACCGTCCTGACGACGGTCGAGTACAAGCCACCTCACAAGTTGTCTGTTGCAACCTTTCGCAAGGGACTGCGACCAATGGACCTATGGAATGATATGGTCAGATCCAATAAAATACCTACCGACCAGGAAGCAAAGTTGAAGCACAGTGCAGAGCGGCTCGTCTGCTCCGCCATTGTGCAAGAATACCATGTGATGATTCAGGAAGGACTCGAATATTCATATGTGACAAATGGGCTTACCCGTGTTCTCCTCCGTATTCCGCGTGACCAGCCTAGCACGGTCTATTACTTTTTCTGTGATCCTCACAGCGAAGTAAACCCCGAAAGCGATACGGCTGTCCAGCCATGGAAGTCCTCTGTTGCGAGGGTGTTGTGTCTTTGTTTGATGGCATTTCGCTCACCCATCCGTGAGCAAGAATGGAGAAATCGAGTGCGCCCAAATCTTCACAAATGGAAGACAAACTTCGATCACACGCGTTCGCAGATTCCGAGAAGCGAGCTACAACAAATCTCCCACTCCGATAGCACGAACCCTGATTTTCCAAGTCCGGAGTCTGGTACATCCTATGGACTACCATCGTCGTCTCCGCTGCCGTCTCCCTCGGAGGGCCGTCGAGTGCATACACGATCTCAAACCAGTTGTGCACCCTCAGAGATTCGACCGCGCTCGCAATCACCGGACTCGTCCGGCTCTGACGCCGATCAAGCAGCTGGCCATAAGCGGAGGATCAGCCAAGTCACGCCTTCACCGTCCGCTCGACGATCAAATCGCCAGCAAACGACTGGGCCTAACCAAGACGACCATCATCGACGCCGTGCCGCGCAATTCTGCACGCAACGATGTCTGCTCGGTTTGCAGAACGGGGATGTTCTTGATGAGTCGTGTCCCAATGTAGGTCATCATCGCCGGGGCAAGAACCTCGCGGCTCAGCATTTAATCTCGGCCACGGACATGCTACTTTTACTGAAAACTGAGTTGGACGAGAATATAGATCGTTGCATCCCCCTGGGGGTTGCGGCTCATACGGTGCCCCATTCAAACTTACCTGCATGGAATATGGTTACACGGTCATCGGTAAAGGCACCACGTCAGGATTATGGGAAGAAGTTTCCCGCGAAGCGCAGGTTTATCGAGTGCTGCGCAAGGCCCAAGGATCCGCTGTACCTGTATTCTTGGGTACGATTGACTTGGCAAAAATCTATTTTCTTCATGGCGCTGGAGAAATCTGCCACATGCTCGTAATGGGCTGGGGAGGCGAATGCACAGCGACGATGGAGCTGACGCAGTGGCTTCGCCGCGAGATACACAAATCGAACAAGGAAATTAGAGCCCTTGGTATAACACACGACGACCTGCGGCGAGACAATGTCCTTTGGAGTGAAGAGCTTGGCCGTGCTTTGATCATTGACTTCCATCGCTCTACTTTGAAATGTCGACCGGCTTTACAACGGTCGGGGGCAGCCAAACGACGACGACTATGTCAAACAGAGGCAGGAGACGCAAAACGTTTTCGTATCTCTTGACAACGGGATTTTCTTCTGATCTGTTGAATTAGCGATCTTATATATGATACCCAGATTTTCTATCTCATCCAGTCATTCTAAGTACTGTACAATAGAGCGAATCACAAATTTTAAACCTCGGACTGAATTCTTTCAAATTAGAATAAGAGAAACAACGACACTGAAGTTCTCACTGAATTTGATTAGGCATCTTGCTATGGTCTTCCTCCTTTGATTTTACGTCAGCCTAAACATATGCGCCCTGAGTGCTCGATACGTATATTCTATAGTCCTAATTACGGCGAGGAGCACGACAAGAGGAAACCGAAGTTGGAATGCGGGCAAGAGCGGTAGACGTGGTAGATGAAACAGCCTCTCCAAGCACCCCCTTGGTAAGATCAGGAATAGTTGACTTGATGGCTGCCAAGGCACTGAATGTAGGTGTTCCAGTGCATGGTGGCTCACCTTCGCGAAGAAGATGATCCATTTGGCCATTGTGCTCCACAATGCTTCCTGGCTGAGGAAACCGAATGTCCACGTTCTCTTTGGTGACGCAGCCATTTATGTTGGCGATGAACATGGGTGGGAAATTAGGCGTTTGCTTTTGTATGCTCTTGTGGCACTGTTGCGACGAATCACCAGACACGGTGACTGGGGCACAGTTCATATACATCTCACGATTCCCAATACGATTGAACCACGTCCAGGCCAACGTATATTTTCCGGGGCTAATGCCCTCGGGGATTGCGAAATCGAGGTGAAGGGCATTGTCGGCAGTGGCGCCTCCGGCGAGTTTCTCTGCCTTTGTGGGGCAGCCTCCTTCGTAGGACTTGATGACCTTCCATTCAGAACTTTTGGTTGGCTCACGGTCTTCGGTCAGGCTCAGTTGGCATGAGCCGCCACCGTGTGTCGCGCTTCCCTTGAACCTGATTATGTTTTCAATGCCGATCTGGTAGACAGACTCTGTTGAAGGAGCCAAGAATGCATCTGTGCGTAGTTTACAGGGAAAATCGCTACCATGTTCAGCGAGAGGAGAGTTGTTGAGGGTTTCCTTGCTGTAGGGCTCAGGGGACATCATGATCAGATGTCCGCTGACCGCCTGTAAGACGATCGTCTCCAACAATAGAATATATTTGATGAGCATCATAATGGTGGAAGGCTCGGTTGATCTTCGCTATGTTGGAGCACCACTTGGCGGATCGAATCCCTCGTAGAGGTCTAAGAATTTGAAAGTCGAGGAGACGTTTAATTTATATAAGACATGCAGCAAAACACGACACCAACACTGGTGGCTCATCGGAATCACTGCGAAAAGAAAGCTGATGTGAGTCAATCAAAGTTTGCTCAGTATAGTGATGCCACATATAAGTGCTTGTTCGAAGCTCATGAGTCCGACAGATGAGTGGGTTGAAAGCGAAAACTCATCATGTATCAGGCACTTTCGTCAATATTGGCAAGTGGATGTGTTAAGCCAATGGTGCGGCTTTGTTACCGGTCTGCCCCAGACTCATATCACAACATGATGAACTGAGCACACTAGGAATGCAAATTCCAATTTGGCGCCGACATTTTTCGCTCCTATGAGTGGACCGATAGTGTACTGGTGAGTCAATTAAACGATATTGGAGGGCTCAATTGTATCTTTCATGGTGAAAATGAGACTGAGTACCTAGCCGCCGATGTCTTCTAGTCTATAAAAGCATCCAAGAATTAGTGGACATGCCAATAGCCCAGATACTTGACTTTCCCCTGCAATCAAGAGGATGCCCCTAACAGCACGCCAGTCCAGGAAAAAGAAGGAGAACAACAGCCCAGTGCATTGCCAATCGTTTCTGAAAAAGAGAATTCGCAGGAGGCTTCTGATCATGTCCCTTCACTGGTAAGTAAAGCGGCTCAGCTTCCAATGCTCTTGCTGACCATCGCAGCTCTCTCTTTCGCCACAGGAAGCAGAAACAAGACATACCTTGGCGACCGAGCCATTCCAACCTATTCTGAAGGTACTAGCAGACCTCGAACGCAACGATCCCAAGTCCGCCTTTCCCGCGGCTCGACTTGTCGGGCTGTATCGACGCCTATGGGAGTCGTGCGTGTCCAAACACATCGATGGCCAGAACCTAGAGCAGAGCTATCGGATCTTGAAGGAGGCTAGCAGACACCTGACTAAAGAGAGGGATGGACTTCAGCTGCGCCACGACAAGCAGCTGTCTCGGCTGCGCTTCTTTGAGCAGGCACTGGAATCATCTCGGGGTCGATTGACTAGGACCCTCGATGACTGGGATCACCCTTGCAGACTCAACCTGGCAGGGCTGCCAGGCATAGCAAGGGAAGGTTGAAGGATTCTATATTCTTGATTGTCCTATGTCTTTTACCATGTGGAGAGTATCCAATGATGTACAGTATCCAACGATGTTGCAATGAAGAGTTACCGTAGGGAAAGAAGTTTATATCTTTTCGAGAACTCATATTACAGCTTTTGTGGAATGTGTCTGCGAATAATCGCGCATGTTCTGGTGTCGCTTTTATTACCCTAATATATTATAAACGAAAAACTACGGATCCAGTGACAATGTGGCCAGTGTAGCTAGCGGAGAAAGTGTCGATTAACTCGGCCGTCCCGCAAATCATCACGACAGCTACCGGAAGTAGATGTCGCCAGCTCGTACAGACCACCAAACCTTCTCCCCGGAGACCTCTTCAACAATCTTTGCGGAGTGTTGGCGTCTTCCATTCTGCTTCGAATGGCCCTCTGAATGTAATCGTTCCTGGTTAGATCCAGAGACTTTGTCAAACTGAAGTAGTTCAGTCTGGGATTGACCACAAGTGCATCAACAATCGAGGAATGCCCGCCTTTGACCGCCAACATCAATGGATCCTCAGAACATTGATTCCTGAGGTTCACATCAATCCGATTATGGCTTAGTAGTGCCTGAACCATCTCCAATTCACCACAAGCGGCGGCAATGCAGAGAGCAGTGTCGTGAGTTGCGATCGTGCTTTCATTGATGTTAAGACGTGCGTCTTGCTGCACCAAGAGTCTTACCACATCGAGATGGCCATGTGCAACCGCTCGACAAATGGGCGGATCTATTACATCCATTCCATTGATCTCCACGCCCTGCACACTTAACAGACAAGCAACCGTGTTCATGCGTCCGTGATATGCGGCCACGGAGAATGGAGAGTGGCCACCAACACAGAGATTCAGACTGATCCTTGGCACCGCAAGCAGCCGTCGTAGGAGCACGGTATCAACTTGGCCGCGGCGTGGTGGAGAGATGTAGACGGCGTCCCGAATCTCCCGCGGCCTCCAACAAAATTGACGTTGATGTCTTTCTCGGCCAACAGTCTTTCGGTTATCCCGTCGCATGACGAGTAAGTAGACAGCCAAAGTGGCGTATTGCCATTTTTGTCTTTGCAGTTCACGTTGGCACGAGGGTGACTTAGGAGCAAATTGACCATTTCTAGGCGATCGCTTTGAATAGCGAGATGGAGCGGCGTATAGCCATTCCGGTTCTGGATGTCCAAATTCAGACCCTTTTCTCCGAGAAGCCGTTTGACAACATCTACCGACCCATAGGCCACTGCTTGGTGAAGAGGTAGCTCAGCCTCTTGTGATGATTTGGTACCAAGAAACACCTCGGCCATCGGATCGTTTGAAAAAATCATTTCCATCACGGGTCTATTGAAGCGACATGCCCAGTCCCATGGCGAGTGGCCCGAATCATCCTGTAGATCAGGGTCGCTGCCTCTAGAAAGTAGCAGATGCACGAGCCCTATTCGGCCTGCGAAGGCTGCTAGGTGGAGCGCCGTTCGGCCGTGTTTGTGCTTGATGTCCACCTGGACGTTGGGTTGATTTAAGACACTTTTGACGGCGGAAAAGGTTCCGTAGTGGATAGCATACCACAGGGCGCTCTCCCGCGCTTGATTTTGAATGTTGATGTCTAGGTCTCCACGACTGAGCAAGAGGTCCCGCACAGCAGCGGAAGAGTATTTGAGCGCCCTCATTAAAGGAGTTTTGCCTCGGTAAAATGCATTGACGTTGGTGTTGTGCTGGAGCAAAGCCTCCGCAAGACCAATGTTGTCGTATTTGACAGCCAAGTGCAAAAGATTGCTGTTCTGAAATTTGATGTTGTATTTCCAGATGCTGGGCTGCAGTTTAAAATCAAAGTCTTTGCATGATTTTGCGAGGGCAAATAATGCACTACCGTCCAAATACGACACAATCCACAGCAAAAGCTCGTTGGGCAGGTCTCTGATGTTTGGCTGTAATGTATTAGCTCATCGGTAAACTCCGTAAGAACGAATTGAACAGACCATGATGGGACAGCGGATTGAGCTAACGAAATGTAGATGGGGGTGAGGTGAGAATTGTGAAAGTAGGATATGGGAGGCCTTTATATACTCACCTCAGCCAAATTCCATGGTCAGCTATGAGTGTAGTCTGTCAGTCCGCTGAGAGGTGCGTAGCAATCACAAAGGGTTGACAACAATGCTCAGGCGGAGTTGTAGAATCTCTGGAGTCTAGCTCCTGGGAACGCTAAAACTGTTCCTGGTAGTGTGTCGATGGCCTGGGAACCGAATCTATCTCTACGTACCCACATCTTGCGTCTAGCGCCATAAGAATAAATCACAACCTATCACACTTCGAAATTCATAAGCAACCCAGAACCTAACGTAGCATTTGTCGACTTTGCTGCTCACCGCAATAGTCTGTTCGCTAATGCGTGGTCACCGTGATGGATAGTCAAAAGTGCAGCTGATTGCAGCAGTGGTCTGGAATGATATCCCTTCATGCAGGCCACTGACCGGCTGTATACGGCGCATACTGCGTGTGAATGCATTCTTCCACGTACCGACTGTTTCAAGGAAGTGTTCCATGCCAGCCACGCAGCCATGTAGGTAAGGAGCCACGCGATGGCATATAAAGCTGGCGAAGGAACGCCGCAGTGATTGCCCAACACCACCACAATCCGAAGCATTTTCTGCCTTTGACGACCACCTCAATAACTACCATGCTGCCTTGGAATCCGTTTCTTGTTTGTGAGATAGAGGTCAGCCCCAATGGCGGTCCTGGCTCTTGTTGCGGGACGACGAAAAAAGGCGAGCCGTGCAAAAACTCGATCAAAGTTGAAGACACCAAGATCGGCCATCAAAAGTTGACCACTCTCGCCAGAGAGCCATTTGACTTGTCATCGTTGCAGTCCAAGCTCTGTGATGTCGCCAGAGACTTCCTCTGCGCGAGATGGCACCGACAACGGCAGGCCGACCAAGTTGGCCAGCAGTGGTATGAAGCCGCCGTCCGCAACCAGGCGCGAGTACCACATGGCTCCAGAATGGCTTCTCCGTCAGTCATTGTACACCGGAGCCAGCGTCAGACATCGTCAGCCTCCAGGCGACGCCCTGCATCAGACAACACTGGCCCGTCACCTCCTCACAGGCTCAGACAAAACCCGCCGGTGCGGCTTTCAACCAACCCCGAGCCAGTGCAGCCATCCAATCCATTTGTGACTTCTGCAATGCTGCGGACGAACAGTGTTCCATGGCGCGTTTCGCCGACCCGACCAGCCATCCTCTCATCGGCAACTAATATCCGGGCTGGTTTCCAAGAATTGACGCTCCAGAGTCTCACCTCGAGTGAAGAGGTCGACAGCGTCCACGTCGACAGCATCTACTGTGTGTTCTGCCAGACCGAGGATGAAGACCATGCGGACGAGAGCGTGATCTTGCACTGCGGTCAGTGCACATCGCTCTGTCATCTGTCGTGCGCCGAAGAATGGCTGGAAAAGCGAGATACAGGGTTTGGCACGTCATGCTGTGTGTGGTAAGTGTGAACGACCTTATTTCTGAGACGACCAAGACACTGATGACCGCAGCCGAAACGAAGGGGCCCTAGATGCCATCATTCGCCCCTTACGAATCCCCTCGTCGGATGCCGAGACATATTCCGTCCACACGGCAAGCGATCCATCTCCCTCTGGTGGGCCCCGTCGCTCAGCCAGACTAGCAGGAACTCATCTACCGCGACAACCTTCCACCGCTGCACCGCTTCGCCGATCGGCACGACTCAATTCCACTCAGCGTAGGTGATCACAGGTTACAGCCGTTATAGCCGTGATATAGAATTTTGAAGCAAATTAGCAAGAAATGAAATACCGATGGTTAAACTCCGAAGTACAACGCGACCGTTTCATCTCGTAAGTGCTGGACACCAATACACCATAGCCAGTAGATATTGACTGCTTCGGTGATTCCGAAAATTTCTGAGCTCGAAACTGTAGTGGTAGATAAAAGTTCCGTTTTCATGATACCTAACGGCGGTGACCAAAGAAACAGAGGATTCATCTCAGTGGAGCCGTGTCGCGTGAAGGCGGGGATTGTTAGCAGAAAAGCCACAGGCAAGAGACTGACAAACTCTTGTGCTTGTTAACTTGACTCTGGGAGCCAATATGTTGGCCCTGGGAACCTCAAAAGCATTTCTAGGAGCTGTTTATCCCCTAGGAACCTCAATTTAGCTCCTGCGGCTATTCTTAGTTTCTGTGACGGTTCATGGATGCTTGGGTTTTACCACTACGCCATCTGGCCAAAAAGGCACAATGTTTGGTCAGCGACCAAACACCCAAGCTACTATATATACTCGATCTCTGACAGTTTCTAGGAAAATGAGATCTAGCCCTGGGATCTACACTTTACATTCCTTACTGAATACGAAACTGGCTCTGGGAATACATTGACCAGATCTGGGAGCTGTGGAGCCCCCGGGAGCTTACTTTAGGGCCCTAGAGTCACTCTCTTGCCTTCCGAGATCGCCGAAAGCCCTCACAAAACATTTTCACCGGACCTGCGCAAAATCCTGCGTCATTCGGTCACTCCTAGAAGGCCAAATTATCGCTCCAGGAATCAAGCAAATCGTCAACAGGAACGCGGCTTTGATTCCCCGAGGTGGGGATACCAGACCCCAGAAGCTACATCGGGTTTCCTGGGGGCTATGTGGCTCCTAGAGGATGTGTCAAGGATATACATGAGGCATACGGAACGGATGGAGATATGATCTGCGCGGGACCCACTTAGTGATATGGGTTCCCCTGAACGCGAGGAAGCTACCTTTCTTTCGCTTCCTCGCGCTACGTCTTGTATCTAGAGTCAATTATATTTGTTCTTAATATTGATTGTTAATCTTGAGACACTATCCACCTCTATGTATACGTGAGACCCTCACAGGATGTTTCTTTGCTCCCAGAAACGTCTCAGAGGCTTCCGGGAGCAAGAAAACTCCCAGGATCAAGAGATAAGTTCATAGCACCAATGAAACCATCTACAGGGGCGTGACCTGTTTCTTAATGGTGATGAAGAAGATGTGCATGTTTGTACCTGGATACCGCTATGGATATCTAGTTGCTGGTTATACGGACAGAGACAGAAAGTGTGCATAAAATATGGAGAGTTTTATCTAAGTTCCGGCGTTGAAGGCCATATAAAAATGATTTCAGACCAAAGTACCCCTAGAGAGAATATAAGTTAGCCCTTCAACTCCATTATCTCCGCTCCGAAGAGTATGTTTTTGACGTTGAGTTTTATTTCGGGAATTGTGATCCTTTTGTTAGCTGTATTATACCAGCAGGGCTGTGGCAAACACTTCGTGATTTCTTTTGTCATAGCGATGGTCGGTTCGTTGACTTCGGCGCTTACGGACGCGACGCCGGCATAGAAAGTGTCGCCAGACAGTCGTTCGCCCGCAACACTATGTAGAGCGGTTTCCCTCCTTTCTTTGTCTGGGACGAAGTTGTAACGGTTCGGAGGTTAGCCCCGATGAGAACGGGATCGGAACCACAGCTAAGAGCCATTTAAAACCAGGCCTCATATTTGAATATAGTCCTCCAGAGGCGATGCGATTCGTCAATGAAAGATAATGCATTTGCCGCTTTATTTGCTTGGAAAGGGTCCAAAGGGCGGGCGATGAGGTTGCCATGGAAGGTTTGGCATCCTGGCTGCGACGACACCCGTATTAACGTACAGCGTAGGCTTTTGTTCCGTGAACCGTTTTGGCCCGGGGGGTTTTACTCTTATATGGTGGACAGTCGCGCATTTGTAGGGGAGCTGCTCATTATTGAGCTTTGGAATTCTATCCTTTAGTGTTGTTTTCATTGATTGGAACCTCAGAGTGGCAACTGGAAATGCTTAAGGATAATCCTGTATTCTGCCACGTGTGGTTACATCCTAAGCTTGGACGTTGAATGGTAGACCGTAATGGTCATTGTACTATATGTAAGGAGCTAAGTTCTACTGGAGCCGAAGGGAGCTATTTAGACTGGATACACAAGCATGGTCACATAACCATGTTGAGGCTAAACCTTTGTAACACTAATCAAGCCGGGAACATCCACAGATTGTCCTGTTTATCAACTTCCCTCGTGAGGCATAGTAAACAACGAGCTTAGGTACACTGTCTAACGGTTAGCTGTGGAATCTTATAGGCTTCGTCTGATCGTCTTACGCAGTAAATAGACTAAGGATATGCATTAGTTAACTTTCAAGTCAATAATCAAGACAGGTCTCTTACCCCTCCATCTGAACATGGCGAGAAACCTTGTCGATCAGCAAAGACACAGTTTCCCCTCCAAATAGGGAAATCCTTAGGATTGGGATTTTCGCCTAGGGTGCCTGGCTCGGTACACTTGAGTAGAGTAACAAATCTTTAGTTAGATGTCAAATAGTAATAGCTATTAGTCAGACAAGTTTGACGACATACGCAATAGTAGTGCATGTCTGATGCCTTGCATGCTGAGTCGAGTAAAGACTTCGGGTTTGATGGCGCACTCCAGCCGTAATTACACCAATCTCCGGCAAGGGCCATGGGAAAAACCGACAATAACGCGAGCGCGTACTTCATGATGACAAGGAATAAAAAAGGAAGAAACACTTTGTCCTACTTGAGAACTTTCCTAGGGAAGAGGCCTGCATATAAGTAACTGCAATAGATATAAATTACCTCGTTACCTGAAATCTAAACATATTAGCTTCCTAGGTATTCCAGATTACGCTTCAGAAAGGTGCACTCTCCGAAAATGATCCGGAAAATGGCGTCGTGTAAAAGCTAATTGAAATTGCATTTTGTGTTGGCTAGTCATGTGCTCCGTAGTGGTTTCTCGAAAAGTATGTTAGACTGACAGTCTCGGATACCGCTAACGTTATCCGCGGGGGAAAGGAGACACGGGAGGGTGAGACACGGGAGGGTGAGACACAGGCGAATGAGAGACCCAAAAACACAGTGTAAAATGCGATAAATTACAACTTCGTGTCTCTATAACCATAGATCTTTTGGACACGATGCTGAGCCCGTATAATCTAGATAACGTTTCTAATTTACCGGTGCAGTATAAAAGGACCGCTATGAGTAGCCATGGAGACATGTATTATGTCCCAAATATCAAAATTTTGTTGTATTTTATTCTAAGTGCCAAACTAGTAGTCCGAAAGTCGGGGTCAACCCCGGGTTCGGATGAAATGGGCTACCGCCCGACCATCAGGAAGTCTCTGGGACCAAACATTAAACCGCTCGGCACGGTAGAGTCACGTCCCGGACAGGGTCACCTGCTTTCGGAGGCTGCGTCCACTGGCATCGCCCCTCTCTTATCTAGTCCGGGCGGCTGAAATTGAGGCCCGACCGCCTGGTCCTCGATATCTCCCAGTGATCCCCGTTGAACCAGCACCAAGTACCGTTTGGTGTCTTCGTGTCTTCCTCGTCGCTACTGAGAATGTCGAGGGGTCGTCTACTTTCTGAAGTGTCTTTGTCCAGAGATATTTACAACAGTACTCAGAATTCTTAAACAGCTAGGGATCACCCTACATAGGAAGCCTGTATTATGACTATGTGCTCGGGATTCAGGTTGGGCCGCTACGTGGGAGGCTAAGCTCAGCATATTCACCTAATGGCTGCGTGCTCCTATTCACAAGTCGTGGGCAAGTGGTCTATTATAGAAACGCAAGCGACCATTTGCCCCCGACCGCCCGATACCCCCTCTTTCTTGAAAAGCTTGCTAAAGCTTAGCATCAAGTTTATTCCGAAAGCGAACCTGCGGAGATGCAAGTGCCATTTTGGAAATAGGATATTCTACGTGCCCCTTATCTCCTGCATCACTTCGCCTATATTAGCCGTTGATAACCTGTATTGCGGTTAATAATTATACGTCTGGGCCTCCTGGTCGAATGGACACTTGCGCTTGCCAACGATCCGGGCCAGCCCGTCTTCTGTTGTAGTGGCTCTTATTCCTGATGTGCACTTGCCTTCTGCCACAACATCTTCCACATCGGGGAAACCCAACAACCGATGCTAATCCGTGCTAGACAACCGAAACATCTCCAACCGGGGCGCCGAGGTACCAATATGCTCACGACCTCACGTCTATAAATCATGCCGGCTACGTGGGATGAATGCGCCGCCTGTAAATCCGCATCGTGGCCCGTAAACCACTCGGGGTCCATACTACTCTCATTATCCGCATCATCGGTTGGTATCTCCGTGGCGCCGTCCCCGTGCTGGTTCTGGGGAAATACGCTGGATCGCGTAAATGCCGACCACAGGCACTAATCGCAACATTACCAGCATTACCACAATCCAATTACTGTTCATCGTGGTGAAGACCGTTAAGGACCGCGGGTTCCCGCAGTTAGGGGTCGGCACGAATACATATTCGTAACATTTTGAGATATTCGCATTCGCATTCGTAGATCACAGACCTCTACGAATATTCGTATTCGCAAGGCCAATATTCGTACGAATATTCGTACAAATATTGCCCCGTCACCAAAACCAACTCCCACCCAATAGGAAAAAGTATATCACGTGCAGTTTGTTTATCCAAGTGACAAGTCGCGCCCGAATCTGACAAGTTTATTTCAAGGACGTGTTTCGATGACGGTAATAGAGCTCAGAATGTCTGGTGCTGAATTGCAAGCTTCAAACAATGATGGCTCCGGCAGCTCATCTGTCGAATTGCCACCACGCCCCCAACGGTCTCAGAGAATAGACTACCACTTCTTAAATGGTGGAAGTGACGAAGACGATATTGAAGATCATATCAGAAAGAAACCCCGACTGGATTCGCCACCTGGTCGCTTAGAATCGATTGGTCCTGAAGACTCCGCCAGCCAGCTGCATCTCAATCTACCTACTCCTCCGGAATCTGTTCCACCAGGGGGCTCTAGATGCTTTACAGAAGCCATACGGCCATACAAATCGCACAGAAAAGCCCGCATTAAGCCACTGAATCAATGGCTTTGGAATCAATTTCGAGTTAGTCCTCTTCCGGGCAAGCAATGGCGGCCCAGGCGAAGCCGACAGCTGCTTGAGGATCGAGAGATCCAATGCATTCATTGTGGCTGGAAAACCACAGATTCGGCAAGGGCAACATCTACGACCAACATGAAGACGCACCTAGCCAAACACAACATTTTCGAAAAGTCCGGTCCAGAGGACCTGGGCGAGGGTTCCAGCGAGACGAAACAGCACTCAATTGCTTCAATATTCCAGTCCCGAGCCGAGCATGATACTAGAGCCCTGTTGGAACAGAACATACTTCGATGGGTTGTGACAGATGATGTGGCATTTACGGCAATTGAGTCCCCTGCGTTCCAACAGATATTCAAGGACTTGCCGGACGCTCCTCTTCCTTTCTCTTCTCGAACAGTTGCCCGCCGCATTGACGCAGATTTTGATCGCTGTCGGATCCAGTTGATCGATGAACTAGCACGGACATGCTCCACAATTGCGCTTTCCTTGGATGTCTGGACAAGCAAGAACCATAAAGCCATTCTGGGAGTTATCGGTCACTGGGTGTCCACCGACTTCAAATATCAAGAACGAGTCCTGGAGTTCAGCGAACTTGCTGGATCCCACAGTGGAGAAAATATGGCGGAGACTCTGCAGAAGATGCTTGTCGAGCTTCGGATTGAGGAGAAGCTGCTCACAATCACAGCTGATAATGCGTCGAATAATGAAACGCTGGTGTCTGAGCTGTATTTTCACCTGTTGGAAAAGTACAACTCGGAGGATTCCAAATTGCCCGATAAAGGACGTCTCCGATTTCAAGGTATTGACAGCTACATCCGGTGCCTTGCACATGTCCTCAATCTCATTGTCCGCGACATCCTCTCGAGGATGAAATCTGGAGATCACAAGTCTGCCATTGAAGCCTGTGATCTCTTACAGGGAAATAAGAAAATCGGACGGCAGTCTGCGTTGGCCCGGATTCGGATCATGACTCTCTGGATATTGAGGACACCTCAACGACGACAGCAGTGGAAAGTGACTTGCCAAGCAAATGGCTTGAACGACAAGTTCATCGAGTATGACGTGGAAACCCGCTGGAACTCCACATACCGTATGGTCCAGGGAGCCTTGCAAGCCAAAGCACAGATCCGGATGTGGATAGAGCATCAGAACCAGTTTCCGCCATTTTCAGCTGACGACTGGTTGCAGCTGGAACAGCTCGAAATGATCCTCTCCAAGTTTGATGAGTTCACTCAACTGGTTTCCCGGCGGAAATCCCAGATCAGCCTAGCCATTCCCATCTATTACGAACTGAATGACATGCTCGAAGATGCAGCTTCTGCACAAGGCGACTTTTCGGGGCTTAGCTCTGACATTACCTCCGCCATCTCCGCGGGGATGAAGAAATACAAGAAATATTATGAACTAATGGACGCCCAAGATGCTTATTATATAGCTCTTGTCCTTGACCCACGCTTCAAAACCCTCTTATTGGATAAGGAGCTCGGGCAGGTGACGGCGCCAAAGGTTATTCGATCCATCAAGGATACCTTGCATGAGCAATACCCATCGAAATCATCACTGGAGCAATCAACGTCACAGATTAATCAGGACAACAAGCGGCAAAGTCTGGAGGCTCGTGTTCTGCAGAAGCTGCAACCACAAGTGATCCAGCGTTCAGATATTGACCGCTACTTTGAGGAAGGTGTGGTGACTGTTGATGAATCTGTAACAAAGGATGAAGATTGGTTATTTGGCTGGTGGAGGACGCACAAGGATGAGTATCCGCGGATGGCAGCTGCAGCCAGGGATTACCTTGCCATTCCGGCGGCTGAAGTCGCAGTAGAGAGGTTGTTTAGCCGTGGTAGGGATCTGTTAGGGGTACGTCGACATTCTCTAAAAGGTGAGACAATGCGGAAAGTGATGCTGTTGAGAGATATATATATAGTTCAGAGAACACCCAGTGAAAAATCCTAGAGCGTCTTGCTGGTATTCCCAACCAGCCGCTGCTTTGCTTCGAAGGATATAGTAGTATAAAGCCTCTGTGGATCATTGTTCGCAAGGCACGGAACATCAAGTGAAGTCTTGTCACTTGGGCTGTGACTGCTCACTAGTTATTCTTTTGCCACGTGACCGAACTTGCGAATATTCGCGGCGAATAGAAAATTTATTCGCATTCGCATTCGTCGTGCAAAATGTCTGCGAATACGAATGCGAATTGCGAATATTCGTAACGAATACGAATATATTCGTTATTCGTGCCGACCCCTACCCGCAGTTCGGTCCTAGCCCATAAGTTTAGAACCGAAAAACTGTAAGGTCCGGTCCAAGTCCTCAACCTCGGCCCATGCAGAGGCTTAAAGAGACGATACTTGACCTTACCAGACGGGGGCACTGAGGCTAGCCCTAGCTTTGTAGTACGCAGAAATTATTCTTGCCCTTCTTGCCATTATTATTATTATTATTATTGATTATTTAACGTCGCCGGCAGGTCACTTGGCAGGTGACCCACTACCTCCCGAGGGGTAACTGGACGTGCTACCTAAGCGAGGATTTACTACAACTAGCTAACTAGCTCAACTAAATACACGCTGGAAAGCAGCAAAATTGAGCACTACGTGCTGAGAAAGGGTTAAAGAAGCGCCAGGCACTATCCTGGCCTGGGTTCCTGGGGGTGGACTGACTACCCGCGGATGGGAGAGGGTGCCGGCCTCTCCCATCTGGGCAGAGGTGAAGACTGTTGCGCTATGCGGCGCATGTTTGTGCCCGATTTGGGCAGATGTCCTTGAAGAACGTTTCTTGCACGAAACGGCCGAATTCCTCGGCCCCAGCAGCTGTGCTCAGTATCCAGTTTATCCTTGCAGATGGGCTGGCCTTTCGGCCTTTCCATCGATCCTTCCAGCGTTTCCTCGCAGGCGGGCAGAAGAAGAAGTGGACGGGGGATTTTGGCTTACCGCAGGAGCAGGTCGTAAGGGAGTCCCTGTGATGGAACCTCTCGTGGTATACCTGGAAGTCACCATGGCCAGTCCGTGCGGCTAGCAGCCGGCCGAGCACCCCGCGGGGAAGCCTGTGTTCCCGAGCGCGGCTGCTCTTGGTGTGAGGTTGGATATTTAGGTCTCGGTATGCCTGAGGTGCGTCTCTGGTATACGCGGCACGCGTTGCCGTGCGGATATGTTGTTTTGCTTCGCGCACAAGGTAAGATGGGGAAGGGGGAATATGGGAGCCGTCTAACGCTGCGCCCCTCTTTGCTAGCTCATCGGCAGTCTCGTTCCCTGCTATCCCAGAGTGGCCTGGCATCCAGCGCACCTCCACGGGCGTGCGGGGTGTGCTGAGGATATAGGGAGCGGATTCCCACTGGGTAGTAAGCTTTTGGAATAAGTCCGTGAGTTTTCGTCTGTGTGGCGCCGGCCTCCCGTCCGCGAGTAAGCTAGCGGCAGCGAGGTTATCGAGGAGGACAACGAGGCCGGTGGAGTAGCTTGCACAGGGTAGGTTGACAGCCGCCTGGAGGCCCTCTACTGCGCCCATAATCTCGGCGTCGTACACCTCTAACTGGGAGCCAGCTGGCCCATACCCTTGGGTGATAGGGATAGAGCCGTAGTAGACCACGAACCCGTACCCAGCCCCTTGGCCAGTGCGTGAGCCGTCCGAGTAGACCGTTAACCGTAGCGGTGCTGGTGCGTATGCGGCCTTGTTTGCGTCTGTAGTAGGTAGTATGCGGAGCGGTGGGAGACGTGACTCTACACGTGCTCTCTCCGGTGCCGGCGTTGGGACGCGTTGGAGGATTCTGGTGAGTGCCCTTCTTGCCATAGACCAGGGTGGCTGTCCAATGTATTAGGAGCTGCACGTGACGTAAAGGGGTTGAAAAGTCAGTATTGTTTGGGCCTGTCGATCTTCGTCACTGGCCCTACCCAAGGGTGGTGGCACTGATACGGCATGCATTGGTGATATACTATACTAACCGAATTCAGTTGGGGCGGCTTGCATGACAACCCCTCAAACCGCCCCGCGGGTCTTGTGGTTTCACCTTACGACCTACTGATGGATAGGGTCTGGTGCTTCGAGAGAACGGAGATTGCAGTGATATTCGAAATCAGCCTACCTCTCTTCTCTCTCACATAGTTTCCCAGCGCCCCACTAGAGGGGCACTATTCCAAACCAGGCTACCTACCCCCTTGCCCGTCTCGCATCGATCAATGTACCTCTACATTACAGTAACTGACTACCTCCTTGCCATCAGTGCACCATAGCTCGGCCGGTATGCCAATTTCGAAATTCATAGGTCAATGATAGTTTGCACTCCCCTGTGTAAACATATCCAACACAAGGGAAACAATTCTCGCCTATACAGTATACTGGCCACCTAAAAGTTCTTTTTGTGTAACACAAGTGATACGCAAAATTCTCCCTAACCGGCTCCTCCTCCACGTCCTCCTCAATTGCAACTGGCCGCACTACTGACCAATATGCTATCCCTTCATTACCTCCAACTTAAAAAACATTGACCGCCATTCCGAACTCTGGGAACTCGCAAGTTCACGCCCGACGGCTTTTTAGAAACAGGGGTTTTCACGCTGATCTTGGACTTGTTCATTACTTATCAGCATTTTTCTACCCTTCGTGGTGAGTTGGGAGTGAGGGCTGTTTGAGATAAGTGGTACATACCCACTTCGATAATATCGGAATCGATGCGCGCCTTCGCTATCATTCCAGACAGGGAAGAAACCGCCAGCAAAAAAACGAAGTCGGTATTGTCCGGGCCGACGCATAAAGATACTTTCGAATGCTGCTAAGCATCGATTATCATTACCTGGTAGGCATTGTAATGAAGAGGTCAAGCATCTGCCGATTTCATGATTTCATTGTAAAGATTGGGCATTGTCAGCGCCCCTGAGAGAAATATTGAGAGCAAAGTCAATGTGCACGGATGGTTTTTGCAGGCCAAGTAGTTCGCCGCGACAATCACGCTAAAATGATATTCTTGACAAAGACGAGCTGGGGGCCCACGACGAGAAAAAGGGCATCTTGGCAATGCGAACCACTACTTTCTGCTTCCGCATCCCGAACTGAGTTTTCAACTGGAAACATCTCCGCATTTCAAAAGGGAACAGCTACATTGAGTGTGAACCTCGTTCATCGCAGTAATTAGAACTCGTAAGGCCCAAGTTCCTAAAGCAGAGCTTTATTTAGTGATACGTAACAGATCTCATAGGTTCCTGGATGCTATGATAACAATAAACTTCAAATTCTCGGAGAATCGGCCAGGTTTGATTCTGTAAACGCTCCACCACCGCTCCACGTGGCAACAAAATAACAAGTGGGGATAAGGGGGCGAATCCCGAGGTTTGAATTTGTTTTTCGCTTATCGCTAGATTAAGAAGCCTTAACTAACCACAGAAGTTTGGTTGCCAGCTTGAGTCAAAACCTTATTTCTCCATCTTTCCCATCACACGGCTCGGAAATTCGAGAACACTAATTAGTTCAGTCAATTGCTTCAAGCAATGTGGTCAATAATGCCGTGCTACTGCCACTTCTATCGGCACTAGGGAAAGACGCTTTTACTAGCGGAAGCTTCTATCAGCACTAAGGAAAGACACTTTCACTAACGAATATATTCAGTCTACACCGCATCTCTTCAAATCCTTCATTAAATGATTCACTGTAAAACAAAGAAAAGTTATTTATATATACACGTATACATATAAAATAGCGTAATAGGCCAGAGTTGTGAAAGCTGGAAAATATAAAGACATGCTCCTGTCAGACAGCCATTCAACAAATAAGGATAATCCCGAGAGCACATTCCATATCCTTTGGTGAGGCTGGCATTCGAAGCAAATAAGATACAATAATGTCCGAGTCGTCCGAAGCGGGTACTCTATTAGGCAACCGCCAAAGTTTATTAAGAGGGATAATAGCGATCGATAGGAACGTGGCTGTTTGGCCTACCGAAAGTGTCAGGGTACAGGTCCGGTAACGGGTATATTGTCAAACAAAAGGTGTCAATAACGGTGTATTGTAAAGATACGGAAAACAAGACTAAATACGAAGAGTGGATATATATGCACGTGACATATATCAGGAGTCGGGGTAGCGAGGGTCCGGAAAGATTGGTGATTTTGTAGGGGCCGGTTATCCGTTCGGCAGTGTTATCCTTTCCGTCGTGGATTTGGTTACCACGGAATTGTACCCTGTCCGTAAGCGGCGCGGAAGCGATATGAGGTTGTAACAGGAATGGCCTTTATAGCTATGGAAATACACCGGATGCCAATCAGAGCAACTGAATCAAAGAGGGAAAAACAGCAATGAGACCTGGAAAGAGTGTTGATTCTGGTGGACGATCTACTGAAGGCCGACGGGTTGAGATCCCCTCAAGAATAAGGTGAATCGAAGATTACATGTCCGAGGTGGCAGAAGGGCGCGAAAAGGACGCGTAAACCAAAGAGAGGGTATTGTACTGTATAGCCGCAGATCTCGGCTAGTCACAGTTGTACCTGACGAGTTAATACAGTACCTATCTCCGTTTTCATGACAGGTTGTAACTTTCCACCTGCGGGAACCGACAAGTTATCCGTATCCTGTGTGGCGCCATGTCAGAGATAAGGCTCATTTCCCGAAGTAAACAAATCTTCCGATGCCTGATATGAACGAATACAGCTGGTCATGTCCCTGTGCAGGTATAATTAGTAGTATCCTCGAACAGTGCTTCTCCATACTAGCGAACATTTTTACCAAGGCTACTCTGCTTTCAGCTCAACTCAACTGCTCCATAATGCTAAGTCTATTTATTCTACTACATTTGGGTGTTCGCATCGCACATGGCTATCCTAGCCCTGTACACCAGCAAAGTGCCGAAACCCCACCGTCGCTATTCCTCAAGTCTCTCAGTGAAAGCAATGAAACCGTTTTTACTCCTTATAAATCCCTTGATTATGGATGGTGGAAACCTGACAGCACTGTCTATGACGGTGTTCCTATGGTTGAGAAGCATGCCGTTGTTGATGGCAAAAACTTGACATACCAGGACTTTGACATACCTGCACTCACAACAGAGCAGGTTAGGAAGTATCTGATGTCGACTCCAGAGTTTTTCAATAGCCATGGGAAACTATCTTACACACTTGAAGACGTTGAGAAATACAGGTAAACGCATACCGCGCTTACATTTATGGACCTTGAACTCACTACGATTCTAATCTAGGTATTCCTTAATCTCAGGGGACCATAATATGACTGTTGCTGTACCCGGTCGTTATGCCAAAAGAATTTTACCTCACACCACGGATGTTGAGTGTGAGTTTGGCAGCAGTTCATTCTGTATACCAGAATGCAGGAGAAGCTCGTCTAGAGCTGTTATTCAGTCGACAAACCCGAACGTCTATGGGGACTATCATTACGAAAGCGGCGCTTTGTGTGGCACAGGCTCTATAACAAAGAGCGTCTCCGTTACTTCCGCGTCAGGGGTCAACATTGGCGGCAGTGACAATATTCCCGGGGTCAGTTTTGTTGTACTTGCTGTCTTTTAAAACTGCGTATGCCTAACTTTAGCAACAGTTGGGGAAAGGGTGGACGGGCGCACTAACAAAATTCCTAAGCACCTTCGGACTATCAACTTCTCACAATTCAGACACGTGAGTTAAATTACTAACCCAATCCCCAATATGCAGAAATTAGGGAGTACTGATAACCCGTCTTATTAGCGTTACAACCAGTATTTCCTATTCCGGCACTTGTGGGCCACATAATGTCTGCTTTCTCTGGGAGAGACCACATTTCACCGTTGAACAAGGAGTCATCACTGTGAGTAATGAGCAACTATTCTGGTCACTTCTAGCTGTGTAACCATACTGATTAAAGTAGACTCAGGAGTTTGATATCGCTACCAATAAGGCTTGCGGCTCTCCATCTGTGACGCCATTTGAGGCCCATATAATGCATGAGGATAGCGATGCTGGAGGCGCTGGTATGTACCTCTCCATCCCATTAGTTCCTATGTTCTGTTTCACCTGCTTTGTCTTCCCTGCTCTGCTACGTCATTGAAACAAATGAGAAAAATGAAGGCTTGCTAATTGGATAGCTGACTATGGTGCTTGCTATTCTATGACGTACCATGGGTGCCCAGGCCCGGTAGAAGCTTCATCTACTCTTCCCCGCTGTCCAGATGGCTATTGAGCACTGTACCCGACTTGGACAGATGACTCTGCTCGATATGCTTTAGGTGTCCCTGTTTTTGGTGCTATCATTACTCCGTTCGGCTCACCCTATACCTCTGAATATAAACAGCCCTATTCGGATACGGGGCGTGAGAAGACACGTGAACGAATCAACGCGTTTATCAGGGAAAGCGGCATATTTGATGCAGTGCTCATTGACAATATATTTTGTCAACATGGAAACCAGCTATCGCTTTTCGAAGCTCCGAAGCACACTCGTCCACACCAACGGCTCTGTCGACCCGAGACTCCATTTATGTGGCAGTATCATCCTACTCTGCTTTATTTACCATATGTCTCAGTGCCCTTCATGCCCTTCACCCATAAGCAATACGGCCACAGCTTTGGTTTCTCTCTTAGCCAATGTCGTTTGTTTTGGGACTTCTACCTTTTGTCACTACGTGCTGTATTCGAGAAAGCAGCTCCCTTCTTCCTACTTCCTGCTGGACCATCTTGGAATTATTCTTCACATATGGGGGACATCTGCATCAGTCTTGCTTTTAGAGGCTTCTGATAGCGGGAACAACAATTCCAATTTCCTGGGAGTCACACTGGGCGGGCTGGTCTGTGCCACTTATTTGATAACCTCGCCAAGAGATAAGAGAGAACGAGTGCTGGTGATTGGAGGGTTTGGAGCTTTGGTTTTATGCAGCGTCTCGCTTTACAGCGCTGTCTTTTCTGGTATATCTCGACTGACAGCCTCTTATATCTTTATGGCTGTGGTTAACGGCATCGGAGGGTGGTTCTACTCTCATGGGTCTATTCAAGTCCTGCGTCAACGTTCACACAAGCCCTATACTGTGCAGCGGCATACGTTGATGCACCTATGCTCCCTGATTGCATCCATATTTCACGCTTCAATATTGGTTTTTTCTGTTTGTATCTGACAGACTTGAGCCCTTGACCACATGCGGTTTCGATTTCGGCTATTTCTATGAGAATTCGGTCATGCTTGTTGATAATGTTCCATCAGCTCGGCGGCGTATACGGACCATTGGCCTATCGGCTAAACCTGAACATGTGATAATTCTGTAATCTCTAGGCTGTCATCCGGCGCTACGGCTGCAGTTCCGTTGCATCTCACTCCTGACATACACCTCTGTCAGTGTATGTTGGCACCAACGGAAGGCTAATTTGAGATTAAGTGGTCTGTGTAGTACCCAGAGGGGACTTCACGAACCTGTGGCTTATTACGCGGCTATACCCCTCTTTGAATGCTCAAGCAAACTGATCTTGCCATATCACCTATTCTCGTCATATCAATAAGATTAGGCCGAAGTTTATAGATCTCGGGTTTCATTAACGCCTAGAGGTTCTTAATTGGGTTTAAATCAGGCGAATGCGGTGGCTAGTCTGTGACCTCACTCTCTAAGTCCCGTAGAGCTTCTCGGACGACGTAGGCAGTATGCGTTGGCGCATTATCATGCTGAAAAATCGACCCTTCGTTCAATATTAGGGTAGGTAGGATTCGAAGGTATAGATCCCGGATAACGATGCTATTCACACCTCCACGCTCTGATTCTGGATCGCCGAATAGCGGAATCAAATCAGTTCGACGGGTAGCACCCGAGAAAGCAGCCCAAAATATCTGCTTAACTTGCTTTCCCCGTTATGGAAGGCCTTGAACTTGTCCAAGTTTTGGCTGGTCTTTTGGCTGAGTAAATGTCCATTCTCGACTGACACCAATTCCACGCTCCACCGTACATTCATCAGACCAAAAGACGCGAGCCCAATCTTCAGGAGTATAGTGTTGATAGCGAAAAGCCCATTGAAGCCGTTTAAAAGCATGTTCCTCAGTTAAATAAGGTTGCCAGCTACATCGCCATTTCCGGAGGTTTTCAGCGTTCAAAAGCCGTCGAGTTGACTTCATTTTCACTTTATAAGAGACCTCAGTAAGAAGGTCTTCATGTGTAACGCGAGGGTTCCGGTGGATCGTATCTTAAACGCGTACCTTATCGGCTTCATTAAGCTTCTTCGGTCGGCCAGCACGCGGCTTTGAGACACCGGCGCGTCTTTCATGCTCTTCTAAAAATCGTTTACCGGATCCCCGAAAGTGAAATCCAGGGGTATCTCTTATGGATACGTTTATAACCCCAATGAGCAGCCGTATGAAGCTTACAGATCCTCTCGCGTAAAGCAGGTGTAAGTTCTGAGCGTGGAGCCATATTCAAAATAGCAGGTTTTGAAAGGTAAGCTTCATGGAAATAGTATTATAAAATAGCTAGAATGGCTAAAATCGCGAGAAATAGCGACGCGTAGCTAGCGTGTCATACTAGGCGGTGTCGGCTAAAGAGAAAAGCGGTATGAAAGTGGGTCTAAGGAGGATGTCCAAACTTATGGCCAGTCACTGTATATGGGTTTTCCTGAACGCGAGGAAGCTACCTTCCTTCTGCTGCCTTGCGCTACGTCTTGTATCTAGAGTCAACTATAGTCGTTCTCAATCCAAGTCAAAGAGCGAGGCCCTTCGTAAACGCTACAGCAAGTCAGGTCTCCTCTTCGCAGTCGGATAGTGCATCAAGCGGAGATTCGATTTGAAACTGTGATCTTTCAGTTCCAATTCCCAGAATGTGCATTATATGAGGCTTACATCGGGCGATGACTCGCAAGGACCCCTCGTGCTTCCGTCTTCAGTAAATGGGCCGTCATTCAGAGCGGATGCCCGCAACAACTTTCTCAGCGAATTGGGCCTGGGCTTGATGTCTTCTGTTGGTTGAAATAGGGGATGTGCTTCCAAAGCCATATATAACCGGAGTGTGAGGATTTGGGTGCCAAGTATGAGTTTCTGGTCCACCATGTTGAGATTGAATAGGGGCGGTTTTTTTGCGAAGGAGGATATGCAGAATTAAGTTGAGGGCAAAGCTAACTCTTATATTCTGCGGATACCACCGGCTGCATCGTGAAGATTGAAGCGGTACGAACGTTCCCTAGTTGCTGCGACTACTATCGTGTCGTTTGTACCCAGGAATAAGGTTCGTGAAAAGCATCAGTTCGTCGCTCTGTCTTTCTAAGTGAGGGCTTGCGGTGTTTGCATGCCGAAACCAGCTGGCCTAGAAGGTCACCAAGCATGAGGTCTACTGTACCTGGGAACAGCAGAGGAGACGCAATGACTACTCGTGAGTTGCAGAATGCCAACGTGCGAATGTGGTTGTTGCCTGGGTTGAGCATACAACCAATGCGTTGGAATCTTGCCTGGGTTAAAATCAAGACGGCAATCGCCTCCGATGGCAACTTACATCAGCAATGAGAGCTGTTGCAAATCGGCTGGGTCCTCTTTCTGGCCTATCACAAGATATACTCGACAGCGCCGATGTCGAGAAATGCTGGCAGAGCTGGATTGATAGTGAACAGTGCGCTCGAGTTCAAGCGGCACTTAATATTCACGACGCCAGCTGGCTGCTTTGTTTCATCATCAGCCTATTCGTAGCCATCGCTTCCGCCAGTTTCCCCGCCTAGCTTCGGAGAAAATTTTTCTGCACCTACTGCATCCTCATGGGCTGTGGCTTTCCGTCAGTCCCTGAAATCTCAGAGTGAAAGTCTACTCCATACACAACCCTCTCCCACACCGGGTCTCTTTCCTCTCGCAGGCCACAATTCCCAGTTTTAGACCATTATGCTGACTATGAGAAGGGCATCGAAATTGTCCCCAAGCGGCATATTTTTCTCGCCAGGCACCGTGAGAACAAAGGGGAGCTGGTCCATGTCCAGCTGCTCGAGGAGGGCGTGGAAACACGGCCCCTCCTCAATGCAATCACCCGTCCCTCGCATCGTAGCTTCCTTCGCCTTCTCCGCTGTTATAAGCATGAAGGGCTAGCGTTCTTGGTTTGGGTGGCAATGTGAGGCTTGAGTGTTGAATGCACACACTGCACGCAAAAAGGTCAAAAAGATAGGGGTCGACCAGTATTACGCGGCATAGGACCTTATCAGCCACCAATGGCAAAGACGAAAGTTCCCTCGCTTCAATGAGCCCAAATTCCCGATTGAGATTTGAGGCGTTCTAGAAGGAATTAAAGCCGACCAGATCTACGATAGTGACTGACCAATCAGCTTGCTAAACCGATTTAACTTTTTGGTAATGTCAACAAAAGAGGGTCGAAATGTTACTAGTGCGCCCGAGAATATTCAGCACCCCCTCTGCCTGATGATCATTAAGGCTTCAACGACCTTACTAAGCTCATCCCCTATTTATTCTGCACTTCCTATAGTATAACACTCTCAAGTACTCAATTGGCTATGCCCGTACTAGTCCGTACTGTAACGACCACGTTCCGACACCCATAAATAGCGAGAAATAGGGGTAATGGAAATACAGAGTCATTGATATCTCCAATTGGCCGGATACAGTACGGATCGCGACACTTATTTACAGACTCTACTAAATTTGATTTTTATGGGTGGCAATTAAATTTAGGTGTATCTACCGATAACGTGCCTCACCCGTTCCTGGACCACCCATGTGGCTCTAAGCCTTTAACAGCTGCTTGGTCAGCGGTTTCTTCGGAGATTGCAGTGGGGAACCCCGTTGGAAGGATTCATTAAGTGATTCGACTTTGGATTAATTTCGGTACTGAAGACCGCAACATATTGTGTGGACTGTTGGGCCGAGTAGTTCTGCACACTTCATTTTCTTTCCCTGCAGGTTTCAACAGGGAACCATGCACTAGATTAGGTGCTTAGCGTGGTTAACTAAGCGTCGCGAGAGTCGGACCAGCATGGCGACTGCGAATATCTATGAGAGTCGTCAAGAAGAGTATCGAGCAGGCACCATCTCCATGACTGTTCTGGGTGTGGTTTTTGTCATTCTGCGGTTTTTGGCTCGTTGGAAGAAAGGCCTGCGGATTGGTGCTGATGACTATGTGATACTGCTTTCGTTGGTAAGTGCCATCCTCGTCTCTCTTTTGGAAAAGCCTTACCTGACTGGAGGGCCTTCCGCGATTGATTTCAGTACTTCCTGTTCGCGACCTGTGGAATTAATCTGGCGAGTGAGACAGCCCCTTTCGCAGGTATAGCCGGTGCATTGTAAGTGACTGACACATTGCAGTGATTCACTTTGGCATGGGCCGACACGCCGATGTATTGCCAGAAGGAAATATCGTGATAATTGCCAAGGTACGATCAAAGCGAAAACCAGACACCAATTCAGACCCGCAGATTGACATTTACCAGCTCCTGATGTCTTTCGAATGCGTATACTGCATGACATTGGGAATCGTCAAGATCTCCATCTTGCTCATGTATGCTCGTATCTTCCCCACAAGAGGCTTTCGCATCGCCGCAATCATCCTGGGCAGCATCGTCATCGGATGGGCTGTCGCAATCATCTGCGTGAGCGTGTTTCAGTGTGCCCCGATCGCAAAGGCATGGAACCCTACCCTGTCGGGTACTTGCATCGACCTCAAGGGCTCGTTCATCGGAAACGCAGTGCCGAATATCCTAACCGACATCGCTATCTTGGCTCTGCCAGTGCACGTTGTCTGGGGGCTGCATGCGACTGTAACGCATCGGCTATCGGTAATTGCGGTATTTCTGCTGGGCAGTTTGTTTGTCTCCCCTCCCCTCCCTCGAAAATAGACAAGTTTCAAAGCTCGAGTAGCGGACTGTGCTAACAAGCATCTCACTTCCACAGCGTCGTCTTCACCAGCGCCTATCGCTTCTCCACACTCTTCGAATTCCAACCGATCGACACCCCCTGGACCCTCGCCAAGGCTTGCACCTGGTGTCTCATTGAGTGCTCCAGTGGTATCATCTCGGCCTGCATGCCCACCCTGCGTCCCTTGTTCGTCATGCTTTCCTCGAAATTCGCGAGCTCGATCGGCACACGCACACGAACGACTGGCGTACGTGGTTCCGGCCTGAAGAGGTATGACGTGAGTAATTCGGCCTTGCGTCCACCGGGCGAAGTCATGGGCAAACAGAGTGTGCAATTGGAGGTCAGCCATCGGGACGATGCGTCGGGGGATGAGGTGCCGCTGAATACGATTAGAGTGCAACGTGACATTACGTGGCAGGAGTCGAGCTATGATTCTGGGAATGGTTGATCAGCTTAGGGTTTTAAGAGCGATGTATGGCATAAGGTCTTATTAGGGGGTAGAAAATTAAGTATAGGCTGTACGGGAGAGTCCAGGCGGTCCTACAACCCAATAGCTCTAGTAGTGCAGTTACAGACATCAAGACCACCTTCACGGTAAGTTGCTCGAACGGTGATATGCCAGATATCGTCCGGACGCGATGGGTTTGCGAAAACATCATCGATGCTCAAAGGACAGCGAACTCGGGAGCTAGAGAAGTTTGCAGGCAAGATCTGCTTGCGCCGTCAATGGCGATATGTTAGAAGACGGTCTCAATGGACAAAGCATATTGCATAGCTTGACTGACTTCCAGCTGCTATGACCTCCAACGTGGACTGGCTTTGCACATAGTGCTCGGGCTTGGATAGAAAAGTGCAGGCTTCGAAATCAAATAAGACAACCTCCGGTCCAAAAGCGAGGGAAAAAACAGTCCTGGTAGCATGCAGCTCCGTGTGTGTGCGAATGACTTGTTCCCGCTCGCTCGCACATGCCGACGAGCTCAGCAACGCTGAGAGGAAGAGGGATCAAGGGACTATATCAGACGTAGTTCTTGGGTCCCGGGTCCTCTCAATCGTTTGGCCATCCTCGGTCTTGTCCATCGATTCGAAGCTGACATGGCTATTGTTAGTTGATTCGGCTAGAGATGACGGGACTTCGCCTCACAATCTCCTTGCAAGCAGACTCGACGGACAACCTCGCCGTGTACGAAAATATGGCTCTAGCAAGACGACCCGTTGGCCCCTCCCGGTGTCTTCAGATTTTCAGGCTCGGAAGAGGACAGACGCCATCTGAGGACAACGATGGTCACCCACTGGACGCCAGGGATTCAAGCTGCAAGTAGGCTACCCCATGTGGGTGTTCAAATGCCGAGAAACAGGTACTATTATGCGCTCTACTGGGTCTTGCATTGGGTAGACATACCAACACATGATCTGATGAACCAAATTGACTGGGCCAAGTTCGAGGTAGCGACGCGTCGATACCACCGGTAGTCATGTGGAAGAAACAGAGCATGCGACGGTGTTGGTGCAGGGAAGTTTGAGCAGACAAGACAGTTGATCGCTTCGCATTCGAGTGTGAGAATATGAGGGTGTCTTCCTGTGGTGAGACCCGAGTCAGCAAGTGTTGATCCAGTTGGACGAGGTGTTGGTTACGTTGCTGAAGAAGAATTCCCGAGTGTACGCTTGAAGCAGATGATAAACAAGAATCATGATCAACCAGCTTACCAACTAGATCACGGCCAATTTTCTCTTGCAATGCAGTCACCAATCATGCCATGTTGTATCCAGGTTCGTCGCACTCTCCGGCTGTCGCTTCGAGAAGTTGCGCTGGATGCACCGGGCAAGTTCACAGGACAGCAAAGGCGCGTGACGAGCCCACTTGTGACAAGAAATTGTACAGTATTGGGAGACTGCTCCGTGTAGAGGCATTCTGTTGTTGAGGATGTGAAGGCGGTGAGGTGGAGGGCGCAAGACGCGATGGAGCGCGTCGGCCCCTTGGTCTTATCTGACTCGGCGGGAATAGGTTACTCGCCACAGCAGTTTTCGAGGTTGGTGATGGGCTGCTCCTACAACAGCATGAAGATGTCAGTGGGGTTCGTGTCTGGGGCACGGACTTGGCGCAAAATCAAAACTGGCGCAGCAGGAGGCGCGATATTCCACTCACCTCATCGTGGACAACGAACGTCTTGGAGCCTATACGTTCTGTTGTTGGCCCGCGCCCTTAATTTGCAGTATTTCAAATAGGACATGTTGCATGGCTTGAGGTGACAGGGCCTGAGAAGCAATGGCGTGTAAGCCATGAGCGGAGCACTGACGGAGTGCTGGTTCGGACTCACTTTGGTGCGCTGTCAACGGTTTCCTGTCCATCATTAGCTTGTCGATCGGCGAGGTATTCCATGACTTACAAGTTCTGAAGGTCAATACTAGAGAAGAAGACACGGAGAAGGGCTCCGAGATTTTTGCGCTGGTGTATATTGGACGGAATGCACGTGTTTTTGTTTCGCATTGTCTTTGGAGTCAGCTGAATTTGGACAGTGTCGTTCTGAGACTTAGTTTCCATACCTGTATGAAACCGCTCTTTTTTTGCATCAGGGATATTCGGGGAGGGGACAGTTAGTCCGCTGCTATGGTGGACAGATGTTCACATACATACTTTGACCAGCTGGCCCCAATCTCTTTTCTTTTGATCGGCTGGGATTGGCGACATAGTGGACCTGGTGGGAATCACATCTCTCACAATCACTTTCTAGCTTGTCGGCCCACGATGTATCCATAGATGTCAGTACAGTGGAAATTCCAGTAGGGTCGAGGGAAGAACTCATCAGGTGCCTCAAGCCGAGGGTCTGCTCAACTTTGCATGGCAAGTGACAGTATTGTGGAACGAATCGCTGAGGGGAGAGGCGTATTTATACGCTTCTCGGCTCCTGTCGCGTACACGCTCTATTAGGGAGCAACGTTGAAGGACACAATGCCTATCCTAAATGAGAGGTCTGTTGTAACATATACCGCAACTATTTGCAGCGAATTTCTTGGTGTGATTTTAGATGCTCACCGAGAAAACATGCTAGAGTCAAGGAGAGAATGAGTCAAAGTGAGTCGGTTAAGAAACGTTGGCTCACTGTTGAATTTACGATCTCAATGCTGAGGAATGCATTCTTTATTTTACCAAGAGCGCTCACATTCTTTTCATCTAAGGAAGATGGAAATTTTCCGGCCTCGCTCGAGTCTTGATCGTCTGAGCTGTGTGTGGTTCTGTTCGTCTAGGCTGCGGAAAGCGTCAGGCCGCAGTCGCGCGGGCGGGGTTGACCCGTCAACCCGTTAGAGCTTGACCGTCCTTGTTGACGGGAGTCAACTTTTGAACTTGTGATCATGGTTGAAATAGATACCTTGTTTTTTTGATTTTCTTTTTCGGTCCTCTAGGGTTCTATTTACTTTTGGGTTTTCTGAGCTCTCAACCGAATGTGGAAAATGCCTTGTGATTGAATAGTATATTTCCTGGATCGTTCATCAACAGTAGGCCACTAATATGAGGCACATTCACCAATCATCAACACTACGAAATCGATCACCAGCACCATCATTTGTTGAGATGGATGCAAGATCCATCATATGATGCCTTGCATTTAAGGCATCATTCTGATGCATCAATTCAGATGCCTCACATCTCTTTAGGTCAACATTGACACCTCCCAGTTCAGTACTAGTGCGACCGTATATATAGCAGATCTTTCATACTATGGAAGATCAGACTTAAACACCTCTCTGGAATAGACTGTTTCGCATGCTCCATTCATCTCCTACCATTAGACATCCCAAGTTTCAACATCATTAAACAGACTGCTAAGAGAGGCTGAGATTGAAAATCTGATTACGCTGATTGACTCTCATGGTAAAAATGAGACTGAGTGCCAAGCCACCTATGTCTGCTAGTCTATAAAATCCTCCAACAATTGATGGACATGCTACTGCTCAGATACTCGAATTTTACTACAATCAAGATGGATGCCCCTAGCAGCACGCCAGACCAGGAAAAAGAAGGAGAACAACAGCCCAGTGCGTTGCCAATCGTTTGTGAAAAAGACAATTTGTAGGAAGCTTCTGGTTATATCCCTCCACTGGTAAGTAAAGCGGCTCAGCTTCGAATGCTCTTACTGACCATTACAGCCCTCTACAACGGAACAGGAAGCAGAAACAAGACATGCCTTGGCGACTGAGCCCTTTCAACCTATTTTGAAGGCGCTAGCAGATCTCGAACGCGACGATCCCAAGTCCGCCTTTCCAGCAGGTCGAATTGTCGGACTGTATCGACGCCTATGGGAGTCGTGCGTGACCAAACACATCGATGGCCAGAACCTAGACCAAAGCAATCAAATCTTGAAGGAAGCTAGCACACACCTGACTCAAGAAAGGGACGGACTTCAGCTGCGCCACGACAAGCAGCTGTCTCGGCTGCGCTTTTTCGAGCAGGCACTGGAATCATCTCGGGGTCGACTGACTCGCGTACTCGATGACTGGAACCACCCTTGCAGACTCAATCTACCAGGATTCTTGGACAACGCAAGAGAAGAGTGATGCATTGCATGTTCATATTTGTCCTATGTCTTTTAAACGTGGAAAATAACCAACAGTGTCACAATGAAGAGGATGAGCACGTGCCAGCTTATGTCTTGTTCATTGTTCACATTAAGAAGGCATATTATAGCCTTTGCGGAGTGTGTCAGCGGATAGTCCGGCCTGTTCTAGGTGACTTCTATTAATTCAATATATTATAGACAAAAATACGGATGCAGTGACAATGTGGGCAGTATACAGTATGGATGGATGGATGGATGGATTCATTTACGCTGACCCCTCGTCGAAGTTGGATTCTAAACCATAACCCACTAGGCTGAGTGCGGATTCGTATTTTAGTCTAGTTGGGAAATCAACTGGTTATGAGCCCGGATTGCATGACCTTTGAGCGCGCCGGTTCGATCCTCACAGTTTGCGTTCTTGAGCACCCAGAGCCACCAGAAGACGGCCTATGATTGGTCGCACAGCCAGGCAGCAGAGCTTCGCACGCGGCCCCCAGCCAAGTGTTTATGGTTTACGGGGAGAGTTGGATTCTAAACCATAACCCACTAGGCTGAGTGCGGATTCGTATTTTAGTCTAGTTGGGAAATCAACTGTCGAAACGATATGCAGCCTACCACTACTATATATATCTCTATCCGTACATGTATCGTGTACCACTTCCTAAGCGAACTTAGAGCCTCGCCGAGGCCTGCCGTGGCCTCTGTGCCGTCGTTGTGTTTATGCAGCCCTCATGGCGCGCGGCTTTGAAACCGTTGCGATGCTTCAGCGAAGTCCAAGACAGCCTCCACTGTCTTGGTCCGTGAAGCACTATCAATCTTACCTCTTCCTTCTTCTCCTGGTCCACCCAACAGTGTTGATATGCTGTTGAACGCGTCACCAACCTTGGTTCGCAGCTCCCTCCTCAGTCCTCTCAATCGTGGGCAATCTAACAACACGTGGTGAACGCTTTCCCGTTCGCCACAGACGCACAGATTGTCGTCTCGGAATCGGAAGGCCTTTGCGTATGTTGACAACCAGCAGTGTCCGGTTCGCAACTGCGTCAATAAGTACGCTCGATTTCTAGGCAGAGAGCCGTAGAGCTGTCTGGTGTACTTGGCCGGCAGTGTGTTGTCGACCTGACGCAGATGGGCGCCGGTGCTCGACTCGTTCCATTCTTTCTTCCATTGGGCGTGGATCCCTTGCCTAATGTGTGCTCTCTCGCGTGATAGCAAAAAGCAGAACGGGTGTGTTTTTCCCGGTATGGCTGCCTCTTTGGCCAGTAAATCGGCAGTGTCGTGCCCGGGCATTTCGCAATGTCCGGGTATCCACTGTAGTCGAATCGATGTGCCGTGGGTCTTGGTGTTCCTGGCTGCTTGCAGAATGGCATGGATGATCTGTTGTCCCGACTTGTTCCCGGGATTCTGGACTGCTTGCAGGGCCGACTTGCTGTCACTGAGGATAGTGGCAGATCTCACCCGCGTATGGGATGTTCTCCAGTGTCGGAGGGCGACCTTGTTGATGACGTTGATGGCATACAGGATCCCAATCAGCTCGGCAGCGTGGACGGACCATCGATCCATGGGTCCAACCTGAACTTGTATGCTGTCGGTTGTTTCTAGCGAGTCATTCAGCACGGCCGCTGCGGCGCCCAAATGGCCATGTCGTCCTGAAGCGTCCGAGTATACCACGATGTCTGTGGCTGCTCGCGCTGCCCCAGCCCTTTCTATCGCGACCTCCCGGTCTGATTCAATCTCGATTTCCGAGAAGGCTTCTTTTCGCCATGGTGGCAGCGGGGTTGGGTCAATCATTTCGATTTCCTGTAGTCTCTCCAGGTTCATGGTTTTCAAGGCTTCTGATAGCGGGAACCGAGCGAACGATCCACGATTGTTGCGCCTTCTCTGGGCCCGACGTAGGGCGCTCCATATAGGATGTGTTTGGGGTAGGGTATGCAGCTTGGTGATGGTGTTTTGTGCCCGGTAGCGCAGACGAAGGTGAGTTGGCAGTACATGTGCTTCTACGTCAAGTGTGGTTGTTGCCACCGTTCGGAAGGCAGATAGGACGCGGATGAGAGCCGCTCGTTGCACGGTACGGAGGTGTCGTAGATGGGTCTTGTCTCGAAGTGGATCATGCCAGACAGTCGAGGCGTAGTCGACAACTGGTGTGACACACGCTTCGTAGAGCTGTCGCATTTGCTCTGGCCGGAGTTGTCGCAATCCTCCAAGCGCGATATTGACCTTGGTGGCTCGTTTGACGGCTTGCTGTACGTGTTCCTTCCACCGAAGCTCATGATCGAAGATTACCCCCAAGAGTTTGGCGGTCGTAGATGGCTTGATGACGTTGTCATTCATGATAAGCTGGCCCTGACTCTGTTCTTTTCTCTTTCGGGTAATGTGAATAAGTTCGGTCTTTTCCGCCGCGAAGCAGGACCCAGTTCTCTGAGCCCAGGCTTCGATCCGGGGTATGTCTTCCCAAAAGACATTAAGTAGCTTCGACAGGTCTACTTGCATAGACCACTACCCCAGTTTTTCACCCGATATATGAGGCTTCTGGTCTTTTGAGGTTCACCACACCTCTCACCCTGGGTGTCTCTCAGTTTGCTCCTTAAGCATACATCACGGGCAAGCCAACTAGGACGACACCGCTTCAACCGACCAAGGTCGATCTCAGGCCCCCAGTGCGAGTGGGGTAGTTGACTCCCGGCTTTTTGTACACCGACACGCGCATCCGTCCTCTCGAGCTATACAGACAGTCTCTTGGCAGGCCCCGACCCTGCCGCAGTGGCTGCCATTGTACACCACGCCCCGCGAGAGCTTTCACTCTCGTTTCGCGTTACCTGAGGAGGTCTCCCTCCGCCAGGCCGACCGTGTCTTGCAGAAAGTCCTCCATACGCTCCATCCGGCAGTATATGTTGGTTGCTCTCCACTAACCAAGCTTGGTCCCCGATGTCTGAACAGGATCGACGGGTTGCCCGTGGCAAAGCCTTAACGAGTTCCGCCGACTGCCACCAGTCAAATACCAACATTTTTCAGATTTCCCGTCTGTCTCCTAAGAGGATGCCCGTGTCTCGGTGGTGCCCGTGTCCCGAAGAGCAATCGCCCTGAAGCTTGCCCGTGGCTGAGCCTTAACGAGGTCTCCAGCGAGCGGTGTCTCCGAGCCTTAACGAGTTCGAGTCTTAACGAGGCCTCTAGGCCTTGAACGAGGTCTGTCCGATATCAGCTTGACTGCCTGTGTCACCGGTTCACTACCACCTCGCCACATCTTGTACGATGCGATCCCAGACCGTATGCAAGCTCAGGGGTGTCCTGTCTTCTCCTTAGGCGACACCACTTCCACTGGTAATGCAAGACCAGTATCGAGCCCGAGTGCGAGTCGGGTAAGAAGAAGTCGGATGGTTTTCGTATGCCGTTATCCCCTGATTTTGGTGTGGTTGTGCGGTCGTGCCCCGCGCCAACCGCGCCGGGCCGGACCGCACAACCACGACGGATTCACTTTGGTCTCCCCAACGGGGATTAACACCGGACACCACGAGAAGGTATGAATCCATTGTCCCAACAACCTGGCGAGGGCTGCTGCCCAGTGCGAGCTCACTGGGGGCGGGCCCGAAAGTATGGTCTAAAACCGGAGCCCCAACACCGAAGGTGTCTGGGGCGACTAGCTTAGCTAAGCATTGGAAGGGCCCGAGTAGTAACATTTCGATCCTCTTTTGTTGACACATAAGCCCATTCCTTTCCCTTTGCTCCCCTCCCCGCCTCCCTTTTATGAGCCATCCCATCTATTGTTAGAGTATTTAGTCATGGGTGACAACCCTAGAGGACGTGGACGTGGTGATCGCGGTCGGGGGGATCGTGGTCGTGCCTCCGATGGTGGTCGCGGTCGCGGTCGCGGTGACTTACCCTTCCGCCCAGCTGGCAGAGGAGATGGGGATCGTGGGGGTTTCCGCGGGGACTTTCGAGGCCGCGGTGGTGACAGAGGTCGTAGTGACTTTCGTGGCCGTGGTGACTTCCGTGGTCGCGGCAGAGGAGATGGTGGTGGACGTGGACGCGGGGATTTCAGTGGACGCGGCCGTGGAGGACGCGGTGGAGTTATGAACTACGGCCCTCCCATTTTCAGGTCAGCTCTTCACTATATAAATTTTCGATGATCTAACTATCCATCAGACAAGGCGAGCCTATTCCACAACCTAGCACCGTGGTTACCAAGACCGAGCATGATATCGCCAAAGCCCTCGCTATCAACGGTGCAAAGGCTCCCAGACAAGCTAAATATCCCGAACGTCCTGGTTACGGCACTGTCGGCAGGCCGGTGACTTTATATGCCAACTACCTGCCCTTGACCCTGCCTAACAAGCAGCTGTTCCGCTATCATATTACGATCGCGGCCGACGCTGCGGGCCGAACTGCACCAGTGGGCAAAAAGGCCCGGCAGGCCGTGTCTCTGCTGTTGGAAGAGCACTTCGCCCAGCAGAAAAGCAGCATTGCGTCGGACTTCCGCTCTACGCTTGTGTCTTGTGTCAAGCTGACGGAGGGTTCCTTCGATGTGCGATATAAGGAGAATCTGCTGGATGATTACCCAGAAGCTCCCCGTGTGCACAAGGTCACGGTGCAGCACACTGGTGAGGTCAACCCGGCTGACTTGCTGAACTACTTGACTTCCGCCAATGCCAGTGCGATCTTGGACTCTAAGTCTGATATCCTCACTGCTCTGAACATAATCTTGGGACACCACCCTAAGACCGACGACAGTGTCGTCTCTGTCGGAGCTAATAGACACTATAGTCATCGCGAAGGTATCAAGGAGTCATACAACCTCGGCGGCGGCCTGTCAGTTCTCCGTGGATTCTTCGTCAGTGTGCGTGCCGCCACAGCTCGCGTCCTCTTGAACGTGCAGGTCAAGTACCTCGCCTGCTACGATGAAGGACCCCTGGCCAATATGATCCAAAGCTACGGCGGCCGGAACACATATCTTCTAGAGAAGTTCCTCAAGAGCGTCCGCGTCCGTATCACGCACATCGCCCGTAAGAACAGCCGCGGTGAGTCCCGTCCTCGCATTAAGCCTATATATGGACTTGCCAACCGCGGTGACGGTGGTAAATCGCCCAACGCACCCAAGGTTGCTCGCCATGGTGCAGGTCCTGCTGAGGTGGAATTCTTCCTTGCCGAAGCTGGCCCTAAGCCTGGCCCGCCTAGCGGTGCGCCAAAGCCCAAAGGGAAAAAAGCACCCAAGGCCGGTCCTGCGGAGCCTGGACGCTGGATCACCGTTGAAGCCTTCTTCAAAAAGGGTTAGTAAACCTTCAGTTATCAATTACCTTTCTCTTTTTTAATACTGACTTCATTCTTAGAGTACAACCTCTCTTTGAACCTAGGTTTGCCAGTGGTCAATGTCGGATCTCGCGAGAAGCCTGTCTATCTTCCTGTTGAGGTCTGCGAGGTCGAGCCTGGTCAGCCAGCCAAGTCGAAGCTGTCCGGTGACCAGACTGCCCAGATGCTCCGCTTCGCCGTGATGGGTCGTAAGCCAGGCCAGAACGCGCACTCCATCGTTACTAAGGGTGTTGGTGCCCTAGGACTGGAGCCTTTGAACTCCACTCTGGTCAGCACTCTCACTCTAGATATCTGATCAAAGTTATTAACCTAACTGCAGTCTGCCTTCGGTGTCAGCTCCTCCACAGAGCTCATCACCGTTCCTGGTCGCGTCCTCCCAGCACCAAGCGTCTTCTACAAGAACGGCAAGCGAACCAAGGAAATCCGAACTATGGCTGGCAGCTGGAACATGAAACAAATCCAGTTCTCCCAAGCTAAGCCAATAAAGTCCTGGGTCTTCCTCTACGTCGACCACCAAAACGCCCGTCCCATCTTTAACGGCCCCGATGGGCTCGACTCGTCTCTCCAGGGCTTCCGCAAGACCCTCAAAGACATGGGCATGGCAGTCGACGGCCACAAAGGCGGCAAGAGCGTAGTCCTAACAGGACGCAACGACGCAGCCGACATCGAAAACGCCATCCTCGACCTGCAAAAGCAGTTTGACCCAATCTTCATCCTAGGCATATTCTACGCAAAGGACACAGGCATCTACAACTGCGTTAAGCAGGTCTGTGACGTCCGCTGCGGCATCCGCAACGTGAACGTATTGGCTGAAAAGCTTCGCGGCTTCAACGACCAGTACAACGCGAATGTGGGCCTGAAAATCAACCTCAAACTCGGCGGTGCAAACCAAAGCCTCGGCACCGCCGACCTCGGCATCATATCCGAAGGAAAAACAATGCTAGTCGGCATAGATGTCACCCACCCATCCCCAGGCTCGGCCAGCACAGCTCCCAGCGTGGCGGGTATCGTCGCCTCCATCGACTCAACCCTGGCGCAGTGGCCCGCGGAAATCCGCGTCCAAGGGGCGCGCCAGGAAATGGTCGCCGATCTCGAAACCCTCCTTATCTCCCGCCTTCAACATTGGGCTAAATGCAATAAAAAGGCCCTGCCCGAGAACATCATCATCTATCGCGACGGCGTCTCAGAAGGCCAATACAACAAAGTCATCGAGGAGGAACTTCCCCTCCTCCAAGCCGCCTGCAAAAAGACATACCCAGCAACGCTGACAGCAAAGGGCCTCCCACGCCTTTCAATCGTCATCGTCGGCAAACGCCACAACACCCGCTTCTACCCAACAACCGACCAAGACTCCAACCGCGAAAATCCAATCCCGGGAACAGTCGTCGACCGCGGCGTCTCCGAAGCGCGCGACTGGGACTTCTACCTACAAGCCCATGCCGCACTGCAGGGAACTGCCCGTCCAGCGCACTATTTCACCGTCTGGGATGAGATCTTCTACCCGCGTCACCCAGCGAAGTCGGGGGGACAAGGTGCGGCGGACGTTTTGCAAGAGTTGACGCATAAGATGTGTTATATGTTTGGGCGGGCCACGAAGGCTGTTAGTGTTTGTCCGCCGGCTTATTATGCGGATTTGGTCTGTGCAAGGGCCAGGTGTTTTCTTTCTGATCTTTTTGACCCCTTGCCTGTTGATGCTTCGGGTGGGAGTATTAGTGGTGTGACGGAGGGGACGGCGGATTTGTCTAGGATGGTTGATGTTGTTATCCATCCTAATATTGCCGAGACTATGTTTTATATTTAGGGGGTATAGGGGTGTATGGTGGTAGTATGAGGGGAAGTGGGATGAGTATATTGTCTAATCTCTTTGGTGGATTGGATATATTCATTCTGGTTTTTGGTTTTTGGATTGTTGGTGAGACATATCGCCAGTGGAATGAATGGACCAGTGACGTGATCTAATGTGATTTGAGAAGTTGGAACACGCGTTGGAATGGGATAGATTGACTTGCTGGAGGAAGAGGGATATTGATGGAGGATCCAACGATACATATGTCAAGAAGATGAATGTATGCGGGGATATTTGGAGGATATTTCGGGTATCAAATTGAAGACGGATCTAGCTTAGCAAGTAGCATAGGTAGCATAAATTGAAGTTTGAAGATGGACTAACTGTCGGGACATATACTCCCGTCAGAATAAGCAAAGACAGGTTGTACGTAATCTTGCTAAGCAACGGCTCCCGCCGTAACGTGAAGTCCGATTGCGCGGGCGACCCGGTTGCGCGAGCGACCCCACCAAACCTTGAAAAACCTTCAATTTTTAACCACTATTAAAACCACCAAAAAACATAAGTTTGGCTATTGAACACGTGTAGGGCATTTAGAATATGTATGACCTTTTATTCCACAGCCAGAACATGTCACCTGCCGCCGAACCAAGGGCATAGAAGGTAGAGTAGGTTCCGTAACCGGTTTTGCAGGCACCTCTGGTAAAGATATATCTTTGCTTCTATCTTCATCCCCAACAACCACATCATCCTCACCACCCTCTAGACCCCCAAAGATGCCTTTCTGGGTACTAAACTTGTGTTTGGTCCCTCGCTTCTTGGTCTGTTTCTTGTTGGTAGCCTCCAATTGAGTACAGCGATTCTGGAGAAAAATGTGGTGGTGGACCACTTTTATAGTCATCTCGTAAGTCTTATTGATCTCCCTTTTTGTTGGTGAAGAAAGGATTGAAGAAGAAGATTGTAGACTTTTTTTGATCCGAGATTGCGATTTTGTAAACTTTGAAAGGGTCCAAAGGGTATCTGGATCACTATCGCTACCGGAAGAGACTGGTCGCTGAGAAAGGATCTCCAGAGGAGGGAGGGAATCCAGGTGCACATTTAGCTTTTCCATGACCTTATTAGCATCGAATCGTGCTAATCCAGTAGCCAAAAAGCTATTCTTTATAGTGGAAGTCTTAAAAGCACCCATTCTCGCATCTGCGATCAGTTCAAGGAAATCTTCCTTGTCAATGGAGTTAACTCCGTTTCGCATCAAAGTTGAGACCGCCCCTCCGTAAAGCCTCTTCAAAACCGAGAAACAACCCACGTCCAAAGGCTGTAAAAGATGAGAAGCATGCGGAGGCATACAGATTGCGATGATTTGGTTTTCTTCACAGACTTGGTCAAATTCAGGGGTTAAATGACTCCCATGACCATCAAGGACCAGTAAGCAGTATTTTCCCACTCTTGTCCCAATATTTGGGATAAAATGATATTTTAACCACCATAAACCAATTGTATTGGTAGTCCAACCATTTAAGCTCATGGTTAGACGAGCTCCTTTTTGATTTGAAAGGAGATAGGGTCGTAAATGCTCTGGGAACTGTTTTCCTTTGAAGACAAAGAGCGGCGGGAGAACACTTCCAGAAGCTCTAATACACTCAATCGAAGTCACCCACTCACGATTTCCGGCTTGTAAAAGAGCTCTTTTTCCATGGTATTCTGCTGAAGTGATAATCTTTTGTGTTGCACCAATACCCATGGCAAAACCAGACTCATCAAAGTTGAAGATATCGTCTGAAGCGATACCCCACTTTTCAATCGTCCTTTGAACCAAATCAAACCATGGTTCAATAATTCGAGGGTCTTCTGAAAGAGCTCTCTGATAATCGTATTTGCGAGAGAGACGAGTAGAGAGATTTGGGCGTCGTTTGATAAATTCAGCAGGCCAATGATTACCCACAGTAGAGGGTGTAGTTTTTCGGGCATACAGTAGAAGATTGGCCATATCTCGCAACATAGGCAAAGTAAGAGCTGCCCCTCTGGAATCCATATCCAGTAGCCATTTTTCAATCGATCCCTCCTCAATTTCGGTAAAAATGAAGCGATTGTGTCGCTTTTCAGTAGCAGATTCGCGCCCATTGATCCGGGCCTTCAAAGTTGAGACAGGTATCTCAAAAGATCGCGCAGCAGCGGCAGCAGAGGGATACTTGCCATTTTTAATAGCTTGTATAGCTAATGAAAGGCGACCCTCCTGCTCTATTAACTTTTTTTCTTATCAGAGCGTTGGGGGGGCATTGTTTTTGTGGTCAAAGAAGATGCATCATTATTGAAGTGTATTTTTGGTGGGGTCGCTCGCGCAACCGGACTTCACGTTATGGATTCAGGGCTACTGGGCCTTGACCTAGAAGAATCATCTATTTTACATGAACCAAATTGACTTTTGCTTTGGAAGCATAACCACTGTCCACTTAACTGTGTACACAGTACCTAGCTGGTGATACCAACACTAAGAGTTCCTGCAAATAAACCTTTTAGAGGGAGGATCTGCTGCGTCGCAACTTGAAAGCGGTAGGTCTAAACTCTTCAACCAACAGCTGAAATTGACTGTCACTTCCGCACTTGACGGGCTGGATCCCTTTCATGGACGCACGTACTTCAAATGAAGCATAACAGTAAAGTGGGACGCGAGGCACGCAAACTGAGCAATTATGGTTATAATAGCATTTCAAAATACACATACGTATTAGGACTCGGCCTATACCGGATAAAGAACTTCTATTTCGTCCTGATTCCGAGTCCTATTCCAAAAAGCACGGACCTGAGATGTATCAATTGTAGCAATTCCTTTGGGCTTCAATGACAGACTTCGCAGCGACGTTCCGAGTCGCTCATTACACCATGGAAAGCGGTCTAGTGATCACACTATTTGGACGACACATCGCTTAAGCGTTGTCGGGGCTCGATCGTACTCTTGGTTCCTGCTGAGCCTGTTGTTTGAACTGAATTTATTCACTAAAGAACATCGTAATTCATGCGTGATATTACTTGTAATAATATGAGGCTGGCCTGTTCATGCTGTGAAAAGATACTGTGCATCCCCATGCATCTTTGTGCGGGCTAATTGCTCGCATCCCCGATAGTAAAATCGAAGGGCAGATGTTTAGTGCGTTCGCGCTAACGCTTCACGGAGTCCGGCATATAAAGTAGTCCTCAATCTTTTGAGTTCGTGATTCTCGTCCCGACGCACTTGCTTGGCAGGAGCCCTGCTCTCTTTCCGATCTTATGCTTAGGCCTCTCCCTATTTCTATATAATGCTCGATTCTCGGCAGGTCACTGCTGATACTGTTCTCATCCCTTCTGTGCCTGGTTGATTCACTGTTGATTGAGGAAAAACAAAAGTTCGAACATGGCAAAGAATCCCAAGCATCCTCAGGATGACGCAGACCTCAGGTCTGACGGCGTACGGCGGCGTGCCGCACCGTCATTCTATTCCGTTTGTTCTACTGGTTCTGAGACCAAAGATAGACGAAAGCCACGCAAACCAGACACGAAATCACACAGAGATTCGGTACGCCACCTTTTTGGATCGTACTACACTATGGCCAGAACAGCCCCGGTGGCATCCCTTTATTTCAATGTACTTTTTACTGACCATGCTAGAAATCCTCCATTACGAAGAAGCCCAAAAGCAGAAACGACAAAGCGACGCATAGAAAGTGTCTCCGGGTTATGAGCAATATTGAGGAGGAGTTTCAAGAGGTGCTTGAGGAGAGAGATGGAGAGAACCACGATCTTTCTCAGTTGCTGGACCAGCTCAAAGCCGAGAAAGCGCAAAAGAGTTCGGAGTTGCAAATCGCTGTCATGGCAAGGGATACTGCATTAGCCGAGCAACAGAAGCTCCAGCGTGAGATTTGCCAATTGCAGCAGCAAGTGGAATCCACGAACACCGCTCTGCAAGATCAGGTCCCGTGGAATGATATACAGCTGGTGTTGGATCAGGCACACGCGGAGCTGGTTACCGCGACCACTCGATTCTGGCGCGCGATCGACGCCCTCCAGAACAGACGACTTGCATCCTATTTGCCAGGCTCCGGAATGATCCAGGCAGAATGGCCTGATCAGGGCGGCGCGGGTACGCTTGGCCACGATATGCTCCCCAGCATCTCCCAATCGAACAATGACAATGTCCCGCTTGGTACTCAACATGAACTACCTACCACCAACTGAGATGAGCCCTTCATCTCACAATTGGGGTGTGTTGATTGGGCAAGGTCCTACTGATGGAGTGAGCTAGCTTCTATGTATGGAAAGGACCAAAACTCTTACGAATCATGTCTTTCCTGTAGACGACTGGCTTTTTAATGTAGCCGAGACGCAGATAGTTCATGAAGAAGCATTTCGCCACATTCTTACTATACATGTACCGTGCCAAACTGTGTGTATTGTCAATTCTGTTAATTGCCCTGAAGGGGATGGCTATGTGCTTTTGTCTAATAGATCCGAGCACGGGCGGCTCGAGGCAGTATTCGGTGCAGGTTAGCGGCAGAGTCCGCCACAACCTCCACGGTCGATTTATTATACCATAAATAAATTGTTGGTATCACCAGCTAGGTACTGTGTACACAGTTAAGTGGACAGTGGTTATGCTTCCAAAGCAAAGGTCAATTTGATTCATGTAAAAAATAGATAGATAGATAGATAGATAGATGTTCCTTCTAGGTCAAGGCCCAATACCCCTGAATCCATACGGCGGGAGCCGTTGCTTAGCAAGATTACGTACAACCTGTCTTTGCTTATTCTGACGGGAGTATATGTCCCGACAAAATATAAGCGTAGATTGGACTCTTACTTCTGGCGAGACAGCCGTAGAGTATTTGGCATACACCGCTCCAGGCCGAGACGCCCGGATACGCTCTGGATGAGAGAAAAGGCCCTGCCACGCGGGCCTGTGGATTTGTTACACACTGGGCTCCCTTGCCGTAAAGTAAACGCATTTCCAACGGTCCTATCCGAATATTACTTATATCTGTGCTATGGGTTTCATGGAGAAATCCGCGCTTCTCTTGCGCATTATAGCCATTAGTTCTTCTCGGCGTTCAGCCAAAGCTTGCCGTAGTATCCTGGTCCAGCCCGATCACAAATAGCAATTGCTCGTTGAGTGGGATATCGCAAGTCGATAGATGTGGCACTACTGCGCGAGTATCAATTGCTAAGGATCGCACCTTGCTATATGGCGTATGATTCTAGAGCACTACTGTAGGATTAGCCTTCTTGGGAATTTCGTCACTTATACAGACCAAGTACAAGCATAGTGAGCCAGGCAATACAAATCATCTGCAATAATGGAACTAATCAAATACTTATTCTACTCGGCAACATATAGTGGCTCGTGACTATAGCCCGTCGGTTCAGGAGAGCCCTCTCGGCACAGTTCATATACCAGTCATAGTTTTCGTCTGCACAGCTAAGGGAAGCATAGGTAAAATACGAAGACCCCATGCAACGACAAACGGTCCATCGCTCGCCATGGCATTAGCTTGGCACTGAGTCAATTGAGACTTATCCAGTGACCGTCCAATCCGGCGTCAATGATGAGCGTGTTCATATTCTGTTAATTGAGCTGGTGATCATACCTCAAGACCAATACAGACTGATCTTGGTCTGATATACATGGTTCGGCATCCAAGTAAACCTCCAGTCGCATCACTGCTGCCGACGCAGGGATCGGCGGATCTTCTGGCCCTCTGTAGCTTTGTTTGAACCTTGCCGTGTCCCCTTTAGGATCTCACTTTCGACGATTGCCAACTGACCAAAAATGTCGGCCAGATCGTTACGAATGGTTTCATTCCAGGTGGCCTGGTCCTGCGATAAGCGTTCAATAGATCTGCGGAAACGGTTAGCGCTTTGCGTTGTCACTCAAAATGGACACAACTGACCGCATCCGGTTATCTAGTCTAGATGTTGTTAGCAGGCCAATCATGATTATGTGCTTGATGGGATTTTACTTACTCCGTCAGGCATTCCAGAACAACCGAATTGCCATCTCCGGAAAGCTGAGTCTGCCCGCGTAGTTCCAAGTCCCTTTGGTGTCCAAACACAGTCTTTCGCTGTCGTACAACTTCTTGCTCACTCTCATCGGCCGAGGTGCTATTGTCCTGGTCGACAAAGTCATGTTCCTCCTGAAAGGATGAATCCTCCTCCGTGGTATCGCCTGTAGCGGATCTGGATGGACTACCAGTATCCTCAGACTCAGAAGACGACAAGGACAATGCACGTTGCAATCGGCTTCGAAAGTTGTGTCGTCGAGGAGTGTGCGAGACTTTCCGAATTCCGCCCATACTTGGGTCTGAGTTACGCTGGGGTGAGGAGTGGTCCTAGTTCTGGTTTTCTGTGATAGGAGGAGGCACTCGGGTTTTATAGCATGTTGTATCGCGGGATCAGGATTGACTGTTTGCTTGCTCGCAATTGAGGAGGGGATCGCAAGTGCCCGCATTTTTCATTCCTACTTTCTACCCGTAGATATCTATTTCTGAATCTGCACATTTTTTAACAATGACTCACTAAGAGGCGGACCAGACAATAGAATTCAACAATGGGTGAAACAACGGAAAATTGTCAACAAGAACGGACTCTTGTGGCCGCGTTCAACGTTGTTGATTCTCAACGATGTGCGTTGCATCAAAAATGAGGGCTCGTTTGGGTCTCATAAACACATAAAAGTCGGTTTTATCTGCCACACTTCAATCTTTTAAACTCAACAACCTACATCTAAAAGTTCACTTTCTGCAGTTTTCTTCACCTGTTCTGACCACTTCTGCCAACTACCCAAGCATAACCATGTCCCCACGTAACGCATGCGGCTGGCCAGAATGGGAGGAGAAAAGCCTTCTTCATGGTTGGATGCCCATCCGGAGCTGTCGTGGAAAGCTCTCTCCGACGCATATTATGAAGAATACCAGGTGCATCGAAGCGTTGAATCTTTACGAGGGAAAAAGTACCATATTCTGCGGAAGCAGAGTAGCACTGGCGCCAAAGCTTCCCAAAAGCCAGGCAAACCAAGGCGAGCCGTTCCCGTACGACGCTCGGTGGTCGATAGCGCTTTACAGTCGAGTCTTTCAGTCAAGACCCCTGCCCAAAGGAACATCGACAAATGGTTCCAAACGATTCTAGCGGCCGACCCTAACCAGCCTGATGACAGCAAAAAGCCAACTCAAACGAACTTAATTTCAGGTACGAAACCCTTAGTCGTCTCATACTACATGCTGACCCTTTGTCACAGACCGCTTGACGCCAGCACCGCTTCCGTGCCGGCCTAAAAAAACACGGTCGTCATCCTGGAGGTGGGACTATGTGCATCGTGTCTGTGCTGCTAGGAAGCTGAGATACCGGCGAACAGAGCGTGCACTTTAGCATTCATCGGCTGGATCGCTACATAGCTATGTCCAAGGAACAGTGGCTAACTACCCCTATACACTTGTCCAAGTAAATGTTACTACATCAAAGGCTGTGATCAGCAATGAAGCCTCAGCATGAGGAGTATAAGCGTAGTTGTATATCGTTCCATTTATTCCGTAGAGGAAGTAGCAATCGCCCTTCTTAGGAATGACAACAATATAGAGGATGTCCCAAAGTCAAAGTTAAGGAATCGAGCACGACGGTGGTGCCCTTGGAACGGGCCCACCTGCACATTTCCATTCTTGCCATGCAAAACCAGGAGGATTTCATCGGAGTGTTATGTGGCCCGGTAAGTACTGCGGACAGCGTATAAGGATTCACGATACTATGAGTGGTCCCGTAGGGAGACAGGACATGGTAGCAAGGGGGCTCTGGGAAAATGGAAATACGGCATTATTGTCGGCTCAAGGTAATACGTCTGCTTGGATTTGATAGGATCGATGGTCGAAAGCAGGGTAATTTTGGGGTGAAGCGTACGATTTGTTTTGACCTACACCCAAGTCAGGAGGAAATTAGTTTGACAAGACCGTGGAATCACGAGCGCAGCTGACGATCATTAGCGGAACCGCAAATCATTCGACTGCTTAGTTTGGACGACCCATGGAATCGCCTGCTCGGTGAGAGAATGCGGTCGTCATGAAGGATTCAGGCCCGGGCTTCTGCCCCACTTGCTTTCTAGGTTGCTCGTGATTAAGCCCTACAGCCCAAAAGAGAAGCCCAGAGAATTGGGGCAGAATTACGAGAGTTTCGACCTGTTCATGTATGGGGTATTGGAACAGACCAGCAGTGTACTAGAAAGATTCTCTCTCGCTACAGTCGTGATCAAGATGTGGAGGGTAATTGAGATAAAGTTTAGGGGCCGCCGGCCCACAACCTCAACCCATTTCCGGCAGCCAATCGGTTCCTCGGTTTTAGTGCAAAAACCGGAGATATTTTTACATAAGCTCATGAGATCTGTCCATGATCGGATAAGTTTCCACAAGCTATCCGCTAGGGATATGGGACTGACGATTGAGGGGGTTGTGTCGGGTTCAGAGAGTACAATCTCTACGGGAAAGCTCTATGCAGGACAGAAGACATAGCTTCTAGAACGTTCGACAGACCTGATAGACAAGGAGCAACTTGCCACTTGACAGGAGAATTATTCTCCTGTGACAGGAACCAGGAAAGCATAACCACGGATCAGGATTTAGCCTACCATTCTGTTGCCAGAATTCCGCGTGGTATTCCAAATACCTCACCTGCCTGGACCGTACCTCGGCCGTACCTCCTAAGCAACAGAGTCCTTTTCGATCGGACACTGACGGCCGTCAAGTTTGGGCTTGTGGATCGGTCTGGACCTTTGCAAATCCTTCACTTCTTCTCCGGGCCATAAATAGAACCTCCTTGAACTAGTGTCCCGTGGGTCGTCGCTGGGATCTGCATCGCAGAACCGTACCTGCGTCTGTCTAAATTCGCGCATTGTGTTTGATTGGTCCGTCGGGCGCTATTTGTATCCAGAGTCTCATCAATGTGATAGTAGCGTTGCAATCTTGCGAGGGGGTGGCGATCACGCGAACCTACCTCGTGGGCCTGGTTGCACATTTCATATGGTTGTCCTAGGCTCGGTTTCCTATGGAAACTTTCCAATAAGCTCTGGGCTTTTGTTTATGCCCTCCCGAAGAAGGACAATCCTCATCCTGAGCTTGACAGTATGTCAATATCTGTGCGGTAAGGGAGTAGATATTCTGGTAAAAGCAACATTAGCTGGCTGCGAGTAGACAGGGAAGAAACAACGTTCAGCGGCGCGGGGCCAAGGATGAACAGGATTGATTCGAGCGAGACCAAAGGATCCTCCGGCCAACCGCAGGTACAGTCCAGCGTTTCTGTCAACCAGAAATTTTCCAACCTATTATTTTGGCATCTGTTGAAGCACATCAACCCTCATGAAAGAGACGGTGACCGTGGCTAAACGGGCAGATGTAGGGTGCCATCGCGTTGAGCGATTTAATTGCAAACTCACCAATATCTAGGAATCACATTTTTGCCGCGTTGCTTTCTTTCAACAGTTGATGAAAGCGGTTCGCCATACTCAAACGCAAGATTTGAGAGAAATGGTCCCAGGTCGAAACGTGAATCTGCGGGCCACAAGGTGTCCAGACACCGTTTCAACGTCGTTCGACTTGCTTCAACGCCAATCAAAGGACAGTGATCTCTCTACCCTCGGCGCAATGGTTCCATGGTAGAGACTTGACCGAAAAGTTATAAAAGGGGCCGGATTCCCAGCCCAAAAAACTCAGGACTTTGGTCCTCACACTTTGGTCCTCACACTTTGATGCATCATAGTGTCCCTCTCTTGCCTGCGGGCTCGAGAGTTTCCGTGACCACGGCTGTCGCTGCCACGAGCCCAGCGATGTAAGACTGTGCTCCCTCGCTGCCATGAGCCCCGCGAGCGTAAAAAGGTGCTTCGCAGGATAGGTCTGCGTGAACAACAATCCTCGCAGGGAGGTGCTGCGAAAACAAGACTACCTCGCAGGATAGGTCTGCGTTAACAATAATCCTCGCAGGGAGGTGCTGCGTCAACAAGACTACCTCGCAGGATAGGTCTGCGTGAACAACAATCCTCGCAGGGGGGTGCTGCGAAAACAAGACTACCCCGCAGGATAGGTCTGCGTGAACAATAATCCTCGCAGGGAGGTGCTGCGAAAACAAGACTACCTCGCAGGGGGACGCTGTGATGACAAGTGAGACCCGCAGGAGACCGCTGCGTTAACAAGTTCTCTGCAGGAGACCGCTGCATTACCAAGTTCTCCGCAGCCTAGGTCCTGTGTCAACAAAGCGCCTCGCAGGGACATCTGCGACACCAAGAGTCTCCGCAGGGACATCTGCGACAACAAGAGTGGCTCCGCAGGATGGGCTCTGCGTCAACAAGTGTGCTTCGCAGGATGGGCTCTGCGTCAACAAGTGTGCTTCGCAGGATGGGCTCTGCGTGATCAAGTGTGCCTCGCAGGATGGGCTCTGCGTCAACAAGTGTGCCTCGCAGGATGGGCTCTGCGTGATCAAGTGTGCTTCGCAGGATGGGCTCTGCGTGATCAAGTGTGCTTCGCAGGATGGGCTCTGCGTGATCAAGTGTGCTTCGCAGGATGGGCTCTGCGTGATCAAGTGTGCCTCGCAGGATGGGCTCTGCGTGACCAAGTGTGCTTCGCAGGATGGGCTCTGCGTCAACAAGTGTGCCTCGCAGGATGGGCTCTGCGTGATCAAGTGTGCTTCGCAGGATGGGCTCTGCGTCAACAAGTGTGCTTCGCAGGATGGGCTCTGCGTCAACAAGTGTGCCTCGCAGGATGGGCTCTGCGAAACCAAGTACTCCAGACCTTCCGTGACCACGGCTGTCGCTGCCACGAGCCCAGCGATGTAAGATTTGCGCTCCCTCACAGCCAATGAGCCCTGTGACTGTAAAAATGTGCTCCCTCACAGCCAATGAGCCCTGTGACTGTAAAAATGTGCTCCCTCACAGCCAATGAGCCCTGTGTATGTAAAAATGTGCTCCCTCACAGCCAATGAGCCCTGTGACTGTAAAAATGTGCTCCCTCACAGCCAATGAGCCCTGTGTATGTAAAAATGTGCTCCCTCACAGCCAATGAGCCCTGTGACTGTAAAAATGTGCTCCCTCACAGCCAATGAGCCCTGTGTATGTAAAAATGTGCTCCCTCACAGCCAATGAGCCCTGTGACTGTAAAAATGTGCTCCCTCACAGCCAATGAGCCCTGTGTATGTAAAAATGTGCTCCCTCACAGCCAATGAGCCCTGTGACTGTAAAAGTGTGCTCCCTCACAGCCAATGAGCCCTGTGTATGTAAAAATGTGCTCCCTCACAGCCAATGAGCCCTGTGTATGTAAAAATGTGCTCCCTCGCTGCCCTGAGCCCCGCGAGTGTAAGAGTGTGCTCCCTCGTTGCCATGAGCCCCGCGAGTGTAAAAGTGTGCTCCCTCGCTGCCCTGAGCCCTGCGAGTGTAAGAGTGTGCTCCCTCGTTGCCCTGAGCCCCGCGAGTGTAAAAATGTGCTTCGCAGGACGAGCTCTGCGTCAACAAACGTGCTTTGCAGGGGATTGCTGCGTTAACAAGCCCTCTAGCAATGTGCAGGCACCTCTTCGTGGTGTTAGAGACCAGTATTCGATATTCAACAGTATTCGAAGAAGCAAAGACCTGCCCAACCTCCTCATAGTCTGTTTCTTTTTCCTAAGGATCATCATTGGATAGATAGAATGAGCCCTAGATAGATCGTCCCAAATTCAATGGCCAAAATTATACGATAACAACGAAACTGTCATTTTTATCAAAGGGGAGGTTCCCAAATGTTCTGCGCTGATAGTTTGCGGTCCGATAGTCCTTTCGCGTAGTGAAATTGACACCCTTCATTCAGGCGTAGGGCAAACATGCTGGTGAGAATTGGTGAGAGTGTTGATGTGTTGTGTTTTGATGTGGTGATGCGCGTTGATGTATTGATGTATTGATGTGTTGATGTGTTGATATGTTGATGCGTTGTTGTGTTGATGCGTTGATGCGTTGATGCGTTGATGTGTTGATGTGTTGATGTTGATGTTGATGTTTGATGTTGATGTTTGATGTTGATGTTTGATGTTTGATGTTGATGTTTGATGTTGATGTTTGATGTTGATGTTTGATGTTGATGTTTGATGTTGATGTTTGATGTTGATGTTTGATGTTGATGTTTGATGTTGATGTTTGATGTTTGATGTTGATGTTGATGTTGATGTTGATGTTGATGTTGATGTTTGATGTTGATGTTTGATGTTGGTGTTGGTGTGTTGTTGCTCAGTGTTGATGTCGATGTGGTGAAATGTGTGTACCGAAACATCACTGTTCTGAACGGTCGGGCGGTGAAGGGAGGGGTGGTCAACGTCTCATGGAGGCAGCGCGGTTTCTTGCCATGTCACCCACATCATAGAAATTTCAATTCCTTTTTTTTTTTGATTCTGCAAAGCAATTTTGATCCCTGTTGGTCACGTCTTGACTACGGCCTCCAACTCAATTGAGATGATCCAATTCAAGAATTGTGCAACTCTGATCACGCAATATACTGTACACTCAAGATCAGAAATACGAAGTGTAGAGCCATGTGATGTATTTCGTAAATCCGAATCACGGATTCAATCCAAGATGATTATGCGATAGGCTCGGTTTCTTGCGTCGCGGAAAAAATTGCTTGAAATGACTATTGCTAGTCACTCGAACCTATTCTACACTAGAATGCCTACATCATAGAGCGACCACGAGAGTGAGAGTTTCGTTCTCTCGAGGTCAACATGTCATTGGTAGCTTTGGCTCTGGAATATCTGATCCGCTCCTTCTACATGTAGGAGCCGTCGCAACTCTGTGAATAATATCCCGCCAGTAAATTGAACCAGTCTTTCGTAGAAGTCCACTACAGCGATGAAGAAACGGTCGTTACCTTCTGTGAGGCTTATTCCCCACTACATGCGATAAATCACGCGCCGCTGCTGATATAGCATGATTAAATTCCGATCGGGGTCCAACGAGCTATCTGGAATCAGAACCGGTAAAGACACTCTCCACGATCACCGCTCAGGACCTGGTGATATCTGTACAGGGGTGTTCTAACCCACGTGTGACCCTAGCAGGCATCCGCTCCAACTGCTCCCCAAGCAAATATAACATGAGCGCTTATTGGGCTAGACAATTCAGTATAGGCTGTACAGGATATTCAGAGGTCCTAGAACCCGAGGGCTCTTGTGATTCTGTTACAGACATCAAACCCACCTTCACGGTGAATTGCTCGAACAGTGATATGCCAGATATCGTCTTGGGCGCGGAGAAATACATCATAGATGGTCAAAGAACAGTGAGCTCAGAGACGTAGAGGAATCGGTGATTTGCTGGCAAGACCTGCTTGCGCCTCCAATTGCGATATGTTAGACGACGGTCTCAATGGACGAAGGATACTGGATAACTTGACTGACCTCCAGCTGCTCTGACATTCAAGGTGTATGGGCTTTGCACGTAGTGCTCGGGCTTGGATAGAAAAACACAGGCTTAGGAATGAAATCACCAAGCTCCTGTCTAACAGGGAAAAGCAAACAATCCTGATAGCATGCAGCTCCGTGTATGTCCGAGTGGTTCCCGCTCGCCCGTACATGTCCAAAAGCTCAGCAACCCGGAGAGGAAGAGGAATCAAGATGACTCTATCAGACGTAGTTCTTGGGTCATGGTTCCTCTCAATCGTTCGGCCATCCTCGGTCTTGTCCATCGATTCGAGGCTGACATGGCTGTTGTTAGCTGATTCGGCTAGAGATGACGGGACTTTCACCTCACATCCTCCTAGCAAGCAGACTCGACGAACAACCTCACCGTGTACGAAAATACGGCTCTAGCAAGACAAAGCATCTGCTCCTCCCGGTGTCTTCAGATTTTCAGGCTCAAAAGTCGCTAGACGCCATCTGAAGACAACGATGGTCACCCACTGGACGCCAGGGATCTAAGCCGCAAGTAGGCTATCCATGTGGGTGTTCAAATGCCGAGAATCAGACACTACTATGGGCTCCATCAGGTCTTGCATTAGGTAGACATACCAACACATGATCTGATGAACCAAATCGACTGGAGAAGGTCGAGGTATCGACCCGTCGATGCCAGCAGTAGTCATGTGGAAGAAACAAAGCATAGATGGTATTGGTGTAGGGGAGGTCGAGCAGATAAGAGATTTGCTCGCTTTGCATTCGGGTGATGGGAATCTGACGGCGTCTTCCTGTGGTGAGACCCGAGTCAGCAAGTATTGATTCAGTTGGACAAGGTGTTGCACTTTACGCCGTTCATGAAGAATCCGAGTGTATGCTTGAGACAGATAATCAACAAGATTCGTGATTATACCTGCTTACCAACTAGATCACTGCCAACTCAGTTCTGCGATGCAGTCACCAATATGCCATGTTGTATCCAGGTTCGTCACACTCTCCGGCTGTCGCTTCGAGAAGCCGCGCTGGATGAACCGACAAGTTCACAACACGGCAAAGGCGCATGACGAACTCACGTGTGACAAAAAATTGTACAGTTGTATTAGGAGACAGCTTCGTGCAAACAGCGAGAGGTTGAGGCACTCCGCTGTTCATGGTGTGAAGGCGGTTACGGAGGTTAATAGGGATCACGAGTGCAAGAATGACAAATGGTGGCTTTTGTCGGGCAGAATTCCCGCTTGGCCGACTTAGAGGTAGTGAGAATAGTTATGCTGGTACCAGTCTAGCCTTATTAAACCTAGCGTAATACGAAGTAACGTCGTCTATGCCCAATTAGGCTTTAGTCTATCCAGCGCTCACAAATAGACCTAACGTCGGCCAACTCGTCTTCCTACCCTTCCCTGCCTATAAGGCACTAAAACAAGCTGAATTCTTCCAAATAGCATGTTTTCGCTAAACAAGCACCTGTCTCCTCTTTCTGACTAGTCAAGACACGCAAATTGAAGTTGATTGAGTCTCAAAATCGAAAAATAACGCGAAATGACATATACTCTCCAAGTCCTTCCACTCCGCCATCTCTGTCTTATGCTAATTACCCCCTGCTTGCTCTCCAGATCTCCGAAACAGGCCCTGACTCAGTCATTCTCTCCATATCCGACTCTCGCAGCTGGTATCTCCGCCGGGTACGTGGTGGAGAGATCCCTGGCGGCACACGAGCTCGCTTTCGCCGCTGCGGCAGCGGTGCCGGTGGTGCTGGTGGCGGAGTGGCCTCCACAGCTCTCTGCGGTGATAATGACCTGATAATTGCTCCTAGTGATGGGAGAGATGATGGGTTAGATGCCTCTGACGGCGGAGGAGATGGCGCTGGAGCTCCTGCTGCCACAGGAGCTTCAGCTTCAAGCTTTATCGTCACCGGTTCCGGTCTTTTCCTCTTGATAATCAGGAAGACCTCATAACTATCCTTGATCTTGGTAAATTTCGTACAGAAGTCTGTGAGGAGCTGTTCATGATCTTCCCGCATGCCTAGGAACCAAGGCTCCTTTTTATTTTTAACTGCAGTTGCAAATCGAAATGTATCTCCCTCCTCACGTGTGTAATCCTCAGGGTCGAGCTCTACTAGAAGCTCGTTTTCGATGAAATCGACGAAGCTACTAATAGTACCCGGCGTAAGGATTGGAGTAACTGTAGCTACTCATAACGAGACAAGTTAGTATATCTCTCTTAGCTGCGGGATCTCTCCATACTTAGCTTTTCAAGCCTATCTGGCTTTCCCGATGCTAAGCACCAATAGAGATAGCAGTGGACGATTAATGAGACTGTCGCTGGCGCTGTAGGGACTTGAAGTCGCCCTCGGCCGAGGCGGCCACCTCCGGAGCTTCTCCCACCAATAAATTGGCGCTGAATCGATCGCTGTTGGATCTGGCGCTGCCGGATCTCATTTGTCGTCCCCGATAAGGCCTGGAAGCGTGGTTCAGGGGTAATTAGGCTTCTCTCGTAAAGGGTCGCCCTAGCCGAAGAGGATAAATTCTGTATAGGAGTTCTCGTGCTATACGTAGGGGAAGTAATCTGGGCAGTGGAGACAGGAGGATAAGTAAAAACATCTTCCCCAGTATCGTGGGACTGAGTATCGCGGTAGTGCGCCATAAAAACACAAATAGGATGTTTTTCGAGGAAGAATATCAGGTACAAAAATAATGTGAACATAGGAGGGAGCCGAGTCAGCTTGGAACAGAACGAAATCCCCTAGTAAAATTAGTACTCAGTTAAGACTTTATGACGAACTGAGGCATGGATATCTTACCACAACGAATCCACGGATAGGCTTATTTAGCGTCGGCGCCTTCCCCTATTAGTTTCGTATGGTAATCCGGATAGAGCCGGAAGTATAGCGCCGTGATAACCTCGTGTTTTGGCGTTGAGACATATATACGTAAGAAAGTTTATATATCGAATTACCTCCGTCGATCCCCTTCTTCCTAGATACTAATTGGCTATCCTAAAATCCTAAGAGCGCTATGGCACTCGCTGATCGGCCTGTGTTTGGATATTGGGCCGAGATGCTGTATAGCGGCGCTGAAAATTAGCTTTCCTGTGCCTCTCCAGGCTCCCAATCCCACGCGCCGAGGGGTTTTGTAGTGAGGCGGAGCACTGGATACTCATCCAATTGGTCATGGAGAAGGGCACGGCGGCGGAGTTCGAGATATTCTGCACGGTAAGGATGACTAACTTCCACTGGCGCACGAGACGGGGGGTCCTCAGGATTGAAGTCATTCCCAGGCCCATAAAGCTCGGCTCCAATCTCCTGAAGCTGCTGGTGGCACCAAGCCAGGACGTCAAGGGGTAAATATTCATCTTTATCCCAGTCCCGGACGTCCTCCTGTAGCTCGCGAAGCAGCATAGGATCAACTGCACGCTGGTAATCGGGCTTAGATGCATTAAAATAATTCATAAAGGGCTTCCCGGTAACAGCGTTCGGCCGTGACTTTTGCTTTCGGATATTATGAATATTCCAGGTCTTAGCGTACTCGCTAATAACCCGGCGGAGTGTAGGCATATAGACCGCAAGAAGGGCGACTTGCTCAGGGATAGAGCCGGAGAAGAGACCTATAGAGGATTAGCGGCAGCAGCGGATAGTGGGCAGGATAACTTACCTTGTTCCTGGAGCTCCCGGAAATACTGGTAATAGAGGAAAGTACATGACTTAGATAACTGCGCCCACCAAGCCTCTATTCTCTGGTTATCTGTGCTTCGTCCTAGCCAGAAACAGTCTCCATGGGCAGCCTCTGGATCGAAAACCTGCCGCAGCGCCCATTGTGCATCCCCAATTAGGGATGTCTCCGAGCCGAGGTCAGACCGAATAATCTCCGGTTGGTAGCAGAGGTCGGCGATGGTGTCAAGAAACTGAGAGAGAACGCTCACTGCTGTACGAGAACTAATTCCCACGTATATCCAGAGAATATACCGAGAGTACCCATCAATAGCGGCATAAACCTCAACTCCGAACTGCGCTAGCTTCATATAACCATCCACATGCCACACGAAATTCGGCCCAGGGCACCAATACTCGCCGCGGGAGCGCTGGAGATCGTATGATCGGCGGAGGAGTGAGTCAGGGCGAAGGGAGCGGTAGACTTCGAATACTCGGTGCTGTGGGAAAAGAAAACCATGACGGCGAAGGTGGTGATAGAGAACGCGACGCCCATAACCTTCGGCATCGCCAATCCCAAGCTCCTCGGTCAAGATAACCTCGATTTCGAGCCGCTGCTGCTGCCTCTGAAGCGGGCAGTCTGTACGAAGCTGAATTCCAAGCTGTTTTCGTAACCTTTTAAGTGTAGGTTCAGAGACCTGGAATCCCTCCTTTTGTAGCACTTCGAGTGTCTCTTTAGGAGATAAACCGGCTTCGGTAACTAGCGTGAGAAGGCGAGCGTGCAAAGCTTCATTTTGGCTGGGTAGTTCGCGTCGCAGGCCCCAGGAAGAAAGGCGAGTTTTGAGCGTGCGAAGTGAGATATTGACGCCGTAGCTTTGTATGATGGTCTGGATATTGGCAATAGGTGTATTCTGAGAATATAAGAGAGTAATCTCCTCCCTATAAGACTCTAGGTTAATTGGAGGGCGTGGCATGGTAAAAATAGAGGTTATTCATACGAGCCCAAAATAGTAGGAATTATACTGTGTTAAAATCAATAGAAAGGATTGCCGGCTACCTGGTCATACGGTCTTATATACACACTACACTAGCGTAACTACTGAGTCGGAGATTTAGTAACGTAATCTACGGGAAAAAAACGGGAATTGATAGGGACACTCCCACTTTTGTTCCGGACACTCCTAATTATGTAATATCCATGATTAGGTAATTGAAAACGTCATGTGATTGTATTGGAATTACCACAGCAACATCATTCTAAATGTCATACCATAGTATAGTATATTAAACGTATAAATCCCCAGCTCTCGCCTCCCTCTTTTCTTAGCTCCTCAAATCTCTGCCTCTCGGATTTTTCAGAAATGGAGCCCCCTACTGAGCAAATTTTTGATAGCAGAGATTTATTAATTGCCTCTGTCCGTCAGCATGCTCTCTCGCAAGGTTACGCTGTCACTACTATACGATCAATCACAGATAAGTACATCTATCTTGGTTGTGACCGTGGTGGCACGTATCGTGACCGAGTGAATGCTCCTGATGGAGCGAAACGAAGAACGACAACTACACGGCGGATTGGCTGTCCATTTAAGCTATACGGGAAAATGCTTTTTGATGATAAGTGGGAGCTACAGGTCCAAAACCGGAATCATAATCACACAGCTGATGATAATATGATCGGACATTCAGCTGCCCGTCGGCTCACAGAGGAGCAGCTTCAAAAGGTCCTACATCTATCGGAAATTGGATCTCCCCCTCGTGGCATCCTAGCTCTAATCAAACGAGAGCATCCTAATGTTTTAGTTACCCCTCGAGACATCTACAATGCGCGAAGTGCTTTACGAAGGCAAAAGCTCGGTAATAGTACTCCCCTTGAGTTTCTACTGAAGACTTTGAAGGAAAATCACTGGAAATATGCTATTAAGCAGGATAGCGAAGGACATGTCCTCTTTTTTATGTTTGCACACCCAGAGTCAATCAAGTATGCTAACCTATACAACAGGGTATTCGTCCTAGACTGCACCTATAAGACAAACCGATATCGTATGCCTCTATTGCATATTATTGGTGTCTCGCCATCAAATTCAACCTTTAGCGTTGCATTTTGCTTTATGCAGGATGAACAGGAAGAGAGCTATATTTGGGCTTTAAAGACTTTTTTCTCATTTCTCGACCCCCTCTCTTTCTATCCAGTTCTTTGTACAGATAGAGACCTTGCATTATTAGGTGCTGTCAAGGTCGTCTGTCCAGATTATCCCCATCTTCTTTGCATCTGGCATATTAACAAGAACGTAACGTCTAATACGAAGCAGCATTTTACGACGAACGCCGAATATCAAACATTTCAAAAATCATGGAATCAGCTAATTTATTCTACTACAGAGAACGACTACAATTCGAGGCTATCAGAGTTCGAGAAGCGATATCAGACCTCCCCTTCTCTTCGATATGTTAAGGAGACATGGCTAATTCATAAAGAAAAATTTATAGTTGCATGGACACAACAATGCCTACACCTCGGTAATTCTGCGACCTCTCGAGTTGAAGGCTCACATGCCTTTTTAAAAAAGCACATCGGTGCTTCGACAGGGGATATGTTGATCGTATTTGAAAGGATTTCACAGGCTTTACAAACCCGGCATGCTACGCTTGAATATGATTTTAGACGAGATCAGATTGAGAGGCCAGTAGTAACCTTACATCAACTTTATACTAATATTGTGATCAGGACCTCCCGCTATTCGATACGACTAATTGGCGAGCAAGTTACAAAGGCTAGAAGAGCTACAAATCTTGCTCCTTTACCCCCTTGTACTAATACGTTCACAAGGACAATGGGTCTTCCTTGTGCCCATCGGATTACTAGTTTATTGGAGAGCAATAAAGCTATCCCATTGACAGATATCCACCCATTCTGGCGAACTGGGCTTTCTGAAATGGAATCAGAATACCTTCCTCTCTTAGAGCCTTTGATTCCTTTTCCAAAGCCTAAAAAGCGGAAGTGGGATCAATTGGAGCAGAAAGACAACAGCCAGACTATGAATAAACGGAAGAGGGCACCCTTTAAATGCACTGCATGTGGTAAAGTTGGGCATACACGAAGGTCATGTAAATAATACGGAGAATGAATACCAATACAATCACATGACGTTTTCAATTACCTAATCATGGATATTACATAATTAGGAGTGTCCGGAACAAAAGTGGGAGTGTCCCTATCAATTCCCGAAAAAAACGTTTTCTTGAAATATCTAACCAATCAGAGGTCCCAAGGCCTCGTGAATTAGTTCATCGTAATCGTAACCTCAAGCGCTACGGCCTGATACCCTTTTCATAGGGGAGATGGCAGCGATGGTTGGGACGGGTGCGAACGCACAGATTTTGCCCCCTGACAGGAGAGGAACACCAAAAACCACGGCCCTCGCGGATCCGCCCCGATCCATGGACGACATCGCGGAAGGGGCCCGCAGGGTGCTCAACCACATCGAAAACAATGGCACGGAGGACCGATATGTCACTGGGTATATTCGCGCCGTCCGCCAGTACGCACTCAACGCCCAACGGGGAGACGGCCAGGGGATGGCCAAGGTGCTCGAGGCGTTGACCAAAATCAACATCGACACCGAACGTCTGAACCAGCGAATGGATACCATTGAAAAGACAACGAGCACATTATCGACGGCACTATCTACCCCCGCGGCGAACTCTGCGGCAGCGTGGCGCAACTTCCGGGCCAAAGAATGGCAGCGCGACTTGGCTACGGCTGCGGCTCCTATCACCCGGAGCGGCGGCACATCGTCTCCAGGAGTACCGGAAATGGAACTTCGCGAGGACCGAGAGGTCATCGTCAAGGTCGGAATGAACCGCGAGCAAATCCGTGGATTGACACCAAAAGATCTGGTCGAGAGGGCTGAACGACAGAGGGTATCAAATGCCCGTCAGAAGAATTCAGGGGTACTGGCCGGACAGGCTTTCTTTGTCGCTGCTCGAAAATTGCCGTCGGGGGATGTGGCAATGATCGCCAACAGTGCGGCAGGGGCAGAGGTCCTCCGCAAACATGCTGCGTGGCTGAGAGCCTTTGGACCAGGCTCGGTGGTCCAAGAACCGTCATGGGGAGTGGTGGCGTACCATATTCCCGTGAGGTCCATGAAGGTTACTCCGGAGACGATGGCTGACGTTGCGGCTGAGCTGCTCAGGCAGAACAACTGGGGCGAAGGCGCTAAGATTCAGTATCTAGGATGGATGACCCGTCCGGGTGAGAGGGCGGAGGGCTCCATCCTGATCGAGTTCACCAGCCCAGTCGTGGCTAATCGCGCGATCATCTCGGGAGTCGTGTGGGGGAAGCAAATTCACAATGCATCACGATTCTGTCGTGAGGGGCGGATAAAGCTATGCAGAAAATGCCAAAAGCCGGGGCATATCCAGTCACACTGTTCCAACTTATTCAAATGCGGTCACTGCGCCAACGGACACCCGACCTGGGAGTGTCCGTCGACGAAGGGGCAAGCGATACCAGTCAAGTGCGCCAACTGTGGTGAAGGGCATCGCCCTACAAGTCGGGAATGTCCGGTGAAGGTTGCAGCGATGAACGAAGCCAAGCAAGCGCTGGCCAACTGCCCTGCATATCACCGCGTTCCTCTGCACCTCCGAGTGACGGCAAGCACTGGCAACGAAGCAACTTCGACCAGGGCAGACCCCATGGCCACGAATGGACTCGAAGCGTCGATACACGCTCCAGAGGAGCAACGGGGGGAAGAGCCCCGGCGGAACCCCCAGGATGCTGTAATCGACGTGGAGGCTGCAGCAATAGAAGTAGAAACATCACCAGAGGAAAACACTGAGCCTATTCAGCCTACTCAGCTCAAAAGAGGTCCTGGTCGCCCAAAAGGCTCAAGAACGAGGCCAAAGAATCCGAAACCAGCAATGATACCACTAGCATGCCAAGGGTCAACAAGGCTCCAAGCGGCCTCGAAAAGGCGCCGCACAGGCGAGCCGGACGACACCATGGACGAGCAACCAGACGACAATGAATGGCTCAGCATTCAACCCACTCCGGCCGATCTCCCTCAACCTGACACTCCGCAGGATAGCCGGGAACACCGACTTACCCAATTCATTAACGAGGTCACCTCTGTCAACATGGCCGGTAACACGTCCGAGCCTGATGACGAGGACGAACTGGACCCGGAGAGCCCCGAATACCGCAAATTGGTGGTTCTGAAATACAAGCAGCGACAAGCGATACCAATCGGATCTTCTCCGCCGATTTTTACGACGGATGCACCAACAATCGAAGACCCAAATGATGAAGTATGGCATGAGGCCAGCGAACGAAGCGATGACGAACAAACTCATCAATGAAATCGTTTGAGATTCTTCAATACAACGTACACAAATCGTGGCCAGTGATGGCAACGTTCCTCAGAGACAGAAATGTCCTCGCGGCGGACGTCGTCGCGGTGCAGGAGCCATGGAAGAACGAAATGCAACACACAACACACCAACCAGCGACGGCAACATTCCAGCTAATTTACCCACCAAAAGCAGCTGCCGACGGAACAACCCAAGGCCAGGACAATCAAGTCCAAGCCTCGGATCTCTCCCAACCGGGCGTATGCCTGTTTGTGTCTAAAAGGCTTGACCCGAGCACTTGGTCGTGTCAACTCGTCTCACAGGACTACCAGTTACTGAAACTTAGAAAGGCTCATCAGGGCAGAGACTGGACAGATCTCTTCATACACAACATATACAATAGGCCGGGCAGCAATACTCTTAGACATCTGAGAAATGAGCTGTCAAAACGACCTCATGGAGAACACATCATCCTTGGAGATATGAACGCGCATCACCCGAGATGGGGAGGAACAGGGACCAGGCTCGATCAGGAGGCCGAGCAACTCCTAGAAATCGCCAATGAATGGGGACTCGAGTTGACGACCCAACAAGGCAGACCTACCTGGTCTCGAAACGATCAGTCGTCGGTGATTGACCTCACCTTCATCACATCCAACCTTGTCAACAGGCTTATCAATTGCGAGAGGGCGGATGACATCGAACACGCATCCGATCATTTCCCGATCAGGACTGTGCTTGATATTATTACACCCATTGCAGTACAACAGAAGAGAAGAAACTGGAACGCAACCGATGATCAGAAACTCATCCAGAAGATCGAAGGAGGTCTACGGACAGGAGGCCTATACCGGGCAAATCCGCAAAGGATAGAAGCCAAATGCCAGGAGCTGATGGGAGCGATCCAAACAGCAATCGAGGAATCAACCCCATGGGCAAAACCATCCGCGTGGTCGAACCCCGACTTTGACGACGAGTGTAAAGTTGCGGTCAAAGAGGTTCGTCGCCTCCGTCGCAAACATACGAGAACTCAAGACCCCTACGACTGGATGTGCTACTCTGAAGCACGCAACAGAAAAACACGACTCGTCAAGAGAACCTTGTCAAGGGCGCACCGGCGCCGAGTCCAGCAGGTCATTGAAGATGGCCCACAGGGTATGTGGCGATTGGCTAAATGGGCAAGAAACCGAGATGGGGCCTACGAGAAGGGTATCACCCCTTCGCTGAAAATACAGGATCCCCAAATGCCTGGAACTCTCGCAGAAACAGTTGATCAAAAGGCAGAGGCATTCCGGATTGCCTTCTTCCCCAAACCGCCGCCAGCCGATCTATCCGACACGGACTCATTCCAGTACCCACAGCAAATCGAGTTTCCAGCAGTCACCGCTCAAGAGATACAGGAGGCGGTGCGAGGAGCGAAAGCAGGGAAAGCACCCGGAGAAGACGGTATACCAAACTCTCTCTGGCACAAGCTTATCGAGATACCGGTGGTTCTAGCAACAATGGTCCAGTTATTCAACGCATGCATAAACACGGGATACAACCCGTCACATTTCCAGCGCTCAATCACGGTGGTGCTCCGGAAGCAAGGCAAAAGTGACTACCAGCTCGCAAAATCCTACAGACCCGTCGCGTTGCTGAACACGCTCGGAAAGTTTCTGGAGGCAGTTGTCGCGCGACGGATCAGCTACGCAGCAGAAACCAACGGTTTACTCCCACGAAACCATCTAGGCGGGCGAAAGGGCATATCCACCGATCATGCTATCCACACTATCATCGACCGAATCAAGACTGCATGGGGAAAGGGCAAGCCAGTGGTATCTCTGCTAATGCTGGACGTGTCCGGAGCGTACGACAATGTCTCCCATGAACGTCTACTACACAACCTCAAGAAACGTCGCTTGGGACATTTCGTTCCCTGGGTGAGGGCCTTCTTGACCAATCGAAGCACAAGGATCCGCATGCCCGAGGGCACATCCGATCGAATCCTGACACCTACAGGCATCCCTCAAGGATCACCGATCTCACCCATTCTATATCTCATCTACAACGCAGACCTCGTTGAGAACTGCAGCAACGGTGTGACAAGCAACGGGTGGGTCGACGATGTTTGCTTCATGACAAAGGGAGACAGCGAACGCGAAACCATCAAGAAACTCAGAGCGGCATGCCGCAAAGCCGACCAATGGGCCGAGAAACATGCATCAGTTTTTGACCCGAAGAAGTATGCACTCGTGCATTTTGTAAACACCAGGGAAGTCGACCCACAACACACATCGCTTTCTCTACGAGGACACACGGTGACAGCGACGAGGACGGCTGAGCGGTACCTAGGCTATTGGCTGGATCCGGGTCTGGAATTCCACCATCACCGCGAGAAAGCGGTGGCCAAGGCCGGTGTCTCTCTCCACGCACTACGAAGCCTGGCAGGATCAACGTGGGGAGCCTCACTCTATGCAATGCGAAAGATCTACCAAGCGGTGATAATCCCGCAGATGCTCTTTGGGGTTTCCGCGTGGTATCAACCTATGCTCATCAGTCATTCCAAGGCACGCATAATCAGTCGGCCTTTCGTGGCAATCCAGAAGCAGGCAGCATGTCTCATCAGTGGAGCTTTCAGAACTACGGCAGCAGAGGCACTGAATGCAGAGCTTCACCTACCGCCTATTTCTGTTCACATGAATCGACTGGTGAAAGAAACGGCCCTTCGACTACGGACAGGACCAAAGTTCGCTGTCCCGCCAACGATGTTACGTCGACGACCGGCAGATGAGAGAGACTGGGCTGGATGGTCACCGATGGAGGCGCAAGCTTGGAAGGCGGGCGGATGTCTTATGGCTCCCCCGGATACTTTGACGAGGAAATGGGAGAGTCGAAAGGCATTCGTCCTGGCACCATGGCAAGCGCCACCAGAGGTAATCATCGAGGACAGAGAAGCTGCGGTGAACAATCACAACCAGATCCTGATGAAAGACCCAAGGGAAAGACCCTTGATTCTGTACACCGACGGGAGCGGAATTGATGGAAGGATCGGAGCGGCAGCGGTCGTGGACCTTGAGGATCAACATGCTCATAGCCAGATGGGAGATGATAATACGTCCACCGTATATGCGGCAGAGCTTCGAGCCATTGAGATGGCACTTGAAATGGTTCTGGAAAGCACAGAGCCATGGGCTAAGCAGGCGAAAAACGGGGTAGTCATCTTTGTAGACAGCCAAGCAGCGCTGAAGGCGCTGAGACGACCGCGGATGCCGTCAGGACAGGTCTATCTAGCAGGATGCCTCAACCTGATCCGACAACTTGCGGGCAGAAGCATTCGGACAGAACTCAGATGGATTCCTGCGCACCAAGGAGTCATTGGCAACGAGATCGTGGACCAACACGCAAAAGAAGCGGCGCAGGAACAGGACGGGCTGCATAACCCCCTCAACCGAGACATATGTCTCGCAGCCGCAGCGAGACGACGAATTCGCAGAGAAGCGAAGCTGGAGTGGGACAGAACGTGGGCCAAGGAAGCGACCAGTCGTCCGACGAAACGCTTGATTGAAGCACCAACAAAGAAGACGCTGGAATACTGGACGGGCTTGCGCAAAGCGACGACATCGATTCTGATGCAGCTTAGAACTGGGCGAATTGGCCTAGGGGCTTACCTGAATCGTATCAACCGACGCGAAACAGCGCGGTGTGATTGCGATCTTGGCAGCCAAACAGTAACACACGTCCTACTGGAATGCCCCTTGCACCAGGACGAGCGAGACTGGATGAGAAGCGCTCTCTCATACCAGGGAGTCGCTCTCCACCGGGACGAACTCCTCACACGACCGGAGGCCCGCACAGTTGTGGCCGAATTCATGGTCAAGACCGGCCTCCTAGGCCAATTTCAGACAGTCGACCCTACGGCTCTGGGCGAGGAAGGGGACGACAAAGGAGCGGAGACAATGATCCCTTAGACAGTGTGACGGAAGAAGAAGGATGGCGCCCATTAGGAGTGCAGTGCCAGGTCCACTGTACTCCCTTGATCCAAGCGAGCGCGCAAGCGGCAGCCGACAAGACTGGACAGTTGGAGAGAAGAGGGCGTGGGAATGGTGTGTTGAAGCGGGGCCCTGGTCCTACCCGCGACCAGGGGTAAATGACGTTCATTTTGGCTTTGTGTTTATCATGTTTGCATCCGTGCATTTCTTTTGTTTAGTTTACGTCTTTCGATTCGAGGGCGATTGATCAGAAATTCGCAAGGCGAGTTCCCTGACGGTCGCCCAGTGGGCTGGCGACCACCTTCCAGCTGTCGGCAGGCCTGACAGCACTCCCGCATAGCAGCATATATATAGAGCGAGCTACATCGGGCAAATGAGTTCATCATCATCATCATCATATAACCACGCGCTTCTAATAGTATATTGACTGCTTCCCGTACTGTACTAGGCCGGGGGGCTGCTCCACGATCATCTAGTGAGATAATCCATTTATGAAGCGATTTCTCTTCATAAGCAGTCAATTTATGGTTGTCTGCGCGTAGATCAGCGCGGTAATTGATGCCATTCAGACGCGTCGTGAGCGTACTGCGGGGGACGTCAAAATCCTCCGCAGCTTTGCGTAGGGAGCTAAATTCCTGATTCTTAATAGCCTGAATAGCTATTAAGAGTCTACCCTCCTGCTCTACGCGTTTTTGAGAATTTTGAGAGCGAATTGGTGGCATGGTAGTTGGTTGAAAATGGTGAGTCTAATTATGTACGGAATGTTTGGTTGGGTGGCCAGCTCCCCGCCGGGGGGGGGGCCAGCTCGGTAGGGAAATACGTTATAGGCTCTTGTCAACATAGTAGCATACGGAGTGTGTACACAGGGCTGTGGCGGTTCAATCACTCATGACTCACTATCGGGCGGTATGGCCTGTTACCTTCTATCAGGAATAGCCTGTACAGTACTAGCTATGAAATACAGTGGATTTACCAGGCAACGAGAGCAACCGAATTAAAAAAAGGGGAATAGTGATGATGGGATGAAAAGAGTCTTGATTCTGCTGTACTAAACTACTGAACCCAAGGGGGTTGAAATACCCATGAGAATAACTGGGACTCGGAGGTCACATATCCAAGGTAGCAGAATAGTTGCAAAAGTACACGTAAACCTGACAGAGGAATATTGAACGATACCACACTCAGATACCTCAGAGGTACAGTGGTGTAACATTAGTATTTGACCTCGAGTACTTCGGGCCAGGACCCACTTTTTTAATACTGCCAGCAGAAACCTCCAAAATTGAATTCAATTTAATAGCTAGTATGCCACCCATTATACTTAATGACATCAGCTACCCTGTGAGGCATTGTCTCCGATAGATGCTTAAATAGATCAATATCTAAACTTTCCCATGCTTCCTGCGCAGCTTCTAGTAGCAATTCTAGCGTAGATACGTTATTAGGAAGCTGCATAAGCTCAGGATGACGCTTAAGAATTTCGGCTTTGAGTAGCGCCCAGAGGTTCTCAATTGGGTTTAAATCAGGCGAGTAAGGTGGCCATTCCATGATATCGCATCGAAGCTCACTTAAAGCATCCCGTACGATATATGCCGTGTAAACAGGCGCGTTATCTTGCTGAAAAATAGCATTAGAATCAATGCTATTAAGTAGCGTAGGTAAGACGTGCCGATAAAGCTCTTCGATCGTACGCGAAGAAACGCCACCTCTCCGAGATAAGGGATCTCCGAATAGTGGAATAAGGCCTGATCGACGCGGAAGACCGGAAAAAGCAGCCCAAAACATCTGCTTAATTTGCTTCCCTCGCGCTGGAACCATTTGAACCTGATGGCCCTCTTTCGAATGCTGAAATAGCTGATCCTTCGGACGCGTAAAAGTCCATTCTTGACGCTGGCCAATACCACGTTCAACCGTACATTCGTCAGACTAATAGACGCGGGCCCAATCCTCCGACGTAAAATGCTGATATTGAAGGGCCCAGCGTAGACGTTTCTCAGCGTGTGTAGGCGTTAAGGTCGGCCGCTGCATTTTTCTCCATTTTCGAAGGCCCATTTCGTGGGTTAGACGCCAAATTGACATACGGTGGACCTTAAAATCAACCTCTCCGAGTAGATCCTTGATCAAAATTGAAGGCTTTTCTTGTATAGTATCGTAGATATAGTCACGATCCTCTTCAGTAAGCTTCCTCGGTTGGCCTGAGCGTGGAAGACTTTGCTGTTTTGACGCTTTACCTCTTGGGTAAGGGTGTATTGAATAGTTGAGCGTGGAATGTCGGGAAAGCGCTGCTTCTTAATAGTCGTAGCACCCCAGCCATTTGTAGCATGTAATTCGCAGATCTTAGCCCGGGTAAGGCAGTCAAGCTCTGGACCTCTTTTTCCGCGTATTGGAGGCATTATTATAGAGAGACAGAGTGAGAAACGCGTAAAAATTATAGCGTAGATACTGGCGCGTTGAAAACGCGAGTGTTGACGTACTAGTAAAGTAGGCGGTCTAAAAAGCGGTCACGGTCCCGAAGTACTGGAGGTCAAATACTAATGTTACACCACTGTACCTAACAGAGCGAGGTAATCTCGTATCTGCTAGTATGCACACTGGCGGAACCAACAAAAAAGGGATGAATTGATTGATTGTAGATAAAATGAGTGGCAGGCAGAGGATATGTTGAATACACATCTGCAGAGTTGGTCTATAGTTGATATGTGAACGGGACCAATTCCTCCGTGGCTTACAGGGACCCACGGGATACTCGAGAGTGACTTGAAGTGTTGTCTCGGAACCCCGTAATTACATACAAAACAGAAAGAAAGGTGGGGAACGAAGAAAGCCAATAGGAGGCAGCTGTAACTAACTACTCCACTTTCCTCGACAAATATTTGCTTCGGCAGCCTGCTTTTATCCACCCTAACCCCAAGGATTGGTCCCCACAGTCCTTCTTTGATGGCCAAGGATCATAATGTAATCATCCTCACTGGCATAGGCAGTCAACCCAATTAAGGCTACAAGTCTCGTATTAGTTCCTACCACATAACCAAGAAAAAGCAGGCCAGGATAGAGTATATAACTTACTCAGGGACATAGTAGCCAGTATTTGGCAGATTGTTGAGACTGCAAGCTTGGCCGCAGTTGATCACATCTTCAGCGTCATTAGTGAACTGAGTATCATATGTATGGCAGATAGGTATAGCATCTTGGCCAGGGCCTTTTTGGCTAATGAGGGAAAACGTAAAATATTAGCAACTTAGCATCCATTTATATTAGGTAGCGGATCGGAAAGAGTGCTGGTATAGTACAGACGGGAAAAACTTTGAATACGAGTAAGTATAGCACTGTATGGAGATCCACTTACACCAGAGCACAGTCCCAGCCTTGACCAAGTGCCTTGCAATATTGGATGTTAGGCCCATTGCACGACGTTAAGAAGCGCGTCACTTTAGCAGTTTCCGTCGCATGATTAGGTGTGCTACTGCCCCCCGGATGGCCAGCAACCACCACCACCACGCCACGGCCGGCAGCACTACCTCTATGGCTACCATTGCCACCTCTAACTCTACGAGCTGAGACCTCCCCTATAGCAGCGAGGAAAGTAAATGTAGCCACAAGGAATGTTTTCATCGTCACGCTTAGCCGTCATAGAAGGTGTCGGAAGAGAATAAGTAAGGAACTAGCGACAGTTCTTTTGTTGCCTTTTCATGAATGGACTGACTTAGAAGTGTGGTCGTAAGGTGAGCACCTTCCAGCATAGAGCATATATATATGTATTTACAAATTTCGCTACGCAGAAGTCGGTTCCGGGTGTTCCGTGCCGCTTAAGTTAGCAGTTTCGGATTTGTCACAGCAAGCTAGCTAGTTATAACTAGCGTGAATGATTATAAGTGACTTTTAATGGTTACACGCACGATCAAATTACAGTGGTGTATCATAAGTATTTGACCTCTGGTACTTCGGGCCTTGACCGCCTTTCATACCGCCTACTTGTATTAGGTCATGAACATCCATCCTATAACTAACGTGATTCACGGTCTCCCGGGCGACACTGCTGGTCGGGCGGCCCCACCAAAAATGAAAAAACCTTCAATTTTTAAGCATGAATAATACCACAAAAACAACTTAAATTTTGCTATTTAACACGTGTATGGCATTTAATATACGTATGACCTTTAGTACCACATCCAGAACAGGTGACCTGCCGCCTAACTGTAGGCATAGAGGGTAAAGCAGGTTCTGTAGGTTGTTCTACAGGCATCTCCAGCAAAGATATATCTTTACATACATCCTTCTTCTCAATAACCACATCACTCTGACTGCTCTCCTGACCCCTTAAAATGCCTCTCTGATCAATAAATGTATGTTTGATCACTCGTTTTTTTGTCTGTTTTTTGTTGGTTGCCTCTAATTGTATACAGCGATCTTGGAGGAAAATTTGGCGGTGGACCACTTTTATGGTCATTTCGTAGGTCCTCTTAATCTCCCGTTTAATAGGCGAAGAAAGGATTGAAGAAGAAGATTCTAGACCTTTTTTGATACGAGATTGCGATTTTGAGAATTTCGAGAGAGTCCAGAGAGTATTTGGATCACTATCACTGCCGGAAGAGAGTGGTCGCTGGGAAAGGATCTCAAGAGGAGGAAGTTCATCCAGGCGCACATTCAGTTTTTCCAAGACTTTATCTGGATTAAATGGTGTTAATCCAGTAGCCAAGAAGCTATTCTGGATAGTAGAGGCCGTAAAAGCACCCTTTCTTGCATCTGCAATCAATTCAAGGAAATCTTCCTTATCAATAGAATTGACTCCATTCCGCATCATGGTTGAAACCGCTCCTCCATAAAGCCTCTTCAAAACCGAAAAACAACCCACATCCAAAGGTTGTAAAAGATGAGAGGCATGGGAAGGCATGCAGATTGCAATGATATCATTTTCATCACAAAGTTGGTCAAATTCAGGGGTCAAATGACTACCATGACCATCCAGGACCAAGAGGCAATATTTTCCTACCCTTCTCCCAATATTTGGGATAAAGTAGTATTTTAGCCACCAAATACCAATCTCATTGGTACTCCAGCCATTTTTACTTGTAGTAAGACCAGCTCCTTCTTGATTGTTCAGGAGGGGTTGGCGTAGATGCGCTGGAAAAAGTTTTCCCTTGAAAACAAAGAGTGGAGGATGAACACTTCCATCAGCTCTGATACACTCAATTGAAGTCACCCACTCGCGATTTCCGGCTTGTAAGAGAGCTCTTTTCCCATGGTATTCAGCCGAGGTAATAATCCTCTGTGTCGCGCCAACCCCCATAGCAAAACCAGACTCATCAAAGTTGAAAATATCATCTGAAGTGATACCCCACTTTTCAATAGTATTTTGGACCAAATCAAACCATGGTTTAATAATTCGAGGGTCCTCTGAAAGTGCTCTCTGATAGTCGTATTTTCGAGAGAGTCGACTGGATAAATTCGGGCGTCGTTTGATAAATTGAGTAGGCCAATTGACACCGATAGTGGAGGGGGTATTTTTCTGGGCACTTCGTAGGAGATTGGCCATATCGCGCAACATAGGCATCGTGAGAGCAGCACCTCTGGTATCCATATCAAGTAACCAATTTTCCATTGATTGCTCTTCAATTTCAGTGAAAATATGGCCAGTTGGTCTCTTCTCAGCCAAAGATTCGCGCCCATTGATCCGATACTTCAAAGTTGAGACAGGTAAATCAAATGATCGTGCAGCAGCTGCAGCAGAGGGATATTTACCATCTTTTATAGCCTTTATAGCTAATAAAAGACGGCCCTCCTGCTCTATCAACTTTTTTTTCGATCAGAGCGTTGGGGGGCATTTTTGTTGTGGTTAAAAAACATGTTTTATTATTGAGGGGGATTTTTTATGGGGTCGCCCGACCGGCAGTGTCGCCCGGGAGACCGTGAATCACGTTATACCAACACGTTCTAATACAACTCTGGCATTCTTCTGTTTAAACATGTCTTTGATACACGGGAAAAGGGGCAGTGGCTGATGTTATTAATTATGAAGGATACTCTACTAACTATTAGACTGAAACTGAAGTTTCTGAGGTTTCTCCACGGCAGTATAAAAAGGTGGGTCTTAGGTCAAGTACCGGAGGTCAAATACTTATGATACACCACTGTGTGAAGTTTCAATAGCAAAGTGCGCGATATAGCGTCTCAATATTTCATGTGTATTACAGTAATATCTTAAGGTTTGGGTTGGGTTCTTGGTGAGTTTGGGGGTAACCGAGGTACCCCAAATGCAATATGGCGAGGCCTAAGCACTGCAACAACCGCCGTGTGCTTGAGATTACTTGACTAATTACAAAGGGCATTGTGCCCTCTGCAATCTGAACCTCGCGACTGCACCTCTGAAACCGTCCTCCGTATTTCTCTTACTTAGCAATACAAGATACGCAATTATTGAGCGAACTTCTCTGACGCTACGGTCTGATGCGTTTACGCATAAGACTTCGCGACCCGGTGACCCGTTACGGCTAAACTGTACACATTCTTGTTCCCGTCTTGACTGCGAGAGGTTACCAATAAATTAGCATTTACTTGGCATTTGATGTGGCAGGGGTGATATACGTAATGCGTGTACGAGGAGATAAACAAATGTTAACTGTATTTCACCACTAGAATAGAAGACTGTCTGAACAACTAGTTCCAATACTGGTAATTTATACAAGCCGATAATAGTATGATTCATAGCCAACGATTAGGGGAAGGATATACTCCCCAATATTTGGGTGAAGTTTGTTTAAGCAAAATTGGCATCTTACTGTAAGAAGTGTGAAGGTAAGAAGGAGGTCTTTATCGGCTTCGGTAAGCTTTTTTGGCCAGCGGATCGAGGCTTCGATACACCGTCACGTCGTTCTTTCTCCTTTGTAACAGTATACCGGATTGTAGAGACCGGAATATAAGGGTAGCGGCCATGAATGCCTTTATAGCCCACATCCAATGGCATGGAGCTCGCATATACGCTCATGTATAGCAGGTGTAAGTTCTTTTGAGCGTGGCATAGAGAGAGATACAGTGTAGGAGGTATAATAAGAGGTGAATGTCTTCTTCAAAAGCAGCTTCGCGTGATATTGTAGCGTGGTGTTACACTACACGTTTTAGGAATTGGCTATATTGGCGGTGTAATAAATGGGGGAGCAAATTACTTATGTCCAGTCACTGTACATGTAGAAGGAGCGGCGGATCAGATATTCCCGAGCAAAAGCTACCAATGACATGTTAACCTCAAGAGAAAGAAACTCTCAATCTCGCAATCGCTCTATGATGTAGGCATTCTAGTGTAGAATAGGTTCGAGTGACTAGCAATAGTCACCTCAGCAATTTCTTTGGCGACGCAAGAAACTGAGCCTATCGCATAATCATCTTGGATTGAGCCCGTGATTCGGATTTACGAAATACATCACATGGCTCTACACTTCGTAGTTCTGATCTTGAGTGTACAGTATATTGCGTGATCATAGTTGAACAAATCTAGAATAGATCATCTCAATTGAGTTGGAGGCCGTAGTCAAGGCGTGACCAACAGGGATCGAAATTGCTTTGCAGGATCAAAAAAAAAAAAAAGCAATTAAAATTTCTATGATGTGGGTGACATGGCAAGAAACCGCGCTGCCTCCATGAGACGTTGACCACCCCTCCCTTCACCGCCCGACCGTTCAGAACAGTGATGTTTCGGTACACACATTTCACCACATCGACATCAACACTGAGCAACAACACACCAACACCAACATCAAACATCAACATCAAACATCAACATCAAACATCAACATCAACATCAACATCAACATCAACATCAACATCAACATCAACATCAAACATCAAACATCAACATCAAACATCAACATCAACATCAACATCAACATCAACATCAAACATCAACATCAAACATCAACATCAAACATCAACATCAACATCAACAACATCAACACATCAACGCATCAACGCATCAACGCATCAACGCATCAACACAACAACGCATCAACATATCAACACATCAACACATCAACACATCAATACATCAATACATCAACGCGCATCACCACATCAAAACACAACACATCAACACTCTCACCAATTCTCACCAGCATGTTTGCCCTACGCCTGAATGAAGGGTGTCAATTTCACTACGCGAAAGGACTATCGGACCGCAAACCATCAGTGCAGAACATTTGGGAATCTCCCCTTTGATAAAAATGACACTTTTGTTGTTATCGTATAATTTTGGCCATTGAATTTGGGACGATCTATCTAGGGCTCATTCTATCTATCCAATGATGATCCTTAGGAAAAAGAAACAGACTATGAGGAGGTTGGGCAGGTCTTTGCTTCTTCGAATACTGTTGAATATCGAATACTGGTCTCTAACACCACGAAGAGGTGCCTGCACATTGCTAGAGGGCTTGTTAACGCAGCAATCCCCTGCAAAGCACGTTTGTTGACGCAGAGCTCGTCCTGCGAAGCACATTTTTACACTCGCGGGGCTCAGGGCAACGAGGGAGCACACTCTTACACTCGCAGGGCTCAGGGCAGCGAGGGAGCACACTTTTACACTCGCGGGGCTCATGGCAACGAGGGAGCACACTCTTACACTCGCGGGGCTCAGGGCAGCGAGGGAGCACATTTTTACATACACAGGGCTCATTGGCTGTGAGGGAGCACATTTTTACATACACAGGGCTCATTGGCTGTGAGGGAGCACACTTTTACAGTCACAGGGCTCATTGGCTGTGAGGGAGCACATTTTTACATACACAGGGCTCATTGGCTGTGAGGGAGCACATTTTTACAGTCACAGGGCTCATTGGCTGTGAGGGAGCACATTTTTACATACACAGGGCTCATTGGCTGTGAGGGAGCACATTTTTACAGTCACAGGGCTCATTGGCTGTGAGGGAGCACATTTTTACATACACAGGGCTCATTGGCTGTGAGGGAGCACATTTTTACAGTCACAGGGCTCATTGGCTGTGAGGGAGCACATTTTTACATACACAGGGCTCATTGGCTGTGAGGGAGCACATTTTTACAGTCACAGGGCTCATTGGCTGTGAGGGAGCACATTTTTACATACACAGGGCTCATTGGCTGTGAGGGAGCACATTTTTACAGTCACAGGGCTCATTGGCTGTGAGGGAGCACATTTTTACAGTCACAGGGCTCATTGGCTGTGAGGGAGCGCAAATCTTACATCGCTGGGCTCGTGGCAGCGACAGCCGTGGTCACGGAAGGTCTGGAGTACTTGGTTTCGCAGAGCCCATCCTGCGAGGCACACTTGTTGACGCAGAGCCCATCCTGCGAAGCACACTTGTTGACGCAGAGCCCATCCTGCGAAGCACACTTGATCACGCAGAGCCCATCCTGCGAGGCACACTTGTTGACGCAGAGCCCATCCTGCGAAGCACACTTGGTCACGCAGAGCCCATCCTGCGAGGCACACTTGATCACGCAGAGCCCATCCTGCGAAGCACACTTGATCACGCAGAGCCCATCCTGCGAAGCACACTTGATCACGCAGAGCCCATCCTGCGAGGCACACTTGTTGACGCAGAGCCCATCCTGCGAGGCACACTTGATCACGCAGAGCCCATCCTGCGAAGCACACTTGTTGACGCAGAGCCCATCCTGCGAAGCACACTTGTTGACGCAGAGCCCATCCTGCGGAGCCACTCTTGTTGTCGCAGATGTCCCTGCGGAGACTCTTGGTGTCGCAGATGTCCCTGCGAGGCGCTTTGTTGACACAGGACCTAGGCTGCGGAGAACTTGGTAATGCAGCGGTCTCCTGCAGAGAACTTGTTAACGCAGCGGTCTCCTGCGGGTCTCACTTGTCATCACAGCGTCCCCCTGCGAGGTAGTCTTGTTTTCGCAGCACCTCCCTGCGAGGATTATTGTTCACGCAGACCTATCCTGCGGGGTAGTCTTGTTTTCGCAGCACCCCCCTGCGAGGATTATTGTTGACGCAGACCTATCCTGCGGGGTAGTCTTGTTTTCGCAGCACCCCCCTGCGAGGATTGTTGTTCACGCAGACCTATCCTGCGAGGTAGTCTTGTTGACGCAGCACCTCCCTGCGAGGATTATTGTTAACGCAGACCTATCCTGCGAGGTAGTCTTGTTTTCGCAGCACCTCCCTGCGAGGATTGTTGTTCACGCAGACCTATCCTGCGAAGCACCTTTTTACGCTCGCGGGGCTCATGGCAGCGAGGGAGCACAGTCTTACATCGCTGGGCTCGTGGCAGCGACAGCCGTGGTCACGGAAACTCTCGAGCCCGCAGGCAAGAGAGGGACACTATGATGCATCAAAGTGTGAGGACCAAAGTGTGAGGACCAAAGTCCTGAGTTTTTTGGGCTGGGAATCCGGCCCCTTTTATAACTTTTCGGTCAAGTCTCTACCATGGAACCATTGCGCCGAGGGTAGAGAGATCACTGTCCTTTGATTGGCGTTGAAGCAAGTCGAACGACGTTGAAACGGTGTCTGGACACCTTGTGGCCCGCAGATTCACGTTTCGACCTGGGACCATTTCTCTCAAATCTTGCGTTTGAGTATGGCGAACCGCTTTCATCAACTGTTGAAAGAAAGCAACGCGGCAAAAATGTGATTCCTAGATATTGGTGAGTTTGCAATTAAATCGCTCAACGCGATGGCACCCTACATCTGCCCGTTTAGCCACGGTCACCGTCTCTTTCATGAGGGTTGATGTGCTTCAACAGATGCCAAAATAATAGGTTGGAAAATTTCTGGTTGACAGAAACGCTGGACTGTACCTGCGGTTGGCCGGAGGATCCTTTGGTCTCGCTCGAATCAATCCTGTTCATCCTTGGCCCCGCGCCGCTGAACGTTGTTTCTTCCCTGTCTACTCGCAGCCAGCTAATGTTGCTTTTACCAGAATATCTACTCCCTTACCGCACAGATATTGACATACTGTCAAGCTCAGGATGAGGATTGTCCTTCTTCGGGAGGGCATAAACAAAAGCCCAGAGCTTATTGGAAAGTTTCCATAGGAAACCGAGCCTAGGACAACCATATGAAATGTGCAACCAGGCCCACGAGGTAGGTTCGCGTGATCGCCACCCCCTCGCAAGATTGCAACGCTACTATCACATTGATGAGACTCTGGATACAAATAGCGCCCGACGGACCAATCAAACACAATGCGCGAATTTAGACAGACGCAGGTACGGTTCTGCGATGCAGATCCCAGCGACGACCCACGGGACACTAGTTCAAGGAGGTTCTATTTATGGCCCGGAGAAGAAGTGAAGGATTTGCAAAGGTCCAGACCGATCCACAAGCCCAAACTTGACGGCCGTCAGTGTCCGATCGAAAAGGACTCTGTTGCTTAGGAGGTACGGCCGAGGTACGGTCCAGGCAGGTGAGGTATTTGGAATACCACGCGGAATTCTGGCAACAGAATGGTAGGCTAAATCCTGATCCGTGGTTATGCTTTCCTGGTTCCTGTCACAGGAGAATAATTCTCCTGTCAAGTGGCAAGTTGCTCCTTGTCTATCAGGTCTGTCGAACGTTCTAGAAGCTATGTCTTCTGTCCTGCATAGAGCTTTCCCGTAGAGATTGTACTCTCTGAACCCGACACAACCCCCTCAATCGTCAGTCCCATATCCCTAGCGGATAGCTTGTGGAAACTTATCCGATCATGGACAGATCTCATGAGCTTATGTAAAAATATCTCCGGTTTTTGCACTAAAACCGAGGAACCGATTGGCTGCCGGAAATGGGTTGAGGTTGTGGGCCGGCGGCCCCTAAACTTTATCTCAATTACCCTCCACATCTTGATCACGACTGTAGCGAGAGAGAATCTTTCTAGTACACTGCTGGTCTGTTCCAATACCCCATACATGAACAGGTCGAAACTCTCGTAATTCTGCCCCAATTCTCTGGGCTTCTCTTTTGGGCTGTAGGGCTTAATCACGAGCAACCTAGAAAGCAAGTGGGGCAGAAGCCCGGGCCTGAATCCTTCATGACGACCGCATTCTCTCACCGAGCAGGCGATTCCATGGGTCGTCCAAACTAAGCAGTCGAATGATTTGCGGTTCCGCTAATGATCGTCAGCTGCGCTCGTGATTCCACGGTCTTGTCAAACTAATTTCCTCCTGACTTGGGTGTAGGTCAAAACAAATCGTACGCTTCACCCCAAAATTACCCTGCTTTCGACCATCGATCCTATCAAATCCAAGCAGACGTATTACCTTGAGCCGACAATAATGCCGTATTTCCATTTTCCCAGAGCCCCCTTGCTACCATGTCCTGTCTCCCTACGGGACCACTCATAGTATCGTGAATCCTTATACGCTGTCCGCAGTACTTACCGGGCCACATAACACTCCGATGAAATCCTCCTGGTTTTGCATGGCAAGAATGGAAATGTGCAGGTGGGCCCGTTCCAAGGGCACCACCGTCGTGCTCGATTCCTTAACTTTGACTTTGGGACATCCTCTATATTGTTGTCATTCCTAAGAAGGGCGATTGCTACTTCCTCTACGGAATAAATGGAACGATATACAACTACGCTTATACTCCTCATGCTGAGGCTTCATTGCTGATCACAGCCTTTGATGTAGTAACATTTACTTGGACAAGTGTATAGGGGTAGTTAGCCACTGTTCCTTGGACATAGCTATGTAGCGATCCAGCCGATGAATGCTAAAGTGCACGCTCTGTTCGCCGGTATCTCAGCTTCCTAGCAGCACAGACACGATGCACATAGTCCCACCTCCAGGATGACGACCGTGTTTTTTTAGGCCGGCACGGAAGCGGTGCTGGCGTCAAGCGGTCTGTGACAAAGGGTCAGCATGTAGTATGAGACGACTAAGGGTTTCGTACCTGAAATTAAGTTCGTTTGAGTTGGCTTTTTGCTGTCATCAGGCTGGTTAGGGTCGGCCGCTAGAATCGTTTGGAACCATTTGTCGATGTTCCTTTGGGCAGGGGTCTTGACTGAAAGACTCGACTGTAAAGCGCTATCGACCACCGAGCGTCGTACGGGAACGGCTCGCCTTGGTTTGCCTGGCTTTTGGGAAGCTTTGGCGCCAGTGCTACTCTGCTTCCGCAGAATATGGTACTTTTTCCCTCGTAAAGATTCAACGCTTCGATGCACCTGGTATTCTTCATAATATGCGTCGGAGAGAGCTTTCCACGACAGCTCCGGATGGGCATCCAACCATGAAGAAGGCTTTTCTCCTCCCATTCTGGCCAGCCGCATGCGTTACGTGGGGACATGGTTATGCTTGGGTAGTTGGCAGAAGTGGTCAGAACAGGTGAAGAAAACTGCAGAAAGTGAACTTTTAGATGTAGGTTGTTGAGTTTAAAAGATTGAAGTGTGGCAGATAAAACCGACTTTTATGTGTTTATGAGACCCAAACGAGCCCTCATTTTTGATGCAACGCACATCGTTGAGAATCAACAACGTTGAACGCGGCCACAAGAGTCCGTTCTTGTTGACAATTTTCCGTTGTTTCACCCATTGTTGAATTCTATTGTCTGGTCCGCCTCTTAGTGAGTCATTGTTAAAAAATGTGCAGATTCAGAAATAGATATCTACGGGTAGAAAGTAGGAATGAAAAATGCGGGCACTTGCGATCCCCTCCTCAATTGCGAGCAAGCAAACAGTCAATCCTGATCCCGCGATACAACATGCTATAAAACCCGAGTGCCTCCTCCTATCACAGAAAACCAGAACTAGGACCACTCCTCACCCCAGCGTAACTCAGACCCAAGTATGGGCGGAATTCGGAAAGTCTCGCACACTCCTCGACGACACAACTTTCGAAGCCGATTGCAACGTGCATTGTCCTTGTCGTCTTCTGAGTCTGAGGATACTGGTAGTCCATCCAGATCCGCTACAGGCGATACCACGGAGGAGGATTCATCCTTTCAGGAGGAACATGACTTTGTCGACCAGGACAATAGCACCTCGGCCGATGAGAGTGAGCAAGAAGTTGTACGACAGCGAAAGACTGTGTTTGGACACCAAAGGGACTTGGAACTACGCGGGCAGACTCAGCTTTCCGGAGATGGCAATTCGGTTGTTCTGGAATGCCTGACGGAGTAAGTAAAATCCCATCAAGCACATAATCATGATTGGCCTGCTAACAACATCTAGACTAGATAACCGGATGCGGTCAGTTGTGTCCATTTTGAGTGACAACGCAAAGCGCTAACCGTTTCCGCAGATCTATTGAACGCTTATCGCAGGACCAGGCCACCTGGAATGAAACCATTCGTAACGATCTGGCCGACATTTTTGGTCAGTTGGCAATCGTCGAAAGTGAGATCCTAAAGGGGACACGGCAAGGTTCAAACAAAGCTACAGAGGGCCAGAAGATCCGCCGATCCCTGCGTCGGCAGCAGTGATGCGACTGGAGGTTTACTTGGATGCCGAACCATGTATATCAGACCAAGATCAGTCTGTATTGGTCTTGAGGTATGATCACCAGCTCAATTAACAGAATATGAACACGCTCATCATTGACGCCGGATTGGACGGTCACTGGATAAGTCTCAATTGACTCAGTGCCAAGCTAATGCCATGGCGAGCGATGGACCGTTTGTCGTTGCATGGGGTCTTCGTATTTTACCTATGCTTCCCTTAGCTGTGCAGACGAAAACTATGACTGGTATATGAACTGTGCCGAGAGGGCTCTCCTGAACCGACGGGCTATAGTCACGAGCCACTATATGTTGCCGAGTAGAATAAGTATTTGATTAGTTCCATTATTGCAGATGATTTGTATTGCCTGGCTCACTATGCTTGTACTTGGTCTGTATAAGTGACGAAATTCCCAAGAAGGCTAATCCTACAGTAGTGCTCTAGAATCATACGCCATATAGCAAGGTGCGATCCTTAGCAATTGATACTCGCGCAGTAGTGCCACATCTATCGACTTGCGATATCCCACTCAACGAGCAATTGCTATTTGTGATCGGGCTGGACCAGGATACTACGGCAAGCTTTGGCTGAACGCCGAGAAGAACTAATGGCTATAATGCGCAAGAGAAGCGCGGATTTCTCCATGAAACCCATAGCACAGATATAAGTAATATTCGGATAGGACCGTTGGAAATGCGTTTACTTTACGGCAAGGGAGCCCAGTGTGTAACAAATCCACAGGCCCGCGTGGCAGGGCCTTTTCTCTCATCCAGAGCGTATCCGGGCGTCTCGGCCTGGAGCGGTGTATGCCAAATACTCTACGGCTGTCTCGCCAGAAGTAAGAGTCCAATCTACGCTTATATTTTGTCGGGACATATACTCCCGTCAGAATAAGCAAAGACAGGTTGTACGTAATCTTGCTAAGCAACGGCTCCCGCCGTATGGATTCAGGGGTATTGGGCCTTGACCTAGAAGGAACATCTATCTATCTATCTATCTATCTATTTTTTACATGAATCAAATTGACCTTTGCTTTGGAAGCATAACCACTGTCCACTTAACTGTGTACACAGTACCTAGCTGGTGATACCAACAATTTATTTATGGTATAATAAATCGACCGTGGAGGTTGTGGCGGACTCTGCCGCTAACCTGCACCGAATACTGCCTCGAGCCGCCCGTGCTCGGATCTATTAGACAAAAGCACATAGCCATCCCCTTCAGGGCAATTAACAGAATTGACAATACACACAGTTTGGCACGGTACATGTATAGTAAGAATGTGGCGAAATGCTTCTTCATGAACTATCTGCGTCTCGGCTACATTAAAAAGCCAGTCGTCTACAGGAAAGACATGATTCGTAAGAGTTTTGGTCCTTTCCATACATAGAAGCTAGCTCACTCCATCAGTAGGACCTTGCCCAATCAACACACCCCAATTGTGAGATGAAGGGCTCATCTCAGTTGGTGGTAGGTAGTTCATGTTGAGTACCAAGCGGGACATTGTCATTGTTCGATTGGGAGATGCTGGGGAGCATATCGTGGCCAAGCGTACCCGCGCCGCCCTGATCAGGCCATTCTGCCTGGATCATTCCGGAGCCTGGCAAATAGGATGCAAGTCGTCTGTTCTGGAGGGCGTCGATCGCGCGCCAGAATCGAGTGGTCGCGGTAACCAGCTCCGCGTGTGCCTGATCCAACACCAGCTGTATATCATTCCACGGGACCTGATCTTGCAGAGCGGTGTTCGTGGATTCCACTTGCTGCTGCAATTGGCAAATCTCACGCTGGAGCTTCTGTTGCTCGGCTAATGCAGTATCCCTTGCCATGACAGCGATTTGCAACTCCGAACTCTTTTGCGCTTTCTCGGCTTTGAGCTGGTCCAGCAACTGAGAAAGATCGTGGTTCTCTCCATCTCTCTCCTCAAGCACCTCTTGAAACTCCTCCTCAATATTGCTCATAACCCGGAGACACTTTCTATGCGTCGCTTTGTCGTTTCTGCTTTTGGGCTTCTTCGTAATGGAGGATTTCTAGCATGGTCAGTAAAAAGTACATTGAAATAAAGGGATGCCACCGGGGCTGTTCTGGCCATAGTGTAGTACGATCCAAAAAGGTGGCGTACCGAATCTCTGTGTGATTTCGTGTCTGGTTTGCGTGGCTTTCGTCTATCTTTGGTCTCAGAACCAGTAGAACAAACGGAATAGAATGACGGTGCGGCACGCCGCCGTACGCCGTCAGACCTGAGGTCTGCGTCATCCTGAGGATGCTTGGGATTCTTTGCCATGTTCGAACTTTTGTTTTTCCTCAATCAACAGTGAATCAACCAGGCACAGAAGGGATGAGAACAGTATCAGCAGTGACCTGCCGAGAATCGAGCATTATATAGAAATAGGGAGAGGCCTAAGCATAAGATCGGAAAGAGAGCAGGGCTCCTGCCAAGCAAGTGCGTCGGGACGAGAATCACGAACTCAAAAGATTGAGGACTACTTTATATGCCGGACTCCGTGAAGCGTTAGCGCGAACGCACTAAACATCTGCCCTTCGATTTTACTATCGGGGATGCGAGCAATTAGCCCGCACAAAGATGCATGGGGATGCACAGTATCTTTTCACAGCATGAACAGGCCAGCCTCATATTATTACAAGTAATATCACGCATGAATTACGATGTTCTTTAGTGAATAAATTCAGTTCAAACAACAGGCTCAGCAGGAACCAAGAGTACGATCGAGCCCCGACAACGCTTAAGCGATGTGTCGTCCAAATAGTGTGATCACTAGACCGCTTTCCATGGTGTAATGAGCGACTCGGAACGTCGCTGCGAAGTCTGTCATTGAAGCCCAAAGGAATTGCTACAATTGATACATCTCAGGTCCGTGCTTTTTGGAATAGGACTCGGAATCAGGACGAAATAGAAGTTCTTTATCCGGTATAGGCCGAGTCCTAATACGTATGTGTATTTTGAAATGCTATTATAACCATAATTGCTCAGTTTGCGTGCCTCGCGTCCCACTTTACTGTTATGCTTCATTTGAAGTACGTGCGTCCGTGAAAGGGATCCAGCCCGTCAAGCGCGGAAGTCACAGTCAATTTCAGCTGTTGGTTGAAGAGTTTAGACCTACCACTTTCAAGTTGCGACGCAGCAGATCCTCCCTCTAAAAAGTTTATTTGCAGGGACTCTTAGTGTTCTTTCGATATCTTTCCTTTCTTAACCACCCTGCTCGGGACTCTTATCATCCAATTTGCTGGTATTTCTCGCTCGGAACCTATATATACGTATGCATCGCTATAATATGTGCACCGGCTTGAATCTGGAAAGCTGGGTATAAACCATTGGCGCGTATCATTGGGCTATACAGCCATTGCAACCCGCAACACGAGGACAGAATACTCGGTGGGCCCTCAGCGTATTCTGGCTACTTCAGATTTGTAATAGTCTGTCAACCTTGAATCTGGCTTGATATCGCATGGGTGCTAATCGCTGATGACTGACTGTCGTTCGTGTCATCAATTGCGAGATCCATTCCGTCTGACCGCCAGGAACCCAGTGTCTGCATTACTCCATTGATGCCCCTTCTCGTCTCTGCTAGCTTATCACGCATTATTTCATTTTGCGACTCCAGTATCTGCATATCGTAGCGCAGTTGACTGGCCTCATTCCGGAGCGTATGACTTTCGCGAAGACAGTCATCCAGTTGGGAACGAGTGCGTTCCAATTCATTTTCTATGCGGCTGTTGGTAGCCTTAAGCTCGCAGATCTCTGCGGTGAAAGAACCTTCCACCATTCCTTCGCTGAAACGTTGTGTCTTCATGCTCCGTCAGCAAGGCCATATTAATGAGGACATCCGGCAAGGGACTCACCTCCTTTGGAAAGCCGTCAGTATTGGACTGCGAGGTTTCTAGGGACTGCGGGTTGACAGCTTCGAGTGAGGAACCGAGTTCCTTCAATATTTTCCGGTAAAGGTTTATCGTGCCGCTACTTAGGTTTGATTTGAGCAAAGCAGCATTCGTTCTCGTCACCGACCAAGCGTATCCATCTTCAGGTCGCGGTTGGAGACGGACTCGTTCGGGAGCGACGACGAGGTGAAGTCGGTTATCTAGGTGTATTAGCTTGTGTGGGCAGCAGAAGGGGTTGGTAAATACATATATGAGCCGCTAAGGCTTCTCGACATTGTTTTCTCAGTTGGAAGCGTTTTTGGTTGCTGCTTTTAGACATTATAGAGTACTTTGGTCATTCAAAGGATTAAGGGAAAGATCCGCGGGATTTTATAAAACAATAAAAAAAGGAAATAACACTTGCACTAGATACCAAGTTAATGTAGGATCGATGATAGGTTCTTTGCTCAGGTAGAAAGTGGTGCCCATGGGTAGGGGTGGCCCACTTTCGGAGTGTGGATTTTCATTGGATGAGATGCATCTTGTGATGATTTCAGCGTTGAGAATCAGTTGAAAGTTCCGTAAACCTTTCACTCCCCGAGCCCTCATGTATAGTGCTGGGTGCGTGAGTCGCGCACAAATACTACGACCCTCAATTTATGCGTGAAATACCTTCAATTATAACATCTTGTTGGCAAAACACAGGACTCTGTTTGGTAGGGCTCACGATGCTGCGCATTTCTGCCCTTCGATATGGGCTGTGAAAGCCGGAATGGATTGATAGAAGGTCAAAAAAATGATGGATTGAGCAGAGAGTCAGGCTTGATCGGCTATTCCACTGGGATTTCATTTCGTCTAGAAAACATATAAAAGGGGTCAAGTCAAGCCACCTGAATGTCCCATTCGGCACGCGATCATCCTGATAGAAATGGCCCCAAGAACTCGCCGGTCCCTCTGTCCAAAACTAGCGACCTATCGCGACATGGTGCAACTGCAGTGTGACTTGTCCAAGCGTCCACCCACAAAGATGACCACTCGTCATGGTACCTATGCCGGTCGCAACGTTTGCACGGACTCGCCGAGCTTGAAATCTTCGCGAGCAAAGGCAATGCGAACGAGCGTCCATTGTCGATATCATGTTCCACCTGTCTCACTACTTCCACGGTCGTCTGGCAGGTTCCCAAGGAAAGGCAGCCACAAGAACACGCGCAAGACACGAGCGATTTCTGAGCAAGAGGCAACACGACTGGATTGGATGCGACGACTTCGACCTAAGCCCCATAGGCGTTACTAGGTCGGACAATTTCAAGTCGACCATGGAGGCTCAGCAGATGGCATATCGCAATATCTACTCTCTTCCTTGTATCGTTGAATAGATGAAGTATTTCACAGGCAACTAGGTATGAGAATTCGGATTTCCAAAGTTCGAAAAGACACAGTCTAGATATTGAGTCTCTACATAGAAGATAGGATGTTTTGAGAAGCAATGTAAGGTTCTGATATACGCAAAACGGCCAGTATGTAATAGGATTGTTTCTCTGCTTTTGCAGTCAATGCTTTATAAAAAAGCACATCTACGCATCTCTTGTAGGACATGAGAATGGTAGGGTATTGGGAACTGGAAAATTCTGGAATCTAGTAACAGAGGTTGGTTGCGATTTGGTAGCAGCTTAATTGCAGGATATATGTACTATGTCTAACGACTTTTGAAATATTGAAAGGTGGATTGAGAACGGCCTAAACCAAAGCCTTCCCCCAATCCAAGATACTAGAACTGCGCGCATGTATCTCCAACTTGATTAAGAGCATTTTATGCTACATGTAATCAGTAGACTTCGACCAGTTGGCACCCTAGAGTAGCCTCCGAGCTCACGAACGACTGAATTATATTTTCTAACTAATGACCAGAGTGAGCTTTCCGACAATCTGTCGCGTCTCCGTTGTAAACATTTTCTACTGTTATAGACAGTACAGATTCTAGAGTTTCTTTTCACATGCCATCCACATATAGTAGGGGGTTTGGAGGTACCCAAGGGTACATTTATGCGGCCCACGCGGCTGACTGCAAAGAAGAAGTCGAGATGGCGATGATGAAAAGCTCGATCTCTTGAGTGTCAGTACTGTTGACATAAAGTGGGAAACTGTAATTACCTCGAGTGCAACCATCCATGATTTGCCTAGCATACCTATGATGGCAACCACAAGTAAAAGAAGTGCCATTACAGAGAGATAGCATGAGATGTACTGCAGCTTAGGTCTGGCTAAGGTTGAATGTCGAACCATCAACCAGAACCATGCAGCTACGCCCACATAGTCCACAAAGAGAACAAAGAGGCCACCCGGATGGACGGAGCTCAGGAGGAAGGTTCCAGCAAGTGACAATGCTACCTTAGCCAGTGCGGAAAGAACGGCGAAAGTAGGGTACACGATGCGTAGAAATCGGGGTGTGAATATGTTTTCACGCTGTTGAAAAATTACATGAAGATACTGTGGTCCGTTAGCCGATAGTAAGCCTCACTCATTCCATGCAATGAAGACCTACCGCTTGTAGCGGTGGGAATAACGGGGTAACCCAAAAGAGAACTTGGCTCCATCTTGGAAATCTTTTACTCCAGAACAGCCCCGTAAGAATAGCAAAAGGAACACATGAGAAGGCACACAAACTCAAGTCGAATTTGTGCCACCGCCACTTGGATGGAATACAGTACAAAAGAGACAGTCTTCCAACGTTCAGAAGTAGAAGAATAGTCACTAAAACAGATTTGATAATGTCTTCTGAAATCATGGCTATAATTTCTTAGCAGCAGACACATCTTGGGATTAGAGATGGAGGTTTATATAGCCAAACCAACAATTGCCTAGTCATGAATGTATAGATCCCAGGAGCTCTTCATCAGGTTCCAAAATCTTCTCGACGGATCGCATACTCAACTTTCTACCTTTAACTCAACTTTATGGCGTTGCGGAAGAACTGAGGTCTTCAATTAATGGTTCGTGGTAACATTTTGCTTTCCTTCCGCGCTCGAGAGCAAGTCCCGCTTGAAAGCCTGGAACATATTGCTGAGCCAATTAGTATCGCACCTGCTCATTCTCGCCCTTGCTAATATGAGATCACCTGCATGGGAAAAGCGATAAAACTTAATGGACGTTCACATTCCACTTTACTAGAAACGGGTGCAGTCGGTCATCGCTTCAAAATGGCCGATTGCAAGTGCATTTCGCCTTTTCAATGTCGACGGAATGCGATACGGTGGTGAATATATACAGGAATCTTACATATCACGAGATCTGACCATATCGCTGGCCGCCCACATAATTCCTTTGGGCCCGTCATCGGAACAGTAGAATCTTGCGCGTTGCCTACAACATGCTTGGAACCTCGCAAGCTTGGATGGAGCAACGCTCTATCTTTGGGAAGGCTTGGTAATCGTTATGCACGTATTACCTTTCTGAAAACGACTCAAACACCGATACAGGAAGAAACTAGATCCTAGATATTAGCTCTAATTTAGTAGCTTCTTAGTATGTATTATGCCTGTCGCGACTGAATTCCTGTTGCCTTGGAATCATGTCTCTTGGCTACACGTGTAATTTAGATCATGGTATGCCAGAAATAGTTTTCGATTGGAATTAGAACAACAAAGATATTTGTACTTACAGTAACCTTAGAGGATTTTCTATTTCTATCTCTGTCTATTGAACGAGCAGTGGATTAGAGCGCATCGGTATTTAGTTCCCGTGCTTTACCACATGCGACATGCAAAGAGCAGCCGTACAAGGTGGTCTTGGTGATAGAAATGACGGAAATACTTTCGCTATTTTAGTTTGTAGTTTCAGTCTGTTGCGAAAGTACAACTATAATTGATAAGGTTTCTCCTTGCTTCATGATTACATGCAGCACTGCTAGAACGAATGTAAAAGACATAAAATAGACGCAAGAATCAAAATAGAAACAGTGTGCGAATCCTCATGCACATCCCGTTGGTGATTCAGTTATGCACTTGAACGTCAAGTAGTTCACCTAGACAGTTCACTGGCCGTAAGAGGAATAACGGAACACAGGACATGGGTTTCACGTGATAGTCTCTTGGGTCTGGCAATGGCTTCTGACCACCGCCCTCCTCTTGGTATCAAGACATGTAGGGGATCGCTACCTGCATGACTACTTTGGAATACTCCACGAGGCTGTATGTTGCGATCAGGTACATGCCGTGTAGACTGGGCTGCCCAATCCGCGCCAGTCCAATTCTCTCAAGAGGACGACAAACGTAGAAAACATAACCGAAGAAATTGATGAGCAGCAGTCGACCGAATGCAGTGGCCAGTGGGGAGGGATCGTCCAGTGGTTCGGCCAATGCATGAATGGTGGGCACCAACGCCAATAGGCCCACTGGCGCATACTGGCAGAATCGACCACGAAAGGATACCGTGTTATCTTTGAGGTAGCCTTCAGGGAGGCTTCCAACAACGATTACGGTGAAGGCTGAAGCGTATCCAAGTTGTAGCAATGGTTGGGCTGGAAAGAGAAACGCGACCGTCGGAAGAGCAGCGGTCCAAATGAGGAACAGACCAACGAACCACAATGAGACTTGCTTTTTTGTCTTTGTTTTGTTGTGGAGCACACAGAAACCATTTTGGATGACAACACATAAATGCCACAAAGCGATTCCGCCACCAAAGGCGATGACTGCCAGGGCATATGGGATCGACTCTTGGGTTGAAGGAAAATGGAAAATCAAAAATATTAGTAGATAAACGACAAAGTAGGAGAGCCCGAGCATGCCAATTATGATATCAATGGCACAGTTGCGCAGGTTATGGTAATCGAGAGTGTCCATTTTGCAAAGTCAAAGTAATTATTCCGACTGGATTGAGGATAATTATTCGGGCGGGTAGGCGTTTTTATAGCCAAGTGTGGAGCCCGGGTCATATTCTTTACTACACAAGTCGGTATTTGCTGAAACACGAAGGAAGGGTGGAAGTGACACTTTATGCGGTGGTGATCACCAGAACGGTTGAGGTGAAGAACCATCATATCAACAATGACGACCTCAACGGCTGGACCCTCAGAAATGAGCACGTTCATGTTGAACAGTCGAGGCATGTTTATCTGTCGTTGTCCCAATGATCTTCGGGCTATGCGACTGGCCTATGTGTGCAATGACTGTGACGGATAAGAGCATGGTGTATTTCTCATTAGGTAACTAAAGGCTATAAGGGTTGAACGTGCTTATTCGTTTTCTCTTGCACAAAACGTCCTCGCGAAATCCAGAAATGGAAGAGATTGTACATATTGTTCGCCAGATCGGCCAACAGCAAGCACACAATGCTTACTATCGTGACTGCTATGCTCTCTTCAAGCTACTCCAAGACCTGACGGAACACACTTTCAACGAGCTACAGACACTTTACCGATCCGGTACCGGGGATACGAACAATTCCGTGCAACAAGTACTCCGAAATTTCCAGAATACAATCTGCAACCTGGTTGAAAGGGCATGTGAAGCTCAAGCCGCTTGTGAGGAGTTGTGTCCCGTGAATGCATCATTTTCAGCGCGTGATATGTTAGAGCCCATCAGAAGGATGTATACAGATCCAGGTCCTTCAACCGAAAGCAGGAAAACCCCTTGTCACACTTGAGCCTACCATCAAATCCTTTCTCACGGACAAGATTGGCTGTTCTGCTTTAGTGACCTTTCATAGAACATCCGTGTTTCCATATTTCGCCCGCTACAGATTATTAGGCGGCCACAATGTATCATATTTATCTGATAGTTCTACCATAAAGGCCACAAACGACATGGGAGTTCAACAAGTATTCGGCTCAAGTTTTGTGAATTAGATATTGTTGGTATCACCAGCTAGGTACTGTGTACACAGTTAAGTGGACAGTGGTTATGCTTCCAAAGCAAAAGTCAATTTGATTCATGTAAAATAGATGTGTGTCCTCTCCTAGGTCAAGGCCCAGTACCCCTGAATCCATACGGCGGGAGCCGTTGCTTAGCAAGATTACGTACAACCTGTCTTTGCTTATTCTGACGGGAGTATATGTCCCGACAGATATAGCGAGAAAGATTTCCAATTTACGGAATGTGCACTATAGAAGCAAGCAATACAGTACCCCAGTCCACCATCTGCAGTTGACCATATAAATAAATTGCAATCTACTCAGCTGAATGAATATCTGATTCGAGACCCGCAATGCGCTTGCCATTTAGATGCAACAGCAGAAAATTTGAACCAGCCATATGATTGAACTGGCAATAGAGAACATCAAGGCCAACCACGTTGTGATAAGCATCTTTGCTCCAAAGTTGACTTGGACACCATAGGTCTGAAAGTTATTCTTGACGACGGAAGCGAAAAGACCATACAGCACCATGACCAAGATTGTGGCAGTCGTAATGAGCGTCGATGAAAGCTTGGTTTGTCAGCATCTTTCTATGTTCTCCCGAGTATTACATACCGTGCAAAATATGGCAAGTAACTTGCTACCACTGGAAAAGAAACACTTGCGACCAGCCAAGATTATGGTCAGCGTGGTTGCCACAAACCCGGAAATATACAAACGGATCGCACTCAGGGAGAGTTGACGGTAGCCGGAAATCAGACTTTGATCTATCTCTGGAAGTACGTCGATTACCTTTATTGGCGTAGAATCAAGCAAGGCAGATAGATCGAAAGAAAAAGATGTGCTGGGGTGGGAGCACACCATCTTCGAGCCATCCTGGGACTTGCAGTAGCTCCAGAGGCCAACAAAAGAGTAACGAGGCAGATGTGACTTCAAGTCGTGTATCTGGGCTTGAATCATGCTCCTGGAAGCAGACGTTGCCTCAATAGCTGCTTCATGTGCGCTGGTATGGACGCTAGACGCCACGTCTTCGACGGCATTTCTTCCCCCTCTCTCGGAACGCGCATTGTCAATATTGAACGAATCCCGAATTTGTAAATCAGGTAGCTTTGGAAAATCTTTCAGGTCTACCTGCCGATTTCTTAGCTAGGTGATTAGAACTGAAGCGTTTTCGGGCGTTTCTTACTTGCAAGTAATGCAGACCCCTCGGAGAGGAAGACGACGAACATCCGACAAAGATAAAAGATAGACAAACCAAAACCGCGACAGAAAAAGACAGTGCCGTGGTTGAAACTAGCGAATCCAGTTTGCTCTTGGTGGAAAGCTTCATGTTTCACAAGCGAGAAGCGAATGGGTATCTTAACCGATTATGGCCTTGACATCCGGGTAACATTTGAGAACTTGTTGCATCGCAATGCAAGGAAGCTCTTTATAAAAGTCCAAGATATGGTCAGCTTAGTCCGTGTGGGCAGTATTCGGCAAAACAGATTACTGAGGCCGGCGCAATTTTCCACATCTATGGGCAGTGGATAAATGTGGCAGATAAACTATTAGCAGGAATGAACTTCCCCTAACATACAACGGTAGTTGAGGACAGACAGAAAACTGGCTGCATTGACCGCTGGAATAGAAGGGTAGGTAATTTCAAGTGATAAGGTTGACGAAGTTAGATCTTTGGCTCACATTTATTCCTAAATAGATTCAATAATCAAGCTAGTATAAAGACTTCTGCATGGAGTGCCCCTCGATATCTGAATAGTCTCTTTTGTCATTCCTTACACCGGCTCTTCTGTAAATCACGGATGACTTGTTCTGGCTCCCATCATGTCACCTTCCACGCAGTTGGAAATTGAACTTTTCAAGCGCAGGCAGTTGGAAGTTGAACATTGGGAGCGAAAATTATACGACTATCAAGAACGTCATTTCGAGCTATCTGCTAGAGTGCATATTTCTCACCTCGTCTTCGAGACTGGGTTCAGAAGACGGATGGACGGCCGGCAAAATATCCGCCGATTGAAACAAATGATGAAGATTCAAGGGTGCCAACGCTTGATGCGGGACAACCACGTGCCAGTGATAGTTCCTAGAGCTCATTGGCAAGATCGCGTACGTCCGCGATCTGGCAGTGGAGTCATTCCTAGCTTGGAGATGGGGTTAGATTACCGGTTGTGCGGGTACGATCACGAAAATCTGATCACGGCTGCCAAGGATGTCCTCAACTACGACAGCCAATGGTGGATTGTAGATGTGTATCTAACAGATAATGACGAAGGTGCGTGTTCTGAGCGCTAGCTCTCTGAGATCCCCGTTGACAATTCCCTAGCCTCGCCCGAGAACGACAGCAATGATGTGGAGTCTGTCCGTCACAAGTTCATTCAGTCGCTGCAGGAGCGATACCCAAACGACAATCGTCCACCTGATGGACTGATCTACGAGCGGATCAACCACTACGAGGGCTACCTCAACACACCGAGGGATCAACTCGCTGCGAATAACTGGTGGGCTGTACTGAAGGTCCTTGAGGGAAGCAAGAAAGGAAAGTATTTGAAGCAATTCTTCAAACATGAGACTTTGCACCGGAAGCTAAATTCTTTGCTCGTTATTTCGGGCCTCTGGGGAGGCATGCGGATTGGGCTACTTCATAAAGTGACAGCCATGCATTGCGACGAAGTGAGTTACTCGGTAACCCAAATCGACCTTATCTCAGCTAACATGGTTGCAATTCTAGCCAATCGCATGTTACTGGGAATTGATCTTCAGGACTTTTTCGAGATTGGTCGGAGGAAGAGAGGAGCTGTTACCCCTGATTGATGCAGTCACAGTCGACCTAATTCAGTCTCGTGTCCCTAAAGTCTCCCGCGAAGATTTGAGCGCTTTAAAAAAGGAGTTTGAAGCGGGCAGGCTTTTTTCAAACTTCACGGCAGCATCTCGAGAGGAAATATGGGCGCGTTTGATAGAGATTGATTATCCAATTCCGACCTTGAAGACATTTTTCAAGGACCGACTCTATCTTGAGGTCGCACGAAGTGTCATGAACCGACTGTTCGTCCAGCCGCGAGACGGAAAGATTACGATTGACCAGGGTGTATACAGGAAATATAACACTGGGGTCCCAGTCTCGACGGTGTTGGCACAACAATGGCTGGGAGACGACCTGCTTGAATTTTGGCGCTTCAGTTTCCAGTACGGATTTGAAATGACCAATCACCAACGCCTGAAGTGGTCCAAGGATGCTAAGCCCGAAGCCCTATTTGGTCAGCAAAGCTCTGAATCTTCTTTTCTCCCCAAACAAGAAATATGGCGCCATTTCTTTACACTCCTAAGGGCTAGGGCATTCCAAGCACCGGTCACAGACGACACATCATTTGCAACGGGGGAGCTACCCTCCCCTAGGCCGTGTGAATACCCAGAAGACTTAAGCGAAGAGATAGAAGTGGCGAAAAGATGTGGGAAACCATACTCGAATACCATCGAGGCAGATCGATTTGCTCTGTCGGCAGAGTCGTTGCGGCAAGGCCACCTCCCAGTTCGCGTGACAGCGGGCTTTGTCCGACAGTCTGTTTTCAAGGCGTTCTTTGGGTATCTTTGGAATAGCGATGGCCAAACAACCGGTCGTCCCCCTTCTGAAGATAACATCGAAGTTCAAAGTCGCGGCGAAGAGCTGACTGGAGCAGATGTCGGTGGGAACGTGATGGCGATAGACGGCATGGACGTAGATCCTGGGAGTCTCCGGCCGAGCCCTCTCGCCATCTCAACAGCCCGGACTCATGAGAATGTGGCTTCTGCTTCAGCCGCTCATCTGTCACCGTTGCCCTACGCCATGCATATCAGCGTAGCAGGAACAACACGAACATTAATTCTGAAAATGGACGACTCCTTTATGACTGACTTTTCGAATGGGCTGTCTGATCACCACTTCACAGTTTGGGTTGACGAGGATGGGCGATCCATTCGCCCGGAGAACTGCTACTCGCACTACCTGAACAATGCCTTATCGGTTCTTCGTGCCGAATTTAGGGATGATGTGCAAACTCGCTACGATAGTACACCCTCGCAAATGGGCGCTGGGAGCAAGAGAAGGAGGGTTGATACAGCTAGAGCAGCTAGTGCGGACCAATGGGTGCAGGGGCAAATTGTCAGGCTGTCTGATCTGCATAGCAGTGACGAAGGCGAGCTTTGAATATATCCGGGCTGGTACCGCAAAAGCCCCCGAGGAGTATGGGAAAGGACATAACACGGAAAGAGGGAGCTAGAGTTGTCGACTACATGAATGAAGTACCTGCAAATTAGTACGTCTTACATTGTTTATATCCGGAAGGAAATTTCAACTGCATAGCGAAGAGGCCCTCTTCTTGGCCGCCAAGTCCGATACTTGGACTCGAGGTGAAATCCCCCGTTGTAGTCTCACCCAGACCAACTACGGAGAAAAGGATTTACGCATTGCTGAATTGATATATTGGTGGGCCATGCAATACGATAAGCGCACAGAAAGCGTAAAAGGGGATGCATTTTACATGTTAGCAATACCCGTACGGTTTAATCCAAAGTGTTGTCGCCAGCCAAGGATAGGGATGTAACAGAATATTGTATACGCCAAGACACCATCTACAATTGCTGATAAATTGTACCCGTCATAATTCAAACATAGTGCAATCTATTACTATAGAAAAAGCGACATATGGTTTTCACACAGCCCAGGAAACTATACCTGAAGAGTAGGTCCACCTAAAACAACGACAGGCGCAGAATAGACAATATCACGTGGGTAGGCAAGGCAATCGGTCGATTAACAATGCAGCCAGCTCCGGAATGTCTACCAGGTTTCCATCAACCGACCTTGCATTCCACTTTTGGAGATAGTGCTGGATAAAAAACAATCCAACTTGGTATAAGCGGTCTGGGATAAAATCCAGCTCTGTGGGCTTTTGCTTGCACATGGATTGTCTTGATTGAACTGTTTCCAGATAATGTCCCATCTTCGAGCTCGGATTGTAATACCGACAGCTGTGCACGGAAGAGCAAAACTCGCCTTGAAGTGCGATGAAGAACTCGACTCAGTCGCTTCAACTTGGGCCAGTCTCGTCTCTTGAAGCCTTGTAGTTTCGTCAGAACTTGATTCGTATGCACCCGCTTTACTAACGGTAGCCGATCTTGTTTGAATGGAGTTGTTGCTTTTCCATTTGCCGACTTTCGCTGCGAAGCTTGTGCGAGCCGTGTTGGAGCCATGAGACCAGGTACTAGAGTCATCTTAGGCACTCTATGACCCATGGGTAAACGTCGAGTTTCGGGCTGTGTGGCCGTCACCGTATTTACCGAATGCTCAGCTCCATCCTTGACGGTAGTAATACGATCTTCTCGGGTGTTGTGTAGAAGAAGTAAAACCAACACGATCATACACCTTATGTAACATTCATTCAAGATTTGGTTCCGCCTATCTGACAACGTTGTTTTTTGTAGAACGTTGCCGTTGCTTTGGCTGATCAATTCATTTTCGGAAGCCATGATCTGGCCGGCACAGATTCGGATCTTCCACACGCGCTGTAGATTGTTGGAATTGAGCTCGATCGTGGGTAATTGGATGTACCGCCACTGACGTAGGGGAGTAGCAATCTTAAGTAGTCATTGGCTATGCCAAGATAACGCAACGACGTGGGGGTGCGGCAGCACATTACAATATAATGTCGGTGAGAATTGCCAATTTTTTGAGGTGACTGAAAAAGTTGCGGGCTTCAGTTCAATCAGTATCATGATGCCAACCAGGGGATTTGCATGCTAGATGGCTCGCCTATGGGGATAGCACGGCTCTCTCCATTCTGGACTCAATATTAGGAAAAAGCGCACTCACATTCTGTATTTATGACCGAACCGAACTACCTCGCGTTCACCAAATTTTCTATCTTCACCATCTTCGCCATCTTCACCATCATCACCGTCTCCATCGCCATCCGTCGAGTCCCACTGAGTCAGGTCAGGTGGTGTGCGCGTCGCAGTTCAATGATCATTCTTACTCAAAGCCGAAGTGGAAGACCTCTCTGCGCTTCGGGTCATCATTATCGCAAGCTAGCTAAAATTCTACCACTACAGTACATGTACGCAATCTGATTAGGGAAATCGAATTTTCAGAAGGAACCATTGGCTAGGATTATCAATATCAATATCTGGAGAGTTATTGCAAATCGTTGCTTAGAATACGGAGTCACCCAATGCCAAAAAAGATGCCTTTCAAGTATCCACAGAAAAGTGGGAAATTTCCGCTCTCTGAGCTAACCCCTTGTCACTTTTCAGATGGGAATTTTCGGCTTCCGGTTGGAAGACAGAGGTAGATCGCCAAGCGCGCTTACACAAGTGGCGAATGATTAAATAGTGTAGAACAAAAATCCCGATAAGAGCAATACTCCCCCCAAGGGCACTGCTGAGTATCAATACCATTCCCTGTTTTGAAAGCCATGCTGATATGTTACTGCCATAGATTGCCGTGTCTTGCCATTCATGGTTTGAGGGTTTTGTGGCTGATGTTGGTCGTATCATCGGCGGACTATTCTGAGGGGTGGCCGTTTCTGCCAACGTCCTTGGCATAGTTTGGCTTTTATGAGTAGGTACCTCATATATGGAATGACTCATCGTCCCACTAGTACGACCGGCAGTATCAGACTGCTCCGTACCAGAAAGTCTATCCCTTGTGGTCTCCTTTTGTGAAACCTCCCTCTTCCCAGTTTCCCCGCTCGTACCATTTTCGGCATACTCCAGGCTCGTCGAATGATCTGTAGGCGCTGGGTAAGATTCCGGTGGGTAGTCAGCGTGCAATGCATCCGAACTCTCCAAGATTTGCTGATAGGTACGATAGAACGAAAGCGGCGAAAGGGCGGTTTTGCTAATGATATCCTGAAGCAGGGGTGTAGCGTCGCTCTTTAAATCTCCTTTCGGCGAGAGGCTTTCGCTAATAGATCCAGTGTGGAGGTACTGTCCGCTTGTGGCACTATTTGATCGACCTACAGCAGTAGCTCCTTCAGCGTGCTCGAGTTCCATCGCAGAGTCAACAGCAGATATGCTGGGTGGAGAGCTGGAGTATGATAGCGAATCACCAGAACATAATGGTCGGTGCAATATCAGTGAGGGGAATTGTTTCGAGACCGATGTTATGTAAAGTGGTGAGTTTTTCTCAGGTAAGACCTGGCTTGTCCGAGGACCAGTGGCTTGAGTCAATGGAGGCATCCATGAAGCCAGCGTCGGCTGCGAATCCTTAACAGTCAGCGATGCTGTCTAGAGAAGCAAAGTCTAACCTCGGGAGGCCGTGGAAAACATAATAACGACGGGGGTAGAGACATGTTCAATACGTACGATTGCTGAGGGACAATATTCTCTTTCCATTGCAAGTAACTTCACAGCCTGACTGTGCATCAAGTCCAGAGGGTATAGTATCTCTCCGCCTGAACTGATATTAAGTCTGGGGTGAACTTCTGATACAATTAACATCAAGGGTTATGGTAAGAAAAGGACACATGGAATACTAATATTGTTGTGTCTCATCTGGCGATAGAAAATGCCAACAATGGCACGTTAATTTCGAGCCGCATATTTTGACCCCTTGCCCGCACTTTTAGTTGTAACAGGTGAGGATCGTTGGAAATGCCTGGGGATGCGGTGTTCGTCGTTGAAGACGCTAGGTTCGACGATTTGCCCATAGCAGATCTCCAACATAAATAAATGCTTTAACCGGCCATGGTGGGCCACTACTTTGATCGCAGCAAATTAGTCTAAAAATGGTGCCCGCCCTAAGCCGTGTCAAGCGAGAGCAACTCCGCAAGCGCCGCAATAATCTCTTACGGCGCCATAACGAATTTTGGCTTCTGTATGGGATGAAAAGCTGGCTTATTATGGAACTGCCTGATGGTCAAATCTTCACGTATCACTCTCATCCCGATGTCCTTCCGCCGTCCAAGGAAGATATGGTAAGACTATATTCACATGAAGGTTTAATGATTGACCGCTAATTGGCGAAAGAACACGCGCTCCAAGCCCACTGTCGTTCGAACACCTCGCGATTATAATTCCACGGCCATTGATCAGTCAGTCGGAAGAGACCTCCCTGTCCCCTACGCTCCAATACGTGAAAACAAAAAATGGGACACTCTGGCGCAGCACTTGAAGAATTACCGTCGCATGGTCTCGTAGTAGGACGCACCTTTTCATTGCTGATTGGTACATGTTGGGGCACAGGGGGTTCCTGGCCCATTCCGAGCATTAGCAGAGCAGACGTAGTCGCCAGAACCAAGGAACTCGGTTCAATATAATGGCATTTCACTATCTTCAGCCATTTTCGCAGAACTTTTATGGCTTCATACGGTACATGTATTTTGTGGGTGTAGTATTAAAAGACAGGGACAGATTGGGAACTCTTCGTCACTCTAGTAAACCGAGGAACTCTCAATCTTAAAACACCTCTGTGTGGCACATAATAAAGACCAAAGCTATTGACGGTGCGTAGTCTGTACTTACGTCCACCAATTAATATCGACTTCACAATGCGTCCGCCTCAATTAAACAGGTAACCTTCTACCAGGTAGCTATGTCGAAACGCAATCGTTACGGTACACTAGCACGGGCATAACTAGTTGAATACTTGAGAGTCTAGTCTAAATACTACAGCTGTAGAATAAAACAGGGGTTTGGAGCTTGGCAAGGTCGTCGAGAGCCTGGCGATCATCTGGGATGCACGAGCAGAGTTGCGACCCTCAGGGAAAATGACTTGATCGCAGCCCCGGAAAAGTCATTACCCAGTATGCGCCCTCACTACCTACGTGTCACGTGCCTCCGGCGATGTCCGTGGAGTCGACCATGTTTCGCGCTTGGATCAAGAGAAACTGGAGACGTCATAAGTGAGTCGATCTTTTGGAGAAGGGGCTGCAGTAATTACCGACAGGTCCACTAGACAGGTCGTGGTTGCGTCTCACGTTGTGGGCTGGTAGACGGACAGGCGTCTGCGTCGGAAAGAATCATCAGGGTAAATGCTCGCGATACAATACTACAAGAACAGCATTACTTACCATTGGTTCTGTAGTGAACATGATCGCCCTTAGAGGCCTGGAAGCCTGGTCAAGATTTAGCATTTCGCGAACTCGCACTGCAAAGGAAGGGTCATACCACTGGAATCGCGACCAGCACGACGCTCAGAATGAATACCACCAGCGCAATCATGTTATTTTATTCACAAGGTTGAAATTATTGCGTACAGATAATGGGGAAGAGCCTATTGCTATATAAGCGGTGCGATAGCCTAATCTAAGGAAACAAGCAAGATGGTGTTTATGGTATGAAAGAGCGACTGCTGTGAAATTTCAACCTATAATAGAATGGTCCGCAACAACCTGATGCGAATCAAAAAAATGAGGAATGTCTTATGTACCGCTGAAACAGTCATCTCAATTCTACGAGGTCCATCCTCGTGGTTCCTCGTGGTCATACAACAATATATATCTCAGAAAACCTCCCGCACGCAAGCTCTGGGTTCGTGGATCTCCAATGCTATCTAACCCACCACCAAAAGGCTGAACTGCACGGAAGCTCCGATTAGCTCTATATCCAGAAAGATTTGCTATATGAGGGTATGTCGGATACTCCATCATTCATAACCCAGTGGCGATAAGCTAACCAGGTTGGACAGCGGTAATGGAAAGCATAAGCTCATTACCCGGGTTTTCGGCTGGGTACATTCCTTTCGCGCTCAGCACCAGATCCTGCAGGTCATACAACGACAACTCGAAATTCGTGCTTTCCGCTTTATTCAGGAATGGTATTTAGCAGAGTCACTCGCGGCCGGATGGACGTGCGCCGAGGCCTTAGAGTTACAAAGAGTCTTCCGGTTCTTGAAAGCTCATCGAGAAAATGTCAAGGATGAATGTTATCAGTTAACTCTGAGAGCGTTGACCCGATGGCGTGGCGTGATCACTAGCATGCGCCACACGGCTGTTCATCGCATTCCACAGGATCGAAAATCACTACTTAAGCTAATTCGCGTTGCCATTAAATTCTCGAAATGCACTGTTGGCTTCGAAGATTCCGAAAGTCTTTGTCGCCTTCAAGCGTTCGTGAAGACGGCGCTTTCAGAATTCGACCATCTGACTACCCAACTAAAGCAAAAAGCCGGCCTACAAATCTCCTTGTGTAAAGCCAGCCCACATCATTTGGGCCGGCGCTTGAACTTGCTTCCAGAAGCTGTAAAGCGAGTCCTTCAGTGCAGTGAAGATGACTTGGTCTGCAAAGTTGAACAGTTTTTAAGCGCCGAGTTCAAAGATTCGTAGGAGTTTTCGCTTTATTCCTACAACGACAATAGCATTTGGAACTGAACTGTCTCTCTGCTGTGACTAATATGGGAAAACACTAAGTGAATTCTCGCGATGACTTTGAAGATTCCGGTGTCTTATTGTTGTTAACTTTCACTTGGTACATGTATAGATCTCAGAACACTCGGTCAGTCTTTTTCCTGATCTCAACCAAAAATTCTGCCCTGGATTATCTGTCCTGATAGATGTCAAAGGCGCACACAATGCCTCAATGGTCAAAGCCATCGGAGTGACGACTGCCTAGCAGAAGAGTCCTTCCACTGCTGCTTCCACTCCTGCTCTGCGCTGGTTTCCTCGGCTCGGGATCTGTCAAGACCCACCCTCAATGAAATTATAGCTCGAATCAAGCGCGGGTCCCTGGAGGGGTGGTTTGCAGAGTTGAAATGATACTGCAGAGCCAAAGTTTGGGTTGCGTCCATTGTGGTGCTGACGAGATTGTGGAAGCTCTCAAAACACTTGCAATAGAAGTCGTTTTCAAGTCCCTGTTGAGTATGTTGCTGCAATCGTTCAGCCTTCAATTCTGCAATAGACATCTCGGGCTGAGTTTTGGATTTCCTCAGTCGCGGCCGTGTGGTTTCCAAGGCCATGGTAGATCCACGAGCCATAGAGATTTGGTGGTCTAGCAGATTTATCTCAGGGAGAGATGGCTTGATTTGTAGGGTAGTTGGTATGGAAGTCATAGGTATTGCATCTTTGGCCGTGTCGGAGGATCGACTATAGATACTGGAAGTGTTATCGCCAGAGTGACCGGGAACTTGTTTTCGAAATGGGTTCATGTTGATTGCAGACGGACTACGTCTCGTATTTTTCCACTTTCCAAAACTGAGGTTTGGATGGGGATGGTCGCTTTATAGAAACGGAAAACTAATTGCATGGGCGAAACTAGTGGCTTGGTGTTCTTGAGCATTTTTCGAACTGCTCCCTTTCCTCACATACTTACCACCGTTGAGGGACCCCGGAACTTTTAGTCGTAGGCCAGCACCAGCATAGTGCCAAGCAAGTCTATTGATGAATTAGCAATGCTTTTCGGTGTCAGCTGCACTGCAACCCAAATAGGCGGTAGATTGGAGACGGCGCATGATTTTCGGTCATCCAGTGACTTCGCAGCGATCGTTTTCTTTGCGCGTCCCCTACCCGCGCTTCCCGGGTTTCACGAACAGGTGTGACCATAGCCTATGGTGTGCACATGGCACGAGTATAACGAGATGACATAGCGCAGCTCGGATTAAGACTATCAAATCTGAATATGAATATGTTTCAAATTGTCCCTACCCCTGCCAGAGTACTTGTACACCGTCTGACATTCATCGGGATATCCCGTCGAGATCTAACTGAATTTTGTTTCTACTTATTAGCTGACTTAAACGCCGAGCTACAACTGCACCCAGCTCATAATCGCCGTCTCTTCTGCCCCAAAGTAGGTTCTAGGAAGCGGACTAATCGCTTCGACCCACGATAGCAGTAACAAGATCTCCGCCGCGGCCATTCCAGATTTTGATGATCTGCGCGACCAAACTGAGCGTAAGCCTTTTGCTCATCGAGAAATTCCTGCGCCGATTTGGGGAAACCACCGATCCTTTCGCGAAAGGTGTCATTGGCAATTTCAATTGAGACCCTCTCGTCAAGGCTGGCGACCCGAAAAGCAACACGCTTTCTGAAGTATCCACAAGACTGGCAGATGTCAACTGGGTCTATGCTTCCTAGATCATGGTCCTGACCAGACTGAAACCTTGCGCCGGGAAACTCGACCAGAATACGCTGCAAGATCTTGGCAGCATTTGGCTGTGAACAAAGAACAGATCCTCGACAATGGAAGGAAGCATTGCCCTGGGCGGGGGACTCATCTAACTCAAAGAAAAACAAGGCCGACGCGAGAATAGTTCGCACAAGCCTATCTGGCACTGCAAAATCCATATTCGACATCGCTTCCAGCGAGCCCACATCGTCTAATTCAGGGAGTGTTTCATCGATTGCCTGGTCTAGCCGGAAAATATCCGGTGTCGACAGATGGGGCAGGTAATTCAACGCTTCCAAAAACCCTTGGTTTCCGTCCATAGATGGAGAGGACATCATGGCCCGAAACAGTCGAGGCAGAGCACCCCCCAGATTCGACCCAGGAAGCCCGTTGGATCACAGGGGGTAGATGTGGAGAAGCCTGTTCCAACAGAGAGGAGAAGGTCGTGTCGTTTCGCCATGGGCCAGATGATGCCCGACTCTCGCAAAGCAATGGCGAGCGGATTGTTTGCACGGACCCCACCATCCTGTAATAGACCAAGCCCTGGCAAAGTTTTTGTCTGGAAGTAACTAGGGAGAGTCAGCATGTTACAATGCCTCAGTGTTTGAACTCACAAGGGTGCTGCAACACTGCATATCGCTCTGCCAAAAAAACAAAGTGTTAGCAAAATCGACTACCACTGTTCAAGTTGGGTAGATCGAGGGTCGACTTACGCTTCCCATACAAAAGGATTCTCCTGGTCGTCATGTGGCGCCAAAAATTGATACGCAGTATTCGCGGTGCGCGGGCCTATTCCTCGGTAATTGGCCAATACGCAGGCTTTACCATCGGATGTGCGACTTGCCACAATAGCGATCCGGCAACCCGCAGGGCGAGCCGTGGCAACATCGAACATGCGACGTGATGGGCCAACGGCTGCTTTAAAGATTTGTGATAGCCCATCGGAATCATAAAGGCCATCTGTGGTCAAGTTGAACGCCGAGGCAAGCCACCGGATACAACGAGGAATTGGGATTTTGGATGAAAGACGAAAAACGTTTCGCGCCAGATTCGGGAACGCATTGAAACACTGCGAGGCCGAAGATTGATTGAGAACAAGGTCAATCGCCGACAATGCTCCTGAAAGACGAGGCTTGTTAGTCTATCAACAACCATAAGAAACATGGCCAGTGGTTGTACATACCTACACTAGTTCCAGTGCACAGATCCGGCAGAGACGCGATCGGAACGCCAATGCGCTCTTCTAAAGCCCGTAACAGCCCTAATTGAATTAAGCCGCGCACCCCTCCGCCATCTAAACTAAGAATCACCGGATGCTTGGTCGGAGGTAGCTGGCGAACAGTGATGTTGAACCTTTCATCGCAGATGGGGCATTGTGTAAGGTCGAAATGGTACTCTCCAAGCAAACTCGAGTTCCCAAAGATCACAACACACGAGTCGCACAGTGTATGTTTGCAAGGGAGCATATGCTCTGGGGGGCGACACAGACAGACAAAACAAGTAGTGGTAGAGCGAAGTCCACCACATCTGCGATACAAGCGATGCAATGTCTCTTTTCGAATGGATGCTGATGTCCGAATAGGGCTCAACTCTGCAAAATATCGGCCAAAGCAGGATGATACGCCACCAACATAGTGTTTGAAGTCACCGTCCCAGATGCTGTGGCAGAGTTTCTCATAAAGTGTCTCGAACATCACGGTAGGCGAAAATCCTGTGAACATTAGCACTGGAATCAGGTTAGAGAAAACGGTCTTACCATGCATTCCAGGGGGATAAGCCTCCATCAAGAAAGCCGAGGCTACAAGATCTTCAAAATCCTCCTTTGAGTAGCCGGTGGATGTTGCATTCCGCGTGATTTCTCGCAGACAATCGCGCATTGTTTCATTTGTCGTAAAGTCCTTCCGGGCTCTTGCTAAAAGATCACATGGTGGTGCATCCAGGATCCATTCGTGGTTTTGTAAACGAGAGCTCCAGAAAGCACAGAGATGAGATGCTGAGAAACGTCGATAACCTGACACTTGCTCTGATTGAACTATATTGAGCTGGTCAAGGATCAAGGTATGCAGTGGTTCAAAAGCGACACTGTCGGACAGTCCGCTACGTGGACTCAGATCGAGAACAGTGACTGTTCCAGTCTTGGTCAGGCTTTGGAGCTGTGCGCATTCCTGGACGAAGGCTTTGGTTGCTTGTTGGCCATTGGTCACAATAATGGCTATCCGCATGGGAGATGGAATCACTTCGCCGCCAATGGTCAGCCGTCGACGTGGATGCTGCAGCAAGTTCCTTGCGGCTTGGATGTCTGAGATGGAATCGAGGAAAAAACACAGGATTTGGCTCCATGGCAAAAGAAACTGTCTCTTGACTTCTTGCTGTAGCTTTGTGGAGGACAACTTCCCTTCTGCACTCGCCACTGAGAAGGTTCGATGTTTCCTCAATGAATGCTTAAGCCATTTTGAATCGCCCAGGCTTTGCTCGAGGCAAAGACTGCTTTCAGCAAATAATATAGGATTCTGTGTATGGGCGGTCTTGGTGCTAAGATGGAGACGGACTAATCCTCCAGGACCTTTTCGCGTGATATTATTGTAGGGAAACAGAGCCCGTAAGGCCTTCATGCGGTTTGAATTTCCAGTAAAGTACAGCAGGGTGGGATATTGACATTTTGGATAGGGCAATTCCTGCACTAGTTGTTCCAGGCGGTTGGTATCAACTAGATTCCATGCTTCATGCTCATTGACAAGGTCAAGCCAGGCAGCCATTAGAAATCTTGGGAGATCTAAGAAGAAAGAGTCTACCGGGGACTTTATAGGATGGTTCCACACTCAGATTAAAGTTGGCATTTTCTTGTCCCGCCTCAGAATCCGATCTGAACAGAAACATGTCAAGCTCCAAATTCCTCCTGACAGTGAATTTGTAGATGATAGCCGCTTAAATCGAATACGCAGCAACTTTCGTGCTCTGGCCGAAGCCATTTGTTTTTTGACTTTGAAATCAGATCACGCAAGGCTCATCGCAAGTGAAAAATGCAACTTTCCTCACAGTAGAACCTGTCGATCCAGATGTAGCAAGCTTTCACTACCGACCATACAAAGGGCTCACAATGTCCCCGGTCGGACTTGCTCTCTTCATATTAGCCCTTAACTTTCTCGATCATGGCGTCTGTTGCGGGCAGCCATACATGTATGCCAGCTAAGATAGGATCGAAAAAGATTCCCCTTCTTGGATTGAAGCCCGCGCTTCTTCCATCGCGCTCAGCTTCGAGTGGAACTACGGGGCTGTATCGAGTCAACCAGATCCACCACACCAACGAAACTACGTATGCCAGAATGCTCAGAGAAGAAGCACAAATGGATATGCGTTTCAGCATCACGGTTGGTGTGGCTAACTGGGCGCTGCTTGCTGGCTATCTAGTCGTTCCCGGCACGTTCACATCACTGCAGACTTCGAGCCAGGTTGAAAAGACGTTGCAAACCAACAAGGCCGGCCGTACCGCTCTACATATGATCCAGAACCCCCCGTTACTCGCTATTGCGTGCTTCCTTTTTGTTAGTGGCACTGCAGCTCTCATGTGGCTGATGCACGTCCCAAAGCTCAGGGGAAACTACCCCTGGCTGATTAACAAAGTGTTTGTGTAAGTGAGAAAATCCCACTTGAGAGGGTTGAGAAGCCATATCCAAGTTTAACGCTGAACTAGTCCTTTATGCCTGCATGCTGCTGCCGGACTGCTGACCACTGTCATCAATGTCTGTACGTCGCAAGGTGGGAATTGGTCGATAATGGCTATAATAACAACTGCTGTTACTGGAGCAACTCTTCTGATCTGTTCAGCACTTCTCGCGCTTTACAAATTCTACAAATTGGAGCGGATCAGAAAGGAAGATGAGGATATCCGACGTTTGCGAGCCTCGATCACGTCTGATACGTGATATCAGAGCTTTTAGGGCTATGAAGGGCATCTCTATCGCTATGAGAATGGGATTGCTCTTTCCCTTTATCCTTCAATTTAGCCTTACCCCTGATTTTGTTACTGCAGAAGCCCTTTTGCTTCTGGAGTCAAGTCGTGAAATCCCAGTCTGAATCTGCATGCGGATTTTTATGTATTTCCTGATATCTCGCTCGTCTACCATGTCACGCTGAATTAAGTCTTGTTTAGCTTTCCAATCCGAATACAGTGTTCAGCATATAGTTCTGTCTTGAAGTCAAGGAGCAACATTAGTCTGAGGGCAAATGGGGTAAAATAGCATGTTTAACGTAAAAGAGGGCTTCGTTCCGAAGCTCTGAATGAGCAGTAAATTGACGATCGACCAAGTGGTACTCTATGACGCCACTCTTACTCAAGAGCAAAGCGCATTTATGTGAGGTTAGATGAAGTTCCGGGTCAAGTCAGTAATAGTAAAAGAGGTCATTTCAAAAACCAAATGCACACCTGCTTCTGTATGAGTCTAACCACTTGCAGGCCAAAAAACACAGGTAAACTTTGCATTTTGCAAACCGTCGTTTTGCTTGATTCAATTGCTCATTTTGAAACCTATCTAACATAATCAATAAATGAGTCCTTGAGGTCAGCACAATTGGGTTCGTTGAGCAACAGCTTACTGAAAGTCACCGCAAATGACATTCACACGGGGAACAAGGATGCTGAAAATTTCATACGTTGATTGCTCAATTTTGCACACAAAAATGCTGGCTTGATTCAATGCTTGAAGGAAGGGCGGCTCCAAAAGTGAACTTCGAGGAGGTTGCCTCCAGTTAGACGAAGCGATCATACTTAAAGCCTGAGCTTTAGACCTCACCAGAGACGCATAAAGCGTGTGCCATCTAGCCTCTTTATTTTAAGGCAGGAACCCAACGAGCTAAACGCAAATTTATGCTCGGTTGCGATTTCCATAATGCCAATAAGATTGAAATCAGAGGCCGACGCATTTACTTGTGCTTCACAATCATATCCCGGCCATATGTCGTGACTACGGTTTGACTTGATATCTGAAATGCATAAATATCTGCCATCAACCGCGTAAATTCTTTGCTTTTCACGGAAAGGATCAGGCCTGGTTCCAAAATGGCCTCCAACAGTGGAGTGAAGAAAAGCAAGGAAAACAAGGACAATAAGGAGAATCATTCCAAGCTTGTTGAAATGGAAGAATGGGCAAACAGGGCGACCTCTTCTGAAAAGGTCAATAGCGCAGCTGCTCAGGTGGAATTGCAGCAAGGGCCTCGTCCAACCGACAAATCGTCAGACATACAAGATAGCGACCAGCCTAACAATATTGATCCAACCGACCAAGCCAATGCCTCATTGCCATCGCATAGCTCAGTAGTAGAGTCTATCGAGAGAGATGACACCCCAATGCACGATGCTGGCTCGGTACATCAGGCTAGAGAGGGGTCAAGCTCGAATAGTCATGAACGCCCCTCTATGGCCGGTCATCCACAAAATCGAACTGATCTGTCACCGGAAGCACGAGGTGCTAGCGAGTCCAGGGACCCAGAGTTTTTAGCCAGCCTTGATCCGTCAGAAGATGACGAGGAAACCGACGCGGTTGTGGATGGATGGGGAAAGCTGCGAGGATCAATCTTCGTCATTCTCCAGTATGGGCCTCGTCATGGAGCCAGATACAAATTCCAATACAGAAATGGATATACCAATGACAACATGAACGACATTTCTCAACGAGAGTTGCGGATTTCCCAGATCAAAGCTAGTCCACGGAGCAAAGTCTGGCGGTATACCAAACACAATGTTGTCAGGATCTACGGGATTGTCTCGGAAGAAAGAAAGAATCCGGATAAAGAATACAAGTCTGATCCATGTTCTTGGCTGAAGATTAAATGGAAGGATCTGAAGTCAGAGGATACCGACAACATGCAAAATTCTTGTTCTTGGATTCCGAGATCCGATTTCACTCGCTTCTGCAATGGCAAGCGCGCAGCAGACGCAAAAATCAAAGAGGTCTGGGACAAACAAGAAGAACGCTATCTGCGCGTGCTCCAGAGCGATGCTGGTAGAGGCAATGAGGATCGGTCTCCCACGCCTTGCCCATTGGGCTCAGCAGCGAGGCAGTCACCAGAGCGACAGCCTGCACGACGTCTCAATTCACCTCCAATCCAACACTCATCTGCAGGCCAACGTGAAGTGCCCCCTTCCTCCACTGCGAATTTGCATCCGGGACCTGGGTCGCCAGCCAACCCAATCAACCTTGACGGAGATGAGGCACCTCACAATCCGGTTTCCTCCGGCGCTGCTTTGAGCTCGAACACCAACAACGTGCAGAACAAATCCAACGTCGCAATTGGCCAAAGAGCCATACGCACGGAAGCGGAATTCATTGCAGAAAGGGAGGAAGCGGAGGGATGGCATGATCTGGATGATATGCAGAGAGAATCACGCCTTACGGTGGCCAAAGCCATGTATGACCTGTACCGGGAGACAATTGCCCAGAATATGCAATCCCAAGGCTCGGTCAATACTCCAATTGGCCAACGACCAGGAGCACCAGTCGCTGCCCATTAAGGTCGTCTTGGCTGTGAACGTTAAATTGGGGGTTTGAATTTGCAACAGATTGATAAATAGATTGATAGATGTTAGACCGATAGATAGCCTTCTTTTGTTCCAAATTGACACTCTTTGTTTTTCAATTTAATTTCTCTTGGCAGGTCCCGAATCAAAACAAATCGGCCAGTGAGAAATGGTCGTGCGTGACTCATGTCTCCTGAAAGTCCCTAGGCGTTTGATCTTATCCTTCTGTATATCAATACCCCTACTCCATGACGAACTTTACGTAGCCGCTAGTTATGAAAACTACGATGACGAAAACGAGAACCTTGGCCAATGGGAGGTAATACCTACTTACATTTGATATCAATCTGCTATTCCTATATGAAAAAATTTAACTGATTGTACTCTAGTAGTGACTAACTCGATTTCTCAAGCTATCGCGCTTTGATGCACAACAGAAGCAAACGAATGGGACGATAAAATTAACCAGGGAGTTAAGAGCCCATCATGGCAACATGAGAAGGTGAGAGTGGTGAGGTGACTAGCTTCCAAATACATAGCACACAGCATAGCACACAGTAGGTATAACAAGCTCAACAACTTGAATGCACCTGAGGAAGTTTGCAGACAAAGTTCATTTTGAGACCTTCTATTTACAACGATATAGCCTACTGTTGACGTCCATGCGCAAGGGAAAACGGTGGCTCAAGCGTTTCTCCTGATTTGGTTTAGAGGCGAAGGCAAAATTAACAGAAAGGACAACATAAATATGAGACCATTTTTCTTCTCGAGTCCCTCACTTTATTCTCTTGGAATACCTTTGGTTCCTCGATAGTATACACAGATCACGTGAAACGCAGGCCAGTAGCCAGGTTTCGCCAGAGGCTAAGGTAAGAAATTCCACGCAGATTTCGTTCCCCACGATGTCTCTAACAGCTTAGGTAAGGTCTAGGTAACGAAGCCGTACCATTGTGTAGCTGGATCAATTGAAGCTGGTGCAACTGCCCTGCTGAGCCAAGTCTGAACGCCCATCAGAACTTCTCAGCCAGCATCACATGCACAAACTCAGTAAGTAGCTTGCTGTAAGCCAATCACATTGCTATGTTCCAAAGTTGACAAGTTATAGTATCGAAGACTTTGCAGGCGATAACACTCTGAGCGACCGTACCACTGACGCTTGGGGCGGAAACAAAATGGCGACCGCTCAAAGCACGAACACAACCGGAACGATAGCCTGGAACAATGCCTTCGTGCCATTGACTTTGATAATCCCGACATTCACACTGCCAACGGCTAGTACGGTGGAGGCTGGTACAGTATCCGACTTGCCTGCTCCTACACAACTTGGTCCTACGAGACCTGCGGAAGCGTCTGGAAATGTGGCATCTTCGGCAGCAATTCGAGGACTAGGCTTATGGTATCTGCTTCTACTCATCGCGATGATTATTTGTGAAAGTCTATGATTCATGTGGGGGCCTTTAATCAGTCTGCAGGATAGGACCCTACCGGTGAGGATAAAGATGCCCTGCTTCATTAACTGAGAATCAGAGTGCTATTAGATTTTCCCGACCCTGTAGAAAAAGTGCAACTCTAGGAAACACCTGCTGCGTCTTTCTGAATGGCCAAATGCGAGTTCGTCCTATTCAAATTCCAAGAGCATAGAATTCGTCTTGCTGATGTTCAGACTTTCGAAAAACGTCCACTCTACCGTAGGCAACAGCCCCTTAGCAAGCTCGGCTTTTTGCGAATCCTCCTGGACGTCGAGATACCTCGTGGCCTGCAATTTTAATGGCATCGTTACTCGCCATCGCACCTGCCCTGCTGTTCCATCCTTGTAGTATACTTCAAAGTCCATGCACGGGTCATTCCACGGTATTGAAACAACGTAGCTGCCACAGTATCTGACAAAGTGTTTTATAGACCTGTATGTATTAGAAACTAACAGTAGTGGCTATGGAGGTGGTTAGCAGAACTCGAAGCGGGGAACGTAAGTGGAAAGTACCTGTGGACGACCACCCAGAACTGCCAGGGCACACTCTGTCTGCTTAGCCAACACCAGTTCCTTGAATTCATTCAGGATAAGCAATTGAGCTCTTTGCTGCAACACCAAGTCTGACAGCTTGCCAACCTCGCTCGAGTACGCATCGACATCTGCCATTAAGCTTTTGTTCTGCTTGATTCGATTGCGACGCCTTTGTGATGCCTGAGCCTGGTTCTTCCGCTTATTTGCTGCGGCGGTTGAACCGGAGTTATCCCATTCGAAGGGAATCCTCTTCGTATTAGCGGGAAGGGCTGGCTTCTCCTCTTCAGGATCCGCGCTCCGAGTCGCAATGGCTGCTTCTATAGATTTTGGGGACTCAGTGGTCCATTGCTGCTGTCCGGCAGTTTCTGGGGGCAGGAGTAGGTCTTTTATCGGTCTACCAAATGTTAGCGGCGGTCAGATATCTTCCCGGTATAAGCTAACAGTGCTCGAGAGATCAAACGCTCAGATGTCATCTTGGAGGGGTCGGATTGCTGCTGAGCGCATGAGATCAGTCGGATCCTACGGAGCAAAAGAGCACTATTTATGTTACAATCTGCAGGACAAACCGCACACTGAGTATAGTTCACAGCCCTCCTTGCAATGCCTGGACTGTGCCCCACAAGTACTCCTAGGAATTGAGGAAGCCTTGTCGTCATCTCACAATTACTTACTACAGCAAGTCTCCATGCTTTTGTGCTATATACATTTATGCCCATGCCATAAGAGCCTGCGCAAATAGTAACGAATGTGGGTAACATCATATGTGACCATGGTATCTGAAGGAGTGATGCTGTTCTTCGCCATAATCATGCTGAGGAGAGTGTTGTTAGCAAGCCAGGAGACCATATGCCGCGTAGCTCCTAGGATATACCGGGCATTTCATAGGATAGTGATTCCACTTCTTAAGACACTTCGATATACATGATAGGTTCTATTCGGGACTGTTGCGTGAGAGCCCCTTGCGTCGGGCCCACGATATCCCGTGCTGGACATCGCACACAAATATCGCCTGGCCTTCCCCTCCCTCGAAAAGAACATCGCCGTTTCGAGGGAGAGCCGGGCTCTCTCCGCGACGGTTTCTTCCCGCCCACCGCGGAACCCCCTCATGTATATACCACGTGTGCTCCCGCATAGCTACTTTTCCTCCTAGAATATACGGAGTGCCACGGGCCCGCCTGCAGCCCTCACGGCGCTGTAGCCCTCCGCCAACGAGGCCTACATCGCCAGTGTTCAGACCGCAGGTGCCCCGTGCGGGCCAAAATATCTCATCCGTCTCCATTTGTGCCAGTGTAGCAATGGTTAGAATAGACGCGACTGTATTTGACCTCGTGTAATTGAGGCTTTGGGATTCTTTTCTCTTTCTTGGGAGTAAACATGTTTGGCCTTATTCACGGCTTATATTAGGTATGTGCAGAAGTCCTGGCCTTGCCATATTTAAAGTAACTTGGACAAAATGCATAATCTTTCATCTGAAATCAAAGAAGGCCAAGGTTTGAGCGCCATAAAAGACGAATGGTTGATTCGTTGGGGGCAAATACTATTCAAGAGATATTTCTTGACGCAAAGCAAGCAACCAAGCAAAATTGTTAATTGTCAACTGACTTTGACAGATATAGTCCAACAACCATAGGCTACTAATTTGAGGGGTATCACTTTTCAGTCGCACTGACGTGATAATATGATGTCGCGACCAACAGACCTTCGTGACAAGGGCTAAAGAGGTACATGGAAACCAAGCTTTAGAGCTATAAAATCCATCTTCCCCCTAGGTCTCCCACTGTACTTTCCATAATTCGCCAAAATCACACACAATGATGAAACGCAATCGGGACAAACACAGCCGACCGCCCACCGTTTGGATAGATGAATCGACTTTCCACCAAAGCCAACTAGATTCAAAATCAACTGCCACGGCGGATATGAATGCATCGCCGAGTCAGATGAGGAACGCAACAGCAATCGCCCTCGGATCAAAAAAGCCACGGCCCGATCCCCCGGATGCAAGGATTCCACACCTTAACCAGAACCCATGGGATATTTTCGAACCCGTTGCTGCATTGCAAGATCGGTCTCTAGTATTTGCCCGACATAGGGCAAATAGAGGAACGTTGGTTCATATTCAGCAACTGGAACAACAGATGGCTCCCGCTGCAGCCCTACTAGAACTGATGGGACATATTTGCCATCCCAGCTTTCCGAAACTGCTTCAATATTACCACCATGACTCATCATGTATGTTGGTATGGGAGCCAACTGAAGTGTCAGTCGATCACGTTCTAGCCTCCAGCTGCTCGATCACCGCTGATGAGATTGTTAGCATTGTCAGACCGGTATGTCAAACAATGCTTTGGGATCATTCCCCACTAATCCAGAAAAGGTACTAGAAGGCATCCAATACCTACGCGAGCTCGGAAGAGCACTCGCTACCCTGGGCCCGGATACGATTCTGCTTACACAGTCCGGTGATGTCAAGATTAGTGAGATACCCCCTGGCCTAGTGGATATCGTTCGATAAGAGACTGACGCTCACTAGGGGGCGCTGAGAGTAGCTGTCAAATCAGTCAATCGGAAATGAATTCCGCCACGATGAAATTATGCGCTCTAGCCGATATCGTCACCAAGTTGATGTTAAAGAATCGGACCTACGAGTGGGAACAGGAGATCCAAAATTTACCTCGGCAGCTGGAAAGTGTCTCCATTGAGGAAATATTGCAGGTAGGTTCATCCCGATGCACATCATGCCATCAGCTAATGTGACAGAATGAGACATTCACCCGAATGTCCAGCGAAGGGGAGTTGAAGTTGTTAGTCAGTATAGCGAACAAGACTGCATATCACGGTATCAAAACTTACTATGCTCGTTGTTGAGCTACAACGCACTGAATCGGGGCTGGCTCTTTGCGTGGAGGCATCACATTTCGAGAAAAGGTCACCATTCTGTGTTTCCTGCTGGCTGGTTGATGAAAGATACCAAAGAAAAAGGTGCACACGGTATAGCAGGAGATGGCCTGTTCCGGCATACTGACTTTTGGAATTGTTTCACAGATTCCCACTCAATAATTGTTGTTTTTGTTTTCTGTTCCTCATCAGGTATTTAGTTTGTATTCCTAATCGCTGTCATGCTTCGTTCACTAGAATCAGATTTGATGTAGCACGTTCAGTCTATTCGCTTGATTTAATTTTGAACACAATTGACCCGCTATAATCTGTTTACTGCATGGCGGTAAAAGCTCACCGCTCACCAAGCTCATTTACAGGGCTAAGTGTCATGACAAACACAGCAGCTAGGATGTGGCCCTGTAGCGATACAGTGGTATCGTATCTACATATGGCGTACTGGTCATTGACTCGATAGTGGCCATTTGTACAATTCCCAGTCCATACGGGTTTGTCCTTTTACGGTCAATTTCTGCTGTCGCCGGTAACTTATCAATACTTCCGGGACAAGAAGGCGAATGTCTACATATTGTCTGGCAGCGCTACCATCTACTCTGGCGAGTAACACAGCAGAAAATGCAAGCAACTCTATGGGCGTGTTCTCGGACGACTTTGATGGCGACTCATTCACTTGTGAAGGGCGCGCATTTTACGTACATCTCACAATTGCCGACACGGTTAAATCAAGTCCAGACCAAGGCGCAGTTCCGGGCTGAGGTTCGGACAGCTAACGGCCAATGGAGTGGAACTTCTTTTCTTATCGCCAATGTGCATTTGAAATCGAAGGTTACTTGAACTGTTGAGACCGCTTAGGATTTTTGTCATCACAAAAGTACCGGCCAGCTTAATTCCGTTGTTCCTCCTGCTCAAAATAGTGCTGCGGAAGTTCACGATGCGTTATTTGCCTCGGGCCTGTTTGATTGCATTGTTTAAATGAGCGAAGTGGTGAACCGATAAAAACCTTGAAGTTGACTGAAACGAAGTGGAAGACCTCGATCAACTTGGTTGCGATGATTCACCGTTCCTTGCATGGTGTGGCATGAGATCAACGACGAAGCGGATAGAAATGGCTCTCTTTGACAAGAACAAAGCTACTAATCTACTGTTCTTGCCCTACGTTCCCTTAAGAATGCAGGGCTCGCTATGCGACCCCATTGATCTTTCAAGTCACTATTAGAAAACTCGAAAATCGGATGTCGGTCTGATTTTTCCTCGACTCAACACTGCTCTCGGTAAAAAAGATAACCCCAATTATGGCGACTCAACCAAAACCGAAATCAAGCCCAACAGACGCGGTTAATCAAAAAGCGCGCAGGCGAAGGAACACGCTTTTCAAAAAAGTCTCTGAGTACAGCACGGAATGCGATGCCGACATTCATCTCGTTCTTCGCATGAAGAAATCTGGGAAGATGTATGTTCTGACCTCAAACTCAAGAAATTGGCCTCTTTCTGACAACCAGTTAGTAAGTTCCTCTTTATCATCGATGTTGTCGCTATGAAGATATTAACTCAATCTCAAGATATCGTATCACCCTACACCAATCCTGAAGGTTCTAGATGGCCCAAAGTCCAAATTGTGAGACTTTGTCATGTTATCAATAAATTTCACCTTCAATTTGAAAGTTCTTCGTCAGGATACCTCGCGGATTCTCGGTCGACCATCCTGCAACTATGATTATTCTCAAAAATTTTCTTTTGTTTGATTCTTTCTATTTGCTATGAGAAACGGTTGATCTCCCACGGATTTCTCTTGCACTATGGCTTCACGTCGAAAAAGGGACTGTCTGGGGTACATCCCAAATAAGCACAGGTTTCTCCAAGCAACCGCGTTATTGCTGCCTTGGCCAGATTTTGAAGTTCCATGTAGATGTGGTATAGCAATGTACGATAGAGTTGGTCCATGGATTGCGTGATATGAAAGTACAGGTTGACGAAAGGACGTGCAATAAGTTCGCCGTCTCACATAATAAAAGCTGTGACAATCAGTACTCTTTAGTATTTCGCATTTGCTCTCTCCTACCATATAAGAATGCTGTTCATTGGATCTAGTGCCCATGCACTAGTAGACAGAATAGCATTACAGGGCCATAGCCGGGCAGCTAGGCCAGACTACATCCGGTCGGATGAACCGGAAGGATAATGCCAAATATCGTTTGACGCCAAAACTGGGGCGGTCCTGTGACACGGCTATATTTCAACTAGACACTTCTTTCCGTTTCGTTGAACGCCTCAGAAATCCGACAAATGGAATATTGTAGAACTTATAGTCACCAAAAAAGAAGTTAAAAAAGATAACAAAACAAAAAAAAACAAAAAACAAAAATAGGCGTGTCTTCATGGTCGCAAGTTCGGAAATTGAGTGTTGACAACGCGTGGCCAAGTTTCAACGGGTTGACGGGTCGAGCACGACCTCGCTTTCTGCAGTCTAGACGGACAGACCCATAGCACAACGAACACCACACTATAGCGAGGTTAAGTAAAAAAAGTACATACTTCTCGGGATGAAATTGTAGGCGTTTTTCGGTGATTCAACGTTGAGTCACTCACAGGTGAGGTATCAGAACAAGAAATATGAGCCTGCCATTGCGGATTGAATAGTACTCAGTGCCTGAATTTTAGAGAGCCGTGAAAGATTCAATAGTCAGCCAACGTTTCTTGACCAACTCAGCATCCTTTTTCTCACACCACTTTTACTCGTCTCTCTCGCTGCAAGGATGTCGCTGCAAATATTGCGGCGAAAAGAAAACATGAGTTTCAATGGACCTCAATTAGGATAGGTGCCAAGCTTGTAAGTCACAGAAGCTGATAAGCCTATAAATACGTCCTCTACCCCGGCAATTTGCTCTACAATTTATTCTCCTGACTCTGCAAATTCGAAAGGGCTTGTGTCTGAGCCACTTGAGAAGTTCTTCCCCATTGATCCCATACTGAAATTGCGACTGTACTGACATTCATTGAATACATCGTGGATTAGCAAGCCAGACAGTGCTTGTGAGAGATACAGGTATGATTCCCACCAGATGCACTGCTATCCACGCTAGCCGATTAAAGATGTCTATGCGAAGATGCCTCCGTCACAGCAGCCGACTGAGCTGATCTACTGTACAGCCTCTGTGCGTATTCCCAAGAGAAAGCGCGAATACCCGCGTCGCAGTTATGTGAATCTTAGCCTGACCTGTCTGGATTCTACTGATCCTGAAGTCGATGCGATTTAAATATAACCGAGGAAATTCGACAACAAAGCACGAGCGCAAGGGCCACAGCTTTTTGCCGTCTCTTCGTCCCTAGTTTTGGCCACCAGAACATGTGAGTCATGCACTATCTCGCCGATCTGAAAGCTAATGAATGACAGTGAACCAAGGACATCGCATTAGAGTGCCCCCGAGGCTACCGCACTCCTGTTAGTGCTCTGCACAAGCCATGGCCTACACATCTTTCCTGGTCCCGTCGCTTAAGACTAGCCAGCATACCTTAGGTGGAGTAATACCAATAACAGGTATGGACATTCGATTGCGAGCTTGACTGCAAGGAAGTCCATTCATTCTGGTAGTGTGAGTGATTTGTCGCGCCCTCTGCTGTGCTATATCAGTTGTTCGCGCAAATTTTTGTGCTCCAAAACACGAACACTGCCGATTTTCATGCTATTGGAATTAGGAGCAGCCCATCCCCAATGTGAAACATCGCTGTTGGGAGTTCTATCGCCGCATCGGAGATAGAACCAAGGCGTCACTACGACGCGTGATCCATCGCGTCTTCCGCCTCAACCTCACCGCCCTCACGCCGTGAACGGCGGGGTGTATGAACCTCTCGCCGTACCCATCGCGACGTCTTGTCCCATTACGACTGTACAATTTCTTGTCACAGGTGGGTTCGTCACGTGGGCTTGGGGCTCAGAAATTGCCCGGTGCACCCAGCGCGGCTTATCCGAAGCGACAGCCGGAGAGTGCGACGAACTGGATACAACATCATGTCAATTGGCATGAATGGTGACTGCATTGATGAAGACAATTGTAAGTGATCTCGTCGGTAAGATACGGCCACGAAGCTAATTGATCGTCTTGTCTCAAGCGAACATCTATGAACAGGTGAGTCATAACAACTCGTCCAAGTGGTAAGCCTTGCTGACTCGGACGTACAACAGGAGGCCCCTCATATTCCCGTCACTCGAGTAGAATGCGAAGCGAGCAAATGTCTTGTCTGCTTGAGCTCCCCTATACCGATGCGATCGCATGCTGTCTATCATTTCCACATAACTACTGGTGGCATCGATGATGAGCCAAAGTAATGTCCAGATCGTCTCGGCCATTCTCTCAGTCGACTCTGTGCATCAGTCGTGTGCTGATGTGTCTACCTGATACAGAGTCCAAGCCACAATGGGCTTGCACCACCGTGCGTCTCGGTATCCGAAAGAACAGTTTCTTGTGGGTTAAAATCATGGCGTCCATTGGGTGATCCTCATTGTCCTCGGTTGACTTCTCGTATCTTTCGATGCCTGGAAATCTGAAAAACCCGGGGAGCGCTGGTTGATTTTTCTGGCTTGATGGCAGGTGAGACATACATTCGCAGACGGCCAGATTGTTAGTCCAAGTCTGTGTGCAAGTAGAAGTGAGGCAAAGGCCCCGTCATATCGAGCCCTCAGATTAACATTACCATATCAGCTACGAATCGAGAAAAGGAGATCATCTAGTCCCGAGTCACAGCCGAGCCGACTCAAGAGCCACGAGCTAAAGAATCACCGACCGACACTGTTTTACCTGATCGTACTCCGCCTTGCTGAGCCGTTGGACGTATTCAAGCGGGTGAAACCTACAGAGGATTTCGAAAACAGTTTACCCCCCAGACACACACGCTTTCTTTCCCAGTGCCCCACTCAGAATGCGCTAATCTAAATTTGGCTAGCTGAGGTACCTTCCTTGAGGCGTAACACCGTATTATTGGCTGCCGGGGAATCTGAAACCCAGCGATCCGGACTAGACGTCCTTGTGGGTCTCTGGGAAAAGAAAAAGGGTGTGTCTGGGGGTAAACTGTTTTCGAAATGCTCTGTAACAAACGGAAACGAACGAGCGAAAAGGAATAAACTGAACATACACGACGCTGCATCAAGGGCACTGTCAGAAATGCTGTGGTGTCTTGGACGGATGCTTGGTAGATTTGATGGGTGTGCAAAGGCCATTTACCCTGGGTGTTGCTGAGCTGCAGGTTAGTCAAGCTGACCACTTGTGTTCTTTCCATTGAGGTCGTTTTCTAACAGGTCGTGCGCAAGCAGCTCTTGCTAGGAATGGCCACATTCTCTACGTCCCCTACGTCGACTGTCCTTGAGCATCAATTATTTGTCAGACAATGTGCTTTGAACGGCATTTGGTATATCACTGTTCGGACAGAGGAGAAACGCCTTCAAGCAAGTCTACTAACTAAACACTATTTGACAAGGTCCCGCTAAGATATTAACATCCGAGTTGACATACATGAAAGGAATCTTGTATGGGCTCCAAGGAGACACAGCGTTAGCTAAGGCATGTATTGTTAGATCAGTGATAGTTGCCCTTTCGGTTCAGCCGCCGGGCGTTAATAAATTGTGTGTGTGTGTGTCCGGACAGATTCACTGAAGGTGGCATTGACGTCCCTAACAAAACCACCCAGAGTCATCCTGCTGTGCGAATGACTATCTACGACAACCTATACTGAGATTTCCTACCCCGGATCGGCGCTCATGACATGTGTGCCTTTGGAGGAATGGTTTAAGCGCATGTCTGCTGCGATTACAAGTCAAGTAAAGTACCAATTGCGATGATCTCTCCTCACGAAAGTATGTCATCAATGATGGCGGAGTTATTTACCAGATCTGGTCAAGATGGCGCTGGCTGGACCCCGATCCGGCTGCAAACGTGTTCCCTCGGCAGTAGAGCATGCTTGATCGCATGGACTCGGGTACTACGCCCAAAAAGCAGTGATCGCCAATTTGAGTGCATTGTGGTTACTACATGGGCGATGGGCTCACATATAAATCGTACTCGTTGGCAGGAATTACTCACAAGGGTACGACAGCTCCCATATGAAGGAGACGATCGGATGTTCTTGAGCCAAAACCCTCAATAATTTGGTTGTCTTTGTTGCGAATCCAATTTGACTATCGCGACCGTTCTAGGATGTAGGCATTCTACAGTAGAGTAGGATTGAGTGACTTCATTCGCCGACCAAAGCGATAAACTTGACTACGCAAGGAGCAGTCTATCGCATCACGATGTTCAGTTGAGACAACAAATGATATTTGGAGCGTCTCCTCATCAAATGCTTCTACACCTGGTGAGTCTGACCTTGAGCCCTGTTTTAGCTGAACCGAGAAATGTTCAGTGTTTGCATTCGACCAGCTCAATCTAAATGAAGGCCGTATGCCAACTTCACCGAGTGATCAGTTGGGGACAAGAAATGAGGCGAAACCGATATCTCTGTCATGTGGGTTAGATGGCAAGAAAGGGCTCGCGCTAAGGCTATGAGACGTTGTCCACTCACCTTCACCGCCCGGCCGTATGCCACATCAACACCCTCGTCAACGTTCATCAATGTTCATCAACGCTCATCAACACCTTCGTCAACGCTCATCAACGTTCATCAACGTTCATCAACGCTCGTCAACGCTCATCAACGCTCATCAACGCTCATCAACGCTCATCAACGCTCATCAACGCTCATCAACGCTCATCAACGCTCATCAACGCTCATCAACGCTCATCAACGCTCATCAACGCTCATCAACACATTCGCGACGCACCCAAACACTCAAGTCTCTATTTGCTCTCCGCTCTGATGGCAGATGCAGTCTATTACTGCGGATGGACTAGCATACAGTAAACTATCAAGGCAGGAGGGTTGGGAATACGGCGCTTGATAGTGAAGAAGATTTAGTCGTAAATTTACGATTCTGCTGATTGATAGGCATCTATCTAGTGCTCACTCTATCTCTCCAATGATGATACTTCAGGATACGAAATGCATCAAGATGTTGCGCAGATCTTTGCTTCTTCGAGTACTCTTGAATACTCGAATACTGGTCCCTAGCACCGCGAAGAGGTGCCTGCACGGGCTAGAGGAACTTGTTGTCGCAGATGCCCCTGCGGAGACTCTTGGTTTTGCAGATGTCCCTGCGGAGACTCTTGGTGTCGCAGATGTCCCTGCGGAGACTCTTGGTGTCGCAGATGTCCCTGCGGAGACTCTTGGTTTCGCAGATGTCCCTGCGGAGACTCTTGGTGTCGCAGATGTCCCTGCGGAGACTCTTGGTGTCGCAGATGTCCCTGCGGAGACTCTTGGTGTCGCAGATGTCCCTGCGGAGACTCTTGGTGTCGCAGATGTCCCTGCGGAGACTCTTGGTGTCGCAGATGTCCCTGCGGAGACTCTTGGTTTCGCAGATGTCCCTGCGGAGACTCTTGGTGTCGCAGATGTCCCTGCGGAGACTCTTGGTTTCGCAGATGTCCCTGCGGAGACTCTTGGTGTCGCAGATGTCCCTGCGGAGACTCTTGGTGTCGCAGATGTCCCTGCGGAGACTCTTGGTTTCGCAGATGTCCCTGCGGAGACTCTTGGTGTCGCAGATGTCCCTGCGGAGACTCTTGGTGTCGCAGATGTCCCTGCGGAGACTCTTGGTGTCGCAGATGTCCCTGCGGAGACTCTTGGTTTCGCAGATGTCCCTGCGGAGACTCTTGGTGTCGCAGATGTCCCTGCGGAGACTCTTGGTTTCGCAGATGTCCCTGCGGAGACTCTTGGTGTCGCAGATGTCCCTGCGGAGACTCTTGGTGTCGCAGATGTCCCTGCGGAGACTCTTGGTGTCGCAGATGTCCCTGCGGAGACTCTTGGTGTCGCAGATGTCCCTGCGAGGCGCTTTGTTGACGCAGGCCCTAGGCTGCGAGGCACACTTGTTCACGACAGAGCCTATCCTGCGGGGAACTTGGTGACGCAGCACTCTCCTGCGGAGAACTTGTTAACGCAGCGGTCTCCTGCGGGTCTTAATTGTCATCACAGCGTCCCCCTGCTCACTTGGTAACGCAGCGCCCCCTGCGGAGCACCGTCCCTACGTTGCTGGGCTCAGGCCAGCAACAGCCGTCGTCACGGAAGCCTCTGGCCGGCAGACCAGAGGGGACACACCGTGACCGCGGTGTGTGAAGAAGAAAGTTGGGTCGGGGGAGGAGGCTGCTTTTATGGGGGGCAGCTACGTTGTGCGTAGGCGCCAGGGGTGCAGGTCCTTCACCGAGAAAGAAGATCTCGGCCAAGAGAACGCTCTGGTTCGAGGTGATACTTCAAGGCCGCCGTTCCATGAGGGTTGAAACACCTGCTATGCGTGGTTCGCCGTGTTCACATTGCGGTGAATGAGGGTGGTGTATCTACGTAGCGGTAGCACGTATTCAAAAAAATTGTTTGCGGGATGTTGGATGATGGTGAGTGTTGATGGTGAGTGTTGATGGTGAGTGTTGATGGTGAGTGTTGATGGTGAGTGTTGATGGTGAGTGTTGATGGTGAGTGTTGATGGTGAGTGTTGATGGTGAGTATAGCTGCAGACCAAAACTAGAGCACGATGTCACCGTAACGCCATTCGGAGGCTCCATCCATTCGGGACCGACTTTAGCTTTCGACAGTTCCCACACCTAGCTTCTTCTCTCGCTATTCACTAGCTTCCCAATGACAAGCTAGCGAGCTTCAATCTCAATTTCCTACTGTGCATACTGCCTAGGTTTTACTCGCAAACTTGAGCCGTTCCTGCTCAATCTCCTGCTTCTTGCGAACTTTACTCAACGAAATCGCTCTTGTCAGTCGTTTTTCTTTTTCAACCCAACAACCTCTTCCAAATGACACCACCGAACAAGTCGCCTACTGAGAGCCGCATGCACACCCTGCTTGAGGACTTGAAAAAATCAATTGAGGCTTCCGACAGAGCCAGAGTCTCTGTGGAGCCCACAGTGTCGTCTCAGAAGATACGTCGCTCGATACTCAAGAACCGTGAGCATACTTCGCCCCGCCGAGATAGACCTGAGGATAGACCACTCAAAAGAGTGCGATTCGAGCCAGCTTCAGGAGGCCCGTTGAAGGAATTCGTGCCATCCGGCGCGCACGCGCCGGAAAAGTCCATAGCTAGCTGGTCAGTTTCCTTTATCGTTGCCGCCCCAACATCAGCACCCCTGTCCTCTTGCTAATTTATTACGCAGGCCGAGCAGGCGAAAAAGGTGTGTTACGTAGCAATCATGAAGGCTCACTTCAAACGCGACAGCTTGTTAGCGGTAGGACTGATACGTACAAACAATAGGTCACTTCGCGGAAAAGTTAAGCCAGACGAACGACAAAGGCATCGCAACGGAGGAAATTCCCCTCAAAGTATGAAGAACAAAGATCATATTGAGGCCCTCGGAACAGAAGTCAAGAGCCTCAAAAGGGAATTGGAATCGATGCGATCCTGCAGATTGGATGCTCGCAGCAGCGAACAAGACAGATAGTCAGACCATGATCACAGAGATATCTGTAAGGTCCTACCCGAAGTGGATACGTCCAGTTACCGTCATTCAATGCTATTATTTCTCATGAATCTATAGTCTCTTGAACGGCGCAATCATTTGATTTGCTAGCCCAGTTCATCAAGTTCAATATATTGCTGCCGTGCCGAATACCCAACGGCAGCAGGGTCGACTCGAGTACTCACGAGAGCATGATGTGGGTTGCAGTCAACAGGAGCGCCCTTCCTGTGCTAAGATACCCTCGAAAGTGGTATTTCTTCGTTGAGACTTTGATACTCATGGCTCTGAGCATACGCTGGGATAGGTTTGGGGCGTCAGTTGTCACCAGCTGTAGTTGGCCGTGTGGTATATGAGACAATTGAGTGAAATGTATGTGTATTGCTGTCGCAATTGCCCACAGATGTGGAATTGTTTGTTTAACCATTGGCTTCCGACAACTTCAGCGCTATTCATCTGACTCGTGAGGAGATAGAACAGTGGTTCAACTCCCTCGGTAGATTTGGTTGTTCAATCAATATTTCGGGAAATGAACTTCATGACTAGGCGTGAGAGTCGAGCCAGTGCATTCTACTCGGAAAACGGCGCTCAGTAGAGTCTCGTTTCTTCACCCAATCATCTTACGCTCGGCTTCCTGTCTGGTCTTTGTTCCGGAACACAGCAGAGGCGAGTAGCGCTTAATCACAAAATTTGCGTCGTAATTTATACCACTTAATTTGCTCAGGCACACGAAAACATATTTATCAAACTCCAGTCCGATTAACATTCCAGTTGCTCTCCCATTCAAGAGACCCATCGTCTTCTCAATTTTTCCAGGATGACACGTCCAAGGCGTCAAAGTCGGCGCCGGCGACAAGGAAGATTCCATGTACAGGCGCGAAAGCTGCCGAAAGACCAAGCTTGGACAGCCAAGGATATCCCGCGCCGCGGCTAATCGTGTGAAGTGCAACCGCATCCAATTGCCTCGATGCAGTGGAACCAGAATGATATAACGAACAACAAACAAAGCCGGCCTGAGACTAGCACTGTTTCTTTTACAGTAAGTCAGTAGATGGCCGGAGATACTTTGACCAGGCTCTCTTAGTCTGTGAATAAGCGATAAGAACTCCCAACTAGTCTTCCCGGTTTGACAGTTGTTACTAACGCACTGCTCTCAGATTGGTAAAACAATTGATTGAATGTTGCCGAGCGAAGGTCGATACCAACTTCAGTAAGTTCAAGCTCCAAATTAAGGAGCGCGCCGACTAATCTACGGGCTCGAACAACAGTCCTACAAGGTCTATACTCACTTCTCGGAGGTCTAATGATAAGCATCCCTTTCCGGGCACAGAATGTTCTTCCTCCAAGCCATACTGCGACATCTCGAATTGGATGCATTTTAATTCGTTCACGAATGGCTCTTGGAGGAGTCTCTCATGGTTGGATGGACGTGCCCAGAGGAACTAGAGCTACACAGGCTTTTCAAATTCTTGGGGGAACATCGGGACAAAATCCGGAGTAACTCTTGCCGTCAAGCCGCTGTTACCATGCGAAAAAGGCAAAGATTGGTTTATAGCATCCGCCACGCTGGTGTCCACCGTCTTTCACAGGATCGTGAATCTCTTCTCCACATGACCCGCGTCGTCATTGAATATCTCTCTGTATGGGTGGACTATCGAGCGTGCAGAAGCTTCGCCGTCTATTGATGTTCATGGAAGATAGACTCCCAAAGTCAGAGTGCCGTCGAACGCAGTCAAGACGGAACTTCAATCGCCAATTTTATTTGCCAAGACTGCGCCTCGAAGGTCTGAAAAACCGATTTCTGATTTCTGTTGCTGCCGAAACACACCCAGAACGTTCTTCACCGGATTGAAGCAATGTACAACTTGGAAGAAGAAAGTTTCATGCAAGCTGAATTCAGATGGCATCTACTCAATCGGTTCAATCTCTTGATGTCGAAATACGACGTTTTGTTGACGTGTATCTCGGGATAAACAGATGTGAAATGATTCGTTAAGTGGTCGAAAATACTGCGCTTGAATGCGGACCGACGATTGGAATCTCATCGTCGGTCCAAGGGACAGTGGATCAAGGAGGTTTGAATTTGTGGCCCAGAGGAGAAATCAGAGGTGATCTGTTAGGGTCCAGCACAGCCAACACCGCTTCCGTGCCGGCCTAAAAAAACACGGTTGTCGTCCTGGAGGTGGGACTATGTGTATCATATCTGTGCCGCCATGAGGCTGAGATACCGGCGAACAGAACGTGCACTTCAGCAACATTTTATCAGCTGGATCGCTACATTGCGATGTCCAAGGAACAGTGGCCAACTATCTTGATACACAAGTCCTGGTGCATGTTCTTACGTCAAAGGCGGTGATCAGCAATGAAGCCTCAGCATGAGGAACATAAACGTAGTTGTATATCGTTCCATGTATTCCGCAGAGGAAGTAGCAATGGCCCTTCTTTGGAATGACGATAATATAGAGGATGTCCCAAAGTCAAAGGACTCGAGCACGATGGTGGGGCCCTTACAACAGGCCCGTCTACACATTTTCATCCTTGTCATGCAAAACTAGGAGGATTTCATCGGAGTGTTATATGGCCCAGTAAGTACTGCGGACAGCATATAAGGATTTAGGATACTATGAGTGTTCCCATGGGGAGACAGGACATGGTAGCAAGGGGGCTCTAGGAAAATGGAAATACGGCATTCTTGTTGGCTCAAGGTAATACGACTGCTTGGATTTGATAGGGTCGATGGTCGAAAGCAGGGTAATCTTTGGGGTGAAGCGTACGATTTGTTTTGAACTACACCCAAGTCAGGAGGAAATTAGTTTGACAGAGACCGTGGAATCACGAGCGCAGCTGACGATCATCAGCGGAACCGCAAATCATTTCCACCACTTAGTCTGGACGACCCATGGAATCGCCTGCTCGGTGAGAGAATGCGGTGGTCATGCAGGATTCAGGCCCGGGCTACTGCCTCACTTGCTTTCTAGGTTGCTCGTGATTAAGCCCTACAGCCCAAAAGAGAAGCCCAGAGAATCGGGGCAGAATCACGAGAGTTTCGACCTGTTCATGTATGGGGTATTGGAACAGACCAGCAGTGTACTAGAAAGATTCTCTCTCGCTACAGTCGTAATCAAGATGTGGAGGGTAATTGAGATAAAGTTTAGGGGCCGCCGGCCCACAACCTCAACCCATTTCCGGCAGCCAATCGGTTCCTCGGTTTTAGTGCAAAAACCGGAGATATTTTTACATAAGCTCATGAGATCTGTCCATGATCGGATAAGTTTCCACAAGCTATCCGCTAGGGATATGGGACTGACGATTGAGGGGGTTGTGTCGGATTCAGAGAGTACAATCTCTACGGGAAAGCTTTATGCAGGACAGAAGACAGAGCTTCTAGAACATTCGACAGACCTGATAGACAAGGAGCAACTTGCCGCTTGACAGGAGAATTATTCTCCTGTGACAGGAACCAGGAAAGCATAACCACGGATCGGGATTTAGGCTACCATTCTGTTGCCAAAATTCCGCAGATATTCCAAATACCTCACCTGCCTGGACCGTACCTCGACCGTACCTTCTACGCAACAAAGTCCTTTTCCATCGGACACTGACGGCCGTCAAGTTTGGGCTTGTGGATCGGTCTGGACCTTTGCAAATCCTTCACTTCTTCTCCGGGCCATAAATAGAACCTCCTTGATCTAGTGTCCCGTGGGTCGTCGCTGGGATCTGCATCGCAGAACCGTACCTGCGTCTGTCTAAATTCGCGCATTGTGTTTGATTGGTCCGTCGGGGTGCTATTTGTATCCAGAGTCTGATCAATGTGATAGTAGCGTTGCAATCTTGCGAGGGGGTGGCGATCACGCGAACCTAGCTCGTGGGCCTGGTTGCACATTTCACATGGTTGTCCTAGGCTCGGTTTCCTATGGAAACTTTCCAATAAGCTCTGGACTTTGTTTATGCCCTCCAAAGAAGGACAATCCTCATCCTGAGCTTGAGAGTATGTCAATATCTGTGCGGTAAGGGAGTAGAGATTCTAGTAAAAGCAACATTAGCTGGCTGCGAGTAGACAAGGAAGAAACAACATTCAGCGGCGCGGGGCCAAGGATGAACAGGATTGATTCGAGCGAGACCAAAGGATCCTCCGGCCAACCGCAGGTACAGTCCAGCGTTTCTGTCAACCAGAAATTTTTCAACCTATTATTTTGGCATCTGTAGAAGCACATCAACCTTCATGAAACAGACGGTGACCGTGGCTAAACGGGCAGATGTAGGGTGCCACCGCGTTGAGCGATTTAATTGCAAACTCAACCATATGTAGGAATCACATTTTTGCTGCGTTGCTTTCTTTCAACAGTTGATGAAAGCGGTTCGCCATACTCAACGCAAGATTTGAGAAAAATGATCCCAGGTCGAAACTTGAGTCTGTAGGCCACAAATTCTCCAAACACCATTTCAACGTCGTTCAACGTGCTTCAACGCCAATCAAAGGACAGTGATTCTCGTTACCCTCGGCGCAATGGTTCCATGGTAGAGACTTGACCGAAAAATTATAAAAGGGGCCGGATTCCCAGCCCAAAAAACTCAGGACTTCGGTCCTCACACTTTGGTCCTCACACTTTGATGCATCGTAGTGTCCCTCTCTTGCCTGCGGGCTCGAGAGTTTCCGTGACCACGGCTGTCGCTGCCACGAGCCCAGCGATGTAAGACTGTGCTCCCTCGCTGCCATGAGCCCCGCGAGTGTAGAAAGGTGCTTCGCAGGATAGGTCTGCGTGAACAACAATCCTCGCAGGGAGGTGCTGCGAAAACAAGACTACCTCGCAGGATAGGTCTGCGTCAACAATAATCCTCGCAGGGAGGTGCTGCGAAAACAAGACCACCTCGTAGGGGGGCGCTGTGATGACAAGTGAGACCCGCAGGAGACCGCTGCGTTAACAAGTTCTCTGCAGGAGACCGCTGCATTACCAAGTTCTCCGCAGCCTAGGTCCTGCGTCAACAAGTGTGCCTCGCAGGATGGGCTCTGCGTGATCAAGTGTGCTTCGCAGGATGGGCTCTGCGTCAACAAGTGTGCTTCGCAGGATGGGCTCTGCGTCAACAAGTGTGCTTCGCAGGATGGGCTCTGCGTCAACAAGTGTGCTTCGCAGGATGGGCTCTGCGTGACCAAGTGTGCTTCGCAGGATGGGCTCTGCGTGACCAAGTGTGCTTCGCAGGATGGGCTCTGCGTGACCAAGTGTGCTTCGCAGGATGGGCTCTGCGTGATCAAGTGTGCTTCGCAGGATGGGCTCTGCGTCAACAAGTGTGCTTCGCAGGATGGGCTCTGCGTCAACAAGTGTGCTTCGCAGGATGGGCTCTGCGTCAACAAGTGTGCTTCGCAGGATGGGCTCTGCGTCAACAAGTGTGCTTCGCAGGATGGGCTCTGCGTCAACAAGTGTGCCTCGCAGGATGGGCTCTGCGTCAACAAGTGTGCCTCGCAGGATGGGCTCTGCGTCAACAAGTGTGCTTCGCAGGATGGGCTCTGCGTCAACAAGTGTGCTTCGCAGGATGGGCTCTGCGTGAACAAGTGTGCTTCGCAGGATGGGCTCTGCGTGATCAAGTGTGCTTCGCAGGATGGGCTCTGCGTGACCAAGTGTGCTTCGCAGGATGGGCTCTGCGTGACCAAGTGTGCTTCGCAGGATGGGCTCTGCGTGAACAAGTGTGCTTCGCAGGATGGGCTCTGCGTGAACAAGTGTGCCTCGCAGGATGGGCTCTGCGTGAACAAGTGTGCTTCGCAGGATGGGCTCTGCGTGAACAAGTGTGCTTCGCAGGATGGGCTCTGCGTCAACAAGTGTGCCTCGCAGGATGGGCTCTGCGTGAACAAGTGTGCTTCGCAGGATAGGTCTGCGTCAACAATAATCCTCGCAGGGAGGTGCTGCGAAAACAAGACTACCTCGCAGGATGGGCTCTGCGTCAACAAGTGTGCTTCGCAGGATGGGCTCTGCGTCAACAAGTGTGCCTCGCAGGATGGGCTCTGCGTGATCAAGTGTGCCTCGCAGGATGGGCTCTGCGTGATCAAGTGTGCCTCGCAGGATGGGCTCTGCGTCAACAAGTGTGCCTCGCAGGATAGGTCTGCGTCAACAATAATCCTCGCAGGGAGGTGCTGCGTCAACAAGACTACCTCGCAGGGGGGCGCTGTGATGACAAGTGAGACCCGCAGGATGGGCTCTGCGTCAACAAGTGTGCCTCGCAGGATGGGCTCTGCGTGATCAAGTGTGCTTCGCAGGATGGGCTCTGCGTGACCAAGTGTGCTTCGCAGGATGGGCTCTGCGTGATCAAGTGTGCCTCGCAGGATGGGCTCTGCGTGATCAAGTGTGCCTCGCAGGATGGGCTCTGCGTCAACAAGTGTGCCTCGCAGGATAGGTCTGCGTCAACAATAATCCTCGCAGGGAGGTGCTGCGTCAACAAGACTACCTCGCAGGGGGGCGCTGTGATGACAAGTGAGACCCGCAGGAGACCGCTGCGTTAACAAGTTCTCTGCAGGAGACCGCTGCATTACCAAGTTCTCCGCAGCCTAGGTCCTGCGTCAACAAAGCGCCTCGCAGGGACATCTGCGACAACAAGAGTCTCCGCAGGATGGGCTCTGCGTCAACAAGTGTGCCTCGCAGGATGGGCTCTGCGAAACCAAGTACTCCAGACCTTCCGTGACCACGGCTGTCGCTGCCACGAGCCCAGCGATGTAAGATTTGCGCTCCCTCACAGCCAATGAGCCCTGTGTATGTAAAAATGTGCTCCCTCACAGCCAATGAGCCCTGTGTATGTAAAAATGTGCTCCCTCACAGCCAATGAGCCCTGTGTATGTAAAAATGTGCTCCCTCACAGCCAATGAGCCCTGTGACTGTAAAAATGTGCTCCCTCACAGCCAATGAGCCCTGTGTATGTAAAAATGTGCTCCCTCACAGCCAATGAGCCCTGTGTATGTAAAAATGTGCTCCCTCACAGCCAATGAGCCCTGTGACTGTAAAAATGTGCTCCCTCACAGCCAATGAGCCCTGTGTATGTAAAAATGTGCTCCCTCACAGCCAATGAGCCCTGTGTATGTAAAAAATGTGCTCCCTCACAGCCAATGAGCCCTGTGACTGTAAAATTGTGCTCCCTCACAGCCAATGAGCCCTGTGTATGTAAAAATGTGCTCCCTCACAGCCAATGAGCCCTGTGACTGTAAAAATGTGCTCCCTCGCTGCCCTGAGCCCCGCGAGTGTAAGAAGGTGCTTCGCAGGACGAGCTCTGCGTCAACAAACGTGCTCTGCAGGGGATTGCTGCGTTAACAAGCCCTCTAGCAATGTGCAGGCACCTCTTCGTGGTGTTAGAGACCAGTATTCGATATTCAACAGTATTCGAAGAAGCAAAGACCTGCCCAACCTCCTCATAGTCTGTTTCTTTTTCCGAAGGATCATCATTGGACAGATAGAATGAGCCCTAGATAGATCGTCCCAAATTCAATGGCCAACATTATATAACAACGAAAGTGTCATTTTTATCAAAGGGAGGTTCCCAAATGTTCTGCACTGATGGTTTGCGGTCCGATAGTCCTTTCGCGTAGTGAAATTGACACCCTTCATTCAGGCGTAGGGCAAACATGTTGGTGAGAATTGGTGAGAATTGGTGAGAGTGATGATGTGTTGGTGTTTTGATGTGTTGATGTGTTGATGTGTTGATGTGTTGATGTGTTGATGTGTTGGTGTCGATGTAGTGAAACGTGTGTACCGAAACATCACTGTTGTAGTGAACGGTCGGGCGGTGAAGGGAGGGGTGGTCAACGTCTCATGGAGGCAGCGCGATTTCTTGCCATGTCACCCACATCATAGAAACTTCAATTGCTTTTTTTGATTCTGCAAAGCAATTTTGATCGCTGTTGGATACGCCTTGACTACGGCCTCCAACTCAATTGAGATGATCTAATTCAAGAATTGTGCAACTCTGATCACGCAATATACTGTACACTCAAGATCAGAACTACGAAGTGTAGAGCCATGTGATGTGTCTCGAAAATCCAAATCATGGGTTCAATTCAAGATGATTATGCGATAGGCTCAGTTTCTTGCGTCGCCAAAGAAATTGCTTGAGATGACTATTGCTACTCACTCGAACCTATTCTACACTAGAATGCCTACATCATAGAGCGATTGCGAGAGTGAGAGTTTCTTTCTCGAGGTTAACATGTCATTGGTAGCTTTGGCTCGGGAATATCTGATCCGCTCCTTCTACATGTACAGAGGATTCGAAAACAGTTTACCCCCCAGAGACACACGCTTTCTTTCCCAGCGCCCCAATCAGAATGCGCTAATCTGGATTTGGCTAGCCGAGGTACCTTCCTTGAGTCGTAACACCGTATTATTGGCTGCGGGGGAATCTGAGACCCAGCGATCCGGACTAGACGTCCTTGCGGGTCTCTGGGAAAGAAAACGTGTGTGTCTGGGGGGTAAACGGTTTTCGAAATCCGCTGTAGGAGCCGACGCAACTTTGTGAATAATATCCCGCCAGTAAATCCAACCAATCTCTCGTGGAATTCCACTACAGCGATGAAGAAACGGTCGTTACTTCCGTGAGGCATATTCCCCACTACATGCAATAAATCATGCTCCGCTGCTGATATAGCATGATTGATTTCTGATCGGGGCCCAACGGGCCATCTGAAATCAGAACTGGTAAGACACTCTCCCCAATCAGCGCTCGGGACCTGGTGATTTGTACAGGGGTGTTCTCACCCACGTGTGACCCTAGCAGGCATCCACTCAAATCCTCCCCAAGCAAATGTAACATGAGCGCTTATTGGGGTAGATAATTCGTATAGGCTGTACGGGACATTCAGAGGTCCTACAACCCGAGGGCTCTTGTGGTGCTGTTACAGATATCAAACCCACCGTCACGATGAATTGCTTAAACAGTAATATGCCGGATATCGTCCTGGACGCGGTGACAAATACATCATCGATGCTCAAAGGACAATGCGCTCGGGAGGTAGAGCAGTCTGTGATTTTGACAAGACCTGCTTGCGCCGCCAATTGCGATATGTTAGACGACGGTCTCAATGGACGAAGGAACTGGATAACTTGACTGACCTCCAGCTGCTCTGACATTCAAGGTGTATGGGCTTTGCACGTAGTGCTCGGGCTTGGATAGAAAAGCACAGGCTTAGGAATGAAATCGCCAAGCTTCTGTCTAACAGGGAAAAGCAAACAATCCTGATAGCATGCAGCTCCGTGTATGTCCGAGTGGTTCCCGCTCGCTCGAATATGTCGATAAGCTGAGCAACAAGGAGAGGAAGAGGAATCAGGGGGACTCTATCAGGCGTGGTTCTTGGGTCATGGGTCCTCTCAATCGTTTGGCCATCCTCCTTGTCCATCGATTTGAAGCTGACTGGCTATTGTTAGTTGATTCGGGTAGAAATGACGGGACTTTTGCCTCACCTTCTCCATGCAAGCAGTCCCGACTAACAACCTCGCCAGCACGAAAATATGGCTCTAGCTAGACAAAGCATTGGCTTCTCCCGGTTTCTTAGGGGTTTCAGGCTCGAAAGACGCTAGATGCCGTCTGAGGACAACGATGGTCACCCACTGGACGCCAGGGATCCAAGCCGCAAGTAGGCCATTCTATGAGAGGGTTCAAATGCCGGGAGACAGACACTGCTATGCGCTCCATTGGGTCTGCATCAGGTAGGCATACCAACGCATGATCTGATGAACCAAATCGACTGGGAGAAGGTCGAGGTAGCGACTCGTCGATGCCACCAGTAGTCATGTGGAAGAAACAAAGCATAGATGGTATTGATGTAGGGGAGGTCGAGCAGATAAGAGATTTGCTCGCTTTGCATTCGGGTGATGGGAATCTGACGGCGTCTTCCTGTGGTGAGACCCGAGTCAGCAAGTGTTGATTCAGTTGGACAAGGTGTTGTACTTTACGCCGTTCGTGAAGAATCCGAGTGTATGCTTGAGACAGATAATCAACAATATTCGTGATCATACCTGCTTACCAAGTAGATCACTGCCAAATCAGTTCTGCGATGCAGTCACCAATATGCCATGTTGTATCCAGGTTCGTCACACTCTCCGGCTGTCGCTTCGAGAAGCCGCGCTGGATGAACCGACAAGTTCACAACACGGCAAAGGCGCATGACGAACTCACGTGTGATAAAAAATTGTACAGTTGTATTAGGAGACAGCTTCGTGCAGACAGCGAGAGGTTGAGGCACTCCGCTGTTCATGGTGTGAAGGCGGTGAGGAGGGGAAGACGCGATGGCGCGTTGGGCCCTGGGTCTTATCTGACTCGGCGGGAATAGGTTACTCGCCACAAGAATTGTCGCGGTTGGCGATGGGCTGGCTGCTCCTGCAATGGCATAGAGATGTCAGTGGTGTTTGTGTCTCCGGCACAGAGTTGAGAAAAATCATCGGACCCGGCGCAGCAGGAGGCGTGATATTACACTCACCTCGTCGTGGACAACGAACGTCCGGAGCTTATGCGTCCTGTTGTTTGCCCGCGGCCTTAGTTGCAGTATTTCACATAGGACATGTTGCATGGTTTGAAGTGATAGGGGCCAGAAATGGCGTGTAAGCCATGACCCTGCGCGGAGCACTGACGGAGAGCTGGTTCGGACTCGGTCTGGTGCGCTGTCAACGGTTTCCTGTCCATCGTTAGCTTGTCGATCGGCAAGGCAATGCATGACTCACATGTTCTGAAAGACGACACGGGAAAGGGCACCGTGGCTGGTGTATATTGGATGGAATGCATGGATCTTTGTTTCGCACCGTCTTTGAAGTCAGTCTAGTCTCGGATAGGGTCGCGCGGAGACAGACTTACCTCGACCGCTCTTCTGCATCGGTATATTCAGGAGCGGACAGTGGTCGGCTGCTATGGTGGACAGATGTTCGCATAGGTACTTTGACTAGCTAACCCAAATCTGCTTCTTTGATCGGCTGGCATGAGTGACATAGTGGACCTGGTGGTCGTCGCGTCTCACAAGCACTTTCTAGCTTGTCGGTCCACGATGTAACTGTAGATGTCAATACAGTAAAATTCCAGTAGGTCAAAGGGAAGAACTTATCAGGAATCGAAGACCTGCTCGACTTTGCATAGCCAAGTGATGGTAATGGAGAACAAATTGCTGGGGGAAGAGGACGTATTTATAGGTTCTCGGATCCTGTAGCACGCGGGCTCTACTAGAGAGCAAACGTTGAACACGATGTCTATCTTAAGGGAGGCCTGTTGCAACCCATGCCTTCATTCTACCGCAACTATTAGCAGCGAAATTCGTGGTGCAATCTTAGATGCTCATCGAGAAAACATGCTAAAGTCATGTTGAAAATGAGTCAAAGTGAGTCGGTTAAGAAACGTTGGGTCACCGTTGAATCTACGGTCTTAATATTGAGGCAACGGAAGCTGTGCATTCTTTGATTTTACCAAGAGCGCTCACATTTTCATCTAAGGAAGACGGAAATTTTCTGGCCTCGCTCGAGTGTGGGTTGTCTGAGCTGTGTGTGGTTCTGTTCGTCTAGGCTGCGGAAAGCGTCAGACCACGGTCGTGCGCGGGCGCGGGTACGTACTCGACCCGTCAACCCGTTGAAGCTTGGCCGTCCTTGTTGACGAGAGTCAACTTTTGAACTTGTGATCATGGTTGAGATGGATACCTTGTTTTTTCGATTTTCTTTTTCAATCCTCTAAGTTTTACTCTATTTACTTTTGGAATTTCTGAGCTCTCAAACGAATGTGGAAAATGCGTTGTGATTGAATATATATCTTTTGGACCGTTCATCACCGGAAGCCACTAATATGAGGCACATTCACCAACCATCAACACCACGAGACTGATCACCAGCACCATCATTAAGCGGACTGCTAACAGAGTGCTGAGATTGAAAAGCGATTGAAAAGCTGACTACGCTGATTAACTTTCATGGTGAAATGAGACTGAGTACCTAGCCACCGATGTCCTCTAGTCTATAAAAGCCTCCAAGAATTAGTGGACATGCTATTGCCCAGATACTCGACTTTCCCCTGCGATCAAGATGGATGCCCCTAACAGTACGCCAGACCAGGAAAAAAAGGAGAACAACAGCCCACTGCATTGCCAATCGTTTCTGAAAAAGAGAATTCGCAGGAGGCTTCTGATCATGTCCCTCCACTGGTAAGTAAAGCGGCTCAGCTTCCAATGCTCTTGCTGACCGTCGCAGCTCTCTCCCTCGCAAGAGGAAGCAGAAACAAGACATAGCTTGGCGACCGAGCCCTTTCAACCTATTTTGAATGTGCTAGCAGACCTTGAACGCGACGATCCCAAGTTTGCCTTTCCAGCAGGTCGAATTGTCGGACTCTATCGACGCCTATGGGAGTCGTGCGTGTCCAAACACATCGATGGCCAGAAGCTAGAGCAGAGCAATCAGATCTTGAAGGAAGCTAGCACACACCTGACTCAAGAAAGGGACGGACTTCAGCTGCGCCACGACAAGCAGCTGTCTCGGCTGCGCTTCTTTGAGCAGGCATTGGAATCATCTCGGGGTCGATTGACTAGGATCCTCGATGACTGGGATCACCCTTGCAGACTCAATCTATCAGGGTTTTTGGACAACGCAAGAGAAGAGTGAAGGGTTGCATATTCATGATTACTTCTTCAACTTGGCAATAATATGACAACATTGTAATTGAGAGAGAATTACCGCATGGAAAGTAGCTTACATCTGGAATAGCATAGGGTTCGTGGAATGTTCTGCGAATAATCCCTCATGTTCTAGTGTCGCTTTTATTACCCCAATATATTATAAACAAAAAAACTACGGATCCAGTGACAATGTGGGCAGTGTAGCTAGCGGAGAAAGTGTCGATTAACTCGGCCGTCCCGCATTGCATCACGACAGCTACCCGAAGTAGATGTCGCCAGCTCTTCCAGACCACCAAACCTTCTCCCCGGAGACCGCTTCAGCAATCTTTGCGGAGTGTTGGCATCTTCCATTCTGCTTCGAATGGCCCCCTGGATGCAATCGTTCCTTGTTAGATGCAGGGATTTTGCCAAACTGAAGTATGTCAGTCTCGGATTGACCACAAGTGCATTAACAATCGAGGAATGCCCGCCCCTGACCGCCAACATCAATGGATCCTCAGAACATTGATTCCTGAGGTTCACATCAATCCGATTATGGCTTAGTAGTGCCTGGACCATCTCCAATTCACCACAAGCGGCGGCAATGCAGAGAGCAGTGTCGTGAGTTGCGATCGTGCTTTCATTGATGTTAAGACGTGCGTCTTGCTGCACCAAGAGTCTTACCACATCGAGATGGCCATGTGCAACCGCTCGACAAATGGGCGGATCTATTACATCCATTCCATTGATCTCCACGCCCTGCACACTTAACAGACAAGCAACCGTGTTCTTGCGTCCGTGATATGCGGCCACGGAGAATGGAGAGTGGCCTCCAACACAGAGATTCAGACTGATCCCTGGCACCGCAAGTAGCCGTCGTAGGAGCACAGTATCCAACCTGGCCGCGGCGTGGTGGAGAGATGTAGACAGCATCTCGAAACTCCCGCGGCCTCCAACAAAATTGACGTTGATGTCTTTCTCGGCCAACAGCCTTTCGGTTATCTCGTCGCATGACGAGTAAGTCGACAGCCAAAGTGGCGTATTGCCATTTTTGTCTTTGCAGTTCACGTTGGCACGGGGGTGACTTAGGAGCAAATTGACCATTTCTAGGCGATCGCTTTGAATGGCGAGATGGAGCGGCGTACAACCATTCCGGTTCTGGATGTCCAAACTCGGGCCCTTTTGTCCGAGAAGCCGTTTGACAACATCTACTGACCCATAGGCCACTGCTTGGTGAAGAGGTAGCTCAGCCTCTTGTGATGATTTGGTACCAAGAAACACCTTGGCCATCGGATCGTTTGAAAAAATCATTTCCATCACGGGTCTATTGAAGCGACATGCCCAGTCCCATGGCGAGTGGCCCGAATCGTCCTGTAGATCAGGGTCGCTGCCTCTAGAAAGTAGCAGATGCACGAACCCTATTCGGCCTGCGGAGACTGCTAGGTGGAGCGCCGTTCGGCTGTGTTTGTGCTTGATGTCCACCTGGACGTTGGGTTGATTTAAGACACTTTTGACGGCGGAAAGATTTCCGTAGTGGATAGCATACCACAGGGCGCTCTCCCGCGCTTGATTTTGAATGTTGATGTCTAGGTCTCCACGACTGAGCAAGAGGTCACGCACAGCAGCGGAAGAGAATTTCAGCGCCCTCATTAAAGGAGTTTTGCCTCGGTAAAATGCATTGATGTTGGCGTTGTGCTGGAGCAAAGCCTCCGCAAGACCAATGTTGTCGTATTTGACGGCCAAGTGCAACAGATTGCTGTTCTGAAATTTGATGTTGTATTTCCAGATGCTGGGCTGCAGTTTAAAATCAAAGTCTTTGCATGATTTTGCGAGGGCAAATAATGCACTACCGTCCAAATACGACACAATCCCCAGCAAAAGCTCGTTGGGCAGGTCCCTGATGTTTGGCTGTAATGTATTAGCTCATCGGTAACCTCCGTAAGAACGAATTGAACAGACCATGATGGGACAGCGGATTGAGCTAACGAAATGTAGATGGGGGTGAGGTGAGAGTTGTGAAAGTAGGATATGGGAGGCCTTTATATACTCACCTCAGCCAAATTCCATGGTCAGCTATGAGTGTAGTCTGTCAGTCCGCTGAGAGGTGCGTAGCAATCACAAAGCCTTGACAACAATGTTCAGGCGGAGTTGGAGAATCTGTGGGGTCTAGCTCCTGGGAACGCCAAAACTGTTCCTGGTAGTGTGTCGATGGCCTGGGAACCGAATCTATCTCTACGTACCCACATCTCGCCCCTAGCGCCATAAGAACAAATAACAACCTATCACGCACTTCGAAATTCATAGGAAACCCAGAATCTAACGCAGCATTTGTCGACTTCGCTGCTCACCGCAGTAGTCAGTCTGTTCGCTAAGGCGTGGTCACCGCGATGGATAGTCAAAAGTGCAGCTGATTGCAGCAGTGGTCTGGAATGATATCCCTTCATGCAGGCCACTGACCGGCTGTATACGGCGCATACTGCGTGTGAATGCATTCTTCGACGTACCGACTGTTTCAAGGAAGTGTTCCATGCCAGCCACGCAGCCATGTAGGTAAGGAGCCCACGGCGATGGCATATAAAGCTGGCGAGGAAACGCCGCAGTGATGGCCCTACACCACCACAATCCGAAGCATTTTCTGCCTTTGACGACCACCTCAATAACTACCATGCTGCCTTGGAATCCGTTTCTTGTTTGTGAGATAGAGGTCAGCCCCAATGGCCGTCCTGGCTCTTGTTGCGGGACGACGAAAAAAGGCGAGCCGTGCAAAAACTCGATCAAAGTTGAAGACACCAAGATCGGCCATCAAAAGTTGACCACTCTCGCCAGAGAGCCATTTGAGTTGTTATCGTTGCAGTCGAAGCTCTGTGATATCGCCAGAGACTTCCTCTGCGCGAGATGGCACCGGCAACGGCAGGCCGACCAAGTTGGCCAGCAGTGGTATGAAGCCGCCGTCCGCAACCAGGCGCGAGTACCACATGGCTCCAGAATGGCCTCTCCATCAGTCATTGTACATCGGGGCCAGCGTCAGACATCGTCAGCCTGCAGGCGACGCCCTGCATCAGACAACACCCGGTCATCACCACCACCGGTGCCCCTGTCAACCAACCCCGAGCCAGTGCAGCCATTCAATCCATTTGTGACTTCTGCAACGCTGCGGACGAACAATGTTCCATGGCGCGTTTCGCCGACCCGACCAGCCATCCTCTCATCGGCAACTAATATCCGGGCGGGTGTCCAAGACTTGACGCTGCAGAGTCTCACGCCGAGCCAAGCGGTCGACAGCATCCACGTCGACAGCATCTACTGTGTGTTCTGCCAGACCGAGGATGAAGACCATGCGGACGAGAGCGTGATCTTGCACTGCGGTCAGTGCACATCGCTCTGTCATCTGTCGTGCGCCGAAGAATGGTTGGAAAAGCGAGATACAGGGTTTGGCACGTCATGCTGTGTGTGGTAAGTGTGGATGACTTTATTTCTGAGACGACCAAGATACTGATGACCGCAGCCGAAACGAAGGAGCCCTAGATGCCATCATTCGCCCCTTACGAATCCCCTCGTCGGATGCCGAGACATATTCCGTCCACGCGGCAAGCGATCCATCTCCCGATGGTGGGCCCCTTCGCTCAGCCAGACTAGCAGGAACTCATCTACCGGGAGACCCATCCACCCCTGCACCGCTTCGCCGGTCGGCACGACTCTCCACTCTGCGTGGGTGATCGTAGGGTGCAGGCGAGGTAAGATGGAAATAGAACAAGAGACGGCCAATCACACGTGAGTGCACGTGACCGACATCGGCATCGTGATCAGCAGCTGTGGCCATAGCATTGATATAGATTTTGAAGCAAGCCTAGCAAGAAATGAGATCCCAATTGTTTAGACTTCAGATTACAAGGCGGCCGTTCATCTTTGCAAGTGCTGGACACCACTAGACCTTAGTCAAAATTTACTGGCTGCGTCGCTCAATTCGAATCTGACATAGTTACCTTACCAGCGATGACAAAAAAAACACGGGTTCATCTCAGTGGAGCCGTCTCACAAAAGGCGGAGACTGTTGGCAGAAAACGCAACTCGTGGGGCTGGAGCAATTGACAAATCTGTCTGCTTGTTAGCTTGACCCTGGGAATCAAAATATTGACTCTGGGAACCTCAAAGCATTTTCTAGGAGGTGTCTATCCCCTAGGAAATCCTCTTTAGGTCCCGGGCTATTTCTAATTCTAGGAAAGCGATGTTTACCCCTGGGATCTTCACTCAACGTTGTCAGAGATCGAGCATATATAGTAGCTTGGGTGTTTGGTCGCTGACCAAACATTGTGCCTTTTTGGCCAGATGGCGTAGTGGTAAAACCCAAGCATCCATGAACCGTCACAAACGTTCCTGACTGAATACGAAACTGGCTCTGGGAATACATTGACAAGATCTGGGAGCTGTGGAGCCCCTGGGAGCCTACTTTAGGGCCCTAGAGTCACTATACTGCTTCCGAGATCGCGGAGGCTCTCACAAAACACTTTCACCAACCCTGCTCACAAATTTGCGTCATTGGACGACCCCCAGAAGGCCAAATCATCGCCCCAGGAACCAACAAGTCGTCAACAGGAACGCGGCTTTGATTCCCCGAGGTAGGGATACCAGACCCCAGAAGCTACATCGGGTTTCCTGGGGGCTACGTGGCTCCTAGAGGCTGTTTCTTTGCTCCCAAAAGCGCTTCAGGGGGCCCCGGGAGTAAGAGAACTCCTAGGGTTAAGAGATGAATTCCTAGCACTGATGCAACCGTCAACAGGAGCGTGACCGATTCTTGATAATGACGATGAAGATGTCCATGTTTGTATCTGGATACGGCTATGGATATCTGTTCGCTGTTTATACGGACAGAGACGGAAAGTGCGCATAAGCAAGGAAAATCTCCCTTTTCTTAGACTTCAGCCGTGAAAGACATCAAGCCTAAGGAAATCGATATCAAACGCATCAAGCCTAGTGGATTTAGTTTCCACCTGATTTCTGGAGGCAGTAATGAGACGGCGTCTGAGATAAAAGCCCTGCTATCTGTAGAGGATTACCGAGCACGGCGAAGCAGAAATACTTACTCTAGTTAAGTTCAAGGTAAAAGAGAATCATGCTCTTACTCATTCATATTAGAACAAGAGCGAGTTATAACAGTATCTGCGACCTTACGAGCTTCAAACCTTCCGAGGACCACAAAGCAGCCAAGGAGGACCTCGCAGGCTCAGCTGGACTAGACGCAATCTCGCCGTTCTGGAACTCCCTGTTTATGCACTATATCGTATATTGAATGCTTTCAACATCACTTTTCACTCCTAAATCTGACATGGATTATGTATATGGCTTGGTCGAGCGGCGAATTGAGGAAATGATAATTTACCCAGCAAAAAAATGCGGCCCTGGCTCTTAAGCGCATTATAATTGGAATTGCGAGGTATTCTTTGCTCTGCACCTTGACTAGCTTTTGGAACTTCACAGGTCCTAGGTGTCATCAACCAAGGGGGACAAACAACGGTGGCTAAACGAATGCATGGCTTCAACAGGCCTCAATTAGGACAGGCACCCGTGCCTTCATTTTCAAAGTTCCCTATTTCCTGCTCTACAGGCGTGAGTGTCGGGTACGGATTTCCACTGAAGCACATTTCTCTTTGTTGCCAGAATAGCAACACCACTAAGTTTTAGACTGGGTCAGAACATGGAATCTGTATTTGAGGTGTCTCGATCTGCTGAAGGACACATACTGTAACCCATCATTAGCAAGAAAGACAATGGTCTTTGACTGAAATTCGCCACGCGTGATTGTATCTCAGTCGCCTACACCAAGGCAAGCATCGTGGCAAACAAGGGCGCCATTCGCAGAATGGCCAACAGACATTGTCGAGCGAACTAATAGCTGTCATTTCCGGCAAAATTCAGCGAATATGAAGAACAATGAAAATATTCGAAACAGAAAACGTCACACCACGAAGATGGAAATTGTGCCATCCTTCCCTGGGATTGGAAGACCCCTTGCTACAAGAGTTCGTGTTCGTTTAGCCCTCTTCTTTGAGGACATGCTCTTCCAGTTCTGATATAGAGCTACATCTTCAAGCGAAACTTCGGTCGGACGGAATTTATCCGGGGAGTCCTCAGCAGCAGCAGGCTCGTCGATAGCAGCATCAGGCCAATCGGTAGCATCAGGCCAATCGGCAGGAACAGGCTCAGCGGCAGCAATATCCTCAGAGTGGTTGCGTCTCTCCACTAAGCCATGAGCCTACATCGCTTCTCACTTGGAACGTTACGCCAGGTATCATCTCCTGCTATTCTGGAGCCTGATCATCCTCTCAAATATTTGCTTGGATTTCTGCTGGGTATTTATGACAGGGAGTTGAGAAGCTCCACCATCGCCTCATTTCCATTCCGAGCTGCCCATAATAGTGGTGTCCGATGATTATTGTCCATCGAGTCCACCTCCACATCATCTCGCTCAACCAGTAGCTTCACCACCGCTTCACGGTCATACTCAGTTGCAAAAGACAGTGACCCAGCCGCATAAGACAGTGGTGTCCGACCGTACTTATTCTTCGAGTCTGCCTCCACATCATCTCGCTCAACCAGTAGCTTCACCACCGCTTCATGTCCACCCCATGCTGCGTACGATAGCGGTGTACGACCCTCATTATCCTTTGAGTCCGCCTCCACATCATCTCGCCACAGTAGCAGTTTCACCACCGCTTCATATCCATTCAAAGCAGCACACGACAGAGGTGTCTGACCGCACTTATCCTTGGAGTCCGCCTCCACATCATCTCGCTCAACCAGTAGCTTCACCACTTCTTCATATCCACACTCAGCTGCCCATAATAGTGGTGTCCGATGATTATTGTCCATCGAGTCCACCTCCACATCATCTCGCTCAACCAGTAGCTTCACCACCGCTTCACGTTCATACTCAGTTACAAAAGACATTGACCCAGCCGCATAAGACAGTGGTGTCCGACCGTACTTATTCTTCAAGTCTGCGTCCACATCATCTCGCTCAACCAGTAGCTTTACCACCGCTTCATGTCCACCCCCAGCTGCAAATGATAGTGGTGTCCGGCCATAATTATCCTTCGAGTCCGCCTCCACATCGTCTCGCTCCAGTAGCAGTTTCACCACCGCTTCATATCCATTCAAAGCAGCACACGACAGTGGTGTCCGACCGTAATTATTCTTCAAGTCTGCCTCCACATCATCTCGCTCGACCAGTAGCTTCACCACCGCTTCATGTCCACCTCCAGCTGCAAACGATAGTGGTGTCCGGCCATCATTATCCTTCGAGTCCGCCTCCACATCGTCTCGCTCCAGAAGCAGCTTCACCACCGCTTCACGTCCATCCCAAGCTGCGTACGATAGCGGTGTTCGACCCTCATTGTCCTTCGAGTCCGCGTCAATATCATCTCGCTCCAGAAGCTGCTTCACCACTGCTTCACGTCCGCACTCAGCTGCCCGTAATAGTAGTGTCCGGCCATTATTATCCTTCGAGTCCGCCTCCACATCATCTCGTTCAACCAGTAGCTTCACCAATTCTTCATGTCCAAACAGAGCTGCGTACCACAGCGGTGTCAAACCACCATTATCCTTCGAGTCCGTCTCCACATCGTCTCGCTCGAGAAGCAGCTTCACCACCGCTTCACGTCCATTCAAAGCAGCACACGACAGTGGTGTCCGACCGTACTTATCCTTCGAGTCCGCCTCCACATCGTCTCGCTCCAGTAGCAGCTTCACCACTTCCTTATGTCCACACTCAGCTGCGTGAAAAAGTGGCGTTTGACCATTCTTGTTCTTCGAGTCCGCCTCCACATCGTCTCGCTCCAGAAGCAGCTTCACCACCGCTTCACGTCCACACAGAGCTGCGAGAGACAGTGGCGTCTGACCATTCTTGTTCTTCGAGTCCGCCTCCACATCGTCTCGCTCCAGAAGCAGCTTTACCACCGCTTCACGTCCATACAGAGCTGCGAGAGAGAGTGGCGTTTGACCGTTCTTGTTCTTCAGGTCCACTTGAGTACTACTTTTCGCTAATAGCAGCTCTTTCAGTCTGCCCTCAGCTTCTTCTGCGAGAAGGTGCAAGATTGTATTTCCTTCTTCATCCTGAACAGAAGTGTGTCGGAACGTCAAGACTCGGGCGAGGTCAGGAACGGCGCGTAAGAGTGATAATTGATCACGAGGGTTGAGATTCTCCGCCGTGAGGAGAATGATCTCTCTCGGGAGATAAGCACTATCTTTTGACGTTCTCATCATCTAGCGCGTGAGAGATGCGAAAAGATAATAAAAACCCACAGCAGTCTGGTCTTCTTCTTGCCACGCTTAGAGACGTCGTTAGTCTTGATCGCTGTTTGCGGAAAAATGTGGTTGCTAGCAGAGGTTCGGGCATTCCGTTTTGTTCTATTCCTGCTCATCCCGGATATCTCCTCCGTTCCACTTTCTCGGGATCATAAATACGGAGAAACTTGGAGGTGATAACGTACTTAGGGGCGGGCTCTGGTTGAACTTGTCAGCCTGTCAGAGTCCTCCAAAGCAAAGCGAAAGTGGAGGTGAAACGTCAGCAGCGGACCTTGCCTTTTCCTAGTGCAAAGTTGACAAGCTTTGTCGAAGCCTTTTTAGGGCTTGAACTTCGTGAAAAGATCAGCCGTGACTCAACGAATCGAACAATCTCGCTGCCTGAGTTACGCCGCGTGCCTGGTGGTGGGCCGGCAGGCATTGGACGGAATGGCCGAGGACGAAAAGTTCAATTTGCTTCACTCTAGAGCCGCATACATCCAACTATGTGCTTTGTGAAACCCATCCAGTTACTTCGGCGTTGCGGGCCAGTGGCCCATCGTATTGCACCCTTACACCCACTGAACGGTGCTAAAACCGAAAATAGACTAGCATGTGTCATAATAGAGTTCGGGGAATAGTCTCTAGTGTCTTCGCCCCTCATCCGTCCGATTCGCCCCACAAATAAAGTTATCGGCCCGATACATAATATTTCCGTGGTACGAGGAGCGCAAAGCATAAACGCTGACCGTAACCAGTTGAGCTAGGGAGGAAGTACATGAAAGGAACGGGCTGGAAAGGCCCAGTGATTTCATTCGGTGCCCAACCATTTCAGGTCTCCAGTTAAACCTGCTCAGGGATTTTCGATTCCATTAATGCTAGATCACCTCCATTTGTCCAACTTGAAAAATCGCCCGATATGAAGCATGAGCGAATTTGGAATTCTTTACCACAATCCATAATTGGACGTGCGAACTCGGTGGGATACTAGAGTTCAGGCATTAGTCCCAAAGCAGGTCAAACAAGCGAGATTGGGGATGAATCCCAGCGCAATGGTGGCTTGCCCCGCTGTTGGAGGCATTTTTGTAATGGGACACTTTGGCGCTGGTAGCCTTTTAAAACCCACCGCCAGTCGTCGCCCGCAATTGTTTTGCTTTTCTGCAACTTCCTGTTTCCAATGAATACAAAGCTGGTACAACTGTCTCAAAGACGAAACATCACTGTTACATCTTGTTGATTCCTTCAGCTCCAGTGAAACATTTCTTAATATTATGACCCACTCGTCTCGTACTCGTAATTTCCCGAGGACTACTTCGTTGTCAACGTAGCTCGCCTACGGTTTCCGCAAAGAGCATAAGACTCCGGGATGCTCAAGCTGATTAGAGATAGTAGTTAGTGGTGCGCAAGCGGAGCATGTAAACCCTCTCGCTCACCCAATTCAGGCTTATCAAAATGAAAAATGTCGTCACTTAACTCAGGTGGAATAAAATCATCAGTCCTGTTTGCTGTCATACGGCGGTTAATGTCAATGTCTTGATAGGCCTTATCGTGTTGAACTGATGAAAAGCAGCGAGCACCTTAAGCTTTCCTATGTGGAAGCCTAGATTCCGTGACGCAGAGTGAATTCATCTGGAGAAACTAGAAAGTGAGAGAAATGTAAGAGCTAGAACACCGGTTCTTGATGCAGAATGAAATAGAAAAAGACCACCGGGAATAAACAAAGCTTTCGATCCTAACCAAACCTTGATTCACGCCAGGGGAAAGCAATATTTATTGGCTTGGAAAGTGAAGCAGAGCGAGCCAAAGAAGACAGGTCTACAGGCCCCTTCAAATGACTATTGCTTCTGTGGCACCGAATCCTCGCGGGAGCACTGCTTGTGCGCCAAACCACCAGCGGTCTTATGTTGACCATGCATGCAACCATTGCTTAGTTCACGGCTAGTGAATTTCCTGCAGCTGCTCTCTCACTCATATTAAAAGCAGCCACCATCCAGTCTTTCTTTTTCCATCAACTTCCGCCATGCCTACACCTCACCATCCTTACTAAACCGCCTCAGAAAACGCTGGCTCTCAGTCCGTGTCTAGCACACAATTTTCCAGACCTCAGATATACCCTCAATCATCAGCCAACTTCACCGATCTCCCTCTGAAAAGCTACGAATTCCCCGATATAGTAGACCTCCTGGCTGGTCAGGGCCAACAGTGTACGATGAGCCTTCCGTTCAGGTTACCGATGCAATGCTGATCCTCCACAAATAAGCTAGAGAATTGGACAATTCCCATCTTTATCGAGTCAAAGCCTTCAGCATATCCACCCTTAGACCTACGGGACTTCGGTGACCGCGGAATTATCAACGTTTCTTTTCCCATCAGCATGCATTACCAAGACTACGATCCCCAGGTGCGATTATATCCTCCCTACCACGGAAACGAATCGACCGATGATATAAAAGATGTGACCCTACAGGGTTCCAAGCTGAAATCTCGACGGAAACGCACACCATGCAACAAGGCGACAAAGACTGGTATGAAACTACCAACCAAGATGCTCTGGGCCCGTGCTGACCACCATAGGGAATCTTGTGAGGGCCTGTACTTCCTTCAGTTCTAGAATATCTGGAGAATACCCTTGCCTGCGATGCTCTCGAGCAGGTACAAATTGCAGGCACTCGACCCCATGGACCAATCAAAGTGGGGTTCGCAATCTCAGCTTTAGCAACAATTTGCAAAACCAGCATGTCCAGTCATGCCTATCCCTCGAATCGGATAACAGTGAAACTATTGCAGCGAGCTTTGTCAGGCCTGAGCCAAGCCCCACGAATGCCAATGAGATCAATAAAAGACAATGCCGTGAAGATTCGCAGGCATACAGCGAGTGCCCGCATGTCTTATACCCAAGAGACAGGTCAGGATTAGAGACTGGGGGAATATCACCCACTACAGCGATCCTCAGTAGCCCACTAACATATTCCTGCTTGAAGACCCCAGAATGAATATGTTCCTGTTACCTCGACATCGGAATACCAGTCGTCAGCTCCACCCTCGGTCTCTGATGGCGGAGAACACAGAAGCGCCAGGACACTACCCACAGATTACACCAAATCACCAGAACCGCAAGACCCCGCCCCCATCGAAGCGACTAAGCAAACGCACGAACAACCCTCTAGCACCCCCAACACGACGAACGAGGGATCCACCTGCCCCGTGGACAAGTCTCATATTAATGACAATATGTTCTGTCGGATTATCGATGCAAGCCCGGCCTATGATGGACCTCGGGCAGACCTGAAAGGATTTTCTTTCTATATGAAGTGGCAAAGATTCAGCTTCGTTGAAGGAATGTGGAAGTAGGTGACTTGATTATCTTGATTACCCTGAGTGAAACCATGCTTATAAACAGATGGTATCCCGAATGCAGTGCCCTTGTGGAACTGACAAAGCAAAAGCTTTATCGGAAATCCGGAGTGATTCATGAATTGCTGGAACAGTCATGCGTGGCCACGTGCTTAAGTGAAAACCCGACCGTTGGGTGGCTAAGGGTAATTTTCCAGAATAAGTATGTTTTCAATCCGTTGCCAGAGATACTCCAAACTAATAACGGTACCAGCAATAACTGCGTGTGAGTCTGCATTCTATGGATTTTTTCCGTCTATTAACATGGCGAAGAGCATTCTCGATAACAGGCGCAATAACTGGTCTTGATGAAAAGCCGGTTACACATCAAATCAAGTTCTCGCAATTCATTCCAGATATCCTTTCGAAGTTCGATCCAATATTGCGTACTACTTTGGCTGTGGTAAATCATACCGACGGCCTCGCAATTTCTGGTGCAAATGCTGCGGAGCATACGGAAATCAATAACAGTGGAAATGGTATGTAGCCCGGGATCTGTCAAAAGCAATACTGATAATATATCTTCAGAGCTAGTCAGCAACGCTAAGGGGAAGGATACCATCATAGCAGAGCAGGCAATGCTGGCGCTCTTTCGCCGAGTGCGCTCGCGAACGTCACTCTCACCCCCTCGAACACTGAAAGAACTTTACCAAGCTGGCTTCAACAGCCTCAGGGCAAGAATGTGTCGAGACCTTCTTTATAAGTGGGCTGCTATCATGAGAAACGCTAAATGGTCAGCATATGAGGAGAGACCAAGCTGGTGGCCGGAAAGCGTCAGATACGCGAGTGCTGGCAAGTTGCATGGCCCTGGTATGTGCGTGTGGAAGCTGATGTTTACACTCACTAACATCTCAAAGAGATAAAAGGAGTTCTCTTTTACATATTCTACGAACACGGTCATGTTCGCTTTAGGGATTTTTGCACTTCCTGGAGAAAAATCGAAATAACCAAGGAAGACAAAGAAACCCTATCATGGATTTTCTGTATTCGGAGAGTCTTCAAGGACGATAGAAAGCTACGTGTGTACCCATCATGTCTGGATCCTTAATGAGCAACATCTGACAAGATAAAGTGTTGCCCGAAAATACAACAGGCTCTCAATATGCGCATTGAACATTCCAACAAGACAAGAAGGTCACAATGACAAGGGAAGAATTGGACAACAGCAAAATATTTGGATAGCAGAACTGGTAAGAACTACATTGTTATGCTTTATGTAATGCTCCACATACCTAGCCTCAATTCTCACATATTGTTCAAGAACCATGTGTTTTATCCCTATCACCGCTGGCTAAGATGACTACTCGCTTATTTCCAGAATTACAGATGACCACTCTGTCAGTTTAGCTGACTGCCATGCTTGCTCCATGTAGCTGGCAACCGCTGTACTCGTGTCTCATCTGGTGAACCGGTTCTGCGGTTCTGCTCTGTGGTACTGCTCTGTTGATGACATCGAAGAGGTTAACTGGACCGTACTCCTGCGTCCTGAGCTGGAGTAGCGTGCTGGTCATGCGGAGACAGATGACCATTAGCAACACGATTTCAACTTTCAAATGGTCTCCACTGAGCTCTACGGCCCTGTGAATACGGATACGGTTGGCTCAACTGTTCTTTTCTCGGAAGTTTGGCGTTAGCCGTCTGGAAGCAACCTAGAGGGATTTTGACTGGATCTCATAAGATGAGCAAACATACAGAGTCATTTTATCCATAATCGAACACTTGGGGTGGTACCTGAGCGTTTTGATGCCTGTGTAGTTAGATGCCCGTTCAACACTGCCGGGTATTGTCTGAATCATGATTGCGTTGGAATTTTAATCCTTAGTTCTGGCTTTCAGCCATGTAATGTCGTTTTGAAAGTTGAATTTCTTCACGGAAAGCCGGATAGTTACTACTTGATTATAGAACTTCCGACCTGATTATTGGATACGTTCAGCGAAGACGGGCAATGGAATCCGTTCAGGGTCCATGTATATCATCATGCATTTGGTGTCTAATAAAAAAGCTCTGAGGGAATGAGATCATGAAAGAGGTCAAAAATGAGGGGAATGGATCGATCATGGCCCTAAATGTTAGATTACCCCTAGTAATTTCCACGAATGTCTTGGCATTTTATGTACACAGAAGTTGGCCATGCGGCTGGACGTGGAAACAACAGATCTGCTAGGTTCTGCGGGCCCCTGTAGACAAGGATCAGCCATATGACCTGTTTCATGGAACTGCTTATGCTTCAGGTCCACATTGACGCCAGTTGCGGCTACCTCGGGCCAACTGTTTCAGGCAAGATCAAAGTTTGGTTCATCTACGCTATCTTCCAATAGAAATGAGAGCATGAGGGCCTAAACTCATGTGTAGTTAGAGGCTCTCACTCGTACAATGCTCTGAGAGCGAGAAAGAAGCCCCATTCCCCTCCCCCGAATCCTCAATAGTAAAGGCCCATCCTACTCCCCGGCAAGGTCGAACCATCATTTTCATTATTGTTAGGGCCCTGCGAGGTCCTAGGGTAGCAGTATGAGTTCGGGAAGTAGAGTCTATCGGCGAATGTACGTGCAGGTGTATTAAGAGACTAATTGCTGGTCCTCCATGCGAGGACCAGCGAGCACAATAAATACATGGTGCGATTAGCTAATGTGTTTAGCGACATGCACGGCCATCCTGGCCCATGCATGCGATCAGCTACCCTCGCAATGCGAGGACCAGGGCTTCGCCGTATACCCTCAGGCATCCATCAGGCACCTGGCAGGTCGGGGTCCTGACAATTATCGCCATCGTCATATATACAGTTCATTGTTGGGGAGCACTGTGAGGTCCTTTCCAATATACTTGGGGAAAGTCGCGGCTCCATTCAAAGCCTCCACTCCGGATCAACATCGGCACCCAAGATCAGTTCTCATTTGGTCAGATGCGTTACCCAAGTTCATACACCTCACAACATTAGCTATTCAGGGTACCCTCCGGTAGTGGAGAATAGGTTTCTTGCTACCTCCTATGAAAACTGCGACTTCGTCTACGAACAACCTCCTCCAGCACCTTTTTTGGCAGCGCCACCCGCGCTCACTTCCTCTCCCCCACCGTCGCCCCCCAAATTTCGGGTGATCCAAGCTCGACCAAATAAGCATGGTTCCAGGGTCAAAAGGATTGATAATACGCGCGTGCTATTGTTGGGAGGAGCAGGTATTTCTGGTCTGGGAGCCAGTAGAGCTCTCGGTGAGTCACATCCTCGCATCAAGGTGCACTATCACTGAGGTGAGATTACTGCAATTGTTCGGCCGGTACGTACAGTGACTGGCCATAAGTTTGGACACCCGCCTTAGACCCACTTTCATACCGCTTTCCCTTATAGCCGACACCGCCTAGAGAGACACGCTAGCTACGCGTCGCTATTTCTCGCGATTTTAGCCATTCTACCTATTTTATAATACTATTTCATGAAGCCTACCTTTCAAAACCTGCTATTTTTACTATGGCTCCACGCTCAGAACTTACACCTGCTTTACGCGAGAGGATCTGTGAGCTTCATACGGCTGCTCGTTGGGGTTATAAACGTATCCATAAGAGATACCCCTGGATTTCACTATCGGGGATCCGGTATACGATTAAAAAAGAGCATGAAAGACGTGCCGGTGTCTCAAAGCCGCGTTCTGGCCGACCGAAGAAGCTTAATGAAGCCGATAAAGTACGCCTTTTAGACTCAATCCACGGGAACCCTCGCGTTACACACGAAGACCTTCTTACTGAGGTCTCTTATAAAGTGAAAATAAAGTCAATTCGACGGCTTTTGAATGCTGAAAACCTCCGGAAATGGCGATGTAGCTGGCGACCTTATTTGACTGAGGAACATGCCTTTAAACGGCGTCAATGGGCTTTTCGCTATCAACACTTTACTCCCGAAGATTGGGCTCGCGTCTTTTGGTCTGACGAATGTACGGTGGAGCGTGGAATTGGTGTCCGTCGAGAATGGACATTTACTCGGCCAAAAGACCAGCCAAAACTTGGACAAGTTCAAGGCCTTCCACAACGGGGAAAGCAAGTTAAGCAGATGTTTTGGGCTGCTTTCTCGGGCGCTACCCGTCGAACTGGTTTGATTCCGCTATTCGGGGATCCGGAATCAGAGCGTGGAGGTGTGAATAGCATCGTTATCCGGGATCTATACCTCCGTATCCTACCTACCCTAATATCGAATGAAGGGTCGATTTTTCAGCAGGATAATGCGCCAACACATACGGCCCACGTCGTCCGAGAAGCTCTACGGGACTTAGAGCTCGAGGTAATGGAATGGCCGCCACATTCGCCTGATTTAAATCTAATTGAGAACCTCTGGGCGTTGTTAAAGGCAGAGATCTATAAGCTTCGGCCTGATCTCATTGATATGAGGAATAATGAGCAGACAAAGGCTATTTTAATAGATACAGCACAGATTGCATGGGACCGATTGAACCTTGAGCACCTAAAACATCTCTCTGAGACTATGCCGCATCGGGTGCAAGCTATTATTGATAGTGAGGGATGGTATACGCAGTATTAATTAAATGGCATGAGGGTTTAAGTTAAAACCGGCAGAAAATTATGTAATACCTAAGTGGGTCTAAGGAGGGTGTCCAAACTTATGGCCAGTCACTGTACTACTCTCAAGGGTGGACATGAAAAACCAAACGATGCTCATGCCCGATAGGTCCTCGAAGGAATTCAATATCTGCGCGGCCAGGGGAGAGCATTCGCCGTCTTGAGTGCTGGTACTTTGTTACTCACGGAGTTCGGTGGTGTCAGGGTCGGTGAGTGGATATCTGAGCATAACTGGCGGGATCACGTGAGCATGAGATTCTCTCTGATCACGTAACCAGATGTACTTTGGTCAACCAATGGCCTCCTCCCTCCGGTGTCACTGTCTCTCTCATTTTCTATCTTCCCAGCACACACAAAATGGGATGCGCTGACTAAGATCCAGGATGACAAAGCCGTATTATCTAATTACATAGATCCACAAGGGAATTGATAGGGACACTCCCACTTTTGTTCCGGACACTCCTAATTATGTAATATCCATGATTAGGTAATTGAAAACGTCATGTGATTGTATTGGTATTCATTCTCCGTATTATTTACATGACCTTCGTGTATGCCCAACTTTACCACATGCAGTGCATTTAAAGGGTGCCCTCTTCCGTTTATTCATAGTCTGGCTGTTGTCTTTCTGCTCCAATTGATCCCACTTCCGCTTTTTAGGCTTTGGAAAAGGAATCAAAGGCTCTAAGAGAGGAAGGTATTCTGATTCCATTTCAGAAAGCCCAGTTCGCCAGAATGGGTGGATATCTGTCAATGGGATAGCTTTATTGCTCTCCAATAAACTAGTAATCCGATGGGCACAAGGAAGACCCATTGTCCTTGTGAACGTATTAGTACAAGGGGGTAAAGGAGCAAGATTTGTAGCTCTTCTAGCCTTTGTAACTTGCTCGCCAATTAGTCGTATCGAATAGCGGGAGGTCCTGATCACAATATTAGTATAAAGTTGATGTAAGGTTACTACTGGCCTCTCAATCTGATCTCGTCTAAAATCATATTCAAGCGTAGCATGCCGGGTTTGTAAAGCCTGTGAAATCCTTTCAAATACGATCAACATATCCCCTGTCGAAGCACCGATGTGCTTTTTAAAAAGGCATGTGAGCCTTCAACTCGAGAGGTCGCAGAATTACCGAGGTGTAGGCATTGTTGTGTCCATGCAACTATAAATTTTTCTTTATGAATTAGCCATGTCTCCTTAACATATCGAAGAGAAGGGGAGGTCTGATATCGCTTCTCGAACTCTGATAGCCTCGAATTGTAGTCGTTCTCTGTAGTAGAATAAATTAGCTGATTCCATGATTTTTGAAATGTTTGATATTCGGCGTTCGTCGTAAAATGCTGCTTCGTATTAGACGTTACGTTCTTGTTAATATGCCAGATGCAAAGAAGATGGGGATAATCTGGACAGACGACCTTGACAGCACCTAATAATGCAAGGTCTCTATCTGTACAAAGAACTGGATAGAAAGAGAGGGGGTCGAGAAATGAGAAAAAAGTCTTTAAAGCCCAAATATAGCTCTCTTCCTGTTCATCCTGCATAAAGCAAAATGCAACGCTAAAGGTTGAATTTGATGGCGAGACACCAATAATATGCAATAGAGGCATACGATATCGGTTTGTCTTATAGGTGCAGTCTAGGACGAATACCCTGTTGTATAGGTTAGCATACTTGATTGACTCTGGGTGTGCAAACATAAAAAAGAGGACATGTCCTTCGCTATCCTGCTTAATAGCATATTTCCAGTGATTTTCCTTCAAAGTCTTCAGTAGAAACTCAAGGGGAGTACTATTACCGAGCTTTTGCCTTCGTAAAGCACTTCGCGCATTGTAGATGTCTCGAGGGGTAACTAAAACATTAGGATGCTCTCGTTTGATTAGAGCTAGGATGCCACGAGGGGGAGATCCAATTTCCGATAGATGTAGGACCTTTTGAAGCTGCTCCTCTGTGAGCCGACGGGCAGCTGAATGTCCGATCATATTATCATCAGCTGTGTGATTATGATTCCGGTTTTGGACCTGTAGCTCCCACTTATCATCAAAAAGCATTTTCCCGTATAGCTTAAATGGACAGCCAATCCGCCGTGTAGTTGTCGTTCTTCGTTTCGCTCCATCAGGAGCATTCACTCGGTCACGATACGTGCCACCACGGTCACAACCAAGATAGATGTACTTATCTGTGATTGATCGTATAGTAGTGACAGCGTAACCTTGCGAGAGAGCATGCTGACGGACAGAGGCAATTAATAAATCTCTGCTATCAAAAATTTGCTCAGTAGGGGGCTCCATTTCTGAAAAATCCGAGAGGCAGAGATTTGAGGAGCTAAGAAAAGAGGGAGGCGAGAGCTGGGGATTTATACGTTTAATATACTATACTATGGTATGACATTTAGAATGATGTTGCTGTGGTAATTCCAATACAATCACATGACGTTTTCAATTACCTAATCATGGATATTACATAATTAGGAGTGTCCGGAACAAAAGTGGGAGTGTCCCTATCAATTCCCTACCTAATCATGGATATTACATAATTAGGAGTGTCCGGAACAAAAGTGGGAGTGTCCCTATCAATTCCCATCCACAACTCGGGAAAAACAGATTCTGACAATTAGCCATGTGGCAGCGGGAGTGGAACAAAGTTGCAAGATCGATGCAGCCGAGATGGACGCAGCCACAATGGAACTGTTTGCTGTGGCGGAGGTGGTGGAGAGACTGATCATGAAGAATCCTTCGCAATACCCATGGAGTGCCGAAGTAAAGAGTCTGCCTGACGAGTTGAAGAGATGCAATTCACCGGAGATGCTACTACGCGTAAGCCTTGACCGCCAAGCCCTTTTGAGTCACCTGCTGACCAATCAGAGCAAACCGTCCGAGCAATTGGGGGATGAGGGCGAATTGAAGATGCTGGTTAACGCGGCCAACAAGACTGCTTATCATAATCTAGAATCGTCCATGATCTAATTCAGAGGAATTAATTTTATTGTTCGTTGAGAAGGAAACATGAGGCTATATACATGACAAGAGGATCAAGCTGATAGCTTGATCCTGATTTTCAATCAACTTGATTCTTTGTATAGACAACTCGGGATTAATTCCGGTGGTGCGGCTTGGTCTGCACCAGCCTTATATTACAACAGTTCAAGCGCATATGAACGTCGTGATGCGTGGTTGCGGACGACATCAGTTCCTCTTGTCAGCCGGCTGGCGAGATATTACATTCGGGTATGTTTCGTTCTGCGGCAGATAGTGCAGAGTGCAGAAATTGGAGGCAATTTGCAGCTCCATCTGAGGAGATCGCTAGGGGTATCTTTCTTGGTACAGCCAAACATCATCCACGTTCACTGACTAGCAAAGTACTCACTACGATTACTGTTACCGCCGGATATCGCCATATACTTCCGGCCCCTCTTAACCTCAATAGATTTGCCCCGATCACTGCCTTCGCCCTGCTCTCAATGTGCGCTGTACGCTTCGATTGAATTCAAATACACATGTATGAAGCTAAGCAGCTTATTGAGATTGTACGATTGAGTGAAGGCAACAGGTGATGATTAGTCAATCTACGAATCAATATGCGTACCCTCTTGTGTCTTGTGTTATTAGTTCTCGTTCTCAAAATGAGTAAGATAACATAAAATACAGCCAGTGAGATGTTCTGGTTGGAAAACATTGTCAGACATGAGGCAAATCTCACCTGCTTTGTTGGTAGCTAAGCTTGGCCGTGTCTGTAAAGATAGCTACCCTCGCATCCATTCCCAGCAGATACGCTATCTTTTGAATCCATCTCGGGGGGATTCAGCGAATAGGAATGAAATCTAGGACCAAATCTTTAATGGAGTTCTTATTGCTGATGCATGCCTCGATCCATGGCGAGAATCCGTTGACGTCCTTGATATCGGGGTTGGCGCCTCTTGAGAGTAGTACGCTTGCGAGTTCTCTGTTGCCTCGGTAGACAGCAAGCGAGAGCACTGTCTGGCCCTGACAATTTGAAAAATCAATCTTTACACAAGGGTGTTGAAGGAGCCGGTTCACGAACGCAAATGACCCTTTCTCCACGCCGTACCACTATGCACACAGGTCGTTCGCGTTTCTTGTATTCACGCACGGCTCTCTCTTACACAGCAAGAGACTGGTGACCAGCTCTGAACCATATTTTGCAGCTGTCATCAGAGGAGAGAAATTATCAACCATTGCATCTACGTCTGTTTGGTAAGAAAACAAGGTCTTTGCAAAGGGGCGATTGTTGGTTTCGGCGGCTCAATGAAGCGCAGAACTTTTTTGGTGCCAAATCTTATATTTTATCAGTGCTAGGAGTAGCTTGGGATAGAGTGTTGAATGTGTACAAGCAAGAGCAGAAATATCGCTTCCTTGCAAGGTTCTGGCTATGATCCAAAGGATCTCTGTTGGGCAGTCAAGAATAGTAATCTGCATGACCTTGTCAGCATTTGGAAGGCTCCTCTCGTGCCTACTATTCATACCATGATTTTGGGCGCTCGAGTTGAGTTCGCGAAAGGGGACAAAACATGCTGCTTAGAAGGCTTTTGTTGGTTCGAATATGAGGGATGATGGCAATGAGTTGTTGAGTGTTTTGAGTTAAGAATACAGGCAAAGGCGATATGGCGAGGTAGAGAAGCTTGAATAACCCTGGTGGCACCAGCCAAGCATCCGCTTTCTCCTACCTGCTGACGTAGCAACGGGCTAGCGGTCCTGGGAACGCTGTCTGAACACTGAGGAGTTCCGTATTCTTGGGAGCATCTCCTTGACTTCTGGAATTTTGTTCAGCTCTATAGAGACCAGATCCATTAGAAACATAATCTTTATGATTGAGATTCTACGGCATTTCAACTGAACAGCTTATGCTCTTAAGCAACGTCGATTTATTCATGTAGGTAGATGTATAATATCTTCTCGGATCAGGTTCTAAGATACCCCTTATCACATGCGCCGACACTCGGTGGTCACAACACCCGAGCCACAGCTCACGCAAGAATGCGTATACCAAGCAAGGGATGCTATTTTCCGGTCGCTAGCGGTGAGTTACCGCAAGCCTGTTCTGACCGAAGGATATATTCCGACAATAGCCTTGACCATCTTGCATTCAGGATCTGGTGTAAAAGTTGGACCTGGATCTGCCCCAGTTCGTGGTCTAGTTATTGTAAGGGCTAGGATAAAGATAGCTTGGGCATTCACGGTCATTGGGTGTCGGGCCCAACTGTCGACCAGGGCACAGCAGGGCGGCGTAATGCCCAACGTAAAAGCAAGAGTCATAGACACCTAAGGGCTCGTATTTAGCGTACGTTTTATTGTTTTTCGGCTGATAGAGATGATTCGTGATCAAAGTAAAAGAGGGTAGACAACGTACCAGCGGCACCACATGATGAGCTTGCATCTTGACAGTTGTTGTTCTCTCCCTGAACCAACGGGAGATGGATGTTCATGTGACTGGGCTCACTTGTGCTACAAATACGTCCGTCTTTCGTTTTCTTAATCACCTTTGAGAGAAATTAGGCTGGAGGACTCCAGAATTAGATCAAGGAACGGGAACTTACTCTAGCTATTCCGTTTGCAACAAAAATGTTAGGGCGAAAAGTCTCAATAAAAGGATGTAGCTGGCTACTATCGCTGTAGGTAACCGTGTATGATGTTGCCGTAGCGTGGCTGTTTAGACTGATTAGTTAGACACTATCTGACAGAGCCCATATACGTACCCCCACGTATAGGAGAAGCCGGCCCTTATGCCAAGTTTGTCGAGATAATCAACAGGTATTTTCTATGCTGCTGTAAGTCCTTGTGCTCTGCACCATAATACTAGCAGAGGATAGACTAACCAAGTCTGGGCCTTCTTGGATTGAGACACAGTACGAGTAAGTATAGGCGTATGACTTCCCGATACTTCCAGGAGGACAGAGGGGATCTGAAACTTGATGTGTGTTGCCTGAGACCACCTGATAGTTCACAGTTTCCCAGGTATAAGAGGTTTCCTGTTCACATTGACAAAGGTCGGGACAATTGATCCATGCAAAGCTTCGAGTATCAGGGCGAGAACTATTGCATTTACACCAACATGTCAGTCAGCTTTTCTCGCTGTCAAGTGGCGAAAGCTTACCGATCGCTATTCTCAGTTTGGGTATTCTCAGCAGCTCCGCGCTCCTCCCAAAACCCGGAAGGGGGCTTAATTCCTTCAGAGTAGTTGTAGAATCTTACCCCATCTTCAATGTAAAAGCTCAACTTGTCTGGTTCCGGTAAGGAGTATTGATAGGTAATGTTACCAAACTCAATGATATCTGGATCCTGGCCAACCAAGTCTAGGATAGAGAGCATTTTATTTGGTAGACTTGTTGGGAGAGGGGGTGGTACAGCTTGTGCCCCAAGTGCGTATAAGGCAAAGACGGATCCTAAGACAGGGATCAGGCATGAAGATGGCATCTTATTAGACGACTACTCCGACCAACTGAAGTATGTGGTTGTGTGAAAGGCGGCCACAGGCACCGTATTTATGTCGTCAAAAAATACCGTTGGGTCTCAGCTATAGGTTTCGAATTTGCCTTCACCTTTGTAACAATCATTTTCACCAAGGCCCAGTATCATATACAGGCTCACAAACGCGCTTGGAGGCTAGAATCAGAATGTGTAGCAGTAATGCTCAAATTAGAATCCTTTCTCTTTGTATCTTCGCGCAGATTGTTGTTGGCTTAGAGAAGGGAAAAGCGAATCAGAATTTCGATTGGCTCCACGTTTTGCCTTTTGCAATCTGCCGGCGGCATTGCTCCAAGTAGTTGTCATCCAGGCACAGTAGCACGTGGTGGATTTTGACTTTGACCTTTTGGTGGTTTCCATATTTGCTGCGAGATCCACATGTTAAATATGGCTTCCCACTCCATTCGGTTTGTAAGTCACTCCATGTTCTTAAGTACAGTTTAGCACGCACTTAATAAACAGCCAGGGAGCACCCAGCTCGTTTCACTGCTGTGAAAACTCGGAAGGTAAAGCCTAATGCGTAGCTCCTAAAAGTAGCCATCAAAATAATCTAATACTTGGTGGCTGTCGGGACATATACTCCCGTCAGAATAAGCAAAGAAAGGTTGTACGTAATCTTGCTAAGCAATGGCTCCCGCCATATGGATTCAGGGGTATTGGGTCTTAACCACGGAGGAACATCTATTTTACACGAATCAAATTGACTTTTGCTTTGGAAGCATAACCACTGTCCACTTAACTGTGTACACAGTACCTAGCTGGTTATACCAACAGTGGCGGTGGCGCTGCCATGAGGACTAAAAATATTGCCATGGAACTGATAGGGGTGCTTCGTTGGACATAGGTTATCATAAGTATAAGGCTCAGTACGGAAATCTTAAGTTGCGGAGAGTTCACAGAAAAATAGGTTTTAGCTCTAGGTACCACAACGGGGTGTCCCACTATACTATATCAGAGGGTTAAACAAGCAAGAGAAAGAAGGCTTACCAAAGGTATAGTATTACCAAGACAGAAGAAAATGGCCTAATTGGCGCAAGAAGAAACTTAAGATATCTCTGTGTTTGTTTTGCCTTTTGAGATATTTATCCAAGATCGTACAGCTAAGTAGGAAAAGATGGTGCAGGTGCAGAACTACTTCATCACTTCATATTTAGTTCAATGCACTGAGACAAACTGCTCGGTCTCGAATAAAAACGAAGAGAGATATGTTCTAAATCACCCCTACATATACATCATTAATTTCTTGTTAGCTTTAATGTACAATCAGGATAGCCGGCGCGATGGGTTATGTTTACAATTTATCTTTCGAAGAGCTAATGTCTCGCTCACCACTTTTCTAGACATTAATCCATATGAGGCAGTCGGGTAAGAAGGGCGCACGCGCGCTGACTGACTGGGAGTATCGCCTTATGAGGCTAGCTGATACAAGAGGCACCGGCCCGGTGCACGGGCTCCGGCAAGTGATTTTTCGCCATAAGTTAACTACAGTAGTTTTGCCTCTTTTGGCTCAATTGCCGCAGAATTTCTAGGGCTTGGGGCTGGCTGAGAAACTTGGAGGTGATAACGTACTTAGGGGCGGGCTCTGGTTGAACTTGTCAGCCTGTCAGACTCCTCCAAAGCAAAGCGAGAGTGGAGGTGAAACGTCAGCAGCGGACCTTGCCTTTTCCTAGTGCAAAGTCGACAAGCTTTCTCGAAGCCTTTTTAGGACTTGAACCTCGTGGAAAGTCCATGGCTCAACGAATCGAACAATCTCGCTGCCCGAGTTACGCCACGTGCCTGGTGGTGGGCCAGCAGGCATTGGACAGAACGGCCGAGGACAAAAAGTCAATTTGCTTCACTCCCAGCCACTGTGTGAGGACACACCAACCCCCGTGCCTCTCCATTCGGCTGCCTGTTTCCTGTGGTCTGTACGGCTGCAGCCATAACTCTTATCTCTGCGTGTCGCCAACAACATTCGTGCGAGACATCGGTTTCTGTCTCAAGTATCTTCAGTCGTAGGCCAACAAGTCATCGTCCTCAGGAGTTGCCAACGGAATGTACAAGGCATCTCACACCGACGAGCCCCTCGAGGGTGACGGCTACAACCAGAGCCCCAATCCAAACTCCAACGACCTGACCATCAACGAGGACTTCAACAACCTCGTCAACAGTCGGGCCGAGCGAGAAAGCGACTCGCAGACACTCCAAACGCAGCCTCGAACGTCCCAAGGCAATTACCCAGCGATGCTTCTACCGAAAATGACGGTTACGGCAAGGCCACCTACCGGCTGGCTCAGCGGTCAATTGATCGTGGCTAGTCCCTAAGGGCGGTTTGCAAATATCTGCAACCGCCTACCCCCTGGGTTGTCTGCGAGCTTCGGTTGTGGCTAACGCCGCCCGCGTCGCGCTGCCCCAGCGCGTCAGGAAGATGCTCGCTACCTTTGGCTCCTTCATCGGGCCGGGCTTTAGGATTTCGGTTGCCTACAGTATGTTCAGGACGCTCTCATCCCGCAGTCTTCCCCTTCACCTAACTTACATGCGTGCATCCAGTTGGTCCAGGCAATTACTCGACCAACATCGCCGCAGGAGCCTCGTACTCCTTCCGCCTATTGTTCATCGTCCTCCTCTCCAACCTATTTGCCATTTTTCTCCAGAGCCTGGCAATCAAGCTCGGCACCATCAGTGGCTTGAACCTCGCCGAGGCCTGTCGCGCCTTTCTCCCGCGATGGCTCAACTACATCCTAGACGCCTTTGCCGAGGCTGCCATCATTGCCACGGATGTAGCAGAGGTAGGCCCCTGATTCACTCCCGATTCGTATCTTATGCGTCGGCAAGTGCTGACTGACCAGGTGATTGGATTTGCCATTGCATTAAACCTTCTAATCCCCCAGGTACCGCTGGTCGCCGGGTGCGCCATTTCCATCATTGACGTAGTGGTAATCCTGCTCTCCTACCGCCCAGAAGGGTCCATGAAGGGCCTACGGTACTTCGAAATGTTTATCATTTCCTTGGTTCTCGTCGTGGTCGTTTGCTTTTGCGTCCAGATGTCTCTGATCCGTGTCACTACCCCCGGTGAAGTCTTCAAGGGTTATCTTCCGTCAAAATCTCTTATTGAATCGGAAGCGCGAGTTCTAAGTCCCTCCATCGCCTTCGTACTCGCTCTAATGCTGTCCCAGTATTTATCAGGCCTGCGGAATTCTCGGGGCAACAGTCATGCCTCACAGTCTTTACCTAGGGTCGGGCATTGTTCAACCCCGCCTACGCGAATATGATGAGCGAAGTAGGCTCTTGCCTCGTCAGCTTACATCGGGGTATTCGGTTCTAGATGATGGTATCGACAAAGGCTACTATGTCCCGTCCTGGGGCGCAATGTAGCACTCGCTCACGGTCTCGATTCTCGAGCTGGCCATTTCGCTCTTCACATTCGCCCTCTTTGTCAACTCCGCCATTCTCGTCGTTGCCGGTTCCTCGCTATACAATAACCCGGATGCCCTCGACGCCGATATCTTTGGTATTCACGATCTGCTCTCCAAGTCTATCTCGCCCGCGGCAGGTATCATATTCGCTCTGGCGTTGCTGCTATCGGGAGTCTCGGCGGGAATCGTCTGTACCATCGCCGGCCAGATGGTTAGCGAGTGCTCACTGAACTGGAAGATCAAGCCGTGGCTGCGCCGCCTCGTGACACGCAGCATCAGCATCACACCAAGCATCAGCATCGCCGGAGCCGTGGGTCGCTCGGGGTCAATGCAGCACTTAATGGGTCGCAAGTGGCGCCGAGCATCATACTGCCGTTTGTTACCGCACGCCTCAACTACTTTACCTGTCGCGATAAATATATGACGGTCCACCCCGGCAGAGCGCGCTGGCGCATGGCGGGCAGGGACGACGAGAGTGAGGTGGACCAGGTAATTGGAGAGGGAGCCGAGCTCGAACGCGAACGTATCAAAATGACCATCTCGCGGTACACAGCGATCCTCGCCGTCTTGATTTGGCTTTTCATGTCAATCATGAACGTGGCTAATCTGGTATTCCTGGGCAAGTAAATGTTACGGTGCCGTAGTAGCTCGGTGAGGAGCAGCTGTGGGAGGGCCAGTGGCCCAGGGAGAGGTATTCACATGGCAATTCCGTTATTGCTCCCAATCGAAATCTGGTTGTCCGCACTTGATTTTTGTTAATATGGAGCGCAACCCTGCGCTGCATGGGTGGAACAATGGGGGAATTGGTTCAGGGATGACGAAATTCGGGAAAGAGGAGGCGAGGAAAGATGGAAGTGCCCGTCATAAGAAATGGCGCTCGGCAATTTCTCTGTCCCGAGCCGTCATATCCAGCAACTTCATGTATTCAATCCGCACAGTAGGGTTCTGGTAATGGAAAGTGTCCAAGGGAGTAAATGAGCAATGAGAGGCGCTGATGTGTGGTATTAAATGTATGGGTATTTCAATAATCTACTCAATCAGCTCCTCTACGATGTTTCGAAACTAGCCAAATCAAAAATAGATTAGCATGTACGGAAATAAAAATTATGTAGGATGGCGAATCTGATTTCGAACTTGGGTTGTACTCCTGCTGGCAAACTTGTGCAAACGCAGTGAAGGCTCGACACGGGCATTGTACCGTAAACGCAAGAGATCAATTTCACTTCTAATTCCTGTCCAAGCAAACGGCCGAATGCCCATTGATGCTTAGTTGTTGGACGTCTAGACTGGGTCAGCGCAAGTCTTGCTTGACCTACTACTGTCACATATTTTGTAGGAAATGGCTTTTGGGTAAACTAGTGCAATCGGTTGCCTTTACAGTTCAAAGTTGAACCGCAATGATAACCGGTTCAACTGCGACTGACCGTCTCGACCGCGATCTGATCCGTTGCCCCACGTGAACCGTGCGCTGACATGTATATCCGATCCATTTTCCTCCTTTGAACGTTCGTAATATTTTGTATCGAACACTAACGCAACGATCGGATCAAGGATATCCGTATCCACATGAAGCCCGATCCAGTAATTGATTTGAAGTGTATTTCCAGGAGTAACATGGCTGCCAGATCAGATTGTGGCATTATTTAGCGCCGAAAGCCACAATTGAAGGTATGACCAATCGAGAATCTGCTATGCGGTTCCAGGAGCTTTGCGCGTTTAGGTTTGTCGGTAAAAAATCCACTAATACCTTGCTGATATGATAATATCCGTCAAGCATTCTCTACGTCTAAGTAGAATACTGATCAGGGCTGGCCCTCTCCTTTGGAGCTTGACAGTGGGAACTAGTCCACAGACAACCCGCGAGATGGCTTCAACCTTTCGAAGTCTGACATTTAATGGATTTAGTATCATGAGAATAGGTGATATGGCAAGATCAGTTTGCTTGAGCATTCAAAGAGGGGCATAGCCACGTAATAAGCCACAGGTTCGTGAAGTCTCTCTGGGTACTACACAGACCACTTAATCTCAAATTAGCCTTCCGTTGGTGCCAACATACACTGACAAAGGTGTATGTCAGGAGTGAGATGCAACGGCACTGCAGCCGTAGCGCTGGATGACAGCCTAGAGATTACAGAATCATGACATGTTCAGGTCTAGCCGATAGGCCAATGGTCCGTATACGCCGCCGAGCTGATGGAACATTATCAACAAGCATGACCGAATTCTCATAAAAATAGCCGAAATTGAAACCGCATGTGATCAAGGGCTCAAGTGTGTGAGATACAAACAGAAGAAACCAAGATTGAGGCGTGAAATATGGATGCAATCAGGGAGCATAGGTGCATCAACGTATGCCCCGACACAGTATAGGGCTTGGGTGAACGTTGACTCAGGACTTGAATAGACCCATGAGAGTAGAACCGCCCTCCGATACCGTTAACCAAAGCCATAAAGATACAAGAGGCTGTCAGTCGAGATATATCAGAAAAGACAGCGTTGTAGATCGAGACGCTGCATAAAACCAAGGCTCCAAACCCTCCAATCACCAGCACTCGTTCTCTCTTCTCTCTTGGCCAGGTTATCAAATATGTGGCACAGACCACCCCGCCCAGTGTGACTCCCAGGAAAATGGAATTGTTGTTCCCGCTATCAGTAGCCTCTAAAAGCAAGACTGATACAGATGTCCCCCATATGTGAAGAATAATTCCAAGGTGGTCCAGCAGGAAGTAGGAAGAAGGGAGCTGCTTTCTCGAATACAGCACGTAGTGACAAAAGGTAGAAGTCCCAAAACAAATGAGATTGACTAAGAGAGAAACCAAAGCTGTGGCCGTATTGCTTATGGATGAAGGGCACTGAGACACACGGTAGATAAAGCAGAGTAGGATGATACTGCCACATAAATGGAATCTCGGGTTGACAGAGCCGTTGGTGTGCACGAGGGTGCTTCGGGGTTTCGAAAAGCGACAGCTGGTTTCCATGTCGACAAAATAAGTTGTCACAGAGAAATTTATGGAATGAGTAATTTATGGCAACATATAGGTACAACAATGCGAAGGCTTTTCGAAGTAGACGGGATAGAAAGCCTTCAAACCGGTGGCAGGGCCCGAGTAAAGAAGGCCTTTCCATGGGAGACACATCTTCATTCCATTACAGTATGCTCAGTCTCACTGTCATAGTGAAAATCAATCACACAGTCGGCTTTTGAATTTCAGTGCTCTGTTAGCAGCCCATTCCAATGGTGGCGTTGATGATCAATCTCGCGGTGTTGATGGTTGGTGGATATGCTTCATATTAGTGGCTTCCGGTGATGAACGGACCGGGAGATATATATTCAATCACAACGCATTTTCCACATTCGTTTAAGAGCTCAGAAATTCCAAAAGTAAATAGAGTAAAACCTAGAGGACTGAAAAAGAATCTCAACCATGATCACAAGTTCAAAAGTTGACTTTTCCCGTCCGTCAACAGGGACGGCCAAGCTTCAACGGGTGATGGGTTGAGTACCCGTGCCCGTGCGACCGCGGCCTGACGCTTTCCGCAGCCTAGACGGACAGAAAACACACAGCTCAGACAATCAACACTCGAGCGAGGCCAGAAAATTTCCATGTTCCTTGGATGAAAATGTGAGTGCCTTGGTAAAATCAAAGAAAGAACAGCTTCCATTGCCTCAATATTAGGACCGTAGATTCAACGGTGAGCCAACGTTTCTTAACCGACTCACTTTGACTCATTCTCTACTTGATTTTAGCATGTTTTCTCGGTGAGCATCTAAAACCACACCAAGAAATTCGCTGCAAATACTTGCGGTATATGTTATATCATTCCTCACTTAGGATAGCGTCGTGTCCTTGAATGTTTGCTCTATAATAGAGCACGTACGCGACGGGAGCCGAGAAACCTATAAATTCGCCCTCTCCCCCAGCAATTTGTTCTACAACACTGCCACTTGCTGCGCAAAGTCGAGCAGGCCCTCGGTTTGAGGCACCTGATAAGTTCTTCCCTTCAACCCTACTGGAATTTCCACCATACTGACACCTATGGATACGTCGTGGGCCGACAATCTAGAAAGTACTTGTGAGAACGAGATTCCCACCAGATGCACTATGCCACCTATGCCAGCCGATCAAAGAAGCAGATTTGGGTTAGCTGTTCAAAGTATGCGAACATCTGTCCACAATAGCAGCGGACCACTGTTCCGCCCCTGAATATCGATGCAAAAGAGCAATTTCCATACAGGTATGTAGATTTCAGCGCGACCCTTTCCGAAACTGGACTGACTTCAAAGACAATGCGAAAGAAAGATCCATCCGTCCAATGCACGCGCAAAGCCACGGAACCCTTTCCGGTGTCTTCTTTCAGAACATGTAAGTCACTTATTGTTTCGCCGACCGAAAAGCTAATGATGGACAGGAAACCGTTGACAGCGCCCTAATGTGAGTCCGACCCAGCGGCGCCGTCAGTGCTCCGGGCAAGGTCATGGCTTACACACCATTTCTAGCCCTGCCACATCAAACCATGCAGCATGTCCTATGTGAAATACTGCAAATCAAAGGCGCGCGCCAACAACAGGACGCATAAGCTCGAGAACCTTGTTCTCTATGGTAAGGTGAGTGGATATCGCGGCTCTTGATGCGCCGGGTCCGATGATTTGTGCCAAGTCTGTGCCCCAGACACGAACACTACTGACATCTTCATGCCGTTGCAGGAGCAGCCCATCGCCAACCGCGCAAGGTCTCGTGGCGAGTTACCTATTCCCGCCGACTCAGATAAGACCAAGGAGCCGACGCGCCATCGCGTCTTCCCCCTTCTCACCGCCTTTTCATACGACTTGAGTGCCTCAGCCTCTCGCCGCCTATGGGAAGCGGTCTCCCTTTACGACTGTACAATTTCTTGTCATGGGTGGGTTCTCATGCGCCTTTGCCGTGTTGTGAACTTGTCAGTTCATCCAGCGCAACTTCTCGAAGCGACAGCCGGAGAGTGCGACGAGCCTGGATACAACATGGCGTGTTGGTGACTGCATTGCAGAACAGAATTGGCAGTGAACTAGTTGGTAAGCTGGTATGATGACGATCCTAATTGATCATCTGTCTCAACCATACACTCGGGGAAGTCTCCATGAACAACGTAAAGCACAACACCTCGTCCAACTGGATCAACACTTGCTGACTCGGGTCTCACAACAGGAGGCTCCCTCATATTCCCACACTCGAATTCGAAGCGATCAACTGTCTTGTCTGCTCAACCTCTCCTGCACCAACACCATCGCATGCTCTGTTTCTTCCTCATGACTAACGGTGGCATCGATGAGTCTCTCCCTCGACGTTCTAGTCGATTTGGTTCATCAGATCACGCGTTGGTATGCTTACCTGATGCAAGACCCCAAGAGCGCATAGCAGTGTCTGTCTTTCGGCATTTGAACACCTACATGGGATAGCCTCTTGCGGCTTGGATCCCCGGCGTCCAGTGGGTGGCCATCGTTGTTCTTGGATGGCGTCTAGCGTCTTTTGAGCCTAAAACTGCTAAGAAACCGGGAGAAGCCAACGCAGCCAATGCTTTGTCTAGCTAGAGCCATATTTTCGTACTCGCGAGGTTGTTAGTCGAGACTGCTTGCATGGAGAAGGTGAGGCAAAAATCCCGTCATTTCTAGCCAAATCAACTAACAATAGCCATGTCAGCTTCGAATCGATGGACAAGACCGCGGATGGCCAAACGATTGAGAGGACCCATAACCCAAGAACTACGTCTGATAGAGTCATCTTGATTCCTCTTCCTCTCCGGGTTGCTGAGCTTTTGGACATGTACGGGCGAGCGGGAACCACTCGGACATACACGGAGCTGCATGCTATCAGGATTGTTTGCTTTTCCCTGTTAGACAGGAGCTTGGCGATTTCATTCCTAAGCCTGTGTTTTTCTATCCAAGCCCGTTCACTATGTGCAAAGCCCATACACTTTGAATGCCACAGCAGCTGGAGGTCAGTTAAGCTACCCAGTATCTTTCATCCATCGAGACTGTCGTCTAACATATCGAAATTGGCGGCGCAAGCAGGTCTTGCCAGCAAATCATCGATTTCTCTACATCTCTGAGCTCACTGTGCTTTGATCATCGATGATGTTTTTGTCATTGCGCCCAGGACGATATCTGGCATACCTCCGTTCGAGCAATTCACCGTGAAGGTGGGTTTGATGTCTGTAACAGCACCACCAGAGCCATTGGGTTGCAGTACCTCTTGGGCTCTCCCGTACAGCCTATACTTAATTTTCTACTCCTAGTAAGGCCTTGTGCCATATTTGCTCGGGGAGGAATTTCAGTGGATGCCTGCTAGGACCGCACGTGGATTAGAGCACCCCTGTGCGAATATCACCCGGTCTGGAGCGGCAATCGTGAAGAGATGTCTTTGGCAGGTCTGGTTTCAGGTGGCTTAAGTTGAACCCGGATCGGACTTCAACCGTGCTATATCAGCAGCGGAGCATGCTGTATCGCATGACTCAGGAATACGCCCCACAGAAGATAATGGCTGTTTCTCAATCGCTGTATTGGCGAGGACTGTGAGCTCGTACTGGGGGCTCTGTTCTAGATATCTGCTCTGCAGAACGTTCTAGCATATACTCTCCTGCATCAGCCTTGCCCTTAATGAGTGTACTCTCTTCGAACCCCACCACATTTACGTTCTTCCCTGCCAACAATTTAGGGCTCCGAAGAGGAATAAGATGCCTTAACTCAAATCGCCAGTCTATGAACACCAGCAGACAGCTTAAAAAATTCATGCTATCTTCAGACGGATCACAAGGATTACGTGGATAAACGTTCAGGGTTGAGCTATCGTAAGCCAATCTGTATACACTAGCTATTGGCGGGAACGACGAATTCTACCTCATGGACGGCCGAGAATATGGTCTGAATCTCATAGCTTATGTTTCATGATTGAACTAAACCTAGGATTGAGTGATCTCGCCAAGCACGGCAGATGCAAATTGAGGTTCAGAGCTTAACGCCAGTACACCGATATATTTGATTAACACTTCTAGGCTGCCACTATTGACCATAGGCGGAGCGTCAGGTTTTCCTGAATTCAAGGATGACGCATCGATGGAGTCATAATAAAGATTAGCTTTGACAAAATTGTTTAAGGGGGTCTGGGATGTCTGAAAAACTGATTGGCCTCAGATTTGTGTCAGACAAGGTAGGGTGTAGATATTCGTGATTACCCAGTGAAGGCGTTCGTTCTGTGAACATCAATTTCTGAGCCAACAAACTGAGCCTCATAATGAGGGGAAGGAACAATGATGCTGTTCATGCATGCAACTGCAGGGCGCAATCTTGCTACGTGTTCTCTCGTTTGTGGCTTTGGTGTACATACGCGACATATGGAATGCAGATATAGAATAGTCAAGCTAGCATGTGTCGTTCTGGCCATGTCGCATCACCCGGGCCTGCTGAAAATTCCATTGCGAGGACCCCGAAATAAATTCTCTCAATTGAAAAGACAGATTAGCAGCTGAGGAGAGGAATCGATGCTACTGCGGGGCCCACTTTTTTAGCGGCAAATTCGCTATCAGACGGGAATTTCTTGAAATACAGATAGGGAAGAGCTCCAAGTTGAGGGACTAGCAGTTTCAGGGCGCTTTAAGGCACCCCCGGGAGGATTGGTAAAAGTAATATTCAGCTACCAAAAATAAGATGCCTAGAATCCGTGCCAATAATCGCCCTTTCCAGGCCGACGAAGGGGTGAGTTTTTGCCATGCTTTGTGGTGTTATGGTGTGGATGCAGCATATGTTTAGTCAGCTTCCTGGAAACCGATAGTTACAGTGACTGGCCATAAGTTTGGACACCCTCCTTAGACCCACTCAGATATTACATAATTTTCTGCCGGTTTTAAACCCTCATGCCATTTAATTAATACTGCGTATACCATCCCTCACTATCAATAATAGCTTGCACCCGATGCGGCATAGTCTCAGAGAGATGTTTTAGGTGCTCAAGGTTCAATCGGTCCCATGCAATCTGTGCTGTATCTATTAAAATAGCCTTTGTCTGCTCATTATTCCTCATATCAATGAGATCAGGCCGAAGCTTATAGATCTCTGCCTTTAACAACGCCCAGAGGTTCTCAATTGGATTTAAATCAGGCGAATGTGGCGGCCATTCCATTACCTCGAGCTCTAAGTCCCGTAGAGCTTCTCGGACGACGTGGGCCGTATGTGTTGGCGCATTATCCTGCTGAAAAATCGACCCTTCATTCGATATTAGGGTAGGTAGGATACGGAGGTATAGATCCCGGATAACGATGCTATTCACACCTCCACGCTCTGATTCCGGATCCCCGAATAGCGGAATCAAACCAGTTCGACGGGTAGCGCCCGAGAAAGCAGCCCAAAACATCTGCTTAACTTGCTTTCCCCGTTGTGGAAGGCCTTGAACTTGTCCAAGTTTTGGCTGGTCTTTTGGCCGAGTAAATGTCCATTCTCGACGGACACCAATTCCACGCTCCACCGTACATTCGTCAGACCAAAAGACGCGAGCCCAATCTTCGGGAGTAAAGTGTTGATAGCGAAAAGCCCATTGACGCCGTTTAAAGGCATGTTCCTCAGTCAAATAAGGTCGCCAGCTACATCGCCATTTCCGGAGGTTTTCAGCATTCAAAAGCCGTCGAATTGACTTTATTTTCACTTTATAAGAGACCTCAGTAAGAAGGTCTTCGTGTGTAACGCGAGGGTTCCCGTGGATTGAGTCTAAAAGGCGTACTTTATCGGCTTCATTAAGCTTCTTCGGTCGGCCAGAACGCGGCTTTGAGACACCGGCACGTCTCTCATGCTCTTTTTTAATCGTATACCGGATCCCCGATAGTGAAATCCAGGGGTATCTCTTATGGATACGTTTATAACCCCAATGAGCAGCCGTATGAAGCTCACAGATCCTCTCGCGTAAAGCAGGTGTAAGTTCTGAGCGTGGAGCCATAGTAAAAATAGCAGGTTTTGAAAGGTAGGCTTCATGAAATAGTATTATAAAATAGCTAGAATGGCTAAAATCGCGAGAAATAGCGACGCGTAGCTAGCGTGTCTCTCTAGGCGGTGTCGGCTATAAGGGAAAGCGGTATAAAAGTGGGTCTAAGGAGGGTGCCCAAACTTATGGCCAGTCACTGTATCTGGGTCTCTATGACGGTTGAATAGGTAAAGCCTCCGGCACCTCTGAAACGCAGTGCTAGCACGGTTAGGGCGGCTACTTGAAAGTGTTTGATAATGTGCTACGCGTAAACCCCTGCCCTTCATTGATTGCGCACGGACATGATGCGGAACATATGCGGGAGTCTCGTGGCATGAGCTAATTGGCCCTCTGGATATAGCAAGGCGCCAGTTGAGCGGCAGGTTGTAGAGCCTCAACCGAACGGACATATATAAATGCTGGGTTTTGGAGTCGGTGGCATGAACCGTAGAGCATATACCGCCGAAAAAAATTACAACACCAACATAAAAGGTAACTATTAGTGCTACGCTACTCGTGTACGAAATCTCAAGCTTCCTTCTTAGAAACCATGTCCCAGCCTCGCCCTCTTCCTCCAGCTCGAATACTAGTACGGGGCCCCGTGGATGACGAATCGCAAATCGAGGTGGATCAACATATCCTGTCCAATGATCTCGAACATTCACAACGCTCAAGATATGCGCCGAATTGGATGACTGGGCCTTTTTATCTTCTTTCTCCAACACGATATTTCTTAACAGTCCCAAATCACCGCCCCTCGTCGATACGTTGTTGCTCCCATATGCAAACCCAGCCAGATACCGATCGAATGCGAATGGTGCACAAGATGGCCAGCCCCGTATTCAATCCCTCCATACATCTGAAAATCATAACGAGAACAGTATAGTCGACAAACGGGGTGAATGGGACCAGGGAGAAGGCAAAAAGGACAAGAAAAGCCTCAATACAACAACTTCCTCTACCTTTGATATCCGGACGAATGAACACAAGCACCGAATAGAAGACCTGAAAGAAAAGCTTAGATACATTTTTCCAGAAAATGGATCTGCTGTGGTTTTAATGTGCTGGGGCAAGCCGTCCTGTTGCACAATCTTGCCTGTGCGTGTCTCCAGTCCGGAAGATGAAGTAACTACATGGAGCGAGATCCAAAAAGCATGGTACGATCGCAAAGGGAATTGGAGAAAATTCATACCTGGATTGAGAGTCGCACAAGTTGACAGTGTCGAGGTAAGATTGACGATATAATTCTTCCAAAGAACTTCACTCATTTATACAATAGCTCTCGATACTGGGACTAAAGGATACCATGAGAAGAGCGGAGGAATGCGAATATGTTGGAGCATTTTCCGAGACTGACATATCTTCGGAGAAGAGAAGACTGGAAAATATTATAGACAATTGTGATGCCACATTTGGCTGTGTTTACGATTGTTACACAGATACAGCAGAGTGTTATGACACGGAAGACTATACTTGCATGTGTTATGAGTGCTTTCCGGGCCTTGATGAGGCCGGCGCTTGCCCAGCTAAGATACAACATGATGCTAGACGGAAGCTTTCATTATTGTCAACACCTGCTACCATGAGACATGTCTTCTCCAGCCCGAGCCTTGCCGCATCGAATGACTTTCTCAAGAACGAGCACCTGGTATACAGCCACCGGTAAGCAAGTAAATCAAGAAATACGAGTTGGAATATACCCTGATCCATCTGTCACAGGGAGATATTGAGTTGTTTCAACACTTGGTACATTTCACACCGTCCGAGCCTGATAGAACTCCAATTCAGAGGTATCTTCATCAAGGAGGGTTGGACACTAGATAGGCGCCTGGTCTTTTTGCTTTTAGCAGCCACATCCTTATTGGTGGTCATAGCTGCTCACTTCATTTTCGGTTGGGATACGGCATGGACCGTAGGCGGCTTCTTCGTCACCTTGCTTTTTCTTTGGACGTTAGCATCTTCTATAGTTGACTAAAATTCCGTGGACTTTACATCATAAGCTTTGGTCTATGGACTTGTCACTGAGCTTGAATTGACGTGCTTGTTTCTCTCTTTTTGACTATCCATCCAGCAGACGCTGACCTCATTTACGTAAACGTGACCTCACGTGGGGTCAGATATGATCCCAGGAACGTGGAGAATAAACGAAGATGCGGGGCCTTCTTTCATACGGGAAGGATGTCCAGGATTGCATTATCTTATTCAAGCTTTCCATGTGCTAGTTGACATTTATTGATGACCTCACGCAGTCAAGAGGAGCAAGAAGAGTGTAGTTTGGCCATAACGGGTCACCTGTCGCTGCGGTCGTAGACTGTAGTGTCAGATAGGGCCCGTTCGCGCTCCCTTGTAGGGAGGTAATATGTCTGTATTGTAGTGGATTCTATATACAGAGGGAAGGCGGGAGGGACAAAACCAAGGCTTGACTGCGTGAGAGATGACGAGCTACCCGCAGAGGCAAGCAACTGACTCTTGTGGGGCAGTTGTAAAGGAGGAAGAGGCCCTCAGTAATGTTGGTGTAGATATCACGTGAGGCTATGGGCATTGTGAGGCAACCCCAATAAAACTACTCCCTTTATGTTTTTTAAGGAAAAAGTTACGGTATGGTGAACACTCGTAGGGTTCGGGATTGAATCGGCGACCAAAATAGTGAATGGGCAAAAGGAAGATGGCGAATTAATTTGAAAATAATGGTTATTGTTCTGTCGTAGCTCTCCATCCTACGTTTTCCACTATGTAGCCCCTTTAATCTTTGTTAAAATACAGAATGTCTAATGGTAGAGGATGAACGAAGCATAAACAGTCTATTCCAGAGAGGTGTTTAAATCTGATCTTCCATAGTATGAAAGATCTGCTATATATATAAGGAGAAAAGCTCTGGTCGCACTAGTACTTGTTGTGATATGAGGCTGGTGAAGATCAGCAGCAAAGCCGCACCAACGGATTAATCCCGAGTTGTCTATACAAAGAACAAAGTTGATTTTCAATCAACTTGATCATCTTGTCATATATATAGCCTCATGTTTCCTTCTCAATGAACAATCAATTAATTCCTCTGAAATTACAACGGTTTTTATACTAATCCCACGCCGTACCCGTATGTAGGCTGCGCTGCCTGTAAGGTGCATCGTTGTTCATGCTACCGCCTGCACCGGAAAACCGTGTTGCGTTCTCTTGTTGGCTGATTGAGGGTCTCCTGAGTAGTGAAGAGGGGAAATAGTGCACTCGGCCTTTTCTAGTCCTACAATGGCTTATCGGGCCCACCTGCCCGGATCCGCCGATAAGTACGGACCCGATTCATCGAGATTGCGATAACACATATTACACATAGTAGTAGGTTCCGCTCACGGGTCACCTCTTCCCCCGATCCCGGAGGTTTTTGTGTCTCTCTTTCGAGGTAGTGAGCTGTGAGTCCATCTGGACTTGTCTCTGGATCGACGCGCGGACCCCCCCCACGAACACCAGATCACGGTCGCGCGTTTACCCGTTAAGGTCTTGCGTCAAGCTTTTCGTGAGCGGGTTGGATTTTAGGCTGGTTTTGGCGAGTCCTATTGGAGCAGGACCAATGGGCCAGGAGACTGCATCACAATCAGAGCCAGTATTTCCGACACAACTACCATGTTATCCCCGCAACAACAACTTCAACTTCAGCAACAGCGGGAACTCCAAGCGCGCATGCTGCGCATGAAGACAATGTTCGCGCGACAACAGCAAGAAAGAAGTCCGCAAAAAAACAGTCACGTGCCAATACCAGCAGAGATAAACCTCACCTCGGCATTTGAACGATCCTCTGACGCTGACCTCGCAATCACTCACCCAACAGACAATGGTTTCATCGGCAGCCCGCCCGCCTACCTCACCACATACGAGACAGCTTGCCGAACAGGCAATCTGTCCATAGTGCAAGCTTTTATCTCATCAGAACCCCGCTCCCCAGCATTCCTACATCACGGCCTCACCCTCGCCCTGGCATCCGGCCATGCCGAGATGGCCCACTATCTGCTCTCAAGCGGCGCGCCCATCATCCGCCACACACCTGCCCAAATCCTCTATGCGCCAGCGCACCTCCAAATATCCCTCTTCGAGGTCCTGGCCCAGTACGGCTGGACCCCCAATATCCCAGGCAACTATGGTGCCGACCTTCTACCGAAGGTGGTAACCAATCCCCCGCTGCTACACTGGTTCCTCGCGCACGGCACAAACCCCAACCTCGGCGCGCAGCAGAACAGTAACTTTGATGAGAGCGAGCCAGATCCGCACTCGTGCGTTGCGCTCGAGGCGGCCGCGGCGCGCGGCGAGGTCGACGCCGTGCGCATGCTCCTCAATGCCGGTGCGGATATTAGGTACGGCACACCGCTCCATTATGCGGCGGGCGCGGTGTCGCCCGGCGGAGCACCGGAGGGCCCCATGAACAAGGAGTTTGATGCGAGTCGGATCCCGATTATGGCGCTGCTGGTGGATAGGGGTGCGGATGTTAATCAGAGTGGCAAGTCTAGACTCGTCGCACACCATCCGATCATGTATGCCGTCATGGCGGGTGCGGTGGAGAGGGTGAGGTGGTTGCTTGGGCAGGGGGCGGATCCGGAAGCCAGGGGCGCTTGGGGAAGTGCGGCAGATTATGTGGATGCTATTGGGAGTGACGAGATGAGGCGTGTTATACAGGAGGGGATCATGGCGAAGCAGAGGGCATGACTCAACGCATCCAATGAGTCTGTCCAATGTGGACAGAGTCTTTTGGTCGTTCACGATGCGATAGGTATTTAGCGCACAGCATACATTTGACTGCGGTCAAAATTATTTCTGCTCAGGAGATCCGTGGTCTTTCTCTCTGGATCAGCATGAGACATATTGTTCCCCCGATTCGAGACACTTTGGGCATGGTGTTGTGCCACTAGATTTTAGCATGATCCCTTCAGATAAGCGTTTATTGGAGGTTGCTTTACAGCAAGATACTGAAGGCGATGTCCTTTTCTTCATATCAGAGCATCCAGAATCGATTACATACGCTAATAAGAAGGTAATTAGACAATATTTCTCAAAAAGCTTTTTAGTAACTAAGCAGGGCGAAAAGAAGGTTTTTTATAGATACTAAAAGGGTTTGGGAGATAGGCTTGGCTTATACAGGGCTTGGTCAAGAGGCAAATTCAGGAAATTATCAATTGCCCAGCAATGAATACGGCTCTTGCCCTTAAACGCATTTAATGCCCAAAGAAAGTTGGTGAAAACTAAGACATGGTCTTCAACAGGTCTCAATTAGTGTACTAACTATAGGCACCCGTGTTTTTACTCTTCTGCTACCAACAAAATCATGTAAGTGATAGGACAAGTCTGGGTGTCTGTGCATGTGTACTTCCACCCCCAGGCATTTGCTTTGAGCGATAATTATCTGACTACTCTAAAGTTGAGCAAGGCTTGTTTTTGAGGGCTTATTGTTTATCCCTTTAACTAGCTCACTATTTGGACCTCTCCTGTGGGGTGGGTTAAATATTGAATTTTGTGATATGTGAGGTGCGGACACCTCTTTCCTGGGCTGCTGAGTACTGCTGATTAGCTGTTTCGAGAATTCTACTGGAGCAAGGAGTAAACGTCGTTGCAATGGATTATGAGGGCGGAGCACCATTGGCATGGCTAATATACGCCGGCGACTCTACAGGCGAAATCTTGCCAGCGACTGAAGCTTACCACAGAGACAGGGGCGCGAAAGAAGTCGGATTGAACGGCATCAAGCAGGCCAGGGTTTGGGTCTTGGCTTTTCTGGCTTATTCTCATACGTTCGGCCGCGGATCCTGAGTTTCCGATGACATGAAGTAAGCTGATGTTGTATGTACTATACCTATAGGTACGTGAAGCTGCTTCTTGCTCCCAGAAACCCTTCAAAGGGCCCCGGGAGCAAGGGAACTCCCAGGGCCAAAACATGAGTTCCTAGCATTGATATCACCGTCAACAGGAATGTGACCGGTTTCTTGATAGTGATGGTGGATAGTCTTACAAGCTACGTACGATGTCCTGGGGCTATGTAATTCCAGGAGGACTCACATATTTCCAGGGACAGTTGTTTTTGAAGTCTATACAAACACCAAGTTTGATGGGTGTTTACACAGCAGATCGTTGGTCGACAGCCCCGCAAAACGTGTCCGATGTCTTGGGAGTAAACTAGCTCCTGGAATCTGAGAGGGTCTCTGTGAGGGTCACATACACATAGAGATGGATAGCGTCTCAAGATGAGTAATCTATATTAGGGACAACTATGGTTGACTCTAGATACAAGACGTAGCGCGAGGAAGCAAAAGGAAGGTAGCTTCCTCGCGCGTTCAGGTGAACCCATATACACCATGTGGGTCCCGCGCAGATCAGATCTCCCTCCGTTCCATATGCATCATGTATATCCCTGACACAAATCGAGATCCCAGGAGCAACTAGGGGCTAAGATCACTCCTTGTTTTACTAGGAAATTGCAAAGAGAAGCTGACTTGCTGTGACGGATCGTGAGTCCGTGGCTGGAAAAGGCGAATGCTCTCCCGAAGCTTTGAGTGCTTCGAAAGAAATTCCATTGGGTTTAACGAGACTAATCTCTTAAAGAAGGCACAATGAAAAAGCTACGCTGACAGATATTGGGTTTACTCTGGCTTTGTTGAATGGAATTGACAGTCTATTCATCTCGTATGTCACTTCACTTCGAGTCTCAGCACCCGTACCGGTCCATGATGGCCCTGAATGAAGGATCTCGCAAAAGTTCCATTGCGGTCGGCCGTTTTTCTGGGTGGTAGATAAAGACTTTCGACATGATAGACTGCACATGTTGCCGCTCGACCAGATCAGCATCGGGACGAAAATATGCAATTTTCGCAGCAAGGTCATTGTCTAGATCAGGAGATTGGGCCTGATCGTACCATGAATCAAGTCCGCCGGGGTGTGAGTAGAGACCTTTCCACTGCTCAGGTAGTGGGCCTAAGCATTCAACCATACCACTCACAACTCCACCCTCGAGAAATGTGGGAAACGGAGGAAATGTAAGGTAGAGCATAGAGAAAATAGCCATGTAGCTCCACATATCGCAAGCAAAACTTGGCTCTTGCTTATGGAGTCGATCTGGAGAGCAATAATGCATAGGTGGGTAGCCGTGTTGAGTGGTGAGGTCGCCAATTTTCTTTGCTAAACCAAAATCACAGAGATAAAATTCTTCTGTGCGAAGGTCTGTAGGAACTTTGACAGGGCTCACAAGCTCGCCCTTTTTCCAGAGATCGACAAATGGTATTGTCTGCTTCAAAGGCCGACCGAGTAACTCGTACTTGGCGCTTCTGCTGAGACCATCGATAGGAGCCATTCCCCACATACAGTTCCTTGCATTCAAATCTATAGCATTTTTCTTAGTATATAAGAAAACGAAATGAGAGAATGTCGACTCACCGCGATGTATGATTCCAGCTTTATGTAAACTTGCCACAGTCTCCAGTAATTGTCGAGCAGCAGACATACGAGAGGCCATAGGAGTCTTTTTTAAGGTAAGGGTACAGATGGATGGCCCTTTCATAGGGAACACTAAGACCCTATGGTAACTTTTGTCGTCTCGGGGTAGAAAGAAAGTCGCAGTATATATAACCAGGCGAGAAGTATCCTGTACCGTTTTGATAATCTCATCCTGGATTCGAGTTTCGTTGTCGCCCCATTTCCCTAGTGCCATGACTTTGAGGGCCACGTCTCTCTTGTCTTGCAGGTCAAATGCCATCCAGACAGTTGAGCCACCACCAAAGCCAAGTTTATGTTCAACCAGGTACCTCTCGTTGAGCACTTCCCCAAGGCGAATTGGATAGAGGACATTTTGGTTATCCTCTGTTTCGTACCTATGCCATGGCTCAACAAGCTCTTCGAGATCAAGTTCCTCTTCTTCATCCTTCACGAAGTCACCAAAATCTGTCGTATTTCCAGGGGATGCTTCAGTGTTCGCCATTTCAGATGAATGTGTGTCGATGGCAGAGTGGATGGATAACGAGAAGATTTGGTGAGTCCGAGGCGGAGGGAGATCAAGCAATATAGTGTCATTCGTCACACCGCCCGGTGGTGGGTCATGGATGAGTGCCATGATCAACTTCATGCCAAATCCCCTCCTTCTGGACTCACCATTCGATTCATTGGGCCCACTAAAGGCCAATTTTCTTGCCGCCGCCTATTTAATTCCTGCCGCTTTTGTTCATACTTGTGAGAACGTGGCGCTTCGCTGACACATGATGATCCTCGTGGCAGTCTAGACAACCAGTGACACGGTTTAATGCTCCTGAGGTCGGCGAGCAATCAGTTCAATAGTGCGGTTTTATCTTTCAGATTCAAAATCGGGGGTGGGCAAAGGGGTCGGGTTTCGTAGCTTACCTCCGAGGGGACTCCGTATTCGTTGAGATTTCTCAAGCGCCTCCTTTGAACCCCACTTTTGAATCACTTCGACCTTTTTCCGGAACTTGAAAAACCGATCACATCACATCCTCTAGGCCTTTAGAGAACCCAGTAAAAGAAAACTATATTAAATCAAGCTAAAACAAGATAAAAACAGAAACTAAAACTAGAAAATAAATAGCAATACTGAGAAAAACAAACTTGGGGTGGGGGCAGAGGTGATCAGGACCAAGTAAGCATGTTTCTTCCTGTCCTGGCGCTTACGAGCATAATTGCACTTTCAAAGCGGCAAGCGAAACAATCTATACACAACAAGACTGTTGAGATATAAGCCTGACATCTATAAGCAGCGTTGCTTTTTGGTCGAATGGCAAGGTCCTCTGTTTCAAGAAAGACTAATCCTCTGCCATCGGGGTAATTGTGATCCTTGATACAGGAAACATATGTAGTAAAACCAGGCGGCTAAACCGGACAGAAAGAGCTTCCTGATAGCTCTGACATGACGATCTTCGAGTATGGCGCGTAGCTATTGGCCATTAACAATCACTACATAGCTTGCGTACGCATTTCCCAGAGGGGAAGTAGCTGAGGTTTTTCTGACCTCAAGCGCTACGACAACCCCTGCTGGCTGGACTTCCTGTATATATATATAGGCGTTGGAGACTTCCAAGCGGAACCATCAACCTTGATTCTCTATTTTTACATCCAAAAGGCTCAAGGCATTTTATTTCGTGAATATTCTGATCTCTATCATGTCTCTTTTGAACACCATCCCCGCCGAGTCCTATGTGGGCACCATTGATGGTATCAGTGTCGTTTGGGGCCCAAACGCAATTGCCAACCTACCTACAAACGCTGAAGCCTACAAGGTGGAATTAAATGCATTGAAGAGTGCCACTGAGAAAGTAGCTGTCGCATGTGCTCGAAGGATAGGGAAAACCTCTGTCCGCATCTTGTATGAGACGATATCCAATCCCGGGCTTTGACCACATTCATGGAGTATCCTAATTATTTTGCAGGGGCTCGTTTCACGATTCAACCACCAACACAGCGACTGGTGAAACAACGCCAGACCCATGCCATTGCTCAATTGCCCTCAACCCAGGAGGTACCAAGGCCCATATTTACGTGACTAGCCCCGGACGGTGCCAATCGAAAGCATGAGGGTGGTGGGAGAAAGTGTTGTTCCAAAAGGCTCCAAAATCCGGGACACAACCTTGTCTATTGGTTCCTTACCTGCTATATAGCCTTGGGAATAGTCTCTCTTTTGCATGGCATGCTTGGCCATCGGTCAGCTCCCAGTCGGCTCGATGTACATAGCCTGCTATGGCTTTAGCACCGCGCTTTCATTGTTTTCTATGTTTGGATTTGCGTGAAGAATCGTGCTATGATCCGAGAGTCTTGGAGAATATGAATCTATTACTCAAGCTAAAAGAATACCCTGCATTGTGTCCATATGTGCTATCACGAGTTTCTGCCTACTCTCACTTGTAAACGATTCTTGAGACGAACGTCGTATGAGGGTGGGACTAGTTCCGGAATCCCGACGAGTTCCATACTTCACAGCATTCACAGCACTGTTAGAACAGGGTGTTTTCGGTGCTACTTACGGCTGGGATAGTGTTTGCGCTACTGTGATTCAAATCGCTCTTATCGGATTCGTTTTGTTGTCTTCCGCAACCTTAACCATGCTATGACCCTATCCAGCCACAGCTGTCACATTCCCGGTACGCCCGATATCGTCGAATATTACCTCATGAAAGAAGGGAGCCAGCTTCACTCTCTTGGTCCCTTGATACCGTACCACGTACACAAAAGATCCACGTCTGCTACCGCTTACCAATCTTCGCTTATAGTGACGAGTTTGGGTAACATCTCCAATCGCGATCTTTCACGCGTTTAATATTTCAGTGTTTCTTGGACTCTTTGTGTCCTTGTGATTTGCTGTGATGTTTAGGATGTAGGCCCAATATCGTCGACATAATGACTGCCTTCTACCTACGCTTGCTAAACCCATTTCGTTCATGTAAAAGTAAGACATAGGACAATCAAGAATATACAATCCTTCACCCTTCTCTTGCGTTGTCCAAGAACTCTGGTAGATTGAGTCTGGGAGGGTCGTTCCAGTCGTTGAGTACGCAAGTCAGTCGACCCCGAGATGATTCCAGTGCCTGCTCGAAGAAGCGCAGCCGAGACAGCTGCTTGTCGTGGCGAAGCTGAAGACCATCCCTCTCTTTAAGCAGGTGTGTGCTAGCCTCTTTCAATATCTGTTTGCTCTGCTCTAGCTTCTGGCCATCGATGTGTTTGGACACGCACGACTCCCATAGGCGTCGATAAAGCCCGACAATTCGACCTGCTGGAAAGGCGGACTTGGGATCGTCGCGTTCAAGGTCTGCTAGCACCTTCAAAATAGGTTGAAGGGCTCGGTCACCAAGGTATGTCTTGTTTCTGCTTCCTGTTGCAAGGGAGAGAGCTGCGACGGTCAGCTAGAGCATTGAAAGCTGAGCCGCTTTACTTACCAGTGGAGGGACATGATCAGAAGCCTCCTGCGAATTCTCTTTTTCAGAAACGATTGGCAATGCACTGGGCTGTTGTTCTCCTTCTTTTTCCTGGTCTGGCGTGCTGTTAAGGGCATCCATCTTGATCGCAGGGGAAAGTCGAGTATCTGGGCAATAGTATGTCCACTAATTCTTGGAGGTTTTTATAGACTAGAAGACATCGGTGGCTAGGTACTCAGTCTCATTTTCACCATGGAAGTTAATCAGCGTAGTCAGCTTTTCAATCTCAGCACTCTGTTTGCAGTCTGTTCAATGTGGTGTTGATGATTAATCTCGTGATGTTGATGGTTGGTGAATGTGCCCTCATATTAGTGGCTTCTGGTGATGAACGGATATAATTCAATCACAACGCATTTCAACATTCGTTTGAGAGCTCAGAAATCCCAAACGTAAAAAAACTAAAATCTAGAGGACAGAAAAAGAAAATCGAAAAAGGATATCTATCTCAACCATGATCACAAGTTCAAAAGTTGACTCCCGTCAAGGGCGGCCAAGCTTCAACGGGTTGACTGGTTGAGTACCCGTGCCCGCGCGACCGCGGCCTGACGCTTTTCGCAGCCTAGACGGACAGAACCACACACGGCTCAGACAATCAACACTCGAGCGAGGCCAGAAAATTTCCATGTTCCTTGGATGAAAAAGTGAGTGCCGTTGGTAGAATCAAAGAAAGAACAGCTTCCATTGCCTCAATATTAGGACCGTAGATTCAACAGTGACCCAACGTTTCTTAACCGCCTCACTGACTCATTTTCAACATGACTCTGCACATTTTTCTCACTGGGCAGCTAAAATGACACCAGAATTCCGCTGCAAGTAGTTGAGGTATATGTTACATCAGGCCTCACTTAGGATTAGACCTCCGCAGAGCCCATAAAGCCCAAAGCCCAGCCCAACCCAACCCGCAAATGGGTTGGGTTTTGGGCCCGGTCCTTAGGCCCATCGATGGGCTATGGGCTTGTACCTCGAGCCCACTGTGCGTTAATGGGGGCCCAAATGGGCCCCAAACAATATAAACATGCCGAGAATTTGGATGCCAAGATAAGTTGAACCCCCTTTTTGGTATTAATTAAATTACTTCTGTTTTACGTCCGTTTCTTACCCTGATGCCTAAGGTAATATTTTATTAGATTTAATGATTTAGAATCAATTACTAGCATTCTCTCTATGTCACGTAAAAGAACACGAGAAAACGCGGTATTAAAAAATTTTCAAAATTACAGAGGTTCACCAGAAAGTGGTGGTGCTTCCCTATAAAACCTAGATATATATCTAACATCAAAACATCAACATTCACCTTTTGGGTTATATCTCGACCCCCACCGATCGGATTTTTGTTCAAAATCAGCATGCGTACTCATAGTATTCCCTTTATTTTAAAATTTAAAATTGAACTTCATACGATTGGTGGAAGGTCGTAATACAACGATTACAGAGTCCGCTTTGTCAGCGCTTGCATGGGTTTTTATGGGGGCCCACGGCCCAACCCACTGTGGGCTGTGGGTTGGGTTGGGCTTTGAAGGTTGAGCCCATAGCCCACCGTGGGTTGGGCCGTGGGCCTAGGGTCCGGGCCCATTTATGGGCTTTGCGGAGGTCTACTTAGGATAGACATCGTGTCCTTCAATGTTTGCCACCTAGCAGAGCACGTACGCGACAGGAGCTGAGAAGCCTATAAATACGTCCTCTACCCTCAGCAATTCGTCCCACAATACTGTCACTCGCTGTTTAAAATCGAGTAGGCCCTCGATTTGAGGCACCTGATAAGTTCTTCCATTCATCCCTACTGGAATTTCTAGTGTATTGACATCTGTAAATACACTGTGGACCGACAAGCTAGAAAGTGCTTGTGAGAACGAGATTCCCACCAGGTCCACTATGCCACCCATGGCAGCCGATCAAAGAAGCAGATTTATGTTAGATGGTCGATGTATCTATGCGAACATCTGTCCACCATAGCAACCGACCACTGTCCGGTCCCTGAATATCGATGCAAAAGAGCGATTTCCATACAGGTATGTAGATTTCAGCGCGACCCTATCCGAAACTAGACTGACCTCTAAGACGATGCGAAAGAAAGATCCATGCGTTCCGTCCAATTTACTCCAGCCAGGGAGCCCTTTCCTGTGTCTTTTTTAAAACATGTACTGTAAGTCATGCATTGTCTCGCCGACCAACAAGCTAATGATGGACAGGAAACCCTTGACAGCGCACCAGAGTGAGTCCGAACCAGCATTCCGTCAGTGCTCCGCACAGGATCATGGCTTATACACCTTTCTGGCCCTGTCACTTCAAACCATGCGATATTTCCTACGAAAAATACAGTATGGATGGATGGATGATTTCATTTACGCTGACCCCTCGCGAACGATATGCAGCATACAACAACTATATATCAATGTACGTACATGTGTCGTGTACCACTTCTTAAACGAACTTGGAGCCTCGTTGGGGCCTGCCGTGGCCTCGTAGCCGTTGTTTTTGGATTGTTGCCCTCATGGCGCGCGGCTTTGGAACCGTTGTGATGCTTCTGCAAAGTCCAAGACGGCCTCCACCGTCTTGGCTCGCGGAGCAGTGTCGCTCTCTCGAAGTCTTCCCAGCAGGGTTGATATGTTATTGAATGCGTCCCCGACCTTCTCCCGGAGTTCTCGGCGCAGATGTCTTAGCTCGGGGCAGTCCAGGAGGACGTGGGTCACACTTTCCCGCCCGCCGCAGACACACCGGTAGTCATCACGAAAACGGAACATCTTAGCGTATGTTGATAACCAGCAATGTCCCGTGCGCAACTGTGTCAGGAGGTACGCTCGGTTTCGAGGTAAGTTTCCATAGAGCCGTCTCGTATATTTAGCAGGTAGTGAGTTGTCAACCTTGCGAAGGTGGTTGCCATTCCGGGATTCTTTCCATTCCCTATTCCATTGAGCGTAGATGCCCTTCCTGATGTGGGCCCTCTCGCGCGATAGTAAGGGGTGGAACGGGTGGGTTTGGCCTGGTATGGCGGCCTCTTTGGCTAACCGATCTACCGCCTCGTTTCCGGGTTCGTCGCAATGCCCGGGCACCCACTGTAGACAAATCGCGATGCCGTGGGTCTTGGTGTTCGTGGCTGTTCGTAAGATAGAATGGATAATCTGTTGTCCCGACTTGTTCCCTGGGTTCTGGATTGCTTGTAGTGCTGACATACTATCGCTGAGGATGGTCGCGGATTTAGCCTGCTTGCTCGTTGATCTCCGACGCTGGAGGGCGATCTTGTTGATGAGGTTGATTGCGTACAAGACTCCGATCAGTTCAGCGGCATGTACTGACCATCGGTCCATCTGGCCAACCTGGATTTGTAGGCTTTCGGTTGTTTCTGGCGAGCTATTGTTGAATCCTATAGCTGCAGCGCCGAGGTGACCATGGCGTCCCGAGGCGTCTGAGTAGACGACGACGTCCGACTTAGATCGTGCCGCCACCGCCCGCTCTATCGCGATCTCCCTGTCGGGTTCGATCTCAATCTTCGAGAAGGCCTCGTTTCCCCACGGGGTAAGTGGGGTTGGATCGATCATTTCAAGTTCGTGTAATCTCTCTAAGGACATTGTTTTTAGGGCTTCTGCAAGCGGGAACCGCGCGTACGTCCCGATGTTATTACGTCGTCTCTGGGCGCGAAGTAAGGTGTCCCATATCGGGTGCTTCCGTGGTAGCGTATGGAGTTTAGTGATGGTGGTTTGGGCGCGATAGCGCAGGCGAAGATGGGTTGGCAGTACATGTGCCTCGACTTCGAGCGTGGATGTTGCCACGGTGCGGAAGGCAGAGAGAATCCGGGTGAGCGCTGCTCGTTGCACCGTGCGTAGGTGTCGCAGGTGCGTCTTGTCTCGAAGTGGGTCGTGCCAGACCGTCGACGCGTATTCGACGACCGGTGCGACACACGCTTCATACAGCTGGCGCATCTGCTCCGGGCGGAGCTGTCGCAGTCCCCCAAGTGCAATGTTGACCTTGGTGGCTCGCTTAACTACCTGCTGTACGTGTTCTTTCCATCGTAGCTCGTGGTCGAAGATCACGCCTAGGAGCTTAGCGGTTGTTGACGGTGTGATGGTTTTGCCGTTCATGGTGATCTGGCCTTGGCATTGTTCGCTTCTCTTTCTGGTGATGTGTATGAGTTCGGTCTTCTCCGCTGCGAAGCTGGACCCCGTCTTCCGAGCCCATGTTTCGATCCGTGGTATATCCTCGGACTGGATTTTGGCTAAGTTCTCTTCGGCGGACCAGCCGACCCGCCAGCGGAAATAATCGTCGATGAAGGCTGATGCTCCACTGTGGAAGTCAACGGGTTGATCGACCAGGTCGCAGTTGAAGAATGCAAAGAGGATAGGCGATAGGGGGGAGCCTTGGGCTAGTCCAGCGTTGCGAAGTAGCGTTACCTCGGAGCTGTAGTCGTCGAATTTGATATTGGCCTGCCGCCTGCTCATGAAGCTTGCAATCCATCTCCGAGCAACAGCAGGGATTCCCTTAGCTTGGAGACGAGCGTCTAGGCTTATCTGGTTTACCCCGTTGAAGGCTCCCTTTAGGTCGAAGGCCACTAAGGTAACCACTCTTTGTCCACACCACGCTCGGTCGATTGCATTGGCTAATATCAGCAGGGCCTGCTCGGTGGTACGTCCCGGGCGTCCCCCGAACTGAGTGTCTGGGAGAAGTCCGTAGTGCTCCGCGAGATAGGACAGCCGCTTGGCCATCACTGCCTCTAGTAGTTTGCCGAGCGTGTTGAGAAGTGAAATCGGGCGATAGGCTCCCGGGAGGGAGTAATCCGGTTTCCCAGGTTTCCGTAGTACCACAATCCTGGCGCACCTCCATCTTTGGGGGTGGTATCCTAGTTCGATCGACGCTGCGAAGATCTGGGTGATAAGGTGTCCTAGGTGCCTCCACAGACGTTTCCAGATTAGCATCGGGAGACCGTCTTCACCTGGCGCTGTCGAGCCTTTTGCAGATTTCAGAGAGCGATAGACTTCGGTCACGGAGATCGGTTGCCATGGGAGTTCGGCTGTGGGCTCCGCAGGAGGTTCCCCTCGGGCAGGCGCCATGGCCGGGAAGAACGAGTCCATGAAGGCCTGAGCCTTCTCCTGGTTGTCGGTCACCTCTCGGTCGCCGACTTTGAGGGCAGGTATACAACCCCAGGACTCTCGTGGTTTCATGTATGTTGCCGCTTTCCATAGCTTTCCTTCGCCCGCCTCGTCAAGAAACTGTCTCCAATGTGATGTCTTGGCTTTCTCAATTGTTCGCGTCCACGTCCGTCGTTTCTGGCGCATGTCTTCGAAGAGCGCCATAGTGTGAGGGTCATCCCGTCCCATCATCGCGCAGCTCTCTTGCCATTTGCGCCGTGTATGGTTCACCTCTTTTTGTTGAGATTTCAAATCGGCAGTGAACCACCGCTTTGCGTACGGAGATGGCCGCAGGTCCGGAGTATGACGGTCGACCGCTCTTGCAGTTTCTTCTGTGAGATTTTCTACCGTAGCATCTAAAGCATCGATTGTGGTCGGGGTCTCCCAGGGTCTCATGAGTTTCCACACCTCCCATCCAATCTTTTCCCAATCGGCTCGATCATAGGCTTTTCTTGCCTTGGCGGCGGGGTTGCACCGGGCTCGGAGGTTCCATTCCGAGTAAGTTGCTCGGTGGTCAGAGCCATAGTTATCGTGGTAAAGGTGGCATTTGATAAGGAGATTGGGTCTGTCGGTCACGGTCTGGTCGATGGTGGAGTTTCTCCCCGGGTGGCTTAGCGACCAGAAAGTCGCAGTACCCCGGGGTAGACAGCTTTGGAGGCCGTTGCTTTGAAAGAAGTCGATCAGCTCGCCGGCGTCCTCGATGAATCGGGGCTGAATGTGGTTGCTGCCCCACGCTGGGTGGTGACGGTTGAAATCTCCGGACAGGATAAGACAAGCGTCCCTGCTGTCGTTTTGGAGGGTGTTTTGTATCGTGTCTTGGATGGCTGATAGTACCGTTGCCGCTGACGCTTTCTCGGGTGTGTGCATCGGTACCGGTGGGATGTAGATTGAGAAGATTAGGATTTGGGTATCGGCGGTCCAAATCTTGATGGCTGTTAAATCTGGGTGGTTGCACGGCACCTGCCGGTGAGAGGACGTGGAGAGTTTTCGATTAACGTAGATGAGGCTTCGAAATCGGACTGAGTCACTCTCTACCGTCGGCCGGTATAGTCGCCATGCACTGTGGTTCACGTGTGTTCGGTATACGGTAGTAGACGGTTCCTGGATAAGAAGCACGTCCAGGTTCTGGCTCTGGTGATCGTTGATGAGGGCTTCCATGCCCGCCCTCGATTTCATTATGTTCAACTGGAGGATTCGGAGGTTGTTTTCTAACATTGTGAGGTGGTTGCGCTGGCCGGCTTCTGGCATAGGGGGTCTCCGGTAGCGTGTTCACCACCGCAGTCCAGACAGTGAGCTCTAATACCCGGTGGGCATCGGGCTCGTTCATGTTGGCCGCCGCAGTGGCCGCACCGGGGGTCTTCCTTACACGACCATGCTAGGTGGCCGAACCGTTGGCAGCGGAAGCACCGTTTCTTTTTGATTTCGCATTTCTCCACCCTTCCGATATAACGTTGGTCAATCAGGAGGCCATTATCGAGCATCCACTGAGCCGCCTCCGGTGAGTCGAACCAGATGCCTATTGAGGCGAATGCCCCTAACACTTTGTCCCTTTTCTTCAGCCAGGCGATATCTTCGATTTGGAAACCGCGTTCCTGGAGGTCGTTCTCTTCTATGATCTTTCGGATGGCTCTTTCTTTGTCTCCCTCGAGGTCCAGTCCTTGTGTTGGAACGTGGTGTACTACTACACCGAATCGCGGTTTAACCAGCTTGGTCTCGTTGCCTAATTCGCGCAGCCATTCGTTATTTTTACGCGCCGTCTCGGCCGACGCAGAGTCTTTGAATCTAATCACGTATCCAGTCTTAGTGGTACCGATACCTGCGACCTGTACGTCTTGGGTAGAAGGAGCGTTTAACAACGCCGATCTGATATAGTTATTCGCTGCGGGGATGGGCATATATCGGCCAAATCTGTTCACTGTTCCTTCCGTTTCGGGAGCGTCGATGGGAGGCTGTTGGGTGCTGATTCGGACACAATTCTGGTCTTTGTCTGGGCGTTGGCCGCTCGGCTGAGGGTTCGCGTTGTCCGCACTGGCTGCTAAGGCGGCCCACGACCGGGCCGGGGGCGCCAGTGGCGGACTGTCGAGTTGTGTCCGCAGAGCTTTGACTTCTTCATGAAGCTTCTGGTTCTGTTCCTGGAGGATGGTCTGTCCGCGTCTAACCTCCTGTAGTTCGGCTTTGGTTGATTCGATGAGCGTGGTTTGGCGGTGGACGATGTCTTTCAGCTTGTCGATGAGCTTCCACACCTCCCGGGTGGTGACCCTTCCGCTGCTCTCCTCGGGTGCATAGCTCTCATTCTGCCGTCCTCTCTTTCTTGTGACTCGCGTTGGGATATTGGTCACCCTAGGCTGGAAATCCTCGACCGAGAGGTTGATGGTCTCCTGGGTGTTTGTGGGCGTGGCCTCGGGAGGCCCCGCGGGTGGGTCCGCCATCGGTCCGGGGTTATATCCCGCTCGGTACACAAACCACAATTTTATATCGCAATAGTATCAACCACAACGAGGAATCGGTCACAATCCTCTTGAATTTCCCCTCCGATTGATCAGTACCCTTCGGCTGGAAAAAATACAGTAGTTTTCGAAATCAGTTATACCTCTGCACTCTCTCGACTTGATTGCCGGAAAATATACCCGGTTGACGCTAAGCCCCTTTTGGAGCACCGCTCTGCAATGATGGCAGAACTGTGACGGTATTTGCTTCGTTACATTCGATGAGTCATCGCATTAAGAGACCAAAGCCTGATGTCTCACAATGGTACTGTAAGTTACAGACACTATTTTGGAAAGCGGTCTGGAAAGCCTATGTCGACATGATATCCAATCAGGACTCGTAAGTGTCGGAATTAGTTTCCGGAAATCAAGTCGTAAGAGTGTGGCGGTATAACTGATTTCGAAAACTACTGTACCGCAAACCAAGTTCGCGGGACAACAGGATACATCAGCTCCAAACGTTCGTTATCCACGATGAGGTGAGTGGAATATCGCGCCTCGTGCTGCACCGCCGTGGATTTTCTGCCAGTCTGTGCCCCAGACACAAACACCACTGACATATTTATGCCGTTGTAGGAGCAGCCCATCGCCAAATGTGAAAACTCTTGTGGCGAGTAACCTATTCCCGCCGAATCAGATAAAACCAAGGGGTAGACGCGCCATCGCGTCTTCCCCTCCTCACCGCCTTCACACCATGAACAGCGGAGTGCCTCAACCTCTCGCTGTCTGCACGAAGCTGTCTCCTAATACAACTGTACAATTCTTTGTCACACGTGAGTTCGTCATGCGCCTTTGCCGTGTTGTGAACTTGTCGGTTCATCCAGCGCGGCTTCTCGAAGCGACAGCCAGAGAGTGCGACGAACCTGAATACAACATGGCATATTGGTGACTGCATCGCAGAACTTAGTTGGCGGTGATCTAGTTGGTAAGCAGGTATGATCACGAATCTTGTTGACCATCTGTCTCAACCGTACACTCAGGGGATTCTTTGCTGACTCGGATCTCACAACAGGGGACACCCTCATACTCTCACACTCGAATGCGGAGAAAGTAATCGTCTTGCCTGCTGGAGCTCCCCGATACCAATGCGATCGAATGCTCTGTTCTTCCCACTATGAATACAGTTGGCATCGACCATGAGTCACCGTACGCTTCATACAGAGGATTTCGAAAGCAGTTTACCCCCAGACACACCCGTTTTCCTTTCCCAGAGACCCACAATGACGTCTAGTCCGGATCGGTGGGTTTCAGACTCCCCCGCAGCCAATAATACGGTGTTACACCTCAAGCAAGGTACCTCACCTAGCCAAATCTAGATTAGCGCATTCTGAGTGGGGCACTCGGAAAGGAAGCGTGTGTCTGGCTGTATCGTCTATTTCGGTTCTTTCTCCCATCCGTTTCTGTGCATAAGATCATGCGTTGGTATGCCTACCTGATGCAAGACCGAAACTTCAATGAACGCATAGCATGTCTGTCTCTAGGCATTGAACACCCACAGGGGATAGCCTACTTGCGGCTTGGATCCCTGGCGCCCAATGGATGACCATCGTTGTCCTCAGATGCCGTCTAGTGTCTTTCGAGCATAAACTTTGAAAGACGCCGAGAAATTCTGGTGTTTCTGTCTGCTTCATAGCGGACGAGCCGTGCTTTCGCAGACGGCCAGGTTGCTGGTCCAAGTCTGCGTGCAATGCGAAGCTGAGGCGAAAGTCACGATTATTTCTAACGGAATAAGATAACAATAGAGGGGATGAAATCCTTCCGTTCTTGGGATCGACTATTTTCTCAATACAGCAATTAGCCGTGGATCGCCTCCGACACTTTTGATTGTCTCTCGAGACTCTTCACTACAACTGCAATTGAAATTTCAGATGGCCGATCGCAAACGATTCGCATCGTTGGAACTACTGGAGTATCTAAAATTTGATTTGATTTTTTTTTTTTTTTTTTTTTTTTTTTTTTAAGTATATGATTCGCAATAATGCCGTCAGAAAACCATCTGCTTTGGCAGCTGACCTTGGGAATATTTTCTTTGTTGCCCTGGTATAACGTATTCGGCATGCGAGCTGGCCAGGTAAGCGAGCTGGCCACCCACCAATTATTACTAGCATTAAATTGTACAATTCAGCACCACAACATCTTATAATTGAAACTGAAGCTATTCAGACCTCTCTGGGCACCTATTTCTCTTATGTCCTACATTTTTACAAAGGCTACACCGCTGCCTTGCTCTCTGAGGAGGCTGAGTAGGTGTTGGCGAAGACCCTCCTTCTCTAGCTGATCCTGCTTCATCAGCTATTTCTTGTCCTGAAACCATCGATAAAGCCTCCAAAACAGTCATGCCACCTTCGTGAGCTATTCGCTTCCTTGTACGCTGCTTCTTTCGGGTAGTCTTCGCATTGGCAGCCCGTAATTCGCTATTTTCCTGACGCATAATAGTAGCGCCATGGATAGCTAAATGGCAGCCTTTTACGATCTGCTCAAAGGCTGCCTCTACCCGCGATGGGTTGTCTTGTAGCATTTTCTTAATAGATGATGCTTGTCGCCGTACATCCTTCGCTGTATACGGAGTTTTCGGGGTAAAATTGAGGCTCGAATCGCTTCCACGGCTCGGAGGAGGTGGGGTATGTAGGCGTATAGAAAGCTTCGAAACCACGCGATCCGGGTTAAAAGGGGCGATACCAGCAGCTGCGAAGCTATTCAGAATAGTGTCTTGCTTAAATGCTTCATTTCGAGCAGCAGGATAAGCCGTAAGAAAGTCGTTTTTATCGATTCGACAGACACCAAGCTTTACCTGCGACTCAACTAGCTTCCCGTATGCCCGCTTTAACACCCCAAAACAGCCGATATCGAGAGGCTGTAAGATATGAGATGAATGCGCCGGCATACAGATCGGTATAATCCTATTTTTTGAGCAGATATCGTCGAACTTAGGCGTAAGATGGCTGCCGTGGCCGTCGAGGACTAGGAGACGATACCTTCCCTTCGTCCGGCTAGTAGTCAATGGAATAAAGTGCTTTTGAAGCCATGCGAGGCCTATTTCATCGGTTGTCCATCCATTCTTGCTGACTTCGAAGCGCCAATCCCACGGCAAGTTGGTATCCTTAAACCAGGCCTCCATAAAGACCTTGCCCTTAAAGATAACGCATGGCGGTAGCGCCCACCCTGCCGCGCTTATAGCTTCAATTGCAGTCACCCATTCGCGGTTTCCAGGTTGTAAAACAGCTCTCCGACCGTAGGTTCTTCTCGTCACAACCTTTGCGGTAGCTGTAAGACCGAGGGCGAAGCCGGTTTCATCGAAATTGTAGATATCATCGTCTAGAATACCGTACTTCTCGATCGTAGACCTCACGAAGTTAAACCACGTTGAAATCGCCTTTTCGTCTTCGCATTGAGCTCGCCGGTAGTCGTAAGCCCTAGAGAATCGAGTAGAGAGCTCAGGATATCGATTGACGAAGTTTTTGACCCATTTTTCGCCGACCGTAATGGGTGGAGTAGATCCACGCGCTTCCAGTAGTAAATTCGCTACCTCTCGTACAGTACTCGGCCGAGGAGCAGCTCCACGATCATCTAGTGAGATGATCCAATTATATAGCGATTCCTCCTCGAAAACAGTCAATTTATGGCTGTTAGCGCGTGTTTCGGCGCGGTAGGTGATACCACTAAGACGCGCCGAGAGCGTAGAGCGGGGGACATCAAAAAGCTCTGCAGCCTTGCGTAAAGAGCTAATTTCTTGTTTCTGAATGGCTTCAATAGCTAACAAGATCCTACCCTCTTGCACAGTACGTTTTTGAGAGCTTTGAGAGCGAATTGGTGGCATGGTGGGTGGTTGAATAAAGACGGTCTAATTACATGAGGTGTTTTTGGGTGGGTGGCCAGCTCGCTTACCCGGCCAGCTCGCATGCCGAATACGTTAGTTGTTCTTAATATTGATTGTTCATCTTGAAACACTATCCACCTCTATGTATACGTGAGACCCTCACACTCCCGGGGCCCACTGAAGCGTTTTTGGGAGCAAAGAAACAGCCTCTAGGAGCCACGTAGCCCCCAGGAAACCCGATGTAGCTTCTGGGGTCTGGTATCCCCACCTCGGGGAATCAAAGCCGCGTTCCTGTTGACGATTTTTTTGATTCCTGGGGCTATAATTTGGCCCTCTAGGAGTGACCGAATGACGCAGAATTGTGCGCAGGTCCGGTGAAGGTTTTTTGTGAGGGCTGTCGGCGATCTCGGAAGGCAAGATAGTGACTCTAGGACCCTAAAGTAAGCTCCCAGGGGCTTCACAGCTCCCAGGTCAAGCCAATGTATTCCCAGAGCGAGTTTCGTATTCAGTCAGGAACGTAAAGTGACGATGCCGGGGGTAGACCTCGCTTTCCTAGAGATTAGAAATAACTCCAGGAGCTAAACAGCATTTCCTAGGGTAAAAATGGCTCCGAGAAATGCTTCTGAGATTCCCAGGGTTCACATACTGATTCCCAGAGTAAGTTAACAAGCACACGACTTTGTCAGTCTCACGCCAGCACGCTAGTGGCGATTTTCTGCCAATAATCTCCGCCTTTTGTGACACGGCTCCCCTGAGATGAATCGGTGTGTTCTCTGGTCACGCCGTTAGGTATGATGAAAGAAGAAACTGAATCTACTAGCACATTTAGCGCTATGTCATTGTCAAATTAAGTGAAGCAGCCAGTATCTTTTGGCTAAGGTCAAGTGGTGCCCAGCACTTGCAAAAATGAACTGTCGCCTTGTACTCTGGATTTTTACAATCAGGATCTCATTTCTTGCTAAGCTTGCTCCAAAAATTTATATCAATGCTACAACCACAGTTGCTGATCACGATGCCGAGTGTCGGTCACGTGCACTCACGTGTGATTCACTCGCTTTTCGCATTTTCCGTCAAACTCGGCTGTAACCTGTGATCACCTACGCTGAGTGAAATTCAGTCGTGCCGACCGGCGAAGCGGTGCAGAAGTAGAAGGTTCTCGCGGTAGATGAGTTCCTGCTAGTCTAGCTGAGCGACGGGGCCCACCAGTGGGAGATGGATCGCTTGCCGTGTGGACGGAATGTGTCTCGGCATCCGACGGAGGGATTCGTAAGGGGCGAATGATGGCATCTAGGGCTCCTTCGTTTCGGCTGCGGTCATCAGTATCTTGGTCGTCTCAGAAATAAGGTCATCCACACTTACCACACACAGCATGACGTGCCAAACCCTGTATCTCGCTTTTCCAACCATTCTTCGGCGCATGACAGATGACAGAGCGATGTGCACTGACCGCAGTGCAAGATCACGCTCTCGTCCGCATGGTCTTCATCCTCGGTCTGGCAGAACACACAGTAGATGCTGTCGACGTGGACGCTGTCGACCTCTTCACTCGAGGTGAGACTCTGGAGCGTCAATTCTTGGAAACCAGCCCGGATATTAGTTGCCGATGAGAGGATGGCTGGTCGGGTCGGCGAAACGCGCCATGGAACATTGTTCGTCCGCAGCGTTGCAGAAGTCACAAATGGATTGAATGGCTGCACTGGCTCGGGGTTGGTTGACAGGGGCACCGGTGGCGGTGATGACCGGGTGTTGTCTGATGCAGGGCGTCGCCTGGAGGCTGACGATGTCTGACGCTGGCCCCGATGTACAATGACTGATGGGGTGGCCATTCTGGAGCCATGTGGTACTCGCGCCTGGTTGCGGACGGCGGCTTCATACCACTGCTGGCCAACTTGGTCGGCCTGCCGTTGCCGGTGCCATCTCGCGCAGAGGAAGTCTCTGGCGACATCACAGAGCTTGGACTGCAACGATAACAAGTCAAACGGCTCTCTGGCGAGAGTGGTCAACTTTTGATGGCCGATCTTGGTGTCTTCAACTTTGATCGAGTTTTTGCACGGCTCGCCTTTTTTCGTCGTCCCGCAACAAGAGCCAGGACCGCCATTGGGGCTGACCTCTATCTCACAAACAAGAAACGGATTCCAAGGCAGCATGGTAGTTATTGAGGTAGTCGTCAAAAATGCTTCGGATTGTGGTGGTGTTCGGCAATCACTGCGGCGTTCCCTCGCCAGCTTTATATGCCATCGCCATGGGCTCCTTACCTACATGGCTGCGTGGCTGGCATGGAAAACTTCCTTGAAACAGTCGGTACGTTGAAGAATGCATTCACACGCAGTATGCGCCGTATACAGCCGATCAGTGGCCTGCGTGAAGGGATATCATTCCAGACCACTGCTGCAATCAGCTGCACTTTTGACTATCCATCTCGGTGACCACGCATTAGCGAACAGACTGACTACTGCGGTGAGCAGCAAAGTCGACAAATGCTACGTTAGGTTCTGGGTTGCTTATGAATTTCGAAGTGCGTGATAGGTTGTGATTTGTTCTTATGGCGCTAGATGCAAGATGTGGATACGTAGAGATAGATTCGGTTCCCAGGCCATCGACACACTACCAGGAACAGTTTTGGCGTTCCCAGGAGCTAGACCCCACAGATTCTCCAACTCCGCCTGAACATTGTTGTCAAGGCTATGATGCTGCCGTGTGATTGCTACGCACCTTTCAGCCAAGTGACAGACTACACTCATAGCTGACCATGGAATTTGGCTGAGGTGAGTATATAAAGGCCTCCCATATCCTACTTTCACAACTCTCACCTCACCCCCATCTACATTTCGTTAGCTCAATCCGCTGTCCCATCATGGTCTGTTCAATTCGTTCTTACGGAGGTTACCGATGAGCTAATACATTACAGCCAAACATCAGGGACCTGCCCAACGAGCTTTTGCTGGGGATTGTGTCGTATTTGGACGGTAGTGCATTATTTGCCCTCGCAAAATCATGCAAAGACTTTGATTTTAAACTGCAGCCCAGCATCTGGAAATACAACATCAAATTTCAGAACAGCAATCTGTTGCACTTGGCCGTCAAATACGACAACATTGGTCTTGCGGAGGCTTTGCTCCAGCACAACGCCAACATCAATGCATTTTACCGAGGCAAAACTCCTTTAATGAGGGCGCTGAAATTCTCTTCCGCTGCTGTGCGTGACCTCTTGCTCAGTCGTGGAGACCTAGACATCAACATTCAAAATCAAGCGCGGGAGAGCGCCCTGTGGTATGCTATCCACTACGGAAATCTTTCCGCCGTCAAAAGTGTCTTAAATCAACCCAACGTCCAGGTGGACATCAAGCACAAACACGGCCGAATGGCGCTCCACCTAGCAGTCTTCGCAGGCCGAATAGGGTTCGTGCATCTGCTACTTTCTAATGGCAGCGACCCTGATCTACAGGACGATTCGGGCCACTCGCCATGGGACTGGGCATGTCGCTTCAATAGACCCGTGATGGAAATTATTTTTTCAAACGATCCGATGGCCAAGGTGTTTCTTGGTACCAAATCATCACAAGAGGCTGAGCTACCTCTTCACCAAGCAGTGGCCTATGGGTCGGTAGATGTTGTCAAACGGCTTCTCGGACAAAAGAGCCTGAGTTTGGACATCCAGAACCGGAATGGTTATACGCCGCTCCACCTCGCCATTCGAAACAAGCGCCTGGAAATGGTCAATTTGCTCCTAAGTCACCCCCGTGCCAACGTAAACTGCAAAGACAAAAATGGCAATACGCCACTTTGGCTTTCTACTTACTCGTCATGCGACGGGATAGCCGAAAGGCTGTTGGCCGAAAAAGACATCAACGTCAATTTTGTTGGAGGCCGCGGGAAATTCGAGATGCCGTCTACATCTCTCCACCATGCCGCGGCGAGGTTGGATACTGTGCTCCTACGACGGCTGCTTGCGGTGCCAGGCATCAGTCTGAATGTCTGTGTTGGAGGCCACTCTCCAATCTCCCTGGCCGCATATCACGGACGCGTGAACACGGTTGCTTGTCTGTTAAGTGTGCAGGGCGTGGAGATTAATGGAATGGATGTAATAGATCCGCCCATTTGTCGAGCGGTTGCACATGGCCATCTCGATGTGGTAAGACTCTTGGTGCAGCAAGACGCACGTCTTAACATCAATGAAAGCACGATCGCAACTCACGACACTGCTCTCTGCATTGCCGCCGCTTGTGGTGAATTGGAGATGGTTCAGGCACTACTAAGCCATAATCGGATTGATGTGAACCTCAGGAATCAATGTTCTGAGGATCCATTGATGTTGGCGGTCAGGGGCGGGCATTCCTCGATTGTTAATGCACTTGTGGTCAATCCGAGACTGACATACTTCAGTTTGGCAAAATCCCTGCATCTAACAAGGAACGATTGCATCCAGAGGGCCATTCGAAGCAGAATGGAAGATGCCAACACTCCGCAAAGATTGCTGAAGCGGTCTCCGGGGAGAAGGTTTGGTGGTCTGGAAGAGCTGGCAACATCTACTTCGGGTAGCTGTCGTGATGCAATGCGGGACGGCCGAGTTAATCGACACTTTCTCCGCTAGCTACACTGGCCACATTGTCACTGGATCCGTAGTTTTTTGTTTATAATATATTATGGTAATAAAAGCGACACTAGAACATGCGGAATTGTTCGTCAGACACATTCCACAAAAGCTGTAATATGAGTTCCCGAAAAGATATAAGCTTCTTTCCCTACGGTAACTCTTCATTGCAACATCGTTGGATACTGTACATCATTGGATATTTTCCACATGGTAAAGGACATAGGACAATCAAGAATATAGAATCCTTCAACCTTCTCTTGCTATGCCTGGCAGCCCTGCCAGGTTGAGTCTGCAAGGGTGATCCCAGTCATCGAGGATCCTAGTCAATCGACCCCGAGATGATTCCAGTGCCTGGTCAAAGAAGCGCAGCCGAGACACCTGCTTGTCGTGGCGAAGCTGAAGTCCGTCCCTCTCTTTAGTCAGGTGACTGCTAGCCTCCTTCAAGATCCGATTGCTCTGCTCTAGCTTCTGGCCATCGATGTGTTTGGACACGCACGACTCCCATAGGCGTCGATACAGTCCGACAAGTCGAGCCGCGGGAAAGGCGGACTTGGGATCGTTGCGTTCGAGGTCTGCTAGTACCTTCAGAATAGGTTGGAATGGCTCGGTCGCCAAGGTATGTCTTGTTTCTGCTTCCTGTGGCGAAAGAGAGAGCTGCGATGGTCAGCAAGAGCATTGGAAGCTGAGCCGCTTTACTTACCAGTGGAGGGACATGATCAGAAGCCTCCTGCGAATTCTCTTTTTCAGAAACGATTGGCAATGCACTGGGCTGTTGTTCTCCTTCTCTTTCCTGGTCTGGCGTGCTGTTAAGGGCATCCATCTTGATCGCAGGGGAAAGTCGAGTATCTGGGCAATAGTACGTCCACTAATTCTTGGAGGTTTTTATAGACTAGAAGACGTCGGTGGCTAGGTACTCAGTCTCATTTCACCATGAAAGTTAATCAGCGTAGTCAGCTTTCAATCGCTTTTCAATCTCAGCACTCTGTTAGCAGTCCGTTTAATGATGGTGCTGGTGATCACTCTCGTGGTGTTGATGGTTGGTGAATGTGCCTCATATTAGTGGCTTCCGGTGATGAACGGTCCAAAAGATATATATTCAATCACAACGCATTTTCCACAATCGTTTGAGAGCTCAGAAACCCCAAACGTAAATAGAGTAAAATCTAGAGGACAGAAAAAGAAAATCGAAAAAAGGATATCTATCTCAACCAAGATCACAGGTTCAAAAGTTAACTCCCGTCAGCAAGGACGGCCAAGCTTCAACGGGTTGACGGGTTGAGTACCCGTGCCCGCGCGACCGCGGCCTGACGCTTTCTGCAGCCTAGACGGACAGAACCACACACAGCTCAGACAACCAACACTCAAGCGAGGCCAGAAGATTTCCATGTTCCTTAGATGAAAATGTGAGTGCCGTTGGTGAAATCAAAGAACAGCTTCCATTGCCTCAATATTAAGACCGTAGATTCAACGGTGAGCCAACGTTTCTTAACCGACTCACTTTGACTCATTCTCAACAAGACTATAGCATTTTTTTTTCTCGGTGGGCATCTAACATGACACCAAAATTTCGCTGCAAATAGTTGCGGTAGAACGAAGGCATGAATTGCAACAGACCTCACTTAGGATAGCGTCGTGTCCTTGAACGTTTGCTCTATAAGAGAGCACGTCCGCGACGGGAGCCGAGAAACCTATAAATTCGCCCTCTCCCCCCAGCAATTTGTTCTACAACACTGTCACTTGCTGCGCAAAGTCGAGCAGGCCTTCGGTTCGAGGCACCTGATAAGTTCTTCCCTTTCACCTACTGGATTTCCAATGTACTGACATCTACAGTTACATCGTGGACCGACAAGCTAGAAAGGGCTTGTGAGAAAGTGATTCCCACCAGATCCACTATGCCACCTATGCCAGCCGATCAAAGAAGCAGATTTGGGTTAGCTGTTCAAAGTATGCGAACATCTGTCCACAATAGCAGCGGACCACTGTTCCGCCCCTGAATATCGATGCAAAAGAGCAATTTCCATACAGGTATGTAGATTTCAGCGCGACCCTTTCCGAAACTGGACTGACTTCAAAGACAATGCGAAAGAAAGATCCATCCGTCCAATGCACGCGCAAAGCCACGGAACCCTTTCCGGTGTCTTCTTTCAGAACATGTAAGTCACTTATTGTTTCGCCGACCGAAAAGCTAATGATGGACAGGAAACCGTTGACAGCGCCCTAATGTGAGTCCGACCCAGCGGCGCCGTCAGTGCTCCGGGCAAGGTCATGGCTTACACACCATTTCTAGCCCTGCCACATCAAACCATGCAGCATGTCCTATGTGAAATACTGCAAATCAAAGGCGCGCGCCAACAACAGGACGCATAAGCTCGAGAACCTTGTTCTCTATGGTAAGGTGAGTGGATATCGCGGCTCTTGATGCGCCGGGTCCGATGATTTGTGCCAAGTCTGTGCCCCAGACACGAACACTACTGACATCTTCATGCCGTTGCAGGAGCAGCCCATCGCCAACCGCGCAAGGTCTCGTGGCGAGTTACCTATTCCCGCCGACTCAGATAAGACCAAGGAGCCGACGCGCCATCGCGTCTTCCCCCTTCTCACCGCCTTTTCATACGACTTGAGTGCCTCAGCCTCTCGCCGCCTATGGGAAGCGGTCTCCCTTTACGACTGTACAATTTCTTGTCATGGGTGGGTTCTCATGCGCCTTTGCCGTGTTGTGAACTTGTCAGTTCATCCAGCGCAACTTCTCGAAGCGACAGCCGGAGAGTGCGACGAGCCTGGATACAACATGGCGTGTTGGTGACTGCATTGCAGAACAGAATTGGCAGTGAACTAGTTGGTAAGCTGGTATGATGACGATCCTAATTGATCATCTGTCTCAAGCATACACTCGGATTTTTCATGAACGGCGTAAAGTACAGCACCTTGTCCAACTGAATCAACACTTGCTGACTCGGGTCTCACCACAGGAAGACGCCGTCAGATTCCCATCACCCGAATGCAAAGCGAGCAAATCTCTTATCTGCTCGACCTCCCCTACACCAATTCCATCTATGCTTTGTTTCTTCCTCATGACTACTGGTGGCATCGACGAGTCGCTACCTCGACCTTCTCCCAGTCGATTTGGTTCATCAGATCATGCGTTGGTATGCCTACCTGATGCAGACCCAATGGAGCGCATAGCAGTGTCTGTCTCCCGGCATTTAAACCCTCTCATAGAATGGCCTACTTGCGGCTTGGATCCCTGGCGTCCAGTGGGTGACCATCGTTGTCCTCAGATGGCATCTAGCGTCTTTCGAGCCTGAAACCCCTAAGAAACCGGGAGAAGCCAACGCTTTGTCTAGCTAGAGCCATATTTTCGTACTGGCGAGGTTGTTAGTCGGGACTGCTTGCATGGAGAAGGTGAGGCAAAAGTCCCGTCATTTCTACCCAAATCAACTAACAATAGCCATGTCAGCTTCGAATCGATGGACAAGACCGCGGACGGCCAAACGATTGAGAGGACCCATGACCCAAGAACTACGTCTGATAGAGTCCCCCTGATCCCTCTTACTCTCCGCGTTGCCGAGCTTGTCGACATGTACGAGCGAGCGGGAACCACTCGGACATACACGGAGCTGCATGCTATCAGGATTGTTTGTCTCGTCCCTGTTAGACAGAAGCTTGGTGATTTGATTCCTAAGCCTGTGTTTTTCTATCCAGGCCCGAGCACTATGTGCAAACCCCATTTACATTGAAGGTCACTGCAGCTGCAGTCAAGCCATCCAGTATCCTTCGTCCACTGAGTACGTGTCTAACATATCGCAATTGGAGGCGCAAGCACGTCTTGCCAGCAAATCACCGATTCCTCTACGTCTCTGAGCTCACTGTGCTTTGACCATCTATGATGTATTTCTCCGCGCCCAAGACGATATCTGGCATATCACTGTTGAGCAATTCACCGTGAAGGTGGGTTTGATGTCTGTAACAGCACCACAAGAGCCCTCGGGTTGTAGGACCTCTGAATGTCCCGTACAGCCTATACGAATTATCTACCCCAATAAGCGCTCATGTTACATTTGCTTGGGGAGGATTTGAGTGGATGCCTGCTAGGGTCACACGTGGGTGAGAATACCCCTGTACAAATTACCAGGTCCCGAGCGGTGATCGTGGAGAGTGTCTTTACCAGTTCTGATTTCAGATGGCTCGTTGGGCCCCGATCAGAAATCAATCATGCTATATCAGCAGCGGAGCATGATTTATCGCATGTAGTGGGGAATACGCGTAACAGAAGGTAACGACCGTTTCTTCGTCGCTGTAGTGGACTTCTACGAGAGATTGGTTGGATTTACTGGCGGGATATTATTCACAAAGTTGCGACGGCTCCTACATGTAGAAGGAGCGGGTCAGATATTCCCGAGCCAAAGCTACCAATGACATGTTAACCTCGAGACAAAGAAACTCTCACTCTCGCAATCGCTCTATGATGTTGGCATTCTAGTGTAGAATAGGTTCGAGCGACTAGCAACAGTCATCTCAAGCAATTTCTTTGGCGACGCAAGAAACTGAGCCTATCGCATAATCATCTTGAATTGAATCCATGATTTGGATTTTCGAGATACATCACATGGCTCTACACTTCGTAGTTCTGATCATGAGTGTACAGTATATTGCGTGATCAGAGTTGCACAATTATTTCGAGGCCATAGTCAAGGTGTGACCAACAGGGATCAAAATTGCTTTGCAGGATCAGAAAAAAAGGCAATTGAAGTTTCTATGATGTGGGGGACATGGCAAGAGACCGCGTTGCCTCTGTGAGACGGTGACCAGCACTCCCTTCACCGCCCGACCATTCACCACATCAACATCAAACACCAACATCAAACATCAACTCCCCTCAATAACATGAACACTGAAGCATCACTTAATAATCAACACAAACATCAACATCAAACATCAACATCAAACATCAACATCAAACATCAACATCAACATCAAACATCAACATCAAACACCAACATCAAACATCAACATCAAACATCAAACATCAACATCAACATCAAACATCAACACATCAACACATCAACCCATCAGTACATCAACGCGCATCAACACATCAACTCTCAACTCTCAACACATCAAAACACCAACACATCAACACTCTCACCAATTCTCACCAACATGTTTGCTCTACGCCTGAATGAAGGGTGTCAATTTCACTACGCGAAAGGACTATCGGATCGCAAACCATCAGTGCAGAACATTTGGGAACCTCCCCTTTGATAAAAATGACACTTTCGTTGTTATATAATGTTGGCCATTGAATTTGGGACGATCTATCTAGGGCTCATTCTATCTGTCCAATGATGATCCTTCGGAAAAAGAAACAGACTATGAGGAGGTTGGGCAGGTCTTTGCTTCTTCGAATACTGTTGAATATCGAATACTGGTCTCTAACACCACGAAGAGGTGCCTGCACATTGCTAGAGGGCTTGTTAACGCAGCAATCCCCTGCAAAGCACGTTTGTTGACGCAGAGCTCGTCCTGCGAAGCACATTTTTACACTCGCGGGGCTCAGGGCAGCGAGGGAGCACACTCTTACACTCGCGGGGCTCAGGGCAACGAGGGAGCACACTCTTACACTCGCGGGGCTCAGGGCAGCGAGGGAGCACATTTTTACACTCGCGGGGCTCAGGGCAGCGAGGGAGCACACTCTTACACTCGCGGGGCTCAGGGCAGCGAGGGAGCACATTTTTACACTCGCGGGGCTCAGGGCAGCGAGGGAGCACACTCTTACACTCGCGGGGCTCAGGGCAACGAGGGAGCACACTCTTACACTCGCGGGGCTCAGGGCAGCGAGGGAGCACATTTTTACACTCGCGGGGCTCAGGGCAACGAGGGAGCACACTCTTACACTCGCGGGGCTCAGGGCAGCGAGGGAGCACATTTTTACACTCGCGGGGCTCAGGGCAGCGAGGGAGCATATTTTTACACTCGCGGGGCTCAGGGCAACGAGGGAGCACATTCTTACACTCGCGGGGCTCAGGGCAGCGAGGGAGCACATTCTTACACTCGCGGGGCTCAGGGCAGCGAGGGAGCACATTTTTACAGTCACAGGGCTCATTGGCTGTGAGGGAGCACATTTTTACATACACAGGGCTCATTGGCTGTGAGGGAGCACATTTTTACATACACAGGGCTCATTGGCTGTGAGGGAGCACATTTTTACATACACAGGGCTCATTGGCTGTGAGGGAGCACATTTTTACATACACAGGGCTCATTGGCTGTGAGGGAGCACATTTTTACATACACAGGGCTCATTGGCTGTGAGGGAGCACATTTTTACATACACAGGGCTCATTGGCTGTGAGGGAGCGCAAATCTTACATCGCTGGGCTCGTGGCAGCGACAGCCGTGGTCACGGAAGGTCTGGAGTTCTTGGTTTCGCAGAGCCCATCCTGCGAGGCACACTTGTTGACGCAGAGCCCATCCTGCGAAGCACACTTGATCACGCAGAGCCCATCCTGCGAAGCACACTTGATCACGCAGAGCCCATCCTGCGAAGCACACTTGATCACGCAGAGCCCATCCTGCGAAGCACACTTGTTGACGCAGAGCCCATCCTGCGAAGCACACTTGATCACGCAGAGCCCATCCTGCGAAGCACACTTGATCACGCAGAGCCCATCCTGCGAAGCACACTTGATCACGCAGAGCCCATCCTGCGAAGCACACTTGTTGACGCAGAGCCCATCCTGCGAGGCACACTTGTTGACGCAGAGCCCATCCTGCGAAGCACACTTGATCACGCAGAGCCCATCCTGCGAAGCACACTTGTTGACGCAGAGCCCATCCTGCGAGGCACACTTGTTGACGCAGAGCCCATCCTGCGAGGCACACTTGATCACGCAGAGCCCATCCTGCGAAGCACACTTGATCACGCAGAGCCCATCCTGCGAAGCACACTTGTTGACGCAGAGCCCATCCTGCGAGGCACACTTGATCACGCAGAGCCCATCCTGCGAAGCACACTTGATCACGCAGAGCCCATCCTGCGAAGCACACTTGTTGACGCAGAGCCCATCCTGCGAGGCACACTTGTTGACGCAGAGCCCATCCTGCGAGGCACACTTGGTAACGCAGAGCCCATCCTGCGAGGCACACTTGTTGACGCAGAGCCCATCCTGCGAGGCACACTTGTTGACGCAGAGCCCATCCTGCGAAGCACACTTGATCACGCAGAGCCCATCCTGCGAAGCACACTTGATCACGCAGAGCCCATCCTGCGAGGCACACTTGTTGACGCAGAGCCCATCCTGCGAGGCACACTTGTTGACGCAGAGCCCATCCTGCGAGGCACACTTGGTAACGCAGAGCCCATCCTGCGAGGCACACTTGTTGACGCAGAGCCCATCCTGCGAGGCACACTTGGTAACGCAGAGCCCATCCTGCGAGGCACACTTGATCACGCAGAGCCCATCCTGCGAAGCACACTTGTTGACGCAGAGCCCATCCTGCGAGGCACACTTGATCACGCAGAGCCCATCCTGCGAAGCACACTTGTTGACGCAGAGCCCATCCTGCGGAGACTCTTGGTGTCGCAGATGTCCCTGCGAGGCGCTTTGTTGACACAGGACCTAGGCTGCGGAGAACTTGGTAATGCAGCGGTCTCCTGCAGAGAACTTGTTAACGCAGCGGTCTCCTGCGGGTCTCACTTGTCATCACAGCGCCCCCTGCGAGGTAGTCTTGTTGACGCAGCACCTCCCTGCGAGGATTATTATTCACGCAGACCTATCCTGCGGGGTAGTCTTGTTTTCGCAGCACCCCCCTGCGAGGATTGTTGTTCACGCAGACCTATCCTGCGAGGTAGTCTTGTTTTCGCAGCACCTCCCTGCGAGGATTATTGTTGACGCAGACCTATCCTGCGAGGTAGTCTTGTTGACGCAGCACCTCCCTGCGAGGATTGTTGTTCACGCAGACCTATCCTGCGAAGCACCTTTTTACGCTCGCGGGGCTCATGGCAGCGAGGGAGCACAGTCTTACATCGCTGGGCTCGTGGCAGCGACAGCCGTGGTCACGGAAACTCTCGAGCCCGCAGGCAAGAGAGGGACACTACGATGCATCAAAGAGTGAGGACCAAAGTGTGAGGATGGAAGTCCTGAGAATTTTGTGCTGGGAATCCGACCCCTTTTATAATTTTTCGGTCAAGTCTCTACCATGGAACCATTGCGCCGAGGGTAGCGAGAATCACTGTCCTGGTTGGCGCTGAAGCAAGTCGAACGACGTTGAAACGGTGTCTGGACACCTTGTGGCCTGCAGATTCATGTTTCGACATGGGATCATTTCTCTCAAGGCTTGCGTTGAGTATGGTGAACCACTTTCATCAACTGCTGAAAGAAAGCAACGCCGCAAAAATGTGATTCCTACATATTGTTGAGTTTGCAATTAAATCGCTCAAGCGGTGGCACCCTACATCTGCCCGTTTAGCCACGGTCACCGTCTCTTTCATGAGGGTTGATGTGCTTCAACAGATGCCAAAATAATAGGTTGGAAAATTTCTGGTTGACAGAAACGCTGGACTGTACCTGCGGTTGGCCGGAGGATCCTTTGGTCTCGCTCGAATCAATCCTGCTCATCCTTGGCCCCGCGCCGCTGAACGTTGTTTCTTCCCTGTCTACTCGCAGCCAGCTAATGTTGCTTTTACTAGAATCTCTACTCCCTTACCGCACAGATATTGACATACTCTCAAGCTCAGGATGAGGATTGTCCTTCTTTGGAGGGCATAAACAAAGTCCAGAGCTTATTGGAAAGTTTCCATAGGAAACCGAGCCTAGGACAACCATGTGAAATGTGCAACCAGGCCCACGAGCTAGGTTCGCGTGATCGCCACCCCCTCGCAAGGTTGCAACGCTACTATCACATTGATCAGACTCTGGATACAAATAGCACCCGACGGACCAATCAAACACAATGCGCGAATTTAGACAGACGCAGGTACGGTTCTGCGATGCAGATCCCAGCGACGACCCACGGGACACTAGATCAAGGAGGTTCTATTTATGGCCCGGAGAAGAAGTGAAGGATTTGCAAAGGTCCAGACCGATCCACAAGCCCAAACTTGACGGCCGTCAGTGTCCGATCGAAAAGGACTCTGTTGCTTAGGAGGTACGGCCGAGGTACGGTCCAAGGCAGGTGAGGTATTTGGAATATCACGCGGAATTCTGGCAACGGAATGGTAAGCTAAATCCCGATCCGTGGTTGTGTTTTCCTGGTTCCTGTCACAGGAGAATAATTCTCCTGTCAAGTGGCAAATTGCTCCTTGTCTATCAGGTCTGTCGAATGTTCTAGAAGCTATGTCTTCTGTCCTGCGTAAAGCTTCCCCGTAGAGATTGTACTCTCTTTGAATCCGACACAACCCCCTCAATCGTCAGTCCCATATCCCTAGCGGATAGCTTGTGGAAACTATCCGATCATGGACAGATCTCATGAGCTTATGTAAAAATATCTCCGGTTTTTGCACTAAAACCGAGGAACCGATTGGCTGCCGGAAATGGGTTGAGGTTGTGGGCCGGCGGCCCCTAAACTTTATCTCAATTACCCTCCACATCTTGATTACGACTGTAGCGAGAGAGAATCTTTCTAGTACACTGCTGGTCTGTTCCAATACCCCATACATGAACAGGTCGAAACTCTCGTGATTCTGCCCCAATTCTCTGGGCTGTAGGGCTTAATCACGAGCAACCTAGAAAGCAAGTGAGGCAGTAGCCGGGGCCTGAATCCTTCATGACCACCGCATTCTCTCACCGAGCAGGCGATTCCATGGGTCGTCCAGACTAAGTGGTGGACATGATTTGCGGTTCCGCTGATGATCGTCAGCTGCGCTCGTGATTCCACGGTCTCTGTCTAACTAATTTCCTCCTGACTTGGGTGTAGTTCAAAACAAATCGTACGCTTCACCCCAAAGATTACCCTGCTTTCGACCATCGACCCTATCAAACCCAAGCAGTCGTATTACCTTGAGCCAACAAGAATGCCGTATTTCCATTTTCCTAGAGCCCCCTTGCTACCATGTCCTGTCTCCCTACGGGAACACTCATAGTATCGTAAATCCTTATATGCTGTCCGCAGTATTTACCGGGCCACATAACACTCCGATGAAATCCTCCTGGTTCTGCATGACAAGGATGAAAATGTGTAGGCGGGCCTGTTCCAAGGGCACCACCATCGTGCTCAAGTCCTTTGACTTTGGGACATCCTCTATATTGTTGTCATTCCTAAGAAGGGCGATTGCTACTTCCTCTACGGAATACATGGAAAGATATATAACTACGCTTATATTCCTCATGCTCTTCATTGCTGATCACCGCCTTTGACGTAGGAACATGCACCGGGACTAGTTTATCAAGATAGTTGGCCGCTGTTCCTTCGACATCGCAATGTAGCACCCGAACCGATGAAATGCTGCCAAAGTGGACGTTCTGCTCGCCTGTATCTCAGCTTTCTGGCGGTACAGACACGATGCACATAGTCCCACCTCCAGGATGACGATCGTGTACTTTTAGACCGGTACGGAAGCGGTGCTGGCGTCAAGCGGTCTATGCGGGACACTAACAGATGATTGTGATTTCTCCTCTGGGCCAAAAATTTAACCTCCTTGATATACTGTCCCTTGGACCGACGATGAGATTCCAATCGTCGGTCCGCATTCAAGCGCAGTATTTTCGACCACTTAACGAATCATTTCACCGTCTATCCCTAGATACACGTCAACAGAACGTCGTATTTTAACATCAAGAATTTGAACCAGTGAGTAGATGTCATCTGAATTCGCATTGCAGGAACCGTTCCACTTCCAAATTGTACATAGCCTCAATCCGGTGAAGAACTCTCTGTGTGTGTTTCGGCAGCGACAGAAATCGGTCTTTGAGACCTTCGAGGCGCATTCTTGACGAAGAAGCTTGGTTTTTGAAATTTCGTCTTGGCTGCGCTCGACGGCGCTCTGACTTTGGGAGTCTATCTTCCAGGAACTTCAAGAGACGGCGAAGCTTCTCCGCACTTGGAAGTCCGCCGATACAGAGAGAGAATTCAATGGCGACGCGGTTCATTTGGAGGAGAGATTCGCGATCCTGTGAAAGACGGTGGACAGCAGCGTGGCGGATGCCAGAAACCAATCTTTGCCATTTTTGTATGGTGTTAGCGGCTTGACGGCAAGAGCTACACTGTATCTTGTCCCGATGTTTGACCAAGAATTTGAAAAGACCGTGTATCTCCAGTTCCTCTGGGCATGTCCACCCAACCATGAGAGACTCCTCTAAAAGCCATTTGTGAACGAATTGAAATGCATCGAATTCAGGATGTCGCTGTATGGCTTGGAGAATAAGATTTTGTGCACGGAAAGGGATGCTTGTTATTGGAACTCCAAGAAGTGAGTATAGACCTTGTAGGACTGTTGTTCGAGCCCATAGATTAGTTGGCGCGCTCCTAAATTTGTAACTTGAACTTACTGAAGATGGTATCGATCTTCCCTCGGCAACATTCAATCAATTGTTTTACCAATCTGAGAGCAGTGCGTTAGTAACAACTTCCAAATTGGGAAGACTTGTCGTGAGTTCTTACCGCTTACTCACAGGATGAGATAGCCAAGAAGATCTGGTCGAAGTGCCTCCGGCCACATACCGACTTACTGTGAAAGAAACAGTGCTAGTCTCGGACTGGCCTTGTTTGTTGGTCGCTGTATCATTCTGATTCCACTGCATAGAGGCACTTGGATGCGATCGCACTTCATACGATTGGCCGCCGCGCGGAAGATCCTTGGCTGTCAAAGCCTGGTCTTCCGGCAGATTTGGCACCTGTACATGGAACGTTCCTTGTCGCTGGTGCCGACTTTGACGCCTTGGGCGTGCCATCCTGGAAAAATTGAGAAGACGATTGGTCTCCTTGGTGGGAGAGCAACTGGAATATTAATCGGACTGAGTTTTACAAACAAATTGCCCTGTGCCTGAGTGAATTTAAGGGTTATTAATTACGGGATCCATGGAATCATTGTCTGCGTGCGACCAGGGTACCAGCAGAATGTGGTAGTAGCGTTGCAGTCTCGCGAGGTGGGTGGCGATCGACGAGGAACCAGATCCTTGCCCTTGGTAGCTCAACTGGTTCACATGGTTGTCCTGAGAACTGGGCCCGGGTTCCTATCACTGGCTTTGCAGCAAGGTGCAAACTTTAATCTACTTTCTGCCTAAGAAAAACAATCATAATCTGGGATTTTGGGTTATTTTCATCGTATCTGTGCCGCCAGGTAACATAAATCCCGTTGATGGCAACATGCGTTGGCTGCAAGCAAGCATAGGGAAGGAATTTCACTCATAATGTGCGGTGCTATAGCATGGAAATAGTTGATTCGAGTGGTGATCTGAAAAGAAGCTAATCACGGGTACAATTGAAAGTGACTGTCGGTCTCAAAATCTCCCACACAGTACTTGAGCTTTCGTTGAAGCACTGCAACCTTCATTAACGAGAATGTAGGGCTTTCTGTTGCCGCAATTAAATACAGTCTCTGACCAGTCCAACAGAAAGAAGAAGCCCGAATCTAAAGCAGCCGAAGCAGTTTGACTTCTTCGCTCACTGTCTATGTGTCAGAAGTTCGAAAACAGCCCAAATCTGCCTCTGATCAACGTTGACCTTATTAACAGCTTAACGCCGTCACCTAATACGCCCAGCACTCACATAAAAGGTCATCATATCAGTTAAAAAACCATTACTCTTTGTCTTCGGGTAGCCTCGCTATCACTTTGCCTGCAAATACTCAAAGACATCCAGAAAAATTTGATAGTACTTCGGTATTGTATAAGAAAGCAAGATGCTAACGGGCTTCATAACACTAAGGTGTCATAGAACATCGAATCTTGACTATGATGGAAAGGGTTATTAGAAGCGTTCAATTTGGATAATGATTATTACGGCCACCTTTTCAACACCTCAACAGCTCAACACCACCTAGTGGACCAGATGCTGCGACCCTTATTACATATATAACATGGTCGACTAAATTCTCAAGTGCCTTTTATTCTGCTTCAGGTTTTCTATCGCCTGATACATAACGACCAACAGCTTTTGGTCCGTTTAGCTCAAGCAAATTGGAGAAATCCCTTCATTCATTCTATTGAGTGACAGGTCAGCCATCTATCCAAGGATCTCCCAATGTCTCTGCTCTCTCTTCCACCGGAAATGACTTTTCTCATTTCAAGCCATCTGAACTCGCCAAAAGACCTACTCAGCTTCCTCCGAACGAGCCAAAAGTTCTACCATCTCTTGATCAATGAGCTCTACCAACATAATCTACGTCTGGATGGTGGATCGGCCCTTTTATGGTACGCAAGTCGTGGGGACGAACTTGGAGTTCGGAATATGCTTCGTGCGGGTGCGAATGTTAACCTCCGATCGCCAAATCGCGCGCAGTCGACAGCTCTTCTGGAAGCAGTTTCTACGAAGCATACCAGTGTTGTACAGGCCCCTCTAGAGAATGGGGCTTTGCCAGACGTGGCCGATGCCCGATCTAGAAGACCCTTGGTTTTGGCGACAAACGGTCGTAGCGACGTGGCGATCACCAAGTTGCTCCTAGAGTACGGCGCCATAGCCAGTTCCGTTGCGTTTGACAAAAATGCTCCATTACGGGAGGCTGTCTGTTCAAACCAGGAGTCCAAAGTGGCATTGCTTTTGAAGCATGGGGCTGATACACATATCTTGGACCGCGAACTGGGATGAGCCTCGTGCACCTCGCGGCTTCCAAGAACGCTACCCCCGGAATTATCAACATCCTCATAGGCTCCGGTGTCCAATTGGAGTCTCAAGACAACATGGGCAGAACGCCACTTCAAGTAGCAGTTGACCATTCATGCACCCGCGCTGTGCGCCTGCTATTAAACCTTGGCGCCAATCCAAACTTCAAAAACAATAATCAGTACTGGAAAGGGTGGAGCGCACTTTTCTACGCTGCAAGAAATCCAAGCATTCCAGGGAATGGCGGAAAAAGCATCATTCGAGCATTATTTCTACATGCGGCTGAGCTCGATGCTAGAAATCACGCTCAGAAGACGCCTCTACTCCATGCAATCTCTAAGAGCGCCATAAAACAGGCACAAGCTCTTGTCGAATGTGGTGCCAGTATTATGGCTACAGACGCCAATGGAAAAACGGTCCTCCATGTGGCTGCTTCCTCATCGAGCTGGTGTCCCAGTATGGTGGGCTGGCTTGTTGAAAACGGCGCTGATGTAAATTGGGTCGGGGGGACACATAGTGAAACCCCAATTTCCTACGCTATCCGGAACGCTTTTAACCGACAAGGCATGGAATGTGTTCGAACGCTTCTGTAGCTTGGAGCTGATGTTCAATTTCAAAACAACAATGGGCTGACGCCTCTTTCCCTTGCTGTGCGCATGGGATCTATTGAGTCAACAAAGATTCTGCTCGAACATGGAAGCTGTGCTAATTCGAGAGACAAATATGGCAAATCCCCTCTGCATTATGCTGCCGAAGCAAGGAATGTCCACAAGATTGTCAAACTTCTCATTCAATACGGAGCTGATGTGAACTTTCAGGATATTCTTGGATTCACGCCATTGCATAGGATTGTCGCCAAAGAAGGGACGTGGGAAGCAGCGGGGGAGTTGTTAAATGCCGGGGCCGATCGATACGCCATAGCAGATGATGGAAAGTTTCCTCATGACATGGTTCCTGATGGCCCTTGGGCGGAAACGAAACGTTCTTTGATCCGTTTTTACATATCGTGACTGGCGTCACCGCAATCAGCCAGCTCTGATATAGCGCTTAAGTACTATCAACGTGACCCTTGCAGCAGGGCTTCTGAGATTGAGGATTTTCAAAGACTTTAGTCGTAATAGAAATAACATCTACGGCTAATCATGGTAAAAATGCGCTTGGTGCCTGAAACTATATTTCGGGGACCGCACATGCTTGGGCCTTTCCGAAGAAGCTTTTACTGTGGACTGTCTTTGTTTCCTCAAAGTTCCGATATGAAATCAATGTACCTTTCGCGTGGGAGACCGCACATGTCCTGGTAAGGTTATATCAGATCTGTGATACTCAGGGAGGAATATTCTGGATTGTCATCCTGTGAAAGATTCGGCGATGTTGAGATTAAAAACGTCTAGCTTTTGAGTTTTATCATGAACTGAGAGTCACTTTCCACTACTTGATTAGCGCTGAGGAATCATGCGTTTATACTCGACCGAAGAGGAGTTTAGGTAGGCTTTAGGCTTGTAAAACAGACAGAGAGAATTTGGCTCTGGAGATTTTGCATTTGAAAATACAAACAAACAAGCCGCATTCCTGGATACATGCCTAGGAGACTCCCTTCACATCTCCTCGTCGTGGGCTTCCCTTTCTCGCCTCCTGGCGGTCCGAAATATAGACCCCATGCTTCCTCTGTGTGCCAATGATTGAAGTGTGATCAATAGTCACGGGATTGAAAGGTTGGAGCAGCCTCAGGATAATTGGTTGTCGCCGTCCACTCAGTCAAACCTAGTTGATGTGTGGTACGTTATTTGGCACCGACATTTAAAATTCTCTGAGACAACATCTATCAGGGTCAGATATAGAAAAATTGAAGTTTTCAAGAACTCACTTCAATATGAAAAATCAACATCTTGTTCTGATTTCCCATTCCAGTTCGATATCATTGCACGCACTTTGCGGCTCTCCATACCACTGGCTCCAGGTTTCTCCATTTTTGAGCTTTATAGCTGTGATACTGCCTACAGAGTTTCGACCGAGTGCCAAACCCTTCAGATGCTCCTTCAGTATGCTTCAGTCCACAAGCGGCATATCCGTAAATGTAGCGGGATTGTAGGTCCATAAGTAGGGCTATCCACTCTTCCTTGCGGCTTTTGGGACCCGTATACTCAGGGCTTGACAATTTTCACGGGACTAGATTTTCTTTTAGTCCCATAGACCATGCCCACTAGTCCCACGGGTGCCTCAAACATTCCCAGTATGTCATAGCGGAAGGGCGATGCGAGGCTATAAAGCCAATGAAAGGGACAATCTATGAGGAGGATCCACCACTGAGGTTGAGTGGGTCGTGGGTCGTACTAATGCACACTAAGACACACTAATGTATGCCACAGAGTAAGAACGACATTTTGCCCCTTAAATCTGGCACCAAAGAAACTCTTAACTTATATATGGATTATGTATATCTACGATTTCATTATTTTTATGTTTGTTTCAAAGTAGATAGTAGAAAGATTACATTATCAGTGGCGATAGGGGAAAGACACCAATTGGAACTGGGTGCTGGTTCCAAGAGGATCACTGGGGGAGTAAGCTGAGGATCAGATGGCCAGGTCTCCTTTCTACCGCTGAGGCTAGATGCGACAGGCGCGATGCGAGTGGACTTAGCCTCCGAAAGCAGGCGGCCCCTGTCCGAAAAGATATGGAGCTTCCCCATGAGGCGAGAATTGCATAAATTCAGGTGGCTTTCCCTTTCACTCGAGAACCCCTCTTGATAGCTCAGATCATTAGGGATCCCGTTCTTCAAGATGCTAGGTTCCATTTATCTTGTCCTCGCGGCATCTTTGGCCGTCTCACAAGCCCTCCAAGGCTCTCCCGCTACTCAGACCTGCTCGGACCCATGGGCAAGAGTCTCACCCGCAAAAGGCGCGGTGGTGGTGGACAACAGTGCCAGTCCGTACCCAGGCTCGCTCTCTACCGTGCAGGCTGGAGTTGATGCTCTAAATAGGACGACTACCATCCCGCAGACTCTCTTTGTCTTCCCCGGGACCTACGTCGAACAGGTCTATATTCCACGTCTTAAGTCCAACTTGACCGTCCAGGGGTATACATGCAACTCCAAGGGATATGAGCAAAATACGGCCACGATTACCTATAATCTGGCCCTCATCAACACCACCAGTGATGACAAGACCGCGACCTTGCGCCAATGGAACCCCAACACGAAGGTGTACAACATGAATATTGTCAACACCTTCGGCCATATTCTGAAGAATGGTCAAAATCTGGCCGTGTCTGCAGAGACCACCGGTCAGGGTTACTACGGTTGCCAGCTGATCGGGTATCAGGATACTTTGCTTGCCGAAACTGGTAAATTGAGCGCATTTGAAGTCCTGTCCATTGAGTATATGCTTATTAAATCTTCATCCAGGTTCCCAGCTCTACGCCAAAAGCCTGATCGTTGGGGCTGTCGACTTCATTTTTGGAGAGACGGCCCTGGCGTGGTTCGAAGGCATTGACATCCGCACCATTGCTACCGGATGCATCACTGCTTCGGGCCGTAGCAGCGCCAGCAACCCGTCATGGTACGTGATCAGCCGTTCGAACGTCTCTGGAATCAACGACACGATTCCGGCGGGTACCAGCAACCTCGGTCGTCCCTGGGGATCTTTTGCCCGTGTCGTCTTCCAGGAGACCTATCTGGGCAATGTCGTCGCCGCTGCAGGCTGGAAGCAATGGTCGACCAGCACCCCCAACATCGCCAACGTTACTTTTGCCGAGTACAACAACTCCGGTCCTGGATCTGTTCTAGAAGAAAGGCCCCGAGCGGATTTCAGCGAACAGTTGACTGCGCCCGTTTCGATCCAGTCCATTCTCGGTGAGAATTTCAAAGATGAGTGGTGGATCGACACCAGCTATCTTGATCCGAGTGATATGAGAGCAGTGAGAGTTGGTGAGAGTTGGTCTGACTTATCCAAGTAGGAAACGGCTGCTTGAACTCTCTACGGACTATCCCCGTTCAGGGTGCAAATACAAGTCCTGCACAATAAACTTGAAGGGGCCCCCTGATAAACTATCTAGCGATTTTTCAGAATAGAGCGCTTTGCATCGTGAAGGAAATCCGAAACCAGGGAAGAGTCGTTACCCTAAAGCCGTCAGTGTATACCATGTATGATTATCAAGCTGCGTGTCGAAATTTCGCTCTGTAACATTACAAGGAAACAGCTACCTGACGTCGGTAAGCCTAGTTTAAGTTGTAGATTTCCATATGTGAAGCCGGTTTTAGAGGGCAAAAGTCCGTCCAAATGAGGAGGCCAAGGTTGGAACAACTCTTTCTTGGCAAAAAAGATTCCTTGACATAATTATCTCGCCAATTAGAGGTCCAACGGCCTCGTGCATTAGTTCATCGTAATCGCAACTTTAAACGCTACCGTCTGATACCTACGACATATCTGAGATGGCAGCGATAGTTGCGACGAGTGCGAAGGCACAGAGATTGCCCCCTGACAGGAGAGGAACACCAAAAACCACGGTACCCGGTGACCTACTTCGATCGATGGAAGACATCGCAGATAGGGCCCGCCGGTTTTTTAATTACATCGAAAACATTCGCACAGAGGATCGATATGTCACAGACGGTCGGCTTGTATGCGCTCAATGCCTAACGGGGCGATAGCTAGGGGATAGTTATAACGTGATTCACGGTCTCCCGGGCGACACTGCCAGTCGGGCGGCCCCACCAAAAATGAAAAAACCTTCAATTTTTAAGCATGAATAATACCACAAAAACAACTTAAATTTTGCTATTTAACACGTGTAGGGCATTTAATATACGTATGACCTTTAGTACCACATCCAGAACAGGTGACCTGCCGCCTAACTGTAGGCATAGAGGGTAAAGCAGGTTCTGTAGGTTGTTCTACAGGCATCTCTAGCAAAGATATATCTTTACATACATCCTTCTCAATAACCACATCACTCTGACTGCTCTCCTGACCCCTTAAAATGCCTCTCTGATCAATAAATGTATGTTTGATCACTCGTTTTTTTGTCTGTTTTTTGTTGGTTGCCTCTAATTGTATACAGCGATCTTGGAGGAAAATTTGGCGGTGGACCACTTTTATGGTCATTTCGTAGGTCCTCTTAATCTCCCGTTTAATAGGCGAAGAAAGGATTGAAGAAGAAGATTCTAGACCTTTTTTGATACGAGATTGCGATTTTGAGAATTTCGAGAGAGTCCAGAGAGTATTTGGATCACTATCACTGCCGGAAGAGAGTGGTCGCTGGGAAAGGATCTCAAGAGGAGGAAGTTCATCCAGGTGCACATTCAGTTTTTCCAAGACTTTATCTGGATTAAATGGTGTTAATCCAGTAGCCAAGAAGCTATTCTGGATAGTAGAGGCCGTAAAAGCACCCTTTCTTGCATCTGCAATCAAATCAAGGAAATCTTCCTTATCAATAGAATTGACTCCATTCCGCATCATGGTTGAAACCGCTCCTCCATAAAGCCTCTTCAAAACCGAAAAACAACCCACATCCAAAGGTTGTAAAAGATGAGAGGCATGGGAAGGCATGCGGATTGCAATGATATCATTTTCATCACAAAGTTGGTCAAATTCAGGGGTCAAATGACTACCATGACCATCCAGGACCAAGAGGCAATATTTTCCTACCCTTCTCCCAATATTTGGGATAAAGTAGTATTTTAGCCACCAAATACCAATCTCATTGGTACTCCAGCCATTTTTACTTGTAGTAAGACCAGCTCCTTCTTGATTGTTCAGGAGGGGTTGGCGTAGATGCGCTGGAAAAAGTTTTCCCTTGAAAACAAAGAGTGGAGGATGAACACTTCCATCAGCTCTGATACACTCAATTGAAGTCACCCACTCGCGATTTCCGGCTTGTAAGAGAGCTCTTTTCCCATGGTATTCAGCCGAGGTAATAATCCTCTGTGTCGCGCCAACCCCCATAGCAAAACCAGACTCATCAAAGTTGAAAATATCATCTGAAGTGATACCCCACTTTTCAATAGTATTTTGGACCAAATCAAACCATGGTTTAATAATTCGAGGGTCCTCTGAAAGTGCTCTCTGATAGTCGTATTTTCGAGAGAGTCGACTGGATAAATTGGGGCGTCGTTTGATAAATTGAGTAGGCCCAATTGACACCGATAGTGGAGGGGTATTTTTCTGGGCACTTCGTAGGAGATTGGCCATATCGCGCAACATAGGCATCGTGAGAGCAGCACCTCTGGTATCCATATCAAGTAACCAATTTTCCATTGATTGCTCTTCAATTTCAGTGAAAATATGGCCAGTTGGTCTCTTCTCAGCCAAAGATTCGCGCCCATTGATCCGATACTTCACAGTTGAGACAGGTAAATCAAATGATCGTGCAGCAGCTGCAGCAGAGGGATATTTACCATCTTTTATAGCCTTTATAGCTAATAAAAGACGGCCCTCCTGCTCTATCAACTTTTTTTTCGATCAGAGCGTTGGGGGGGCATTTTTGTTGTGGTTAAAAAACATGTTTTATTATTGAGGGGGATTTTTTATGGGGTCGCCCGACCGGCAGTGTCGCCCGGGAGACCGTGAATCACGTTACTAACAAGCATCTCACTTCCACAGCGTCGTCTTCACCAGCGCCTACCGCTTCTCCACACTCTTCAAATTCCAACGCATTGACACCCCCTGGACCCTCGCCAAGGCTTGCACCTGGTGTCTCGTTGAGTGCTCCAGCGGCATCATCTCGGCCTGCATGCCCACCCTGCGTCCCTTGTTCGTCATGCTATCCTCAAAATTCGCGAGCTCGATCGGCACACGCACACGAACGACTGGCGTACGTGGTTCCGGCCTGAAGAGTTATGACGTGAGTAATTCGGCCTTGCGTCCACCGGGCGAAGTCATGGGCAAACAGAGTGTGCAGTTGGAGGTCAGCCAGCCGGACGATGCGTCGGGGGATGAGGTGCCGCTGAATACGATTAGAGTGGAACGCGACATGACGTGGCAGGAGTGGAGCTATGATTCTGGGAATGGTTGATCAGCTTAGCGGTTTAAGAGCGATGTATGGCATAAGGCCTTATTAGGGGGTAGAAAATTAAGTATAGGCTGTACGGGAGAGTCCAGGAGGTCCTACAACCCAATAGCTCTAGTAGTGCTGTTGCAGACATCAAACCCACCTTCACGGTAAGTTGCTCGAACAGTGATATGCCAGATACCGTCCGGACGAGATGGGTTTGCGGAAACATCATCGATGCTCAAAGGACAGTGAGCTCAGAGACGTAGAGGAATCGGTGATTTGCTGGCGAGACGTGCTTGCGCCTCCAATTGCGATATGTTAGACGACGGTCTCAATGGACGAAGGATACTGGATAACTTGACTGACCTCCAGCTGCTCTGACATTCAAGGTGTATGGGCTTTGCATGTAGTGCTCGGGCTTGGATAGAAAAACACAGGCTTAGGAATGAAATCACCAAGCTTCTGTCTAACAGGGAAAAGCAAACAATCCTGATAGCATGCAGCTCCGTGTATGTCCGAGTGGTTCCCGCTCGCCCGTACATGTCCAAAAGCTCAGCAACCCGGAGAGGAAGAGGAATCAAGATGACTCTATCAGACGTAGTTCTTGGGTCATGGGTCCTCTCAATCGTTTGGCCATCCGCGGTCTTGTCCATCGATTCGAAGCTGACATGGCTATTGTTAGTTGATTTGGCTAGAAATGACGGGATTTTTCTCCTCACCTTCTTCATGCAAGCAATCTCGACTAACAACCTCGCCAGTACGAAAATATGGCTCTAGCTAGACAAAGCATTGGCTTCTCCCGGTTTCTTAGGGGTTTCAGGCTCGAAAGACGCTAGATGCCATCTGAGGACAACGATGGTCACCCACTGGACGCCAGGGATCCAAGCCGCAAGTAGGCCATTCTATGAGAGGATTCAAATGCCGGGAGACAGACACTGCTATGCGCTCCATTGGGTCTGCATCAGGTAGGCATACAGTACCAACGCATGATCTGATGAACCAAATCGACTGGGAGAAGGTCGAGGTAGCGACTCGTCGATGCCACCAGTAGTCATGTGGAAGAAACAAAGCATAGATGGTATTGGTGTAGGGGACGTCGAGCAGATAAGAGATTTGCTCGCTTTGCATTCGGGTGATGGGAATCTGACAGCGTCTTCCTGTGGTGAGACCCGAGTCAGCAAGTATTGATTCAGTTGGACAAGGTGTTGTACTTTACGCCGTTCATGAAGAATCCGAGTGTATGCTTGAGACAGATAATCAACAAGATTCGTGATCATACCTGCTTACCAACTAGATCACTGCCAACTCAGTTCTGCGATGCAGTCACCAATATACCATGTTGTATCCAGGTTCGTCACACTCTCCGGCTGTCGCTTCGAGAAGTCGCGCTGGATGAACCGACAAGTTCACAACACGGCAAAGGCGCATGACAAACTCACGTGTGACAAGAAATTGTACAGTTGTAAACGGAGACCGCTTCCCATAGGCGGCGAGAGGCTGAGGCACTCAAGTCGTGTGAAAAGGCGGTGAGAAGGGGAAGACGCGATGGCGCGTCGGCTCCTTGGTCTTATCTGAGTCGGCGGGAATAGGTAACTCGCCACGAGACCTTGCGCGGTTGGCGATGTGCTGGCTGCTCCTGCAATGGCATAGAGATGTCAGTGGTGTTTGTGTTTCCGGCACAGAGTTGGCACAAATCATCGGACCCGGCGCAGCAGGAGGCGTGATATTGCACTCACCTCGTCGTGCACAACGAACGTCTGGGGCTTATGCATCCTGCTGTTTGCCCGCGGCCTTAGTTTGCAGTATTTCACATAGGAAATGTTGCATGGTTTGAAGTGATAGGGCCAGAAATGGCGTGTAAGCCATGACCCTGCGCGGAGCACTGACGGAGAGCTGGTTCGGACTCAGTCTGGTGCGCTGTCAACGGTTTCCTGTCCATCGTTAGCTTGTCGATCGGCGAAGCAATGCTTGACTCACATGTCCTGAAAGACGACACGGGAAAGGGCACCGTGGCTGGTGTATATTGGATGGAATGCATGGATCTTTGTTTCGCACCGTCTTTGAATTCAGTCTAGTCTCGGATAGGGTCGCGCGGAGACAGACTTACCTCGACCGCTCTTCTGCATCGGTATATTCAGGAGCGGACAGTGGTCGGCTGCTATGGTGGACAGATGTTCGCATACTTTGAACAGCTAACCCAAATCTGCTTCTTTGGCAGGCTGGCATAGGTGGCATAGTGGATCTGGTGGGAATCACTTTCTCACAAGCACTTTCTAGCTTGTCGGCCGACGATGTATCCATAGATGTCAGTACAGTGGAAATCCAGTAGGGTTGAAGGGAAGAACTTATCAGGAATCGAAGACCTGCTCGACTCTGCATAGCCAAGTGATGGTAATGGAGAACAAATTGCTGGGGGAAGAGGACGTATTTATAGGTTCTCGGCTCCTGTAGCACGCGGGCTCTACTAGAGAGCAAACATTGAACACGATGTCTATCCTAAGTGAGGCCTGTTGCAACCCATGCCTTCATTCTACCGCAACTATTAGCAGCGAAATTCGTGGTGCGATCTTAGATGCTCATCGGGAAAACATGCTAAAGTCATGTTGAAAATGAGTCAAAGAGAGTCAGTCGGTTAAGAAACGTTGGGTCACTGTTGAATCTACGGTCTTAATATTGAGGCAACGAAAGCTGTTCATTCTTTGATCTTACCAAGAGCGCTCACATTCTTATCTAAGGAGCATGGAAATTTCCTGGCCTCGCTTGAGTGTTGATTGTCTGAGCTGTGTGTGGTTCTGTTTGGCTAGGCTGCGGAAAGCGTCAGGCCCACGGTCGTGCGCGGGCGCGGGTACGGACTCGACCCGTCAAGCCGTTGAAGCTTGGCCGTCCTTGTTGACGAGAGTCAACTTTTGAACTTGTGATCATGGTTGAGATAGATACCTGGTTTTTACAATTTTCTTTTTCGGTCCTCTAGATTTCACTCTGTTTACGTTTGGATTTCCGAGCTCTCCAACGAATGTGGAAAATGCGTTGTGATTGAATATATATCTCCTGGACCGTTCATCACCAGTAAGCCACTAATATGAGGTACATTCACGAACCATCAACACCACGAGATTGATCACCACCACCACCATTAAACGGACTGCTAACAGAGTACTGAGATTGAAAAGCGATTGAAAAGCTGACTACGCTGATTAACTTTCATGGTGAAATGAGACTGAGTACCTAGCCACCGATGTCTTCTAGTCTATAAAAACCTCCAAGAATTAGTGGACATACTATTGCCCAGATACTCGACTTTCCCCTGCGATCAAGATGGATGCCCTTAACAGCACGCCAGACCAGGAAAAAGAAGGAGAACAACAGCCCAGTGCATTGCCAATCGTTTCTGAAAAAGAGAATTCGCAGGAGGCTTCTGATCATGTCCCTCCACTGGTAAGTATGGCGGCTCAGCTTCCAATGCTCTTGCTGACCGTCGCAGCTCTCTCCCTCGCAACAGGAAGCAGAAACAAGACATACCTTGGCGACCGAGCCCTTTCAACCTATTTTGAAGGTGCTAGCAGACCTCGAACGCGACGATCCCAAGTTTGCCTTTCCAGCAGGTCGAATTATCGGACTCTATCGACGCCTATGGGAGTCGTGCGTGTCCAAACACATCGATGGCCAGAAGCTAGAGCAGAGCAATCAGATCTTGAAGGAGGCTAGCAGACACCTGACTAAAGAGAGGGATGGACTTCAGCTGCGCCACGACAAGCAGCTGTCTCGGCTGCGCTTCTTTGAGCAGGCACTGGAATCATCTCGGGGTCGACTGACTAGGATCCTCAATGACTGGGATCACCCTTGCAGACTCAATCTACCAGGGCTTTTGGACAACGCAAGAGAAGAGTGAAGCATTGCATGTTTATATCTGTCCTATGTCTTACTTTGACAACTTGGAGATAATACGACAGAGCCGCAACTGAAAGAGAATTACCGCATGGAAGCATTCTATATTTGGCACGTATTTACAGTAAGAAGGGCATGAATAGCCGTCGTGGAATGCGGTAGAGGCTCCATACTAGGCCATAGGGTCATGCGGAGCCTAATGGCTATTGCACCAATCCTATGTCGGGGGACTTTGTCTAGCAACTGCCTGCGTACTCGACACAGATTCCCCAGGGCCGTTTCAACCCGGGGAAAAAGAACATATGCTCTCCTATAGTCTCGCCAAATGTCAACCAGACCGAGCTAGTCGACACTCTATCTATTGCACCTCTTCGGGGAAAAACAAGCGAACGCTGACATGTAGAATTATCGCTAGCCTGAGTAGAAATGAACGGAGAATCTGGACCCGTCCACTTGAAGCCGGAGAGATTGTCGTTATTGGGGTTAAAAAACATTCATTCAAGGGAGACCCCCGGTCCCATATTCTGCAGGCTCGGTTTCATCCTAGATAATATGTCGCGGATCCAGATTCGTGGCAAGACATGAGGGCGTTGTCGATATACTAGAAGACTTCTGCCAGATAGCGTGAAGGTCGAGATCCAAACCACAATCACTAACTTTAGCGCAAAACACGCATTGAAGAAACATGTACAGACAATACTTGTTCATTTCGTCCATTTCAACTCAGGATCTGCTGGTGGGAAATTACAGAAGTGTATAAAGAAGCAATTAACGGGTTGAGAGGGACAAGATGCCGCAAGCTGAGCAGAGATCTTATTTATCTTCAATTATAAAAGACCAGGGCACGTTAGGAGGGCTTCACGGCCAGATCCTAAGGTCTCGAAAACCAAGCGCTGGAAATATCAACAGCTGTGGAACGTTGACACTTCGTCACAGAACCCGATTAATTTCATCCGCAATTGCATTCGCATTCTCTATAATCAGCGAAGATAACTGGTAGAGAGCACCAATACATAGCAGAAATATCCAAACGTGTCCTTACCCAAGCGCGTCAAACAATACTGAGACCTTATCAATTCCCATCAACATGATAGGCTTGAGGATCGCTCGCTTGCAAGGCTGAAACCACGCCGTTACAAAGGGCCTGAACTGCTCGTTTTCGATCCCACAATATCAGTTTCTGTTCCTCGCAAAGCTGCAGAAGGATGTCACTGTCGCTTGCTAGCCACTCATTCAACTCTTGAAGCTGTCGCTGCTCATCCTCAAGTCGCATCTTCTCGGCAGATTTGACCACGTAGCATTCCCATAGGCAAAAGTACAGGTCAAGCAGTTTCAGGGCTGGCGTAGCGAGGGTGTCATTGTATTGCAGAATTTTCATAAACTCCGCCGTCAGGGCACCAGGTGTCACTGGGATCTACAGAGCATTAGTGTTTCTGTTCGTTTCCTGCCGAAGAGGTATGACCGACCTTGGGCTCGACGATTGTGCCGTTTGAAGATTCTTGCGGGTGGTTTTCCAATTTGGACTCATCGTCCCCATCTTGGGATACCCGACGCTGTCTCTTCGCTGGCCGATCAAATGGAGAAGGCGAGGTGGCATGGTCCATCGTGGCTGTAGAAATGAAACGGAGGAAAGGTTTACTCGAGAGCCTTTTATAGACCGGCAAAGCGACGCCAAGGCTGCTGTGATTGCACTCGTATCCCCTCAGGTCTGGTTTCCAACAGCGTTGAATAGTTCAGTAAACAGTTACTCAACTGTTGATGCTCGATCTCGCCTGTTGTTCACCCAAATACTCAGTTATATGAAGAATTGGGCGACAGGTGAAGCCTTGCAACACACATCGCAGATGATATCCCTAATGGTGGCCTGCAAGTGTATTCCTGATGCATTGGATCCTAAATCGAGTAGAGTTCGTTGAAGTTAATTGTAACGTTATTGTGACTGCGAACCATCTGAACGACGGTGATGCAGATTTCGATTTCAGATAGCGCTTCATATCACGGGAGTTACCTAAATTAAATATCACTCGCTCTTACAGTCCACGGCCCATGTGTCTCCCTGGCAACGGCGCCAAAATCGTTTAACCGGAGTTATCGTCTTCTATCCGGTTCCCAATAATCCTTCGGATGTAATAGTCACTTCCCAACTCTAAAGATCTCCTCAAACTACCATTTTGTCAGTCTTCTACACACTACAAGCGCAAATACAATTGGGACTTATCAAAAAAAATGTTAACTTCTTGTTTCCCAAAGCTTAAGCGAAAGCTTCAAAATTCATCCAAAATCTTTTCTCCCTGTCGAGCAAAATATCTCCCAGATATCCCTGCTACTGTTTCTGAATCCGAACACAGGCGGCGATCAGCTGCCCCATCCCCAGAGGTGTCCCCAACAAACATAAAAAACCATGGAAAAGATACAACAGACACCTCGATTGACTTGCAGTCCATCACCACAGAGCGTCACAAAACAGAGTCAAGCTCAACTCATGATCTGACTCAGATCCCGCGACGAGAGTAGCAGGCTGCAGGTGGGTTGTGCAAAAGCAAAAGCTTTCGGGTGGCCACTTCTGTGGGAAACATGTGACAGTTGCCAGAGAACATCAATCAACTTTCTTTATCGAAGAACACCGTGCTTATCACTGGAGGCATGTAACGGATACAGCTCAACTGAAGGGGTTTCTCGTCTTGAGAAGATCCGGACGACGGACTTTCACCGCTCCGGCCAACCTAAGCACCGCTGATTTGCCTCTTCGGGCAGTCTTTCCTTGTTTTTGAGAATGCCTCATTGGGGAACACGGCCATGTCAACGCTGTAGAGCATGCTGCTTGGCCACGCATGTACCAATAGAGGCGAATCATGAATTTCCAATTGACCCATGACATCTTTGGCTTGATCCAGGCGAGCATCTAACAAACGCAAAATTTGGTCGGCCCACGCCTTTCGTCGAGAGCTATGGCGTCTGCACTCAAAACAAAAAAGTTGCTTTGCTGCCAAAGATAATCTTTGCGCTAAAGGATATGCGAAAGAAGAGTTCTGGGAGAGCTGAAAGCACAATACTCCATTTATCCGGGAATCAATCGGCACGGTGTTTTGACAGTGATCCCATATGCACCGCTCACGGTGCAGGGGATCGCCCAATGCTTGGCCCAATACCCGCTGGAGATGAGTAGGATTCCAGGCCATGATGAGGAATAGCTGTAAATGCCTCGGGGTGATTGTGAGATCTAGGGTGTAATCTTCCGTTTGGAGAGTTCTATTCTCGAGTGGTATCTGTGATCAAGTAGGAAGAGTGCAATATATGGATGCTTGAGAAAGCACGTAGTGGGACTTTATTCTCGCTGGGCCCTTACATGCCTGAGCATGAAGTCTGGGCTTATTTGGCGACCGAAATTTCTCGTCTCATTCCTGGAAAGACGGTGTTAGTTCCTGGGAGCTCCAGTCGCATTGTTCAAGGTTATATATGAAGCAGACGCGATGCGTGGAGAAACGATATGCGGGACGTGTATCTGGGATCCCTTGAATGCGAGGAAGCAGAAGCGGCTTTCTCGCGCTGCGTCTTGTAGTTAGAGTCAACTATATTTGTTCTTAACATTGATTGTTCATCTTGAAACACCATCCATCTCTATGTATACGTGAGACACTCACGAGGAGCAAGGGAGATCCCAGGACTAATATGTGGATTCCCACGGGCCGATACAGCCGCCAACAAAAATATCAATGGATCAATAACGTCCTGCAAGCTTCGTACAATTTCCTGGCTATGTAATTCCTGGATGCCTCACATGTTTCCGAAGTCAGCTTTGTAAAGTCCCTACACATACAACGGTTGACGAAAATTTATACACAGGTGATCGACAGCCAACATGTCTTTTGCACCAAGCAACTCAAGGATGAGCGTTAACGTGACGACACTGCTGTAACATCGGCCATGATCGGTTGGCTAGTCAAATCAAAAGATGAACACGCATTAAATTCAGTCAATCAATCCTTGAGCGGTCTTAGCAATTCTGTAGTGTGTGGCTTTCGGTGCGGCTGAATGATGAGGCATAACAAACCCCGAGGCGTCGGAAATACAACTCCCTTCCACACGTTCCTATTCATGACCAACTATGATCTGGCAGCCATGTTGCTCCTGGGAATCTCCTTCAAATCAATTAGCGGCTCGGGCTCCATGTGGATACGGATATCCTGGGTCCCATCGTTGCGTGGGTGTATGTACCGCGATGAGGCAACAAATTGACATTCACAGTGCTCCTAGGACCCGGTGCTGATAAGGCTAACCCGCGAAAAGATAACTGGGAATATACTTTTCAAGGTTGACATGACCGCTTCTGCCCACAATATTTAAAGGTCGTGATTGTCCTTATGGTCAATTCTCTCAAGTTTTTCGTTCCCTACAAGATCTTGTCATTACAATACCCGTACTAGGGGAACCAAAAAGTTATGGATTACAAATTGTCACGGGTATCGAACAGGCCCATTACCCCAGACACAGAAGGTCAAAACGGACATACATGGCAAGCTGGTATCATCTTTCTAGATCCCCTTTCTCGAGGAATCCGCTGGCTAACAAACCTGTTTCATGGAGGCAATGAATCGGATGAAAACTTCCGACGGGTCGTCGGCCAATTCATCCACGGGGATCGCGGCAACGCAAGCCAGATTTTCCAACCGTCCGTTGACCAGTCCCTGCTTGACTCTGTAGCTACATCTGTTGCTACCTCTATTGCTAGCTCAAGGGACTCTACATCGCCTCATAGCGACATGAAGGCTGAAACTCAAGACCTATCTCCTCTGGAAGGGAAAAAGAGAGCAGCCGAATCCTCAACCCTCTCACGAAAACTGGCAACGCAAGAGATGCAACGAAAGAGACGTCTAAGCGTTACAGCTATTAGTACAAACATGTTAAACGATACGATTCAATACCTACAAGAGGTATCTGATCATATCTCAGCTTCCGACACCATTTCATCCAGGGAGTGGGCCACGATGCACCTCGCCACACAATTGCTACTGAGCAGGTACGAAGAGATTATTGTGAGGGAAGGATTGGAAATACATGCTGTGTCCGGCTTTTGTTCTGCACAGACACAGCCAGAAGACAAGTGCCGGAGGTGTGCTGCTGCGGATGAGGAACGGCTGTATGATTGAGAAGCTCCTCATTCTTCTTAGCTACCCTTGGCAGCATGACTAGCCATTGCAATGGGTTGGACATGTAACTCAGAATTGTTGATTGAGAATCTACTAAGCCACAGATCCATCAGTCCATGGAATATGGGATCACCAGGTACGACGATGGGTTGAACAATTTATTGTAGACAATGTAGTCCTCTCAGTAAGCCCGAGCAATTACAAGACTCGATTGATAATACCCAATAAGGATAGAGGCAACAGAAAAATGCCGTATCCTATGGTCTGACATATCTGAAGCCTTGATACTTGAAAGCAGGCAGCATCACACCCTCAATGTTTCGGTCATACAAAATCTAGATGTCGTTCGAGGATAACATCCCTTTAACATTTAGTACTGCTGTGGGCAACAGAATCCTGAGGTAGTTAATTGAGAGCCCAATATACTGAGCAGTCAGGCCATGTGTCGATTCTAGTGAAACAAGACCTCAGTTGACTCAAGGCGCCATGTTAATGAGGGCTGAACAGCTGATCATCTGTCGTAACACGCAATATGTACCGGTGATAATGTTAGGTGGGGACCGTGGGTCGGCAGCATCATCTTATGGCGGTCGATCATACTGCGATCATCTTTGAGCTGAGAAAACAAGAAAACGTTCAAATTATCGAAAAAGATATTGGGGTCCAGTAAAAACCAATTCGTATCACTGCGCGTATAAATAAATAGGATCACACTTCCCTTTCAATGCTTGCGCTGATCAAACTGGAAGTAACACACTTCTCACATCATGACCAAGCCATACACAGAGAACATGATATGTGACCTTGACACTATCAAAGCCCAATCCCAGCTCCCCACTTCAATGTTGGGACCTACCACCTGCGAGACTCAGACGGCTGCCGCCACGAAAGCTGCCGGACTGCGCCGCCATAGTCAATCGAAGGTTGTCACTGGGCCTCGTAAGAGCCTTTGCCTACCACGCTTGTGCGGTGTTGGAGATATTGCGTCCGTCTTGATTGTAAGACAAGAGTCGCCATGGGATACCTATCGGGAGGTAATTGCATATGAGATTGCCGGGAAAGTTACGGTTGCCACACGCCGTACCCGTCCGTCTCGCATAGTTGCCATCCGGACATACCGGAGGCAGAACGCTCAAAGATTAATCCACAAATTCGGGCGTCTTGAGCATAGGAACGTCCTCACCTTGCATGAATGCTATATGCACGACGAGCTCGCGTTCTTTTTGGTTGACGACTTGCCGTTAACCCTCGCGCATGTTGTGATTTCTCCCACACTTTATCCCAGCGAAACAGAATTGGGATCCATCATGTGCCAGGTTTGCCCTTCGTAGCCTGTTTGATGAGCTGTCCTGACATTTTAGATCCTCGATGGTGCCTGGTATTTAGCATTATTTGGCCTTGCACATCAGTCTCTTGCGTGTAACGATATATTGTTCGGGATTGACGGGACCATCAAAATAGGTCTGTTGGTGACCCTCTCTTGCTTTGTCTGGCTAACAAATGACAGCGTCTCTAGAATTTTGTGTAGATTGCACGTCACAGCAATCCGAAGCTGCATATATTGCCGCGCTTCCGTCAATCACGATGCGGCTCATGCAGAAATATGACAAAGACGAAGGCGTTGTTGGCGTGAATGATCTAGAGCGCTGGCCAATTGATTCCGCTGCGGTGGATTTCTTATCCGCCACCGAGACGGCAGGATCGATTAATTTTCTAAGAAATGTAAGTATTGCTAACAACATATCGTATTTTGCTAAAATCCAGTAGCAACCACTGTTGGCGGCCAAGCATCGCCCGAGGGATGATCTAGTCATTCTCGCAAGAGCTGCTCTGCTCTCTTGTAGTGTGAATTGCGTTTATAGCCCCGTATCGAACAAGTGTTAAGAAATCTAGACATAGCGAACCCATTCTGCCCAAGCGTGATCACGTCTATTTCCCGTAGCTCGCTGGATCTTATGGTAAACAGCATTATGTAAGGCCGCATATTATTCAAGTTGAGCAGATTGAGATCAAAGAACATTATAGTCTTGACAGAGACAAAATACAACCACACGTTCTAAAAAATCCCAAAACAAAACAGAATCTAAAATGTTGAACTTGAACAGTGAGTACATAAGAATTTGTATTTGTTATGTCTTCCTTGAGCACCGAGGCTCAGGGTGGGCTCAGGGTTGGCTCAGGGTGAGCTCAGGATAGGCTCATGGTGGACTCAGGGTAGGCTCAGGGTAGGCTCAGGGTAGGCTCAGGGTTGGCTCAGGGTTGGCTCAGGGATGGCTCAGGGTAGGCTCAGGGTAGGCTCAGGGTTGGCTCAGGGTAGGCTCAGGGTAGGCTCAGGGTAGGCTCAGGGTTGGCTCAGGGTTGGCTCAATGGTGGCAAAATTGGGTGTCAACTCCGATGGGGGGAAATTCTGTGATTTCCCCGCACCGTATTGTCACACTTGGTTATTCATTACCGGAGAATATCTCTGTGTGTTTTGTATGGTAATCTTCACCATACCGGAATAACTGTGTTGTAACACACAGTAATCGTGCCCCACACAGCTTTCAATACCAGGAGGGTGTTGATGGGCCTGGCGCGATTACATAGACTGTGGATCATTACAATAGGTCATCAGGTCAATTATCTTATTATCAATTGGTCGTCCTCAATACTACAAGTTAGTAGTTTCCAGTATCCGGGCAAACAACGTTAAATTGTCCGTAAGGTACGGGGTGTATAACGCCATTTGGAAGACGCCCGGAGACCGATGCCCGTTTTACTTGTCACTTGCAATCGAGTTCTTAGCTGTGATACCATACTACAGCTTCATGATTCGGACTCCTAATTCGCGACTGCTTATAGGCTTCAAAAATAGAAGGCAACCCATACCAAAGGCCTAGAAATAAAGCACAGACAGGTGCACTGGTGGCCTCGTCGGTCCGTCAATAACATGGCCTATCTCTAGTTTGAGGCTCCAAGGAGACTGTGGCTCGGGAAAATAAAGGGAAGACGCGGCCTGCCAGGAGACGACTCTTATGCTTAGAACGGCTACACCCAGTAAAGAAATGAAGACCACAACACGAGAAAGTTGATACAGTACATGTGGTTATACCCCGTGACTACAAAGTGTCTTTTACCCAGGATTGACCAGATTCGTGGAAGCGAAGATCAAACATTCTTGTCACACGGCAAAGACCAGCTCTACCAAAACCCAAATAAGTCTATAAATCCCAGCTGAAATAACAAATATCGCACCCATAACCCTGAACTCCGGTAACATCTTCATGAAGTGAGAAAACGGAGACTATTTCGTATTTATGCCATACCAAGAGCTGTTCTAGAAGAGCGGGAGACGGTTCCATGCACCCTTTCTGCATGGTTCAGTAGCGCAGACTTCGACTCCAACTTCTCTCCGCAGATAGAGCACCCAAAACGCATGTCATTTGGAAACGGCTTGATATGCTTGTTGACGAAGTGTCGGCTCAGAGATCCAGAATTCTTGTACGTTCTCATGCGATCGCTTTGTGGCAGCATAGGGCTACCAAGGCAAATAAAGCAGATCGTTGGTCTCTCTGTTGGAGATTTGACGCAAACCGAAGCGATAGCCTGGGAAAACATATCGTCGCTCTTATGTGAAGGGATTGGATTCTGCCTTTTAGGCAAGGCGGCAGCCGGTGGCATATTGGCCGCATCGGCGGAGCGTTTTTGGGTGACACGAGGCCGCGAGGGTGCGCCCTCTTCTGCATCACATACCGCAATCACTGCATTGATTGCAGCAATTCGACGCTCATACTCTTTCTCAACCGTCGTACCCGGCATCGTCAGGACAGTGTCGATAAGGGTCATATGCTGTGGTGTCATATAGCCGGTGCTTTCTAAAGCGACCTTTACTTCTTCGTCGACCATCTTTCCGGATAGTTGCCGTTCGCTGTCGATCACCGGTTGCTCGTTCTTATACCGCTCCAAGTTCTCACGAATCAAGCGATTGCGTTGTCGTCCTTTTTCGTTTCGCAAATCACGTACAGCAAGATTATACTGCTCCTCTGCACGTTCAAATTTCTTGCGTAACTTGTCAACTTTTGTGTTTTGCAGTACCCATCGTCTGTGGAGTTTCCGCAGACGACGAGAAACTGACCCTTTCTGCGGAGGATCATCACCAAACTCGCGCTGGAGAGCGAACTGAGCATTTTCAAACGTTCGTTTTTTCACGTCCCGGGCCTGCTCTCGTGCTTGCTTGAACTCTTCCATGGCAATCACACGCGGGATTTGATTGACAGAGCTCGAATCTTCTAGCCTATATGGCCTGCGCGGATCGATAGACCGACTCATCGAGCAGGCAAAACGCATGAGCTGCTTCTGAGCGGGCATGCCTCGGACAATTGCCTGAGCATCGACGTGGATACCAACACTGTAGTGCCGAACAAATGTGTTAATGCTGGCATGCTGGAGCATCACATTTTGTAGTTCATTTGACACATCCGCTGTATAGTATGGACTTATTAGTCAAGAAGCGCAGAGTCTAAACAAGGGCCACTCACGACTATCATTGAATGCTTTCGCCGCGCCGTACCGGAGGCCATAGGGCTTCGTGACCTCTTCAAAGCCCGTAATTTCGCCCCCACGTTTCATACGATAACGTAGCCAGCCGCCTGTCAGATTCTGTTCCAGGGCAATTCGGATCCCATTGGGTTCTCTCAATGCGTGACAAAAAACATATTGATCAAGAATTTCCGGTCTCAACTTCAACTCCTGCTGTCCAAGTCCATTCAAAACCCGAAGACTATACAAATTTTCTGGACAGTTCATCACGCGACCGTCTTTAGAAAGCGTCTTGAATGCCCCGATTCGAAAAAGCAAGCCCAACAAGAAAACGTGCGGGCTAAGGACCAGCGTAGGATCAAAAATGACCTCCGGGATAGGGAAGGTATTCCTATTGCAATCAGCTAAGCTGACCTGATTCGAGCTCGTATCGCTGTGAGGAGGGTAAAAGAGGAATGGAAGGACAACGACAGGGCAAGGTGAATAGAACCATGGATATAAACGAGGGATTGAGGGCTAGGGGAATATTCTTACGATTCCTTCTTGCCAAGAAATGATTTTGTGAACTCCGGTCTCATATAAATAAAAAGCCGAGGAAGGTGGCCATTTGGATCTCGTACCAGGGTCAACATGAGGTCCCGGTAACGAAGGTTCAAGAGCGCTCCAGGCCGGCTGCCAGTGATGGCGGCCAGTTGACAGTACAGGAGGAGCTGCACCCGGTACCAGCCACAAGGGAAAGTCATCTCCGTCGTAGACAGTACCACTCGAGCAAACTCGGCCACATCTTCAATATACATGGTCGCTTTCGGTCGCCGATCGAAGCATAGATTTTTCTCAGTAGCAACTATCGCAAGCACCTATGGGCTGTCAGCCATAAACAGACCAGTCTGACAGATTAGCGGACCAACAGACTCACATCCTCGATTTTGACGATCGTATCTTTACTAAGTCCATGTCCGACTTCAGCCTTGTAGACCAGATGCCACCATTTCCAGAATGTCTCCAGCGAGCTTTTATACTTCAGTCCCGGCGTGTGTCGCCCGTTCTTCCCCCTCCGCTGATCACAGCGCCAGGAAAAGAGAGCTTTCAAAAAACGGATCGTCTCCTCTGTGTCAGAGAGCCAGAAGAAACATTCCACCGGGTCCCGCTTTCCGCCCTCACAAAACCTGGAATAATTAGCCAAATGCAATTGGAGAAACCATGGGGGTGGCACGCTCTCACCTGTCCCAATAGTCCCGCGTCTCATCCAGTTTGTCTTGGGTTCTTGGGCTGTAGCGTTTTTGCCGAAGCTGGGAGACATCGAGACACTCTGCCTCCTGGAGATAGTGCTCCGGTGGAAGCTGCTTCTCTTCGTCTTCCATGGGAAATTCATCCTCCGACTCCGATTCATCCTCGTCATCACAATATGTGGTGACCGAATCGGTTTCTGAGGCTTCGTTCGAGAAGATCTCAGGCAGTTCTGAGCTCGCGTCGCTCTCGTCGTCTGACAAATCAGGACGTGAAAGGCAAGTCATGATGTGGGAGCAGTGTCCGGCAGGGAATAGGGAACTGATCAAGAGTGTATAGAATCCACTCGAAACACCAAGTTTCTGCCGGAGAAACAGATTGGATGATGAGAAGATCGCTGGCGAGCGGGAAGAATGAAAATTCGGGAGTCATGGCAGTCGGTATTTATGGAATCTAGGGAATAAAGGTGCTCAAAAGATGCTGAAAGGGGAGACAGAATGTCTCCTTCTTTCCGGACCCTGGTTGGAACGGGCTCGCAGCGGCAGTATCACGAGTGGGACCAGGAACGGCCGGCGCTCCAGTGAGGTCGCTGCAGGGCTAGGCGCCATGCAACGGCCAAAAAGAGAGTGAAAGTGGCAGTAGGTCACATTGGCTGTGTCCTTAGATACACGTGACGCCAAGACCGTCGCCGGTGAATGGGAGGCTTAAAACGGCCCCCGAAGCGGCCTTTTCTGGCCTGCTATTCACCGTCTCATTGTTATGCGTAGTATATATTTCGAATTAGGCTCTGATTTATAATATAGTCACAGATTCTTAGGTCCTTGATAAATCCAGTCATTTATGGATAACTATAGATAGATGCTTCCCATATATTCTAACTACACATTCCAATATAATTACCTTCTATGACCAAACATGATTTGACTCGAAACCTGTGTAGTCGAGAGCACGGACCAACCAGGGAGATTCGCATTCCCGCGGATCCTCCACTCAACACCACCACTGTCCTCCAAAGGCCTAAATGTCCCTATTGCGCGAAGCTGAGAGATGCGTCGCTAATCAATACGCACACGGAATCAATGCCTTCATAACCCCACTATCGCGCGCGGGGCCATGGCTGGACCGCGTGAAGGAGGCAGATGCGCGCAAGGAATCAGGTAGCTCCCATTGAACTCCGTGCTCTCGACCATCACTGACAGATATATGTGAGTAGGAAAGCCCAAATCTGCCGTCGATGGCCGCTTAATATCTATCAAAGACAATATCTGCACACGCAGCATGCCAACAACATGTGCATCGGGAATTCTGGATAAATTTACGAGCCCATTCAATGCTACCGTCGTTGACGAATTGGAGACCGCGGGTGCTATTATTGCCGGAAAGACAAATTTGGATGAGTTTGGAATGGGATCCAATTCGATCAACTCGTATTTTGGTGCTGTCAAGAACCCGCGTCGAGGTCGAAGCGGGGAGGACCTCTCAGCTGGTGGAAGCTCTGGAGGAAGTGCTGCGTCAGTTGCTGGCGACCAATGCTATGCGTAAGTAGTAGCACACCACGAGAAATTACCTTGGCTGACTGGAACTATATGTAGCTCGCTGGGTACAGACACCGGAGGCTCTGTCAGACTTCCGGCTGCATACACTGGAACAGTGGGCTTCAAGCCGTCATACGGCATGATCTCACGATGGGGAGTGGTAGCGTATGCCAATTCTCTAGACACAGTTGGCATTTTGAGCAAGACCACTGCTAGTGTACGGGATATCTTCGGTATGGTTCCGTTCCTACATAGCACCAAGCCACGGCCCCCTAACAAGACTCTTATAGGTCTCCTCAACAAGCATGACCAGCGTGACCCAACCAATCTGTCCACTCAATCCCGTTCCCGCATTAATGCATACCACCAGACCCCGCGCCTCGCCTCCCGGCTAACATCAGCACCCCTCCGGATCGGCGTACCAATCGAATATAATGTCTCCGAACTAACACCCTCAGTCCGACGTGCGTGGACCCTATCTCTAGCACACCTCCAGAAACAAGGACACACAATCCACCCAGTCTCTCTACCCGCCACAAGACACGCCCTCTCAGCATACTATATCCTAGCACCAGGCGAAGCGTCGTCAAACCTGGCCAAATACGACGGAGTCCGATACGGCACTCGCGCCGAAGGTCCAGACGGCGACGGAAAACCAGATGGATACCTGTACGCCAACACCCGCGGCGAGGGCTTTGGAGCAGAAGTAAAGAGACGAATTGTCCTAGGCACGTTTTCTCTCAGCGCCGACGAAATCGATAACTACTTCATCAAAGCACAGCGGGTTCGTCGCCTAGTTCAACATGACTTCGATTCCGTCTTTGCAGCTAAACATCCGTTGCATGTGACTGCTTCTCAGCATGCGCAGGATGATTCATTGACACACCCTGATGTCGACGTCTTGATCTGTCCTACTGCACCCTCTTCCCCACCGCGACTGTCAGATTTGACAGACCCGAAGAAGAAAGCTTCCCTTGATGCCTATGTCACGGATGTATTCACCGTCCCGGCCAGTCTGGCCGGTTTGCCTGCGGTTTCGGTGCCTGTTACTGTAGCCGGGCAAGGAGATGAGGCAGAGTTAGCTGGCATTCAAGTCGTGGGCCAGTATGGAGATGACGAATTGGTTATGAATGTGGGAGAGATGTTGGAAGGGAAGAGTTTGGATGAGGCTTCATGATATCAACTCAAGTGCTGAGGGATCATCGGCCTTTTTTCGTTACTTTGTCTAGACAGTCGTCTAGGACATGTTTGTATGATTACTCCCAGATCTGTATATTATATCCCATCAAAGGCTTAAATCTTTGGACTCTGATTGAAATTTGGTATCAATGCTATCATGCAGTTCCGAAACGCCTGTATATCATCCTACATGCCTAATAAGCAAATCAATGGCTGTCGCACAGAGGGTCCGAGCTAGGAAGCTCATACCAAGCCCGCTTCGACGCGAATTATGCCATACAATACTCGTCACTTCTCCTCTCCTCTTCAAACCATCAAGTCATATCAACATCCCCATCCCCGTCCCCATCGCCCGTAATCTCCACCGCCAAAGGCGTCCCAGCCGTCCCAACACTAACGCCATCCTCACCAACACCACCAACACCATCCGCAGCAATCGGCGTCTCGCGGTTACTATTAGCCGCGGAGTCCGACGCACCAGCTGTACCAGGGGTATTAGCAGAAACAGAATCAATGGCAGCACCAACACCACCCTTCAAAACCTCCGCACCACCCACAGCTCCAGAAGCCGAGCCTTCTTCAAGCCCCCATCTCCAGCGGGATTATTATTCCCAATAACATCGCCATCAATCCCACCCCAGGTAAACATAGCTTCGACCTCGTCGACGATATCAGCCAGGACGTCTTCGACGATTTGATCATTGAAGCGTTCGCCCATGGGCCGGACGGGGGCTCCGGATTCTGTGGTTGATGGTGGACCTACCCACCACGGCCCCTCGAATCGACATTCCACTGCGCCGCCGCCGTAGCAGCTCACGGCCGGGTAGTAGCCTATCATGCCATCGTCGGCGTTCTCGCGCTCGCCGATGCCGAGGTTGTTTGTGCCATTTGCGAGGCGGCTAGCTGGTGGGAGGAAGGCGTAGAGTTCTTTGAAGGGGGTCCCCATTTCCTTGCCGTTTTTGAAGATTGTGATGCTGGATCCTGGGAGCGTGCGGAGGGTTGGGTCTTCGGCGTTTGTGGGGGATGGACGGCCGAAGGTGGGTGTTTCTTTTAGGTTGAAGGCATAGTCGCGGAGGTGTTTTGTCGAGAAGACGTTTGATTGTTGCCAGCAGAAGTCGGATTTGTAGTGGAAGGGGATTCGGTCGCGGATGATGTTCGTTGCTGTGGGTGGGTGTGAGCGTTGGTTGTCCGTCGCTGGGTCGTATGTTCCTTCGACTATTTTCTTGTGTAGGGATAGAGGTGGTAGCGTGATTAGCATGCCGATTACGTCGCCTTCGTTGATGGCTTCGCCTTTTGGGAAGAAGAATTCGCAGCGCATGCGGTTGACTACTTCGCCGTTTACGTCGCGGATGCCGTAGCCGTAGCAGTCGACTCCGACGTTGACGTCTAGGTCGGCTTCGCGGCGTGCGAATCCGATGCGGACGTGGCCGCGCGGTGAGGTTGTTGATCTGCCGTTTTGAGGTGGGTTTTGGGGGTCGTTGACTATCCCGCTAATTACCCGGGCTTCGTAGTAGTATGTACCTTCTCGGGCACACACATTCGCGCGAGCTGTATGCCATGCATCACTGGTGGTTACCGCAGTAGCGGTCTCGGAGAATGAGATGGCGGCTGGTGAATCCTCGAAACTGAAGCGGGCATGGTATGGGCGGACATCTGTCTGTCGATATTTGATGTGGGGGAAGCCAGGGTCGGCAATGGCGTAGCTGTAGCGGAAACCATTCTTGTTGGTGAGTTTGTCCACGACTTCGTAGAAATCCCAGCTCTGGCCCAGTACGTCGGAGGTCTTCTTGCTCACGTGGTTGAGCTGGCGAGGCTGTGGCGGGTACCTGTCTGTGGCATTTGGCTCGGCGAGAAGCAAAGGTCGGAGGATACGCAGTTTTGAACTGGGGAGGGCAGTGCTTTGTGCAGCCGTGGCGCGTTTCTTGGTAGGAGGAGCATTCTCAGTGTCCAGGCCCTTGGCTTCACGTTTCTTGCGACTGTCCCGTTTGTTGCGCTTTGCTCGGCCGTCACCTTGGACAGATGCGACACTGCCGGGGGCTGGAGATGATCTTGGGTTTAAGTCCGAGAATTGCGCGTTGAGCAATGGTCCGCCATTGGGAGGTAGATTGGGGGAGTTGATGTTTGACGAGGGAGCAGAAGACCCAGGAGCTTGGCCGGATGCCATGGTGAAGAGAGGTATCTATACCTAGTTTGGAGAAGGATAAAGACTGTGGGGTCCTGCTGATATATTGCTTCTGGCAAACGGTAATTCAAAGTAGGACGTTGGCATCTGGGGTCAGAATAGAGTTAGTGAATGGGATAAAGACCAATTCGAGGGGATTCAGAGCCTTGAATACAGTTTCAAGCACATTTTAAGAAGTAGAATCCTCATGTGATCTTACCCAATCTGATAAATCGAGATGGTATCAATATGCTGTCGCCAACAAACTGTTCGCGAGGCGCGTACACGCGGAAATATATAGGAGACCTGCGCCCTCAGAGCTTCTCAATTGAAATCACAAGCTATCCCGGAACCAAACGAGTCTGCTTGGTACGCAGCAAACAGAGACAGCAGTGTACCTTCAGCTGATCTCAATCATGCGCGATGATCCGATCTCCTTGAGTGGAAGGGCGGTCAAAGACAACCGGGCAGAAAAGTGTCGGAGGTTCGGGGCGGTGTGGACACAGGCGGTGAATTGATTGGGGGGCACCGCCTGGCAAAAAAAAAAATATGACCACACAATTTCCGATGTGGGCTTTGATGCGAGGTTTCTAGGCGCTGCTTTCACTCTATCTTTTGGGACATATCAGTCACTAGAAAACACATTCACCATGCCCAAGGCAGGAACTTCCCGAGCCGCTGCTGCGGCTCGCAGACACAACCCTCTCGCCGAAGATATTAGTTCCGCGGGGCACCTTCGGACACAGAGCAGCAAGAAGGGCAAGGGCAAGGCCGGAAACGACGAGGATGGCGAAAATGGACAGGGATACATCGATGCGAAGATGTCGCGGAACATTCTACAGATGGGCCAGGAATTGGCCGACGAAGACGCTGCGGAACAAAAGCTCGCCCAGGGCTCAGCCAAGTCGAACGGCGCATTTGAATTCGATACTCGGTTCGAAGAGGAGGAGCCTTTCTCGGACGACGAGGGCAAGTTTGAAGCCGATGACTGGGTTGATGACGAAGTTGAGGAAGTTGTAAGAGCTTTCAATCTTCCAGTTGATATCGTTTATACTAATATCTCCATAGGAGGTCGATCCCAATGATCTAGATATGTTCAACAAGTTCATGCCTGGCCACGAGGAAGACCCTATATTCCACCCCAGAGACCCCAACGCCAGTGGCCAGACCACAAACCTTGCCGATTTGATTCTAGAGAAGATCGCCGAGCACGAGGCCAAGCAAGCTGGTGAGCACACTGGTGGACCGTTCATTCAAGGTGGTGGATTGCCCGAGGATGCGGTCCAGATCCCCGCCAAGGCCATCGAAGTATACGAGAAGTATGTATTCCAGGTCCCATCAAATAATTCAAGCTAATACTGTTTAGGGTCGCCATGATTCTTCGTCGCTACAAGTCTGGCCCTCTCCCCAAGCCCTTCAAGATCCTCCCCTCAGTACCCAACTGGCAAACCCTCCTGGAGATCACCGAACCCGCAGATTGGACCGGCAATGCCGTCTACGCCGGAACCAGAATCTTCATCTCCTCCAAGCCGCACGTAGCCCAAGAGTTCATCAACATGGTCCTCCTGGAGCGCACCCGCTCCGAGATCCACGAAACCCGCAAGTTGAACGTCCACACCTACAACGCTCTGCGCAAGGCGCTGTACAAGCCCGCCTGCTTCTTCAAAGGACTCCTCTTCCCCCTCGTCGCAAGCGGCACCTGCACCCTGCGCGAAGCCCACATTGTCTCATCAGTGATTGCCCGCGTCTCCGTCCCAGTGCTACACTCCGCAGCGGCTCTGCTGCGCATGTGCGACCTCGCTGCGGAGCAGTCAATGACATCGCTCGAAAGCACCGGCGCCGTCAACATGTTCATCCGAGTCTTCCTGGAGAAGAAGTACGCACTGCCATACAAGGTCATCGACGCGGTGGTCTTCCACTTCATGCGTTTCCGCGCAGTCGACCCTTCCGAAGCCATGAATGACGGACCCAACGGCCTTAACTCCAAGGGCTACAAGCTACCCGTGCTGTGGCACCAGTCTCTGCTGGTCTTCGCCCAGCGTTACCGTAACGACATCACCGAGGATCAGCGTGAGGCTCTTCTCGATCTGCTGCTCGTCCGTGGGCACAAGGACATCGGACCCGAGGTCAGGCGTGAATTGCTTGCTGGCCGAGGACGTGGTGTTGTCGTTCCTGATCCTGAGATGCAGAATGCTCTCGATGCCGGCGACGATACGATGGATGTTACCATGTAGATGTAGATCGATCGACGGATTTTTCACCAAGCCCTGCATGTATTCGCTTACGATTTGGCCATGAGCACTGTTTCTATGGGATGGCGTTTCATCTTTTACTGTTTTCTTTTCTCTTTTTGCCACGGATGGTCTGCATATAATTCCCCTGGTGTCAGGTTTCCAAAAAATGGGATGAATATAAGCCGAACTATGAAGGACTCGATTCTCTGAATATACTAGTAGCACTACGAAATAGACTACTGCTTCAAGTATACATGTATCATCAAAAGAAATAACGTTAACCCACTAGTTCAATGTCTATACACATGCACACACATGCACATACACATTCAATAGAATAGGAGTGACTCCTATTCCAATCTGAGACGAGCAGAGGGGCGCAATACCACAATAACCTCCAGGTCGTTTCAGCCCCTTCCCCTTCCCCTCCCCTCCACACCTTCCGCAACGTTCCAGACAATTCGATGTAATCCCAGAGATATAGGGCGCCCACTCCATTTCCACCAATCCGATCAGCCCCTGCATAGTCCGTGTACAGTACCGTTGCAATTTTCAATGAACAATGGACATTCCAACTCAGGGGCGGAGAATTAGATTGGCGTGCTCAGGCTACTGATTGGTTTTGGCATGGGACATTCTCCGTGATCGCCTCGCTTCAGCTGGATTGGGCCCACTTAGGGGCTGTTCGAGACTGTGAGACTGCGGGTACGGAGGACGGAGTCCGTAGTGTGCTGCACATGTAAGTTAGAGGGGGCTGATGTGATATCGGGGGTATCGTTGCATTTTCGTCTGTGGGACGTTGATGTATAAAGTTACTATTGTACTATAGAGGGGGGCTCTGATGAGTCGATTGGATGTGTTTATTTGCCGAGTCATTGATTTTACAGTTGTACAAAGTATTGGACCCCAATGTAATGCATATGGGGGCTACTACATAGGGGCCATAGAGCCAACACCTTGGGGGCACTCGTATATTGGGGGGCCTGGCCTCTATAGATAGTAACAGGGGCTGAGTATGGCCGTACGGGTACGTATGCCATGTAGTAAGGAGAAGGCGAATGTTTCGGGTGTGACAATGTGATTGGCTGGAATTCAGCCGGAACCATGGAATGCAGGGGCGCAGGGGGAAATGATGCGTAATTTACACCAAATGGGTACTTCCCCTATCATAGTGTAATGTATGCGCCACCTTGTACCTGCAGTCCCCTTTGTCCCCCCCTTCAGACCACGCTGGCCTCTACTTAAGTCTGCCACTCTGCCACTCTTCCACCTTCTGCAAACAGACAGTTGTCCTTTCCATTCTCTCTCTTCTTGCTGACTCACCTCTGACTCAATTTCCCCGGAGTCTGGATCTCCGGTGCCGTGATGACAGCGTGGCCTTGACTAGGTTAATCTCATCTTACCCCTCAAGTGTCTTCATCTGAACACAACCTCGCATCCGGCACCGGTATCCAATATCATGGCCGACACTATCAACCCGTTGGACACTTTGCCAACATCTCCTGATCCCGAAATGTACACAATCTCCCCCGCAGATACATCACTGGACTCGCCAGAGCCAGAGGATGACATCAAGGAGGAAGAGGACGAGAAGAAGCCAGCAAAGAAGAGAAAGTCTTGGGGACAAGAACTCCCAACCCCAAAGACAAATCTCCCTCCTCGGTATGTGTGCCCTCCATTCGCCCACTCGCGAATCATCACTAACAGAACCAGCAAACGCGCTAAGACAGATGATGAGAAAGAGCAGCGTCGGATAGAACGGGTCCTCCGGAACCGCGCGGCCGCTCAAACATCACGCGAACGCAAGAGACTGGAGATGGAGAAGCTCGAGACCGAGAAGATCCGCATGGAACAACAGAATCAGTTCCTTATTCAGCGGCTATCACAGATGGAGACCGAGAACAACCGCCTCAGTCAACAGGTGGCTCAACTCTCCGCTGAGGTCCGCGGATCTCGTAGCGCCACTCCCAAAGCCAGCTCTCCCGCCATCGAATCTCCCACCCTCACGCCCACCCTCTTCAAGCAGGAAGGCGACGAACTCCCCATGGAACGAATCCCCTTCCCCACCCCCTCTGTGACCGACTACTCCCCCACCCTCAAGCCTTCCACTCTGGCTGAAGCCTCCGACGCGACACAACATCCTGCAGCGGTGTTGTGTGACCTGCAGTGTCCGTCGGAGGTCTCGAAGGAGCTGGAAGCGCCCTCCCTCTCTTCGACCTTTCCGAAGAACCTTCAACTGCAAATGACGTTGCAGCTCCTCTTTCTGACGATGACTTCCGCCGCCTGTTCAACGGTGATTCACCCGCTGAGCCAAATTCTTCTTTCCCTGAAGACGGGTTTGCCTTTGATGTTCTCGACGGCGGAGATCTATCAGCATTTCCCTTTGATTCTATGGTTGATTTCGACCCCGAGTCTGTCGTCCTCGAAGGCGTCCAGTCGTCCGGTGTTTCGGATGAGACTGCTCACCAGACTACTTGCTTGCAGCCCAGCCTTGGCGCGTCCACTTCGCGATGCGACGGGCAGAGCATTGCAGCTAGCGGTTAGTGAGCATTTCTCCCCGACCTGGTCGGCTGGCGCCCCGGAGGCTCGACCGAGTTGGGAGTTGTTGTTGACCATGGCCTGGGCAATCGATAGTCTCGGTCTGTCGCAACAGGGTAGTACTTTGAAATCCGGTCGGCGACGTATTAACGGAAAGCATCGAGTTTCACGGAGTTCCAGGAGTTCTCGCAGATTATCTCTGCTGAGCAAACGCTGAGGGTTTTTGGCTGTATACTAGTTTTTAGCAAATTTGACTGGCTCACTTTGCCTACTTTTTTTACTTAAATCTTGTAGACTGATCTGGTGCTGACAAGGTATAGCCGTGATGGCCGAAGCAACCTGCTGCCTAACCTATAAACAACTTATTCTACACTGAATGGACTCTACATCTCAATCGAGTAAACCGGCAATTCGACCGATGTAGACTGGTCTGCGACCAAAATAAACCGACGCTAAAAATGCACTGAATGCGGTCAGTGACGTTTGCCACGCGCTATCTCCAACCCTCTTTCATATCTCCAACTCCATCCTTCTCTCTCTCTCTCTCATACATCCAATCCAACCGCCATCATGGTTCGCAAAGACCCCATCTTCGAAGCCCGCACAAATGTCAAGGTAAGCAACCTCCGTCCCACCTGGGCACTCCGATCCCACTCCCACTCCCCGCACTCCCTCCACCCAACAACGAACATACACAACCACCCCGAAACACCGCAAACAGCCTCATCAACCTCAAATCAAATACTAACACTAAAATAGCTCCACTCAAACCGCTTAAAAAAAGAAGCCATCCGCGCCGAATCAACCTACAAATCCGAAAAAGCAAAAGCAGACAAAGCGATGAAAAACCATGAATTCCAAATCGCCCGAATCCACGCCGCATCAGCAATCCGCGAAAAACGCCGTCAAGTAACACTAAAATCCGAAGCGGCCCGCGCAGACGTAATAATCAACGAACTAAAAGCCGCCCAAAGCACGCGCGACACATCACGCACGTTGGCGCTTGCATCGCGTGGTCTGGACGCTGCGTCGCGCAGTGTTAACCTTGAACAGCTGGTCGGGCATGCGAATAATTTCCTGGCGCGCAGTGAGGATTTCAAGATTGCTAGTTCTGCTATTGAGGATGTTGCGCAAGGTGTTAGTATGCAGGAGTATGGAGCTGAGGGGGAGACGGAGGTTGATCGGCTTATGGAGCAGCTTGCTGATGATGCTGGCGTTGATATGAGGCGGAATCTTGAGGAGAGTCAGGTTCCTAAGGAGGAGGTGAAGGTTCCCGAGAGGCAGGGGGTTGATGCTGAGGCGGAGGATGGGCTTGGGGCGAGATTGAGGGCTTTGAGAGCTGCTAATTAATCCTTGGTTTCATTTCCTTGTCTTTTGTCTTGTGTGGCTGGTGCTACGACGAAGTTACGTCTTGCTTTTGCACTTGGGCTGAGTGCTCTTTTTCTCTCGTCTTGTTCTCGATTTTGTTCTGTTCAGTCCCGCTGTTTCATACTTCTAAGCGTTGAATATATGTATACATGAACCGGTGCCTCCGTATGATATTCCAAAGTTGATATCCAAGTGAATGCGAAGTGTCAAGGATGCTACCTCCCTTGCTTAGCACCTATCTATCAACCATTACCCCCAGACATTGATCGCAAAGGTTGGACCTTTGCTGGTTGGGTGGTAGGGGGAAAATAGTGCCCTATATGATCCTCTACAAAGTAAGAACAAGTACATACGACCATAGGGTGTGGAGAACAGGGCTTCCCGTCCGCTCAGCCGTACTTAAGCCACACGCCGGTAAGTTAGTAGTTAGGTGGGTGACCACTAGCGAATCCTTACTGTTGTATGTTTTTTGCTTTTGTTTGCCTTTTACATATCTATCGTACAATCTACCGTAGCATTGGTTTTGTTTTATAGCACACCGACGAGGACCACATTTTGAAGTCTATAGAGGCCAAGCAAGCCCTTTATCAAAGTCCAGCGTTATTGATGTTTTTGATTGACCTGGATAAAGGGCATCAAACTATATCTATTATGGCAACCTAGATTCCTACTTAAGCAAGTAAACTAGAGGCCTAGATTTTGTTTGTCTACAAACGGATCTTTTGAATTCCAGTCCGTCTTAGCTTGTACAGGAGACGGCGGCGGACTAGTTCAACGAAAGTGGAGATCTAATAGGAATAATCGGCTATAATATCACGAATTGCCTATAGTGCCCCCGCTAAGTTCTATTTAAAAAGGCGCTAATTTCTTTATATAAGGATCTGAAACTAGATCGGGTTCAATAGTGAGACACTAAGGTCTTCCGAGGTGTTACGGCCCCTGCAGCCGCAACCTACAAATGGGCCATCGAGAGCCAACCAACAAACCGTGTCAGCAAAGTCACGTGCACATACCACGATTAATCATGACCATTCCATCGTGTGCGAACGCTATAGTGTAAATGCGAGAATAGATAGAGACGCAGTCACATCTAGACGTCTTAGGGATTCTAACTGCATAGGGCAGTCCCTGTCCTAAGAAAGACCACGGCTTAGCACGCACCTACGCGACGGGGTCGCCCTGCGGACCGCGCCGTCCTAAGCTTACAGATATCCTACAAGAAGCCACGACTCTATCAATACTATCGAACGTATCGTAAGACACTAACGATCCTAGAAACGGTACTGTCTTAAGACATAACCTGTATACCCTCAGGCGGCCTCAGGCACCTGGCAGTGCCACGCTGTCCGCATTAGCGTGAACTATTCGTCGAGTGCTGAAGTAAAAGTATGCGTAGACCACTCTTAATAAGGGAGGTTCGAATTGTGGTAGAATACTATGAGGAGAAGCAGAAACAATAAACCTATGTTCAACAGAAAAAGTGTCAAGATCTCGATGTATGTGACCACTTGAGATATCGACACGGGTATTGTATTGCCCTTATGCTCACTATTCCGATTTACGGGTCCATTGTAGCGGCATAAGCCATGCAATCGGACCATATATAGATACGGTCCCATGCAATCTCCATAAGATGAGTAGTCAGTTAGTTCACCATTGCCCACTAAGGCTAGCTAGGCGCAGCGTTGACACTAGCCCAACATCTAGCTAGCTAGAAACGCTAGGCGGAAAGTACACGAGTGTTTCTGTTTGACATCATGCCAAACAGTGGTGATTCCATTGCCATCTCCATTTACACCATATCAGATTTTAGATGAGCGGGATAGCATGGTTTTGCTACATGACCCAAAGCGATTCGTTACCCGTCCTTCTACCGTGCGTTTCTATAAAATCCTCTATGTCGCCTGAGTATGGTCGACGTTCTTTACTTCACCACTGCCTTCCTACCCTTTTCACCACTGGACCCCAATCACCTAGGAGAGCAATACCTAGCAAGTATACCTAGATACCACTGCTGATATTCAACAACCTTGGAAGAATGGATGTATGTATAAAATCAACTGTTATTCAAAGAATACAGCGCACTCCGGACGCCGGCAGCCACGCAATTCTCTCTGTATATAATTTACATGATGGGACTCCCTTCGAGTCTTTCAAATCCCAGTTGATGCTCCATGGCGGAAGGCTGTTGACTGCTTTTTCCATGTTCTCAAACATCTCCACAATATCTTTGTTCGACTGGATGCCCTTTGCGTTTTGAGTGCCTGATGCCGAATTCCAACTACGCAGTGTTGAAGCCCACTCCTTAACGAACTTTCGACTCTTTTGCTCCACGACCGCGTGTCGATCCTTGATATAGGCGCGCCATTCATCTGCAAAGTCCTGTCCTCGGTAAGGGGCTTTTGGATCCACATATCCCTGGATCCCACCGATCTGAAGATAATTAGCGGTTTGTCTTCGTACTCTTTCCGAAGTTGAAGTCTCACGTTCTGTTGTAAGAGAGTGTCCTCCGCTTGCTCCCTGCCAGCTGAAGTTAGTATTCGGCCTTGTGTGACCGGTGTCGTGTGGATGGAACTCGTACATGTTATGGGCAACCCGATTGACTTGCTTTACCAGAATCTTTTGGACTTCGGGAGTTCCAAGGTATCTGCTTTATCAGTATCCTCTTGATATAACTCCTGGGATCAGGATCAGCACCTACTTGTAGAAGTAAATATGGGCCTTGACATATTTCAATGCTGAACCCCAGTCAGGCTGCTTTTTGTCTTCAGCCTTCTTAATGATCCTATTCAAACTTGCTTTGTGGGTTTCCTCGTTTCCTCCAAAGTACTTCAACTCGTCAGTTGAATGCTGCCAATGGGAACAATGGAATGTGTTAGAAACTTACATTTGCTTTCACTGCAGAGTTGATGTATGCAGGAAGAAGCACCTGGGTAGATTTCGCATGTCAGCCAGGATTCTCAAGCAATCCAAGGTTGAGAAACCTACAAACTCTTCAGAATTTATCCACTTCCTTCCATCTTTCCCAGGATAAGCCGAGGCAACAAATTTGTGGGCACTCCAGGCCTTCTTATCATCATCGTTCTTCGCCCACCAAACCTTCATGTAATCACACATATTGATGACTCCCGAATATCCCTGGCGGGGGTCATTAAACTCGAGTGCATATGGATTGGAGTTAGAGTCGCTATCGGCATCACCCATCTCGACATCACCGTCGTCGTCGGCCTCGCCCATTTCGGTATCACCGTCGTCATCAGAGTCACTATCATCAGAAAGAACATTGGATCGCTTGATCGTCATATATCTGAAGAATTGAGGAAGCTATGATGGGTTAGTTTGGATGGAAACGGCGTGAATGTCGGAGGCAAGATCAAGCAATACATACCACCTGGGCTTCAAGAACGTGCTCGGCTGAGAGATGGGTGAGAATCTGGCTATTCCAAAACATAATTAACAGATTGGCAGGACTTACCATCGTATCGTGGCTTGCTTTTCCCTGGCTCTTTGGGAGTGGTGACGATTCCAAAGTCGAAGTTGTTGCAGTCATCAGGTTTGATCCCATCATATGACACGACATTGGACGCGCCGAATTTTCTAACCAAGTCCCCGGAGGATGGGAAAGTTGGAAAGTTGATTTGTAACCCATTGGTTGTGAAGCCCTCGTATTGTGTGGCATCTTTCCTGGTGTCCTGCTTGCAATAGTCCATTGGTTCTTTTTCACTCCGTTTGTACAGCATTTTGGTTTGCAAAGACGACATATCACAGTCAGGATCCGGGTCATCAGACGAATCATCGCGCCCTGGGCATGAAATGTGTGAGGTTGACCATGCGCACTGGCGTTTGGATTCCTTCGGTGCATCCAATGCGCGGCTCTCCAACTTGGTGGAATTGGGCAATGTCATAAAGCCAGCATGCTCCGATCGTCCCGCCAGCGAGGAGAATGGGATACAATCATGATAGACCTGTCTCATCGTAGGGGAGTTGAAGGTATACTCATTCTTGCCCCACGCTTCAATGCCACTCTTAACACTCAGCTCGGCTTCAACCTCTGCCTTCAATGTCAGATCTATGCCTGCGCAAGATGTACCGGCAGTTGCTGGACATGATGTTAGGTAATCGAATTCTTCCAAAAAAACAAATTGGGAAGAAAAAAGCAACTTACCGGCAACACCAAAGTCGAAATCGGCCGTTGTTGACAACTTGATGTTGGTACTTGCCAGGTCTCCCTTCTTTGGGATGTAAAGACCAATGTCGACTCCAATGCTTGGTTTGACGGAGAACGCAATATTTCCACCGGCGTTAGCCTTGATCTCGCCAACGGTACCGACGGGCCCCATCTTGGAATCTGTGTCAAAACTACCGGATTCAACGGGCATATCGGCCAACGTGTCTGGCAGGAAGTACCAGTATCTTGGGTGATAGAGACTGATACCGACCTGGGCATCGGCAGAGATCCCTACATCAGCCTGAACCCGAGCCTCGAGTTCGAAGTAAGGATTGACCTTGAAGATACCTTTGATGAAATAGTTTGCACCAAAGCTGTCAAAGCTGCCAAGTGGCACGTAGCCGCTTGAGAAATGCATCTTCGCCCAAGCTTCAAAGTCGACTCCCATCGTGGCATTGAAATCCTCTTGATTGAAGAATGTAAATGCCTCCGTGAATCCAAAGTTCTTCAATGTGCCGATGAGAGACATGCCCATGTCCATGGTCGTGTCAAGTGTTCCGAACACGTTCGCTTTAACGGTGGCATTGGCGTTTCCACAGCTGGCAGATGCACCAAGCAGACACTCGTTGTACTCATAGTGCTTTTTCAAGCCAACCTTTTCCTTGCCATCCTTGTCTGTCTTGAGCAGATTCTGGAACTTTTTCAACCAGGAGTGCGGGTCCTTTTCGGCCCACCAGCGGCGATCGTAATGCCTCCAATTGCTGGCGTCACGTTTCGAGGGTGAGTCATGAGGATCGGCTACCAGACTCTTCCAGTATCCTTCATACAGTTAGCAGATTGAACGAGAAGCTTGAGCAATAGGAAGCTACCTGGATGCGTGGACATATCCGCTCGGAAGTGAATTTCTTCTCCATCCCGCCGAAGCAAGTCAAAATTGTAGTCGTAGTGGAAGTCGTAAATTGCTGCTCCAGCACCAGCGCGCTTGGAAAGGTGCTCGGGTATAGAGCCGCTGTGCGACCTTTCAAAGCTCACAGCACGCACCCATTCATCGGGCCCGCAGTGACTAGGAAGACGAACGACAGTTCCTTCCACGCCTCCTTTGAGGATATGCTCACAGTTGCTGTCCGAGGAATCATCAAGGCAGACAGCCTTTGCATGCTGTGTAGTGAAGTCGTCTACATGGGTGTTCGGGCAATCAAACAGCTGGAGATGCGACCCGTCTCTCTTGGAGAAACTCTGAACATCTTCCGGTTCACCAACCATGACCATCCAAGAGAAGCTGCTCTTGTTAGGATCAGTCCCCTCCCCTTCTTCGTCTGCACCGACTTCATCCGGACTGTTTTGAATGACTTCACTGAAATCGACGTCTAGGTCACTACTAAAGTCCTTGCCACCAGGGAACAGATTTTCCAATGGCACGGGAATGAACGGTGAGCCACCATGGACAGGAGGATCACAACAGAAGGATGCTTTATCTCCGTTTGCACATCCTATGAAGGGAGTTTTGTCCTTGTCTGCTCCATCCTTTGCGTGAAGTCCGGCCCATCTAGTCAGCTCAATTTGGCCCTAAAGACATGTTAGGAAATCAGCGACTTAGCAGAATGATATCAGCTTACCGTTGGACACGCATTGTTGTGGCAGGTCAGGGCCTCTCCATGCCATCCACAGTTGCTATATTTCTAGAGCGGTGTCAGAAAAAAATTATTCATATCACATCCACTGCGGTTTCACAACTCACGGGTTTGTCAGGGCAACACAGCTTCTGTTCTGTACCTGAGAGAGAAGTACCATACTGGAGGGTACTCGCAACCCACGTGAGCTCTTGGGGTCTATTACTTGGACAATCTTTTCCTTCATCCGCGAGCTTGCAGTTTTGTATCGCTTTTTGTCCATTTGTTGCGGGGCAACAATCTGAGAAGCGTCAGGATCAAAATATAGCTTCATCTTGGAAGGGAACCCACAAGCTTTCTTGCCTCCACAGTCACAGAAGAATCCTTTTTGGAAGTCACCGTCTCCACTGTCATCGAGAACCATTGTAACCTCTCCGGGCTCGCAGCTTGAGGTGCAAATGCCGCCGTTGTCAATTTCTCCTCTCCAGTGGCACGTAGACGAGTCAGGTGCTGTAGGAGCAGGACAACAGACTGCGTGATACTTCTGTCAGCAAGTCCTTCGGCATATTTAGGAATCGGTAGAACAAACAGGAACGCTGAGTATGACTTTTGCCAGCCCATGTGTGTTCGTCGTCGCTGTCCTCGGCACATCCCTTGTTATTCTTCTGATTAAGATGGGTCATCGTCGTGTCCCCGGACTTGCATTTCTTGCCACAATCAGTCACATAGCACTTGTTAAGATCAAATGCACCATATCCATCTTGTGTCAAGGGCGTAGAAACAATATTTTTGCCCAGCACTGCCTTGAGAGCGTGCATGTTGTCATCGTCTTGATCCAAAGCCCAAACAAAGATACCACCAAGGCCGCGGTCATTTGCGAGATCGATCTTTCTCTGGAATGTCACAGAGTCATCAAAGGATAGCCAGTTATTACCTTTATCACCATAGTTGAAATAGTAGACTGCAGCTTTTTCGTCGTAAGTGACTCCGGATCCAACAGACAAGCCTGCATTGTCCATTTCCATCAGAATTTCCGTGTAGGACAGGATGCCTTCAGTATGAGTGCACTCTCCCTTCGGGCCCGGGCCCTTAAAGTCGCATCCTGGTTTATTGCAGATTGAACTCTCCAACTCAAATGTTCGACCATAGAACTATTCAATCAGCCGGATCCACCTTTTGAAGATTTGAATTGGTAAACTCACAGCAAGACCAAGATTAATCTTGCTCGGTGTGACATCGTTGCGCCAAAAGAGATCCAAGGACAGGTTGATCTCGGTGAGGTTTGTGTGAGAGTAAACATGGCTGCCAATAGGATTGTCGCCATCCCAAGTTCCGTGAAGATCATAAGACATCAAGTTGAATGAATCAAGGTGTTCCTCTAGGGCTTTGAGGTCAAACCATCTGATGATGCGTTAGCTCCTGTGAGCAATATATGGTGGATATGAGACACTCACCGCAGATACCAATAGGATGTGGGGACCGTAATGGAGATTCCAAAGTTCTTACCACCGCCATGGACCGAGAAGAATCTCTTGATTCTCTGGAGCATCAAAGGGTAGTTACTTTTGTCCTTCGGATCGCCACCGCGATCGTCCGCACTGGGGTACTCCCAGTCGAAATCAACACCGTCGAAGCCATAATTGTTCATGAACTCAAGTAGCCCCTTGGCAAGCATCTTTGTCTTCGCCGTGGAAGCAGCGATATCGGAAAACAGATGGGGATACTGATCGGGGTCGTTGAAGGCCCAGCCTCCCAAGCTGATCCAAACCTTGAGATCGGGATTCCTGGTCTTTGTGTCGGCGAGACGGGTATATAATAAGTCAGGAACGTGCTCCATGTCTGCAATAGTGAAGTCCTTTGGGTCTATGTAGAGAAAGGCGATGTTCAACTGGTTGAGGTTTTCGACGGGAATCATCTCTGGAAGCATGATTCCGGAATCACCACAACCTCCTCCACTGTCTGCCTTCCACATTTCATAATATCCAATCACATTCTGACGCACGTCTTTGACCCCAGAGGCAGGTCGATCGACCTTCCCACAATTGGATTGACAACCTTGAAAAGTTAGAGATCTCATCCGATCCATCAAGGAATAGCTAGTCTACCTTCGCCGCAAAACTCCGCGGTGGTTCCTATTTTGGTCACATTAGTGGGCTGTGATAAACAGTAATAAAACGTTTATTAGATAATTCGTACCACAAAACCCAAATTCACTGGCACAAGAAGTGAGTATGAGACAAAAGACAGCGGATGTAGTTTTCATACCTGCAGCAAACGTTCAATGGACAAGTAGTACCGTTGACCTTCGCATATTGACCACACTCTGCTTTGGCATCACAGTTAGACCGACAGCCATCGCCGCAATATACCGGGCCAAAGCCGCAGACGTTGTTTTGGCCGCAGCAGGCTCCGTTATCACATTCTCTATGTGAAGAACATGTATGTTCTTGATCAGAGGAATCATCACGGCGAAGGTGAATAGGCTTTGCTTTGGATACTGGTGCATTTTCGGACCGATGATGCAGAGCCTCATGTCTATGATGCCCGTGTAGCCCCGAGACGGAAGCCCCGAAGGACGACAACAGCAGAAACGCTGTTACGGGAAAATAGCGCATTCTGATCCTCCTATCCTTGATGAGAGAAAATGAGAAATCGCAGGCCCCGTGGTCGGTATACCAAAGGACTCCTCTTTTGTGCACAGGGGAAATGAGACTATGTACTCCGTATCCCGAGACAACTCGCTTAGAAGGCGGGTCATGTTTACATGGACTCTGTAACTTAGCATTACATGGTGGTCTACTCCGTATGCTGGTTTAGCATTTACAAGACTTGTCTCCACTTTGGGCTACCAAAGCTTATAGATCAGCAGAAGTTACATTTGTTCCGAGGCTAGCAGTATCGGCTGTTTCGGAAGTGGGTTCAAAGTGGATGTTTCCCTTTCAGGATATCCACAGGTTATTTTCAGCCGCAGATATCCAGCTAATATTCAAAAAATCCAGATAAATCTTGGATATTCCAAGTACAAAGTAGTCGTCTGGGAACACAAAACATGTGGTTTGTGAACTTAGCAGGCCGAGGCTCGGGTTTTCACTTATTTTTCATGTTAGACTATTCAGTACATTCTAATAGCAGAGTTTGAAGTGGATATTGTGCTTTTACGTAGGATGTAACAGAAGTCACCCACAGCGGGGTCTGCATGTTGGGGTCCAAATCTGCAATCTGCTAGACCTTTGAGAAAATGCATCGAAGAACGGACTTCGGCATCGAGACGGTCAACGTCCTGGGGTTGAATACGCTAGATTCAGATAGACCCCCACAATCGCAGATTGAACACGAAGAGGGCTTATCCACAGCTATTTCACATTTACCGCTGGTATCTACTGTAAGCCGAGTACACACAACATAGGAGTAGACCGACTGAGTAAGTTTAAAACTCGGCACCATCGGGGTCTCGCAAAAGAATTTCAGATTCAACTTGAGTACTACCGGAGGGGATGAACCCGACAGCAGATCATTGAACGGGTTCATCGGTTCGGGGAAACCCTGGCCCCACTAGGATCCGGATTCTCCACCAGGGGGCCAACACGCGGAGCCTCTCTCTCCACTTTTGCACTCGGCATCGTCTGCAATTGTACTAAACGATCTGTGGTCTACATAGCCCCTGAAATGAGGCATTTTTAGATGTTTCGGGAGACCGAAATCTATGTTGGTGGATTCAACTCTATACCAATATACACTGTACGTTGTGACCTTGACATATACGTCAATACGAGTGAGGCTAGTAAAGGCGTACGAGAGTATCTGGATTGAAATTGAGATAGTCAAGCCCCACAGCCAGCTGGACGAAGACTAGTGACCGTATACTAAAAAATTCTACTCCTAGCGTTTCAATGCGGGCCCGCCTGTTTAGGCACCCTGAGTGAAGCTATGCCAGAGTGATCCAGTTCACTCCCAGGTTTGGATGATTAGCACCCCTGTGCTTTCTGTAATCACTTCTAAATCCTTGTGCAAATCCATTCAGGATAGTTCTGGGAATGACAAGGCTCCTCGCAGTCGCTGGGATTCTGCCTAGCTTGGTAGTCTCCCAAAGTATCCAGCTGTTCACGCAGGAGAACTTGTCTGTTTCGCCGGAATGCAAGACTGCGTTCACGGGAAACCTCTCTTGCAGCGCGCTTGAGACTGGTGACACTATGTACCAATTCCAAAATAACATGTCCACCGCATTGCTGGATTCAATGTGTGCTGAAGGTTGCGATTCTTCCATTGATGACTACCGTCAGAGTGTGCTCCAACATTGCTCCAACGATTCAATGGAATTTGGTAGTCAAACTACCATGTATAGACCGATTGCAATCGCCGACTACTATTTCACCAATCGTGAGCAACGGTGCTTGAAGGATACGTGGGTTACCCTCATTCCAACGGAATTTCCCTTCCACTAATTTACCAAAAATAGTGATGGGAAGTATTGCTATCAGAAGATCATGTCCGAGTCAACTGGCGGACCCTGCAGTGACTGCATCTTGAAGTTGCCTCAGGTCAAACTCAGCAACCCTTTCTTCTACAACCGCGGAGAGGCATCTAGGTACGCGTCTCGCACCTCTAGCTGCAGCGTGACTTCTCTCCCCATTACAACTGCCTCTCCGGTAGTCGTCAGCAGGTATGATACACTACTCTGTTAACATGGAACTTTCATACGAGACCATGCTAACAAAATAGTACTTCCGCGGCGGCTTCGTCTGCAGTTCCTACCTGCACAGGTCGTGTGGTTCCTGTCGAATCTGGAGACCGCACTGATTCTGTGGCAAGAGCTCAAAATATTAGCACATGGCAGCTGCTGAGCCACAATGGAATACCTGGAGGCAACAAGGCGTTCAGTTCGGATGCAAAGCTTTGCATCACGGGCACATGTCAGACTCATTTGATGACTGCGAATGATACCTGTGTCAGCCTTTCTCAACGATACGGCATCTCAATCACTCAGCTCCGTACATGGAACCCGACCTTGAACGGACGTTGCAGCAACATTGATGTCCTCGAAGGCCACTATATCTGCGTTACCAATCCAGGCCTTTTCACAACGCCTCACCGCGATACCAAAGGAGGCTCTGCAACAACGGCCACGACTGCCGCTGCGGTACCCTCGGATGTCGCCCCTGGAACGAATGTCGACTGTGGAAAGTATTATGAAGTTCAGAGTAATATCCCAATGTCTCATTTTCAGCTTCAGTTTGGGATGCTGACATGCTCTAGGTGGCGATGAGTGCGCCAAGATTGCTCTGGGGAACGAGATAGCATTGAAAGACTTCATGTTTCTAAATTCTGACCTGAACGCAAATTGTACCAATTTGATACCCGGCTCGAGTTACTGTGAGTTCACAATTTCATGATGAATTCTATTTTCCTAACAATCATTACTATAGGCGTCCAGCCTGTCGGTGTTATCTCGAAGTATCCTGACTATACAACCACATCTGGGGCCTCTACCACGACGCCGCCACCAAAGATGACTGCTGCATGGACGCCGTGGGATCAGCTTCCAATTGTGACAAGCATGAGGAAGGATTTTCCCCCAGAGGAAACACAGGCTCCCCTTGCAAATGGCACAAGGAAGGACTGCGAGGAATATAAGGAAAACACGTATGGAGAGGTCGGTTGCTGGGCCCTTGATTTGCAAGCCCGTATGACGGATTTCGTGACGTGGAACCCCTCCCTCTTTTGGTGGAATTGCACCCTTAGCAACGCTACGCGTTACTGCACAATGCTTGGTGATGGCTTCAAGTACGACGAGGATGCTCACTATCATCAACATGCCCAAAGACCCGAAAACGCAGATTTCAACTCGACCGATGACTGTTGGAAATGGCACAATGTTACAAAAGGTAAACTTTTTGTTCGGAAACAACGGACGGTTGAGTTGAAGAGCTGACATAGATGTCTCAGGTGAAACTTGCCAGACCATACGAGAAGACGCCGATATTGGCATGGATGCATTCTTTGGTTGGAACGTATGTTCCCTTTTGCTCTTCTCAGTTGCTCGCTTCCCACTGACTTCCTGCTAGCCCAGCATTCGTCAGAACTGCACTGGCCTCCAAGTCTCTGTGTCATACTGCGTCTCTGGTGACGGGTTTGATGACACCGAATATGCGAGTGCGAGTGCGAGTGTCAGTCCGACGCATATTTCTACTGCCTCTCCGACACCTACTAGCACCTGCCCCGCTGGGAGTGTTACTGCGCCAGGGCAAACACAGAGTGGTATTCCATGTAAATGCAACAAATATGTAAAATCCCAGAAGGGTAAGTCATCTTTGTCGCAGATCGTGACACCTCTTATTTTATTGGCGCTGGCTGACATTCCTTCAAGGCAAGTACTGTGAGGACATGGCGGATGCAAACGATATCACCCTCAAGCAGTTCCTCAAGTGGAACCCAGCTGTGGGAGACAGCTGTAGCAACCTCTGGCCGGACTATTACTACTGTGTTGGTGTCAGCACCTAGGTTTCACCAGAATCATGTCCGACAATTTGGAGCATTGTGCTCTTCCTACTTTCGACTCAATGTCATCTGACGCAGGTTAGTATACATCGTTAGGTTTGGATGTTTAGATGTTTGGATATTTGGATATCTGGGTATTGGTTATGTTACATTTTTCAGCCAAATGGGTTCTGTGCTCATCACGCGAGACCAATGGATGCATCCTCGAACAAAGCATCCTTCTGTTTGGCCATCATCCTTCGTTCTTTCAGAAGCCTCACTCTTTGCCGCTTCGCCTCTTCCAAATCAATGGTATCATCTGCTTGTTCTCTCACCATGTCGCGTAGTTCAACAGGGAGTTTTGCCAATGCTCGCTCCATCACCTTTTGTCTCTCCTTCCACCAAGTGTCTCTCTGTGGGGGCACGTTTGCAGAAGAGATGATGCGTATGTGCGGATCTACCAAGTAGAAGACCAGCAATTTGCGGTGACCTGGCTTGGATGGGTCAACCAGGGAAAATGGAGACATGCTGCGTTGTAGTGTGTGAGGGAAAGTGATCAGACGGCCTTCGTGGGTCGAGATTTCTCCCAGTTCTTGAGTGAGGGAGGTTACGTCCCACGCATTGGTGAATCCGTAGATAGGCTCAAGCCATTCATGGTGATATTGGGGATAGTCTGTCAATCGGATTTCATTTGGAAGCGAGCGTTGGCGGAATGCGATTTTATGCTCTGTCACATTTTCACTGTCATAGCAGTACAAAGCTGTCGCACAGATATGTTCATTCTGGGGAAATTAGCTTCAGAGGTCAACCCGACCTGGAGAATAGAACTCACCAATTGCCCATCTAGGCACCACGGCTCACCCTTATAAGAAGGGATTTCAGGAGTCAACTCAATGTTGGTCATTTTGACAATCACTTGCAATCCCTGTGAGAATTCCTGGCACAGATCGACACGATCCTCATCCACTTCAGGGGGTGTGAATTCCCCAGGCTCCGGAAGTATGACGGTGCAAGCGTCCTCATGCTGGCCAACCACCTCATAATCCCCCTCGAGAAATTGAACTTCATTGCACTGGATTCTCGCCCACTTGTTTTGTACATATGTCAACGTTGAGTTCCAAAGTGGTAACGTCCGAGTCAGAACATCCTCGATGGTTTCATACAGTCCCCGGTTCTCCCAAGGGGGAAGATTGTTGATGTAAGAAGTGATGTGGCATCTTTCGTCTGCACCAAACGCCACGTCGGATGGCAGCCATTGAAATAGTCGACTGTATGGTTTCCCCTTTTTCCAACGTTCTGGCCAGGATGTATCAAATGCTTGGTCATATGCCTGTTCCTCTGGTGGGATTGGAAGAAGGACTCCTTGCCCCTTATCCAGGCAATCGTCAACGCCGATTGTCTGGTCTGGAAGAATGCGCGTACGCCCGTAGATAACAGGACATATTGAGGGATCCACAGGGTTGACGATCTTTTTCTTGCTTTCGGGTGGGCAGTTCTTGTTCCCTCCGGCTGGCTCCAGCGAGCGAGACGCCTCTTTCAAGGCCTTTGTGGTGGAGGCTGGTATCGCAGAATCCGACTTGAACACGCCTGGATCCAGGGCGAAGGTGTACCCGGTCTTCAGCAGATTTTCAGCTTTCCACTGGAGTTCCTTGATGATCCAGCTTGTCATTTTTGGGGTGACATCTTCACCGCCCGCGGTTTGTTGCAGCAGTTCCTTCAGAGCCCCATCGTCAAATATCTACCGAGAGTGAGCTCAAGTTTCTCCGTAGTCATTGAAACACCCTGGCATACCTTGGAGTGCCAGTCTGGTCTTTCCGTGAATGCATTGATGATTCGCATCATCACGATATCCCGATGTACATTGAGGCGACCGACATCCATGCCCAAGTCCTCGCACTGAAGTGCGGAAGGAAACACCCGCCGTGGAGCAAAGTTCAGGGGCAACGAAAACCCCGGAAGTCCGGGGGCTTTTTGCGAAGCCATTCCAAGGTTGGGCTGAGACTCGCACCACGTAGCTGAAATAAGGAGGGGAAAATGTCTGAAAACCAGGTGATTCAGCCCCACATAACTAACCGGACTATAATGATGTCAATGTTCCTAACATCGGACATTGTACGACATAGTTATTCGAATCCATATTACCTCCCCCTATAAAGGATTACTATTCCTTTATTTCTTTGAAGTAAGGGGTATCGTGAGGAAATTTAATCTTATAAAGCTCTTTGACTTAGTTAGAGCAATAGGCTAGTGCCCACCTAGTTCGGTGGGGTTGGTACTTAAACCAATCTAAGTATATATAGTCGGCTTCGAAGAACTTTTTAAGGGAGAAGACCTATTTCCGATATTTGTCGTTGTCTCTTACCTTGTAGATTAACGGATAAGGTGTGGCTCGCGGCTTCTTGATACCGCGACGGCGTAGTGTGAATAGGGCCTATTGGTTAGACTCCTAATCCGTCGGTTATGGCGGTCGGAAATCATGAAGCTTAAATAGCGTATCGGGGTAATTTGTCTACGTAGTGGCTTCTTCGCCGAAGGCAACCGACGGCTAGGTCACCTCTAACTAAGACGTACTTATTGGCGTCGACGCCCTTATAGATATATTGCTAGGTGCCACGAATAAGGCATTGCTAGGTATATATATCGGAGGTCGTATCTTAATAGGCTGGTTAAACTAACCCTATTCCCGTCGGAGTTATTCTATAACTCTAGCTCTCCTTAGATTATACGCTTCTCTTTCTAATTGTTCGAGCTCTCTTATCTCTTATTTGGTGATAGCACCTTAAGCCATAGGTTTAGGGGCGGTCGGCTCGGTCGGCGGGAATGGCCTAGTCGGTTCCTAGATCGATTCCATGGTTAGGGGTTCGACGGTGTAACGGCGTGGCTGATCCACGGGTTCAATTGTGCGTACTGAGTAGTATATGTATCGGTCCCAGGCATGTCAGCCTGACGGCTGACATAGTGGTCTTTTGGCCTAGTTGGTGAGACGTGTATTGACCTGGGTGCACTCCATTACAATATAATTGTAACGGAATCCTCAGAAGCCATGCACAGATCTCTCGCACTCCCAGAGGATCGACACCATATAGGTGTCGACACGTCAGCGTTGGCTCACCGTAACGCTGATCCCCCATGTTAAATAGTCTGCCCCGGAGAACCCAGCGGTTCTCCAAGAATCAGTCTCTGTATTCCTCCAATATATTGTTCGCTTCCAGGCATCTTCATCTTACCTAGTTGACAGGCTCTATCCTGTAAACACTAGAACCCTACTTCTTTACAGACGGTTCTAGTTACGTTCCTAACTAGCCTATTTAGAGGGTCTTCGCTAGACTATCTAGCTAAATGCCCTTAGGTGAAGCGCTAAGAGCGACGCGATGCCATTATCAAATAGGTGGGTTCTACCGGGCAAGCCCTAGTTAGTAGAGCGTTCAGAATTGTGAGACCACGTAGTCTCTAGGTTTATATAGGTAAGCGAGGTAGATAGCCTAGTTACGTGTCTAGTACAATATAGGTGTATTGTATAAAGAAACTAAACGCTAGCCCGTTCCACGGCCTAGCGAGAAATGCTTATATACAAACTAACCCAGTCGAGGGCGGTGAGACCCTCGCCTAGGGCATCATTTCCAATACATTCTAGGTCCTAAGGCATCTATCACTGCCTCGGGCCGTGTCAACAGCCTCAGTCAGGTAGAGGTCCTGACAAGGATACGCGTATAACTTTCCGTATATATCCCGGTTAGTTTGCCTAGCGAACTTTATTCTTATAGATTCGGAATACGTCTTATCTATTTTATTATTAGCTAGCCTATAAGCTTATACTTAAAATGAATTCGTACCTACTTGCTATAGAGCCTATCTTCGACACGCCCGAATAGTAATATTTAGCGTGTAGCCACTTCTGTGACCTAGACTAACTAAGGCCTTTCCGAAGGAATCCGCTCCCCCTAGCGTGGCCTTTGAAATTGTCTATATTATGCTTAAGATATTGGCGAAAAACCGGTAGATCTCTTATCACTTACCGTATATAAATTACCTTAAGGATCTTATCCTCTAAAGGACCGACTTACTTATATATTTCGATAGTATCTAGAATTTCGTTCACTAAACCGTAAGCTATAAAAGCCTTATCTACGGTGGCTATTAGTAAAAAGAATATTAAAAGGTTTAGAAATATAGGTATATCCTTAGCGTATACTTTATAAAATGCGTGCTTAGGAATCGCCTATTTTTTCTTTCGCTAATATCCTTTAACAAATTCGCGCTTATAGGTGAGTATAAGCATTATTATACTATCTATAGTCTCGATAGTGAGTTCGAAATACTAATATAGTTAGCTTTAAATACTACTTATTTTTCCTTTTCTAAACACACCTTATAATAGGCAGCTATCACACGGGCTTCTAAGTTAGTATCCTCGCTATCCTCCCCGATCTTCTAGGCTCTATATCTCTAAGCGGTTAATTCGTGAACCTCCCCTATATATATAGAGGTAAAGCAATATAGGAGTATTACGGCACTTAGCTAAACTCTAGCCTAATTAGTAGGGTTTCCACGATACTTATAGTGATCTCGACACTATAATTAAGTTATTAAGATAGTCAAATTATTTAGGGATATACCGCCGTCTTTATTTATTTCCTTAGTTAAGAGAGGGATTATGACCTTTAGTTCTCCCACGATATACTACCTAGTATTAGCTCTGATTTATTTAAAAAGAACGCTAGTATAGACCTTATTAATTATAGTCCTAGTGACTAGTAGGAATTCGAAGATTCTTTCTCTCTTTATACTAGTGGCGAATTACCTAAAAAATCCCTAAATTGTCTCGACTATAGGCCGTTCTTCGATCCGACTATATATTGCTCTTATAACCCACTCGAGAAAAGCCCTATATATTCTAATATCTAGTGGAACGACGGCCTATAGATATAATTTAATAAATATAGGATATAGACACAATTAAGCGATTTGCTTCTCTACTCCTAAGGCTAAGACTTACTTATCGAAAATTAGTAACTTATCCCTATAACTAGATTCTATTCGTGGTAGCACTACACGCTAGATTTTATTGTTACTATACTCCCTAAAATCTATAATATTAGCTATTGTAGTGGTGGAACCCGTGACAGTAGCGTATTCGTGGCCTGAGGTATCACAAATGCTTCAGGAAGCTTTCTTGCAGTCTTCTCCTTCGAGAGAGAGCATCCTAGCATCATCAATATAACTACTGTAGTGGGGGAATTGCTGACTGCATGAAGCCACGTGAAGTAGCGGTGTATCAGGACTATGTGACATATAAGACTTCCCTGTTCGCAAGATAGCAATTCAGACACACTTCTCTTCTTCTGCCACCTCTACGTGTTCTCCTCTCTTATATCTCCTACTACCCCTCGTGGCCAGGACCTGGTTCGCAGACAGGGAATGGTCGGGTTTCCCTTACGGGCTCCCCTCTTTAATAAGTAATTATCTGCGATGAAGGTTGCTTTGCAAAAGGTTATTTCCGGTGCAATGTAGTTGCAAATCCAAGGACCTCTTACCTGGATAAGCGACATTTTCATACACAATCACGTCTGTGTCAGCAGTACAAGCCGCAGTGATAGCAGCTCGCGCGGTTTTTAAAGAGGCCTGGCAGTCTGCCACACAAAGTTCGTCCACTTGATCTGCGTCCAAGAAAGGGTTTCTGTTTACAATTAGAACACGAGGTAACGACAGATAACTTCGAAAGAAACCTACCCAAAAGACCATATGGCCAGGGCTGGCGGGCAACCAATTTCTGTTGTGAGATGGGGTCATATGACCTCGTGCTCGGAAATTGCTACTGGTCCAAGGGCGCGTGAATTGGCGCAAACAGACCGTTGGTGTTTTTAATTATTTGAACTATCCCGAGCTTCGTCCTCATTTTGATGCAGCACGGGCTGCCTTGCAAAATGAATTTGAATATGCCGACAAATATATACCGGAGCTAAAGGGTATCCTCGCCATTTGGAAGGAGTTTGAGCCTGCTTTCTATGACCAAATCGTGAAGCATTCACAGAATTTCCTTACGACCAGAATCGGCTTGATTCACCAGAAGTTTCCTTTGGGTGGCACCTCCGGTGATATCGTCTCAAAGGTGGTCTATGAAGCAGAACAGCTGAAAAAAGCTGTCGACCAGATCGCATTCAAATTGTGAGGTCTCGGAATTAAAAAATTGGAAGTGTAGATTTTCTTGCTGTAACCGTACTTTTCATGCCCCGAAGCTATAAAACTGCCTCGAGGGCTGCACCTCTTGTCGTTTCAAGACCATTAAAAGTCAAATCGCAATAAAATTTAATTTCCTCAAATAAGGGAAGTCTCAAAAGCAGCCCCTATTAGGTCATGTGACATTAGGACAGGAAATCCTTTTCAGTGGCCGATTTTAAGTGTCCTTTTTTTTTTTTTTACAACGCTCGAGAGTGACTGATTGAACCATAACTTTTCAACCCTTTGGATCTTGACCAGGCTCCATGTCACTTCTTAGACCTTTCCTCGGTCGTATCACTGTATTGCCTCAGCGCTGTCTACCACGGAGCTCTCCAGCGAGCCTTCGGCGAATCACCAGAACTCCATATCAGCAGACGCGCAACATGTTAGACTCTTATATGCAACTCGCTGCCTCACGCTCCAACCAGCGCACCAAAAAGCAAGATATCCCCTGGGGATTCGCGATCTACCGCTGTTCTTATAAGGACGAGAGTGCCTGGAATCGTCTACTCCAACACATCGAGGAAGAGATCAAAAGCAGTCTTGAAGTCAGCGAGATAAAGCATCTTCTACCATATCATCAGCTGGTCATCAATGACGATATTTCGAAATTCAAGGGAGCTACATCCCATGAGATTCGTGACCACTTCAACGCATGGGTTCAAGAACAACTACCCCAGATCGTCGCTAGCCCCGAGCTGCTCGAAAGTCTCCGATCTGAGAGTGCTACCTCTGAGTTTGGCCCGCAGTATGGCCTTGGTGCAAGGTACAACTTTTGCCTCTTTGTGGACGATTTCTGCCTAGAGTCGTTGAAATATGTCAATAAATCGAGCTTTGATCCTGTTGTCAAGATTCTATCCGGGTTCTGCGGCGACTTGACTCCCCAGGAGAAAAACTACCAGATTCATCCTGACTGGCATGATGGAGAAACAGATGACGAATTCGAAATGGTCGGCTGGATGTATATCCCCGTGCATTCTTACGTGTGGTGGTATGATGCTATGGAAGAACCGGCGGATTGGGAACCGAATTATTCACGGCCACCCATCATGAACACCGGGTTGAGTTTCGAAAACCTAGATGAAATGCGTGCTCAAATTGCAAGTCGGTCCTGAGTACATCCACGAGCAGCTCCTGATAGCCCATAGGTGTGTCGACTGTGACAATATTCTTTTATGTTCCAATGGAAGCATCAAAATAGTTCAGTATCATAATTCTCTAAATCACATATAAAAGTCTAATTTGATTAGTAAACATCGGCGACAGCATGATTGAGAACGCTCCTACGTCCATGGAGTTAGATCGTGAAAAGCCGGATTACTATTGCTTCGACTTGGTGGATCGCAAAAGTCTCTGAATAGACCTGAGCAAGAATCTGGAGTCCAGAATCCCGGATGTAACCTGTCGAAATATGCCATTCACTTTTTAGAGCATATTAGCTCAGCATCGTATTCTTACTTGTTCGAGGTTGGGCCCCTTTGCAATGTTCCTTTATGCCCACACCCACAACTCGCAGCACGCATTCTTGCAACAAGTTGAACCAGACAGTCGGACCTGGTATTTGATACCTCATTACCTGGATACGATCATGTACTGTGGGGGTTTGCCACAAGGAGCGGCGAGATAACCGGATTTGTTCTATTAATCCACCTGTGGACTTCTCTCTTCCTTTCAAGAGGCTGAACTACAGAGATATGACCCAGAAACCTTGCTGTTCAACTAAATCTGCTTGGCTGCTCTACGGCAACATCAGCCGACCGAGATTCTATATTATTAATTTCATTGAGTTTGTTTTCTAATATTTAATCCAGTGAAGTATGGGGGTTCGGTAACCTTCCGCGACATAAGCTCTAACATGACTTACAAACCACGTTGATCTTTGTATAGATCGTGCAGAGATTGTTTCTGATCATGCGGCCATTTTCCTAATCTCGTACAGCCCTGTGTTGAAAACATTAAATTCTTAAAGACAGGGCTATGATATTTCAAGTTTTAATAGAGATAATCGTGTGGCGGGTATGCACACTTGACGGTTGAGCGCTTCGCAAGCCATACAGAAGCCGTGCCTTATGCAGAACCCTGATGCACGAAATACTCATGTCTGACGGCGATCCCTGGTCCAGAAGTCGGTGCCGTATCCTTCACTAATCCGTCCTCGGAGTCATTAAACGAGATGTCATCTACGCCGCGGTCAACTTGACTCTGTGAGGTGGAGACGGTGGTGCGCTGCTTGCTGACGCCGCCGGTATGCACGCCTGAGTGCGAGAGCTCGTAGCCGCGATGGCCGCTGTAGGTTCCCGTGCGAGATTGCGAGCCGAATACTAGGGTGCGGAGAACAGGGAGACAAGACGCGATGATGGCGATGGCGGTTTCGATCATGGAGACGGTGCAGGTGATCATTTGTTCGTTGCGGTAGGAGTAGATTGCCCGGATGACTGGGTACATGGTTTAGTGGAGATGATATGAGAGGAGGGAGGGGAGACATACTACTGGTGATGACTACAAGAATACCCAGGAGGAAGACAGAGATGACACCCCACTTTTGTTTCTTGGGCATCTTGAGTCTCGCAACTTGCGTAATTGGGAGGCAGATAACTAGTTTAGGTTAGGAGCAATTGAGACTAATTGAACTTGACGCCTTACTGAAGACATCACTGAAGATGTTGACTGTAAGAATTAGTTGATACTCCAAGTAGTTCAGGACAGAGGGCCCTACAGAGAATCGTGAGCCAATAATTGACTGTGGACGGTCCTGGGGGACATGTCACTGCAAGATCGTCAGTCCGTTTGTCTGATGAAGTTGATAATAGAAGCATCCCCACACTCAGGATTTGTGATCGCCTCCCACTGCCGCTGGACCGGATAGCACTTGAAAACAATATCAAAAAACAACACTAGCCAGGTCGCAGCCAGGAAACCAAGTGTGATGTTATACACAACCTGATACCGAGTGCGATCCGCCAGGCGCTTGTAGAAGATCACCATGCTCGACTTGATCAGCCACAGCGAAGTAACGTATAATGTGGATCCCGGGATGATCATCTGTTAGATAAGGTATAAACGATGTGATTGCATATTCTTCCAACCCCAGGCTGTTTCACCTTCATCATATTAATCTGTTCATCCACAGTTGTCTTCGCCATTTCAGACATGCCTGTGCATCGTCAGTGGAATCCTAGAAGCTTGCTCCACCAGTTCGTTTAAGGAAACACTTACCCTGATTAAACATATAATGCTGGATCACCAGGTCTCCGATTAGACACAAGGCAGCCAGAGAAACGAACAAGTCGTCGAGGTAAAGCCGTTTCAAGAGCCTCACTCGGATCACAAGGCGACAGACCAGGAAGATACATGCAGCCACTGTGCAGACATACCAGGCAACCTACACAGAGACCCTGTTAGCAAGCTAGTAGGACGAGGGTGTAGTGGGAGGATTGAAGGAAAGGCATCATACCACTTGTCCCTGATCTAGGCGTGCCATGTTGGGTTGCCTATGCTTCGGTCACGAACGGCAGAGAGAGGAAATGGCAAGGTGAGACGCGGAGCATCGAGAAATGCGCCACCTGTCGACACAGATAGTAATGATTATTTTAATTCTACAACCCTCTCACGAATTTGAGAGAATACACTGAGACACTTTTTGCTAGGCCCACTGCCAAGACCCTACCATAGATCTTCTTTTACAGTCTTTTGCCAAACAGATCACATTTAGATTGAGGTACTGTGCGATTCACCTATAACATTGATAAAATCTTTCGTGGTGAGGCTAGACCGGGTTGGTCCACAGGGTAAATGCCGATGATTACTGTATTAGAGCAGAATTTCACTTCGGCCCCAATTTAGTCCCCCACTTAGTAATATGTGATACGAAAGGAACTCTATATTAATTCTAAACTTGGGAAAATTGCCTTCCATCGGCTTTGTTCGGATAGAGATGGAGACCGTCGGCTATTTGTCTCTTTTTAGTCTCGAGTCCTGGAAATCCTGGCATGTCATGATTCCTCGGCAGTGATTGGCTTGATGTATTCGAAGCCAGTGGCCCACGACTGATCCAGATAGAGCAATTCCAGCCTCGCCACTAGGCCGAATGGGGGCGGGTGGATCAGGGGTGATGGAACCTTAAGCACAAATGACCAATGATGGCGAAGACAGTTAGCCCTCCGGTCTAGCTGCGTTCGGACAAACTGACTGGGTAAACCTCGGAGAGTCTAATTTGTGGCTGCGTCCTAATGCGGCCTTAAGCTCACTCTGTAGGCATGAGCTAATATATGACTTGTATATTAAGTACTCAACTAACAGAAGGAAACAAGGCAGTAGGACGGGCAGTGAGATAGGGAAAATGGCTGTTGCTACTGCTGTAGGGCTCATTAGTGCTCCCCACTGGGCCCATGCAGTTGCTATCTACTACTGCCAAGATGTTCTCGAACCGCGGTACCTGCATTAGGGTCATTCTGTGATCGGTGAAATGATTTATATTATAAATAATTTTAATTCTAATTTTCTATTAAACAGAAAAAGAACGGAATATGTCTCAGGCACTCTCGGCCAGCAAAGCAGTGTTCCACACCACAGGGTAGTTGGGATAGTTGGGCTTGTAGACCTTCTGGCAGCGACCGTTGTACGCGCCAGTCGTGCTCGTCACGATCTCCTCCTCGTGTCCGGGCACACCCACGCGCCCCAGGGGACCATCAACAGGCTTGGCTTGCTTCCAGCCAGGCCCAGCGCTGGGGTTCTTGATCCACGCGACAAACCCAGAGTTTATGTAGTCCGCCAGCTGTTGCTCCGCGTCGGTCACACCGTCCAGCAGGGAGAAACATTCATTGCCGCCGTGGAAAAAGGGCACCTCGCTGCCATGCGAAGGTCCGAGATTGGGGATCGGCAGCACGTTCGAGTAATCGCCGAACCAGCGGTAGATCCAAGTTGGTTGCTCGGCAGCACGCAAGTCCAGCAGGTAGTCGGTTGCACAAAGGAAGCGCGCGTCGCCGTAAGAGGCACCACTCATCTGGGAAATAGAGGAGTAGTCGGCCTCGTTGTAGGCAGCCAGGAGCTCGTCTGCGGGCACGAAGGTAAGGTCGGCGTCAAAAGTGCGGATCCAGGACGAAAAGTTAGTGTTCTCGCTGCTGTAGACGTAGCCGAAAATTTGGCCCTCCTGGTCGGAGTTGCCGACGATCAGCGGCAGTGATTTAGGGTAATAACCCTTGGCGAAGCGGTCGGTGTAGTTGGAGAAGCGGGTGATCTCGTCCACCACTGGTGCGAACCAGGTGTTCAAGGTTGAGTTGAAGTCGCTCGTCTGGAAGGCGTAAATATCTGCTGCGCGCAGGCAGTCCAAAGTGTAGTCATCAGCCGTGCAGCCCAGAGTCACGCCAGCATCCAACATTGTCTGGACCACCTGCTTCATCGCGACTCCTGCGGCCGCGTAGCCAGGACCCGATTGGGCGTTGGCAGACATCTCGATCGCACCGGCCAGGAAGGTATCCGGGTGGTTCCAGAGATAGTGATCAACGTGCACTCCACCGGATGAATGACCACCCAGCACGATGCGTGACTTGTCACCTCCGAAAGCTGGCGACGAGGTTAGGCAAAGGTGGTAAGGTTGTTTAAGAGAAAGAAGAACTTACCCTCAATATTGTTGTGAATCCACTCCATGGCCAACTCCACGTCCATGATTCCAAAATTCTGGGACTGTCCCTGCAGCTCGGGCGCATTGGGCGAGGCATAGATGCTCTCGCGGTAATTGAAGTTGACGTAGATAACATCCTTGCGAGCGAAGTTGGACCCTTGCCATTGGGCGTTGCTGCTGCCGCCGGTGACCATGGCACCACCATAAATATAGACAAATACAGGAAGTTTGGCACCCTTTTGCGGGGTCCAAATGTTGAGGCTGAGACAATCTTCGCTCTGGTCGGTGATTGCCGTGCCCGACATTACCTGGGCACAGGATGGCCCATAGGCAGTGGCCTCGAAGCCACCGTTGGGGAACGAGCCGATGGGCTTAGGTGCCTTCCAGCGGTTCTCACCAGCAGTGGTCTCGGCAAAGGGAATGCCTAGAAAGACGTTGGTGTCATTTTGTGAGAAGCCCTTGACGACCCCCTGCTCGACGGTGACGCTGGGAGAAGTAGATAGGGATCGAGGACATGCATGGGGTTGTGCAGCCACCAGAGTCACAGCCGTAGCCGTCAGGCTCAAGGTGCGGAGGAAAAAACCCATAATCGTGACGAGGGGGAGAAAGATGGTCGTTGGTGATGACGGGGGAAAAGCCCATTTTAAGCAGTGGGCAGCGGTAGCGTTTGCGGGACCGTGCCGATATTGCGCTAAACTCGATGTCTTGCATGTTTCGCCCAATCATGTCAATTCCTAGGTGCAACCACATGGCCCCCACGTGGAGTGCCAAACCCGTTGACTAGTGATTTCCGTCGGCGAAACGAAGCCGGCGTACTGAAAGATGGGGCCATGCCGAGATTGTTTCTGGTTTACATCCTCGAGCTAGCTTGTCTGTCTTAGCCAATCATTCCAACCCCTGTGGAATGCAGCCACATGTCCACCATGTGGCGCACTAGACCCGTCCACTATTAATTTCTTTCGAGGTTATCTAAAGACCTAGGAGTTATAGTAGGTAATGAGAATCTCTTAGCGACCATTGCTTCAAAACACCAGTCACAAAGACCAGAGCAAGTATGAGATGCTGTGTTGGTCGTCTCCGAGTTTTAAGGAATGATAGACATACTCGTTTCTTGACGTTATCAGGAAGGTACCGTGAATGGACGTTTGAAGAAATTGATATATCAACTTTCCCCCGTAAGCCTTTGACGCGAGGCTGGGGGCGTTCATCTGAAGCTCTGCTGTAGCTGTGGGGCCCAATCATAGACCGTATCAACATCCACTGCAACCTCGTGTCAACCGCAACACCGCAGTGTCGGCAGAGGTAGTCGAGCGGTTATCGTTTCTGCCCTGTTTTTTTAATTAAAACAGAAAATTCAGCTAACTGTTCCTAAAGCTGGTTCTTCTTCTTGCTGCTCTGGACGTGGTAAGTTGTTTCATGTGATAAACCAAGACCCCGCTTACTGGTTGACAGACAGTCATTACAACGGCATTGCCGACAACTTCCGAACAATCGCATGACTCTGGGGATGGCTATACTTGGATCAGCTCATCATTTGTTCTCGCTAATGCAGCATCAAGCTTGCTTTGGGGCAAGCTTAGCGACATAAGGGGTCGGAGCTGGTACGAAATAGAGAACGCGCTCAATACTTTGGCATTCTCGGGATGTTATGGGCTTTAGCCAGCGCAATTGGCTCCATCATTGAAGGTCCTTCACGCAAAGATTATCCTGGAGATGGTGTTTTTATATCAATTGTATGTTTTACTCTGTTCTACAGAGAATTCTTTCAATCATTCCTAATTAAATTAGTGCCGCTTGATGGTGCTGCTCTTGTGGTTTTGGTCTTTTCTTCAGAATTAAACTTGAGCGAATGTCGTTTATACAAGAGCCCGAAGCTATCGACTTGACAGGCATTTTGACTATCACCGCCGAGGCACACTCATGTTCCTTTATAGCCTCCAATTCGCTGCAACCATGGTCAATGGTCCTCATCAGTAAGACCCCAAGCCCTTGATGCATGGTAGACGAAACCGCTCCTCTTGTACTCTATAACGAGATCTGATGTGCCTCCGTCAAAGAGGCGAGCTACCGTCTCGTAGCCCCCTGTGTAAAAGAAATGTATCGCGGTATACCCAGCAGCGTGATTATGCTGCTCCACGCACAGATCTTTGGGTGCACACAAATACTCAAGATGCCGAACTCTCTGAATCCTCTCATTCTTGGTCGTGATCACAAGAGGTTATAGTTGTCATTTATATGTCTATTTTTGCGTGGTTCATATTCGGCGGGGGCGGCCGGCAGCGGCAGAGCTTGGATGAGTCTCAAATTGATGGAGTTGCTGTCATCGTTGTTGATGTCCATTTTCCCTGTGCCGAACGTAAAAAGCGCCGACATCGATAAAGCTATTACGATGCTGATTCATACCGGCTCGGAATTGTGTTGAAATGGCCAGTATATAGCACAATGCTACTATAGGGGATATGCTTCTCCAAAGTGGAGCAAGGAGTAGCTGAGGACTAATCATGTCCTAGCACTCATAAACGCGCCATGGAAGTTCTTCTAAAATTGTTCGAAGAGTCAGTTCTCATCACAGAGCCACAAATCGTATATTAATCGAGACAGGCCGCTTCATCTTTTGCCATGAATCTCTCGGCTACGGCATGAGTTTAGCGATGTTTAGAAGACCAATTAATTTCAAGAATAGCTAAGTCTAGTCATGGTAAATCAACCCTTGAACAGTACCATAAGAAAGGCTATCATCTATCAGGTAAATAGCTCCAGACAGAGCCAACGCCCAAATTGAAGAGAAAATAGGCAGACCGTCACTGCTTATGTTCAGATCATTGTGTCTTCTTTGCCTTCACCTTTTTCCCTCTTCGGCGCTTCAGGGCATCCGGAGTGTATTCGGTGTCAAGGAGGTAGTCCCACCAGCGGAAGCTGCTTGAGTAGTTCCCAATGAATTTCTCATGGTGGAGGTCGTGATGATCAGCACCAGCCCAGAAAGGCAAGAAATGGTGAAGACTGCAAGGAAATTCGTAGCCACTGTGGGCATCGATAGCCTGGAACAGGCGCAACACAATCCAGATATACATAGTGAGAATATGCAGGTTACCGGTGAAAGCACACCAGAGGATCGGGCAGCTGACGGTCCCGAAGCCGAGAATCATCACTTCAATAGGAGAAGCATATTCGGCGGCCAAACCAAATGGTGCGGAATACTGGTGGTGAATTTTGTGAATAGCCTTGTAGAGTGGACCCCAATGAAGAGCTCGGTGGATAAAATAGTGCCAAGTGTCCTCCATCACGAAAAATATTGCAATCTGATATGTCATAGTCCAGGGAGACGGAAAAGGAATCGATGTTGATAGACCGCAGAACTGGGCCATTGGGTGGAAAAGCCTAGAAGAGCCGTTACTACTCAATCGGGCCCGAGAGGCAAACGTCAGGTAGAATACCACTCCGTCGAGGGCAGGAACATACCAGATTTGAGGAAGTTCGACGGTGAAGTGGCTCAGAAGCACAAACTTGGCGCAATCCCATTGCTCGCGTAATGAAGGTACTTTGCTCTGAAGCAGAATGTTAGTTTCGATGGCGGCTGGAATTGGGTTGATTTCGGCTAGTGCCAGGTGTTAGGCTTGCCACTTACACTTTGAATCTTGTATCTCTTGAAGAAACCCAAGCTATCGATGAAGATCCACGGAAGAGAGCGGCCGAAGTAGACCAACTCGTGGATGACGAAGGACATGATGCCGGTGGCCAGGACATCATTCTGCACCCACGCATACCATGCGACCCACAATCTCTCTGCCACGCTTAGGTGGGTATTGGATTTGGTGATATCCTGATATTGGCCCCAATAGGTGCCGGGGGGCAGCACGGTAGAATTCCTAGGAGAAAAAGGGTCAATATGCGACAAATTCCACGAAAGAGTATAATTCAACCACCCGGGGGGGGGGGGCGCAAAAAAGCGGGGGAGACACAGACATTGTGGTTCCTAGCAGGTCTTGAATAAGAGAGAAGAAGCAAAGGCTGAGAGAAGGAGAAGACTATTTCGTGAAGAGGGGAGTAAAAAGAGAAAGGATCTGGGCGAGAGTACTATGTGCTATGTAGTGTACAGTATATTCCCTACTATTAAATCCTATTCCTGCTAAATTGAACATACCACATGCAGGAAGGTTCCAGGCAGCCAAACACAGACGGGCAAATGCGCATTATCCGGTTTGGTAGGGCTCGGATGGCTATCGGCCCGTCTGTGGCCTGACCTTTGCGGCGCTAATGACTTTTATATTCCGGCTCCCGGTCTCACCACTTCGGGAATGGCCTGCTCTGAGTTATCGAAAGCAGTACTAGTTCTTACAGTATTTACAAAATCTGGTAGGGCCACGAACAGTTTCCGCAGGTGTCGTTCACCCGGTACCGCAACCTATAATTACGGTAATTTTCTTGATCTACCAGAGATACACCAAGCAAAGAGAGTGGAGACTTTCCTAGTGAATTAGAATTAGCGCGGCTTAGGTAGAGCGCTAGGAAAGAAGGCGTGTGTTAAAGGGGTAATCCGTTTTCGACTATATCTAGAGTAGACGTAGAGAACCCACGGTCGATTGTCTATCAGCGTGCTATAGGCTGTTGCTTCTGTCAAAATTTTCAATAAACGAGGGGTGTTATACTAATAACATTTTGGTCATAATACAGCGCTGCGACCCATAAACGGCAACTCAGCGAATAGGGGCGAACTCTAGATATAAGGCCATAAGTTTTGATCTAGTCGATTGTTAGTTCTCTTCTGCTCGACTTCATATATATAGCGCGAATATTTGTCCCATGCAGTACCTCATAATACGCTCTCTTTCCTCACATCATTATTCATAGCTTGACCCTTCCAAAACGTCTATCTTCAAACCTACATAACGAAAATGGCCCTAAGCACTTTCTTCCCTTGCGCCGACCATATTAACACACCATCCGAGGAAAACATCGAAACCTTGATCGGTATCCTTTTCGTAATAGGTCCAATTACGTTTGATGAAACTTTTGAGCTCAGCAAAAAAGTCTTCAATCGGATTTAAATCAGGTGAATAAGGCGGCAGATAGACCAACTCCACACCAGCTTCCGCGCACATTTGCGCAATTGACTCTGAGTGATGAAATAATGCATTATCCATGACCAGTACGGATTTAGGCTCCGGCCATCGTCCACAATGCTAGAGAAGCTAGGCAATAAATGCCTCAAATACGGCAGCACCTATGGAGCCACGGAAAATACGGGACAGGACAATGCCATCCTGAGCATATGCAGGCAATATTTGATATCGCTGGTCTCGGTGAAACTACGTTACTTGCAAAGGTGTCCTGCCAAGCGGTGCCTAACCCGTGCGTCTAAAACCGACTCGTTTATCACATCCGGATTCATCAACATATACAAGGTGATACGATTGAAAGTCGGATAGGTTGTGCAAGTAATAGTCACGCAAATCGGCATTCTGCTCTCTTACGCGTTGTCGAGCAGTCTTTTTGGACCAACCTTTCGCAACAAGGGCTCGTCTAATGCTGGAAACAGTGACCAATGTCTAGAACTCATCCCACAAACACAGCCATCTCGTCAAGGTAGAGCCCTGGCTTTTCTAGGAGGTGGTGGCACAAGGCTTCTGTCATCTGCGGCGTCACAGTTCGCTTCCGGCCTATTCGCGTTTAGGGGGCGTAGATACTTCCAAATTGCCACAGGTTTCTGCGGATGTTAATGAATGTTAGCTTGCTGCATTCAGCTTCTTCGGCCATTTGAGATGTAGAAAATAAATAGCTGTCTATCATGTCACGAATGAAATTGAGCTTTGAAGCAGAGAGCCTTAGAGCCATGTCAATTTTTGCGTTAAGTTTCAAATTTCCTTGAATGGTTGAGGGAGGGAGATTTGTGCCGAAGAACAAGAAGCAGGGACAGATCGCTTGTGTATACGAGTTACATGTAAAATACGAGTCTCGAGGCCACGTGAATGTAACGTAAGGAGAGGTATGAATATAGAAAGCGGTCTACTTAATGGGCTAATTTTAGCACCATCCAATCAAATTTCTTCTTTTGCGTATATATTATCCGGGAGAGGACTTGTGTGTTTGTCGAGGTATAGCTGATTTCGAAAACTACTGTAAGCATGATCACGTTTCTCTTTTCCTTGATTACCTAGGGTGCCCAGAGTATAAGGTACTGCACGTGATCTGATAACAGATAGATCGGTTGGCTCTCGGTGGCCCATCAGTAAGTTGGGGCCCCATAATCGATTGGTGCCTGGTAGGTCCGTAACACTTGCACCCAGACTAGATACCGAAGAGATTAAGCGAGCAACAACAAATTATGAATGTCAGGTATTCAATTAATTTATGAGAGGTTAGCCCTCGCACGAGACACATGCCTATTAGTTGTGTGTTACACATATCGAGCCCTAACAATATAGTCGAGCATTACTGACGGAAGCAATACCTCGACGAAATACATTTCATACTTGACTATATCATACGTACACTTGGTCGACAATCCCAAAACCGGAGGTCTGACCCATAAATCTGCTTTCGATCGTGGCAAATCCTGTCCAAGTTCCCTCCAGCATCTCCTGATCTTTCTTTACCGACTTAAAAGTCAAATAATCCCCATTTTCAAACGTCAATGTCCATCTTTGAGGGTACGTACGGTTCGATGTACCGGACACCCAGGTATCGTCCCAATCCACCTGCCATGTGTACGGCAGCACCATCATAGTCTCGTCACCAACACGTACAGTTGCGTACCTCCATTCGTCAGAGGAGTCTGCCCAGTCATACGCCCAAATGCTAACTCGTATATTCGGGTTGGGGAAGTGAGCTTCAAACCAAGTGAAGTTATTCGGGGCACCACCGAATATATTCTGATGGTCATAATATGCAAACGACTTGGCCGGGTCAAGGGCCAAAGGTTTGCTTTTGCCGAGTGTGAGCAATCCGGATGTTCGGGCGGCGGGTATGGACCAGTGAGTGGTATTAGAATGCGCACGGTCAGCTCCCCAAGCGATAACACCGTTGCCTCCATTCATCAGCATTTTGGACGTTCTACACTCTACATTCAGAGTGAAGGAATAATCCCGCGATTTAGCATAGAGTTCCAAACCGGATACCTTGTCGGGTGTGGTCGTGACAACCGAAAAGTTGGGAAATCGGAGGCTAAGGGAATCCGACGTTACGGTCTTCGTGTCGTTATTGGGCTCGCAATGATCCACATGTTTCCAGTATTCCAGTGAACCCAGATCAAGGACGGAGGACTTGCAATAGGCGGCAAATTGGTGTTGGATGAGGAGAAATTGTCTCCCTGTAGTGGTGGTAAGAAATGCACTAGTCCAATAAGACCCAGAGTTTTGGTCCTCGGAGGGGTCGATAATAGTAGGGATCCGAGTCTTCAAGTGATATTAGTGTTTATTCCTCAGATGCGCTTAGCTTTTAGAGCATGATCTGGAGTGTGACTGACATTCTTCCAAGTTGTGTGGTTATCAGGCTGAAAGATATAAACTGCAGAAACCATACCAGCCCATATGGACAGTAGATAGACTGCGGAAGTTATCATGGTGCCTGAGCTGCTCGGAGGTCGAGGACGGGTGCTGATACTGCGCTGTTCTTGTTAGAAATGCAGAATTTAATATCCAATTTTCAACAGGTTAAGCCGTATTTATAGACAATTTCCCATCGGCCAGAACAGGACCGACGGGGGCCTCTCGGCTTACATTATTCGCCGAAGTGCCGGCGACGACTTGTTGTGCCCTTGATGCCGGTTTCATCCGACATAGAACTCGCAGTCAGGACTACAGAGATGATATTATGCAACCTAGAGCAAAACGCCCCACAACCACAAAGGTACAACTGCGGAGGTTCCGGGAGCAAGCTCGCCCGCTGGAAAAGGAGTTATCGGAGTTCCGTGGACCCGAATCCCCCGACATCTAGTGGCTGACATTGACGTTAGGCGGCAACTGAAAACCCGAGGAGAATAAGCTTAAGATAGTTTATGGGCTTAATAGTTAATTTTTAAGGTCTACGTAAATCGCTTCCACTAACCACTTCCAGTTAGTCTACGGAAGTTGACTAAGCGGAAGAACAACGGTGACGCCGCGATTAGACTTGGCTGTCACCCGCGCGGGTCACCCTCACGAAAGACACCCCCCCCCTCCCCGCCCAACCCAAAAAATAACGCTATCGTTTCCCTATGGCCTCGCTATCTATACGTAATTACTATAGTCCCTATTAATACTAGCTACCTTTTCCTACTAGGTTTTTAATAGGCTACGTTCTATAGTCTTCACTATAGGTGCGGACACCCGTACTAGACGGGGGGATAATTATAACGGAATCCTTAGAAGATATATACAGATCTCTCGCACTTACAGAGGATCGACACCATATAGGTGTCGACACGTCAGCGTTAGCTTACCGTAACGCTAATCCCCTATATTAAATAGTCTGCTCCGGAGAACCTATCGGTTCTCTAAGAATCAGTCTCTATATTCCTCCAATATATTGTTCGCTTCTAGGCATCTTCATCTTACCTAGTTGACAGGCTCTATCCTGTAAACACTAGAACCTTACTCTTTACAATAGACATCATAATTCTTAGAGCTAATATCGATATAATTGCAATCGGTAAGATATAAATGATCCTTCTAAGTTAGGCGGGTCAAATTAGAGGATTGTTAAGGTGCTTTGCGTTTAATCTCGGCTAGGAAATCTATAAATCTTCTCTAGCCTGTGATATAGTTTACTTATAGTTTAGCGAGCGTAGTTAGGAGGATCTACGGTAGATAGCTTAGCATACCCGAAATCACGGAGTTTGGCTACTTCATCGGCGCATCAATGCTTCCTTTGTGTGATATTGGCCGTGGACAAGATCTAAATCCTAGGGTCGATCAGAAACATGGCTGGAATCTTTCTATGACCGGGTCTTGGCGGGTCTTCTCGTTTGAATGGCTGCAATTGGTGCTCGAGCGCATTTGGAAAGGCAAGCATGCGTACTGATCGGGTTAAAACACTACTCAGAATCTTGTTCGTCCCCAGGCTTTTTATACATCGGCGGGATTTCCTCGTATCTGCCAAAAAAGCTCGAATGTCGAGTCCCATTTCAAGTATTGACGGACGAAAGTCAGCCTGCACTTTCTCCCCGAAAACATTCGAACTAAGCTGAAACAGGTGGGGGGTTTGAACTCCTCCTGTTTCCGACTTGTATGGGCTAGGACAGCCTTCCCTAGCCCCTAGCCTCTTCACTCATTTTGCTATATACATCCAATTGTGCAAATAACATGCACATTGTCTTATTTGGAGAGGGGGGGGGGGATTTCGCTGAGTGGGGGCTGAAAAGATAGAGCTCCAGGTCTCCTCTGATCTGCAGCCCTCTTAGACAATATATGTTTCCTACCGGACCTGTGGAATTTGGAAAATCGCTTAAACCTGACTATCAATCAGCTAAGCTTAAAGAAGTCTTCTTTAGGTACTCGGAGTATAGGCAGTGCTAAGGCCAAGTAACACTTTGTGAAATACAATTACTTTGCCTTTCCTATTAGGGTTAGCTCATAGTAGGGGCGAGTGTCATTTGAACACCGCCCTTTTTCGAACGATAAACAGGTTACCTAGTACTACCATTTATCTACTAGGGTAGGCTCATTTAACGGTTCAAGCTCTGGCTAGAGGCTAGAGCAACTATCGGCGCATGTTGTTTCAAACCAGTAACATCATATTATCGCAATTCTCAGATTCTGTCTTATCACGAGTATGAATTGTTGCGACAAAGACTGGGGCAATATAGGAAGTTGCGTGACAGCTATTTCTCAGTTTAAATGAATATTTCATCTACTGGGAGCGGCAAGTTGACCAGAGGCATAGTACAAACGGGGTGTCTTGATTTTGCTAGTCCAGGGGTGACTGGTCAAGTCGACCGCCTTACACAGACGTACAAATTTAATAAGGCTGAGGGAGATGTAATAGCAGAAATTTTAATGTTAAATAAAGACTTCCTCAATTTCCAATGCCCAACTTGTCCAAACCGAGACTGTTCATCAGGTTATCGATTCCAAGACCACCGAGAAGACCACGAACAAGACCACCAAGGCCAAGTCCGCTCAGAAGATTGTTGACAAGACCGAGAACACCACTTAGAAGCAAACCGACTGCCGCAATAATTTGGAAAAGTGGTTCAGATAGCAATGTCCACAGCGGATTGAGTTTCTTCTTCGCATGGGGCATATCTGCGATTCTCTGACGGCCATTGTCAATGGTAGTCGTCACGGTCTGAGTCAGTTGTTTCAAAAGATCTGCTAGCTGATATTCTTCCGGTGTTGCCTCGTGAGAAGCACTGTGAGCTTTTGCGGATGCAGCGATGGACCCATCGGGGTCGAGTGCCCTAATGGTGCTCTTACACTCCTGCAGCATGTTTCCGGCATCTTCAATAAGAGGCTTCACGGTCTGGACTAGTTTCTCTTCATCCAACTCCTCTCGTGGCGTACGATCGGCTCTTTCAAGATGCTATATCAGGTTAGTTATATCAACATGTGAGGTATCCGCAGAAAGGCTACCTGTGTGATCTGTTTGCAGAGCGGCTCCACTGATTCAAGTGTTTGCTGTATAACGGATGATATCTTCTTCGCCAAATCTCGGTCATGTTCCTCTTTGGCCTGCTGCTCAGCTTCCTCGGGTGATAGTTCGGGCTCGGGTTCGGCGTCTGGTAGGTTCTCCTCCAGCGTGCACTCGCCAATTTGATTTCCATCGTTGTCAACGATATAGCCACTATCATTCACCGTCTTCCCTATCAAGGCTTTGGGGTTACCCATAGTAACCCTGCCTATCAAATTACCATCTTCGTCGCGGACCTCGCCATCTCGGTTGACTTTTCGGCCACTCATCGGGTTAATATCGCGTTCCTTTTCCTCGGGGGCCCATCGCTCTGCACGGCCGATGACATTGCCCACTTTGTCCACAATTTCGCCATCTTCATCAACGGCACGACCAACAAGTCTTGTCGGTTCCCCGTCGATTAGCCTGCCGACCACTTCCCTTCCTGGAGTGATCACATATCCATCCATTGTCGCAGTCAGGCCTTCGAGCCCATAAAACACCCCTTCGGGTTGCTCTCGCTCGGCGGCAGGAATAAGTTCAACATTGCCCAGGATTTTCCCATCGTCACCCCAAACCTGACCTTCTCCGTCCACTTTCTTTCCATTCAGCTTCTTGGGATTTCCTGAGACAAGCCGTCCAAAGACTGCCCCGTTTTCGTCGACGACATTTCCAAACTTGTTGACTGTCATCCCTTCAAGTTCGGACAGGTCTTCTTCTGGCTCTTCAGAGACTTCGGATGGAGTATAGGGCTCAGCGCGTCCTATCACATTGCCCACCTTATCCATGATGTCTCCATCATCATCCACAGCTTTACCTCGTAATTCTTTAGGATCTCCGTCAATGATCCTGCCAACAACAGTGCCTTCCTCAGTTTCAACAAGCCCGTCTTGTCTCACTACCAGATCACCTAGACCGCTAAAAGGCCCCAACTCCTCACGCTCCTCTTCCGCCACCAGCTCAACCCGTCCAATAACCTGGCCATCGTCGCTCCACAGCTGACCTTCGTGATCGATGGTCCTACCAGCAACTTTTTTCAAGTCCCCCTCCGTTACACGGCCTATCAACACGCCGTCTGGCCCAATAACAAAGCCTAGCTTGTTAGGCGAGAGACCTTCCAAGGAAGAGAAATCGACCTCTTCTGGCTCTGGTTCCGGCTCTTCCCAGGGCTCAGCGTGTCCAATGAGGTTGCCTCGCTTATCCAAAATATCTCCATCTTCATCGACAGCCCGACCAAGAAGCTTCTTTATCTCTCCATCAACAACCTGGCCTACTCGAGCGCCAGTTGCGTCTTCGACCCAGCCATCAGTGACCACGACAAGATCTTCGAACCCTGCGAATGGGCGCTGATCCTCCTCTTCAATTGGGATTGTTTGCGCTAAGCCCAAGATATTTCCTCTGTTGTCCCAGAATTGACCACGATCATCGAGCTGGAATTCTCCCTTAGATAACTCTTTGGGGTTGCCCTCAATAAGTTCACCAACTGGCACACCATCCTCGCCGACAATGTATCCGAACTTGTTGCATTTCAGGCCTTCTAGCGTGGAGATGTCAGGTAATTCCTGGGAGGTTTCCGGTGATTTGTTGGCTTCTTGCTCTTTGAAAGCCGCCTTTTTGTCTTCGAGTTCTTGCATCGCAGTATTTGCAGCCTGGCCTGGCACTGGTTCAACTTGTCCAATCACCTCTCCGGTGATGTCCATCACTTGACCCAGTTCGTTTGGGACCTTTCCTGACAGATGCCTAGGATCTTGACCTTCGACAACTTGGCCTAAATCCTCGCCCTTATCATTCAAAATCTTGCCGTTGCTGTTGATTTCTCTGCCCCGAAGGATGGCAACGTCTGGAAGCAACACCCCACCAGTGGGCTCGGCTTCACCGGCCGACTCTTCAACTTGCTTTGAGGAGATAGGCTCGACTCGCCCGATCAAGTCTCCATCTTCATCGAAAACTTCGCCATTCTCATCAACAGTTCGGCCCACCAAATCATCCGGGTCACCTTCAACTAGTCGCCCCAATACTCGACCGTCGTCGTCTTTGACTGCGCCGTCCTCTGCGACTGGCAGGTTTGCGAGGTCCTGCAAGCTGGGGACATTATCTGTGTCAACCGTTTCTTCGACTGCACCGGCCTGCTTTGCAGTCTCGTCGCTGACAAGCTCAACTCGGCCAATCAGATCGCCATCCTCATCTAAAATCTCACCACCTTCCCCAACCACCTGGCCAGCAAGGTCGCTGGGGTCGCCCTCGACGAGTGTTCCGACTGCATTGCCATCATTGTCAAAGATCTTTCCCTCTTCGCTAACCTCAAGCCCCTTCAACTCAGACAAATCTGTGGGGAGACTGGGAATTTTCTCCGTGAGTTTGCTGGCAACACCCCCTTCGTCAGGCTTGAACTTTTTGGCGACACCTCGAATGTTATCTTGAATGTCGTCCAAAGCGCCCTGTGATTCCGCAGCGGTAGCCCGATTGCTGAGATCTCTGACGGTGCCCGTTAGATCCGAAATACGCGAGGCTGCATTCTTCCCTCGCTGCAAAAATGAGACCCCACCCGACCCAGAGGCGGAATCACTTTTTTCGTTTCAGATTCTCTCTGCTCTTTAGAGGGAATTTCTGCCACCTGTTGCGCATCTTCTGGGGTTTCAACCGCCTCTTCATGCTCTTCGATGGACTCTCTTATTGGTAGTGGCTCCTCATATTCCAAGTTGACTGCACTCCCTTCATCTGGTGTTCCAGTTTTGTCGACATTCGGAGTCTTGATTTGCGATACCTTTTTCTCTTGGGAGACTGGAGGCAATTCTCTGGTTCCCGCTCCTTTTGGCAACTTTCGAATATTCTTCTTGGGTGCGGTTGGTGTCGAGGGCTTATTGATGGGTTTCGCCTGGTCTACAGGTTTGATCTCTGATGCTGCCTGACCAGTTAAAGGGCTTTGGGAAATTGAGTCTCCCATGGGCTTCTTAGGCGGTACTAAAGGCTTTTTCGCTGATGGAACTCGCTTTGTCGCCGGTGATGCCATTTCGTTCTTGCGCTTTTGCAGCTTTCGGCAACCACTTTTTTTGGAACTAATATCTCGTTTTGCAGGTATAGATTGAAGACTAGTAGGTTTTCATTAAATGTAAATTATTACAGCACAGGAGATGTTCGAGCACAGGAGATATTCGAGCATGCAATTTATATGCTTCATGATATCATCACTGTGATACCCTTCGGGACCAGGAACCGGCCGACTCGCCACATCTGGGGCTACAGATAAAATGGCCACTGACTACCAGTTGTAACCGAACTACTAAGTTTACCATGGAATAATGACCCTCAAGCGAGACTATGTTGATATATGGGGTTCGCAAGAGGGCCTCAATGACACAGATATACCGTGGTACCACAAAGCCTCCTGGTCATATAGAAGGATCCTACCTCGTCATTCCATGCCATGAGCTTTATTGGACTATATCTATCCGTCCAGTCTAGCATGTTGCCACACCAAATGTGCCTTGGGACACTTGTGGCACTGAGAACTAGTAGCTCCTAGACTTTCCTGTTCAATTAAGTCAAATTGACACCTAGGTCTTGAAACAAGGCAATGCGAAATACCACACCCCCAACGCCAGTAAGCATTGGTCAATTTACTAGTTAATTAGGCCCTGCATTATATGAGCTTCATGCTTCCCAAAGTATGGTAATGATAATGAGGGACTAACAGAAGACTTAACGTCAGATCTCCATGAATCTTAGCTTTTAACTCGACCTCAACGTCAAGGTTTAGATCAAGTCTCAAGCTCAACGCAGTTCCAGCACTTTTTACTAGCGCTTGCCCCGGTCCGTTCTGCTCAGATATCGGTTGTATTGGAGCTATTCCTCTGTTTGCCGGTAATGCTGGGCTCAACGCAGTTCCATCACTTTTTACTATCACTTTTCCCGGTCCGTTCTGCTCAGATATCGGTTGTATTGGAGCTATTCCTCTGTTTGCCGGTAACGCTGCACTCATTTTTCTTCGAATCACTTCTGTTGTGGGTGCATGTCTATCATCTTGGGCTGAGACTTCTCTTTCGATAGACTCGGTTTCAGATGTCGTTATAGAATCGTAATTTGATCCTTCCAGTTGACTGGCCTCGCTTGTGTGCTTGTCTCGGAAAGAACCTTCCTGGTCGGTGTAGAAATCAGATTCATCCTCTTCGCTCGAATGAACTGCGTCTTTTGGAAGTGTTGGCTTTTTCTGTGTGGTGAAGGTATCCATATTCAGTGATCTGGATAAATGAGAAACGAATCTCGCAGGCATATAATCAGGTAAATGAAAATTAATCACATAATCAAGTCACAGCTCGCATCCACGGTTCCCATAGTTCATGACGTTGCAGATCCTCGGGTATGATCAATTTCATTGGTTCTCAACCGGAAGCTCCGAGCATTGTACGTTGAATCGGACTTTTTATTAGCTCGAAACAAGTTTTAACATCGCTTCTATGTCTGTGGCTGACTTAATGGAGGGAGCTCTTCATCATCTGCGAGAATCCAGACTCGGCAAGATTCTTGTTGTTCTTTTATGTCCTGATCAAGCCTATCCTGACGTCAGCGGGGCGGACTGAATGCAATTGCAACATGGGCAAGGAAATTCTATTTCATAGCAATTCACACTTTCATATCTCTATCTAATACAACGCTTGACTGTATTTTGTTATCATAATGCAAGCGCAGTCTAATCATGATATTCAAAACGCGAATGGTAGCGCAAGTGCTCCCGCGCCGAACAGGAAGCCCCCAAAACTCCGACCTCCGAAGCTGCGAAAGGGTTCAACTTCAGATCCAGGAACAAACGGCTCTAATGAGCAAAGAGTGAATGGTGTCTCAGGCTCTATCAAGTCAAATTCCCCTTCCGCAAACTTGGGTAGCAATTCCACAGATCCGAGACAGAATGACCGACGAACACCTTCACCTCAGGCTGCACCGCAGGTTGAAAAACAGAACCATCGTACTCGACACCACCGGAGAGCCCGTCGAATTTCGGCAGAGTCACAAGATCCGTATCAAGGAAGTTCCGAACAACGGACGGTACAGGAAAGGCGCGTGAGCCACATGCTTAACCCTCCGGAAACCCAGGGCCAGATAGAGCGGGCCAGTGAACTTGTTCCAAAAGCAGCGACTGGACCTGTCGAGCAAGTGACAGAGTCTACGGAAGTAAAGCCTCAGTCGGCAAAAAACGATCAATTAAAGTTGAGGTTGGACTTGAATCTGGATGTGGAAGTTGAATTGAAAGCAAAGATTAGAGGGGACCTAACGCTGCAACTACTGTATGTGACAATTTCCTTCTGTCGACTGGCTTTAGTTCCTGGATTACTAACTTGTGTGGCAGACAATAATAAACCTTTTGTCTCCCCAAATTCGCTGTTCTTCGGGGACATCCAGGTTTCCCAGGTTTATATGAATGACTAGAACGTTAATTTGTGCTCCAATTGTACTAGAACGGAAAGGTGAATCAAAGAACTGGCAGAGGTATTCTGGTGTGAGAGTATATGGCCGTGGTTGGCTTGCGGTATCATTGCCATTCTCAGGCACATAGGAAAGGGAGAGCTGTCAGTAAATCCGGACCTATGAGCCGTTCGCTGCCGTCTGCATCGCCATGATTTTATACTATTTCAATGTCGAGTATGTTCGAAAATGTCAAATTATCTCAAGTTTGGCTTATATACATGATCGCTCTGCTAGTTTATTCCTGTCTAAGCCCTCAAACTTTTCATTGACAGCCAATGGATGACTCCGAAATTACTCCTAACCGCTCTTGACATTAGTCTTTTTCCGTTAAAAAGCGAAAGCCTATATAACCTGCATTAATACTCATTCTAGTATATATGGCCATAGGGTATGTACCTGTCAGGTTTGCTTCAATTGTCCTTAAAAAGCGACAGTTAGCTAGTTAGTCGCCGACCCCAAATGCTCGGCATGGGTGGGGGCGCTTACATCGTATTATCGACCAGTAAAACGGACTTCGGTCCAAATCCACAGTAGCTATATAAAGAAAGAGATCCTAGCATTTTCTAGAGGCTAGGCTCTTTCAGTCTATCACCGTCATTTATATGGACTTATACAGGATGGTTCGAAATCATTTTCACCACCTTACTCTCATAGATTATGTCCCAAACTTTGTTTCAAAACACGCTGATCCGTCGATAAAAAGTTTTTAAGTATCGAAATGCATTTTCCATCAATACCACCTGCTCGCCAATCCTGTAAATCATTCGAAGAGCTAATACGATTTCAAGCAAGCTTCGTCAATTTGGAAGGGTTAGGAAGTTCCCAACTTTTTATGGACCTGCAACGAAGCGTCAAAAACCCCCGCTGTTGGAAAGAATATGTAATTACTACTTCAAAGGCCCCTGGCTATACCTCATTAACGTGGTCTTTTATTTTATGATACAAGTTGATGCCTTGCGCAAATCAGCTCTCCCTTATTTGACCCGTAATTTTGATCCATGCAGATAAATAAGATATAGGTAAGGTTGTAATTATTGCAAAATTAATAAACTATCAAGTCCGTTTTACCACCTCTTCGCCTTATCTTCCTCCTCGAATTTCATCGCTTTCAGCATCGCCGTCGTCACCATATTTAGCGCCCATCGAGGCATCATCTCAAACGCCAACCCCTGCACCCAGTGCCAGAAATACCCGTATACAATAGTCTGCCCACAGCCAACACGATTCAACCCAGCCTGCGCCATCACCCGTGGCGTCGGCACAAACCAGCCCAGAGCAACCGGGAACCCGGGTGTGCTCACCTGGCCCACGCGTAGACCCAGCACCTCGACCCCCGTCCCTCGGCGTTACACTCGGCCTGCAGTGCGTACGTAAAGGTATCGACGAACCCCTTCGTTGCAGCATAAATAGTCACATAGGGTAGCCCCCACGCCGCGACGGACGAAATATTCAATACAACGCCTGGGTCTCCCGCCGCTAGAAGCGGTAGCAATATGCGCGTAATTTGCGCGACGAAGTTCGCGTTCTTCGCGATCGTCTCCTGCACATCCTTGAAGCTATAACTGTCTAGCATCCCAGAGGGCCTGCCGTCACCTCCTACATTGTTCACCAGGACGGTTAACTGGCCCCCATAGGCGGCTAGAATAGCGGAAACCTCGTCAGCAACCCCGTCCACGGAGGATGTGAGATCGACAACGTCTAGTACGATAATGCCTGTCTTGCAGGTTGGGAAGCGCTCGTTTAGCTCGCTAGCGCGTCGCTGGAGCTTAGTGCGGTTACGCCCGTGCAGGATGACGTTGAAGCCGCGGGCACAGATCTCTTCGCAGAAGCCGAAACCGATTCCATCAGTTGCGCCTGTTACGAGGGCCCAGTTGGTGCCGGGCCGGTTGTAGCGGGCTGTTAGTGTGCTGCGAAGGAGGAATATTGTCGCTTGGCGGGTGAAGTGGAGGGTTATGTAAGCCAGGGCTGCAAGGCCGATGTAGCTGAGTGGAGTGCTCCAGCCTGAGATACACATATTGTAGTTTTAATGTTTTGGTTAAGTTGTGGGGTATAGTTGTGGTTGTGATATGGATGTGGGCAAGGAAAATGCGGAGAAAAAGAGGGGCCAATCCTGTCGAGCTGGATTGCTGATAGATGGGTCTCTATGTTGGAATGGATAGGCAAAGTAGAAGCCTAGTATAATGCGTGTGAAACAATATGATAGTATTGTAGAAGACCTAACGCTGATCGTTCCCTGGACCAGCGGGAACTCTCTATATAGGACTGCCCCTGCTAGGTGATCGGCATAATATGAAGTCATATCTGACGTGTCCCCAACTGCCCTAACCCATCTGGTGCAGTTGCCCAAGTCCAATGTCGGGCAGTGGTCCTGACAAGCAGGGCCTATGGGGCTTTGTATTCAGATCGAAAATGTATAGTTGGGAGACTAGTCAGAGCTACAAATTGGCTGGGGCACCTAGGTAGACCAGTAGACCAGTAGTCTGGACTAGAGAGTCAGAGAGTCCGTACGGGAAGGAAGTGGTGTGATTGTCTAGCCGTGAGTGGCTGTCAAGTACGATATATGCGACCAACGACAAGAACAACTCAAAAAAGGTGTAGTCTCCTACCAGGGTTAATACTGGGTTCTAAACACCATCTTGGCCTTCTATTGTCTATGAAACGAGCGTGGACAAAGGCTGTGTGCGTGTGAAAGGAGGATAAGTTGGCGGCGATCTTTCCTTATCGCTGGAGCTTCCCCTACGTTTGAGTTGCTTTGCATGGAATATACTACGAGGTTCCATAAAGACTTATTGTATTATGACAATGACGCATTCCTTAGACGATACAATCGAGCAGGGGCTTTTGTAAGAATAACTAGGTTTAGACTAGCGTGATTCAAGCTAGGGTTCTGGAAGTAATTCATGAGTGTATAGGGAGGAATCTGTTTTCGAATATGACACTAACTATAATCTAAATAAGGCCAAACGTTGTTCTATCTAGGATTCTAGATAAGATATTTGTATACTAAGGTGAAGCTAATCTCGAATATTAGTGTACTACCTTTTTGTTAAAGATCTTAATAATAATAGTCCTTTTGCACTTCTCATTGCGTTTACATGATGTGCCACTGTATGGCTGTTTCTAGCTTTCCCTAAGTGCTACAAGGGTCGGAGTATGGTGAGTGCAGAAGCATTGCTCTCTTTGCCTTGTTACAAGATCAGATCTGTTAAAGTTCCTGCTGTTGGTGAGCAAACCGCCATTTGGATATCAATATGGACGAGGAGAAAGCAACAAGCAGTGAACTCAAGAGTATGTCGAGTCGGAGAGTTTGAGAAAGATCTGATGTATTTAGTTTCATAGTCTCAACGCGTAATATAGCAGACCATGATCCAGACTTAACATCGATTGCCAATATGACACCCCCCAATATCATCGAGAACATGGGACTGGATTATGAAACATTGAAAGTATGCTAATAGTTCCGGTCTTTCAACTTGTCATTTCCTAGAAACAGCACTCGAACGAGAGTCATGTGAAAGAATGGAGAACCGGTCTATTTTATCGAACAAAAGTCCACAATCAGGTCATGACCCATGACACATGCCTCCCTCTTTACTGCAGAGCCTTTTTATGGCCACCTATTTCAATCGCAAATTTGTGCGGCCGAAATTCTAGATCAAGGCTTCCGTTGGTTCCAATTGACGGCCATTGTATGTCGCGTTGTGCTGATATCACGCAAGAATCTGACCTGCAATTTCTGTGCTTCCCAGCATTGAATTAGCTCTTCATATCATGACGATGAGATATCGCGACGAAGCGAGGAAGTGAAAGCATGCTCAACATCAGTCTTGCGGAACCCCGGTACTCGACCTAGAATGACAGTACTGTGTAGTAGTTCTGTCGCTTTGTAAGTATATCTTGGCAACCCATCACAACGTCTTCGAACTTACTGCGACAGAATAAGTCAATATCAAGGATGCGATCTGCTTTCCTATCTGGTACCTTAGGAAGTGCACAGTATTGTTTCAAGGATACTCCGCGCTCGCTAAGATATCCTTCGACATCTCGACAGTCGAACCATTGACCCCCAAGCCCAAATGTCTCGAGCACTTTTAGTTGGTTAAAGCCTGTATCCCCATCCAAGGATCTCTCAGCTATCGCCATGCTTCCAAGAATACGCTTTGGCATCCGGCGATTCGGAGGGTAAATTGCATTTCCAAATTCGTCTTTGGGCGGGTAGTGTGTCCCAGCGCCTCCGATACAATAGAATGGGAGGCCCGGTAGCTCGAGTTTATCTTCGATTCCCCCTGTCACCAATCTTTTGAAGTATGGATATGTCTTCTCCCTGTCTCGTATGCAGGATACCAATCTAAATATCCGATAATTGGCAGTTGGAGACGAGCGGGGGTCGATGAACAAGCGAAATGCGTGCTCTAAACAATAACGGTGCAAGCCGCGAGTAAAACTCGTCTCTTGAAAGTAGTAAGACAGATGCTCGCTGTCTGAAAGTGGGCGTTCTACCCAACTTCGGCTCTGGATCGCTGAATGATCGTCATCCAGATTAAAACTGGAAGATGTCGAAAAGGAAACACCTTCTCCAAGCCGATTTGTAGAGTCCGGTTGTAGTAGTAATCTCCGAGAAGCCACATATTCAAAAATATCAGGTGGTGGGCTGTGATTTGCCTTTTCAGATGCAGCTGGGCTCTTTTCTGGACTTTCTGACTGCGGTTGAAAGATTGCTGCACGCAGCTTATTAAGTCGTTGATAGATTGCTGGATGACTGACAGAAGCGTCATTCTCGAGGTTGGCAAATGCATCTCGGATCTTCCCAATCTGATCTTCTAGCTCAGATACTCGCACGGTTGCATTCTGAAAAATCGCCTTCTGCTTCAACCTGTGTACTTTTTGAGCCTGTCGGAGTTGGTCTCTCCGCTCCTACTGACTGTTAGCTATAGCCCGTCCAAAAATATTACATTAACATAAACAATTCTGACCTGGGATAAAACAGAAGCACCTGGTGCATCTAGCCGCGGTCTACCTGGGCGTTTAGAACGGCGTGGTGGATTTTTCCGTCTATCCACTGAAGCGCCTTCCTCCGGACTAGCCACCGAGTTCTCGTCAAGCATTTCGGTGTCGTGGGTTAAATTCTTTGTATGTTTCTTCATGGCAAGGATGCAAGGTGGTGCGTTTGAGAGCAAAAGTGTATCAATGGATTGGGCTGGAGAACTAGAATGGAGCGAAAAGTCGCATGGAAACGTCTTTCTCACGATTACATGGTTCTACTCTTCCCACAAGAGAATCAGAGCCGTATAGTTGAATGCTATGGGTAGTGTGCTGATATTTTCGTGATATTCTAATCACTCGACGGCCTCGGCTCTCATAGCGTTGGGGTCAACCGTGTGGGTCACACCAAATCTTGAATAGCAAAGTAATCGAACTTTGATTGGGTTCCCTAACAGTGGCAAACTTCTTCAGATCGTTCAGTTCTTTTTCGACTTCCGAGGAAATAATTTTGTTCGAGATTGATAGTAGTGGTAAAATATAGCCTGGGCACGCATCCTCCTACTGGGCCAAAAGACCACTATATCTGGCCCCTTATTCAGATATGCCTAGGACTGATATATATACTAAAATTTTCGTAAAACGCGTCATAATGCAACGGGCGCATTTATCGACGGCATAAAACTAGAGGGAAAGCAGGAGAAGGTGATTTTCAATTACTATGGAAAGCCTGCTACATTCACGAAAGAGGCACTGAATGAGAAATAAATACAGAAAAACTAGTTGAAACTTTCAGATAAAAAAACAAAATACAGATGGCCGAAGACCTGAGGTAAGTTACAGGGAAACAAGCATGGCCTGAAACGCAAGGCCTAGCCCAGCCAGGCATGCCTAGGCGGATACCTAATTAGGCCAGCAAGATGAGATATATCGAAGAAACGGCTCTCTGTTATCTCCATAACAGATCGGTGTATCTTCCAAGCGCCGTATGAATCTCGCCCTCGAAGCAGTTGTTGACGCCGTCCCACCCCATTTTCAACTGAGCAACTTCCAAATCCCTTTTGCGTCGTGCCTCAATTTCTCGCTTGATTAAATGAGAAGCTTTTGTTTGGTCAGGTGCAATGGGGTTAGATCCCATCACGGCATCTGTAGATGGAAGCAGGCCACATTCCTTTAGCATATTTTCTGGGGGGAACGTCTTCCTCCCTTGCTTGAACACGTATCGCGACACCGCAGACGCGAATACGCTTCGGCGCTTCTTCTCTTGCGTCACCGCGTCTCCATGCTCCCTCGAACGAGATGGTGTCTCGACACTATTTTTTTGGAGACAGAATTGTTTTGGTCGATAGGCGCCTCGGACGACAAAATGCGTCACGATATAGATCCATTTCTCATCCCAACTCAGAACACGCGACCAAACTTCAAATGGTTGATATGGTTTGATCTCTCTGTGGAAAACACACTGTACACCACTTAAGATCATGACTGCAGTATTGTGTGTCGGACGGAACGACAGGCGCTGGCTGAATAGGAGAAGACTAAGATTGCCCCGCGAGATATCCATGTCGGTGAAGTATGTCGAATTGGATTTGTGGATATTGTAATCGCACTCGCTCACGGGCGATCTTGTACGGTGAATGGCGGGGAGGAAGAGACATTCTGGGCTCAGCTGGTCGATAGTGATACGGGTGATGAAGAGTCGAGTCAAAAGCGTCCGGATAAATCGAAACTGTGCATAATTTGTTAATGACGTTACTTCCTATGGGTTCGGTTATAGCAAAATACTCACATGCCATACCCACGGCAGATTCTTGTATGCAAGTAATAAAAATCACCAGGACTGCGATAACCGTTGGTGTATCAAGCACGAAGTTGGCCATTTTATTTTCCGAGATACCAGTGAATGGAGATGACTAGAGACGGGAACACAAAAAATCCAGGAAATAGATCCTAGCTTTTGTAATAAGAATTATAATCCCAGGTTCACTTTGTTGAGAGTATCCCCAACGTACGGGACTTGATGTCGTTGATTAGAATATCTCGGCATTCCGATTTATGCCCTACAAGGGCGCTTCTGGGTATAAATAGTATTCAATTCGCGAGCAACCAGCCTTATACTTATGATTACTTATACTTCTGTCTTCATTGTGATGTCCGGTCTCACAGCCATCATGGTTAAGACGATCCCGATTTTTTACGCCTCTCAACTCGCATATCTAGCCGTGGGTTTTTCTGTAATCTATATTCTGGCAGTGAGAAAATATCGATACCAACGAGCCCGTTCCATTGAAATAAAATATTACCGAAATGGACGTCCATTATCGGAGATGACTGTCAAAGAAGCCCATGAGGTGGTGCGCAATCTACGGGAATTGGAATTTCCATTCTCAATGCATCTCTCTATGAAACTATCTTTGCTGAAGGTCTTGCTTTCTAAATGCCTCCGCATCCAGTCCATTTGCTAATTAATATCTTATATCAGACAGGTTCAATTCCTACGATGGCCAAGTTGTTTGTCGCAACCAGACAACTAAACGACAAAAATGCGTCAAAACGTGCAGCAGACACAGAAATCATTCTGAACGAGGTTCACGACAGAGAACCAGGGTCCGATTCTCATCTACTTGGAATTTCCCGTATGAACTATCTGCACGCCCGATTCCGGAAAGCCGGCAAGATTCTGGATGATGATATGCTACATACTCTGGGCTCCGCTGTGCTCGATATTTTCCAAACCATTGGCTCAATCGAATGGCGAGATCTCTCAGACGTCGAAAAGTGCGCGATTGGTGTTTTCCATAAAGCTCTTGGTGACGCCATGGAAATTCCGTTTACCAATCTCCCGTCACAGAAGGACGGTTGGAGAGATGGGATCCATTTTGCTGAGGAGATTATGAGCTGGACATTGCAATACGAAAGGCGAGTTGCTGAGCCGACCAACTCTACCCACGAGATCGGACGGCAGCTCATGAATCTGGCCACATTCCATCTTCCGTCTGTGTTGAAACCATTTGGGGAGCGAATGATTGCTTCTAGGGTTGAGAGTTATATGCAGGAGAGTATGGGGTATGTGTCAACAATCGTTGGAAGCGACTTCAGAGTAGACTCTGACGGTAGTGACAGATTTCGGAAGCCAACAACCGTTCATTACACTCTGATGGGAGGAATTTTCAACTTCCGAAAATTTGTTTTACGATATCTAAGTTTCCCCCGCCCAGAGAGCAAGAAAGTACAAATGCTTAGTAGCTCTCCAGACCCGGTCACCGGTCTGTACACAGCCAACTTCTGGATTGCCCATCCTTGGTATGTGAAGCCAACCTTTTCTAATCGGTGGAGCTTCAAAGCGATTTTGGCGTGGATAACCGGCGGGCCTTCTCTAACGGACGGGGGCCCATGGCGAGCGGACGGGTATGACCTGAGAACTATTGGTCCGACTGCCCAGGAAAGACGCGGAGCGGATGAAATGGAAGACATATTTGCAGACTTGAAGAAGCAAGGATATGCTGGTGGATGCCCGTTTCATTCCTAAATGCCAGGTCTTATATCTCTGTCCTTCCACATACTACATTTGTCAACAAAGGAGATTTGTGGAAAGCACAGTCTCCAAAATACAAGAGATCCCATCAAGCTTAGGATAGCTCCGTGTGTTGTTATTTGTGCAGGAACACCTGCCTTGAGCCCAATGACTTTATAGAAAACCTATAAGCTCAACTGATTTTCAACTATTGAGTGACGAGAGACATATTCAAAAGGATTGATGTCAAGTTGTGATCATGTCGAATAGTTCAATGTATCTCAAATCCCTACCCTCTTGGTTCGTTCAACCAGCCGCAAAATGTGCCTGGATCTCCACTTCTGCCTTTGCTACACTCCAAGGACACTTCAATCGAACAATCTTTAATGCACCTTGGGCAGGCCAAGTGAGCGATTCCTCGTTAGCGCAAACGTAAGTACGGTAGTGCCGTCGCTAAATCCTTGAATAGCTATGAAGCAATAGGAATAATTCCGCTCACTTCCCCCGGTTGCAAAACGTCAACACAACCGACGTCGTGGTCTATGATTCCAAATTCTTCTGTATAATAGGCGCTGAAGCCACGATAGAGAGCGTCCAGAAGCTCGCTTACCAATCCTACGAGGCGCCCTGTTACATCCAAAATAACAGATAGCTGTTCGTTGTTGAATGGGGACCACCCGATGGCGTTGATGGTATTCACAAATGACAATATCTGCTGGATATGGATACCAATAGCCTCAAAAATATCGTAACTGACCCGCCAACCTTCAACGCCCACGGCTGTATGTCATACCAGGGTTATCTTTATATTGCGCCGATGGAGCTGGAAGCAGCGAGAGCGCCAGTCTGGTGTAAATTGAACTGCTGTCTTGAAGAAAAAGGTTCTTCTAAATAACTTCTTCGGGCAGCCGTTTGCTAGGTTTAATGATCTAGAGATGAATCGAGAATTGAACTTCTACCTGACAGACACTAAATCAGGATGAGTATGTGATGAAGTATTAAATTGTACTCGGATTTTTCTTATTTAACCGCAAAGAAGAAATTTATACTGACTTGCTATCTTCTCATAGGCCCGTGAAATCGTCAACTTCGCCCCTCCAACCAACTCGTCGATCTACTTCGTCAACAACACGACAATGCAGTCGAAAGTCACCTGGATAACAGATGGTAATACAAATGGAGTAGCTATCTCTCCAGATGGAAAATCGCTGTACATTCCGGATGCAGGTATCTCCAAGTTCCGACCTTCGAACAAGAACCCCTACGGCAAACGAATGTTTTGGGCATTCGACATGTCCGGATCAGGAACATTACTCACCAACCAGCACATGTTGGGGATTCTATTGACGTATTACTATGATGGGATCCGCGCATCAAGGGTAGGCTGGCTATTTGCAAGTTCCGGTGATGGAGTGGATGTGATTGATCCGGAGACTGGGTTTGTGCTGGGGAGTGTTCGGGTTGGAAGGGGATCAAAAGTGGCAGTGAGTCTGGCATTTAGGGAGCATGAGATGTGGATTGTTGGTAACGGCGGAGTTCGGCATGTGAAGAATATCAAGGCTCGGTTGAAGCGGGATTGGTAGGTCAATGCTACTCTTTGATGCCACTCATTGCGACGATAGAGTAACTAAACAAATCAATTAATAGGGGTCTACTAAAATTGACTCCCGGTAACCTTCGGCCATAAGTACATTTGGTCCAAAGTAACATAAGCATAATTCAGACTCCCATCGTGGCAGAAGAAAGAGCTTGTGACGCGTATGTCTCATAACAGAAGACGCCCAAAGCCACTCCAGCAAAAAAATCCGTGAAAATCGTCAAAAACCAGAACCATGGAATTTGAGGAACTCCACCAAAAAAGTGAGCCGGTGTGCGGATGCCCAGGGTTGCGTAGCTGCCAAGATACAGAAGCGATTTTCGATATTTACCAGACGTGTACAGTCTGTATCCGTGAAATCCGCAAAACGTGTGAAATGGATAGGAAATGAGTATTCCAATGCGATATGCTTTGGGGCTTTCGTAGATGAAAGGAACAGGGGGATAGTCTGCGGCTCGAGTGTAATTGTGCGCGTAGTGGATGGTGGTTGTAAGCATCAAACAGAAAAGGAGCACTCGCAGGCGAGGCAGTTCTGCAGAAGATGGAGGTGTAAGGGTATCCCGAGACATGGTTATCGGGTCCTTATTTTGGGTTGTAGGTCCAAGTTGTTTGTGAGGGATTAACATCTGTTTCAAGCGAGACGAAGGATAAGCGTACTGAGGATGCAAAAGCCAACAAAGCTTGCGATCGGGTGACAGAGAATATGAAATTTCGTTCAAACCAATAAATAATATTTCAAAATTCACTCCAAGTAATATGCTCTTCTATCTCACAATTGGGAGAAACCAAGGTATTAGAATATCTTTTGTCTCCCGAGGGTGACGGCTGGTTATTCTAATCAAGAAGGGCCTCGGTGAATTTGATCATTCAGTGACCAGCTGCCTTTGCAACATGTGGGCTGTACTGAAGATGGGCCTAGTTTTTCTTATTGCAGCGTCGGCACAATCATAGAAATATAATCAGCAATGAGCAGGGATTGAACTTGCCGAAACTCTACCAGTTTGGTCATTTTAGCGAACCTAGCGCTCATTAAGTAATTAACGTCTATCTTGGCTAGTTTCCAATAACTCTGTAGATTATTTCATGATTACAATAGCAAGGGGTGAGAATATGAAGCCTTCCAAGGTTCATTGCTACCTCGGCATATTCATGATTCTTGATTCTTCCCCATTTAAATACCATAAATGCTCCAAAATGTTGATTGAATCATATTTGTTTTATATGCATGGTATCCCAGTTTATTGTTGTTTCACGCCCCCAAATATATAATTGACAGCCAATGGACGACTCCGACATTACCCTCAACCGCCAAATTGGCGTTGATGCTATACGTCCTGGCTGCTATCGCTCTGTTGTCAACCCGACACGAATGGGCAAGCTCTCATCGACTGCATTCGGAGGGAACTTGTTGGCAATTGCGGTGAATTCGGCATACCAGACTGTTTCACATTTTCACCACTTATATTCCATTTGCGGGCATTTCCTCCGTCCCGCCACAACAGACCGCAAGTTGATTTGCGAGGTGCAAAATGTACGGGATACCAGGAGCTTCCAGACGCGAGTCATAAGAGTCAACCAGGAAGCAGATGATGGTTCGATGAGAGTGTGCCTCGTCGCATCGGCCGATTTCCATGTAGAGGAGCCCACATCTATGGTCACATACAGCGTTCTCCCGCAATTTAGCGCATCCGCAACTCCGGCATCGGTCAATACGAAGCATCCTGCGCACCATGGATATGGCCTTTACAAGTATATCGAGAAATTCACGGATGTTCAACCAATCTTCCTTCAAGAAGGTGAAAGAGAACGAATTCCAGAGACCGCTCCGTCAGTGATATCCAGCGAAAGATTTCGAGTGCGAGGTCCGCTGGAAAGTCAGGCTGAAGAGCTGTCCGCTCTTGCTTTCTACATGGATCGCGGTCTTGCGTACATACCTGCGGATCATAGTGGGTACGAGTTGCTAGACGCAAGTGCTTGTGCCACTTTGGATTTTGCACTACGGATATTCAGGCCACAAATCACCCTAAAGAATTGGCATGTCTCAGAACAGCGAACTGCTGTTGCAAACAATGCCAGGGCTTTTAGTGAAGGGCAAGTGTGGGATGACGATGGTATTCTCATAGCCAGCATGACCCAGCAAACTATGCTGCGTCCTAAATCTGGATTTATACCGCGGATCTAATTGATAATTCTATTCGCAAATACACGCCTCATCCTTTTGGTCCGATTAGGCATCCGCCTAGCTTAGCCTAGTTGAGCATACGCCTTTTGTTTCAAACCATGCTTGTTTTTATGTGTCTTGGGCGTTCCTCCCTGTTTACCCGCTAGTCTGTGGTTCCCCATGTCTCTCTCCTTCGGTCCCTCTTTAGCATACGTCTGGTTCCCTCGATAGTCATCAAAGGGCTCCCGCAAATCTCTGTAAAGGCCTGGCACCTCCGGGTACTGCCTCTAAGGTCCGATCGCTGTTTTCGTAGCACACTTGGTCCTTTTGGTTACTTATACAAGACCTATATAACTATCTTTGACAACAATTTTAGTACATACGACCACAGGGTGTGGAGAACAGGGCTTCCCGTCCGCTCAGCCGTACTTAAGCCACACGCCGGTAAGTTAGTAGTTAGGTGGGTGACCACTAGCGAATCCTTACTGTTGTATGTTTTTGCCTCATGGTAACTTTTTTAATATTCCTTTTTTTCTTAAAAATTGTAGAAGGGAGATTGTAGGAGGATATTATTGGTTCCGGAAGTTCTCCGGTAAGTAAAAAGAAAATACCACGGTCTTACAGTAGTCCCGGACCACGGAGAATGACTCAGGGGTGCTCTAATTCGACATGTACTGCCAGTCGCATTGCTGAGCCTCATTTTCGGAGAGTTTGCTTCAGGATAAGCTGGTAAACTCAGCCTGATCCTGTCGCTTCCTTCTAGGCCGTATCTCAAACTTTGCATACATGTGTCTATTTATTTGCACACTCTATGTTCTCTTCTCTAGAATTTAATTCCTCTCCTTGTTTCCTCCTTCGTAAAACTCGGAAGAACCTAACAAAGGAAAACATGAGGCGAAATGACTAGCGTGCGTCGGCTACATCCTAAGTCGTTTCCCACTTATCCGGAACCCTGCCAATCACAGCCCAAGCTCGGACTACTCTAATGCAGCAATTTCCACCGACCTCTCTAGGGAAAAGGGAAACCGCCCCCAAAAATCAGGGTCTGTCATGAGGCGTTTGTTAGCTTTTTCATTAGTATCCTTTCTGTAAAAATATTAAAACCATGGTGGGCGCCATATTTTCTCCTAGACCCCAACCTCTATTCACAGGCCCAACATGGCGCCTTCACACTCGTTCAAACTATACTTGTCACTCGCTTTATCTTACCTCAGTCCCCTCGTTTCCGCCGCGCCATGGATAGTAACAGAAAATTATGAGCAGGAGCTCGTAACCTACGGTTACAACTCCTTGCGCGTAAACACCTACATCCAACAAATCACCCCAACGGCAACTCTCCCCGCAGAAGCGCTATCAACTATAACATCCACCGACACAGTCTATGGCTATACCATAGTTGAGAAACTTTACCCAACAGGGTACGGCTCCGCCGCCGCTTACGAGAACGGCTACTCCCTCGACAGCGACGGCAACGTCCACAGCACAGTCTACAAAGTGAACCTCACCTTCACCGCGCCAACAGGCTGCTCAACCAAATGGACATCAACAATCGCGGCGGAAGTCACGCCCCCATACACAATTGCCAACGCTCTTCCCCGCGAAACAGGAGCCGCCTCCACTTCCGTCGACGACACTCGGCCTTTCCAACCAACAACATACTACTTCGACGTCGTCTACGTCAACCCAACTCAAATTCCAAGCCGTACCCTTTCTTCACTAAGTTACTATAATACCCCGACCTCTGTAGCCGGCGGCGCATCTTGCCAGTATACATCCAGCTCCGGTGGCTATTACGGCGGCGGCTATTACACCAACAGCTATTACGGCGACGACTACTGGGATAACTGGTACACAAGCAAGTGGGGTCTAGGCGTTGGAATCTCCGGCCTGGCAATAACACTCATCTGTGTCCTGGGCTGGATAGGCCTGTTCCTGATCCTCGGCTTCATCGAAGCATGGGTCCGATTCCGCCGTCTCATGACAGGCTGGCAAACCCGTCGCGGACTTCCGCTTTTCTGGTGTTTCCTTATCTTCCCTGTTACGCTGTTCTTCCTCTTTTGTTTCCGGAAGGGGTATCGTGCGCGCAGTCGTGAGGATGCCGAGGTTCTAAAGAAGAGGTGGGATGCTATGCCTTTCGGGACTAAGTTGAAGCTTTACTTTGTTTGGGGCTTCCGCTTCAAGTATCCGCCTATCCTGGGTCCTGCACCTGCTAGGGTGCAGGGTAGTAAGAAGCCTAAGGAGTCGGGTCCTAGGCTTTTGGATGCTACTCCGCCTGGTTCTGCTGCTGGGTCTGGGGCTGAGAGGGGTCTTGCTGGTGTTCCTGAGGTTGGGGAGGTGCAGGGTCAGCAGGGTCATGTTGTTCCTCAGCCGCATGTTCCTGATGTCGAGGCTTCGGGGGCTACTTCTGGGCCGAGGGATGAAGAGATTGGACACGCTCGTTGATTGAAATTTAGTGGTTGATTGGGGAGGTGTGTGTGAATTTTTTTGCAAAACGGTGATATATATATTCTTTAGTGGGAACGTCCACCGTTTCTAATCATTCATGTGTCCAATGTATGTTAATATTTAATTGATACCACGTGCTTTTCGTTCCCATAAGATCAAACAACTCCAGACAGAATTTTAGACCGGTTCAAAAAAAAAATAATAAAATAAAAGAAGGACACGACAAATTTACTCAATGCTGGAAATCAAATTCTGTAGTTACATGGGATATAAAATTATTTTATCAAATAAAAAAATAAAAAATAAAAAAAAAAAGTAACGCTCACTCGTGGACGGTGTTTAGGAATAGCCGAACGCGGGGGTCGAACCCGCAGCCTTAAGATTAAGAGTCTTACGCTCTACCGATTGAGCTAGCCCGGCCGGGCTGTTGATGGGGTCTCCATTTCTGACTATATAAACCAAAATACCTTACATATTCTCATCCACTTCCCGTCCCGAAGCCTCATGGTTCCCCCGGACATCAGAATGGTCCCAATCAACAACGTAATGGAGCAGTCGGGCCAAACTCCCCATGCAAAACAAGCCGCATGTCTGACCTGCCGACGAAGCAAGATCCGCTGCAATCGCGCAGCGGGCGAAACTCGCTGCGAGAAATGTAAGCAGAGTGATGCGGAGTGCATCGTGCCAAGCCACCATCTAGGCAGACAGAAGGGAGTAAAGAAGTGAGTCAAGTTGAGATAGAATGAAACCAAACATCCCTGTCCTTGGCAGCGGGAGATCAGCGCTGACGCGTGCACAGCAAACGCAAGGGTCTGGAGAAGGCGATCCATCAGATCGAACAGGCCATCAAAAGACCCAGGATTGACTCCGGCGACGGTGATGCGCAAAGAGCCATCTCCGGTCTGCAGGACCTCCTCATCCAAGTCCAGGGTCAATTAATGCAGAGTGATCAAGATGCTTTCTCCGAGGGTCCGGGGCCGGGTCATGATCCTGATTCCGACCCGCCTTCGCTGCGCGATACCAAGGTCGATGAGAGTCTCACATTGGACGATGCAGAAAATCCGCTGCAACTGCTAGCACGAGCTTCGGATCTACAGCTTTCGCCGACGGGCGTGCGCCGGGCACCTAGGCCTTCGCTGCCATTGCCGGGCGCTCCGTTGGCCGTGTCGCAGGAGAATGCCATCCCTGGAGAGCCAAGCGCGAAGTCGTTTTTCGTGCCAGCTAGGGCAAATCTGGATGTTGGGTCTGAGGTTGATCCTGTGGATTTGGGCTTGGTTACATTTGATGAGTCGGAATCTTTGTTTTCGTTGTGCGTATATATATCTCCGTCTCTGATTGGGCCGGTATGATATAAGAAACGTGGTACTGACATTTGCATCAGCTTTTATCAAAACCTTGCTCACACAAGATGGGGCCTCGATCCATTGATACATACGCCATCATTTGTGCGTTCTCAATCCGCGTTTCTGTTTACATCGATCATGGCTGGTGCGGCTCTATTCCTGCCGTCGGCAGCTGCTTTATCTAAAAGATTATCTCGACATTGCAAGTCGCTTGCGCAGAGGGTAATTACGCACCGCCATAGGTCTGTCGAGATTGTTCTGGCTTTCATGGTTAATGTTCCGTGGATGTCCCCTGGTGATAGTCTCGGAGATGACGATACCTGTTCCTATATTGCCATGGCTTTGACTGTTGCTTTGGATTTATCATTGAACAAGATTGTCTCGCCATCTGCGAGCTTTGATCAGGAACTTCTCAATCGTTTAGCTCGGGCGGACTGTATCGATCCAAAGAGGGCTTTGCACATGGACGGATTTGATGATGTTGATCCATGCTCTGAGTGGGGTCTGCGTCTGCTACGGCGACGTGAAAGAGCTTGGATTGCGTTGTTTGTTGTTGAGAGGGGGTAAGTTTGAGCTCTTTGTCTTTGATATGTGGTGTTATTGTACTGACTGCCTGACAGGGTTTGTCTTGCCCGTGGACGAAGCTACACGGTTCCTCTAACTACGCTTATTGAAAATTGCGACCGCTGGCATCTGTCCAATATCGCAGATTTGCGTGATGGTCCTATGAATTCCATGGCAGTTCTTCGCAGAGATTTGGTAAAAGTTATTATGCCCAAAAGTCGCCTATGGCTCTAATGGTAAATCTAGGACGGACTATTCAAAAAGGTCAAATCAAGCTGTGATAGTTATCGAATCGTCGATACCGGCTCAGAAGCCGCTCAATCGTACGAGTTACTACAATCGGTGGACGTTCTCCTGCTAACCGCGAAACAGCATAAAGAAAACCATCCAGACCTTCTACGAACGATGGTACGCAACATGGGCCCTAGCAATCGGCGAAGGTGACAGTAAGTACGGACTACCTCACCGAAAGAGCATTATACTAACCCAGAAAGCACGCTCTCTTCCCCCTTACGTCGAGATTCTGGTAACGCACACCCAACTCTCAACCTACGGCGGCGTAATCAACCACCCAACAGCGCCCCTCGAAGTGAAACGCTTCTTCCGCGCCGCGGGTCTCTCATCCGCCCTAAACGTACTCCGAGCCGCCATCCAAGGCGAATCCCGCCTAAAGTCAATGCCCAACAACACAGTCATCATGATATCCTTTGCAGCCTGCTCAGCACTAAGTCTAAGCGTAACGCCCGGCGACAGCAGATCAAGTCTCGCACCCAGCGTGCGAAACCTAATCGAAGAAACAGCCGGCGTTCTAGAAAGAGTCGGTGCAACGCCTAGCCATCGGAATGGTTCGTCAGTGCTCTATGGCCGCTTTCTGCGCGAGTTGATCCGGAGAGCTCCTGCCTTCCCTCTTCCGCTATCCCATCCACAATCCCAATTCCAACCCACTTCTCAACGCGTCAATCCATCTGGCATGGATTTACCTGAACCAACTCTGCCCCATACATCTTCATCTCTCGACACCCACGGCCTCCCAATCCAAGTCACCCAACCCCCAACATCCCTCCCACCTGAGGATCTATGGTCCGAGCCAATGCACTTTTCAGCTATGTCGGATAACCAGATTGTCGATGCGGTTAATCGGGCTGGGACGGCGTTCGGGGCGTCTATTCCTGATGTTCCACTTGATGATATGCTAAACTGGGATTGGCTTGATTTTGCCAATGCAGATTTGGGTCTCTGATGAATGAAGATGGAGGAGAGGCTAGTGTTGTTGTATTGATACCCACAATTGTAATGGTTTTTGTTTCTGGGTTGTCAGACACAGTTTCTTTGGGAAGTAATAGTAGCCTTGAGTACACACCTCACATGAAGGTTTATCTGACTTCAGTCAGGTGTCCGCAGATCAAACCATTGCACAAAGGATCTCTAATCATCCATTTACCTCAATAATAATGATAGTCAAGCATGTCCACTACGCCTAAATATAATTCGCCACCCAAACCAAGTAACCACAGAGAATCGCAGGGCTCAGCAACCACGCAGCGCTATCCCAGGTCTCCAGCATGGGGGCCATCTTGGTTAACGTCATAGTAATCGGCCGCTATCCAACAAGACATACAAGCAGCACTTCTCCAAGAGAAAAAAGAGAAATATTTTTACAATAAAAGCTTGAATATAAAATCATCCCTCATTTCCGTGATAAAACTATATACCCATCAAGATACAACCCAGCCATCCAGCCAGCCACCCACGCACCCACATTCCAACCCATCTAAAACCACAAAGCACACCCCGCAAGCAAAATGGTCCTAGATTGGAGCGCCCTCGCCCCTGGTCCATCCGGAACAGCCATGCTAGGCGAAAGTGGAATCGAAGGCGCCGCCCGACGTGGACGGGAGCGGTTGCGACGCGAGGAGGAGCAGCGGGCTCTTAAGAATAAGGATAAGTGGAGAGGGGATGGTGCATTTACTAGTGATCCGGCTTCAGATGTTACTTTGGTTCCAGGGGGACAATTGAATGGTCTCTCTTCGGAATGTACATCTAATCGGCGGACTGATGAGGAGATGAGGGCCGAGGCCCAGCGAAGGACTGGCGAGACGATATCTGGCGGTTTGAAGGGGAAATTGGGGAGGCTTAAGAAGACTTTGACTGGTTGATCAAATGGATCGGAGTTATGTTTTGATGTTTGATTCGAGTTAAGTGTCTTGCGTACTTCGGCGTTGAGTTTATGGTTAATACCAGATATTCGGTGTACTTTATATAATTCCAAAAACACAAAAGCACATACGAACATATCCAAATGCGCCACCCAATTAGAAAACCATACATAACGGCGACAAAAAAGACCCGAAAACAAGCGACGTCACTCGGTACAGTCGGCCCATCGGCGTCCAAAAGTAGCTCCGACCGCCGAAACCTGTCAACACTTTAATAGCTCAAACAACTCCAATTCTTCTCAATTTCCCCTCCAAAACACAAACACAAACATGGCAGCGCTTCGCATTTCAACAGCGACATTGTCGCGTAAAGCAATCACCGCCAGCCGGCCCCGACTCTACCTCGGAGTCCGCGCTGGCTTGCGCCCTCTGCAACCCACCTCCAGCTCCACAAGCATCAGCTCTCGATACTCCACGACCGCGCCGTTACAATCACTCGCACCGAAGATCGAGCGCGGCGGGTCAAAGCTCTTCAAGGATGCCGATGCCGCGGTCGCAGATTTGAAGAGTGGTTCGACGATTCTTAGTTCTGGATTTGGGCTTTGCGGGGTTGCTGGTACGTATCGAGCAGACAGAGTAATTTAATGTCGGGAATGGTGATGCTGATATATGGTTCTATATAGAAACATTGATCAATGCTATGCACCGTCGAGGCGCCGATCAATTGCACTCTCTAACAGCCGTATCGAACAACGCCGGCGCCGCGGGCAAGGGTGGTCTTTCGACTCTATCGCAGAATGGCCAGCTGAACCGTTTGATCCTTTCCTACTTGGGCAACAATAAGATACTGGAAAAGAATTACCTGACGGGTAAGATTGCTATCGAGCTTTGTCCGCAGGGCACCTTGGCTGAGCGGCTTCGTGCTGGTGGTGCTGGTATTCCGGCGTTTTTCACACCGACTGGTGTCCGTACGTAAACATCTTTCGTTTGCTTCATTTAATGAGAGTGAAATTTATTAACATTAAAAATTTAGACACATTCATCCAAGAGGGCAAGATCCCCGTGCGCATGGACGAATCAGGCAAAGTCCTTGAATCGGGCAAGCCGCGCGAAACACGAGAATTCAATGGCAAGAATTATCTCATGGAGACTGCTTTGACGGGCGATGTAGCCATTATTCGGGCTTGGAAGGCGGACGAGGCTGGTAACTGCGTGTTCAGGTGTGTTCTCCGTCAATTTCTCTCAATTTATCCTAGCTCACACGCCTTCTCTAGATACACGACTAAAGCTTTCGGCCCAATCATGGCCAAGGCCGCAACTCTTACCATTGTCGAAGCCGAGAATATCGTCCCTGTTGGCTCTATCGACCCGAATGATGTCGATTTACCCGGAATCTTTGTGGATCGCATTGTGCCTGCGACAGACGAGAAGCATATTGAGATTAAGAAGTTGCGTTCTGGCGAAGCCAGTGCGACTAGGCCGACTAGGGATGCGGCGCAGATTCAGAGGGAGATTATCGGTCGTAGGGCTGCTAAGGAGTTGAAGCCCGGGTTCTATGTTAACCTTGGTGTTGGTATGTATATGCAGCTTGTGGAGGTTGTTCGTGGCTGACTTAGTTTTAGGTATTCCTACTTTGGCACCCTCTTTCCTGCCAAAGGATGTGAAAGTTTGGATTCAGTCGGAGAATGGTATTTTGGGAATGGTAGGTTGATCTATGCTTTTGAGTTGGCTTTTCTAACTGGCTTGATTTAGGGCGATTATCCCACTGAGCAAGAATTGGATGCGTAAGTTTTCCAGCTGTCCTTATCATGCCTCGCGATCTAACATGAATACAGGGATATTATCAATGCCGGAAAAGAGACCGTCACTCTTGTCCCTGGCGCTTCCACTTTTGACAGCACCGAGTCCTTTGGCATGATCCGGGGAGGTCATGTTGACGTTTCTATTCTTGGGGTTCGTGCTCGCATATAAAGGAAGAGAATCTTCGCTAACTGGTCCAATAGGCTCTCCAAGTGAGCGCTAACGGCGACTTGGCAAACTACATGATCCCCGGCAAGGTATTCAAGGGTATGGGCGGAGCCATGGACTTGATCTCCAACCCCGACCAGACCAAGATTGTTGTAGCCACCAGCCATGTTGCCAAGGATGGATCACCCAAGATTGTGCAGCAGTGCAGCTTGCCTCTGACCGGCGCTAATGTTGTTAGCACTATTATCACAGACCTGGTAAGTGGACATGATTGATCATGAATAACAACGACTGACCATTGGATAGTGTGTGTTCCAGGTCGACCGAGCTACTGGAGAGCTCACGCTGACGGAGCTCGCTCCTGGTGTTGAGGTGGAGGAGGTGCAGAGCAAGACGGATGCTAAATTTGCGATTGCTGACACGCTTGAGATCATGGAATAGATATTTACTGCATAAATTTGACGATTTGGACATTTACTTGCAGTCATTGTATATTGAACATTTACCATATAGACAATCAAATTCAAACATATGTACGGAACAACAGAATATAAACAGAGTAATAAACTATATGCAACCGAGTATCTATTCAAATCTACAACTTCGCTCGCCCAGGAGCAAAATTCGAACCCTGCCCATTACCAATAGCCCCAACAATAGCATCAACGCTCTCCAAAATCCACAAGTTACCCTCATCACTAGCTAACCACTTAGCCCCAACCTCCCCCTCAACATCACCAACCCAAGACCCATCCTCAAGTGCCTTCCTCAACCCAAAAACATGCGAAGTAACCTGCGGCCCAACCCCACTCTGCGCCCTCAAACAAGCAACAGCAACAATAGAAGTCAAAACTCGTCCAGCAGACGTCCCACTAGCCCTTTCACGCACCGGATCCGAAAGCAAAGCCCCATAATTCGCATGCAGGATATGCACCGGCAAATCAGGATGCGACTCGGACAACTTGTCATACAACTTCGTCTCAAAGGGCCGGTAGATCGAATCCCAGAGTGCGTGGCCGCGTTGACTGATGCCCGTGATATTTTCGGGGGTCGGGGCGCGCGTTGGTGTGCGGGATAGTTGGGCGGTGATTGTTTCCGGTAGGCTTGCGCGGAAGGAGCCCAGGCAGTTGATTGTTCGGGGGATGCCGTTAAAACTTATGCATTTCAGCCCGACTTCGCGCATCAGTTCGGCTGTTTCGAGGGATTGGGTTGGTGTTGTTGTGCTCGCTAGGTTGTAAAGGGCTGTTAGGGACTCGGGGGAGTTCATTGTCATTGTCGCTGCGGTCTGGTGGGTATTAGTCTACTGTGTCATTTATTCCATGCTGTTTTATGTACTCACGGATAGTGCGACCCATGATGGCTGCGAGATCTGCTTCGCCTGCGCGGTCTGCTGGATCTTCTGGTAGACCGAGGTTATGTTGGCCGGGGCGGGGACGGTGGACGGTCGGGCGGCGGGGGCATTGATCAACGCCTTGAGGCTTGCTGAGAGTTTCGACATCTCTACTGATGAGCGTCTGGAGGAGGGATGTCTGGCCATTAAGAATGCGGCTGGAGACCAAATCTCGGGACCGAGGTTTTGGAGAGGATCCCGGAGACCAGAAGTGGCCGCCGAGCGATACCGGCAGTCAGCAGTAATACAACAGTAACCGGGAAATAATATTACGGTAACTTTACACGCGGCTCCCAGAATCCGGGGTTGTTTTGCGGGGGACAAAGGATGTCAGCTCTTTCTCCTTGGTTACGGCCCCAGATTTGGTAGCCGACTCGTTTGGCTTGAGTCTATTTGTGTGCGTATTTCCCCCCATTTTTCTCTCCCTTCTTCCATTCTTTTAACCCCCAGTTTACGATTGACAGACGGTCAAGAAAACCAAGACTTGTCCTGCGTCGCCAAGCTTTGAATTACCCACTCTATGGATACCAAATTGAAGGCGGAGGAGCTCGAGGAGGCAAAGCCCGCCCCCTCAATCGATATGGCGATCACGCACAACAGGAGAAATTATCGCGGAAGATACTACTGAAGTTGGATACGCGGTTAGTCTTGCGCCCCTGAAACCGCGAAAAGAGGCTAATTGCTTCTAGAATTCTTCCTATACTGGCCCTGCTTTTCCTATGCTCTTTTCTCGATCGGACGAATGTCGGTAATGCGAAGATACTCGGCTTGGAGAAGGACCTCTCTATCACTGATCATCAGTACGACATCGGTTTGGCTGTATTCTATCTTACCTATATCTGCAGGTGCGTTTGTTCCAGCCATTGAAATTGAACACGGAAATAAAGAGCTAATGGGTATACAGCGAGTTGCCGAGTAACCTTGTGCTCAAGAAGGCATCGCCGAAACTTTGGTTGCCTTTTTTGACGGTTCTTTGGGGTATCATCACTATGTGCCTTGGTTTTGTGCAGAATTTTGCTGGTTTCGTGGCTGTTCGCGCTTTGTTGGGTATTGCGGAAGGTGGTCTGCTTCCGGGCATGGTATGTTCTTGACAATGAATGTGAGAAGAAGTGGAGGCTAATTGGAAGAATGCAGGTTCTATACCTGTCTACCTTCTATAGACGAGGTGACCTCGCTCTGCGGATTGGGTTGTTCTATACGGCTGCTTCTCTGTCTGGTGCCTTTGGAGGTATGTATCTCTCCTACTAAGTGTCAGTTCGATGCTAATTGATTAGGTCTTCTTGCCCGTGGATTAGCTGAAATTGGACCTCGCGGAGGCCTAGAAGGCTGGCGCTGGATTCTGATCATTGAAGGACTATTGGTATGTTCATATCACTGTTCAAAAATGGAATAGGGTCTTCTCTAACTGGCGACAGACCTTTGTCTGCGGAGTACTGAGCTTCTTCGCCCTCCCAAACTCCCTAGAGTCAGCAACCTTCCTGACTACCGAGGAAAAGGAATTCGGTCGGGAGAGGCTGATGCTCGATAATCCCAGGACCCTAGAAGGGTAAGCAGGCCACCATCTCTCATTCACAATCCCGCTAACAACAGCAGAAACCTAGCCTCAGAAGCAGAATCCTTCAAATGGTCCGAAGTACGCCGCGGCGTCCTAGACCTCCAAGTATGGTTCTCCGCCACAGCCTACTTCGCCATCCTATCAGGGCTATACTCCTTCGGCCTATTCGTATGCACCCAATCCATCCACCACACAAGAATCCCAACTAACATAATGCAGCTCCCAACAATAATCAAAAACCTCGGCTTCGCCAAAGACGCCAACGAGGTCCAACTATGGTCTGTGATCCCCTACGCCGTGGCAGCGGTAGTCACCGTAATCGTGGCATTTATCTCCGATCGTCTGCGCCTCCGAGGCGTGGTCATGCTATTCACCCTTCCGATTGCTATAATTGGCTACGCTGCCATTGCCAATATCGATTCTCCTCGCGTCCAATATGGAATGACTTTCCTTATGGCTACCGGGCAATATGCCAGTGTACCTTGTATCTTGGTGTGGCTGTCAAATAACTCGGCTGGGCATTATAAGCGGGCTACTACTTCGGCGATGCAGTTGGCTATTGCTAATTGTGGGGGTTTTGTTGCGAGTAAGTTTCTCAGCGTTCTATTTTCTCCATTCATTACTTCTATGGTATTGACGGTTGGTGTTCTAGCTTTCAATTATCCGTCTAAGGATGGCCCTCTCTTCCATCGTGGACACACGATTATTCTTGGTCTTCTGGTATTTGCATGGTTCATGTGAGTACCTTCCATTCCATTTCACATTCCGGAACTGTCACTAATATTATATAGGATCCTGCTTAACGTTCTTTACTGCGCAAAAATCAACCGAGACAAGAAGAACGGCAAATACGACCAATACATTGGTTACAACGACGACCGCAACCCAGAATTCGTGATGATTCTTTGAAGTTATAGTGATGTCCATCTACATATATGAAACAAATTACGAATGCAGTTATTTGCACACTTGAGAATTGAATCGTAGAAATCATAAAATATCTTGTGGTTTCTCTCACTCTTTGGTTTGATAACGAAACCACTATTCAAATAACACAAAACAAAACAACTCTACCACCACCAAGAACTGTCCCTCCACACCTGCCTAGTCACCCCCCTCAAATCATCCGTATTAATCACATCCACACCCTCATGCACAAGCACGTTCCAAACACTATTCCGGAGTCCAATCGGCCAACTCGGATTTCCCCAATACCGCACTTTCAATCCCAGTTCATGGGCAGCGTGCACTTGATCCCGGAGAGTCTCGAGTTGGGTCTCTGATAATCGGCCGAGCTGGAGAGGGCCGATTGCCTTGCGGAAGTCGACGGAGGCGTAGTAACTGTTATTTGGGTTGAATGGGGATTCCGTGAGCTGTCCATTTGAGTCATTTGAGACTTGATCTGTGATTGTCGTCGTGGTATCATTGACTGGGAATTGGGCGAGGTTATCCAGTGGTGCATCATAGAAGATATCACGATACGTTGTATTCCGCACAAGACTCGAAAAAGAAATATCCCCATTCGTAACGATTGTAACAGGGCGCGTGACAACGCCACTCCCATTGAAATGAGTCAGATACCCCCGATCCCGAAGTGGAGTAAGCGCATCAGAAAGAAGAGACCAGAGTAACTCGCCGTCGGATTTGAAATCGATGAGTAAGACGAGGGTTTGTTTGGGATCATTTGCGAAGACGCCCACGATATCATCACCGTCACCGTCCCCAATCTCACCCCCACTCCCAATGGCAACCCATTCCACCTTCTCCCGATTATGCAAATCAAGCATCTCAACCAAAGGCTCCAGATAAAGTCTCTCCAACGTCCCCCTCAACACAGTAAACCGTGAATGACCGACAAGGATCTGATCGCGCCATGGCCACACATCAGCCTCGACGCTGATACACCCGGCTGATAGAGCCGAGTGGAGAGGCACGTGGCGCCAGTAGTCGTTGTGAGAGTGGCAGCGGACTGGGATGACGCCGTGGGTGGACCATGTTGAGAAGGGGGATGGTTTGCGGGAGAAGGTTATTAGTTCTAGGTCTGGGAGGAGGGTTGGTAGGTGGGTTGTTGCTACTCTGAGGAGGTTAAGGAGGCCGCTGTAGATGTGAGTTAGTTTTTGTATGCACGTTGTTTGTAACGGAGGGAGAATGGGGGCAGGTAAGATGAGGATGGGAAGGGTGCCTACAAGGTCACAATGAAGATCCACAACGGCCGTTGGACACATCTGCAGAAGATAGTCCGCGCGGATTGGGGATGCGCTATGCAAAGCGGATGCGAGCATTTCCAAATCGAGGACATCGAAAAATGTCTTGGCTTCATTTTCATGGTGTGTTTTGGTGTGCCATTGTTGGAAATGACTAGGATGGGTGTTAGGGTTGAGTTGGCCATCGCAGGCGCCAAGACGATGTAAGAAAGCTTGGCTGCGGGTGGGAAGCGTGAGACTATATGAACACACTCTAGCTTACATGTATGTACGTACGCGCTGTCTAAGTGGAACGTCAAAACGCGTCTGCCTAATCCGACGATGGGTGGCACAGGATGCACGTCTAGTTACTGTTCCATTCTATGTACTCGCCGGGACTTTTGCTTTTAAGGGTGGAGAGAGGCTCCTCGCTTGTAATACTCGATACTCATACTTGCACTTATAATCATACACTCACGCTTAATTCTCTTCGTCGGCTTCTTGCGCAGCCCGCTTGCGAGGCCCTTCCTTGCCGGCGAAACTGGCCAACATGCCCAGGTCGTAGACGACCTTCAAGCATCCGGCGATCATGAAGGAGACGCCGAAGAAGCCGTTGCGTGCCAAGATACCTGTTAGCAGGGGTCCCATGCTTTGACTGGTTGTCTTGACAACGTTGACGGCTCCCATGATGGCTGTGCGCTTGTCTGCTGGTAGGGCTGCCGCTAGGAATGCGGAGCGGGGTGCTACGTCCATGCTCTGGGAGCTAGCTCGTAGGACGAGGAAAGTTAGGGCCAATGGGAGGCTGGATGGGACGGATATCAAGGCCAGGCAGACGGCTGAGGGGAGGTGAGTGAAGACCATGGTCTGCAATAGTTAGCAATTGATCCGCGAAGACTGCTAGTATGGATAGCTCACCTTGACATTTCCAATGCGCTTGGCGAGAGATGATGCGACCAGCATGGAGGCTGCGGAGATGATGTTCGTGGTGAAGAAGATCGTCCCGAGTTCACCCTCGGGGAGGGAGAACTTGCGCTTGAAGAAGTATGTCATCCAGGATCTGCAGGGGTCAGCTTGTGTCAATGAATCGCAATCGGAATACCCACAGAGAAGCCAGTCCAGAGGCGAACGCGTCCAAACCGAACAAGATGAACAGTCGAATAACCAGCGACCACAAATCCTTTTCAATAGATGCAAACAAGCCCTTCTTCTTGGGTGCCTCCTGTTCGTGTTCTGGGTTTGGATCCAGCAGTGCGCGAGTTTCACCATTCTCCGGAGCCTCCTCCTTCTGAACCTCCACCTTGCCACTCAAACCCAGAGTAAGAATCAACTTGACGATACCAACACCGGCATAGACGAAGAAGATAATCCGACACGAAGGAATGAACTCCCACCCGTGAATGGACTCCAAAGAATTGATAATCCAGCCACAGACCAGCATACCCAACGCCGAACCAGCAGTCCCAATAAGCGAATACCAAGCAAAAACATCACTAAGCAACTCATGGGGCGTAAGATGCGCCAAAGTCGATTCCTCTACAGCGCGGAAAGGGCCAATTTCATTCCCACTGCCGAGAATTAGCACTCCACCATCAATCAGATCAGATAGAAAAGAACCCAACCACTCACCTCGGACTAATAACACCAAAAACCGCCGCAGCCAAAAGAGCCCAATAATTACCAAAGAACCCAAATACCAGCCCACTCCCAGCCATCAACGCCGATCCAAGCGACAACACCGCCTTGCGGCCCATCGCATCGGCAAATAGCGTGAGGAAGAAGCTAATCACCACATCGCCGATCAGCGTCAACGTCATAAATAATCCAATGCGATCATCCGAGATGCCAATGGCGGATAGGTATGACGCGAGGATGAGTGTTGAGCCGCCATATGCGAAGAGTCGGACGAAACGTTGAGCGCAGAGGAGTTTGACGTCCAATGTGGAGTGCCACATTGTTAAGAGGCCCAGCTCGTTTAAAGCGTTGGTTAAGTGTGGCATTTTGGCGGTGAGTTGAGAAGGTGGGGGAAGAAGAGGAAGAGAAGGAGAAGGGAGAACTGGGCGGGAGGTTCAACGTGAAGGGGTTAACTCCGAAAAAGCTCGGGGTTCCTGCCGCCCTCGGGGCTAACCTAAGCTTTTCGGCTGCCTAAACACGCGATGGATAGCCTATAAGGCTGAAGAGGGTCTTTTCTCTGTTTCTTGATTGGTTCGGTGTTTTTAGAATATTATGACATGCAAAAATACCTGCTCGGAGATCTGGCTTCGTGCCGACCATATACAGAACACACAATTGCAATGGAAGCATCATTCAACCGGTTATATACAAAGACAGAACCTCATATTCCTCACATCTCTAATTCTCCGTCTTAACGGGCCACTTCACCCTCCGCTCAGCGCGGACATACAAATTCGTCGGCCGAATCAACTGGAACATAGGATCATATTCCACAGGCCCATCATTCTCCCTCGTAAAGCGATACCTATACAACAACTTCGGCAAGAAGACCTTAACCTCCTGCAAGGCAAAGTTAAAGCCAATGCACATGCGCGGTCCCGCAGCGAAAGGCACATAAGCACCCTTATGTCTGTTCTTGACATCATCCGTATCCCAGCGATCAGGATCGAAGCGGGCGGGATTATTCCACACGGCTGGATTATTGTGGATGTGGTGCAGGGCCGGGATGACGATTGAGTCTTGGGGGAGCTTGTAGCCGCCTGGGAGGATCATGTCGACTCGTGCTGTGCGCGCGGGTTGGTAGGAGGGATTGTGGCGGCGTTGGGTTTCTTTGATGAATTTGTCCAGGAAGGTGAGGCGGTCTGTTAGGTCTGCTGTCATCAATGTATTTTCGTTGATGTCGTTGTCGATTAGTTCTTGGAGGAGGCGTTCTTGCATTCCTTCGTAGTTGACTAGGGAGTAGAGGAGCCAGGAGAGGAGGGAGCTGGTTGTTGTGAAGCCGGCACCGGTGGCTACGACTAGAGCTTCCATGAGGCTGGTTTTGGGGAGTTTTTCGCCTTTATTGTCTGTGGCGCGGATGATGTAGTCTGGGATATGTTAGTGCTTATTCTTCTGCCCTTCTTCTCTTGGTCTCTCACCAATCATGTTATTCGCTTTCAACGCAGCATCCTGCAACGGCAAATCCTCAACACCACCCCGGGAAGCATTGGCAATAGACTCATTGACCATCTCAACGATCCGCCCACGCGCATCCCTCAACCGCTTAGGGTCCCCAAACGGCATCTTAGCATACCAATCGCCACGAGCCGTTACCTTCTTATTAAGCTCCAGCGACTCAGCAATACGGTAAACAAGCTCATGGGGTGGCGCATCAACAGCATTGAACTGCTTAAAGTCCATACCCAGCATCAACTTGCCGACAGCCTGCGAACCCAGCTTAAGCATATACTGGTAGACATTCCACGCCTCACCACGCTCATCAAGCTCATCGAAAACACTAAACGCATCCTCGACCGTCTCCTGCATGGTTGGCGCATAGTGTCGCACAGCCTTGGGTCCCAGCGCGGGAGGCAGAAACTTGTGTGCTGCGCGCCATTCGGGTGTATCGGTGTCGCCGAGGAAAACGCCGGCTTGCTGGTTCTTGATTGGGTGGAGGGGGTGGCCTTCTTGGATTTTCTTGGTGAAGAAGTCTGACTCGGCGAAGACGATTGAGGAGAGCTCCGGGTCGTTGGTCTGGTAGACTGTTCGGCCCATGTTTGTTGTGCGGATTATCGGGCCGTATTGGTCGAAGAGGCGTTGGTGGTTGCCCAGGTGGTCCGGGTAGATTTCGAAGAAATTGCCTACGAAAGGGAGGCCTTTGGGTCCTGGGATTTCTCGGACTGCTTTGCCGTCTATTGAGATTGCGATTGGGGTTTCGCTGGTGAGGATCTCTGTTGGGGTTGTGAGGGCCGCATCTTCGGTTTGGAAGCCGATGCCTGGGTTGGTCAGAATGGTTGGATGGGAGATGGGAGATGGTTATTTACCATTTGGCTCGACAATTGCGAATTGACCGGCGATGAGAAGTTGAAGGCCTTCGATGTCAATATTTGACTCGATATCAACGCCTCGGGCTGAGGTGATAGCCTCGCCCAGCAAGTAGAACTGTTTCGCAGGCATTGTATGGATGGAAATAGTGCGAATGCAAATTTGTTATCATCCAGGGCCCGCTAATATTTATAGGAATCATGCAACATAGAAAATATCATTAGAAATTACATAACTCCACCGAGTCCAATGTACCAAATTGCATTGATAATTCATAATGTACAGTGAAGTATGTAGTTAGGGGGCGTATCTCCAAACAGCCTCGGCACTTTCGATGTTTTAGACTTGGGATCCACCGCAAACCCCCTTATTGGCCAAAAGTCAGATATCGGGATCCCGTCTCTTGTTTTCTCGTCGGATTTGCTTCGAGTTTGCGCAATGACCGGCGAAAATATGGTTTCGGGCTCACCGTGGCTTCGGAACCAAGATGCCGTTGAACGGCTCGGCCCCACCGAGGTGTTTCTTGACAGGAACCGAGGTTGATATCTCACTTTTATGCACATATCGGAGTGGGTGCTGGTTAATTTCCTGGTCTTGATTTGCTTTTAAGGTCTTCATTCCTTTTTATTCTCGTGTCATATCCCTCAAAATGTCTTTCCCAGAATCTAAAGAGCTCAAGGCTGAATGGAAGGCAGATGTTGTACTTCCAGAGTATACATTGAAAGATGTTGCTGCGCATAACACAAAGGGTGATACCTGGATGGTCATCCACGGGCAAGGTATGCATGTTTGACAGATCTGGAAGGCACTCACTGACATGTCACAGTCTTTGATCTCACTGAATATCTGCAAGATCACCCCGGAGGCGCAGAGGTCCTTGTCGAGGTAGCCGGTACAGATGCCACCGCCGACTACGAAGATGTCGGACACTCTGAGGATGCCCGCGAAATCATGCAGCCCTTCCTGGTGGGCACATTGAAAGATGCCCAGCAGTTTGTGCGACCCAAGGCAGTGCGCGTGGTCTCGCCAAAAACACAGGAGGCAGCCTCCTCTTCAACGAGTGCCATGCCAGCCATCGCCGCTCTGGGTGGTCTGATCCCAATCTTTTACGTCCTCAACCGCACAAACTACCTCACCAACAGCCTGGGTGCCATCTCCAAACTCATCCCACACCAACTAAAGACCATCCGCCTCCCTCATGGCGGCTTCATCAACGGCTTCCTAGCCGCCAGCGTCATCTCCACAGCAGTGGGAATAGTAGTCGCCCGAGAAGCCAACCGCTTCACCAAAATCGACTCAGGCTTCATGCGTTACCCACCACATATGAAAGCCAAAAAAGTAATCCGCGTCGATCCCCATCTAACCCGCGGAGTCCTCGAACCGCAAACCTACCAACGCCTCCCGCTAGTCGAAAAGACTGAACTAGCAACCAATGTCTACCGCTTTGTCTTCGCCCTCCCAACCCAGACAAGCGTCCTTGGCCTCCCAATCGGCCAACACGTCGCCATCCGCGCCAACATCAACGGCACAACCGTAACGCGCTCCTACACCCCAACCTCCAACAACACAGACCGCGGCCGCATCGAACTAGTAATAAAATGCTACCCGGATGGCCAACTCAGCGGCCAATACCTCGCCAACCTTGAGCTCGGCGACGAAGTTGAGTTCCGCGGCCCTAAGGGGTCAATGCGCTACTCAAAGGGCCTCTGCAAGAAAATCGGCATGGTAGCCGGTGGCACTGGTATCACGCCTATGTACCAACTGATCCGGGCGATCTGTGAAAACGACACCGATACCACGGAGGTCAGTCTGATCTATGCAAACCGCAGTGAGTCAGATATCCTATTGCGTGCTGAGCTGGAGCGCTTTGCTCGTCTCTACCCAAAGAACTTTAAGCTTTGGTATTTGGTGGATTCTGCGCCTGAGGGGTGGACTTATGGTTCTGGGTATGTGGATCAAGAGGTGCTGAAGGCGCGGCTTCCTGGGTCTGCGGAGGATACGAAAATTATGTTGTGTGGGCCCCCAGGCATGGTTAATGCGACTAAGAAAAATTTGGTTGCGATGGGTTTTGCGAAGCCAGGGGTTGTTGCTAAGATGAGCGATCAGATCTTTTGTTTCTAGTTCTAGTTCTAGTTCTAGACTCTTCCCTGATGTGGTAATTGCCGAGGTTCAAATTAAGGTGCGTTTAAGTTTTTGTTGGGATTTTTGATTTGGCCAATTGCATTTGATGTGAATATCAGTACGGCCCCGTCGCCTAAACGCGTTGGGGTCCGAGCTAGAGAAAAGTCTGCCGTCTCGGGGGCCGATCCAGAGCGTCAGAGACGGGTTTTTCCGAAGATATGAATGGTGGATCTTGCTAAGTCAAGGATTAAACCGAGGTATCTTGGAGGTTGAGTCTCCAAAAATACTGGACGATATCCTGAATCGAGAGTCGAAGTGAACTTTGAAAGAAGAGAGAATCTCTGCGACTAAATATAGTGGATCCATTGTAGCCAATCATTCGATGCTGACCAAGCTCCTCCCAGTCGAAAATGCTTGGCGGCAAATCTCTAACAAAGGCAAACTGTTGATGCCAGTCACTTACAACTTACAATCCTCACAAAATAGATGAAATCTGGAGTTTTTGCTTAATTTCTCACGGTCATTTTCTAAAATTTGTATTTCATCGCTCAATCGCCATTCATTTAAATTTTCATCTCACCAGGTCCCTTGAAATACCCAGCCTCGACCATGTCAGGCCCTGGAATCAATGATGACGCTGTGCCATACACAAGCATGGCCGGGAAGCTAGACCCAAAACTCCTCCAAGCCCTCAAGGTGATGGAATTCGAGTTCATGACCCCAGTCCAACACCGTGTTTTGACTGAGCTCCCAACCTGGCGCAGTGACTGCCTCGTCCAGGCCAAGACCGGCACTGGCAAGACCCTGGCTTTCCTACTCCCTGCCCTGCACTGTCTCCTCCAAGGCCAGGCAACACCACCAAAGGGCCAGGTAGCCATCCTGATCATCACCCCGACGCGAGAACTCGCCCAGCAAATTGCCAAGTCATGTGATCAACTAACATCGCAACTCACCACTCCTGTCAGATGTGATATCGCCGTTGGTGGAACAAACAGGGCGCCTGCCTTTTCTCGATTCATGAAGCAGACTCCCTCTGTTCTTGTGGCCACTCCTGGACGTCTGAAGGATTATCTTTCCGATGAGGACTCGGCGGAGAAGCTGTCTAACATCCAAACTCTCGTTCTGGATGAAGCCGATACCATGCTTGAGAGCGGATTCATCCATGACGTGAAGCAGATACTCAGACTTATTCCCCCTAAGAGTGCTGGCTGGCAGGGAATGTGTTTCTCGGCTACCGTCCCACCGAAGGTCAAGGATGTGGTCAGCGTGGTCTTGAAGCCAGGCTATACCAGTCTTTCCACCATTGAAAAGAATGAAGCACCAACGCACGAGAGAGTTCCCCAGTACCACGTGCTGATGCCATCCGTGTCGCAAACCTTCACCACCCTTGCCTCGCTTCTCAGCCTTGAAATCAAGACCAGCTCCAAAATCATTGTCTTCGGTGTCACCGCCAACATGGTTGCTCTCTTCGCAGCTGTCTTCTCCCAGGGCTTGACTCCCCTGAAGGTGTTCGAGATCCACTCCAGGCTCAACCAGCGCGCACGCACAAGGACCACAGACGAATTTAAGGAAGCCGAAGCTGGAATCCTCTTCGCCTCAGATGTCATCGGTCGCGGTATGGATTTCCCCAACGTCGATCTAGTCATCCAAGTCGGCCTACCATCCAACGGCGAGCAATACGTCCACCGAGTCGGCCGTACCGCACGTGCCGGAAATGACGGCCGCGCCATCATCCTCCTCACCCAAGGCGAGTCTTTCTTCATGAACAACAACCGCCACCTGCCCATCAAGCCTCACCCCGCTACCGAAGCCATCAATGCAGACGCAGACTCATGCGCCGAGTCCGTCACCCAGGCCATGTACAACATCGACGAAGAGACCAAGCAACGCGCTTACTCATCATTCATCGGTTTCTTCGCTGGATCAGGTCTGATGAGACAGCTCCGTCTTGACAAGCCCGGCCTTGTCCAACTCGCAAATGAAATGGCCATGAACGCTATGGCTTGCCCCGAGCCTCCCCAATGGACAAGAAGGTCATTGGCAAGATGGGATTAAAGGGCGTGCCCGGTTTCAACTATGCGAGTGCTAGCGACCTGGCAGCTAAGCGCGGTGGTGGTCAGCGCGGTCGTTCCCGTTCTAAGAGTAATACCCGCGAGCCCAAGACTAAGAACCGTGATGCTTTAAGCCCCGGTGCTGGTCAGGGTGATCGCAGAGGTGGTATTGAGAAGAGACGTGGAGGTGGTGGTGGTGGCGGTAGAGGACGGGGTGGACGGGGTGGAGGTCGTGGACGTGGAAAGCCAAGATCGGAGTAAGTGTTTTGCACCGAGACTCATACCATTTCCCCTATTATGCCCTAGAAAAGTATCTACATAGAACATGCAATGTCCAGATTAGACAAACCAAAACCAAACAGCCCAGAAATATGCTAATGAAATCCAATCCAATCAATACCCGTCTTGTCAACCCATAACTCCCATCTATATCTACTCAATCCCAACTCAATTCAATTCCAACTCCAAATACCACCCCTTCGCCCCATCCTCACCAGTATTAACCAACAACCTCACCTCCCTCCCTAGGCCGACTAACAAAAGCAATCGGCGTACCCGTCTTGCCCCTCTTAATCCGAACATGAGCCCCAGCCCCAAGATCCATAGTATACCGCTCAATGGACGAAAACGTCCCCTTCGCCTCCTCCGAATCAGGATAAAGCTTCACCTTCACCTTAACAGGCGTCCGCACATACGGATGAAGATGTAAATGCGGAGGCGGCGTCGATCCAGGCGCTATCCGCACTGTTTTCTTTTTCTTTGTTGGTGGTGGCTCTGCCGGCTCTGCTACTGGGGCTGGTTTTGGCTCTGCTGGTGCGGGCTCAGGCGGTGCTGCATCTGGTGAGTCTTTGGAGGTATTGGAGGATCGTCGGCTTCGACGATGTTCTTCTGCTGCCTTGGGCGAACGTCGGTAGCAGCAGTATAGTAGTAACAGTAGGAATGCTGCGCCGACTATTGAGCCTGCTATTGCGCCTTTGAGGGGCCCTGATATGCCGCTTTCTTTGCTGCTGCTACCACTTCTGCTGTTATTACCGGTGTCGCTGTCCGTATCGTCGGTGAATGCATAGCTTGCGGGAGGAGTAAATGTTATTGAGTTACCGCTACTGCTAACAGCGAGTTCGCGGGTATGAACTTCTGTCGTGCGGGGACCAGACGATCCCAGTATCAAAGCTGAAGATGTGGAATCTGGTCGCGGGATTGTCTGGGTGGACTGGTGTATCACAGGCGCCATCGCCCTACCTGCGATTCAAACCGAATTGACATCTTCTCCGAACTTCGATTCTCCGAAGAAGAAAGAAGAGGAGGGAGGAGGGTTTAATTCTAGGTCAATGTGGCAGGTACATATAAGCGGGGGTTTGGTTTGGACTATGGGCATTGTGCTGATTAGTGCATCATGTACTCCATACATGCAAGATAGTTGAATGCCGGGGTTCGCTTTTGTTGTTAGTTCGCGTCATTTGCCCTGCTGCTGGTGGTCTATAGCGGGTTCGTTGCATGCGTGTGGGTTGATCATGGTCAATCAACTTTGGGGATTTTGGGGGTTTCTGAGTTGTTCATGCAGCTTATTCTGCATGCTCGTGCATATTACGGTGTTCTATTAGTTTGGTTTGGGCCAATTGGTGGGTAATTGGGGCTTTGGCGACCATAGGCTTTGCTCATGTATAGCTTGGGTTGCAGCGACTTCTGCCCAACAACTGGTATCATTCAGATCTTCGAGGTCACTCGGGTTCTTTGGTCGTGATTTCCGAGCCCGGGGTGATGTTATTTAAGGTTCTCCGCAATTGGTAACAGGAAAAAGGAGCTTCTTCATACAAAGTCAATCTGTAAAATGGGCAAAAAGAAACCGATTGATATGCTCACGCACCGACTTGAACGATGGACCTCGGCATTACTAGTGCCGCGCTCTACCAACTGAGCTACGCGAGCTGATTGGTTATGATCTGTTTATTTAGGTATCAAGAGCTTTCAAACTTGGTCTAGTACAAGAAAATACACAAAATGTAAAAAAAAGGTAGATTTGCTCACGCACCGACTTGAACGATGGACCTCGGCATTACTAGTGCCGCGCTCTACCAACTGAGCTACGCGAGCTTATTGGTTGATGCCTTGAGCATCATCATGATATATAAATCAAAAACATACACACATTTGTGAATATAGGAATCACCGTGAATATAGGAATCACCTAACCACCACTCTGTCCTAGATCTAATAAACTTTTCGGTTTGTTGGTTCTTTGCAATTATCCACAGATCTTATATTGAGAATTAAAGCTGGTTCCATTACAGACAACCCTGATGAGGGATAACTTCTGAAGTACCCAGAATATATATATATTTGAAGATGTTGAGGAGGATATAACACAGAACTATCAAAATCTTGCGACGCCGGGGGAAACGTCTGGCCGAGCCATGAAACATATTTAAGACAATCAGTTATGATCAGTTAGTGAGTATAATCCACCTTAATTTTTTAAGAAAAAATGTAAAAAACAAAGAAAAAACATACAACAGTAAGGATTCGCTAGTGGTCACCCACCTAACTACTAACTTACCGGCGTGTGGCTTAAGTACGGCTGAGCGGACGGGAAGCCCTGTTCTCCACACCCTATGGTCGTATGTACTTATTCTTGCATTGAAGAGGGTTATATAGTAAGTAGACTTACAAAGGCCGTAGATCAGACCTCACTGCTCTGTATGGTGTGTGGCTTATGTGCGGCTAGTAGTCGGGTGGGTGTCACCCGGGTAAGCTTAGGGTGAATGCGCTATGGAGGGGTTCAGGAGCAGAGTAACCGTAAGAGATATAGCATGTTTAGGAAAAGGGTTCGAGAAGGAATTTCTGAGTTGAAATGGTGAAACTGATTCAATCCATCCTGTAAGGCTTAAGCAATGAATTGTTGTCTACATCGAAATTGAGATGCCTTAAAGATCGGCGCAAAAACTGAGGTGCCTTGAAAAATTAGTATGCTCATGCATTAGGGTTATGCTTGTATCTTTAATACTGTATCATGACCCCCAGAACCCTAGAGAATGCAGCCATCATATAACATGCTACAGGACAGTAAGTAATCCAGACGATCTATACCTTTGGTGGAGACCACGCCAAGCCTTTTATGATCTTCCGTTGACTTTCTTTCTCTTCTGTCTTTGGTTCTTCTTCCTTTTCTATCATTCTCGCTCTCACTTCGTATCTTATTACCTACCTTTTGGATCTTTCCGCTCAAATATCTCCCTAGACCGCACCACAATGACGGTAACACTGCCATTGGAATTATTACTCTAGATCGCAGCCCTATTGTAAAGTGAGGAAATCTCGTTGTTCTGTGTGTCGCTCCTAGTAGGCGGATTTTGAGCCTCTGATCTACTCTAACCTCGCTGTATATAGCGATGATAAGCACAATGAAGGGCAACCCGGGATTTCGGCAACCCGGGATTTCGGCAACCCGGGATTTCTTTAACGCTTTTTCAAAAACTTATATCCGGCGATCGTGTTATACAGCGAACCTAGATCCGTAAGCTGGAGTACATTATTTTAGTCCCCTACGAACTGACGGACTAGACCACACGTAAATCGTGGGAGAACATCGAAAATTACAACACAGACAATCCTATTAGGAAGGCTAATGATCTAGCGTTCTAGACTAGCGTGATAGACCTTTTCTAAATCCTTCACTCATAGGACTAAGGAGTCCGTCTTAGATTGCGTCTAGGGCTTCGAGGAAGCTCACTAGAGCATATACTAGAACTATAGACGGAATACTATTAAGATACTGGTGAATATCGTTAGGATTACAAACATAGAAGCCAGAAAGTCGGTCACTCTATATCAGGCGCGATTCTTACCGGTATGCTAGCGTATGTTCCGTATATTAAAAAGCTCGCTTTTCTAGACTGGGGCCGGCCTCATAATATCTAGACCGGGACACTGCAAACTATAGTGCAACACTGTCCAAATGTCACCGAATTGGAGCTAAATCTCAACGAATGGATCCGTCCGGACCACTTAGAGTATTTACAAAAACGCTGTGCAGGTAAGCCATACCCTCTTAACCATAGAGCCGAGCATTTTTTACTAACGGTTGTATAGCATTTGCTTCTCTTATCAGCTCTCTTCCAAGTAGCCTTTGGGTGCTAGATTTTGAGGGCGAGAGGGACGGCCCGTGGAAACCGTGCATGTCTGCACTGAATCTCATCCCTTCCGGGATCGACAGCTTGTCAGACAACTTACGAGAATTTAGCACTCACCTTCGGGAATTGAAGTTCAAATGCACCCTCTCCCATTTGGCTTCTTATACCCTTATGCCCTTTAGATAGAGAAGGCAAGCCTACTATTGGGGGATCCTTTCAATGGCCTCATCTCAAGATAGTGGAGGTTACGAATATGCCAGGCTGGCTCCCTTCAGGTAAAGAATCTCTTTTCTAGATTAAGACTTCAGTAATCCCAATGGAAATTAGCAGAAAGGCAATCAAATAGAGGAATTCCATTACGAGTTCTCGGCGGAACGCCAGGCCGAAATCGTTGATATTACCGAACAGAATGACTGGCTTGCTGAGATATGCGATACGGAGCGAGAATGGTGGGGATGTGAGGTGAGAATTAGAAGACACTTCCAGCGGCTTCTTATCTCCCTGGGCTATGCGGCGCAACGTATGCCCTGTTTGAAAAGCCTGAAATTTGGTGTCGAGGAGGACGACTAGTTTAATCTTGAATTCCAGAACGCTGACGAGATTACCTTGGAATGACAATATGATTACGAATTTCGGCCAGATAGTCGGGTTGCGAAGGCTTGGGGATTTGACCTGGATGATGTGATTATCGATGATCAAAGCCCGGTAATTTGTACTCTGAAACTCCCAAACTGGCCGTCTAACGAACCTAAATCAAGGTTCCTTGAGTAGTATTGCCAGATTGACATTATTTCCATTTCCAAAATTGGAAGCAATTGTCTGAGATCGTTATCATATATAGTATATTAATTCTACTTTCCGAGGCGTGTACTTCGGATAGTGACCGTATAAACGCAAAGCCATGTTCTAAGCGAAAGCTAAGGTTGGTACCTCGAAGGAAGGTTTGAGCTGCGCTAGATTAGACCGACAAGGTTTATTCCATGGAATACAACCGAGTCACTATCAGTAGCGTGGCTTTTGCTGTTTGATTTTCCTGGCGGGCTCTGGTATAGGCCGTAACGGCTTTCATCCATTTATACATAGTAGTTACTATCGAATCTTAGTTTCAACGAAGTTGGGCTACAAGAAAAATGCAAGAGAAAGTGTCATGCGAGGGTCGTTCCAGGTGCTGGAATGATCGCCTTTGCTTGGCCGGCCCATACACCCTACCCTACACACTAGCAGATCCAGAAGACCCGCCTTTTGTCTCGGACACATTAATAAGTTTCATTTTTCGTACAGACTAACTGGGAGGTATTTCACTATTTCCGAACATTTTGCGTGTCGAACCCGCCAGTGGGGGTCACGCTAAGTTATCCCGCTATTATTACGCTTTGCTAGCTGTTTCCCGGTTCCGCGGCTCCAATAAACTAGCACTGGCAGCCTCTAGGGAGAAAAATAGTGGACCAATAGAGATAACCTAAATCCAAAGAAACTTATGTGATTAATATAAGATCGTATGTCGTAAGCACAGTTTCTATAGGAAAATCCACATAAAAGCTAGGATTAAGGTCTTGGCTAGATATACGGAGGGGCGTCTATCACGTTAAGTAAATAAATAAAAAAACAAAAACATACAACAGTAAGGATTCGCTAGTGGTCACCCACCTAACTACTAACTTACCGGCGTGTGGCTTAAGTACGGCTGAGCGGACGGGAAGCCCTGTTCTCCACACCCTGTGGTCGTATGTACTTGTTTCTAATCGACGAGGTATATATAGGTCTTCAAGTCTATATGTACGTTGGACATAATGACAGTACTTGGTGGCGCGTGGCTTACGCGCTGCACGATTAGAGATAGCGGGATTCCAGCAAAATAGTGGAGCATTTCCACATATATATTGGGAACGTTGGCTCCCATTACCACGACTTTGCCTTTGGGAATGGCGTCATGTCCCCAATTGCGTGTATCTCGGCCTTCCAGTCCAGTGCTGCTGCCTGGAGGGGCTTTAGTGATCGGATCCCCTGACTCCTTCTTCCCAAACAGGTTATGAATAAAGTCTGCCTGGAACTCAATAAAGACGGGTCCGTTGGCGAATAGAGTTGAGGCCTGCACGCAGTAGACGTGAACATAGTTCGGAAACCGGGTACCGTCATATCCAGGTGGGTTAGACGCCGTAGTCCGTGCGCTCATTTGCCGCGGTTCAATTCGAATACCGTCACTGCCTAGGAATCTCATGGCTTGAAGTCAAACAGAAAAAATACCCAGCTACATAGTTATACTCACGGCCAAGCTGGCTTTTCAGGGCCTCTGGGGTGCCGGGCTCCCCGCAGGCGGCCTTGCTGTGCCCGTTTCATTTGGAAAATATTAACTCTAAAAGGCAGCAGACGGAAACTCAGTGTACTACGAGAACATGTCGCTCCTAGTAGCACACTAGTCATGGGCAAAAGCGTGTCACAAGCTTACTTCCACAGCTCTTCTATCCCAAAGCATGGTGGTGTGTGGGGTCCGTATTTTCATCTTATCTGTCGTTAAGATGTCTTGCATTCGCAGGTGTCCAATGTGCTAAAATATATATCATTGTTATCTTACTGCGCATCTTTTCTTAAAATGAACTCCACAAGGCCTTGTTAGATTGTGGGCTCAACAAACGCTTACAAATAGAGCAGATGACACAGGGAAGGCTCTTTATGAACGAGATCCTAGTTGCCCCTATTAACAATGCGCACGACTTGATCATTATATGCTGCGGCCAGTCGTAGCCAATAAATTTGGCCACATTCTGCGCAAATATTTGCATCTAAGCCAGGTTGTATTCCTTGATCAACTTTTCAGCGCAAGTTGCACCAGTGACATAGGCCACTGCCTGGACATGGGCATTGACCAACACCGGCACAACACCCATATCAGCAATCCGCAGATTCTCAATGCCCATTACCTTGAAATCAGGATCGACGACTGCGTCAACGTCGCCCTTTTTGCCCATTTTGACTGTTCCTGTCATATGCCAACTTGACAAGATATTCTGGCGCCAATATTCGAGCAGGTCCTCATCCGATTCGCTTTTGGGCATAGCTAGCTCGGCCACATTGTCCTTTGTATAAGATTCATGTTTGGCAACGCGGAAAGAGTCTCGCAGAGCCTCAATTGCAAGCCGACGATCGAAGGGGTGGGCAAGGAACTTGGGATTGAAAAGAAGCGGAGCATCGGGGTCCGACGATTGCAGAGTGACTTCTCCACGGGTCTGTGCATTGAACAAGAAAACCAACAAGCAAGAGTAATTCAAGGCCTCGGCTGGGAAGTCCGGGATGAACCAGTGAATAGGGAAATGGGTGATAATCTCGTAGTGTGGCACGGTCTCCTGAAGGAGATATCGCTGTTCGTCTTCCGGGAGAGCCTTAAATTCTGACGTGGAAGTGAGCTGTTCGGTAAGCTTGAACCAGCCAATACCCAATTCACAAGCAAACTTTGCCCAGGGGCCGGTTCCATGTTCTTCCCATTCCTTTTTAGCGGCATCCATGGCGGCCTGGGAACCATAGAAAGCCTTTCGGTCCGTACTGTTATCGGTGCGAGTGTTCACCATCGGGACGAAGCAATGGTCGCGAAGTCCTTGGCCGACGGCGGGGGCATCGTGAACGACGTCGATGTTGTATTGTTTCAGTTGGGCGGCGGGGCCGATTCCCGAATGCATCAAGATGCGAGGGTCATTGAGTGAACCGGCGGATAGAATGACCTCCTTTGTAGCATAGTCTATGGACGCAGTCATATTAGCCTATCTAGATAGGATCATAGGTGTGAGGGTGGGGCCAAATGGGTTGGACTCACATTTCTTTTCGTTCGCTTCCACGCCGACAGCCTTGTTTCCTTCCAGGAGAACACGCTGCACCGGCGAATCCGTAGCGATCGTCAGATTATTCTTCTCTCCGCCAATAATCAGATCCCCTGCCGTTGAGCGCAGCCCTTGATAAGCAGAGTTAATCAACACCGACATTCCGATGGGGTTACCCGAGTTATGGTCGGGGTTCAAGGGAAATCCAGCCTGCTCGAAAACATCCAACAGCTCGGGCAAGTCTCTTTCCCACTCGCGTGCAAAGCCTACGTGCAGAGGGCCTTTGCTACCATGATCCTCTGGCTTTGGATTGGCGTATTTCTTGTCCATACCCTCCGGGGTCTCTCCGTGAAAGGTTTCCAGATCCTTCAACCTCCTCCGGATATTCTGCCACCCATAATCATCATCACCGACGATGCGCGCCCACTCCTGATAATCGTCACGCGCGCCAACACTGTACACACCAAAGTTGATGGCGCTCGATCCGCCCATGCACCGGCCGCGACTGTAGTCAATCTCGCGGTTATTGCAATCCTTTTGCGGGGAGGTCTTGTAGCCCCAGTTCATGGACTGGTTTTGGAACGTAATCCATCGCTCTCCGTCCACGCGAAGATTACGATCCTCCTTGTTCTCACCTGCTTCCAGAAGCAGGACTCGTGGCTTTGCGGCCGAGTTGGCAAGTTTGGCGGCGAGTGCACTGCCAGCCGGGCCACCTACCAAATATCAGCTAGGGGACACCAGAGTTAGAATATTTGGGAGGGAGTTCGATGTTTGGTCCCCGAGAGCTCTGATCTAACTTTAGGGATACCATGGTAGACCATTTGGGACCATCGGGAATAAACCGAAACCTTATCCAAAGGCTATTACTCACTTCCGACAATAATAAACTCAAAGGAAGACATGTTCAGCGGAGCGATGCGAGTCAAGGGTAAGGAAAAGAAAAACAATGAGAGGGGGATTCGCAGCAAACTCCAGGGACAAAAGCATATATAACTTGAAACTTTCTCGAACCGACGGGCTAACGGAAAGAAGCCGACTTTGTTTGGCCGTTAGGAATTCTAGTCGTCGATTTTAACCCCTGAAATGGGGCTTCTGGGATCAGAATTGCCGGTCAGTTCTCTCGGTGGAGTAAGGTTGGCAGTTCCGCTAAAACATCCCCACCTCTGGATAACGCTATAGTGGTGCTTGGCGGGCCGACACGAGCTCCACCTCTCCTATTAGAGTGGACTTGGCGGAGTAACGTGCTTGAGAAGTCGACGATCTTGCTTGTTATGGACTGGCTAGGTTCCGGATGACACGAGATCGGCGAAAAGATTTTCGTGCGCGCCTTGTCAATAAAATTAAAGTGGAATTAGGGAGCGAACGATCTTCAAAGAGACGGGATGGAAGGATTCCGCCATGAAGACCCCATTGGGGTCATTTGGAGCCTTGGTTCCTTTCATTGCTCTTTTTTATTTTATCCCGACCTGATCTTTCACATTCTCCGTCATCTGGATTCCTAGCCATCGCACACTCTTGGAAATGGCGGGTAATGTCGAGGCATGGGTATTGCTATCTTTAGCACTGTTCACAATCCTCGTGCGGATCTTTGTACGATGGAAGCTTGTCGGACCTGCCAATTTTCAGCTCGATGACTATCTCATGCCTTTGGCCGGGGTATGCTCTTACGTCTTTCTATGTGTTGTGTATGCGCTAAGATTATCTCGCACAGATTGTATTTGTATTGGAGACAGTAGCAGCGTATCTCGTTGTTGCCAATTATCAGGGCTTGACCAACAGCTATATGACAGATGAGGAGCGGAAAAGTGTCGACCTAAGCTCTAAGGAGGCGTCTAATCGAGTTGCGGGTTCAAAAATCCAAGTCATTGGATGGTCACTATACGTCGCAATTCTTTGGCTTGTCAAGGTCAGCCTGGCTGTTTTTTATTCTCGATTAACGTGCGCTCCACATACCCCCTCATTTATTCCAAAAAAATTGAAATGCTGATGAGCTTGCAGAACTGGCCTCCAAAGCCTTCCGACCCGTGTCCGAATCGCCTATGGTATCCTAGCCGTGACGTGGATTGCAACTCAGTTGTCTCTTCTTTTATCATGCCAGCCTTTCCACGCTTTCTGGCAGATTAGCCCAAATCCCGGCAGTGAGTAACCCCGGTCTTTAACAGGCTTGAGTCTCATGTCTAACTTAATACGCCAGAGTTTTGCCAACCAACAAACTCCCCAGTATACGTTCTCGTCGTGGTGATACTCAACATCATCACTGACATCTACCTGCTTTCAATTCCACTACCTCTGCTATGGAAAGTCAATATCAGCTTGAAACGCAAAGTTCCTCTGATGGCCCTCTTTTCCGGTGCTGCATTCGTCATCACAGCGTCAATTATTCGAGCCGTTACCATTATGAGTGTAAGTCCCGTAATAATGGTAACCTTTACTCTACGAGTACATTTTTCTGACAAACCACATGCAGTCGGGCCCCGATGGCGCCGAAGCCGGCTCTAAATGGGCTTGTCGCGAGACATTCGTTTCAATCGTGGTCTCGAATCTGCCCATCATCCAACCACTTCTTCGCAAAGGCTTCAAAAAAATTGGTCTTTCTCAACTCTTTAGCTCCTCTGGCAAACCATCTGGACAGTCTTACCCACTCTCAGGCTTGAAGACTATGACAAATCGCGGTGATCGAGACACAAAGAAGAGTAAAATCAATGCCGCAGCGCCGTCGCATATGCAGATTTCTGCGTGGGGAAGTGATGAGCACATTCTCACTGAGCCTGAGCCTTCTTCAAAGGATATCACTGTAGTCTCAGAGACTGTTGTGCAGAGTGAGCCATGGAGCTGGGACGAAGCCAATGGGAAACAGTCGACATCATCACCGAAAGAATGGGGGAGTCGACTGGCAGACCGGTGAAGCCATAGAAGTTGAATATGGTGATTTATTGTGCGGTATATCACGTATCTGAAGGTCTGAGATCTATCTTCAAAGCCTTTATTAATAGCCTAGTAATGCCTCCATTTTTAATACGTCTTCAGGAACAAAGTGACTGAAATATATTATAATTAACGTGTCCAATTTCATGATATCGATCTTTTCTAGTAGAATGTAGGCGGGTGCTTTCATCACATTGCGGTTTAGGTCAAAATAGGTAAGTATGTCTTATGTATTTAAAGTTATGATCTCTATATTAACCCGGCTCTATTAGGAGTACAGCTGCATCGGATCATGATAGCGCATTACTCCTGTGCTAAAAGCCACCGCAGAGCAAAGCCACGGCATAATGATCTATATTAAATGGCTTTAGATGGGAACTTGTAGCATGGAGTCCAGGAGGCACCTGTCTGCATTGAAACTCGTGAGCCCAAGCCCAAGCCGAAAAAGAAGCATCGACCGGAAAACCACTGCTAGACGCAACCAAAGTAGGGGCTAATTCGACTCTTGATGTGTGTGTACAACCTCGACCTACGTCATGATACCAGGCTGGTCAAGTCAAAACCATCGTTAGCGAGACGATCATCTCGCCAAACAATCTCGTCGTCATTGACGACAATGGAGACAAAGGAGGGTTTCTGTTCAGCAATGGCCGCAGCACCAAGTTCAACCCTTCTTGCGACAGGGAGATAAGTAGAAGCATCTCCTATTGTCGCACTGATACAAGCAAGTGTTATTTTGCCGCCACCGAAAACCCCTCCTTCCCAAATTGCATCACAAGTGACGTGTCATCAGACCTTACTCATGTCGCGTACCCTGCCTGGCGCACCGCTACCGTCCACCGGCTGGTAAGACAACGCTCGTTTAGGTTGACGAGGTGCCATTATCTGCGGGAGTTGACAATCTGTCCGTTGACACTGACGGGAACATTTTTGCTGCTACTGTACCTGATCACCACATGTTCATCCGAGCGTTCCATGTCCTTTATGACAAAGATTCACCCTTGACAGTGATGATGATCTGAAAGAAGAGTGGCATAGAGGCGTCATCTACAAAACAGGAGTACGAGATGTTCAAGGTTGTGAGGATAGGGAGGCACGAAGCCTGCCAACTACGACGAGCGCAGTACATGAACCTGTCTCAGGCCGACTGTTCCTTGGGGCTTCGTCCCCACCCTTTATGGTGGCCTGCGGAAACTGACATAGATTGGTGCATGTGCCATGTACCCATGTTCTGCCTCCGGGTGCAGCTTACGAATAATGAAGCACTGTCTTTTCATGTGAAGACATATTACAAAAAATATGTAGCCCCGAGGAATGGAGCCTCGGTGCTATGTTGCGCAGAGATTGTAGCAGTTCTCAAATAGCGGTGCTGAGAAACATGGATGTTAGAGGGGCACTGAGGTAGGGTGCACAACAGGTACGGTATCATACGAAATGCAGTCGTTCTTGTTGGAACCCCTGTACTGTTGGTACTGTCGTGTCACCCTGATATTCACTACTTATGCCTTAGAATTAGACCTGTATCTAGTGAGTCATGACTCACAGAACTCCCTAACAGTACAACTATCATGCTCATATTACAAGAGTTCCGGAAAGGGGTCCATTCACAAGGATTGTTTACGCCTTAGCTAAATACGGTGCCTAACAAAAAGTAAGCTAAATAGGACGTTCCTTAAGCTAAACTACAAAAAAAAGTATATATAATAGATTAAATATCTTACCTAGTACGGTGTCTACTCTGCCGATTCCACGTTCTACACCGCGTCCCCGATTATAAGAGTATTACAGAGCTTAGGAATATTAGTAGAATCGGACATAATATATTGACTAGTATAGCTACTAATTTACTAATCGTGTATGGAAATTCTCAATAGTTGATAATGACCAAAAAGACGCGTTCGACCTGAAACATATATAGGGTACAATAAGAATTGCTTAGTCATATTACACTAGCTTGTAAGACATAAATATATTGCTTAACATTTGAAGGTTAACATTACAATCTTTGAAGCCTAACAATACTACTAAACCATTTGGCATTCTCGGATCAATTTTGTACTATGGCCCGGACAAATAGGGGTAGATAGGTCACAGTTGCTCTCGGCTGACTAATACCTACGAATCCCAATGACCCAATTTCTCCCCCGTCACCCTCGCCTGCTTTAAAGATATATGAGAAAAATTCCGTTGATCAAATACCATTCACGAAATACAGCGTGAATTTTGTGGTCAATTTCCAAACAATGTTCACTGGTCAGAATTAATTATCATAAGGCGCGGCGGCTGTCGTCATCTGAGTGGCAAACGTCATGTGGGTGTCATGTTTGGAGGCGCCAGGAACAGGACAAGGTGGCAATAGCATCAACAAATCAACAGTCGATGAAATCTATATTATATTGCTAAAATTCTGTGGTGGCAATAAATATTGGTTAACCAGATATTTTTTTACCCAGCGGCATCTCTTGGATATAGACTCTATTCGCATAACGACGCAATAGAACCTATCTTTGGTGAGTTATTAACCCCCCAAAAAGAAAGACTGCCCTATGGAAAAATCGACTAATTAAAATGGCCAGCATGAAGTCATTGACACAAGTTGACTGTCAGCATTCTCGGCATGTGTTCGCCCAGACACATCGACTTGTCTAGACAATACCATCGACTCCATATTGAACCCACAAGCTACGCTAGGCGAATGGAGAACGCTTGTTCGTTGTGTAGCGTATAACTTTATTTTCCTGGTAAATATTCTCGAACAAAGAAACTCCGACAATCTGACTAGGCTTTTGTTGAGCTTGGCGCAAAGGGTCCAACGTAACCTCAATGTAGCTCTTACGAACGGTAATGATTTATGGTACGTTCTATGTCTGCTTGCCTCAAACCATTCAAATCCATTCGCGCCGAGTAGGTGTTCCTCGAGCCTAGGCTTGACCCCTCAGTGGGACACTGCGGAGTCAGGGAAGAGAATTCCAGAAGGCCCACTGAGGAAAGTCAAAAACACAGCCGTTAGACGTTGACAGTGGAGTTTATAAAAGAATTGCTTTTAGGCGAGGAAGGACTCGCATGTGAAGCAGAAATTTCCATCACCACACCCTGGGAGAAAAGGGACACACATGTACCCAACGTGTGAGATGAATTTCAGCCTAAATTATGGCACATAATAAACAAGAGACTGTGGTTGCGACGCCTTTGAAATGTCTCCAACATTGTGCGACTTTTTCCAGCCGCTGCGTCACGGACCCATTCATGTGTAAATGAAATTGGAGTAAATCCATGGTTGGTTGGTACCAGAGTTGAACACCTCAAACTATGATTGGTTTATTTGCACTATTGCCCTGCCAAGACCACAAACTCTATTATGATTGGTTATTATTATTAATAGGTCAGCCAATCGCCTTGCTTTTCTCCTGGACCACAAAACAATCATCCGTGGCTCTCGGGCTGCGAGTCACAAAATTCAATCCATCTAAGGGTCAGGGGAAGAAATCCTATTTCAATAAGAACTATTAGGTGCAAAGTTGAAGAAATATTTCGCGTAAAAAAAAAAAGGGTCTGATGTTCCCATACTTCCGGGCGTGTAGGTCAAGACACATGCATCGGCCACACTCAATCCTTCCAGACCTTAGTTTCGCGCAGTTCCGGCTAGAATCCACGAGTCCTGGGCCAAGACAACCTGGTAACCAAGGCCCACATTAGGCCATCTTCTGTCCATTTAGCCCGGCGATCCAGTTCGCTAAATTTGACTATCGCTTCCAGACTGGACAATCCTCTCAAGCCCATCCAGTGCTCCCATTTCGGGTAGCATTGGCGTCCAATCTTCAATTGATTATTCCCTCTAGTTACTAGATTCAGGCTCGATTTGCGTCCAATGGAGAACAAGCGTCTCCGCGTGCTGGAATCGTGGATGCTCCGGCCATCCTCCGGTAAGCCATGCGGCCCCTGACCCATCCACTGCCATGCCTGGACACTACCATATACACAGGCCCACTGTCCGACAGACAAGGGACCCGCCAATGACGAATGTCCGGAACACTCTTTCATTCTAGATTGACTGTGGTTTGACACGACGCCCAATCATACTTATCCACCAATCTAATGTCCAACGCTTGACCCATGGCCCGGAGTGTCCCCGTTTCCACCTCCAATGGTTTCTTTTACATCGAAGCCCTAACCCACCGCACCCCGGAGAGAGATGGTCTCGGCCTTTCTCAATTCCATGGGCATACGACGCCTTTCCTCCTCTGAACTGCCTGACGTACGTGTGCCCCAAGTGTCCACTACGAAGAGAGGGTCAGGTACCAGGCGCCTTTGGTTTCATCCGTTTGGTTCTGAAGTGACCTCGATTTGGAGGCGAGCGTGGCGGGGCTGCAGATTTTGTCTAAACTCTCCAAAGGTATTTATACCTGGCCATGTCTTGCACATTTGCTGTCTCTTTCCTCTCTCCAAACAACTACATTCTTTTTGAGGAACCCACAACTTCTGTCATTCTTTTCCTAAGACACATACACTCATTCGAATATCTTCATTGATATCTCTTCTTCCTTCGTGTCTAACTATCCAACAACTCGAAGTTCCATCTTCCCACAACACAATGCAGCTCTCCAAGTCTTTCATGCTCCTTGCAGCCCTCACCACGGGCACCCTCGCCCGCCCAACCACTCTCGAGCGCCGTCAGGCAACTGGAACATCCTCCGGCGGCGAATGGACTTCCACCCCCTCCAGCGGCAGCTACTCGACCTCTGGCTTCGGTAGCTCAACCGCCTCCTCCGGCAGCGGCGTGACCTACGCCGGAAACGTTGGCAACCCCTACGGCAGCAACATCATCCAAGTTTCATCCTCGGACGCCAGCCAATACAAGTACGTGGCGCAATTCCAGGGCTCCAACACTGAAGACTGGACTGTCGCCATCTTCAACAAGTACGGCCCGGATGGCATGATGACCGGCTGGTACGGCAACGCCTGCCAGACCTTCACTCTCGCCCCCGGTGAGACCAAGTACGTTGCCTTCGATGACGACTCGCAGGGTGGCTGGGCTGCCGCATCTGGTACCACTATCCCCACCGACGGTGCCGGTGGCTACGCCTCCACCTGGGGTGAGTTCGACTTTGGTTCTTCTGCCAACAACGACTGGTCTGGCTTCGATGTCTCCGCTATAGCGGCTCAGAACGCTGGTCTCACCGTTGATGGCATGAAGATCTGTGATGTGCTCGGTGGCACCTGCTCGTCTATTTCCCCCAATGCTGCTGTCGTTGACAATGCTTATACTTCTGCCGAGACTGATGTCGGTGGTATTGGTGGTAACATCTCTGGCGGCGCTGTTCGGTTGGCTGTTACTATTGACTACAGCGGCTAAATCTAAGAGCACTCTGTTTTCTTTGATTTACATTTGATATGATGTTGAAGATAGACTTGTGTTTTTTTATTTCTTCTTCCTAGGCCATTCTGTTGTACGGGATGGTCTCCAGCTGGAATGGTTTCGCTTCTGTGTCAATATTGAGACTTAGGCTGGTCCCCTTTTTTTGGTTTTCAAATATACCACGTTCGCTCTGAATTTCTTTCCAACAGTAACCACTATTAGAATGCTCCATTGTCTAAATTAAGGTGTTGTGGAGTGTTCCAATGTGGCGGAGATGACCACATAATTGCATACGCAACCCCCACTATGTCACCGCACCGCCACAAGCCGTCTACAATAACTACGGTAGCGTGTTTCACAATTTACGATTAAATAAGGAATAAACTAGAAGAGCTAAAATTAAGTATTGTTTCATCCCGAGATCCATTCATAACGATGAGTGATATATCGACAAATTCATTATTGACTTCGTATCCGCTGATCAAATAACACAATTTACCCAAGTAGCCCTAACAGCTTACTTCCGGGGGCTAACCAGACCGTATAACTCAAGCGGCTTAATACTGAAAGCACCGTTGGACTCAAGCTTGTAGTTGGGATCCGCCAACTCGAATTGGTTCTCCTTGAGAATGCTAGCCAGAGTGAAGAACGACCACCGCCAAGCCCAGATCTTGCCAATGCACTCGCGCTTACCGTTACCGAAGCCCTTCTTCGCGGCAGCAGGGAGCTGATCCCATTTCTCGCCGTAGACACGCTCCGGCTTGAAAGCCTCGGGGTCCTCAAAGACAGCTGGGTCGCGATTCACCTGGCTGAGGACGGCGATCATAGGCTGGTTGTGGGCGATTTGGTATTCGCCGCCGGCGAGAAGGACGGGGCTCTTGTCGTCAGAGGGAATGGGCTCAATGTTGAAGCCAGGGGCGGTGGCGGAAAGACGAATCGACTCGCGGAGGATGGCCTCAATGTAGTTCAGGCTCTTCAGGTGTTCCAGGTCGATCTTGCCGTCGCCGACGACGCGGTCAATCTCCTCCTGTGCCTTGGTGATCTCGGTCGGGTTCTCCATGAGGTAGTACAGAGCGTAAGAGACGAGGTTGGGGGCTGTAGCGGCGCCGATGAAGCAGGAGATGATTTCATCAATCACTTGCGACTCGGTGAGCTTCTCGCCGCTCTCGGGATCGCTGCCGTTGAGCATGGCATCCAGGATATCCTTGCGGGCGGTCTCCGGGTTTTCTCTCCGGGTCTTGATCACCTCGGCTGCGAAGCCGCGCATGATCTTGGTGTCCTTTTCAAAGCGGCGCTGGTACACGAGCCAGTTCAGCAGCTTTGGGCGGGTGGGGCGCTTCATCGCCTCCATGGTGGCGCCGTCCATGGCGTTGAGCATGGGTGGCTCGGCACCTTCAAGCACGTGAACGCGCTGGTTGAAGAAACATTTCATGCAGGATGCGAGGAGTAAACGGTCGAGGTCCTTTGTGATCAGAGTGCGCTTCTTGGTGCCTGAGCTCCACTTGTTTGTGAGGTCCGGGATGACCTCTGCCATGTCTCCGAAAAGGTTGTCGGTCGCGGATTGAGTGAGATGAGGCATCATAATGCGGTGTGCAATTCCCCAGCTCTTTTCGCTGTCATAGGCCGTGAACAGACTGTCGTGCACGGCATATCGGATCTCAACAACTGGGCCTGTCACACACTTGCGGAACCGGGTCTGGTCGCAGATCTCCTCAAGCAATGCAACACTACCGACGAAGACAATTTCGTGTCCCAGGGCATTAATTTTGAAGATAGAGCCTAATCAAAAGTTAGCTTCTGTGATTTCGACAACTTCCTTCATAAAAGCTTACCAAATTGCTTGGCCAAGCTGTTCAGTGAGTTCCATGTCTCATTGGGGTTGACATCGAAAATATTACCCAGGAGCGGAACTCCACGGGGTCCAGGGATCTGAGTAGGCATAGCGCTAGGAAAAAAATGGAGGGGATATCACTATAATACACAAACGATGATCAAGAGGTGAAGTTTGGAGGGAAAACAAAAAAAAAAAAGAGTTCTCCCGCACGGGGCGGGGGGAGCAAGACTTAAAAAAAGCCTTCAGCTTCGGATCTTCAGCTCTGCATCTCCAATCGACAGATCAAGTTCGACCCAGTCCACTGGCGGGGGTATCTAGCGCTCGGGCACTCCATAGGTTCATAGGTTCGAGCTGAAGAGATCGGCGCGGTTGCAATGTAATAGCGCAGATTGGCGGGCGCCGATCGCACCAAGATAGGAAATCCATCAGAATATCTGGAGCCCATCTGCAGCCATCTGGAGTAGGCAAAGCGTACTACTGGCTGTAGTGCAACCACTGAGGGCAATGGGGTTCGTCACAATTGTCAGCCGGCAAGCTCCTGCGCATTTTTGTGCTGCACCCTGCTGCACTCCCTGGATTTGTCTCCACGCATCTTGACCGCTTGATCGTCTCGGCTTGACTGGCTGCTTTTGATTCTCATGTTGGATGTGAATGGAGCTGGCTGCACATCATAGATCATATTTCATCGTCAGCATGAATAACATGACTGTGTGTGGCTGCCGTCGGGTGGGGCAAGGGGGAAACTGACATCATCGAGACCAGCCTCCCCTTTCAAGGGCTGGTGCTTTGCAATAGGAAACCCCATGATCATATGTGCATCCGGGTAGTATCAAGCGGCAACTATTCAAGGGGCTCCTTGTGACAACCAGAATGTTGACCCTTGGTCCAACGCGGGTGCTCAACCTATAAAAAGTGGGGCGTTGTCTCACTACACGTGATCTCTCTCATACCTCTATCTCGAACCTCATTCCTATAAGAATGACCTAGGGCTAAATATGTCATAGTTTCCTAATTTTGCGATGGCTCTTGATCAGATTAATTTATGTCGGAATACCCCTTTGACGTTAGATGTAAGCTGAAACAGATTACTTTGTAATGCATGGATTCCACGTTCATATTAAGGGATCGTGTAAGCATTTGAACTCATTCCTAGCTGTAATATAGAATTCTTAACTTATGTCAGTTACTAGCTTATATAAGCGTCCTTGTATTTGCCGGACTGCCAATTCTCCAGTAAGTTCCCAATCAACGTGGCACGTGAAAGTCCCAAAGCCAGGGTAAAGGATAAACCGTACAAAACTTGTGTCGACTCTAAAGGTTGTTATATAAATCGCAAAGCTCACATCACAATACCGTTCCTCTACCACTATATTATACGATCCGGCGTCAGTACGCCACGCGTGGCTGCGAATTTGATTCATGCAACGTGTTCGGATCTTCAACCATTCTTCACGGGGAGCCGCTGACCGATTCCGATGTATCTAAATGTTGAAATCTCTTCCATGCTGCAACTGAATGTATCTTGAATATGTTGGTGGTAATTATAACATTACGTGGTAGAAGACCTGAATATTTTTGAAGCTGAGAGACTGAATGTCATTTCTCTGGATGCTGGAAAGAAGTAATCATGTCAAACTTTGGCGTTTGTGGCAAACTATCTTCACTATCCGGGGCACTGAGGTACAGAGTTTGATCAAAATACCTCTAAAGGCCGTGGGCATCAATTCGATGGTTCTAGGCGCTCCTAGATACTAGATGGATGATTAGCAGTATACAACTATCGTGATCTTCTGTCTTGTCACGATGGTTGTATACGACATCAGCCAAACTCTATGCATGATTCAAATGATGGTCGAGGCCAGACGGCAAGATTGATGATGATGAGTGCTCTGATACCGCATTTTTCTAGGAGAGAATACCGAGGAGGACCTTTCTTTTACACGCTAACCGATCTAATTGCCCATAATATATTCGTCGATAGCGATTAGAATATCAGATGTGTGGTTGATCTCGAATGGGCCTGCTCACTGCCAGCAGAAACCATCATTCATATTGGTTGACAGGTCAATACCTTTCAATCTGCAGTCCGTGGTCTCGCATTGTGGTCAGCAACAGTTCCATATCGCCTGTGACGTTGATTGGACACGAATTGGTAGGGGCTTTCCGACTATGGGTGGAGCGGCTTTTGGAGAGAAGTAGATATGACTGGTAGAGCCCGGGAGAAATGTGGTTTTAACAAGTGGACACAAAGAGAGTGGGAGGAGAGAGGTGATCCTATTGGCTTCGAAAGAGAGTAAGTTTGTCACGTAGCTTGGGTTCACCTTTTTTATCATTTCTGTTCTGCTCCATCATCAGCTAACATGGAATGCAGGTCAGCTAAATGGTGATGAGTCTGAATAAGCTACAGGCGCAGGCGTAGAAAGTTTCGAATTCGAGAAGGATACAGGATACTGCTGAGTGGCTGACTCTTCAGAGAACGCAATATTTGGAGTCATAGAAGAAAGCGACTAAGATGAGGCCGCAAAACTGCAGGGAAAAAGTCCCGAAGAACTTTATCAATGTCAATCTCATCTTTAAACGATCTGTTGCATGGCCTTTGTGAAGTTGCCAAGAACCCAGGGCCAATGATTGACCGGAGGATCTACATGTGAAAACCAGAGGATAAATAAATCAGATCGCAAAGGAGCGAAAAAGGCACCAAATTATCAGACGGGAGGCATTTCCAGGAATACTACTGTTTGATGGCTACAACGGTCCGAGCATAAGTTAGCTGTGCTAACTAGGACAATCCCTCATCTTAATCACGAACCACTAATTACACCCAGACCGTGATTGGGCCATCGGATCTTGTTATAACACTGTTAAGGCCAGGAAGCTGCCTGGAATTTCAAAGCATGGCTTGCGTCATGGGCATAAGTCGGTGGTCATAACGAAGAAATCCAGCCGAGCCCCTGGAAGATAATGGCAGACCCGCAATGTGAGTCCAGGCACCTTCTCGCATATTACCGGATTGAGAAGACGCTAGTTACATATTTCTACATTTGGACTGGCACAAGCATCCGGCCTAGCAGTTCGGCATGTCGAGCAGATTTGGCCGGGTAGATCGGGATCGTCGCACCCGTTATCGGGCTGACAACTTAGTCGGGATTCGGGAGCGGAAAGCCTCCGCTATTTTTCTGGCATCGAACAAACCATTTCATCCTAATTCTTTACATTTATTAAAAATCATAGGTGCATATGTCATCTCTGATAAGGCGCTATGCTGATATGAAACTATAGTTCATCTAAGCATAAAATATGCCGAAACCCATTAAGTTACTGCGCTTATCATCAAATCGCCACATATGGCGAAGGCTATCTACGAGGAGGTCTTGCTAACAATTGCCGGCATATTATCCTCTTTGAATCCACAGCAAGAATGGAAAAGAATTGTAGATTTCTAATAAATATCTCACAGGCAACTAATATTACGTGTGCGCCCCATAAATGTCTCGCATGAGTCCAAAAACAACCAGAGCGGGTTCACAAATCGGACATCTCTCCAGCGTTAGGCTCGCATATGTAGACCAATGATTGAATAACATTTTTCGGCAAGAAAAATCAGTTTATCCAACTCAAGATCTGTCAAAGTAAGCCCCACCACCCATGGAAGGGCTCGGCCTACATGCCGGTTTTCAGGACTGTTTCCTTCTCGGGAACTATTCATAGCGGAGGCTGGAACAATAGCCGCCGCATTAGAAGCTAATGAACTGGTAAGTGTGTATAAGCTGTTTCTAGCAAAAAATGGACTTCTGCCCAATGACGGCTGTTCGATCCCCTTTTGCTTCGGATCTGGAATCGGAACACACATTGAATACCCCCTAGCAAAATCGGGAGAGGGTTAAAATAAATACCCTGGTCCTTCTCCTACTAAATCGACCTGTGATTCCAACATAATAATCCAATTTCTTTGACCAATCTCCACTCTCTGACCGAATCCCGTCGCGACAATGGACCAACATCACGACCCCTATGATACGTCACCCCCGAGCCTCATGGAGAATATTACTCTGAAAACGAAAAGGAACACCGTAGATCTGATGATCTGCCTGTTCGAAAGCTCAACAACCACGATTTGACCAGTGTGGAGACCCTCCATGTACCTCAAACCATTATCCGCGAAGCAAGCAGTGCTGAGACCCTGAATTTCGCCAATGCCAACCCCACTCGACTGCCCAAAAAGGACTCGGGCTGGAGCATGAAACCACAAGTCATCCGGAATGCAGAGAGAGACCAAGCCGCCGGGTTCAAAAGGCGTGAGCTCGGTGTTACATGGCAAGACCTAACTGTCGACGTCCTTGCCGCCGAGGCGGCCGTCAACGAAAACATGATCTCGCAATTCAACATCCCTCAGTTAATCAGGGATCTCCGCCGCAAACCACCACTCAAATCTATATTGTCAGAGAGCCATGGCTGCGTTAAACCTGGCGAAATGCTCCTTGTTTTGGGCCGGCCTGGCTCAGGATGCACCACGCTTCTCAAGATGCTTTCAAACCGCCATGAGGGTTACCATACTATAAAGGGTGACGTGCGTTTTGGAAACATGAATGCTTCAGAAGCCGAGAAATATAATGGTCAGATCGTGATGAACACAGAAGAAGAGCTGTTCTACCCCCGATTGACTGTCGGTCAGACCATGGACTTTGCGACAAGAATGAAAGTCCCATTCCATCTACCGGATGGAACCCAAAGTGCTGCAAACCATACCGCTGAGACGAAGCAGTTTCTTTTGGAATCCATGGGAATCGCACACACAGCCGATACAAAAGTCGGAAACGAATTTGTCCGTGGTGTATCTGGTGGTGAACGGAAACGAGTATCCATTATCGAGTGCCTTGCCACTCGGGGTTCTATCTACTCTTGGGATAATAGTACTCGTGGCTTGGATGCTAGTACTGCATTGGAGTGGGCAAAAGCTCTTCGTGCCATGACTGATGTCCTGGGTCTGTCCACTATTGTGACCTTGTACCAAGCTGGAAACGGAATTTATAACCTCTTCGACAAAGTCTTGGTCCTCGACGAGGGCAAGCAAATTTACTATGGCCCTGCAGCTGAAGCGAAGCCTTTCATGGAAGATCTTGGATTTGTTTACACTGATGGAGCGAATATCGGTCAGTCATTGCTTATCTGAGAACATGCCGAATCGCATAATGACTAACACTAAGAAAGGCGATTTCCTGACTGGTTTGACTGTTCCGACAGAGCGGAGAATCAGACCAGGCTGCGAACATACATTCCCTAGAAATGCTGATGCCATTCTGGCGGAATACCAAAAGTCTGAGACTTATAAAAAGATGGTATCAGCATATGACTATCCCGACAGCGAGCTTAGCCGTGAGCGCACGGATGCGTTCAAGGAATCCGTTGCGTGGGAAAAATCGAAGCATCTCCCCAAGGGGAGCAGTTTGACCACTAGCTTCTGGGCTCAGGTCAGCGCATGCACCAGTCGACAGTATCAGATCTTATGGGGTGAGAAATCAACCTTTTTGATCAAACAGGTTTTGTCGTGCGTGATGGCCTTGATCGCTGGTTCATGCTTTTATGATTCCCCAAACACCTCTGAAGGTCTGTTCACCAAAGGTGGAGCGGTTTTCTTTTCCCTGTTGTACAACTGCATTGTGGCTATGTCTGAGGTTACCGAATCCTTCAAGGGTCGTCCAGTTTTGGTTAAGCACAAGTCATTTGCAATGTATCACCCGGCTGCGTTTTGCTTGGCTCAAATCACAGCCGACTTTCCGGTGTTGTTGTTCCAGTGCTCGATATTTTCGGTTGTGATATATTGGATGTCTGGCCTCAAGCACACTGCGGCTGCATTCTTCACATTTTGGATCATATTGTTCACCACAACATTGGTAAGTCCGCGCTGATTTGAATCATTCCCTGACACACTATCTAGTTTGAGACTAACTAATTCATTGACAGTGCATTACCGCTTTGTTCAGATTCATTGGAGCCGCCTTTAGTACATTTGAGGCCGCGTCCAAGATCTCAGGAACTGCCGTCAAGGGGATTGTCATGTATGCTGGTTACATGATCCCAAAGCCTAAGATGAAGAACTGGTTCCTCGAGTTGTACTACACAAACCCCTTTGCCTACGCATTTCAAGCTACAATGTCCAACGAGTTTCACGACCAGCATATCCCCTGTGTTGGTATGAATTTGATACCGAGCGGTCCTGGTTATGAGGATGTTGGATCTGCCAACAAAGCTTGTGCGGGTATTGGTGGCGCTTCGCCAGGTGCAGATTATGTCACTGGTGATCAGTACCTTGGATCACTTCATTACAAGTACTCTCAGATGTGGAGGAACTTTGGTGTCGTTTGGGGGTGGTGGGGATTCTTCGCCATTCTTACCATCATTTGCACAACGTACTGGAAATCGGGTGGTGCATCTGGTGCTTCCCTTCTCATTCCCCGTGAGAACCTGAAGAAGCACCATGCCGCCAGCTCTGATGAAGAGGCAAACAACAGAGAAAAGACCACTGCGCGAGAGACCACCGATGAGCCCGTTGAGGTTGATGAAAACCTTTCCCGAAACACGTCTATCTTCACCTGGAGAAATCTCACGTATACCGTCAAAACTCCCTCCGGCGATCGAGTGCTGTTGGATAATATCCACGGCTGGGTTAAACCCGGCATGCTCGGTGCCCTCATGGGGTCTTCCGGTGCCGGAAAAACGACCCTTCTCGACGTTCTTGCCCAGAGAAAGACAGACGGTACCATTAAAGGATCTATCATGGTTGATGGACGACCACTTCCGGTGTCTTTCCAGAGAATGGCTGGATATTGTGAACAGTTGGATGTTCATGAGCCATACGCGACCGTGAGAGAAGCCCTAGAGTTCTCTGCTCTTCTACGCCAATCTCGCAACATCCCAAAGGCAGAAAAGCTTAAGTATGTTGACACCATCATTGATCTTCTAGAGCTCCATGACCTAGCAGATACCCTTGTCGGTTCTGTAGGCAATGGACTCAGCGTCGAGCAAAGGAAGCGTGTCACAATTGGCGTGGAACTAGTATCCAAGCCTAGCATTTTGATCTTCTTGGACGAGCCCACATCCGGTCTTGATGGACAATCAGCCTATAACACAGTGCGTTTCCTTCGCAAGTTAGCTGACGTGGGTCAGGCCATTTTGGTGAGTCTTCACTCTGGCACAACAGGGGTTATGTTGCTGACATTAAATTTTTCAGGTCACAATCCATCAGCCCTCGGCGCAGCTCTTTGCTCAATTTGATACCCTTCTCCTCCTCGCAAAGGGTGGAAAGACTGTCTACTTCGGAGACATTGGCGAGAACGCGGCTATTATTAAGCAATACTTCGGTCAGTACGGGGCTCAGTGCCCTACCGAGGCCAACGCAGCTGAGTTCATGATTGATGTGGTCACGGGTGGTATCGAGGCCGTCAAGGACAAGGACTGGCATCAGATCTGGCTCGATTCCCCCGAACAATCACGAATGATCCAGGAATTGGACGGGATGCTTGAAGAGGCGGCTGCTAAGCCGCCAGGCACAGTTGATGATGGATTTGAATTCTCAATGCCTCTCTGGGAGCAGACCAAAATTGTCACTCACCGCATGAACGTTGCGCTTTTCCGGAACACCAACTACATCAACAACAAATTCTCCCTTCATATCATTTCAGCTTTACTCAACGGCTTCTCCTTCTGGCGTCCCGGTCCAAGTGTGGCGGCCTTGAATTTGAAGATGTTCACGATCTTTAATTTTGTCTTCGTTGCTCCCGGTGTCATCAACCAGCTTCAGCCACTATTCATCCAACGTCGTGACATATATGATGCTCGCGAAAAGAAGTCCAAGATGTACTCATGGGTCGCGTTTGTTACAGGACTCATTGTTTCCGAGTTTCCGTATCTCTGCATTTGTGCAGTTCTTTATTTTGCGTGCTGGTACTACCCCGTTTGGAGGCTGCCTCACGACTCAGACCGATCTGGAGCTATCTTCTTCATTATGCTAATATACGAGCTGATTTATACTGGAATCGGCCAGTTTGTTGCAGCTTATTCCCCCAACCCGACCTTTGCTGCGCTGGTGAACCCTTTGGTGATCAGTTTCCTTGTCCTCTTCTGTGGCGTCTTTGTCCCGTACGACCAGCTCAACGTCTTCTGGAGGTACTGGTTGTACTACCTCAATCCATTCAACTACGTTGTCTCCGGAATGTTGACCTTTGGCATCTGGGATGCGAAGGTAACTTGCAACGAGGATGAGTTTGCGTACTTCGACCCGACAAACGGAACCTGCGCACAGTACCTGTCAGACTATATGGCGGGCGATGGTTGGAAAATTAACCTGCTCAACCCTGATGCTACCTCAGCATGCAAGGTCTGCCAATATAAAAATGGAAGCGACTTCCTGACAACTCTCAACATCAATCATTACTATGTTGGATGGAGAGATGCAGCTATTTGTGTGATCTTCGCCATCAGTGGATACGCCTTGGTGTTTGCATTGATGAAGTTGAGAACCAAGGCTTCGAAGAAAGCCGAATAGGTTCATCATTCATTACTCGAACTCGTCAAACCTCTCACCCTTTGCGGACCGCCACTTAAACATGTCCAATGTTTTTACCTTGTATTCCTTTATTGTCGTCTTTCCTTCATTCATAGATTAGACTTTTACATAGACTTTTTATAGACTCTGTCATTTAGATATTTTTAGCCCCTCTTTTTATTTCAAAATACAGAACTGTCTTCCTTTCAAGGAGCCTCACGGCCTAATCTTCATGTGCTGGATTCCTTTTCTTGTACACCTGAGGGTCTCGTAATGGTCCCTATATAAGCACTCGAAGTATCTACACTCTCGTTTATTGGTTATAATTAGGGTCTTTAATATATAGCGGTTAGCGTTCTATGCAAGCGTGAAGCTAGGTGATGGAGAGCTACGGGGTCAATTCGTAAGGTCGGGACTCTGAGATAAGTAAGAAGTCCAACAAAGATGGTATCGAGCTTGTATTTCCCAATCCAGTCAATAGCAGTGGTGAACTCTATCGGAGGTCGGGAAAGGTCCCACTTCGTTGTTCTCGACAGAGGGCCAGCAGCCCCGGCATCATATCCACTCTAATCGCAGTAGTACGACTTAAGCATGATTTATTCGCAAAATAGTATTAGTTAGTGGAGCTTGTGATGCCACGTTGTGAGGCCCGAAGCCCACAATATCGACAAAAGCCTGATCCAAAGCGCCAAGGCCAAGGCTAGGGTTTGCCAAGAGGTGGAGGATATGGCGCGCCTAGTGAGCCTCATCTAATCAGGGACCGATGTAACATAACACGGAGCTCCAGGGGTTCCTGTATAAAATAATGCTGGCTTCATGCCGATAACGCATCCAAACGCCTGTATGTGACCGAATCCCTGCCATTCCCTAACAAAGGGCTGGTGGGTTTACAAATACGGCTTGCAGTAGTCCCACGCTATGCGCGCTTCAAAACAGAAGCGGTTAGGTGACCCATAAGACTCCACCTGGTATAACGTGGTTATCTTACCACCAAGAATCAGAGAGGATTGTTGGGGGACAATCATGTCAGCATCCTGGGCATATATCCCACAATAAAGCTGATTGACTTCGTTTGAACCTTTTAATATCTCAATTCGCTGGTCCATACACATTCACATCTTCCTTTATATACAATCGAGTTTCCTCACCTGTGCTGCCTTCAATTGCAGCACAATACACAAGATGGCATGCTCGCCCCAAATACCTCCTCCCACACATTCGAGCAAGCCGAGTTTTGCAACATCAGTCGATACATTTCTTAGCAGTGACAACGCCTGGAATTGGAAGAGATTTTCTGCTAATGCGGACATTGAAGCTCAACAAAACCCACGAAGAAGGTTTGCCTCAATACGATATCTCATTCTCAACATCTACCGCCGCCTATTTTCTCTGGTTTACTGCGCTAATGCGGTCGCATTTATTATCATTATGGTGGAGGGCCGACCGAATCCTCTTGCATTTGTGAACGCAGCGGGCATCAATTTGCTAGTATGCGGTCTTGCACGACACCCGCTAGTGGTGAATGCCATCTTTCTGAGCATCTGCCGCATCCCACAGTCGGCCCCTCTCATGCTGCGCAAGAGGGCAGCAGAAGCATATTGCTATGGTGGAGTCCACAGCGGATGCGGCGTGGCAGCGTTTTTATGGTTTGTCGGCCTCGTGGCCCTGATGTCACGAGAATATTGGATTAATCAAGACTCGGGGATGGTTTCAACCCCCGTGATTGTCCTATCTTATGTTTTACTCGTCGTTCTCATCACTATCATTGTGGTTGCATATCCTACGTTCCGAACGAAAAGACATGACTATTTCGAACTCACGCACCGGTTCTCCGGATGGTTGGCAGTAGCTCTTTTCCTGACTCTCCTGTTGGTCTTCTCTGATCAAGCCCGACACGAGCAAGGCTTGTCCCTCGGACAATACCTGCTCGAGCTCCCAGCGTTTTGGTTCGTCCTGGTCATCATCGTCTCCATCGTCCATCCCTGGCTCCTTCTACGCCAGGTGCAAGTTTTGCCCGAGTATCTCTCACCACATGCTATACGACTCCACCTCGATCACACATCTACTGCATTCGGCAAAGTAATAGCACTCTCCGAGCACCCATTCCGGGATTGGCACAGCTTTGCAACTTTCCCTGATCCCAATGGCAGGAGCTTTTCTTGCATAGTATCCAAGGCAGGCGACTGGACAACCCGATGTATCGATCAGCAACCAACCAAGCTGTGGAAGCGCGGAGTGCTCATGTACGGCTTTATCCATGTGATGCGAGTTTTTCGCAGGGTGGTTGTGGTTGCCACGGGATCTGGGATAGGGCCATGTCTCTCCTTTTTGAGCGAGAAGAACCGCCCGCCTCTGCGGGTCATCTGGCAGACGCGGAATCCGAACAGAACGTACGGTGGTGACGTCCTCAACCTCGTGCGGCAGCTTGACCCTAGCCCGCTTCTCATTGATACCGGCAACAGCGGGCGAGTGGATATGTTGCCGGTTATCCAAGAAACCTTTCGGGAATTTGACGCGGAAGCTGTGTGTGTGATCAGCAACCCGCGGCTCACGCAAAAACTCGTCTTTGAGCTCAAGGCAAGTGGAGTGCCCGCTTTTGGACCAATCTTCGACTCTTAAAATTAGAGCTAGAGAACTGAAAATAAATCGCCACTCTAGAGCCCACTTGTGTGAGGCCACTTACGAACTAGCATGATCCAGCCCGTTTCCCACTATCCTGAAACAATTTTAGCTCGTTCACCCGCCTTTCACTAACAGAAGATAGAATACAATACTGTACGGGACTGGATGGTAACATACTATCTGATTGATGAAAACTCTGTAAAACAGGGAATAACAACAACGCGGGACGACTAATGCATGTACTTATGTATATGGGTTCGTTCTATCTTTCGATGTTACAGGTAATTTACCCGGATGGACCCATTTCTTCCACCTTTCTCTCTTTTATGGAAAGTTGACGGCCCGCGTGGATCCGCAACCACTATCCAATTCGACCAATCGGAGCAACCGACTTTGCTGTCATACTTTCTCTACACACAAATCGTAGGTAAGTGGGAGTTACGGGCCACAACTGTGCCCGCAGTTCGTTGCGGACTCCCCTATTCCAGAATTTGTCCCTCGGAACTTCCCCGAAGCCCGGTCCGGTTCAGCCTGGGGTCCTGCAATGAGGGTGAAACACACTTACACGACCTGGGGCCGCGGATGGGGACGGCTCAGGGGCCGCTCTGTCGGTTTTAGGACTAGCGAACCTTCCCCGCGCAGCCACTGGCTCCTGCGAACTTGGCCAGAATGTAAAGTTTACACCCGCGAAATCCGTTAAAACTTTGGGAGCGCACTAGGCTTGAAGAAAGTCTTCGTTGGAGTCTGGGCATTGCGTGAGACAGAATATAGTTATATTCTTTGCCGATCGCTTGGGTGAAGACTATGTAAACTTTCGGGGAGACAGACTGATTTCCCGAAATGACTAACCCCACCGCACTTTCCACGTTGGACCAAGCGTTGAACCTCATCTCATCAATCCAGTCAATCCTTTACTGAACGTTCAGCCGCCAGCTTTTTGTCGGTGGCATTTTTTTAGTCTCCAAATCCCTCAATGGCTTCCACCAGCCCCGGAGGAGACGGCGAGGGCGGGCCTATCTTCGACAGTTTGGCCAAATTCTATGTATCTGTGGCCATAATCTGGACGACTGCCCTCCTTATCGGCTCCGCCTTTCTCATTGCCAATCGTCAAGAGCAATGCATTCGCATTCGCAACCTGTTTCTCGCGCTGAGCGCGGTCTCGTTTCTCCATGTCTACTGGATTCTGTGCATGGTCGCATATTCGATGGGTGACAAGTACCCCTGTGTCGCAGAATACTGGATCATGAGCATCTATCTGCCTTTGGGGATCGCTCTTTTTCAAGCAAACAGCATGCAGCTCCTGAGCGTCTTTGGCATTCAGGAGAAGTTGCTCTTAGCCGCGCAGCAACCATACAGACCCCGCTTCATGGATCGTGCAAAATCCTCTAGACGATCCCTGTTCCAATGGAAACAGTTGACGCTCGTCCAAAAAACGGAACTGGGCATTGTTGTTGGAATGTTGGTTCAAGTCAGTGCATCATCCGCTCCCGCTGCCTTTTCTATTCACCTACTCATCTTCCATCTCTCACCTGTAGCTGTTTCTGTCGCTCTCTATCTTCCTCACCTCTCGGAAGTTTCAAACCTTTGGCACCTTCTCCAAACATGTGAATTCTGCTGAATGTCGGCGAGGTCCTGAATGGTAAGATTGCCGCTTGGGTGGTACTGCGACGTCATCTGACAAATAGTAATCAAGGGTTCCTTCGATTCTGTGGCAATTGTTCTGGTCTTGGATATTTGCGCCATACGTTCTTTGGAAGATTCGTAACATCCACGACATACACCACTGGCGGCTTCAGATCACCTGCTGCGTCATCGCCGCGTGAGCACTTGACCACATTCCTTGACATCATCGCAGCAAACATCGATACTAACTGACCCGCAGTTTACCAGGTTCGCCCATGTGGTTCGCCGCACTGTATTCGTCAACCGAAATCTGGGCAGATATCAATAGATACTGGGTGCCGGCTCTCTGGTAATGAAAGTCCAGCATGAGGTGCAAATACCACAATTGCTAACACTCGCAGGTTTGCTCCTGGTATTATGACAATGGAGGCTGTTACTATCTTCTTTCCGTGTTATGAGCTTGTCGTCTCTAGGAGACTGAGGAATCGTATCCTTGGGGAGCTCCAGTCATGGAATGACAAGAAGGCAGCTGGCGCGGACGAATTGGATTCAGCAGCCTCCCGAAGTCAAAGTGAAGTTAGCCGCATGCCTGAAGGCTATTCACGAAAAGCCCTAGAGAGGTGCTTAGCAGATGATTCAAGCGCGCTTCTCCGATTTGCCGCGGCCAAGGAATTCAGCGGCGAGAATATCATCTTCTTGAATTACGTGCGTGACTGGAAAGCTGCCTGGGCGAAAATCAGTGAATCGAAGCCGGATTACGATTGGAACCGCGATTCTCAGTACCACCGACTTCATTTCTTCAAGATCGCGGTCGAGATATATGCCGCCTGTGTCGATCTAAAAACGGCGGAATTTCCCATCAACATCGAGTCCCAGATTTACTCGGATCTAACGGAAATGTTTAGTGAAGCTGCCCAATTTATCGGCCAATCTATGTCAAGGGGAACTGAAACCCGCACATACAGAAATGTCCCTGAGTCTTACATGGTGCCGTCACACAGAAAAAAGTTTTCTACTGTGATAAACGTGGAGGAAGACACTCACGCTCTGTGTCTGGATGCATATCCTCACGAGGGCCAGAGTATCATGCATATCGAGTCCCGTGTTCCGGATCATGTTATCGTTCCTCCGAACTTCACCATCCGTGCTTTCCACCAGGCCGAGAGGTCTATCAAGAACCTGGTGTTCACAAATACCTGGCCCAAGTTTATTGATTCTTCCAGCGATTTGTCAATTCATTCTAAGTAAGGGTACACAAGGTCTGTCAAAGTAACAGTTTTTGATTCTTAGTCTATATTAATATAACGTTTTACCATCGACTGGCTACTGCCTACAGTCTATCACACTTCTCAAGTTCATAAATGACCTCTACTGCTCAAACAGCCTTCAAGAAAGTGTGCTAGATTTCACCCTTGACTTCGCAATTTCTTGCTAGGCCTGTGGCTGTGGCAATCTGTATAGTTGGGGGATTCTCTCTAGGTCATCACTACTTGCCTGGTCTAAAGCCCTTGTCGCGCTAATCGTTCCCCCAATTTTAGCCCTGCTGTTAAAGTTCGTAGCGAAAATACCGTTGTCGTGTTTGTCGTGAGCCTTTGCCAACCTTTAATTATACAAATATTGGAAGAGGAGCCACATAATAGCTCAAATAGTTGGCATTTTCATCTAGTCGCCTCGAAGGCTTCGTTTATGTCGTAGTTAATATTTTCCGGATTACCCTTAAGAAACGACCTCGGTATTTCATATGCTAATATATATTCCGGTGGATACAATTAATATTTAAATAAATACAATTACTATGCCTTACCTATTCCGGTTAGGTAAATGGAGAAGGTTTCCGAACAGCTTCATTGGAGGGTCCTTCTAATTTGACCCTATTTAAACCTACGCAGTACGCTTTTAATTTCATTTATCCTAGTTAAGATAACCTTTCGTTACTTAGGCTTTTCAAAGATACATTCTTCCTTAATTGCAATTCTAGCAATTATTCATGCATACACTTCCTAGCCAGATTTAAGGTTATAGATTATGATCGTCGTTGTTTAATATAGTCTAACGTTATTTATGGTTATATAGGTTACTCTACGTCATTTGGCCTACTCGATAGAGATACTTGTTCTAGTAGGCACCCTCAATTAAGAATTATTACTGCTATTAACAGTTTACCCGAACCCAATGAGGTCGTTAATAGCACCCGTCGTGAATTATAATGCTCAATGTCGATGTATATGGCGCAGAAGACGGTTCGCCCGCTGCTTAGATCCAAGTGAACCAAACGGCACTGGTCACTTTTCCCAGTAAAAGTTTGAATAAATCGACTTGTGTACTCAATAATGGTTAAAGGCTCGCAGCTGGTGTATCGCATCCGAATTAAAAACAACGGACCCGCCTCGTACTCCATATATTTAGAGCCTCTCGAGCTCGTTCGGGTCGAAGAACCGGCAATTAAAGCACTAATACTCCGTTAGCCAAGACTGCCTCCGGTACCTTTACAGCCACGTACGAGGGCCTTACTGAAGTGTAGAGTATATGGGATTAAGGGCCATAAGAGAAATATGTGTCTAGATAGATCACGATTTTAGTTTATCTAGTTTAATGGCGTTTTGTTTGAGATAGATACATTTCACAGTGGTAGATTAGGTGGGGTGCGCAGCTCGCATGTGAAACTCGTTGAAGGGATTAGTTTCACAACCATACATGGTACAATAAGAGGTAATCTCTCGATTGTTCAGTTTCCTATAGAACGTAATAGAGCACAAAGGAGAAGCCGATACATGGGATAATCCACAATTGAACGCATCAGATCTCCTTCACGCCGAGTATTCCACCTGTTCACTCTTCGCACCAGCCATGTCCATGACCTCCGCATCACCATCCGCAAACGCATTGTCACCGAATGCAACAGCAATCTCCTCAAGAGAATGGTGTGCTGTTTCGACGTAGTAAAAGTGAACTAGGACGGCCGAACTGAGACAGAATCCTGCAATCACCAGGTAGAAATAACCATGAATGCCAGAGAAAGCGTCGGGAGAGACCATTCCAATGATGAAGTTGAAGATCCAATTGCTAGTTGTGGCTAGGGCCATGCCTTTACTCCGGCCCCGGAGCGGGAAGATTTCTGCAGGTAGGAGCCATGGCATCGGACCCCAGGTGAATCCGTAGATGATATTGTAAAGCATGACGAAGGCATACTGGCCGTTCGCTTTGACTTGGACATCCACATTGATTTCGGTGAAGACGCAGACAACCCCTAGTAGTACGGCCATGAGGAGACCTGGTTAGATTGTTAGTTTTTAGTTGCAAGCCAACTCCATTTTCCTCTTCCACATGGGGACAGACCTCCAAGAATGAGCAAAGGCTTCCGGCCCCATCGGTCCGCTAACCACCAGGTAACAATTGTTGCAGCGGTGTAGGGAAGAGCATTTGCAGCAGTGAATAGCAGGGATTTGCGATTATCATAGCCAGCGGATGACAGGGTGCTCGGAAGGTAAAAGGAGATGATGTTAATTCCGTTGATCTGCGCGAACATCTGCACCGTTATTCCAACAATGGTCCGTTTACGATACCGGGTGAACATTTCCTATGATGTGGCAACCACGGTTAGTGATCCATGAGATTCACAAGTCAAACAAGTAGTAGAGGAGCATTACCTTCCAACCGGACTTCCCCAAATTGCTTTCGTAGATAACTGCTTCTTGAATTTCAAGGAACGTCTGTTGAATATGCTCCGCTTCCGTATTACCATCAGAATGTAAGTCGGCAATTGTTTGCAAGCTTTCGTCCACGAAACCATTTATCGCCAACCATCGAGGGGTTTCTGGTAGAAAGAAGGACATCCCACACAAGACAAAAGAGAGCACAATCTGGATGATAAATGGCCCTTGCCACGAAAGGTGTTTTGGCAGCAAGAAATTAAAACCATAGTCCACCCAACAAGAAAGCATATATCCAGCAATCAAAAAGGTGTATTCTATACCCACCATCAAACCACGGCGATGAGGGGCGGCAATCTCAGTTTGAATGATAGGCACGGTCATCGAGAGGAATCCCACACCCACTCCTTGGATGGTGCGACCTGCGATGAACGTTGCAAAACCGGGAGCAAACATTTGAATGAACGAGCTGAAGAAGTAGATGAAAGCGCCGACGCGGACACATTTCTTTCGGCCGATCATGTCCCCAAGTCGACCGGCTATGAGCGCTCCGACCGCCGCTGCTGCTTGCAAACACGCAACGGAGATGCCTGTAATCGAGGGGTCGACGCCGCTTGTCGTCCCGTCGGCTCCGCCATAGCTTTTGAAAAAGCGAGATATAAAAACTTCGTTGACCAGCAGGCCGGACATGATACCTATGAAATCAGCAATGATTTGACAACATATGCGAGGATGCCATACCAGAGTTATAACCGAAAAGGGCATCGCCCAAGCTGCCAAAGGCACATGTAGCATACAGTAAGGGTTTGCCTTTGAACGGATACCTGGCTGAGATCTTCTTGGGCTTGAGTTTCTTCTCCAGCCAACTATGCTCTTCCCGAGCTTGCGTGGCGACAGCGAGGGAACGCTCCCTGATGGTCCCACTGGGCACCGACTCGGAAGATTTCGTGATACTCATTGTACTGAAGAGGGTTCGACAAACCAGGATAACGAGTATTAAAACCACTTGTGAATTTGATCAAGAGATATTTTGTGGACAAGTTGACAGCGAACCGGAGGGCAAGGGGTTTATTTCTACTCAAACCCTGCCCCATGGGGAAGAGGCATTTTCTCCAGAATATGGGGAAATGATTCCTGAGGTACACCATGGGTTCACTATCTTGGTGGGTTACCGAGCCGAAATGTTTCACGCGGCACGGGAATGCTATTGGACCATACCGATGCACCTAACAGCCTTGAGTTTCTGGGCGCCCCTCCCAACGCGGGCTCTGTCGTGAAAAGTGACCCAACTATTGAGCCAGAGCATGGAGTCAACTTTTCGAGAACGCTTTAGTTCAATTTTTTGTCATGATGATTGGTCGTTCTTCTGTGGGAGCTGCAGGTTCCGGGACCATGAGTGGAGCCGTATCTCGGTTCCGGTGGCAAATATCAAACGGTTCCGGGAGTATGTGGAGCACTATATTCGGTTCCGGCGGATATCAAACGGTTCGGGATCAAAAGGCTGAAGACCACACGGTTCCTGAACTTCCGGGATTGGAATCGGGATATGCCGGGGATGTTTATCAGAGGATGTGTCAGAAGACAAGAGTACATGGTACATTGAGGTCTCAATATGTTTGAATTCAATTGAGCTATGGATGGCTATATTTCATTTCACTTATTGTTTTTGCTTTTCACATTTGAGTTAAGATATTAGTGCCCTGTATAAAATAGATCGGCTTGAGTCTTGGACTGTCCGCCGGCAGAGTCTCAATACAGAGGATCCGTTCGCCCCACGCTCAAGCTTCCCATGATGTAAATGAATGGTGGGATCTTTAGGACATCCATAATATTTAAATATCGGTAGAGTCCCAGAGTCTTTGCTCAATCCAACAAAAAACCGCAGACATGACCGTCACAAAAGCTGCTAAGGTAGTCCCGACCCCAGTCATGGCCCAAATGCATGGGTCTTCATTGCAACTGTTAACGTTAAGAATTTTCTAGATTGCCAATCAGGCCTTTGTACTGCATCCCGGGGGTAAATTTGCTTTTGAGGAACGCCTTAAACCCACGCTCCAGTCAAACCGAGATGTCATAGTCCGAGTCATAGCAACAGGACTCTGTGGTTCAGATGTGAGTGAAATGGCTTCGAACTATCCCGTTTCCCCGTTCCTCCACTATTTCATTTTCCTTGATGCAATAGAAGCTAACAAAGTCTTCGCCGTACAGGTCCATTACTGGCAACACGGTCGAATAGGGCCATACGTCGTCGAAGCACCTATAACACTGGGCCACGAATCCACAGGGGTCGTGGTAGAGAGCGGAAGCGATGTTCAAGGCCTCGCCGTTGGAGACCGCGTCGCCCTCGAGCCCGGCATCGCCTGCAATACCTGCAATCATTGTCGCGGCGGCCGCTATAACCTCTGCCAGGCGATGCGCTTTGCCGCGACACCACCTTACGACGGAACGCTCGCTACCTACTACCGCGTGCCTGCAGAGTGCTGTTTCAAGCTTCCATCCCACATCTCACTACGCGACGGCACCCTGATCGAGCCTCTCAGCGTAGCCGTGCATAGCTGCCGATTGGCAGGCGATATGCAGGAGAAAACGGTGGTTATATTCGGAGCAGGTCCTGTCGGGTTACTCTGCTGCGCCGTTGCGCGAGCCTTCGGCGCGTCAACAGTTGTCGCCGTGGACGTCGTTCCGGCTCGCCTCGCTTCCGCTGTGAAATATGGTGCTACCAATACATACCAAATGAGCGCCGAGGGTGCTGACAAGAATGCGGCAGATTTGTTGGCTACTGCTAGCTTAGATTCTGGCGCTCATATTGTCCTGGATGCGACTGGGGCTGAGCCCTGTCTGAACTGTGGTATCGCAGCCCTCGCGAAGGGCGGCACGTTCGTCCAAGTGGGCTTGGGAAAGCCGAACCTATCACTTCCGGTAAGCCAGATCTGCGACAAAGAGCTTGTCTTCAAAGGAAGCTTTCGGTATGGGCCCGGAGACTTCAAGTTGGCCGTAGGATTGCTGGATTCGCGCCGAATCAGGCTGCATGATCTCGTCACCCATGAATTTCCTTTCAGCCAGGCTGAGCGAGCTTTTGAAAATGTCGCCGGACGGGGTGGAATTAAGAGTGTAATCTACGGCCCGGATATCAACGAGGAAGAGGCAAAAGCAACTTTAATATAGCGCATGCCTTTTGTTAGAGTCATAGGCATTGAATCTTGAAAAGGGACGGCCTCTGGCAAAGATCCTCGTGCGGCTCTATGCTTCTGTCGCATTTCCGCAGAACTAGCTCTTTCCTTGTTGTAGATAAGCTACTCATTGCAGAGATGCCTCGAAGGCTGCCTAAGGTCTTGACTTCTGGTTCCCTCTTCTTTTTCTCACTGTCTTTTATTCTTGTTTTTTCCCTTTGGAAACATTAGGGAAGACGCAAATGGTATGTGTCGAATGTTACGTCAAAATATGTAGAAAGTTGGCCAAGATCTCGACTCCTCGATAGAAATCTTGTTAATCCGTTTACTTCTTGTTTCTTCGAGTCACCGAAAGAGAAGATTTATGAGTGTTTCGATACATTCAAACATATCACGAGTCCAAATATTGGGAATAAAAAGGAGTGACAAGAGCCCAGACGCTTTCAGGTATTGAGAATGGATTCATTCTATTAGCTAGAACTCGATACCAGTCATTAGAATAGACTCCTAACGGGTTCCGGAACTATACATTTATCTCGAACTTCTGCTTCCATATTAGCCAAGTTTTTACATCATCCTAACCGGGCGGCCGTACCTGGCAGAAACCCATTTTCTCGTCCAAAACCATTGCCACGACTCGCAACTAACTTCTTAGTCTCAAACGCACCAACGACGTGACACTGTCTCGGTGGATTCATTTGGTAATATGCCTTCGGGTCATGCTGGAAGGATCGATGTAGAGGTTGTCCGGCATCGGTTGCCCACTCGAGTGAGGAGTGCGTGTGAGCGATGTCGGCATCACAAATCTCGGGTAGAGTCACCCTGCCATGACTTCATCGAAAATTCCCCTTTGAACGCATGCTGAATAAGTAGTGTGGACATAGTGTGATGAATTTAGGCCTTGCTCATTGTGTGTTCGAGCCGATGTTGCTTGTCGGCCCCTTCTGACAAGCCAGGCGCGGAAGATAAGTCGCCAGCGGTAAGGTGGAAACCATATCCTAAGAGAATATCCTAGCTTACCATCAGGAAAAGGAGAAAAGCATCAAATCAGAGTCCATCTGCGTTCAGGGATCAGCCTCATTTCTCACAAAATAACTCCCCTGAGCAGCTGGGGGTTAGAAGTGACACAGCAAACACTTCTACCGCTCAGCCCCGGTCAGCAGATCCCCCTTCAAGGGGAAATGAAGCTGACAACGCCACAAATGTCAAGACCTTTTCGCCGCACCACTGCGACGAAGCCCAATCTGCGCTTGGGATTGCTCAGAGGATCTTTGAACTTGCCAGTCAACGTATCGACGAGGAGACGACCTCCGCTATCCCTGGTTACCAGGCTGGAATCAATGACCAATCTAATGTTCCAGTATCAAGAGGTGTGGGGAGTGGCCAACGCTGCTCGATCTCGTCAATATTAGAAGGACCATTCCCCCCAATCCCAATATTACACGATCTGCTGGAAGAGTATTTCGATGCCATACATTGGTTCTCACTGGCTATCTACGAACCAAAATTCCGCCAAATGCTTGATTCTGTTGCTGATGGATCTGCACATCGCTCACAAAAGCCATTTCTCCTATTGTTAGCAGTCATGCTAGGAATGGCATCGTGGTATCGATTCCAAAGGAGTGGATCTGATCTGCCAGAGCATCGTGACGAATGGAAGGCTTGGAGTACAGATTTGTTGAAGCTGGTCGAATCAAATGTTGTGGAAATTATGGATCAGCCTTCAATCACAGCCATCCAAACTTGTATTCTACTTGGATCGCATCATGTCTACCACGGTCGTCCAAACCTCTCTTTCTCATTATTGGGAGCGACAATCAAAATGTCCCAGTCTTTAGGGCTGCACCGGCAACCCTCACGAGGAACCCTGGAAGATATTGAGGAAAGGAAACGGATTTGGTGGACAATATATACGTGGGACAGATTCGCATCAGTTACCTATGGCCGGCCATTGGGGATCAATGACGAAGATTGCGATGTTACTATGCCGGCAGACGTGCTAGAAAACCCGACCTTTGTCACGCCCACATCGGATCAGGGCAGCTACGTACTATATTCTTCATACCAGCGGGAGCTGAACCGACTCTACTTGATTGCATCTCCAGCCCTCAAGGCTATTTTCGGCTCACGCACATTGGAGTTTTCCGATCAACCGGCGCGAGATACGTATTATGAATTGGCTAAGAATGCGACACAGAACCTCCAAAGCTGGTATGAACGTTTACCCAGCCACTTGTCCTTGGATCTGGAGCAAGACTTCCATGCCGATGGAAAACTAAGATCGAGGGCATATGCGTTACAGTCTTTGTCATTACAGCTGACCTATGACAATGTGCTCATTGTACTTCATCGACCTTTATTGAACAGGCAGGTTGACTTTCTGTCTATGAATAACGAACGAGCAGCTTTCGGCGCTGAGGGCGACAATGTTGTAGATCATTCGAGCAGCACTGCTTTCGTCAACCGGTCAATCCTTGATGCTCTGCCCTCCAACGCCCAGGCCTACAGTTCAGAATTGTGGATGAATGCTGCAGTGAGAACATCAAAGGTAACGGAATTGCCAGTTCTTGCCCAGCTCGCCACAGACAGCCACCTTGTCGCCTTTCTCGCTATCAATTTATTTAATGCTGCGGTCGTTCTTGCTGTGATGGCTCTTTCAGAGCCTCTTTCCGACACCGCACAGGAAATCAAGCGAACAATTACTCGTATCCTTCGCCTGCAAGACCTGCTTGGCAAGCGCTCTGCACTATCGAAGCAAAGCACAGCCATTCTCAAAAACGTCATCATTCTTCTTCTCCGCCGTGAATCCACAACCATATTTGCTCCACTGTTCGGTACAAGTCAACGAACACAGGCCCAATCTCAACAAACTCCGGCAGAAATTCCTCTGATGTCTGTGGAAGACACGCTCCGGCTGCCACTCGATGCCACGCTGGACTCTCCTCATCTTTTCGGCAGGGACCAAACTCGGCCAGGTCTAAGCAGAGCTCATCGTCTTAACCAAAGTTTAACATCTGTCCAACATGGTAATTATCTCGATTCGTGGGGATACGCACGCTACGGAATCAGCTTGCTAATGTGACGATTCTTCGCAGTTCTAGGTACAGGTAATGACGGACCATCGAGCATACCGACAGGCACAGAGAGCCCTGCACGTCGTGTATACTCTGACCAAGAAATGCTGCCACGTGGGAATTGGCAATTTCCCGCAGAGTATGATTGGAATATATTTGGTGGCTCTCAGGAGCTTGCACAAGATAGCCACATGGACAATATCGACGGCGGACTATGCTGGTTATGGGATATGACGTGGAATGGGTCTGACAGGTAGTAAGATGGCTTATGAATGATGATGATCCCTGCGGCGTGGCAGCTCCTCCTCCTCGAGGTAGTGAACAGGACCCATGTATGCTCCACCGTACAAAACCTCGATCTTGTGCAGAATCTCAGGCGCTATCCAGACATACCGCTCCACAGGACTCGATTCAGGAGACTCGCCAAAGTTAAGTCCCAGACTCATTGTCTTTGTTCTCCATAAATTCATCATTCAGTGGCGACTAAGTCAGCATGAAAGAGGGCTCTAAATCTTCCTCCAGAGCCTCCCAGTCGCCATTGAATACAAAGTACCACACGGAAGTGTCGAGGCCTTTCTCAGCTACATAGTCCTCTATTAGTTTGAGATATACGGGATTGTGGCTCTGCTCAGCCCCCGTTTAAGGCACTTGTCGACCTTGAAATCCGGCGATTCGCCGAGTTTTGAAAAGATGCCCGGGTAGTAGCAGAAGATGGATGGGACCGCAATCAGCCGTAGCATTCCTGGACAGAAATTTAGGAGTTCTAGGAGGTTTTGCATTTGGGGTTTGAGCGGCCACCATATCAACCACGGAAGATAAAATTTTCTTCATCGGATTCTAGACCTGTGATCTCATTGATCATGATGCGGCGTGCATTAATGGCCGTTCTGATTTGCCGGTACCAGCCAGTCAGAGTCGAGCGCTTCGGTGTCATCTGCGGCTTCTACCACATCAGCTCCCGCCAGTTTCGCCGCCAGAATTGACTTCTCTAGATGGGCGTCGCTCCAATTCGCTATCCTGGCCTTCACCATTGCCTGTGTTGGCTTGGTAGAAATACGATAGGATTTCCATGCTTCTGGCATATTGGCCAACTAGGATCAACCTTTTGAAACTACGATTACAAACATGAGCTGAACCATCTCACGACAATGGAACATGTCATGACTAGGAAGGAACGAGTGAAAGTGCCTACAACCTGATTGCACATGGTTTCTGTAACACTTTCCACATTGTCAAGTAATTTCTTCTATCTACAGACTTTATGCTCAACAACTCCACCATGCCTATATCAACATTGGTAATCATTGGTAATTATAACACCACATCAATGCTCATGATCGCGCTTCTCTGAGCTACAGCATGATCCTTCCATGGCCGCTCTTGCCAGTTTAGCACGGCTCAAGACACGGGGCTTTGGAAGAAGATCGCGACCGGACAGGTCTGGAAGAGCCGCATCTCGGGTCTCAACAAATGCTTCCACATCGCGCTTGGCAATCTTAGAGGTGTAAATCAAGTTAAGCCAATGGCCCAACCGGTAGCCACCCTTTGCAATTTGCAGCTCGATTGTATCAATGGCAGAATTGTAGTAAGTCGGGTAAAGGTCGCCAGTCTGCAAAGCAGCAGCTCCATCAGGCATGACAACAGTGCATACAAAGGCATTGGCATCCGAAGCCCAACGGGTAGATGTGGTGATTGGATCGCTGATAGTATCTCCCTTGATCCAACTCGCCGCCTGAGATTTGTAACTACCCGAGTCAATCTCGCTGATCAGAGTCTTAGCCCAGGACTGCGCATCTGCGAGCGAGCTACCACCAATCAATGACTCCGGCATGTAGGTATCCCAGTCCGAATGAAGGTTGTCGCTGTAGCCGTTGTAGGTGACTGCAATGCCGTTACCGCCAGTCTCGTAAGCTTCATCATGCAGCGGCTGCGTTATGTCACCGAGGAAGTGTACAAGAAATTTGAGAGCTTCTGCCTTGTGATCGTTGGAAAGTCGACCGTCACCTAGACGCTGGGTGTAGTTGGCAATAGCAGAAACTGAGCACCCTGAACTACCGCAGTCGCGCTCATAGTCTACATTGCAGGTTGTCGGGGGTTATCTTCAGCATCAATGTAGTGGAACGAAGAAGACCACTTTCCAGCAGTGGTTGCGCGATATGAATCGGCCCAAGAGGCAATGCTAGCCAAATATGAGCTAGAGGAATCATTTAGAACACCTTGCGCCCTTGAAAACTATTAGCATTGAATGTGGAAGCAGCATAATTGTAGTTCTGCGGCACTTTGGGTACTGAACTGCACTTACCATGATGCTGTCTCGGAGGTCACATAATTTTGGGCAACGTATGCAACTGTAGCATGGCCTAGTGAGCCCCAAGCACTGACCCCCGTCACGGAGCCAAGAGCGACGAGAGCAACCTTGGTAAGTCGAGCCATATAGGATAGGCTTCAGAAAACGAGCTATGCGTATCTGTGTGAATGAGCAGCAGTGAAAAAGGGGTTTTGAGGAGAAGCTACGCAGGTCTATCTGGCTCTTACGGGGTCGCGAAGCTCTTTTATATACTTGCCCCCGCTCGCATTTCTTCAGCGCGGTTTCAGGCCATTGCATGAGTTTTGGTTGCCCTACAATCCTGAAATCAGACTAGAGCAGTATTCCGACCGACGTTGCAGCAGGTGAATATGCCACGAGGGTGATTTTAATGTCAAGGCGGCCTCTGAGTGGTCACTTTTTTTTGCGGACGAGTTTGGCTTCGCTCTTCCACCTATCGCAGCAAGGTCGCTTGGTGGGATCTGTATGCAGGCAACCGGAGACCACCGGCTTGCGGCATCGAGAGTGAATTGTCTCTCGACATCTCGCGGCGCATGTCTTATCTTTTGAGCTTGATAGGTTTCTGCGGGCTAGCGTCCTCCTTGGCAAGACACTAATGTGAGGGGTCATTCGGCAGCCTTTACCAAATTTGGCGGGGCAGGAGAGAGCTCATGGTGAATAAACCACAGCAGACTGCGAAAATTAGATTGCTTAAAAGATTTGGATTTAATAGATAGTCTAGCCCACGTGGTATATCAGTATAGCGAGTAGTAGATTGTTCCAGGAAATATAGAGCATCTAATTCGCTTATGCGACGCCATAATTTGGAACTGTTAAATCTGCACTTGAAGGGGCAGTCAATCTATCGGAGGCTCCCGACTTGCATAGGGCCAAAATTGCATTCGGATTAAAGGCCGGAGATTGCTTCATAGATAATATACTGTTGTTTGCCTCGTTGAATAGAAAGAACAATGAGTGGGAAATTCAACGATTGAGAAAGTAAATTGTATACAAAATAGAAAGTTGCATATGTTCGGTGTGGTCCTCAACGTAATGGGGTATGATTTCAGATAAGAGTTGAAAATAAAGTGGCTGTAGAAGTCGACCGACAAATTAGGATATATTATGGTCAGGTTATAACCCGCATAGATACAAGCGGAAGCAACGGGCAGTGAGCTAAGCAACTCTTCCCGGTATTGAAGTCAAAAGACTCGCTTCACGCTTTCATCGATGTGCCTGTAGCGATGGCAACTCATGCAAACCACTGTCCGCTTGGCTCTCAAGCTCGACCGGTGACCTGGTAGTCTCGGGAGCCGTATTATAATATCCGGAACTATTCGCATCTGGGGATCTTGAACCAGAGACGCTTGATCCAGGTTGAGTTGAACCCGCCGCATTTGACGCAGGGGAATTTAATGCAGGCACACTCGACATCAGGGGACTAGGGTCCGTGGGACCTGCAGCGCTCTTTTTTGACTGAGATCGGCGGCGTAAAAAGAACCAGATCAGCCCAATCAATATGGCTAGCCCTGCGACGCCACCAACAACTCCACCTGCAATCGCCCCAGTATTCGACGACGAGGATGAATCGCCAGTATCGGCTCCTCCAGTATTGGTAGGAGACTGGCTTGTTGTGGTAGGCGCTGTCGTGGATATTGTTGATGGTGTAGGTGTGGAAGTCGGTTTAACGGTAGCTTCATCGAATAAGGTTACGCGGTTAGTCTAATTCATGTGCGACGGTGCAGGAATACGTTAGCAAAAATACATACCTGAATATTCGATAGCGAGTAGAGTCATACTCTGGTTCAAGTCCGAAATGTCGTCGGCGCAGCCGACAAACCCATTCTCTTTCTGAAAAGCCGACGTTCCATTGGCACAGCAAAAATATCCATCTGCTTTGTAAACATTTGCTGTCTCATTCGCGCAATGCTTGTTGTCAAGCAACCTAGAACAATCTGCGTCCGATGGACAACATTTGACATTGTCCTGGCCACTTGGACACTTTGTGCCGCCCGGGCAGCACGCGTGCCACGGAGACCATGTTTGTCCACAATCCGTTTCTGTGCTGAGACAGGATCCATTTCGGCGAACTGAAAGCCCATACGGGCTACTTAGCATGTCCGACATGAAGGCGAAAGCGAAGTCGGCTCCAGGGGAGGAAGAAACCGTGACGCAAGTAGCCAGGCGAGTCTCAGGAACCTTTGTCAGAGCTGGCAAGTGACTCTCGTATATCACGAGATGGAGGAGGGTCACCCTGATAAAGTTCGAAATTCAAGTCCGATGGGGCTGAAAGGGGCGCTGGGGCTTATTTTACCTTTACGTCTTGAGACTTTAGCCCCAAAAGCAAAGCAGTACAGCAAACATAACTGGACATCGAGTCAGGTAATATGTGTAATGTAATTACCAGGGTCTCAGCCATTTTACTAGCTTATACCGGTCTGGAGCGAGCCGGGGACTCATTCGGCCCTTTCCACTCAGCTTCCAGGATTACTTGGGATGACATGAGTGGATAGAATTTCCTCCCAGTTTAAGTACAATGGTGTCTGGCTAAAGGTCAGCTATTCATTACAAAGATTCACAAGCTTCGAAGATCCACATACCAGTCCAACATGAGAAGACACTAGTTTCTCCGGATGAGGACAGAGATATCAGATTTGCTTTCCCACAGGTTGGATATCACACTGACTGTTAACTATCTAACAAAAGAGGAACATGTACAGTACCTGCCTTTCTCTGTCACTTTGCCAGCCTATTAGGCAAGAACTCCATGATTATGTGGAGCATTGTGGGGTGGAGAGTCCCACCATATTTCTCTTCATTGGGTACTATGAACTGCTTCAATAACCCCCTAAACACAGGGGTTGGGTCTCACTGTACTCCGTGCACATCAACAGCGTCACGACGGTCAAAAGTACTTACATCGGGTGTGAGCGGTTACATTTGAGATTTGAACAAAGGTTAGAAGGACGGTTAACGCAATCTAAGTCTTCTATACCGAAGCCGTAATAAGGCTAAGGAGTGTTCAGCCGATCTCTATAATTGTCAAATTCACCGGTCGCGATAGTTACTTACACAGCCTTCGGCCAAGGATACATGTACAAAATCAAATATCTGCTCCTAATACTATCCTCCGATGACGTCGCTTTCCAACTCGTTGTAATAATTTAACAATCATGAAAACCACCAATATCCCAATCATTACCTGGCCTAATGTTGCAGCTTTATGGCCAGTATAGTGAGCAGGCGATAGGGATGGTGAGGATGTATGCATGGCTGGTGACGTGACAATAGTACCATAATGAGATCCGTGCGAGTGGTCTTCAACGGACTTGTCCCTTCCACTCGAAGAATCGGGCATCGCTGGAGGCTGCTGTAAACTTGGACCATACTGTGGTTCTTCAGAGAGTTCATAGCTCTCATCATGCTCTCTCATCCATTGCTCATAATCGGTTTCCGGTCTTTCTCGCTTGGGCTGTGCGTGTATTTTTTGTTGTAAAGCCATGTTGGGGGCCGAAAATCTCCAGCAGGAAGCCTGATTTTATTCTCGGTGACTCATGGATTGTACAGCATGTTCCCATGTAACTTGGTATCACGTCGCGATTCTGTCGTATCACAGGTTTATATGTCTGGGCGCAGAAGTAATGCAAGGGAAGATGTTTGTGGAAGGAAGGTCATATAACCAAACATAAAAACAAACAATTGAGACCAGCCGCTCTTACGAGCGATGATCTATACTCCACTAGGAAATGACGGTGTTGTGACCGGGACCGAATATTACCTTAGCTCCAGGGATTCGTGTCTTCGGTCCAGCATGTTACTGAATTTGTTTTGTAACCATAACCAGTCTGTAACAAAATCTCCAGTGGGGCAAAAGCACAATTCACCCGGAGATTAGTTACACCGCTAAGTCTTTTGGTGTTTAAGGGAACCGTCCGAAGAACTACCGACGACGGCTTTCCGATATCGATATCGAGGAAAGTGACGATAACGTAGATTGGATTTTCACTAAAAGAAAGATTAAGTTAATTCCTCTGTTAAAAGACACGCTCGTGCTTGCACCTATACAGAGCGAAGCTCTCGCCAATTTATAGCGATAGCAATTGGACCCCTATTATAGACAACAAATGTGACAGTTCCAGGACAGTTCTCATTCACACGTGGAAATAGCTGTTTCGTAGCTTTAGTAACCTAGCAATCAGATTTCTCAAAATTTCCGCGAGTGGATGTAATCGTCTATGGTAGAGAGACAACTAACGTTAGGCTTTCCTCGTGGGCAGACTAATCTACCCCATTTCAAATCAAAAAGAAAACCCGGGCCTGGAAGGCGGCTAGACCTATCAACTCAATAGGTCATCTAATCAAGGTCCGAAACTATATATCTGACCGAACTATTGATCAAAAATATGTGAATTGTCACTAAACTTGCAGCTTTCAGTTAGTTGGGATTCTGGCACGTGATGTCAACAGTGGATCCGAGACCCTGTGGACCCTGAGGCGGTTACCGGTAACATACACATACCCGTACCGTACGGGGACAAAATTCTGCATAAAGCTTCATCCACGCTGCTCGGACTTGGATCGAGACATTTCTTAGGGGCGGGTATTAGATTAATGTTGTGTGTTAAATACAGATGTGATAATTTATGAAGATGTTTGTCTACGAGATCATTTTTGCTATATAGGATTTCAAGTTAACGGGGCATTGTTTAAACTTGTTTTGAGATCCGGTGCTAGTCAGAATTATGCATATTGTGGAGCGTAAAAATGTGGTATAAGTATTGAAAACACACAGCTAGAATCATTAATACACCACAACGCTAATTGACAGTGAATCGGCTGCCGAAAATGTCTACCTTGAACGCCGATTTAAGCTTCGCTTTTACCAAAATCTTAGTCATCCTAACAAACGTGTGCATTATTTACCTTTCGATCACTGAGCAGCGCTTTGGTGATCAGTGAGCACTCAGTGCTCCTCAGTATGCTGAGGGGAAAGGCTCAGTGATGACGTGGGTCAGTATCCTTCAATCCGTTTTTGTAGCTGCTCCTGACAAGAATAGGGAATCAACTATCTTACGGAGCCGTCAAGACAGGTTCTCAATATTAAATAGTCTCCCTCCCTGTCAACTCGTAGCTTTTGTACAGTCCAACTCGCCTGTGTCGTTTACAACACTCCAGCTTTTCTCCTAGGTAACTGTCCTTCTCGTCATACCAACCAGCTTCTTTCCCATTCAATTTCCTAAAGCGTGCCATTATTCTCTGGTATCTACTAGGCTTATTGCTACCTAAAGCTATGACTGTTTCAGACTCTTGCGATTCCTACATTAAGGCAAAAGATGGTACCTAGCCCCGAATATTACCTTCGGCGACGGGCATGAGTTTATGCGCTAGGTACGCAAGCAACAAAACAAAGGAGCACCAATCTTCAAGCATCATATAGAAGAACTCGAATGATGGCTCGTGATAGCTTGCTGATAATGCAGCAGTCCCCGTATCTACTGGTATATCTACCGACGCAGTTGGGAAGGACTTCAATACTTCGTCGAGTTTTTTGACGACTGACTGTAGAATGACTCGTCAGCGAGCTGACAGTCGCTTGGCACCGCTAAGCTCTTGTTGTAGGATTTTTCTGGTCTCATGTGCCTCCTCCAGAGGGTAGCTCATGTCGCCTAGACTCTTGCCCTCTGTAGAGTCTTGTGGTCCAGGCAATTGTCGTGGCGACCCGACGCCCTCATGGCTCGGGAGTCTACCATCTGAATTAGAAGTTCGAAACCTCAAAGGAGAATTCACATCCTGCAAAGAGTTTTCCAACTTACCGGTTCTTTGACCGCGCTGCATCTGTCGCGCGTGTCCGCAGACATACTCATTTTGCCTTGGTACAATTTGGCACGGGTCTTTTCAGTCACATTTTATCTGTATTGAAACTCAAGACATTTAAGTCATGAGTCGCTGTGCAGTGCACATAAAATATAGAATATCCTACCTTTTTGAGATAGCACGCGTTACACTAGGTGAGGGTGAGATGGTCAAATTTCTGCATGATGGGAAGGAAGGATGAATGAACAAATGACAATGGCTGGTCGATCTCTCCTTCTGACTCGTGGAATATATTCAATTGACACAGATTCATCTGCACATTGGGTGGTCATAAACCCAGACTTCTGGTCAAGCTAAGAGCAAAATTCGAAGTCGCTTCGGACCCGAGGTTTCGGATTGTGATCTCGTACGGCATCAATAGCGGCCACGCTTTATATAAAGCCTTTTTGGCTGGCAGGGCCTTGTATTATCTATCCCATCCGACCCGACGCTGCGTTACCATGTAGTCCACATTTGACACCCCAGATGTGGTATTATACTATGCACAAACTGCCTGCGGAGTGTCCTCGCCTATATTATCCCCTTTTGCCCTCCCTGAATTGTTATCATTCATTTGTCTTCTTACACTACAATCTTTTCGACACTCGACCACATAATCCCCTGGAGACTCTCACCAGTCAGTTACTCCTTGACCAAATACTGTTTTGGCTGAGCTTTCACAGCACTAGAAAGCAAAGTTTATTGGGTATATGACCATATTTAGCCTACAGCGTCTATGCAGTGCACTTCGCAAGCTCAGCCACCACCTCCTTATTGAGCCTTGAAACCAGCAGCTCCTCATTCCCTTCCACATGTACAGCCGCCTCTACAGCTCCATACGCATCGTCGCCACCCAAACAAAACCTCACCGCATCAGTATAAATTTGCCCCATCCGAAAGCCCAAGGACTCCAAACATCTCGTCTTCAAATACCGCTGAAAGCTATCTAATGGAGCCGCAGTGGGCGATCCTCCTTTAGCCTTGGTCCTCTGAGAACTATAGTCCTTGTGCATTCGATCAACCGTTTCCCACCTCCCGATCTCTGTGAGAATAACACCAAGACTATAAATGTCAAATCGCCGACTAAACTGGATTACGTTCCGGCTGTCCGGGTGTGTACACTGCGGATGGCGATATCGATCGCAGAATTCGTCTGCTTCGGGCTTGATGGTCATTTCCTCTGGGGAGTCAGGGCGAGCGTAGTCGAAACCGGAGAGGTAGGGTTGGATAATACCAGTGCCATCATTGATTTGTGTGAAAAAGAGGATGTTTTTGGAGTTGAGGTTCTTGTGGTACCATCGCGAGACGAAGAGTCTGTGTAGGCCTGTGGCGAGCTTCTGCGCAAGTGCGAAGCGCTCATCGAGGTGTGGTCTGGTAAACTCCTTGCGGTTGATCAGGTCGTGCAATGTGAACACTTTAATTGACGAACTCTCAGGTAGCGGTATGATGGTCAGCGGTACGCGATATACCAGTCCGACGCGGGAGCTTGGCTTGAATTCAATGTCGTCGATAATCCCAAGGGAGTCGAGCGTTCGATATGCCTCGAGGTTCTGGCTTGCATGGAGAAGGCGAGCGAGATCAAGACATGTATTTAGATACGCGGTCTTGTGTTCGGAGTTCTGGGGAATCCTGTACGCACGCCATTCAATCAGGACATGGTCTATCTGGCCATTGTGCTCGTACGTCGTCAGGTACCGCGCCATGTCGACTCCAATGGAAGTAAACCGTGAGCGAGGCAGTAGAAGCTGATTGGTAGATGGGGGGCCCGGTGTAGATTTCTGATGCTGGAAGGAAGTTACACTGGCCGCGACGGAGAGGGCCTTTCGCCAGTGTAGACTAGCTCTTTGAATTTCCAGGAGGCTTTGAGGATCGGGTTCAGCAAGTAGAGCCTGCATTATGGATCCTTCAAGAGAAACCTGGAGAGGCTTTGGGATGAGATTATGCAGGCTGGTGTTGTAAGCGTGGATTGTGGTGATGAGCCCCTTGAGACGGTCCTCCTCGCTAATCGCCCAGCCAAGGCGTGTCAAGGACCTTGACAGCCGCGACTGGGATTGGGTTTCGTTGTTATTAAGCTCCTCCCGGAGCCTGCCAAGGACTGCCGGCAGGTCTTGAGCCTCGACCTCGGATTTCTTCTTTGCGCCCTTGGGCGAAGTAGCGGCCGCAAGAAGAGAGCCGATGGTAGCAACAGTCTGATGTACCAAAGGCAGTAATTCCGGCGGGATGGTGCAATTCGTAGAGGATCCATGGCTTGCAGGATAGAGCCCAACCTCTATCGCCCAGCGCAGTAGCACCTCCCTCTCCAGTTCGAGCTGGCGGAACAGGATCCTTGACGTCTCGGAGTACGCACGAAAAGAGATGACCAGACCAAGGACATCAAGTACGGTGGAAACCAGGGCTACGGTTCCCAGCCCGACGCCGAAAGGATCCATCTCGTATTCACGTGGAGTGCGATGAGGGCCAGAAAGCCCACGGGCCCTTTTTTTACAACGGCTGTACCCCGCACTAACACACATTGCGGCTGAAATTGAGGCTGTGCTGGGAGATTTGATTACATATTCTTCACCTCGACCCCAGTCACTTCTTTGCTCTACCCTACATGGCGACCAGCACGTGCATCGACACGCGCTCTGCGTATGGGACTCGATACTCAACTTCGACAAATGAAGTAACCGAGTCGCAGAAGACACGTCGAGGCCATTATGAATTGTTTCTCCTCATCCAAGACCTACTAAGGAGTGATGGAGGCATCATCCTGGAGTTCCCAATCGACGACTGGGGTCAAAAAGGGACCATGGACATTTCTCTGGGAGCTGGCGGGTTCTCATCCGTCCATCGAAAGATCGCAAAGGGCCGCTGGAGGAACCGCAGTGTCATGGCCTATAAGCGCATCAACCCGCATTTCGACCAGGATGGCAGATTTGACGACCAGGGCACTCTGGCACAGGTTGTCGACGAGCTGAAATTGCTGGCAACACCGGGGGTTCGTTCCCATCCTAATATTAACCAACTGAAGGGTATCTCGTTCGAGACACAGGAGCATCGAAGCGATGGTTATCTATTTCCAACATTAATGTTCGATGCGACATCAATGGGCACTCTGCTCGATTTCGTCCAGGATCTTGTTTGCATGGTCGACGGGCCCTACTGGGAATGCTGTCTGGATGTTGCGCAGGGCCTGCAAGCTCTTCATAGTCAAGGGTTTATCCATGGTGATGTGAAATGCGAGAATGTCCTTATGTTCCCAACAAATAAACTTCAAGGGCGCAAGTTCATAGCGAAGCTGACGGACTTTGGCTGTTCGATGACGGTAGATGCGGTTGAGCCTAGGCAGTACACAAGACTAAGGGGGGCGACTATCCCATACGACGCCCCAGAGGCAGACGCTGAAATACAGAGCGGCCATCTTCCATTCACAGACACCTACTCATTTGGACTTCTGGTATGGAGGGTGATTATCGATGGAGCTGATCCGTTCAATGACCGGCGGTATCGATCTTCGACGACGGATGATGGTGCACGCTATAACTATACTCTCATTAGAGAGGATAAACGAAATGGGAGCACCCTCGGCCTGGCACTGAATCGAGTATTTGACCCTGACCGTGCACTATCCCCCGACACGAGAGATGCCTTTGGTGAGGTGCTCAGTATCGCTCTCAGCTCTGAGGCCACAGAAAGGGACCTTGGTCGCATAATTCAGATACTGAGTCATCCCCAGACGTGAGTCAATGACCTCGATACAAGTCAAGTCAGCATTGATCTTAATAGCTGAAGTTTTCAAAAACGAGCCTTTGGCCTTAGCCCACCAAACGCACACCTGTTGCGAGAGTTCACCAAGTTCGAAACAGCGCGATTCAGGGGGCACGCACAAGCAAGTCGCGGGCTGGCCGAATGGAAGTCCATACCACCGAAGGCAGACCAATTCTACCATGTGATCTACAAGTATGGAAAGCTTGACTCAAACTTTACGGGCTTCGGCCTGTCCAGACTATCGCCCATGTCAGAAGCATTGAGGGATATCCTGGTGGCGATCGAGGACTTATACCGAACGTGTGGCCAGCCACTGCCAGTCATTGCGCCTCCTTCGCTGTTAACATCCGACGACCCGCAGAAGGACCCGCGGGATGTCTGGGATTCTATGCTGCGCACCATATTCTTGATAAGTAAGGACGCTGGTGCAATGGTGGGGAGATCTGTGGGATTCTTTCGATCATTTTCGGTTATGAAACGTAAGACTTTCTTATTTAATGGGATAACATTGAGTGTTAATGATAGCATTGTATTACAGCCTTCAAACAAGCAGCATCAAGAAGCCTTAAGATAGGTGCATCGATGAATGCGATGCTCGAACGAGCTCCAGCCCCCAGAAAGGAACGGTTTGGTGTCCTACAGGTAACGTACACCAACTGGGAGGTACAGCCGTTACTAATCTGTTCAATCAGGGCCTGTATGACTTCGATGGCGGAGTAGCGGCCGCGGACATGGTGGCAATGATGAACGAGGAGACCATATCAAAAACAACATCACAATCCTTTGAGCCCGTAAGTAACAGACTATCACAAAATAATATGTTGCTGATTACGAAATAGTCTCGCAGTTTGGACTTTCACCTTCTGACTACTTGTCGCCTGCCGTTCCCACTACAGGTGCGACTCTTCGCTGATGTCTCGTCTCATGCACGATCTTTGGCTGCCGGTTCGAAAAGAGGGCCTGCGCTCGTGGAAATGGCGATCTGTTATAGTATGGGCTTCGGTATTGAACAGGATCAAACTCGCTATTTTGCCATATTGAAAGAGTGCTGTGAAATCGAATACAAGCCCGCCCAACAGCCCTTATCGCAAGTTCATACCGCTATCGGGCTGCCCCTGGCCGAATACACGGAGTCTGAATCTGCGATGCAAGTCTCTACTGGTATGGGAAACAAGAATGACGTGATCAACATGACTGTATCTCAAATCAACCAGCGCAACAGTGATGGCGACCTTCCATTGATAGCAGCATGCCGAGCAGGGAATATTGACGTCGCCTGTCTTCTAATTGAGAAGGGGGCCGATTGTGCCCTAAGAAACAAACTTGGAGAGACGGCCATTCACTGGGTATGGATGTTCGACGATGCCTCGTTGCCGAGGATCGTCGCTCAACTCACTCACAGCGGCGCCGATCCGAATGCAGTTGCGAAAGAAAACCTTTTATACACAGACGACTTCCAGTTTCCCTTGGTTCACGGTACAGCATTGCTCCGAGCTGTTTCACAGGGAAACAAAGTGGCGGTACGCGAATTGATCCTGAACGGCGCATCGGTTCCAGACGCTTCAGGTCCGATGATCTTTCATAAACAGCGCCATCGGAATTTAGACGCAGTGCAGCTCGCCTGTACATGGCACGACGCAGAGGTCCTGGAGATTCTGTTGGACGCTTCACCGTTTTATCCAATCAATGCGGACACGGACATTGGCCTTGGGTTATTATACTTCGCAATCCAATGCCAGAACACGCATCTCAGGATGGCCAGATACGGGTCTAGTCATGGCTCCCAACTACAGAAAACAATCCAATTACTTCTTCGCCGCGGAGCAACCGATACAGTGGACAAGGATGGTATGACAGTGCTTCAACTAGCCGTTCGCAGTGACATGCCGGAAATTCTAGAATATGTTACTACTGTCGATATGTTTATGCGGAACATAGGCGCGCAAGTCAACGGCAAAACCGTGTTTGACTTGGCTATCGCTACCGGTAGACCCGCCGTTTTCGACGCTATCGTGCGAGCTAGTGGAAGTATATATCATGATTCCGTGGCTAAGCATACCCTTGTCAGCACAGTCGAACTTGCCCCCGGGAATAACTATTTCTTGAGGAGGACACTGGAGCTGGGATTGCACTCCATTACTCCACATGATAGAAATACGGCTCTAGAGGCGGCTTTCCAAACGTGCGAATGGGAATTTGCAGATCTCCTTATGGAGCATGGTGCGGATCTTAACGGGCTTACCAACAGTCAAGAGACATCTTATATCGCGTTTACTGTGTTCGGATCCGTGCTCTACAACTCATCTCAGGACAGTCTAGCTGCAAAACTCGACTCCATTTTGTCTCTAGCAACGAAGCACCACCAACAACCAGAATACCTCGTAATACCTGGAATGCGTTCATCCGCCCTCCATCTTGTTGCCGGCAAAATCTCGACCCTAGACCACGATGAGGCTGCCCGGACATACCCCATCCTTCTGAATGTTTTCCCAGAAAAGCATCATCTGGAGGCAAGGGACAGTCGAGGGTGGACACCGCTCCACATGGCTGTTTCAGTACGCAATCTCGTCGCCGTGCGCGCACTCCTTGATGCGGGCGCAGATATCAACAGCTTGGCGCTCTTCGAAGGGTATCCGGTCGGGCCATCACCGAAGGACATGCTATTCGGCCAGCTCTTTGCGGGAGGTTCCTTCAATGACTTCTCACCCGCCTCGCGCAACAGGGGAGATCGAGCACTAGAACAGCTGATCAAATTATTCTCGGAGGGGCGTTTCTCGCAAATTGCGAAGCGTAGCGTGACCCTCCGAGCTGAGCAGCGATGGATAGTTCCCCAACAGCATAGAGAAGTAATGGACTACGTTGAAACTTATTCGCTGCAGCCTCGTCGGTCTCCACCCTCGGTGCCGACGTCTATCACGACTCAGTTCATTGGTGCTGTGGCCTCCGGGGAGGAAGGTGAATTCATGCAAGGGTTTGACGTGTCCGGTGTCGATAAGATCCAGAAACGTATCCAGTGGAACGGCATTGAGAGTGTTCGCTTTTTACGCAACCAGGGCGTTCCATTGCTGCGTGATATGGGGATTTTGGATGCTTATCTATGTGATGAGCCGAGGAGAACCGGGTGAGGAGACTGTGATGCCTGGTAGTGTGCTATATCAGCAATATGCTCTCCCACAAGTGCATTACCAATAGAATAGACATGTCGGCTGTCTGAGTATGAATTAGTGTTCGCAAATGTGATGACAGCGATGGCCCGAATAGTGAATCCAAGTCGGGTAAGTACTTATCAGATGATTATTAGCAGTGGTCCTTCTAATCACCAGGTCGAACTAGCTAGTCTAGAGGAAACGTAAAGGGGGCGCCCTTCGCAGTTAGCAGATTACCCGTTGATTCATTGTTGGTTTTCCGATAGAACTACGTTAACCAGAGAAGAGAGTTTACACCCCGAGAAATGAAGCGTGAGGTTCTAAGGGAATATTCGATTTTAGAAGCTACTATGAGGTATCAACTCATAGAATTCGGGCAGTAAGCATGGCGCCCTTATTTTTTTCAGCGGTCAAGTCTCGACTAGGTGCCGAACTAGCAGCAGATATACCGACTCTAAGGGTGCGAACGGATCCACATAAGCTGGGCTTCCCATTCTATCTATATATAGGAAGTTCCTGGTCGATGTCCTTGTCGTTGAAAGTGCGTGGCCTCCCCAGCGCCATGCTGAGGTAGTTTTCATTGCTGAACTTCTTTAGCACTGCGGACGATGGCCGGAACCTAAGTCCGTTATTATGATGGATAATGCATCGTTCCATCATTCTGAGAAGATTACGCAGATCTGTGCTGATGCTGGTGTGATATTCGTATATCTGCCACCATACTCGCCGGACCTCAATCCGATTAAGGAGTTCTTCGCTGAGCTCAAAGGCTTTATCAAACGTAACTGGGGCTACTTTGAAGAAGATCCCAGCCAAGGATTTGATTCCTTCCTCGAATGGTGTATTAAAGTTGTTGGTGCGAAAGAAGACAGCGCAAGAGGTTATTTTCAACATGCCGGCCTAAAGATAGAAGCTTTGGAAAGTTAAATACATATCACAGTGTAAAAACATGGACCACAAAAAGACGTGCATAGTAATACGACGATCATGATGACTTCTAATCCATCTTCAAAAGCTATATCATGTCTCTAGCAGTATATCACAGCGACATCGAGGACCGCTGCAGCCTACTTGCATTTGGGGAGTTTTTCTAACATCATCAGTCATGTCCAAATACCAGCTAGAGGTGACATACTGCTCGAGCAATTACTATCCGTAAAGTACCCATTGACGTAGCACGTCGTCCCTAGATATGTAACTTGATCCCAGGAGCTACTCCCATTAGCATCCGGCTCGTCATAACCCAGTATTAAACCTACCAAACCCCATTGAAGCAATCGCCATGCTTCCAGCACGCAAAGGTGAGTCTATCTCCCTTAGGAAACCCAAAGATTGCGCCTGCGTCTAACTTCGCATCGTACCGGCAGTTGACAGTGTGGTCGACATTAACGATTTTGCAAGTCTGCGCTGATGCGCGCTTTTCAAGGTCCAGCTCTCCATCTGCTTCGGCTTCGGGGTCCGCGACGGGGGCAGCGGCGGCCAGGAGGGGGAGGAAGGCAACTACGAGACCGAGGAACTTCATCTTGTTTCGTTGTTAACTGACGCTTGCTCTATCGTGAGAGACCCTTGCAGAACAATGGTGTACTTATACATTGGAATTTTCATATCCTCGTATTGCCCAGCCCACTTCCTCGTGTTCTCGCCCAATGCTGCTATTCATAGGCAATTAGCGCGATTTATCCGAGGTTGCATTCTCGTATCCAGCCATTTTTAGTATCTTTAACATCCGAGGTTTAACATCAATAACAAGGAGTTGCCCAATAGTAGCTGCAGAACACTTGTTTGCTGATCCTTGATGGGCCTTTATTCAGTCAAGTCTATCCCCTCGTCCGTCCCGGGAAGGATTTTTAGCGCAGTTTACTAGTGTATTATAACAACGCGTTCTTATTGGCTAGGCCCTATAATATCGCAGTAACCAGAATTATTGTAATTAGTTAGAACTATGGAATTTATCCCAACATTGCTCTTTGATACATATCGCTATCCCACACTCTCTGCAACCAGACTTCCCTCGTGAGCTTGTTGACCCTTTTTGCCTTCCTCTCTTTTATACTGACACCACACACAAGCCATTCGCCCATCTTAATTTGCTGGTGATTTCTAGGCTCTATTTGCTGGTTAGGTCGTGGTGACTGAGCTGTGAGACTATAAGCGCTCCAAAACGTGCGGCGACGACACTCAATTTCCACCTGAGTCATAGAGTTGGAGAAAGCATGTCTATTCCTGTGCAACCCGAGAGCAAAAATGAGACGAGCAATGGTCCCGAAAAGGCTCCAGCAATGGTTGATGCGTGATTGTGATAAGTACCAGAGGCATTGACAAAGACGAACTTGGATACTTGCAAGTCGGACAGTGCCCTGCTCTTTATATAGTTGTTTGCTTGCTGTTTGAAAGTATCGGACACTGCAGTGTTCTCTTGGCAATTTTTAAGTCGGTAGTTGGGCTTACTGCCTGAGAAGGGGTGGTTGACAGACCTCATCTCGGCCTCTGCTGGGGCTGAGCTGTGAATGTTCCTGTGCAATGGCAAAAATCATGAATAGTACAGCTGCCTGAGTGGGTGCAGCATTTCTACCGTGCATCAGACCTTTTGTCTCGTAAAATTGTCCGCCCAGAGCAATACTAACCTTGATTCCGCGTTTGATCGCTTGGTGGACGTGTTCTTTCTAGCGAAGCTCCTAGTCGAACACCACCCTAAGTAGCTTGGCCGTGGGCGACGGTTCGATTATCTGCCCGTTCATAACTACTTGACCCTAGAGCTGTTCGCGTCTTTTCCTGGTGATGTGAATCAGTTCGGGTTTCTCGGCTGCAAAGCAAGACCTAGTTCGACGGGCCTATGCCTTAATGCGGGGAATATCTTCCGATTGAATCTTGGCTAGGTTCTCTTCGGCTGTGAGTCCCACACGCTAGCGAAAGTAGTCATCGATAAAGGCGGATGCACTGCCGTGAGAGTTAACAGGTTAGTCGACTAGGTCGGAGTTAAAGAATGCGAACAGGATAGGGGAGAGAGGCGAGCCCTATGCTAGTCCTGCATTCGCTAGTGGTGTGGCCTTAGTGCGGAAGTCATCAAATCCTATGCTGGCGTGGCGGTCGCTTATAAAGCTCGCGATCTATTTTCTCGCCATAGTTGATATTCTCCTTGCCTAGAGGTAAGCGTCTAGGCTCACTTTGTTAACTCCGTTAAAGGCACCTTTTAGGTTGAATGCCACCAGCGTTATCACTTTGTGTTTGTATTAGAGAGGACTAATAGGGCCTGTTTAGTGGTTCTGCCTGGTCGCCCTCTAAACTGGGTGTCCGATATACGACAGTCGCCGCGCTATCACCGCTTTAAGGAGTTTGCCTAGTGTGTTAAGGAGTAAGATCGGGCGATAGGCCCTAGGGATCGATTAATTCGGGTTTTTAGGCTTTCGCAGCACCACAATCTTCGCGCTCCGCTATCGCTTCGGGTAGTATCCTAGATTATTTAACGCGGTAAAGATCCCCGTGATATAGACGTTAAGGCGAATCTATAGCTATTTCCACACTAGCATCGGTAGGTCGTCTTCACTAGGTACGGTAGATCCTTTTGCGGCTTTAAGAGATCGTTATACCTTAAGCTCAGTGATAGATTGCCACAGAAGTTCTAGCGGTGGTTGGGTTGGCAAATCCTCGTGCGGCTCGTCTATCTGCGGGAAGAAAGCGTCTAGGAAGGCCTACGCTTTGTCTTTATTCTCTATAAGCTCGTCGGTGCCGACGTACAATGCCGGCATATATCCCTAGGCCTCTCGTGGTTTTATATAGGTGGCTACTTTCTAGAGCTTCCCTTCACCGGGTAATGACGCTGTGACAAAGCTTTTGTAAAGTCAGGAAATTTGAAAAAGTCCCTAAGTCAGATTAATTTTCCTCTGAAGAAGTGATTTGATAATCTTCTGTTTTTGGACTAGATAGAGTCAAGTAGACAGGCCACAGCCGCGGCCATTCACCAACACAATGAGACCCACACTCGAAAGTTATGAATTTTGATAAATTGATTTACAAACACTATTACACAATTATATAAAGAAATTTTTGATTTACATGACCAGGGCTGTTAAGGGGTTATTGTCTGGTCATGTGATGTGGTGGTCTAAAACACCTTCTCTTCCTCTTTCTATTGCTGAAGTACTATCTCATCAAAACCTCCTAGGTGAGGGGAGGCCTGCTTCACTTACCACTCCGTGTCAGAAATGTGAGCGAGATGAAACCAGCGGATTCCCAAATAGTACAAGTCAAGTCGTCCTAGAGAAATATAACCGGCATTTCAACCAAGGTGCGAGCGTAAATATGAAAAAAAAAAAAAAAAAAAAAAAAAAAAAATCTCGACGGTGCGTTCATTGGAACAAAGCGGGACAGCACTGGGCTATTCAAAAGATGAGTTGAAATATGTCTCTCTGTAAATGCGCTAAGTCCGAATTCCACCAACTGAATGCTTCTGATATCTCTCGACAACAATCAAATAAACCTACATTAGAAGTGTTTTCTAAGGGCGGATCCCATTTGCTTGTCAATCTTTTCCAGCACAGTCTGATCGATACTTAGAAGTGCTACTACTTCATGCAATCAACTTCTGCAATCTTGTCGTTTCTAGCAGAGCCAACCTGGCTACCAACAGCTGATGCTACGATCTTGCCGTCTGATTCCTGAGCCCATTTAATGGGACCGGGAGGCACAGACTTCTCTGGCGAGTCCCAGTTCAAACGCTGCCGGATGTTATTGTCAAGATCCGGTAGCATTCCATGCTTGAAGGGAAAGCCACCGCCAAATATGCTCGGGATATTTGCGTCATCAATATGCTCCCTGAGAGTGGGCAGAACTTCAGCATCGGAGAGAATTACGATCTTCTCTGCTGTATAGGGATCGACCCATCCTTTGAGGTATTTCCAGATCGTAGCGAAATATGAGGGGGCATTGCATACCTGCGGTAGGTGATGTCAGTATACATAAGCTGCAGCCTGTACATCGCACCTTGCTTCTTACAAAGATGCGCTGAATAGTCTCAGGGTAGCAAGTTGATAGTAGCCAACTTATTTCCTGGGCAAAGAATCTAACACTCCATCCCTGCTTTAGTCCCAAATTGGATGCGTCCACAAGATAAACGAAGTTTGTGATCGGAACCGACGAATTCGGCCGGTCTTTCATCATTGAGCAAAGGGGAAGCACAAAACGGGTAAGACTGTCGTGGAAGATAGAGGCTGACTGAATCATATCCGGAGTAGGTGGCTGATGTTCTTCGGATGGTGAATATTTCCAGCCGGGGGATTGGCGACTTTTCTCCCAGCTTGCCAAACCATCTTTATCAAGATAGGCGAGATCAAACATGCATATCGGCACACCATTCTTGCATCTGCGACCGGTCCAGTGGGGATACTGAATATTTATGTAAGTGGGTTTGCCTAACTTAGGGTAGAAGTAGCTACCACTCACAAATTGCCGAGCCTGCTCAAAATCGGTGATTGGGATTATGTCGTATAATTTCAGCACAGCCTTCTCCTGGCGAAATTGACATGCTTCTTTGTATTGCTCGAGCGCGGCATCGGGATCAAATCGACGGGCAGTCAAGAATCGTCTGTTCATGTCAGCCCGAGGGACAGGGGCGGAATCCACTTGGTAAAGACGCACAGCAGAGTACTTGGATCCGATAATCCATCACGCAAATCTCGGGTTTCATGCCCATCTTTCTGATTCAAAAGGTTGTGGTCGTCGCATAGCCGAGTCAACGATGCAAACGAATCCTCGTGTTCGGGAGGGATCTTCAAGCCTAGGATTTGATGGATAGACATGCCGGTCATCCAGTGGTATTTGGATATTAGATCGGGGAATAGGGGATGATTGAAGGCGAGGCGAAGATGAAATAAGGTTGGGTACGAAGCGGCTTTGTGGTAGTAATCTGCAGCGTCATGTAAACATGTAAGCTGACGAGTGGGAAAAGGGATCCCTAAGGGATGTCTACTTTGGCCGAAGCAAGACCCACTGATATACAATGGTTGCATTCAAAAAGGTAAGCTACACCGCCGATGACTCCGAATACGAGCCTTGCATGGTGGCCCGTGCATTTAACGTTACAAAGAGGCACTTCCCCTCCAGCCCTCTTCCTGCTGCAGTAAGAATTTCTCGTTTTGTGCAGCAAAAATGGCTGCGACCAAGACTTTGACGGCTTCGTGCCACTGCAATAGTGTCCAGTTTACTGTCACCATACCCACCGAATGCCTTCCCTTGAATGTACACTTGTGCCACTGTAGCGTCTGTCGCTACACCCACGGCACACCATGCAGCTTCCATGCACCACTGCCATCTGGCGTGGAGCTTCAGTTTATTGCGCCATCCAGCCTCGAGAAACTAACTAGTTATCAACACCCAGCATCAAAAGCGACAGGCTACTTCTGCAGTACTTGTGGTTGCCAGATTGGAGGATTCGATAGCCAATGGACAATCTCTACCGCAATTTTCGACGCCAATAGAGAAGATGAAGGAATCTGGAAGTTCAACGCCCATATGCTTCCGAACTCTGCGCCGGACGGAGGACTAGCAGCTGTTTTTTCGGACATTGACGGACATAAATTGCAGACCGAAAATCTAGGTCTATCTCCGCAGGCTATAGCTGGCAGCGATTCTCAGCCACCTAATCCCGAAAGCAAAGAGCTCCTCGCGCAATGTCATTGCGGCGGAGTGTCTTTCAGCATTGCCCGACCCAGTGAGGAATTCATCGCAAGCCCTGCAAGCAAAGGATGGATTTCACCCTTGGACGAGAGCAAGTGGCTTGCAAGTATGGATCTCTGCGACGACTGTCGATTGGTTAATGGCACGCATGTCATCAGTTGGATGTTTGTATCGCTTGATCATATCACGCCGCGTCTGCCGGAGGATTTATTGATCGGATCTGCGAAGGGCTATCGCTCCACGAAAGATGTTCTCCGAGTATTCTGCGGCACATGCGGCGCAACTGTCTTTTACCATTGCGATGACCGACCGAATATTGTAGATGTGGCGATGGGCATACTGCGCGCCCCTGAAGGCGCTATGGCTGAGAACTGGAGCGTGTGGAGAGCTGGGCGACCGTCATGGCCGGAGAACGGAATGCGATATCATGCTGGATTTAGTCGTGCGCTGATCGAGGGAATGAAGCAATGGGGGGCTGAACGGGGGCATCCACAGGATTTTAAGCTGGCATAATATTTCTAGGGCAATGTTAAAAGGACACCGTCTTGTTGATATTCACCCTCTCTCCACCTGTCTAAGCCTAATTAAGGAGGGCGTAGTATGTGCATTTCACAGTGTACATCCTTAGTAAAAATGCATAGATGGGGGATATAAGACTCTTTGCTCATCTAGGAAGATACTTAGTCTTCAAAAACGAAGAGGCTGCGTAAAACATATAGTTTATTTTATATCAGCCTAGGTGTGGACGTTAAAGTGAAAGTTTTGATTAGGCCTTAGTTTTCAATTCGAGTTAGATGTATCTTGATTATCCTATTCCTTCTGGTCATTATGGACTAGCATTATCGAGGTTGTTCTATTCGTCTAGAGTGCTGTAGTGGCGTCTTAGGTGCTAATCGTACACCGTAATGGTACACCCCAACAAAACATCTCCGATTTTCAATCGCCATTTTCTTAATAATTACTAGGCTGTGCATGCTCCGAAGCAAATAGGAGATATTTCACATGGTCTATTATAACGTGCTACAATTTTAGCCCGATCTGAGGCCTCTAGACCTTGGCAGTCTGGCGAAGAAGTTCACTTACAGTAAGGCACACGACCCACTTTGCCTGAAATAGTTAAGGGAAAAAGTTACGCTCGTGGGATAGGGTGGCCCCACTTTTTATGTCCTATAGTGAAGGGAAGGAAGGCCCTAACCTGGAGTCAGCCCAGACTCCGCCCACCCCCGTGGGATAGAGACGCCTAGTTCTCTATAACTAACTATGGAGGAGGGCTGGGATTTGAGGCCTAGGGAATATGGCAGCAAAGTGGATCGAGCACTATTGGTAGGATTTTCTTATTGCCAAAACTTCATTAATACACGTCGCTCAAGTATCAGTGGGGTGAGTTATTCCGGGTATTCAGTCGCATCCCAGTCCAATAGTCTCACTTGCACATTGTTCGCAAGCTTGTCAGCCAGATCCGGGCTGCCGCTTTCCAACAAATTTCTCTGAACATTTTGATCCAGCCCTGAACAAAGTAGGGGAATGCTTGACGACTTCCAGACACCTAGCTTCTGGGTTTTACTTTTTAACACCGTTGTCACAAAGAAAATCGACGTCAACGTAAGCAACACGACTGGAAAGATAATCCACTCCCATCGAACCCTGATTTGAGTTTGTATCATCCAAGATATACCATGCACATGCTCGCCTGAATAAGACTTGAGTATGTTAAGGTCCCTGTCGAATTTCAATGCTGCCAGGTTTTTCTTTCGTATATAACTAGTCATCCCTGCCGCAATCTGGCTAAAAACAGCAGTGATACCACTCTCCTGCATCGGCTGAGAGAATTCGGTAGTAAATTGGTCCGTTGATCCCTTTTCGCCTGAACAAAAAGATGTGTCACTAGCACTGTAACTGTTATTCATCAAAAGTTTATCTGAGAACCAGTATGAAATATAATTTGATGTCGTTTGACTGACGGCAAAAAGAGAAGCCGTAAGGTTCCCTTTAGTGGGAGGACGTAATTCGAGCATTGAATTGTTAAACCAAGCTTTTGGATCATGATATGATTCAACCAAGGTCTCGTGTGCCTTATTGTTCTCCATGTGAATCTCATAGGTATTGACACACCAAAGCAAGGAACACTGAATGGCAGAAGCGTGATTTAGCACTGAATTATTGGCAATGGAAATGGCTGTGAAGTTGACAAAGGAGCTTGAGCCGAGTGCTTCCGGTGCTGAAAGTGCTTCGTTATTGTAGGCTTCACCCGCAGTGATAGGGCCTAGAGCGTGATCACTGTAGCCGCCTCCAACCTGCGCGTGTACTCCATTTGGTAGAGTATGATTGACCCGAGGGTAGCGCAGGCGACATGTGCTGTTTGAGACGGAAAAGGATAGCAAATCGGTAATATTAATGCAGTGGGAGCAGACGGCTAAGGATCGAAAGGGGGAGAAGTCGCAATTCCCGGTAGGACAATCGGGCATGACAGAGTTCAAGTTTGTGCTGAAGTTTGATGCGCCATATAAAGATGTATAGATAGAAGATAACAGACCAGATGTAGGCAAATCCTGTGAATTATCTTCATCTGTGAAGGCCTTGGTGCGGGGAACAGAGGCCGGTATATCCGACTTAACACGAACATTATCGACTGAAGCCATCTGCTGGACCAAAGGCCCTACGCCAATAGATAGAATAGTAACCACTGCACCTATTGCAGCCAAGTTTCTGTTCATTTGATCAGTATTAAACGAAGATAGGCAATCATGACGTGACTCACCTAAGTCCGAGTCTTCGCTCGGCGAGAAATACGAAGGATCCTAGCGGTCCTCTGCTGGCGGAGTCATAGATATTCACGTCAGCCAATGGCCGATCACTCTCATTGAAATATAACAATTTTGATTGACTGACGCAAGCACCAACCACTGCGAGCATGCACGCAGTCAAGATCTGAGTGATCCAGGAGAGTATAGAATTGATGGTGATGCCGAACGGCCAATCGGGAATACCCTTTCCGTTATACTTTTGGAGCACAACAATGAGAATTATCAGAGCAACTAAACTGGTGACATATGCTAGAATTTCCCAGCCCCAGTAGTTGTTGAATGTACGCTGTAGTGGTGTTTCCTTTGTAACACGATCCACGTCCTCCTCAGTAGAGGGCACAATAAAGCCACCATTATGTTTTAGGGGCACAGTAGCATCGGCTGATGTTCCCTCCATTTTTGCAAAGAACGGAGCAAGAATGATCCTCCGGAAAGTAAACACAAGTTAACTTTACCAAAATAAAGCGAGGTAGAGCGAGAATACAATAATTAGTGTCTGGATTGAGGAACTGTCAGACACGTGTCAATGGCTGCGGGTTTGGGGGCTGAACGATACAAAAAGCGGGGGGCAGTTACTCCCGCGGTGAGTAGCAGGGTGAGTAGGTGATAATTCTTTAGGCCGGCGCGATGAGAAGGTTTGGACCCTAATTTGAAACACACTAATCCCAATACATTTTAGCCGTTGACCCTTTTTTTCCCAAAAGATATTGTATAGTTATATGACGAAAGGGTCTGAGGCTGTGCGGCTCGGCCCCCAATCCAAGGTGGGCCCTCCTTCGAATTTCTAATTTTTTTTTTTTTTTTTTTTAAAAAAAAAAAAAAAACTGATGAGTTCCTCATAGTGCGCCTCTGACAGCCCTCACAATTTGCAGAATTTTGCATGGTCTCATGAGAATAAATGACAACCACGATTTCCGTCGTACCACTTACCACTAATTTCATATTTCCATCAAAATGTCTTGGAGAGATCGCGACTGTTGGTGTCGAGGGGAATCTGACGATCACTGGTGCCGTGCAGGTGGATCTAGCGAATCTATCTCTTATCATTTCGGGCCCTTAATTCCTTCTTTTCAAGTTATCATGATTCTTTCGATAGTATTGTCGTGATCGCCTTCTTATAGTGGAACACACAAAATTCTCTCTACGTTACATATGCTGAATCAAGAGATGCCTCTCGGGTGCTAAACTGTCCTGAGACGTTTCTCTTGTAACTACATAGCTCATGTTACAAAGATCATAAGTCGGACTTTATATTTCTAGACGAGACTCAAAACGAAGTACATATATCCCTGCGCCTTATACAGCGGTGGCGTTTGGCTCGCCTTCTTAATATAAAATTCAGTGAGGTCTGGATCCGTGCTAGATGATATCTGGTCCTAGATTCTATTCTCCTAGGCACGCTATACATTGTTCCTAGAGGTAGTATCCTAGGAGCTCCTAGAGGTAGTAACCTAAGCTCCTAGGATACTACCTCTCGTTCCCCGGAGCTATACAGTTCACCCCCGGGAGCTGTAGGCCCTCTGGGAACTATGATTCTTACTCCTAGAAGCAATCAATAGCGTGGGCCTAGGAACCATGCTATAGATCCCAGGGTCGAATAGAATACTAGGAACGTGACGGGTCTCGCGATATAAAACGTGGGCTCCAGAATGGGTAATCAATATTAGGAATGTAAATTGAAATGCGGGCATTAAGTGTGGGCAATAGAAAGAAGAGGTGGTTAACTAGGTAAAAATATCGTGTAAAGACACCTTTTGAAGAGGAATGATATTGATGAACGATAAAATGAAACGGTTACTTGGGAGTTGACTTAACGACGATTTCCACGACTTGAAAACAAAATTACTACAAAAATTGCCTGTCTTCAGTAACTCTTGGACGGAGTAAATTAAGGCCATTTTCGACATATAGAGTGCTCGAAAGACAGAATTCCTCACTAGTAACAAAAAATCATATTTGGTGTGTAACTCGACCTCTCATTATCGGACTTGAATAAAGTGTATCTTTTCAACCAGTTAGATAGTAAAAGTTCAACTCTGACGATGACCAATGAGCCTAAAATTAGCCGTAAAATCAAAAGGTCCAGCTTCCAATCTGTGACCCTCAAGAGGACCAGGACCACAACTAGCTGTCCCGATTCCATGATGCGCATAGTCAATATTCAATTCAGTCTCGTCCCTAAGCTCGGATAGCTCATGCGGGTGCTTCGCGCGGTCCAATTCAGCAATGCTGTACTTCCGCAGCGAGAAATTGAAAGGCGCATCCATCATAGCCTTGATTACCGGGAAAGCTGCATCGGCCCCAGCAGAGGTAGAATGGGGAATATCCGGAGGCGAGGAATTGACACACACCCAGTGCGTATCGATGCGATTTCCGTTCTCCTGAGGCCATTCGTATGGCGTCTGTAGACCGTCATCAAGAGAAGCCGTGTACGTGCCAAACCGAGAAGCGCTCTTTTTGTCACGATAGGATTCTCCGGGACCCCTGCCAAACCATGTAGCTGAATCGTAACGACGGGGCAGTCGAAGCGTAAGTCCAAGTCTAGGAATGTATTTTGGGTGAGAGCCGGTGAAGTCGCCGGTGACGTGGATTGTCACAGATGACTGTGTGATTGTGTACTCGAGGATGGCTTCCATTGCCCACTGCAGCACCGTGGGCGCCACTCGAACCTTTGTCTTGATAGATACGCTTCCGTCTTCATTCACATACCAACAGGCGGACTGGATGAGCATGCTAGTGCTCTTCACACGGAAGCGTTCCCATTCAATACAAGGACCGGATGAACCAAGATCATTCTGCGTCATGGCACGGTAAATTCCTAATTGTGGTCCGCTGTGGAAGATCTTGCCTGCGTCAGTTGACCACGACAGGTCGCCCCTGATGAGGTCGTAGGTGAACTGAGAAGAAAAGCTGTTCGAGGTGATATATAGTCTGCCTGGGCCTTCGCGTACAGAGAGTATGGACTGTGGCAAGCTCAATGTTGCAGGAATTGTCAATTTCTGTTTTTCGTGTAGGGCAACCTGTGCCCAGGCAACCTCGTGCCCACTCGGTGCCCAAGCAGTGGCCTCCTTCAAACAGAAGTTGAACGTGAGCCAGGTTGGCTCAGAGGTGAAGCTCACTCCTTCTGGGAATTCAACCAGATCAGCAGTCCCGGCTTCAATAACCGGCAGTTTCCACGGCACTGGATCCGTGCTCCCACTTTCTTTGACGAGATGCCATGTCACGGAAAGATGATCAAGCGTGTTGAAGTCGTAATGGTTTATAACTTCTAAATGTTGCCCATTCTGATGTAGTGTCACTGTGACTGGCTCGATGGCCTTTTTGTACTCGATCAATCCGGGAGTAGGCATGTGGTCAGAATACACCATCCCGTCAAGAATAAAGTCTGCATCATTGGGTTCGTCTCCAAAGTCGCCGCCATAGGCGTAATAAGTCGTGTCCCCATCCCTCTTCAAAAGCCCATGGTTACACCACTCCCAGATGAAACCTCCTTGAAGAAGCCTTTCGGTGCGGTAGGCTTCAATGTACTCCTTCAAGCCCCCGGGTCCGTTGCCCACTAATACAAATGTCAGAAGACGCGATTAGAATGTGTGTTTTTTGAACCGTTTGATAAACTTACTGGCATGACCATATTCGCACTGGATCAATGGCTTGTCGCCTTTCTCAGCGACATGCTTTTTGAGCGCATCTATACTCCAATACATGGTAGAGTACAGATCGGCGCTGATAGCTTCTCTATCTCCCTCGTAGTGTACCAGACGCGTTGGGTCAGCGTCCTTGATCCAATTGTACATACTGGCATGATTTCTTCCGTAGAACGCCTCGTTTCCGAGAGACCACATAATAATGCATGGGAAGTTCTTAAACCGCTGGACCAGTTGTATCGCACGATCAAGGTAAGCATCTTTCCATTCAGGGTTGTCGGAAGTCCACTTCTTGGCCATTTTGTATGATTCCTCTTGGATCTCATGTTCAGTCATGAGTTGCTGGTTCGGGATGTTAAATCGTTCCACTGGATCAAAGCCATGGCACTCGAGATCCGCTTCAGCCATAACGTAGAGACCTAGCTCGTCACAGAGATCATAAAGCCTGGGGTCATTTGGCTGGTGAGAGCATCGTAGGGCATTTATGTTATGCTTCTTCATCAGGATGAGATCCGCACGCATGTTTCTCCATGGCACGGCCCGGCCATGGAGATGGTGATGCTCATGGCGGTTCACGCCATACAAGATGATTGGCTTCCCATTCACCAAGAAGTTCGAGTTAATGACCTCAATGCATCGGAATCCAATGCGTTGGGGAATCGTCCGGCCGTTGAAAGAGATAAGCAAGGTGTATAGTACAGGGGTTTCGGCTGACCACAGTTTCAGATCCCTGTCGGGCACATAAATGGTAGTAGGTTCCGTGGATGGAAATACCGATTCATGAAGTAACCTGCCATTGGGATCATACAACTTAGCCCGAACATCGCCATCTTTACCTTGGACTTTGATGTTAGTGATCAACCTCCCCCGCGTGCTATTCCATTCGGGATCTTTCTCGATGGTGGCAACGGCGTTGAAGTCAATCACCGAGTCTGATGGGAAGGGCAGCAAGCCGACATCTCGAAAAATGCCACTGAGAAGCCACTGGTCTTGGCGCTCAATATATGAGCCATCACAAAACTCGTACACCCGGACCGCAATAGTGTTGACGGAAGCGGGCGCGAAAAGCATGGGTGTGATATCGAACTCGCTAGGATTGCGTGAGCCCTGGGAGTAGCCGACAAGCTCGCCGTTGACCCAGAGGTGGAAGGCGCTGTCTACGCCCTCGAAGCGGATACGAATCTGTTGCCCGTCCCATTTCGAGGGCGTGACGAACTGTCTCCAGTAGGATCCTGTCTCGTTGAGAAGAGGTACTTCAGGGGGTTGACATGGAATGGATAATTGACATTAGTGTAGGTCGGATGCGAGTATCCTTGCAGCTGCCACATCCCCGGTACTTGAATGTCATCCCAGCTCACAGGGTCCGCAGAGGACCATTCGGGGGCCTCAAAAGGCGACGCATCATGTCTGAATTTCCAAGTGCCGTTTAGTGACAGGTACTCACTCTTGTCGCGGTTCAAGGTGCGGGCGCTTTCTTCTGAGGTATAGGAATAGAAGTGCACTCGTGGCGGAAGGGTTCCCTTGTGGATGACCTTGAGATTGTTCCAGTCCGGCAGTTCTTTGGGAAATGACATGGTCAAAAGCTTTGCCCTGAGGAGTGAGTTCTGAGAGATGGCCAACCGAGGTTAAGCTGGCAGGGGACGAGGGCCATAAGATAAGGACAAACTCCGGCGGGGCCAAGACGGTGAACCCCAGCTCATACCCCGGCAGGATTCCGGGAAACCAATCCATTTCTCCGGATGACAACGCAGCGTTATGCAGTCAAAGGTAGACCCCGCAGATGCAGAAAGACAATAGATGTTAGGCGGGGTTACTTTCTGACTCGACTCGGTTAGAATGCCGAGAAATATCTAAACATGTACTTGTTGACATACAAGTCTTTCAACTATCTGGGTGTACTCTACTTGAACATTATGTAGCTATACTTCTAGGAAGTTCAGGCACGCTTTGAGCAACAAGGATGTCGGTTTCAACAAGTAGCGTTATCACATTGTTAACAAGTGTACTTGAATTTCAATGAGATCTTGGGCACACCTGCGAAGGTAGGAGGGACAACATAGGAGATGTTGTAAACACGATTATCCTCAACGTTGGCACCATAAACGACTGGTAGCTGCTCCAAGCCTTCTGCGCTGACGGTGACATCGAGGCAAGGAAGGTCTTCAAGACCCCCGACAACCTTCTTCTTGACAAGAGTCCAACTTGGCGGCAGTTGCGCAAGCGCGAACGTGAATATATCAGTTCCATCTTGAGTGGTGTTCGGATACGAGATCTCCAGGCTGTTAGGCCCTGCAACGGCATGAATAGTCGACGCTGTCGGATAAAGAGAGAACAAGGCCATATACGGATGGGGTGTATGGTCTTTGTCACCAGCCCACTGCACGATAGCCGGGACGAATTGCTCACCGCGATTAACAGTTTCAGAGACTTGCTGAGCACCGATCATGAGGGGGGCGCTAATCCACGAAGTGACAACTCGGACCCCAGCGTCGGCACCGAGGGCATCGGGAACCTTTTTAGTGATCATCCGCTCCCCATCCCAGTAATTCTGAGATGCGAGCCACGTAGAATCCTTTTTCGAGATGCTTTCCGCGACTACATCCATGACAAGCGCCAATGCTGCACCCTGTGTGACATCGTACAACAGGTCCGACTCTAATTTATTGGACTGAGGCCCGCCATAGCCGTACAGACCCCACCAGAAGTAGTTGATAACAGCTGAGTTGGAGACTATATCGCGTGTGTAGGCCCGATCATACTGTTTGATATAATTCTGTTAGTAGGCCTCGAGTAGTATGCGCTGAGAAAAAAAACACACCGGTCCCACCATATTGACAAGATAAGGGTTGTAATGAGCGGCTATATCCGCCCATAGATCTGTCAAAATGATTTTGGCATTCTTGGTCATGGCGGCATCCTTGGGCCCGTATTTGATGGCACCCGCGAGTGCCCAGGTATCCATTCCGTAGTAGGTTGGTGCGTTGTATTCAGACAGTACATTTGAACCTGTCGATTTAAATAGCTCCAGGATAGATTTGCCCTGTTCATTGGCGTAGTCGATAAATGTCTGAATATTTAGTCAGATCACTCAGAGCTGCAATTTGACTCTTGCGGAGTCACATACCTGGTTTCTGCGGCGCTGGCCAATCCAAGAAACATACCACGCGCGCATTATAGCTGGATTAGAGTACGCTGGCGTTAGGTTGTCTCCTTCCGGGTAAGACCCATTACGGCGCATAGAGCCAACAGCTGCAATCTCCAAGCTGTCCTCGATGCGCGATACGAGACTCTCCCCGAGTAGATCGGAAAACTCCTCCACAATTTGCACGAGCTGTGTCCCGATAAATTCTCTCCAATTTGGGTCATAGGTGGTCTATTGAAGTTCCCCTGTTAGCTGGATTCTAATCCTGGCTTGGCCCTTTCCAGGGAATTGAGGGCAACCTACATATATCTTTGGTGGATACAGGTCCGAATCAGGAGTGGGATAGGGCTCGTCAGGTGAAAGCTTAAATGTACCATACCAAGCCGACTCATAACTCTCAGTCATTTGGCATGAAATGCTTGGGGCATTGTAATCAGTTTAAAGACACGGAAAAATCAAGTCAATTGGTACTGGAGATGGAGATGGTCTTACATATTCTCAATTGCTGCCTTGGCGTTATTCAGATCATGGCCCTTGTTCCGGTAAAGTAGACCGGCGGTATACCATGCTGTGAATCGAGTTGACCACGGGCCCTTGTCCGAATACCAGATGTACTTGTATGAATCATCCCAGCGCTTATCGTTGACATACATAGACCAGTCGAACAGCTCCTGTGCGCCTGTAACATAGGTGTGTTAATAAGTGCCTATATCGTGGGATGTCTTTACGACACTAACTTTGGGTCAAGCTGTTTGTTATCTGGGCAGCTGAGGCACTGTTGACGGCAATGGTACCACTGATTGCATATCTAGCGATGTTGTTCAATTTCATTTTGGCTGTAACAAAAGGTCAAAAGAGCTGCGGGGCAATCAATTCACGATCAGCCCATACCATGGCGGGGCCTTTTCTTTTATAAAGACTACTACGTTTTGAATGTCCTCGGAGGACGAGCTAAAGCTTCGAGTGATAGGAATTAAGCCTACTCGGTGAAATTCCGGCTAATTCCCCGCACTTCACCGGTGATATGTCCAGAGGCTTGTCGCTTTCCGTTAGTTTAGTGGAGTAATTAGACAAAGGGTAAAGTCTAAGAAATGCAATTCAAAATATGTTGCTCATTGGGCATCACAGATCTTCGGTGACCACTTTGCTATCGACCATTGCCTGAGCCTTCGTATTCTCGCCAAGCCTTTTCTCCGCTATCGATGCCGAAACTCCAACAAATTTGTTTCCATATTCCTCTCCATCCAAGATCACGGCCGTCTCCTCCAGACTGAGATTGCCGGTCTCCACAAAAAGGAAGTAAACCACCACAAGCTCAAAAGCCAGCCAAACATCATACGTAATGTAGAACTTCCACTTGCTATTCGTGACACCGATGGGGTTCACATACTGGTTAAAGATTCCCGCAAGTGCGACAAAAAGGTTATAAAGAACGAGACCTCGGGCACGTAGATCGAAGGGTAGGATCTCGATGCAGTATGTTACCTGTAGAGGTGTCCAGCCAATGGAGAAAAAGAAGTTGTACAGGAATACCATTGCTAGAACACCTTTTGCGTAGCCGTCACCTCCAATTCCATCAAGCGCCGTCGTCTTCTCGTAAGTGGCTTCGAGCGCCGTCCACACAATATAGACTGCCAGTAAACCTCCTGTGGAGATGAGGAAGAGGGTTCGCCGACCGAATTTGTTCATCAAGGCGGCGAAAACAAGACTCCAGATCATAGACCATAGTGTGAGCAGAGCATTGATGAGAGTCTGAGTGCTCTCCGCTGTATAGCCAATTGAGTTAAGAACCAGTGTCAGATAGTACGAAATGAGGCCGTTCCCGCTCCACTGTGAGAAGAATCCCACCGACAGAATGATGAAAAAGCGCCTGATATTGCCTTTACTCTGGAAGAAGGTCAAATACGAGGTATTGCGTCTGGCTTCAGTCTCGAGTTGAAGCGCAGTGCGAATTTCCGCCATCTCCAGGGTGACGAGGGGATCAGAATCATCGCCGTTGGCGTGATATTTGCAAATCAACTTCCTCGCTTCCTCGTCGCGTTCCTTGCTGATGAGCCAGCGTGGCGACTCCTCAATGAGAAAGCAAAGTCCGAGTTGGATCACGCTGGACAGGCCTTGGAGGAGGGACGGGATGCGCCACGCCCAGGTGTTTTCGATGCGGAACGTGCCGTAAGTAACCCATGCGGCGACAAGAGCACCTAAGTTCCACAAGCTGTTGTATATGGCTACCTGTGGGCCTTGCTGTCGAGGAAACGCCAACTCCAAGAGAAGCAGTGGTGCCGCAGTGATATTTAGGACAAGGCCCATACCGATGATGCCACGAGCTGCGATGAACATGCCGACATTTTGTGCCGCGGCTTGTAAGGTGACACCTATTATGAGAATAAAGGCGCCAACAAAAAGCACCGGACGGCGTCCGAACTTATCGCAGCTAAAGGCGCAGATTGGCATGGTGATTAGTTGGCCGACATTCTGGATGGCGTTTAAGCTGTGTAAAAATGTGTCAGTATGGGAGGTTTCTTCGCTTACTGTCCGCTATATATGCAGGTCAAATCACGCAAGCCAGTGTGATTTCCACTTACAGGCCAAGCTCAGAAGCTCCGGGGTTGTTGAAAGATTTCTGCCAGGTAGTAAGGGACTGGAGGCCATTCATCATGGATCCATCATATCCAGTGGCATAACTTGAGATCTGGAAAATAGCAAGCATTAAGTTGAGCTTGATGATACCAGAGTTGGTGACCCATGATCGTCCAGTGCGTCCGCCCACTATCGCACCGACTGTATATGGCAACTCGGTATTTGGCATAAAGGGGGCCATTTTGCAAGCCCACTGAGAAGGCAGATGAAGGGGAAAATTTCTTCAAGGCAGATCTCTAAATATGGGACCAGCGATAAACCTCAATTAAAGACTGGGTCATCTCGCCTTCGGGGGAATCTTGGTCATATTTAAAAAAGCTCCCTTGGCAAAAGTGCCACGAAAGCGTGGCATTTCTTACATGGTGAAGCGGTCGTAAACTCTGTTGGGAATTTGACTTGTTCAAGCTCTTCGCGATAAAGGATCCTAAGGGTTTCCACTTTTAGCACAAAACCGGAATCTATCGCTCTCACTGCGGGGAATATATTCAGAGTTAATGATTGGAACCGCCACATTTGACGGCGCGGGATGCGACTGACGTTACTCATTGTTCTTGGAGTTTCGCCGAACTCTGCCGGGTTCGCCGGTCTGATAAGGTCTGCCCATGTGGCATGGTGACTGTAGGGTCGTATGTATTGTTGCCAAAGTCGTTTGAGTATATCCTCTGAAAGAACCTTATTCCTGCCAGGTCCTAGCTGCGTCGGACAAATTCCAGACAACTCGATAACGAGCAGGCAGCGTACATTTACCCAACTCTTCGGTAAGGCAATTTGCGCACTGCGAAAGCCCGGTGTTCTAACTATCACTATAACGGCTATCTTCGCCGAGCTCCAAACGGAAAGACCTAAAACTGCCTGGTACCATAACTGAAGCATTTAGGCGGATCTAGTCCGATTGCACTTAGGTTCAAAATGCCGAAGGGTGGTTTGTTCTCATCAGAAAGAAAAATATGTCCTAATACACCTAATGCCAGATAGGGACTGTTAGGTTGTGGCTAATAAGTTCCGCAAGGTTATCGAGAACTTACCCACTAAGTTCTAAGTCAATATTGTGGAGGCCTTTAAGACCGATGCCCCTACACTAGTCACTATTAGAATGGACTATTTTACGTGGGCGACACTTTCGGCAACTATCGACCTCGAAGTGACTGGGGTGGTAAAAGGATCACTGGTTCACTCACCGTGAAGTTGCCAGAAAGTCTCTCCTGGAATATGTGGAAATAAATATGCCCTATTACGAGTATGTACGATAGTTCAAGATTAGTTCAAGATCTAACGCTCTTTTAGTACGGACGAATATGATTCTTCCATGCGAAAGGCAAGGTCATCTACAACCTGTATTACCTGAACTCTCCTTTCGTGCCGCCAGCCCGTACTTCACGATTGCTTCTGCTTAACCGAGCGCCATTCGATCAAAAGACTTCCCACCATCGTTGTGCAAGCCAACGCGACAGTGAGGTACCAAGTATGAGTCAAGCTCCGGTTGATACCACCCGTAACCTCATCCCACCGCTGCAAAGGAACCCCGTTCTTAATATCACCAAGTCCGTGCTCTTCAATATACGCAGGTGTCAAACCTGGTACAACATCTTCCAAACTTGACGACAACTGATTCGTGAATATAACCTGCGCAATAGCGATAAACACCGCGGGACCCATACTCTGCCCAAACAAGATAACCCCAATCCCAAAGTTGACATCTGCAGCACTTAAGGTTGTCTGGACTGCCGCTTGGGGAGCTTGGAAGCCGATGCCTCCACTGAAGCCTACGAATCCGGAATAGAGGATGATCTTGGTTAGCGATGTGTGGAGACCGTATGTTGTCATTAAGCCCCCGGCGATTGGCATGCATACGGAGGCAAAGATCATAAAGGGAGCGTAGTAGCCGAATGTGGTGGTGCCGATGCCCTGAAGAAAGAGCCCGAGCATCATTCCAACGAGGATAGGGATCATAAGGTAGCCGCTCTCGCTTGGGGTCTGGCAGGATATAACTTTGTCAGTAAATTTTCTTGTAATCACGAATTAGCCACGAAGCCTTACCCGGGATCGAACGACTTGATAGTATGTTGGTAAGTACCACTCTAAGACGTTCGTCATCGAATTAGTGCACGTCGTGAAGATGAAGCCCGCGATGACACTTCGATTTTTGATAATGCGGAAAGGGAGGGCTGCTGAGTCTCCACGACGGTATTGATTGAAGACGAAAGCGGCGAGTAGCACAGCAAATACAAGGAACAATGCAATCACTTTCCGATCTGACCAGGGATACTTTGTTCCCGCCCAAGATAGTGCGACGAAGAGTGTTGTGAGTGATGGGATGAACAAGCAGTTGCTAACGAGGTCGAGCTCTCTGATCTTCTGAGTCACCGTCAGGTCGTCCTCTTGGCGGGTTCTTGGGTCTGAGAAGAGGAAAAACAAAGTCGCCAGCGATACACTGCCAATAGGAAGGTTGATCCTAACAGACAGTGTTAAGCTACCTTGATCATGTCTGTGATGAGAAGAGCATACCAGAAACACCATCTCCACCCTAAAGACTGTGTCAATGCACCACCTACTATAGGCGCCGCAATGATCGCAAGCGATTCCACACACGCCATCAAACCCGCAAACACCGGTCGCTTGTTAAGCGGCAGAATATGTACCACGACGGCAAAACACCCAGCCAACTCACCCGAGAACCCTAGACCCGTCACTGCCCTCCCGACAATGAACATAGTCGACGAAGCAGCCGTGGCACAGAGTAAAGAGCCGACGAGAAAGATAACATTGCTTATCAAGAAGATTACCTTGATTGAGAAGAGCTTATACAGCTTCGCGAACCCGAATTGGAATGCGCAGGTGCAGAGTCGAAATGCTGATGAGTACCATCCCACATCGGCGACAGTGTGGAAGTGGTTAGTGATGCTCGGCACGGCTGTACTGACGATATTGGCGTCTAGGCCTCCGACGATAAGGACCACGCACAGTGCGATGATGGTGAACCAAAATTTAGAGCCTGTTGGGTAGTTGGGCTCTGTGTCTGGGGCAGATTCGATGTTGAGAGGCTCAAGTTTTCGTTCCGAGGCTGCCGTAGGTGGTGGTCGATTTTGCTGTTGCTGTTGCTGTTTCCGCTGGTCAGGCAAGTCGGTGAATGCTTCGTGCTCGAGAGAAAGGGCCTCTATTGTGGTTGTAGTCGCCATTGTACGAGGCTCGCGGGAATGAGCATGTGAGAAGAAAGAGAAGACAGTATTATCGTAGACGATGTGGGGGCCAACTCTGAGTGTCTGCTCCGCGGCCGAGCTGGTGTGGTGGGTGAACACATGCGAATCCTGGCAGTTGTATGTTTGTTTTCGCCCTTTTTTTTGTGATTCGCAGGACTAGTACCCTTGCTACTTTACTCTCCAGCTCCTTTGTTCTTCACCAACACCCTGAACTCCCCTAAAGCGCTGAAATGGCCCCCCGCCTAAACCTTTCCCATCGCTCGTGCTCCCTCTGCGCATCCAGCTTAGCCCCTATATTTGCCGTTGGTGGGGGGGGGGCAGAATTGGCATTGATCCGAGCTAGTCAGCTAACCCCGGAGAAAATATATCTTGTCCGACTTTGGTTGGAGAGTTTCCGCTCTGTCGTGCGCAAATTGACGTGCTATGTCTCCTAAGAACAGAGGAAGTTAATCAGATCACGCGTCTGGGGGAAGGCGAGGCAGGTAGACCATACGTGATGCATCATCACATCATCGAGAGTAGCCTAGTTATGTGTTCCTTTCATCTACACGTCGGTGAAACGCCGCGATGGAGACGATCCTGGACGGCATCCCCACAATGAGTCTACCGTGCTGGATCTCCGTTAACACCGAATGCCCAGGGAGATTTAGAATAGATCTCGGAATATATCTCGACTCGAAGGTGTACCATTGTCCTTTGGCTGATGGGCTGAACGAGTTTTGTATACTTTGTTACTATATCCTCAGCAAATAAGTACGGTCCCGCCATGGTGTGATAATCGTCAGTGGCTTATATCTCCATTGTCCGAGCAAGATGCTTCCATAGTAAGCACTTCCCGACTTGCCAATCCGGAACCTCTTCCATCGCTGTGTTATTAGTCTGTAGCCGAAGCTGACGACCCTGGAAATTCCCCCATGGTTTCCATGTCGGCGAACCGTGTTCTTTATAAGTGTTCGGATTTAGGCTCCGCATAAAACTCACCCAGTACCCCATGGTTACGGGCACAATAGGTGCGTTGGTTGTGTAGTAAGACGCTGGGGCCGAGCCTGCTTGTCCCGGTCCAAAAATAGCGCTCGTCTCAAACGTATGGGGGACCCCTAAGCCACCGGCTACAGTCTCCGGATCAAGCACGTTATACCGGTAACTCCACACCCGCTCCCGGCTTAGGAACCGCGCCACGGCGCCTGCTATGTCATTGGCAGGGCAGGTAAAGGTAGCGTCACCATACGCGGCGGAAGCGCTGGGGAAGAATGCTGCGTGATTGGGGACGGGGTCCATTGGCGTGTAGTGCTGATTGATGTCTTCTAACTGTGCGTTTGTGAGATGGGGGTAGTTGGTGCGGAGAAAGGCAGAGACTTGGGAGGCGTTGGACGCGTTATATGCAAAGTACGAGCCCTCGTTTGTGGTGTGGCCCACAAGCATGGGTACAGCGGCGAACCGGCCAGTTGCGAAAGCGGTATATAGCTGGTCAGGGATGAGTTTGTTGTCGATGGTCGGTAACCAGTACCAAAGTGGTGTGGGGTCGCTGGGTTTAGCTTCGGGGAAGATGGAGCCGTAGCTTGCTGCCTGGAGAGCAGAAGTGTTCATCTCTCGCAGACAGCTTACGGACGAGCAGCCAGTTAAGCCCAGCAGCCGCTGATATTGGAATTCCATCTCTGGGACAGTTCGTAATGTGGGCCAAAAGGGACTCTCAAGAACCGCTCCAACGAAGAGTTTATCTTTTGCATTGCCTCCGTATGCCGCGAGGTGATGGGATACGGAGCCACCACCAGCTGACGGGCCTTGTATAACAACATGGCCTGGGTCACCACCAAACTGATAAAATGAAGATGGTTAGTTGTCTAGAAGGACCATGTTAAGTAAATATGCGCAAACACACCTTGCTAATATGCTCCTGCACCCAGAGCAGTAACAGCCGTTGGTCCAGGAGGCCAACATTTAAGTCTCCATCCTGCCTGACCATTTCACTGGCGAGAAAACCAAGGACACCAACGCGGTAGTTAAAGTTGACTAATACAATGTTGCCGCCCGAGGATCGAATGATCTCCGTGCCATTGTAGTTGGAGTTCGCATTAGTTGCGTATCCACCGCCTTGGATATATACCAGCACGGGGAGCTTGGAGGCAGGCGTAGCGTTTGAGGGTCTGAAGACGTTGACAAATAGACAGTCCTCATCGATGCCTGGACCTGGTTGCTGCCCTGTACCGACACAAATAGGACCAAACTATAGGTAGTCAGGTCGAGTTAGTCTACGCTTCGATATTGTCAAGGGCAATAGGTCTTGGACTGTGACCGACTTGGGATGCATCTTGTTCTTCAACCTTACCCTCGGGCTGCCGGGGCGCTCTAAACCTGAGATCGCCGAGTGGGGCCTGGGCATATCGCATGCCCAAGAACTGATCCACGCCCGCTTCGAGTCTTACACCACGGTATATTGAGTATCCAAGGTCAACTCTCGGAGAGTTGGTGTCAATGTCTATGCTGGAAAGTGGCATAGCTACTCCAGTGGCGAGAGCAGCCAGATAAAGGGCCCTCGTGAGGAGCTTGAGTAGCGACATTTCGTCGTCTCAGATGAGTGGAGCACAGAGTTGCGAAGATGATCGTGTAGTGGAGTATTTCACGTATTAAAGTTAGTGCATTTGTTCCAAGTAGCCGCCAAACTTCTCGACGCATTTATAGAGACATGAGACGACCCCGCAAAATCAGCGCATCTTTACAGTCTAAATCCACGGTACAACAATTTGCCGTCGGTGTACATTTAGGATATATTCAGCGCCCGCATGAGCCAATAACCTATCCCTTTGTTTCTCCTTGCAGCGGGTGTAAACTTTAATTGGGAGAGCGTAGACATTGTCTATTGGTATCCGGCTAAAACCCCATGTCACGGCTGAGGTGAAGTTGGCAATCTATTCTAAATCTGCCGCATCGGACAAGGCGTGCCGCGATATATTCGCTAGAATGTGGCGGATCACCAGAGGGCTTCCGACACATGTAGTTCACACCAAAACCTGTGGGTAAAGCCCGCTCAGTAGAGTAGCATTGCGACTAGTGAGTGGCCATTTGAGTTAGTGGAAATGCAGCCTGCTGATTACCCCGCCGGGGTATTGAGATGGACGAAGATCCTGTCATTCCTGCAGACCCCATTTTATCCAGGACCGCTGCTAGCTTTCGCTAGTTCCGGAGAGCATAAATACCGAATCTTCTATACATAGCTTGAATAGATGGCCTGCAAGTCTCGCAATTCGCCAAAGGGAACGGTCTTACAATCACCATGAAGTGGTTCTATCGTTTTGTTTCTACCTCTTTTATCCTCTTGACTGGGCTTGGTCGCTCCGTCAACGGTGCTGATTCAAACACTTACTACTTTAAGCATTTCAGTACTTCTGGCAGCATTGGTGCATGGTATAATAACGACAATTCTTGGGGTGTGTCCGCACCAGGTGGTACTGGATTTGTTGCGATGGTCACTGGCGAAGACTGGGGCACTTGGTCGCCAATCCATACTCTGCCTAAGAAGATCAACGATGTTAACCCGGGGCATAATACCTGGTTTAGTCAGTCTGCTAATCCCGCGGATGGCCAAGGGTATGATGCTTGGTAAGACTCAACGCTTTAATATAATTCTGAGTTCGGAAATTCATTCATATTAATTGGCTAGCTACGACATTTTCATTGACCCAAGCTACGCTCCCACTGATCGCAACTCGAAATACGAGGTGATGATTTGGGTCGGTTATCGCGCCCCAAATTCTCCTCTCTCCGACCACTATGACTCAAACGGTGCGGTGCCTTGGGCACGGAACGTGAATATTGGAGGCAAAGAGTGGGATGTTTACTTGTATCAGTAAGTTACACTGAGTCGTCTATATCTAACGCCGACGTTTTTGACCTGTATTTACAGTTGGCCAACCGGCGGTGCTCTTACCATGACTTACGTCGACCCGGATAACTCAGGTTGGTTCTCGGGTAGTTTAACGCCTTTCTTCCAGCATGGCATTAGCAATGGCTGGTATAGCGGGGATGACTATTTGACTAGTGTTATGGCAGGTTGGGAATTTGGCAAAGGAGATTATACGGCTTCTTCGTGGGGTGCGGTTGGATTCTGATCTAAGAAAACAGAGAGTTGATGCAGCTAAGAGCTCTATTTCTAGGCTTTTATTCTAGGTGCTCTTCTAAGCAAATAGCTTTCGATTGTAATTGCGTACGCGAAGGATTCGACTTTGCGTTGTACTCCAACATTTAGTTTGTTGCCCTTCCGCTTCGTCAACAAGTATGGTATGTCAAGTATGGTGGCATGTGTTCTGCATCGTTCACCTGCTTCCTGTACAAAATGCACTATAACTTCGTCCATACGTCCCTAGCTGCTTGCTGAGTTCTCCACTTTGGACGTAACGTCCGCCTTTTCCAATCGCTACATATCGATTGATTCTTTCCATATTAAACCCGGGTACCGAGTGAGGAACTTCTCTAACCTTATTTCCTTGATGTATTAGGGGGTTATCTCGAGCGAACTGTCCTAGTCTCCGTTGGGGCTTTTGTCAATTTGGCTTTGCGTTACTATAGTAGGTGGTCGCTTTCTTGAAATAATGATAATAAAAATGAATAGTGATCCTTGTACAATCTTCCACCGGAATTACAGTGCTCGTGTTGCTACTGAGTACACCATCTCGAACAAAGTCAGGCTTCATCTTCCAAGACATACTACTGTTCCTCCAGAGGCATTTTTTACACTGGGTGGAAGTGATGAGTCTGCTGGGTCTTATATCGGAAGTGGAGGGTATGCTTGATCTCCTCCATACGCTTACACTGTTAAGTAATCTAGTAGGCAGCCATGTGCAATTTACACTAATAGATATAGGGCGACGAAAATTCTGTATTTTCGGGTTTTCTGCATGATGGAACACGCTTTGTTCTGAAAAATCGCCTGATAGCCGATCAAGCACCGCTTCAGATTTATTCCGCGGGACAAGTGTATTTGCACTTCGAACCGCAATGATTCGTACAGAGTTTGAGTCGGAGCTTCCTCATTGGATATGCCAGTTCCCACAGGTGAACAAAAAAAGGAGTGCAGAGTTACGGACTCTCGAGGGCCATTCAAATTGGGTTTGCTCGGTGGCCTTCCCGCCCGACGGCCAGCTACTGGCGTCCGGCTCCGATGATGAGACCGTGAGGTTGTGGGACACAGCGACGGGCGGCTTGCAAGAGACTTTGAACACCGACAGGATTATCAACAAACTCGAATTTTGTCAAGATGGTCCATGTCGAATTACCAACCTAAGTACCCTCGATGTTCCGTCCGGGCATATAAATCATGCCTTTGATTCATCCTATAGAGATCTGGCGATCTTCATTAAGGACAGTGGATAAACCTGAACGGCAAGAATTTACTATGGCTTCCTCCTGACTTTCGGCCTAGCTGTTCCGCGATTAACGGGAATCCACTTGCCCGCAATCTTCAGTGGAGCACCCTGCATACTATAGGACCCCTGGGGCGAAATTAACCCAACGCTGAGGCCTTCACATTTACCTTAGTAGGCCATCCACTATACCCAATTCAGAAACTGGTCCATTTAGTTTCTTACTAGCCCTCCTACCCTGGTACATATAGCTGTCTACTCCGAGAAACTCCTCTTGAGCTATGTTACGATTGTCAAAGCTGAAACAACCCTGGCAGGTTACATCGAGTAAAGGAGAGGCAACTTAGTGAATACTAATTAACACCCCAACACTATAAAGTTGAGCAGATTTCCTAGCTTAACCCTTCAACAATTGCTTTGATCAGCTCCATATCAAAGATTCAATATCAGCAATGGCCATTCTCAAACCCATCGCTCTCGCTACCTTGGCTCTGGCTGCCCACTCAACAGCCCAGTCCACAAATCCAGGCGTAGGATCCAACCCCAAAGCCACCGGAGCAACCGAAGATGTCACATCAACCACAGGTCCAAACGGGTACGCACCATAACCCTCCCACCCTAGTCCACATCCCTAACGAAAGACCAGATCCGAAGATTGGCTCAACACAGGCATCACCGGCGATGGTTGGAACCCACCCTTCCTCTCCATAGACGACGTCTACCATGTCTCCCTGGACAATTTCTACAATGGAATAGGCTCGGCATGCAAGCAATACGACGGGTACTTCCAAAGCGCCGGGTCCAAATACAGCGTGGACCCAGTAATCCTAGCCGTCATCGCAATGCAAGAGTCATCCTGCAACGCAAACGCCGGCGGTCCCACGCCGGGATTGATGCAAGTGTCCTGCGAGAACTATCCCAATGGCCAGTGTACGGATTCCATCCAGGACAATGTTGATGCGGGGACCCACTATCTCGCTTCGCAGCTGGATGCGTCGGGTGGGAACGCTATTAAGGCGTTTGGATCCTATAACGGATGGTTTACTAAGGGTAGTGGATTGAATGGTAATAAGGGGCTTACGCAGGATTATCCTTGTTCAGCGGAGGGTAAGTCTAACGGCGTACCACAGAACTTGGATTATCTGCATCAGGTTATGAATGGGTGGTTGATGGGGTTGGACGTTTATGGTGCTGATAATTGGATTGGGACTTACAAGTGTGATCAGTCTTGTGATAACGGCAGTCTATGCTAGGTTCTTCGGATATTTGTGCTAAATTAGCTGCTGGTTATTACAAGATGGAGACTGAGGCTGGTCCTGTTTTTTCGAAGTATAACGAATTGGAATACTTCGCGAAATTGCTTTCATCTTATCGTATAGTAAAAGGACTCAATTTCATTTTGTTGAACTGGTTTCGCTCTTCAAGCAATTTCAAGAGCGACAAAATCTGCTCAGGAATGCAATAATTAGTCTGATCCCCCAAAACGGTATCATGTCTCAATAAGACAACGATGGCCCTGTGGAGCCATCAAGAAATAAGACTCCATGATCATATCACTCTCTGACATTCCTTCTTTCTTTGAAGGTCGGGCATCAGGTAAGGCTCGGAAGAAAAGTGCCGTGGCCATACGAAGTTCCATCCGAGCTAAATGGATACCCAAGCAGACTGCAAATGTTAGCTTTATCAGCAATCTAGATTTCTGAGACTTACTCCTAGCTCCACCGCCAAATGGCAGGGAAGCATCTTTCATTTCCTTGCTAGGGTTTTCCCATCTCTCGGGATTGAAACTGTTACAATCAATTTTTTTTGTCCAAAGCTCCTGGAAATTCCTTTAACTCACCTGTTCGGGTCTGGGAAAATGGAAGGATCTCGATGGAGACTATAAGACTGAGTTGATATTGTGATTCCTCCCGGTATTTGGAACCCACAAAAGTGTGCTCCTTCTGGTGGCACTGATCGAGGCAACCCAAGAGGGACAGCCGTATACAACCGTAAAGTCTCTGTGATGACTAGGTTGAGATAAGGCAGGTTTCTGAGGCTTTTGTCTGTAATGGGCTCGGCAAGACCCGTCAATTCAGCGACAAGTTTCTCCCGCACACGGCTGTCGTGAGACACAGCATAGCTCAGATAAGTCATGGTAACAGCAGTAGTATCGCTTCCTGCGACAATGTATCCTTGCGCCTCTTGTCGGATATCCTCGAATGACAACCCGTTTTTCTCCGTGTCAAACAATTTGGTGAGCAGAGTTGGCTTAGGGTCCGATGGATTCTGAGCCATGAGATGTCGATAACGATCGATCGACTGGGCAGCATACATGCCAATTCTTTTACCTGCCTGTACACTTTCTCTGAGCATTGGCAAGGGAATATAGCTGGCGATTTTAATTAGAGTTGGAAACGTCGTCCGAATTGGCTGGTACGATGCCAGTCGTTCCATGTCTATGGTGTATTGATTTTTCTGGATTCGTACCTTGTATTAGCGCAGATCTCTTCCCATATTGGTTTCCCGAATATGTCTACAAACCTTTCCTGCTTCGAGCATTCTGAACGAGTCACCAAAGCTTAGTTCGCCGATTATGTCTGTTGCCATAAACAACCACCATTTGAACACTTCAGCAACGCCGCGCGATTCCAGCTCCTGTGTTATTTTGCTGACAGTGAGGTTGATCCTATCAGCTATAAGCGGCTCGAAGCGAGACAGAGAGGAGTCGGAGATGGGAGATGCCAGAAGACGCCGATGGACGGAATGAAACTTGGTATCCCTAGTCGAGAATACATTGTTCACAGCGCCACTAACCAGGTTGCGGTAGAACACCGTTTTGAGGAAGCGACTGTTTGCTTTGTGAATCTCTTTCACGGCATTTATATCACAGACGTCTATCTGATCTGGGCGAACTCGAACAATGGGGCATATTGAAAACCCATGTCAGTACATTTCTGGGTGTAGGTACAAAACTGGGAACACTTACCATATTTCTCATGAAGCTTGTGGATGTATAAGGGTGCTTTTCCGCTCATCCAGTAGTATGTGTAGATCACTCCTGTCCACTTTGATATTTCAGGGCCGGGGATATGCGATGTATTATTTGTGAACCTTCGATATATGAACGTCTAGGATGGCGCTCCGGTCAATAACTCTTGAATAGGGAGAGAGGATGAGCATATGAGCCTACCAGACAAACAATCCCAACAAGACTTGTTAGCCAGTGGCTGATGAGAAATGTTTCGTTGGGCAACTCCATTATGTAGCTCCGGACCTTAGAACTATTTGGCTCTAAGATTGCCGAAAGATCCATTACCTGACGGTTGCTTTATACTTAGCAGGTCTGAAGCGACGTCGCACAAACCAAAAATCTGGACAGCTGTCGACGTCGGGCGCCTTGTTTTCCGGTTTCCGACATATTGGCTACTCGTAACATTGTTTGCCCCGAAATCATCGGTCGGTCATTCGTGAACGAGCGAGGAGAGGGGAATGATCGACAAGGCCCGCCGTCGGGCCTAAGCGGCCGCACCCATTGACCGATGTGGATATAGATGTGACTTCAGGGTCATTATAACTTCAACGCTTGACTAGCTATCTGATCTCTGCATGTTTGATGTCACCTTTTGCCAAGATGTTTCTCTGCCCCCGCAGTCATCTTGCCTCTCACGACTTGCACTATAATAACATCTTCGACAGAGAGCAAGACTTGATACATAAGTGACATCTACGCCAAAATGGAAGGGTACAGAGAGTACCAACAGCAGCCTAGTAAGTGCATTCATACTTCGTCTGGTTCACGAGACCCGTCAATAACTGAGCTGCAGCCTCCACCTGTCACGTTTCTAAACTACCTCTCCTGTATACACTCCATCTATGAAATACGCTTTGTTCCCTCTGTGAGACATCCACCACCCCCGCTTGTCACACTAGAAGAAATCGAGAATGCGGAAAACTTATGTCCTCATAGACCGGGGACCTGCAACATTCTAGAGATCAACTCGTCAACTATATAAAAGTCGGACGGACCCATGGTCCAGATGGCAGAAGCTGAAACCCCCATTCTTGCCAGGAAAAGTCCCCAGTCCCTGTTTAAAGCGTTTTGAAATGCAACTCACGAAGCATGATCCTCTGATGGAGAGGATTCTCGCCTCCAGAAGCCAAGACGAAAGAAAGGCTCTAACGCATGATGATCCGGACCCAAGCAATATTATAGTGAAGGATAGTGTTATAACTGAGATCATTGACTGGGGTGCGTTTGGGTATAGTCGATCGCTGGGGAATACTTTGCTGTACGATAGCCAGCTATGCAAAATGCTTGGAAAGAACTTTCATCTACTATACCCCAGGTCGACCAATATGCTTTTTGGAACGAGGTCAATCAATCTATGGTTAGTTTTACTGGCATTTAAGCTATCATTGGAGTATGTGGATGGAACTTACATGTGCAGTCATTCCTATTATCAATACTTGTGATAATTTAATCCTTGTGGATTGCCATGTTTACTAACAGATAATGGTAGTTTCTGCATGTCAAAACAAAACCACGAAATCGAGAGAGGGTTGCAAAGGATCAATTGTCATTATGGTTGTTGTCACATTTGTCAATTGCTAGCTACAAAGTTCTAAGATTTAAAAAAACTGAAAGCAAGGCTAACTATCCTAAGACCATCTACCGCACGGTTTCAAGGTAAAAGATGCAGTAAGAAGGCCCCGCCCCAAATTGCCAGATTTGCTAATGCAATCACATCCCGCAGGCAGGGGCAGTAAATGGGCGCTGTAATCATCAGTGCACAGATTGAACCAGTGGGTGGGTTGAACTCGGATCCACGGTCACCACGGGAATTGAGGGTTGTACATTTCCCGGAAGTTTGATTGGGAGATAAACAACAAAGCGAGAAGCTTGCCCTATAAAATCTGCATGCAAAGATCCGCGAAATGCCCTTGCGCGTGCATCGGCATTCGATTGGCGCGAGTCGCAGGACGCGGTTTTGGAATATAGAAGACACATGCCAGTTCAAGCTTCAAGTGACCTTGGGGCGCTTGGCGTTATTGAAGCCAGAGCCTGGGTGAGACCGCTTGCGTTCCATTGCCTCCATCTCAGCCTTCATGATCCTCTCCTGCTCAGTCATCTTCTTAGGAGGAGCGAACACGGAGCCCTTCTTGCCAGCCAAGAGATTCTTCTTAGCAGCAGCAAACACGTTCTTGGGTTTCTGTGCCCCCATCGACATCGAAACTTTGACTGGTGCCGGTGGTGCAGCTTCGGCGGGTGGAGCGGGAGAATCAGTGGTATGTGTGGGCGAATCCTTTGTCTCGGGGAACTCGGCTGTAGTTGGTGAGGGTGGCTTTACGTCTGTCTTTGGCTTCGAGCCAAATCCGAAATCTAGCTTCATCTTCTCGCCTTCCTTCCGCTGTAACAATTTCGCTTCAGGTTCCTCTTCTGTCTTGTTGGCTGCACTGCGCTGGGCCCGCTCGATCTGTTCTTGAATTTGCTGCTGTTCTCTCTCCTCGTCACCCTTGTCCTGTCGCTCCTTTTTCATGACGGCTTCACGCTTGCGCATGGTTTCGGGGCTGTTATCGATCCAAGAGACGAACAATCCCTTCTCGCCTTCCTCCACGCGGCAGATACCCTCCCGTCCGAGATATGAGGCGAACTGTGTCAGGCTCGACCATTTCGTGGAGTTCATATGAATGTGCTGTTCAAAATTAGCACATGTTCCCATCTTTCAAATAACCACCCGGGTTGAAGACTCACGCTTTTATCTTGGATAACTTGCTGGTAAAAGTGGTTGATTTGAATCTTCTTCTCGCCGTGTGTTGTTCTCAAAAGTTCAACGAAGTTCCGTAAAAAGTCGCGGCTGAACTCTTCGATGTGCTTCTTGGAGTTCTCGCCGATTAGGAGCATCTGTCTCGTGTGGCTTTCACTGTTCACATGGCACTTGAATCCGTTTTGATCGTTGCACTGCTTTTCTTGAAGATGTTAGCATAACACATGTAAGGCAGAGTGGATATTACACTTACCACAGGCCTGACAGTACCAGCGAAGTCGGCCTAAGCCTTTCGACTTCATCTTGTTGCTGATCGCCTTCGTGCTTCCGGCTTCGGCGCGCGGCATGTTGGGCAAGTATGTGCAAGATAAAAACGTGATATATCGACACTGAAATGAGGAAAGAGAAGATGGCTGTCAAGGGAGAAAGCTGTTATAGAGAGGGAGGTGTCAATGTCGAGGTAAAAGATGGAGATGGAGATCGGCCCTCGGAGGCGATAAGCCGGCCCATTACTAAGAAAATATTCCAGATCACGTGGTGATAAATAAAGGGACCAGCTGGCCCGTGATTGGTGAACTGCTTTATCTAGTCGTTTGATACAGTGTGAAAGTGACAGTTTAGGAATTGAGACAGAATGAAGTATTCTGGTGAAAAAAAATATTTGACCGAACTCCCCAAATCCTACGCCTGCGGCCTGAGGTGGCCTTTTCTAGGACTCGTAGCATACATGTAAAAAGAGAAAAGAAAACAAGTCAGACTCAAAATAGCCACCTTCGCCAGACAACGTCTCATAAAGAGCATAATTTGAGAAATAGACGAAGCCCGGACCAACGGTAAATGGTCAATAGGCTAGATGTGCGAGTCGTATTACAAGATGTATTCGTGAATGGCGGATGGTCCGCTCTCGTTGTACTCAACTCGGCTCATGTAGCCCTTGCTGAGACCCTGATCAAGAACAAAGAAGACCTTGGCAGCCATCTGAGCACCGAGGAAAATGGCTTCCTCCATGCCGTGGCCACCCTGGGATGACCCGGGTGTGGAATTGGCTCCGCTGGCACCGGGAGCGTTGCTGTTGCCGTGGTCCTTGAAGTCGGGGAAATACTCAGGAAGCTTCAGAGTCTTGACAGAAGTGGGGGTCTGGGAATGACCGGTTGAGCGGTAATGTACCGTGTTGGGGTCCATCCCAGGAGTGCCGGGCATACCGGGCATACCAGGCATACCGGGGTTGTTGTGAGTAGCAGCAACGAGAAGAGGGTTCACGCCGGGAGCTGCCGGGTGGTACATCATCCCAGATTGGCCCATATGAGAGGGTGTGTTGGCGCCGGTGGGAGCAGGAGTGGTGAAAGTAGATGGGATTTCAGAGGTGAAAATCGTGCCAGAAGGAGAAAGAATGAACTTTTGTTGGATGACACTGAGCAAAGCCTGAGTGAAGCCTGTTTCAACGTTAGTAAAGATAGTTTGCGACGGAGGCAAATCATCAATAAAACTTACCCTTGACCTTGCTTCCACATCCAACAATGATTAAAGAGTCCCAAAGCTCGCTTCGTTTTGTAGCATCGGGAACAGCAATAATGGTATGGTGAATTTGTGTGGCAATGTCCTCAAGAATGCCGCTGGTGAGGCGGTCTCCGTTCTTTAAACGAGGCGAAGTCAGAAGGAAACGCTCAATGCTGACCTCAATCTCTCGTTGCCGACGAATGTACTGTCGAGAATCGTTGGGTGCTGCATCGTGTCCTTCCAATTGCACGAATTCTTCGAACTGGAACGAAGCTTTCTCTTTCTTCGAGTTGGGAAGACGACCTTGCTTTGGATCGGCTGCTCCTTTCTTTGTCGTCGTCTTTTCCTTCTCAATATTGGCGAGATATTCGGTAGTGTTACCGCTGACAATTGCAGCGACATCGAGGACACCTTCGTCTTCTTCGTTACTACCCTCTGTACCAGTTTGTGTGCCGTCTCCTGGTCCACGCGGGGCAGAATCGTTGCTATCGGCTCCTCCAGTCGAGGCAGCAGCGGCGGGGTTCGCACCCTGGCGCGCGGTGGCAGCGTCTCCAGGAAGTGGAGTTCCGGGGGAAGGATCTCAGTAATGTTGCTTCGCTTGAGCTGCTCGCACATCTCTCTAGTGAATCCCTTGGGACCCAGCAATTCGAGAAGGCGATCAGTCATGGAGTCTCCACCGCAGCCCTCCAGGGCAATACCTCTGCCGTGCTCGTTGACTGCGAAATCGGTGACAGCAGTAACATCAACCTTGCCCTTGCCGACATCGACAACGGTAGCTGTGGGTACACCGTAGCCGTAGCAAGCCGCAAGCGCAGAGTCCATAAGACTGAACGCTGGAGCCTTGAACTTCTCAAAAACGAATTGGGTGATTGCTTCGCGGTCGCGCGCAGACCAGACAGGCTCGGCGATGAGCATGATTGGAGTGTGGAAAGGTGGGCTCAAGGTGTTGTAAATGTGAGTGAGCAGAGCAAAGAAGCAAGGCCAGTCGACAATGCGCCCGTTCTCAATGGGATAGATTGCGTCTTTGTCGGACATCACATCCTCTTCGTAGAAGACCTCTTCAACAGTCTTGGTAGCTTCGCCATTACTCTGGGCACCGTCGCCCTCGCCTTCGGGCTTCTCGGTGGATTCGGTCTTTGGAGCGTCGGCCGCAGAGGGTTGAGCGTCCTTCATTTCCACGTCTTCCTTCGGCGCCTGTGTGCCATTCTTGACCTTGATCTCCTGGCGCCTCTCATTGACACGGTAAGGTTCAAATTCTCCCTTCTTCTCGGCGGGGAACATGCGTGTTGGGAATCGGAATCGCGCGGGCGTGAACGTTTCGGGCAAACCCAGCTGGGCCAGGGTCATTTGCGAACCCGGCGCAATTAGCTAAACAAGTCAGTCATTAAAATTCTGGTAACAGGACTCCGGTGAAAAGATTGTGCATACCAAAATATGCTCATCCTTAAAGGGAGGCATGGTGATGGTGGGCTTTGAGCGCAAGTGGTGATAACTAGCCACGGGAGCTCCGCGCTGTGTCGATTTGCGATGGGGAGTACGCCTTCTTCCCATTTTGGCTTAGCGTCAGTAGGACCAATGAAATGTCACGTGGGCTGAAATATTTGTGCCTCTTTTGTAAGGTGTCGAGATATCAATCTTGGGAGTTGATATCGAAAAAAACCGCAACTCAAGAATTTCGGATTACTTGGAGAAGGAATGCTCAAATCTTTTGTCTTCAGAAAACCATACTATGTCAATACAATCTACCCTAGTACCACATCCTTTTGATCCAACTAAGATATCAATATCTTCACTTCAGATTGGATTTACGTCTTTTTACGTAGGACGAGAGCAAGGTAGAGCTCATTTGTAAAAAGATGGGGAAAAGAGACTTGAAATATACCAGGCATCACTTTGCAGCATGGAATTTGCAGCTCCCCTCGAGATATATATATATATTGACCTATTCTCGGCAAACCACCACCTGAAATTTTTACAATACAATTTACGAACTTGAATCATTGAGGTCTCCTGGAGACCCGAGAGTTTTCATTAAACGTTGAAATCATGTATAATTCAATGATGCATTGACGTGTATGCGCCATTAGTATTCCCCAACCCACCCCCAAACAATGACAAGAAAGACCAAGAACAGTCGAACAAAACTCCAGACCCACATATCCAGTGGGACTCGCAGAACGCCCAGTGACCCTTTTGCTCTATGACCAGCACGAGTCTTAAGAGATTCTATTCTGGCACGGCATGGTACTTGTCTGTTGCTGAACGAAACAGCTCCTGCTGTTGTCGTAGAAGCTCCTCCTCCGTCAGACCACTCTGCTCCATCTTGCTTTGTTTCTTCTCTCGTGACTGGAATTTAAGCAAGGTCAGCGACTTGTTATGAGAGAACAATGCGCATCGAACCACACGGGCATAGACATACCTTGAGCTGCTGCTTGTGCTCCTCAGCAACGGCGAGAACATCGGCAATATAATCACTGAAACCAAGATCCCGCAGAGCCTTCTCAACGTGTTCACATGCGATTGTCTTCTTGGCTTCCTTCTCGCTGATATCGTTTGCCTCGGAGGAGATCAGGGTGATGAATTCAACACAGCATTCCATGAGCAAGTCGCGCGCATCCTTGGAGAAGGTTTGACCGGAGCTGGGGGGCAAGATTTCGGTGATAATTTTCTGGACCGTGGCTGTCGCAAATATCTAGGTTAGCAAAGGCTCGTCGAACGCGCATATATAGCCGTAAGTGCAAAAGAGGCGAAGGAACAAAGACAGCTACCAGAGAGCTGCATGCACCCCCAAACACTGAAATTGATCACGAATAGGGCCTTTAGATAGTACCTTTGGGAAGCGACAGGTCGTCGTTTGCTATTTAAGCATGAGATGTCAGCAAAAGCGCGTGCAGGCTGTTAGGATTTCGGCCACCTACAGCTAAATTCACGGTCGGACATGCTGAAATCGACACAGGAATATTGTGGAAATGAAGAGCTTGGTAAAATCGAGCTGAGAAGCGGAAAAGCGAAAAAAAGATACGATCGTAATTTCCTCGAGCTTTTGCGTGGGGCTCGAAGTTTCTTGGAGACCATCGCAGGCGCGCTGGAGTTAAGTACATTTCTTGCCGGCAGTACCACACCGCTCTCGACTACATATAATGCGCGCTCAATTTTTTCCTTCCCTTCTTCCTCATCATTCATCACTCAACCACCTTGGATTGAGTCCTTCTAATGCGATTGACTCTCTCTAAGGCCCTGCACTAATGGTAAGTTCTTGAAACTTGAATTCCTCACTTTCTTTTTACCATGATGAACCTTGTTGTCGCCCCTATCATACATTCTATGGTGACTATACCTGTCCTAGCCAAACGGACTTTCTGATACCATCAACACTGTCTATATTGCATCTCACTTCATTAGTATGAAGTTCTTGCTAACTTTGTTGAAGATTTTACAGTGAACCGACACTCGTAGCTTGAGACAATCTCCACATTTCTTTTTTTTTTCCCCACCAACGGAACAACATCCGGAGGACAGGAACACTTCACATCTCTGTGTATTTATTATCCAAAAGGTACGCGTTGAACTTTACTATATTTTGAATTTGAATTACATGATGAACACCCTACATTCCATGCTAAACATGAAGGTGTGCTGCACCTAATGCTTATAAAATGTATATGCTTTTCATCTTTCGGCTGACTTGTAACCCAATCATTGCCTTGCACTTGCTTCCAATATTTTATAGCGATCCATGCTGACTTGCTATATAAGACCACAGATATGAACATGAAAATTCTTCTAGCTGATAACGATAACAATGATATAATACTCTATGCCTGGAAAGCCTCAAGCTCCTTGTCGTTCCATCTGTAATTGGTTAGCATCTTCAACGTAGTGACTTTAGGGTTCAACATACGAGTAGAAATGACCACTGATCTCCTTGGGCGCATCAAGGACCAGTTTAGCCATGACATGACCAGGCTGCTCAGGCTTAAGAAGCTTGCCATCCTTGTGGACACCGGTAAACTTGGAGTGCATCTCGGCATCCAGATTTGTGGCATGGTCCTCCCGGAGCTCGCGCTGCATCTCGGTGTCGACCATACCAGGTCGGACAGAGACGGAGGTAACATCCGGTTCTTCGGCACCCAGGCTCATAGCGAAGTTGTTCATAGCGGCCTTGGTAGCGGCGTAAAGAGCCCAGCCGCGGTATCCGGTGACTGCTGCACCGGAGGACGTGAAGATGATTTTTCCCTTGGACTCGCGGAGAGCTGGGAGAGCTGCTTTGGCCTGGTTTTGTTGTTAGCATTGAACGTAGAGTAGAACTGCATTTATGGGAGACACGTACAAAAGCAACCAGGCTTATAAAGTTGACATCGAAGCCTTCCTTCCACTGTTGTGGATCGGCTTCTGAAATTTTGCCGATTTGGCCTAGGAGGCCGTGGTTCAGGACCATGCCGTCCAGCTGGCCGAAGGTCTTGATGGCTGTGTCCACGGCCTTTTGGGCGAGGGAAAAGTCTGCCAGGTCGCCGTTTAGGACTTCGACTTGTTTGCTGTATTGCTCCTTCAGTTTTTGGAGGGGCTCAACGCTGCGGGCTACCACCACCACATTGTGGGATTGGGGTGATGAGAGCAGGTACTTGGCCACTGCAAGACCGATTCCTGACAGATAGTGTTAGCGTATGGCTGTGAATAGATAAGCTCGGAGCTGTTACCTCGCGAGGCACCTGTGACGATGATGGTTTTGGCAGCCATTTTTGGAAGTTCTGCACTGACCGGTTAGTGACATGGAGCCTTTGATATGAAGCATGAAGCATTGAGATATTCAAAGACAGCAAAAGAGATTGTCAAATAGGAATATCTCATTTCAATTGTATAAACATCGCGCATCTTGGGACAAGGCTGGACCAGAGACGACAAAGAAACACGAACGACAGCCCCCTTTGAAAGCTCATGGAGATAGAAATGCAGACTGCAGGGTTCCAGACAAACATACCTTTCAATGTGATATTGCACTTGCTGGGGCCTTCAATGATTGTGACTAGGAATGAACTGGCGGTTCAGTGCGGGGCTTAATAATCTCGTGGGGTTGGCCGGCTTTGAAAACGTCATATCACTCAAGCATTCTCATCCATACCGAAGTGGCTATGCAAAATCACATTCCCATGAATTGTCAACTATTCCTATGTGAAGGTTTGTAGAAAGCGGTTTATACCTATCTAACAGGAAACAGCCGAGGGATAGAAAGGCCCGTTTATGCTGGTTTGCCGTGCTTCATAGGGCATTTATCTAGCAAGACGGCATGAATAAAGCCTAGAGCATAGCGATCATTATCTAATGCGCTAAAGCACGCCCAGACGAACTTATCTCTTTCCTACCCCACCATTGCTTGAAGTCCCGGCCCAGTGCATCTGAGGGGAAAAAAAACCATAGGCCAGTGAGACGAATGGATAACATAGTTGACTTAAGATCATTCGTCAGCCAGAAGTGTAACTATTCAAACGATATTGTATTGTCACATGTTGCAGTGAGAACCTTGGAAGGGACACGACATCGTCCAAAGACCAGTCATGTCGACCGTTATTCTTGGAGGGGGCATCATTGGCACCTCCATTGCTTACTACCTGTCTGCCAATCAACCTGAAGGCGAAATCCACATCGTCGAGCAATCCCCAGAGCTTTTCTCAGCAGCTTCGGGATATGCTGCAGGCTTCTTAGCCAGAGACTGGTTTGTGCCATCTCTTGCACCTCTCGGTGCTTTATCATTTGACCTGCACAAGGAGCTTGCCGCTGGAAATGATGGACAAAAGAACTGGGGATTCATGAACGGGACGGCTTTCAATTTGGATGCTGTTTCTCGCCAGAGACAGGGTGCGCCACCTGGCGATGACTGGCTACAAACAGAGACGAGCCGAGCGGAGACTGCGGCAGGTTCTGATGATCCTGCCCCCGTTGAGTGGCCGGAGTGGTTGACGAGGAGGAAAGAAGGTATGATAGAGAGGATCAGCCAAGAGGGAACTGTGGCTCAAGTGTGGGTGGCTTCGAGAAGTACTGGCTCTTAAAGTATTTGCTGATTTTGTACCAGTGATCCATTGAGATTGAGCCGCTATCTGATGGATGGTGCAATATCTCGAGGGGCGAAGCTTCATCACCCTGCCCAGGCAGCCGCACTTGTCAAAGAAGCGGATGGCACAATCACCGGCGTTAGTATTGTGTCGCGAGATTCGAAGAAAAAGTCAACAATCCCATGTACGACCCTTGTTCTGAGTATGGGGCCTTGGACGCCACAGGTTCTCAAAGATCTATTCCCATCCTCCACTATATCATTAGATATCTCACCTCTGGCTGGCTATTCACTTGTTGTTCGCTCCCCTCGGTATACGTTGGAACACCAGAGGAATGTCCACCGAGGACAAAGCCATGCTGTCTTTACGACACTCCCTTCATCGTATGGGTTCAGCCCCGAGATCTTCCTCAGGGAAGGTGGTGAGATTTATATCGCCGGTCTCAACCCCACCATCAAGCTTCCCTCTCGGGCAGAAGATATTAACCGGCATTTTGATCCCCGCGAGATGCAGAAACTCAAGGATGTTGCCGTCCGTTTGTTGGGTGGTCTTGCTAAAGATACAGAAGAGGCAGCCGACGAGACGACCAACCTCGACGACCTAGAGACACTTCGAGAAGGGCTTTGCTTCAGACCTGTGGGCAGTACTGGTGTTCCCACAATCGGCAAAATCGAAAATCTTTCCTTGGGAGGAGGAACGAGGGCAAGTCCCAGAGGAGGCGTGTTCATAGCCGCTGGCCATGGACCGTGGGGAATATCATTAAGTCTTGGGACGGGCAAGATTATATCTGAGATGATAAAGAAGCAGAAAACCTCAGTTGATGTGACAGGACTCGCAGTCACGGGAAAAGGCTCAATTTCTCCGTTGTGATATATACAGCACTGCTTGAAACCTCTCATGATTTGGGACTGATTTGCTTCTCATAGATAGTGGTCCCTCATTGAATGAAATGAGTTAGTGATGGATAATAGAATAAAGCCTTGATATTGAAGATAAAGCAGTGCCTTCTAACCAAACCGAGTGGTCCGCCGTTACATCGAGCCCTGATATAGCGAAGGCTCGATTTAACGGATAATAAGGGTGCAAAACCCAAATGTCTCACGAATACGTTATGCCGAGTTCATCCCTACGCCGAAATTGTTAGATCTATACACCTCTCTCATACTTCTGATTCATCGCGTTTGTGTGATACTACATGACGACACCCCTTTACAACGATATTACTCCTTCAAGTCTCATGTTCAAACCACACCGCTTGCCCCAATGAGTCTCACCTTGAGTCCAGATGATGGCAGAATGTTCGATGGTGATCCAGGGCTTAGTCATCGCCACTCGACCCCGAGAACTGACCGCCCGCCAACTGACCGCCTGACAGCTCTCCAGAAACTTCAGGCATTGCATAACCACCGCAAGCTTTCAAATCAACTTCTTACTTTCGCCTACGCCCGCCACCTCGACCGCGAGGTGATCCTATTCCCCTCATACCTCATCCATTACCATCGCTCGATCTGCGCGATTCTGACAACCCGCAATCATGGCCAACTATCTCGCCTCCATCTTCGGTACCGAGCAGGACAAGGTCAATTGCTCCTTCTACTACAAGATCGGCGCATGCCGCCACGGCGACAGGTGTTCTCGCAAGCATGTCAAGCCTTCCTACTCGCAGACCATCCTGATGCCCAACATGTATCAGAACCCGGCCTACGACCCTCAGAACAAGATGAACCCAAGCCAGCTCCAGAACCATTTCGACGCTTTCTACGAGGACGTCTGGTGTGAGATGTGCAAGTATGGTGAGCTTGAAGAGCTTGTCATTTGCGACAACAACAATGACCGTAAGTTGGACCTCCTTCCGAGGTTGGTGAATTTCCCGACAGCCTGCTAACATCTGACTCGCCACAATAGACCTCATCGGTAACGTTTACGGCCGGTTCAAATACGAAGAAGATGCGCAAGCCGCCTGCGACGCCCTGAACTCTCGCTGGTACGCCGCGCGGCCCATTTACTGCGAGTTATCCCCCGTTACAGATTTCCGAGAAGCGTGTTGTCGTCTCAATAGCGGAGAAGGGTGTGTGCGAGGAGGATTCTGCAATTTCATTCATCGCAAAGATCCCTCGGCCGAGCTTGACCGCGAGCTGCGACTGAGCACCAAGAAGTGGCTCAAGGAGCGCGGCAGAGATGCGCGCAGCGTCAGCCGCAGTCCTAGCCCAGAGCCTGCCCGCCGGCGGTACTAGTGATGTTTCGCAGTGCTTTCTGGACTTTGACTTCATCGACTTTTTGATTTGATCTTTTCCTGGCGTTCGGCGATATCAGTGGATGATTCGATTCCGCTTTCCTTTGCGCATCGGAGCGTCTAGGGTATGGGGTTTCGGTCCTTTTTTTTACTGATCAGCATTTTGTGTTTCATGGCATGATATCAGAATTTCAAGACGAAAATTTACTGCTAGATAGCATAGAACTTGCTATGTCCTTCGCATTGTTCTCCATGTATTAGTAGGACCCAGAATGCATTTTGACCAAACACGAAAACATTTAATTTATCAAAAGTAGGCTACAGTAGTATCGAGAGTTTCCTTTGAAATTCTCGAGTTTTAAAATCGAATGAATACTCTTTACCAAGTTGTCCTTTGTCCAATGCGCCGATTCCGCGATCTTGGCATCCTTTTTGATAGTTACGCGAGCGCGCCGGCGCGTCGATTCTAATTCTCGGATCAATCGCCTCAGTACACCCCAACCCAGCTGATATTGCGATTTTTGCTGTCGCGCCAAGCTCAGCTGACAAGAGAGTCAATTCCGACAACATGGCAGCGGCATACGACCACAGCAATCGCGCCTTTCTCCAGGCGTTCATGGCACGCTCCTCCATGACCTTCGAAGAGGCCCAACCAGTCTTGGCTGCGATATTGACAGTCTCTGGTACTTCTCCCAACTGAGCTTCATGCTATCATCTGTAGGGATGTCTGCTAACCGCAAAAATTGAACAGAGGGCCAAACAGTTGACCCCGAAGATGTTACCGAAGACCAATTTTCCTCTTACGTCTCAGCAGCCAATACCGCAATTTCACCCTTCGACCTTGAGATCAGAAGCTCATTACCGCAAGACCCTCAATCCACAAATCCAGATGACGCCCCTACGTTACCAGAACGAGTGTACGCCCTCGTCAACACAACAAGTGATCCTCTGACCCAGCTCGCAACAACCTACTCCGCAGATGAAATCGCCTTCTTGAAACGCCTCCTTGACTACATGTTCATCACAAACAACACAATACGATGCGAAGGAATGGCCGCTACCCAAATGCAAGCAGTCCAACTACACCGAGTTGGCGACGCCAATCGACGACAGTCCCAGGCTGCTGATACGCAACAAACCCAAGCTGGAGCGACGCAGTCGCTGCGTATGACACAGGCAGAAACGATGGTCAAGAATTTGATTGAGGAGGGTTGGCTACAGAAGAGCTTGAAAGGATATCTCAGCCTGACACCACGAGCCCTGATGGAGTTGCGGGGATGGTTGGTGTTGACATATAATGACGAGCAATATGGTGGCCACCGAGCGCATCGGATTAAGTTCTGTGCTGCTTGCAGCGATATTATTACCGTTGTGAGTATACTTGGCACTTCATTTGCCTGGAACTGCATCTGACTAAGATTTAGGGCCAACGCTGCGAGGACCTCGAGTGCGGGGGCCGACTTCATGAACATTGCATGCGTAATTTCTTCCGTATGCAGCAGGGGGAGAACTGCCCCGTGTGCAAAAAAGCGTGGCCGGGTGATCATTTTGTAGGCGAGAGAGCCTTTGCTTCGAGAGCACAACCGAGAAGCATTGCTCATCCGAACTCACAGGTTCCTTCTTCCAGTGAGCCCAATGGCGAGGATCAAGAATCGGAAGAGGAGAATAGTGATGAAGATGGATGAACTTCGATATACAGTGGCATGATCGATTATCACTCATACTGATCCTGGCCAAATACGCCGATGATAGTGCCAGTTTCTTCTTCCATAGTGCAGTGGATATAACACCACTGCAGAGAATCGGAATGGCGAAAAGAAGTACAACCCAAAGAGCTTACTGGAGCACTCGGTCAGTGAGAATTGTCCTCGACGAAATCCATTCGGTCTCTCAACTTAACGTCGCATGCGATACCTCGCCCGCCATCTCTTCGAACGGAGAACTCATGTTCAAATTCCACCAGATGTGTCTAATTCAACCTGTTGTCCAATCTATCACTATGGACTGTCGATACCCTCGAGTGCAAGGCCATATACAAACCTGGCATTGAATCCCCAGAGACTGGCGTGGAATCAAGTAATTTTTTTTTTTTTAAAAAAAACTACGATGTTCATCCATAGACACAAGCTCAACCGAGTTAATCATCTTCCCCCGCCGAATATCCAATATGCCTGCTAGTTTTGTGAGATTTATACGTAGTCTGAACAGACACCCGAAGCCGCTAGATCCCCAGATTTTTCCTTCTCTAGGTCAAGGTATACAACACTACCAACGACAGGAGCACAGGTAAGTCCTGGTGTCTCCAGCCAGAAGACCCGCAATATACTCAGGTTGTCGGAGATTACCTCCTATCGGGTCTCGGGCCGGGGCTCGGTTTCTGCGCCGTTGGCTATTTACCCTGGATTTCCAGCGATCAATGCTTCGGATTCAGTGAGGTCGATGAAATAGTAAAATTGAGACATCAACGCTCGTCTTATAAACTCTTTCAAAGAAGGCGACTTATGCATGGACAAAGTGAAAGTATATGACCAAACGGACACCTGAGGCACCACTATACTTTCTACACCTCAACAGTGTATACCAAGTCCCAACAGCCCTTTAGTCCGAAAGCATTTGCCCCAGTAATTTTAACTCTAGGCTTCCAACGGTCATTTATCGGGCAATTACTCAGAATGCGGGCTCGGTTCTCCCGCCCCCCACATAATTCTCGCGCCAAACCTTCTCTCGGACTCGATGACGACGATCTGGGGAACCGGCAAGGCAAGTCTTGTCCGTGGATGCCGACTGCCAGGGTTTTCGGCCATCTTGGCCAATGTCATAGACAATTACAAATGCTTTGCCCCCGCATATCCCGACTGTTCCGTAAAGCCCAACTCTCATACGACATCTCTGGGCGGCTTAGCCATCGCCACCCCCCGGACTCTACTTCGTATAATCCACCGCGAACGGTCCTGTGCCAGTCAGGTGTGACATCGGTTCCCCACACTTTGCCATGAGATGAGGGCTTTTAATTTTATTATGTACCTGGATCGGCATTTGCCTTCTTCAGTGGGAAAGTGCACTTAAACCTTTTATCCTTCCTCTTCCACTTTTCTTCCTTCCAACTCGTCACCACCCCCGCGTCTTCGACTCCCAGTAAAGACTGCCGGTCGTATATCTAACTTGAGATCCAGCTTCTTGGATATTATCTACCCAAGAATCGAACTGGTTAGGAACGTGGCGAGACTGCACTATGCAGTTCAAAGTGAGTCTTCGACAAAGCCCCGTGACCAACAGGAACTGTCATCTGACCTATTATCTCTAGTCCATCACCTACGCGGTCTTGCCGCTGCTTGTATATCTTGGAGTTCCTGTTAGCGGAGCACCCAACGGACGGGTCATCAGAAGCGTCCAAAAGTACGCCGGCTCAGGCTCTGCGGGTAACTTCAGCAAGAATGTGTATCAAACAGGCTTTGACGGCGTGACATGGGACGAAGACAACTGGCTTCTTAGCACGACCAACTTGGAGCAAGGTCGCTTTCAATCACGCGGATCTGTAGCAAATGGATACCTAGGTATCAATGTTGCCAGCGCAGGCCCGTTCTTTGAGATCGATAGTCCCGAAGACATTAACGGATGGCCACTTTTCTCTACCCGCCTGTCCTTTGCAACAGTTAGTGGGTTCTTTGATTCGCAGCCTAATACCAATGGTACCAACTTCCCCTGGCTGTCACAGTATGGCGGGGACAGTGTGATCAGTGGTGTACCCCACTGGTCGGGACTGATTTTGGATCTTGGCAATGATACATACCTGGACGCCAAGGTGGACAACAAGACTATCTCTAACTTCCGATCTACATACGATTTCAAAGCAGGTATCTTGATTTGGTCTTACACATGGACGCCAGAGGGCGACAAGGGCTCGTACCAGATTACCTACCGCCTCTTTGCCCACAAGCTGTACGTCAACCAGGCCGTGGTGGATATGGAGATCATTCCATCTACGGAATCGGACGCCACCATTGTTAATGTCATAGACGGGGCTTCTGCTGTGCGTACCGACTTTGTCGAAACTGGAGAAGACAACGGTGCTATTTTCTCGGCTGTCAGACCGAACGGAATTGCCAATGTCACAGCCTATATCTACACCAACATCACTGGATCGCCGAATGTGGACTTGTCTTCGCGCAAGGTCGTCTCTAACAAGCCATACATTCACGCCAACGAATCTTCTATTGCGCAAGGTGTGAACGTGAAGTTCCAGCCTGGTGACGCTGTTCGTATCACCAAGTTTGTTGGAGGTGCTTCGACCGATGCTTTTAGTAATCCGAAGAAAACAGCCAAGGAGGCCGCTTCTACCGCAATGAAGAACGGATACGCCAAGTCCGTTCGTTCGCATATTATGGAATGGGCTAGTGTCATGCCTGAGCATTCTGTTGATCACTACGCATTGCCGAACGGAACACTTCCTGCAGACCCCAACATCATTGATGATGCAGTTATTGCTGTGGCCAACACCTACTACTTACTACAAAACACTGTTGGTAAAAATGCGATCAAGAAAGTCTCGGGAGCCCCAGTGAATGTGGACAGCATTTCCGTTGGTGGCTTGACCTCGGAGTCTTACGCTGGCCAAGTCTTCTGGGATGCCGATGTATGGATGCAACCTGGCCTTGTTGCCTCCCATCCAGAGGCCGCCCAGCGGTTCACAAACTTCCGTGTAGCCAAGTATGAGCAGGCACAGGCGAACATTCAAACAAAGTTCTCAGGATCAAAGAACCAGACAGTTTTCTCCCCCTCGGCTGCTATATATCCTTGGACCAGTGGCCGTTTTGGAAACTGTACAGCTACTGGCGCTTGCTGGGACTACCAGTATCATCTAAACGGAGATATTGGGCTTTCTTTGATTAACCAGTGGGTTGCCAGTGGTAACACGCAGCTGTTCAAAGAGGAGCATTTCCCGATATATGACTCTGTAGCCACTCTCTATGCCGATTTACTGGTTCGGAATGGCTCTTACTGGACATTGACAAACATGACTGACCCTGTGAGTAAATATCTACCCACAAGTGTGATCCAATTAACTTACAAGATCTAGGACGAGTACGCCAACCACATTGATGCGGGTGGCTTCACAATGCCGCTCATTGCTGAGACACTTCGGTACTCGAATGCATTCCGCCAACAGTTTGGTCTCGAGGAGAATTCAACCTGGGATGAAATGGCCGATAGTGTTTTGGTCCTTACCGATAATGACGTGACTCTCGAATTCACCACCATGAATGGAAGTGCCGTTGTTAAGCAAGCTGATGTGGTCATGGTCACCTATCCGCTGGACTATACTGCCAACTATACCTCCCAGGATGCACTAGATGATCTGGACTACGTGAGTATTAACCTATCAACCTCCACCGAGTGAGAGGACGAAATTAACGTGATAAATCTAGTATGCCGCCAAACAGTCACCCGATGGCCCCGCTATGACCTGGGCTATCTTCTCAATTGTCGCAAATAAGATGTCTCAGTTTGGTTGTTCGGCGTATACATATGCCCAGTACTCATACAAGCCTTATACACGCGCACCATTCTTCCAATTGTCGGAACAAATGGTGGACAATGCTACCATCAACGGCGGTACGCACCCAGCGTATCCCTTCTTGACTGGACACGGTGGTGCCAATCAGGTTTCCCTCTTTGGCTATCTTGGATTGCGACAGCTGCCAGATGACATCCTCCATGTCGACCCCAACTTGCCACCCCAGATTCCCTACCTGAGGTATCGCGACTTCTATTGGCATGGATGGCCCATCTCCGCGTGGTCAAACTATACTCACACTACCATCCGCCGTGCCATTGACACCCCGGCCCTTGACACTGCGGATAACAAATTCGCCAATAAGACCATTACCATCCATTCTGGTCCAGACTTGGATATCACTGTGTATCAACTCCCAATCAAGGGCTCAGTTGTCATCCCGAACCGACAAGTTGGCTCTAAAAACACGGTGGCCGGCAACCTCGTCCAATGCCAGCCCATCATTTCTACGACCGCATTCGAGCCCGGCCAGTTCCCCATTTCTGTAGCGGATGGCGCTGCCTCCACAAAATGGCAGCCTTCCCTTGCAGATAATGTGAGCGCCGTGACTATCTCCTTCCCCGAATCGGAAGTCGGAACTCCAGTCTCAGGCTTCTACTTTGACTGGGCTAAAGCACCCCCTGTCAACGCCACAGTCATCTTCCATAACAAAACCCTTCAAGATCCCACAGTGGCCCTTTCTTCAGTCAATAGCTCAGACTACACAATCGTCCACGCCTTGACCAACATCGTCCAATCCGGTCCTTACGATGCAGCGACCACTGACCTTGACACGATTGCCATTCCTACTGGCAACTCAACAAATGTAACACTATCATCCCCTGTTCCTGCGGCACGATACGCATCTCTACTCATCGTGGGCAACCAGGCCCTTGGTCCCGCTGATGTGGAAGCCAAGAATGGAACCGGCGCAACTGTTGCTGAGTGGGCGATTATTGGGCAGGACAAGCAAAGCAACACCTCGTCCTCGAGCCCTCAACCTGCCAAGAGAAAGATGGATCTACGTGATGCATCTGCTCTCTCGGATGCTGAGTCGTTTATCCGTCGGAGACGGCAGCTTCTTTCTTTGAATTAGAGGTTGATTGAGATTTTTTGTAATTATGCGAGAGTCGTGAAGAGCCCGATTGGGGGTTTCCTTTTTAAACTCTGTACAAAAGATGATGACACCATTGAGACATTGTGTTCTGCCATATTGGAAAACAGATTCCCCACATACACTCGCAGATCGTTGCCCGAACCCTGTTCTGAAGCAGTTACTTTTCCTAAAACCCCTGTGAAGCTGTATCGTCCCACTTGAGCAGTAATAAAACTCATTGATATAATACAGTAAGACTTTATAGAGTGCTATAGGGTGTTCTCTGCAAACAGACCAAATAAAAAAGGTATAGCGATGTAGCAAGATCGCTGCCACCTATCCTCCTCTACCACGTACTCAGCCTTCGTCCATACTCGTTTTATACGCACTACGCTCATTTTATGTACACTCTGAAGGCCGTGTTGGTTACTAGAACACGGTACTAACACTAGTAAGAGATTGTGCTTCTTTACTCCTATAGACTATCTTTCCGTTTGAGAGTTTCATTTATTCTTAGTATCTGTCGAAAGCTAGCGTCCTTTATAAGCCGATATAAGCTTCTTAAGCGCCAAGACTAGAATTAGAGATGATTTAAAGCCCGTATTATATAGATTACATCTCTTAGCCCGAAGAGCTCGTAGTATGCCCTAACTCCCGGATGCTTTAGCAGCCCCTACGACCTAGAATATACCTATAACTAGCCCCTCCCCTTACTATGTGTTAGGACCCTGCGAGGTCCTAGGTAGCAGGGTGAGATCCGGGGGGTAGAGTCTATCGGTAACGTATGTGCAGGTATATTGAGAGACTAATTACTGGCCCTCCATGCTAAGGCCAGCGCGAGCAATAATTACATGGTGCGCTTAGCTAAAGTGAGAAGCGTTTCGATTGTTCCTTGATCTTCCTAGGCAGGCTTTGTATGTGATGGTTGAGACTCAACTTTGAATAATAGACAGGGTACATTGATTGTACCACGTCAAAAGCATCAAACATGCATCAAGATACAAACCACAAAATCTCCTATGTCTTTCCCTCAGCGTCGGCACATCTTTAACGAGACGCAGCCATTATATTGGCACGGTCCTGCTCGGTTTAGACCTCCAAAACTAACTCCTCGATCTCTATGTCGATCACTTCATCTTCAACAATGAATTTGAGCATCTTTTTCCTGACAACCTGTATACTGTCCGTTGATGTTATCAAGTATAGCAGCCGACAGAAATTTGGGGGAAATAAGCTGATCGATAAAAAAGAAGTCAGTATAGATATACTTGTGTATCGCCCCTGTTCTGAAACCTGGTCTCTCAAAGCTAGCTTCATCTGCGTTAACTGGGATTTCTCTGCTTTGAAGATACGCCTTCAAATTACGGTAAGACTTGATAGCCCCAAGTGGTCGCTCGTAATCGGACCACATTTTGAATAGACTCTGGGCGTCTAGACACGCAGACAGTATGTGGTAGAACCTTTTCCAGGCTGTGAGGGTTTTAAGAGGTGCAGCGACGAAAATCAACGCTTCTGGCACCCAAAGAAGTGGGGCGCCTCGTACTGAAGCGTGGTTCGACTGTGGAGAAGAACATCAGTAAAGACGCATGTCTGTGGACAAAGAGTCTAGGAAGACTGGAGAATCCCTGTAGATGACCAGAGAAAGGGGTTACTAGCTGTGAAACATGATCTAGAAAGATGCACTGTATGTTGAAGTCGACCAGAAATGTTGCATGTCGCAGGAAAACCGTTATCGCACGGAAAGTGATGACGCCACAGGTTATTCCGTAGAATTGCGGGGGCATAGGCGAAATCGTACCGTGTACGTTCCTTTCTTGTGAACTAAGAAATGTTCAGACACTAGTAGGCTCATCTAGACAATGATAGCACCATATGACTGAGTGCCTATCCTATGGTCGAAGCAATAGGTTATGAGAGTATGTCCAATGGGGCAATCCCCAAGACCCACGGGATTGACCCAATTTAACGTAAGTCGAGTCAATCAGCTATATCGGTGGATTAGCTATCGGTGGAATATTAAGGTTGCTAGTGGATGGTACGTACTGATTATGGTTTGGGTTTAAGACCAAGCGAATGTATGTTCCGCAAGATTCGCCAACCATTTGCCTTCCCGCCATTTCTTGAATGAAAGGGAGGGGGATCTTCTAAGGCATAGACACAGTTTATAATACGGAGAAGCCCACTCCACATTTGTTCCTGTCTCATACATATCCTATTGTCAGTTTGTCGGCTTGTTATACCTTAATACTTGGTTTCGGCTGCTCCTTCAGCTCCTTCGTTCTTAGTGGTCTCTGGAACCGGGGTCGAGCGCTATATCGCTCTACCATTATTCCGGAGATGGATACAGAATTAGTCCATAATTTTCTTGCGCGAGACGAAGCCGAACCTGCTCCGCCCTGTACCACAGGAAATGAATATGATGGCCGGATGGGGCTGCGTATTTCGTCTATATTTGTGATATTGGTTGGTTCGATATTCGGTGCGGTCTTCCCCGTTGTTGCAGCACAATTTGGAGGTTCAAGAATACCATCCTGGGTTTTTTTTATCGCTAAATACTTCGGATCTGGTGTTATTATTGCTACCGCCTTTATTCACCTCCTTGGTCCAGCTGAGGAGGCTTTAAGAAACCCCTGCTTGACTGGTCCGATCACAGAATATGGCTGGGTTGAAGGCATAATTCTTATGACTATTATCGTCATGTTCTTTGTGGAGCTGATGGTCATGCGATACGTACGGTTTGGCCAAGACGATCAGCTCGACGTTGAGAATCACAGGCATTCACACTTTGTTGACGATGAGGATGCCGCTACTGATGACAGGAATCGAGTGGTGCCGAACTATGATACTGAAATGTCCGAAAAAATGGATGTGTACATGGCTCAGCTGACTTCTATCTTCGTCTTGGAATTCGGTATCGTCTTTCACTCTGTGTTTATCGGTTTGACTCTCGCCGTATCTGGAGAGGAGTTCACGGTCCTCTACATCGTCATCGTCTTCCACCAGACTTTTGAAGGACTGGGTTTGGGTTCCCGCCTTGCTACCCTTCCTTGGCCGCAGTCAAAACACCTGACACCGTATATTCTGGGGGTCATTTATGGGGTTTCCACTCCTATTGCTATTGCCATTGGCTTAGGTGTGCGTAAAACTTATCCACCAGAAGGTCGAACAACGCTGATCGTCAATGGTGTTTTCGACTCGATATCTGGAGGAATCCTTATCTACGTCAGTCTTGTCGAGCTTATCGCGCACGAGTTCATGTTCACCTCTTCTATGCGGAGAGCTCCTATTCAAACGGTTCTGGCAGCACTTCTTTTGCTTGCCAGCGGTGCGGCGCTCATGGCGTTGCTTGGAAAGTGGGCATAGGCCGTGCTGCCAGCTCCTAGTTCAGGTTGAAATACTAGGTAAGACCGCTGATATTAGAGTTGTATGTGTTAGTTGTACCCGGGGTTGTCAAGTTCCTGCATCAAACTCTGGTTTTGGCGGTGCTGACTGCGCTATAATGGGTAGCATGTCCAAATTCAACCCTATGCTGCGATACCGAGAATGTGAGTCACGAACATTGCGTTGGTGAAGTGAAGCTAACTGGGGTTTAGCTTTTGATTGACATCCTTAACGATTGCTCCAATCCTAGTGGAGGAACCGGCAGTGGTGGATGGTCATAATGGACTTGTGAATGGTTTATTTTGAAATACCCTGAGAAAACGTGGTGGCGGATCTCCTTTCTCACTAGATATACAATATCTTAAGTTCTTAAGAATTATCATTACCGTAATTTATGATGACTCATCGAAGTACATCGAGGGAGAATCTGTTTTTGAATATGGCAGTAGGTGGCTAGGTTAAAGAAGAAGATAATTTCATGTAAAAAAGACTATATATTCACATTGTGCCCTCGGGACTACTAACAACCTTTATTCATCCAAAGCAAACCGATCCAAGAACTTGAAAGTCCGCAATCCCTCCTTAACATCCTTAGCAAAGTCCTCCCCAACCTGACTACCAACATAAACACCCTCGCGATCCGCCGAAATCTGCCCAGCACGCAGCGCAGCAGAAGCCTTCCCAACAGCCCCAACAGGCTTTCCAAAGCGGAAAGCATCAAGGAGAATATCCAAAGGCCGACCAGCAGGATACAAGGAAGTAGCCCCAGAACCCTTACTCTTAGGCGAACCAGTAAAAGAGCCCGAAGAGAACAAACCCTCCGCCCCATCGGCAATAACAACAGCATCAAACTGCACAGCATCAGAAGCGGAATACGTCTGGTTAACATTATCCGCCATTCTCTCCGCGACAACGACAACATCAACTCCAGCGGATTTAAGCGCAGATTGTAACTTCGCGCCTTGGCTTATCGACGACGCATTGGCGACAGAGGCAAGCAGTCCAACCTTCAGACCATCCAGCTTGGACAATTTCTCGCCGAAGGCTCCGATGTGTGCGGTCGTGTTATCGTGGTAGTAAGATGAATCTGGTTCCGGGGCATCGACGCCAATTGCGCTGGCTACTCGCCTCGCGAGATCATTGCTAATCCGGTTTAACTGGATGATAACGTTATTACGCACGACTGAGCTCTTCACGTTTGAGTTCTCGAAGCGCATGGCGTCAACGACGAATTGCTTCTCGGCTGGTACGAGTGAGTTCCAGAAGAGACGGGGCTGCGACCAGACGTCTTCGAAGGTTGAGCTCTTGGAGCGCGTGAGGTGGCCGGTTGTTGTGCGGTCGGGCGCAGTGAAGAAGCCGTTTCCGACGGTTTGGTTGGCTTGCTTTGGGGAGCCGGCGTTCTGGGTGTTTGGGGTGTAGGCGTCTTTGTTTAGGGGGATGAACATCTGGCCGGCGCCGTCGCGGTTGTTGTTGTGGATTGGGACTCTGGGACGGTTGATTGGGAGTTGTTCGAAGTTGGGGCCGCCGTGGCGGTTTAGTTGGGTGTCCAGGTAGGAGAAGATTCGGCCTTGGAGGAGGGGATCTTCTGTGAAGTCGATGCCGCGGACGATGTGGCCTGGTTGGAACTGTGGTGTTTGTTAGTATGGGGTGGTTTGGTGGAGGAGGGTGGACATACCATTGCTTGCTCGGTCTCTGCGAAATAGTTCATTGGGTTGCGGTTCAGTTGCATCTTGCCCAGCTTTGTGACGGGCACGAGTTCCTCTGGGACGATCTTGGTAGGATCCAAAAGGTCGAATCCGAAACGAAGCTGGTCCTCTTCGTCCATGATTTGAACACCGAGCTAGCAAGAATTAGCTGTATGGATCATCTTATAGGCTGAATGATGACTTACCTCCCATTCGGGGAATCGACCGGCCTCAATAGCCTCAAACAGATCCTGACGCATAAAGTCCGCATTCTTACCAGCAGCCTGCTGTGCCTCTTCCCAAACAAAGCTGGCCTTACCCTGCAAACCCTTCCAATGGAACTTAACAAGCTTGGATGCACCCTTGTCGGTAACCATACGGAAGGTGTGCACACCAAAGCCATCGACATGACGGAATGACCGAGGAATACCGTGACCAGCCATTGCCCAGAGGAGCGTGTGCAGCGTACTAGGCTGCTGACTGAAGAAATCCCAAGCGGAGTCATGCGCAGTGGCCGCCTGAGGGATCTCATTGTCGCCGCGGGGCTTGACAGCGTGGATCAGATCTGGGAAGAGGATGGCATCCTGGATGAAGAAAACGGGGATGTTGTTTCCAACAATGTCTTGTTTCAAGTTAGTTGCGTCCTAAGATATGTGTATCAATAATCGATACGAACCGAAGTTTCCTTCATCTGTATAGAATCGGGTTGCAAAACCGTGTACATCTCGTGCCGTATCGGCACTTCCGCGGCTTCCAGCAACAGTGGAAAAACGCGTGAACATCGGGGTTTGCTTGCCCTTGGCGGAGAGGAAGGAGGCCGCTGTTAGGTTGGACCAGTCTCCGTAGGATGTGAATGTGCCATGGGCTCCGGCGCCTCGAGCGTGAACCGCACGTTCAGGTACCTAGAGGAAATTGTATGAGCCTATGATTCCTATTTAAACGTCGGTATTTATGGGAACGTACTCGCTCATGGTCAAATCGCTGGATCTTCTGGCGGAAGATGAAATCCTCGAGTAGAGTCGGACCACGTTCGCCTGCCTTGAGACTGTTCTGGTCTTCAATGGGACCACCAACGTCAGAGGTCAGGTAGGTATCCTGGTCATCCAGGTAGAATTGGGAGAGGAATTCTTCAGTGGCGGCAGCATCCCCATCATTGCGACGTTCGATGCTGTGAGGACTGCCGGCGACATCGCCTGTCATATAAGGACAAGCGGCATTGGTAATACCAACCAGGCCCGTGAAAAGGGCGAGCGCATGCATCACGACAGAAAGGTAGAAAGATTACTGTCCGGAATACAACTGGGAAGCTCAGCTTTAATTGACCTGCCGAAGAACTAAACGCGGAACATGGAACGGAGACACAAAGCACAATTTATATGCATGCGGCCTCCAGAGCAATGAAAAACATCTGCCGAGGGCATCCTGCAGTGAGCCAATGGGAAGCTCTATTGGAAGCAGCATGATGTATAATCCAGGCACCACATAGGGTAGCACGGGCTGGCCATTCTCCAACCAGGCGAGAGATTATTTCAGCATGGCGGCCTAGGCCAAGCAGCGTAACAAGATCGAATCACCGGCGCAGTACTAGTAGAGTACTTGGGGTTGATCGTCATGTTTTCCACCGAGAGCCAAGGAGAGAGCGCAGTGGGGCGTTATGCATGTTTCCCTCCGGAAGACCGTTAGCTCACGGCCGAAATGAAAAGCAGCAAGGGTTATTGGTCCGCCGGGATGCTTTGACAAAGAGCTCATAGCCAATGCCCGACTATCGTTGCGCTGTTTGACAATTAGGTAGATATTGGCAAGACATAAGCGATGGTTTTTGGTGACGCTGCACGTCTTGGCTCGGTTTTGACTCGGAGAAACTCCCGAAGTCGAAACCATCAAGGGATGTGGATTTGGGGCTTGGCATCTAGTGTGATTACCTGTAAACAAGGATCGGATTAGAAGATGAGGCGGTCGAGCCCAAGGTGCTTGGTAATAGGAGCATCTGGACGTCTTCTCCACTCAGGTCAAGGATAGTCTGGACTTGGCGTCTCTCACAATGTGATGTAATGTAGGGATTGGATCCAGGGGGATCGACTCTTTTGTGCGATCCTTGAAACATCAACTGCTGTCTCATATTGATCGGGTTCATTTATCCCCCACACATCGCGTCTGTACAACGGACAGCTTGCAACTTGACTCGGACCTGAAAATGCGACAGGGATTCATGCGCGGCCCAAAGCCCAGGAACTTCTGCAGGCTATCCCTGCAATGCACATCTCTTACTATTTCTAGATTCAACCCCGGGGGCCGCTGATTTGCCCGGTCTGGTAGCCAAGATGTCGAGTGTCCGGGGTATGGAGGGGAGTTTGTTAAAATTAGACAGTGGCGGTCTTATCCTGCATTCATCCCGCATGGTCAAGGGCTCATGTGTTGCGGTCGCTCATTGCTGGGAAAGGCGGAAACGCTTGTGGAAAAGGATTTAGCCTCCGATTGATCAAAATTGCCTTGGCAGTACTAAACTGTCGGCAAAATGGCTATTTTTAATGTGATATGAATGTGATCAGGAGATTCTAACACTCTATCAAGGAGCTGAGGGGTAAATATCCCTCTCAATTGAAGTTGGAGCGCGTTGACCGGAAATCTATAATTGGATATAAATCGCGCAAAACAAACTTAGCTCCAGAAGCCGTGTGAAGCAGAAGTGTCGCATTGACTGCAGGCATTCCTGAAAAAGATCGACGAACAGTAGTATATTTTCGGACGATCTGTAAGGGCGACTTTAATTCTTGTCTATCTGGTGCCCCTCTTCACTATTCCAATCCCCATACATACGTACATATTCAACCCAAACCCATTTAAAGTCGTCCCATAGAAGCCGTATCACCCGGTGTTGCGGGGTCACTGAGATCGACAAACCCATGCCTCTCATACAGTGGCGCACCAGCCTTACTAGCATCAACATAAGCACCATCACCCTCGCGATCGGCAATATCGCATCCCCACTGCACAAGCGCAGAGCCAGCTCCGCGACCACGGTAGTCGGGGTGTGTACCGAGCATATCAAGATCTGAACGGTTGTCAGTCAACATCTAAACAATATACATTATACAACAGGGTGATTGGCTTGTAGGTGGGATCCATGATCCAACAAGGCGGCACGGGGCGTCATACAGTAATGTTTCCGATCACCCATCACACGCTTACGATCATCCTCCAGCTTCCCAAAGAACGCATTGCAATCCTGACTCGGCTGGTCGGCATGCCAAGGGGGGAAGCGAGGGCCGCGCTGGTCGGGCATGGAGAGATCCCATTTGGCGTAGGCTGCTAGTCGGGGCTGGCCTGTTGCATCCTTTGTGGTCGGGTCGACTATTTTGATGTACTTTTGGTAGGGCTTTTGCTGCATGTCGTTGAGGTTGGCTTCTGTCATCCATTGGCGCACGCCTGGCGTGTCTGGCATTAAGTGTCTCATGCCTGGGTCGTTGAAGACTGTGAACCAGAGTTCTGTTATGGCTGGGATGTCATCGACCGTGGCGAGCTCTAAGACTAGGGGGCTTGTAAGGACATGTTGGGTGGTTATTGCTTATTGTCGGTGGTGATGATCGATGTTGCTGAGGGGCAGGCTCGGTATACTAGCGATTTACTAGTAGACTCGGTGGGGATGTTAGCCGACTGGCGGTCGGGAATAGTTCGAAAGTCAATTCGATCGCGTTCGCAATGTGACTGTGATGGCACATTGCATTGCATAGAACTGCATCGATCCGAAGGGAATTCTTTACGCTGACTGGGTGCCGATCTCGGCGAGTTCTACCAAAAGTCTAAAATAAGCATGAATCGAGGGTTCTGAGACCCGACCTTCAATGTATGTCTATATTGATGTTTATACATCAGTACTTAGCATCAGTACTTAGGGAAAGTAGGATAGTTCCAGCTCTTTCCACTCTTGATCAGCTGCGAATCAACGCCGTTGCTGCCGCTGCTGACGTGCAGCACCTTGGTAAATGCCACTTGGGAGTAGTAGGTAAACGAGACACCAACGGGAATGAAGGCAACGTCACCCATGGACAAGGTAGCCACTGGGTAATCGCCGATCTTGATCATGAGCACACCTTCGAGGACCTCGAAGGCAGTAGCACCAGGCAAGGTGTAAGTTGGGGCGTTGTCCTTGGTCTGGCGGCTGAGCGAGATGGTCGACAGAGTGTAGTTGGTATCCTGAGCCTGAGTGGGAGTGACGAGAGGCTGGATGACTTGGTATCCGAACTTGGAGTTCAGGTACTTGGGGCCGTACCCATTAGCAATGAAATAAGGCTGAGCCGGGCTGCCGAGAGGATTTTCGCCGGTGTGCCACTCGGAGTTGTCAATGGGAGCAGTGCCGTTCACAAGATCGCGACGCGGCTCAAAGCCGAGCTTGGCGTACACATCGTACTTCTGCAAAGAAGAAATGACGCTGGAGTCAGGCGAGGAAGAGCTGTTGGAATGAGCAGGAACATAGGGCGTGTCGGTGCCCGAGGTGTAGTTTGTTCCGAGGGCATAAAAGAGGTCCCTAATACAGGTTAGTACATCTAGAACGGGGCTTAACAGATATTGATTCTTACTCAAAGCCACCAGGAACAATAACGCCGACCATCTCGCTGTCGGGATCCAAGAGCTGGAAAGTGTGAGTGGTATTCCTCGGAACGGATCCGTAATCGCCCTGAGTGAGCAAACGCGCCTGTTGCTCATTCGAATCCTTCTGGGCCCAAAGCTGGAAACGACCCTTGAAGTTGAAGAAGTTCTCGTAATGCTTCTGGTGAATATGCGGTAATACACCCAACGCATTGCTGGAGGGCGCATTGGTGCTCATCAAAGTGAAGGCATTATTAGAAGATGGGCCAGTCACTGTGAACCGGTACAGCTGATCCCCAACGGTAACGGCATGAGAGTTGGCGTAATGCGGAATGACATAGGGGCGCGGAGAAGAGGGCGCATTATCAAGGTAAAGCTCTTCAAGGGTGGCCGATTGAGCACGGCCAACGCCAAAGGAAGCCAACAGCAAAAGAGAGGATTTCAACATCTTGAAGGTCGGCTATTGCACATATTCCAGGTCCAGGCCCCTGCAGCGACGTGCAGCGTGCTATATAACAGGATAACTCGGAAATACCGCCGCGGATTAGACTAAAAGAGGATTATTCAGGAACAGACGAATGGCGCGGATCCACAAACTTCTCTTCCCCCACTCTACACGACGAATTTGGCATCGAGATCTTGGAAAAGGAGAAATCTGCTTGAGAATGAGCTCGGCAAATCCGGATCGACACTTCGTCAGGGCCGGTATCCATGCGATCCGGCGATGACTTCTTCGACTGAGCTTGCGCAGACAGGATCCACTAGAGACGATTGTCGTTTCATTGCCGAATCTTCTCCCGGTCAGCTGTGGCTTGTATAGCAGGGAGGGATTCTTCGGGCGTAGACCACATTCATCCGTCCCCGAAATGAAGACTGCGGACAAGGTGACATCGCTTCACTTTCGACTCATGCGGTCATACGGTGTACATCGAGGGAAAATTCTTCGCGCGTGGATCCTGTTTCAGGGCTTGGCAGTATAGTAGTTGCGATTTGAAATCATGTTCAACACTAAATGACGCTGTGAACCCAGAGAACGCAGATGCTTGAATACGTCAAACATAAGTTTCACAGGTTATCCACTTCCCGATATGCGCCTCAACGCCTCCAATAGTTTGATCCGGGTGGCTTCGGCTTAGATTTCCGAAAGACCGACGGCTGCAAAGCCGATTATTCAGCGAAGGATATCGGAACTAATACGAGTACGGAGCATGCAGCGAAGTTCGATCAGGATATCCATGAATGTATTCGCATTGTAGGTAAATGACCATCTAAACCAGAGTCTTAATCTGTCCCACAAAATCAACCACAGTCTCCTTGAAAGGCCGGTATTTAACCCCCAATTCTCGAGCCACAGTCTCTCCGTCAACCCCATACGAAACAGTCGGCTTCTCATCCATCTTATAATTCGAGGTAACAGTCTCCTTACCCCAATCAAACTCCCCACGAATAATATCCGCAGCAAGCTCATAAGAGAAAGGCTCTAATGAAGCAGGAATGAACCTCTTCCCACCGGCCTCTGGGATAAGTAACGCCTGAACATGCGCCTCTGCAAGGTCACGCGCATCAATCCAAGCAGGGACCCGCGCACCAGGTAGTGGATCCGCGCCGGCGGCCACACTCCAAAGGACAGCGTTCGACTCGTTCAGTTGCTCCACGGTAGGCACGGGATGGACCACAGGGCCAAAGACCATTGGTGGGCACAGAGTCACCAGGTCGAAGGCTGTCTTTTGATCCTTGACGAATTCCCACGCTGCTAGTTCGGCGAATTTCTTTGAGCCGCGATATGCGACTACGGCGTCGGATTTGGGGTCGATTGTTGTCTCGTATGTGAGTGGGTTCCATTGTGCGGCTGTATAGGTGAAGCCCTTTGGTGGGGTGGTGTTCACGTCGACTACGGCGGCGAAGGAAGATGTTATGACAACGCGCTTGATTTGAGTCCCTTGTTTGGCTGAGGCGGAGAGGATGGATTTTACTCCGTTGATTGCCGGCAGGACGAGTTCTTGTTCATTGTTGGCGGTGTCGTAGAAGAATGGCTGGGATATGGATTAGCTTGTCTTGTGTTTGGTCTATTATGTACCGAAAGAAATGATAATAAGTGGCATACGCTTGCTATATGGATGACTGCGTCGATGCCGTCCATCACAGAATCGAATACTCCGATCTTGGTAAAGTCTTCCACCACAACGAAATCGAGCTTGGAGGCATACTGAGGACGCGCTGCCTTCATTTGATCCCCCTTCACCTTGGACCTTGTTGATCCTCGGACTGAGAATCCACGAGCCAAGAGGTTATCGACGACATGGGCACCGATGAATCCTGTTGCGCCAGTGACGAGGACGTATCTGCGATTGTTAGCTTTGTTGTACTTGACAGCAAAAGTTATACATACAAAGGCTTTTGTGTAGACATTTTCAATCGATATACGTGAGATCATGTCATGATAGTGTGTCTGTCTTCAACTGAGAGTGTTGGGGCAACCCCGCGTGGGGGATTCGGCTTCGGAGTTACTGCGAGCGAGTGGGATATTTGGGGTTCCCCACGCGGTGGCATATAGTGTGGGGGAGGGAGATAATCAGATGGTATAGAGTAGAGTATGTTCAATGTTCTATTTATGACATTGTGCAATCCCTCTGGATCTATGTGTTGAGATGTCTCGTCCCTCAAGTGGCAGCATCTACAGATCGTGTATATACACAAGCACTATAAGGTCTTGCAAGAGTTCATTCACTTTTGCTGCAGCACCTCTTCCGTGGTGCGAAGCACAATATCAAAGGCATTGCGGACGTTCTTCTCCTCGGCCAGAGGATTAGCACTCACGACTCGGATCACATAAACGCCATCGATGACAGTAGATGTGATGAAGATCTCACCCCGCGAGTTGATCAACTCATACACCTTCTTAGTTAGGGCGTCAGCCCCTTCATCCTTGACAGCGCGGTCAGAGGATCCATTGGCCCCGTTGGATGAAGATCGAGGATTCCTAAGACGGAACACAGTCAAAGCAAAACCGGGCTTTGTCACAATTTCAAACAAATCAGAGCGACTGCGCACCAAATCGGCAAAGATGTCACCGAACCCGATAGTCTTGCGGATGTGCGCTTTCATGCCGTTGAGACCGTAGCTGCGCATGACGAACCAGATCTTCAATGCACGGAATCTGCGACCGAGGGAAATTGACCAGTTTCGGTAATCAATAACGGTACCCATGTCGGAGTATGGGTTACGCAGGTAGGTTGGTGTGATATCGAGAGCATTAGTGAGATCCAAGCGATTCCGAACGTAGAGAACACTAGTAATGGTCAGAATCAGAGTGCATGTCAAGTGTTATTGTCGAACCCATTGAAACTTACCTAGCGTCAAAGTTGACCAGCAGCCACTTATGCATGTTCATGTTGAAACTGTCAACACCCTCTGCAAAGTCCTTGGCAATATACTGCCACTCATCCGCAACAAGCGACGCGCCAGCATAAGCGGCATCGATATGCACCCAGATGCGCTGCCACTCAGGCTTCTCCTGAAGTACGGCCTTGATCTCCGCAAAGCGATCCACACTGCAGGTGTTGGTAGTACCAAACGTCATCGTGAGGTGGTAAGGGATAAGTCCGTCCTTATCACACTTCTCAAGGACCTCCCGGAGACGCGGTCCAGTCATCTCCATATTGTCCTCTAGCCTCGCGGTCACGCTACGGAAGCGAGTACCAGCGATCAAAGCTCCCTTAGCTCCGCTGCTGTGTGTTTGATCACTAGCAATAGCGACTAACTTGCCTTGGACATCAAATTTCCGGTCTTCATACTCCGGCGTACCTTCTTTTAGACCCTCTGCAAGCAATACCTCTCGCACACGCCTCTCCCGTGCAGCGACGATAATCGTGGCGATAGCATCACTGGCACTGTTCTGGATTACACCACCACCGTGCGTCTCGGATGTGCTCAGGAAGCATTCTGGCAATGCTAGGGCCTTTGCAACCCAGTCCATCACGATGGTTTCCATTTCTGTGCATGCTGGAGAACATAGCCAGTTGAATGCTGGTGCGGTGAAGGTAGCGGAATACATCTCGCCCAGGATGCTGGGGTATGTGACGCTGGCTGGGTAGTATGCCATGAAGTTGGGAGACTGCCAATGGGTCAAGCCGGGCTTGATCTTTGTGTCGACATCCTCCTGGATCTGGGCCCAGTCCTCTGGCTCATCGGGAGGGTTCTCGGGAATAAGAGGACGAAGATATCCGGGGTCGACGGCCGGGAGAACTCTTCGCTCGGGGACAGTGTCGAAGTAGTTGAGGACTGGAAAAGCGTAGGTCAGAATGTATATCTATTCGACTACTTGTATATAGCGCTTACTGTCATCAATGGCCGAGTGAGCCGCATCACGGAATTGGTCGCGATCCATGCTGCACGTCTAATTAAATGTCTGCGCCGCGGGGAAGTGGGGCAAATGATAGTCAATGGAACAGCCAGATATAACAGCTAAAGTGTGGCTGGGAGAAACGTCTGCAGGGAATATAGACAAACAGAAGAATGAATATCTGTCAAAAAGATCGTGGAGAAAGGAAAGACTTGTCAAGCACAAGGCGTGGGGAGTTAGGAATTAATTCCGTCGGAACTGGGATTTCCTTTCCGAGGCTCGGAACATTCCGTCTTTCCGAGAACTGACGTATTTCTACACTGATATCTCAACATCCACGTTATTTGTTTTGTTTTGTTATTTGCCGATAGCTGTTGATAAGGCTTTTCAACACTATATATTAATTTTAGACGAAATCTGAAACCTACATTGTTACGGTATCGAAAACTACGTTGCTTGGAGGCAGAAATATAAATATCTCAATTATTAAGTTATACAAATTCTTTAAACTTCTGTTAGAGACTAAATACCATCTGAAAAGCATTAGTTTTTAAGGTAAAGTCCCTATAACCTGCCGTTGTTGTGATACTATGTTGTAATTTATCGCATTTACTATGGTGTTCTAGGGTGCTCGGGGGGTGGCCAGCTCGGTAGGGAAATACGTTATACAAAAGTGTATATATAAGATGCTCATATATAAATCTAAAGCAGACCAATTAGGTTCTGCAACATGTAGTTCAATCCTCCTCTTCCTTAGGATCATAGATATCTCCAGCAGGAGTCTTCTCTAGTCTAGTTCCATCCTCTAACACAATCTCCTTGCTAGGCACAACCACCGCAAAGACTCTAGCAACATCCTTGCCCCGGTTCACCCACTCATGGTTCACTCCCCGACAAACGATGACATCGTGCTGGTTCAATATCTTCTCTTCACCACCATCAGTGATGAATCCAACGGTGCCAGACAACACCACCGCGTAATCCAAGCTCAGCGTGCGGCGGAACCATCCTGCGTCGGCAGGCGGGAGGTCGAGGATACGACAAGAAGGTCCCTTGGTGTCGGCAAGCGGGACGAGGGTTTTATGCGGATCAGTGACCGCCTTCAGGTTGTCCACTGGAAAACCGCGCGATCGGTGGATTTGGATGACGCCAAAACCAGAGTCTGGTCCTGGTGTAGAGAAGACGGGTGCGGTTTTAGGATCATAAGGTGTAAGGATGTCGTCCGAGGTAAAATGACCCTTTCCTTGAGAATTGTGGCTTGCAATGACGCGACGAATTGGAGTGTCCATGTTTAGATTGGTTTGGAATGATGGTTTGTCAAGTAGAGGTATTTGAAGAGCTGTCGTTATTCTACAATTCAGCTGCGTGATACTTTGCCTTCTTATATAGATTTTTAGGTCTCAGATACCTGCTTAACATCTCTCTACTTCTCTTTCCAATGGCTTCTGTATGTAGCTGGAGTTGTTGCTCTGATTGATAATCTCGAGATTTATAATATGGGGGCCAAAAACCTCAACATGCCATATATCACGCCGGTTGATTGGAGCATTGAAATGCAGGGGCTGCTTTCTCTTCTGTGATGATCCACTGAATATCCCAATCTAACTCTTCTCAAAAAGGGTGCAGTGTGCTTATAAATTCCTGCCTTTTCGTCTCGCTTGCCAGGGATAACAAGGCAGATGATGGCACCGACTCGATCGCTGTTTTTGTAGCACACTTGGACCTTTTCGTTAATTGGAATGCATAAGACCTATAATTTCCTTCAACGGAAGAACAGGTACATACGACCATAGGGTGTGGAGAACAGGGCTTCCCGTCCGCTCAGCCGTACTTAAGCCACACGCCGGTAAGTTAGTAGTTAGGTGGGTGACCACTAGCGAACCCTTACTGTTGTATGTTTTTGTTTTCTTTTTTTGTTGTTTACTTGTTTGTATACTCTGTATAAAACACTCTTTTACAATATCGCTTCTGTAGTAGATCTATACTTGATATTAATAAACTCTATTACTAATCTAAGGCATATATCAATAGGTATAAATAGATACAATATTATACTGCGGTAGTTACTAAGGATGAAGGAAAGTAGGTAGCCGGTTACGCTCATTGCAACCGAGCTGTCTCCGCCTTTAGCCATTGGCCCGATAGTCGCGCATAGCCCTGTCAAGAGATGGTGAATTTCACGAGGAAATAGCGGGGACATCATGCAGACATAGCGCGAGCAGCTGAGACAGTTCACACATGTTGGTAGTGAGCTCACCCCGTTTAGTGCGGTGCGGTCCACTAGTCACTGCTGGGCATCATTAGCAGATGACTCCAAAACCGTCTAGCTAGATGAGACATACGGAAAGCGCCGCCGCGACGCTGAAGACCATAGATATTCTTGAAGTCCTTAGAAGAGACAGATTGCAGCTGGCGTTTGTTGCACATCACTTAGATTTTATGGCCGTCTTGGACGATATCGAGAAGACCAATTGATTTCCCGCGCATCTATGGGAACGGAACCTCCTTCCTAACGAATATTAGCACTCTGGCACTGAATAGTAAGGCCAGAAAAGGCGACCTACCAGAGACGATGACGGTGTCTTCGGCTGAATCATGTCGGCAAGATCGAGAGCGGAACTCGGCACAGCTCATTGTGCGCTTGTGGCTAGGCACTGATATCTTTCCGAATGTTAATCGGGGAAGGGTATGTACATTCGAGCCAATTGTAGATCTCACGGCGTTGATTCTCTGCGTTTCGGTTAACTTACTGGTCAACGGTATCCCCCAAGGAAGTTATGATAGATAACCACGGAAGGCAAGAGCTGGAAGGGCAATGATGTTATATACTTACGGGCGAGCATTTTGTGTACGTTTCCCAGTCTTCTCCTTGACAGATCCGACATCCTCTTTGACTGTCTTTCTATCAGAGGGGCTCTTGCCAAACGGAGTTGTAGAAAGCAAGATTAGCTAGAACCTAGAACTTCCTCAACCCTGGTCGCATCCTCGACCCTTTCTAGGTGGAATCTGACCTAGGAGGTCTTTCGTGTATGCCGCCGCCATCATTGCCACGAACCCTTGCCAGTCTTTATTCCTGTGCGTGTCAGAATAGTCGCATATACCGCGGATCACCAAACATGGGAAGTGATTCATCAAGTCTGCGGCCTCCATCTCGAAACAGAGGACATCCCGTTCTACCGCCAACTTATCCCGGACGACAGCGTCCTTCATCAGGGTATTTGCAGATGCGATCAGACCGTGGTGGATAGAAACAAATCCAGCTCCCGCTTCGACCACCTCCCGTGGTACGCCTACACAGCCGATATCCGCCAGTACCTTGCGGACCTGAACAAGGACAAGAAGGTCCCCGAGTACACCTTTTTCCAACCCGGCCTGTTCACAAACTACTTCACCCGCCCTTACAAGTCCTCCGAGCACATCTATCAACTCGAAACCCTGTCGACTTTGAAACTAAACGTGCAATCCTCGTCGAGAGCCGCGACGACACCCCTATAACCCTAACAGCAGCGCAAGATCTCGCTGCCGTTGTTGCAAAGGCAATCGAGTATGAAGGCGAATGGCCAGTCACTAGTGGAATCCGAAGCACGAGATTGTCCATTGGAGAGCTTATTGAGCTTGGTGGTAAGTTTCTTGGGGGAATGCCGTTCACGATTGACCAGGTCAAGGCGGAGGACTTTGAGAGCGGAGAGTGGCAGACGAGCTGGTTGCCGGAGGTGGATCGTCCTTCTATCCGCAAGGAATAGGTCGAGATTTTCAGCCGGGTTGGGGTTCAGGGGCTCTCACTGGGATTCTCCGCTGGGGTGTTTGATGTTTCCGATGAGTGGAATAAGCTCCTGCCTGATTATAAGTTTACGCAGGCTCAGGAGTTCTTAGAGGAGATTTGGAAGGGGAAGTCTTGGTTACCTTAGACTTTAATGCCTACTTTGCGCCATGATAGTGCATTTCCTGATTTGAGAGTGTTGTAAAGCTGTTAGCAGTCGTACACAGATATCTTGGAAAAACCGCAATATATCTAATTGATCTAAAGTGCACTAGAGAGAAATCCCCGTGTAGCATCCATCATCCCGATGTAAAACCGTCTTCTTCCCATCCTTCACACAATGCACACTCCCCCAAGATCCCCAACATAAACCTCCCCACCAACACCAAGCTTCAACCCAATCGGTTCATTGAAATGACGCGCCAATATCTCCTTCTGATTCTTAAGATCCTTCGACTTCACCGGGCCACCTAAATTCACACTATTCAATGAACATCCCGTCGGATGCTCACCCCGATCCGTCCAATAAAGCTGCTGTGACTTCTCATCAAGCTCCAGGTCAATCGGTTCCGGCAGTCCGTCAAGGAGTAACTCGATATCAGTTCGATTCTCAGCTGTCTCCCCAGCAGGAATTTCAAGCCCAGCACGGAAGATCCGGCCTTTACCAGCCTTGCTGGGTCCCTTCTGCGTCCAGTACACATACCCGTGTGATGTGTCAATTGTGATTCCGACACACCATCTTGTCATATCTGCCCGATGTTCAGCGCAGTCCAGATTCCCAGACTTGATGAGGATTTCGTGCTGAGACCCATCGAAGTTGCATCGATGCACGCCCATCCCTTCCCGATCACAGAAATAGATTTTGTGAGATACATCATCCACGACTAACTGCTTGGGCGTATGCACTGTCCCAGATGGAAGCAAAGTCTGGATACCCGTACCATCGAGTTTCGCAGAGTGTACAGAGCCATCATGCGTCGATGTTGCACGGCCCATGTTCGTCCAAAACATCCAGCCAGCGGAGCGAGAGATATCAATCCCATCTGGAAGTGATTGCCCGCTAACCAGCGTCGTAACAATCTTTGTAGCTGGATCAAACCGTAGAATCCGCCCAGCAGTGGGTATCTGCTTGATATCTGAGTTATTCGAACCCAGTCCAACATCCAACAGATATAGCGGCTGCTGCTGTACCTCACTCACACCATCCGGAACTGCAGCTGCAGCCGGACCATACAATCCCCCTTCTCACTCTTAAGCCCCAACCTCCCCTCCTTGATGTAGTTTTCTCGTAACCAATCCACAGTCATAGCGCCATCAAGCCGTCTCTCCTGGATATAATTATCCTCGATAAAGGCAACTGTATCCAGTCCAATCTTATCCATCAGCTGACAAGGTGGAAGACTCTGTGGTAGCTGGAACATATTCTTCCAAAGGAGATCGATTTCTTCCGCGGTGCTGACGTCTTCGGCGAGGATAAAGAGGATTTCACGTTTTATGGAGGCCCAGAGGCGGTTGAAGATGAAGCTGTTCACCCGTCGAAGTATATTAGCCATGGCTTGTTCTAACCTATAAGTGAAACTGGAGAAAGGGCTAAAAGAGAAAAAGACATACCCAGTTGACTCCCTCCTCGCCGTAACTGGAACCATCCCGCACTTATTCAGCACCTCACTCAACTCCCCAAATAGTTCAGTTTTCGTCTCCCCACAAGTCATCAACTCCACCGTGTGAATCCCCGGAGGCATCGTGAAATGCATATTCATTACTCGTTCTCTCCTTTCTTTTCTCACGCCATCGAGCATAAGCCTCGACTTGAAGCTACTGCTGTTACTAGCAATAATACAATCAGCCGGTGCATTTTTATCCACCTCGGCAAAAGTCGAGATCTTGAGATCGAGTTTCTCAGGGACGGCTTCGATAACGAGCCAGGCATTTTGGACAGCGGGCGGGATCTCGGTGAATGTGGCGTAGGTACCGCTAGCGGGATGTTTAGGTGTGATTGCTGTGAACTCTCCGTGGTGAGCGTCGATGAAGGTTGCTGCGTCTTTGAGGGCTTGAGGGGAGGGATCGCGGATGTGGACTGTGTATCCGCCTGCGATGAAGACTGAGGCAATGCGGCGGCCTAGAACGCCGGCGCCTAGGATGACGATTGGGCGGGTCATTGGTGGTATGTTTCTTGTGATAAATGTGAGTATATAATGCGTCTATGATGAGTAGATAGACCAAGGGAAGAGATGACTATAAGTGCTGGAGAACAAGATGGGCATATACGTTGTGCTATGCTGGCTAGGCCTTATATATATATTTCTAGCTACCTTATTCGTAAACGAAGATCTAATCAACGTACGTCATGAACACTTCCGTCTGTGCCGCCTCTGCCGGACTCCGGATGGTCAAGTTATACTTCGGAGATCTCACGGATCGGTTTCGGACTCGGTTCGGAGCCAGTCCGCATTGACCCTGCCGATGAACCCTGGCAGGCCTCATAATGCCGGCGGTCCTCCACTCGTTGTTGCAGACTCTCGTTTCTCACAAAGACCTTGACATCTCCGAATCTCGTGCGAGGCTCGTGCCAACGCCGTGGGCCTGCCGAACGTTCCGTAATCGCAGTAATATGCTGCGTTCTCGCCCTTGAGGATTAGAGTAGGTAATGGCAATCGACATGCCGGCTCTCTCCTGACCTTGCTGTATCGATCATGGTTTCTCTGCTTTGGGGGCTTACATCATGTTTCGGGTTAGTCTATAGTGATATTGAATTTACAGGATTTGGTGTATCTACAGTGCTTTGGAGCGATATTCCTTGAGGCGAGGCTATTGCACGTCAGTGTAGTTTTACCGAACAGTATCATGAAAAGAAAAGAGAAAGACACTAAAAATTATAAACAAATCCATTCTATCTCTACATACACAATCTAAAAACAAAAAACCTGATCCGCACTCTTCGCAACAGCGCCCGGAATCTCCCACCCCATCCCGCCCAACGTCTTCTTCATCGCATTCACCATCGGCGGCGGTCCACAAAGCAACACCTTTCCATCCTTACTCACATCTCCAATATGCTTCTCAATCATCTCCCCGCTCACGAACCCCTTATACCCCCTCCACTTCTCATCAGGATGACTAAGAACATACTGCACCTGGAACTTCTGCGAGAATTTGCTTGCAAAGGTTTCAAGTTCGTCGCGGAGCAAGATGTCCTCTTCTGTGTTGTTCGCATACAAGAGAGAAATCTTAGTTGTATCGGATGGATCTTCGCAAATTGCTCGGATGACTTGGTACATAGGGGTTATCCCTGTTCCGCCGGCGATCATCCCGATGGTTTTTGCGTAGGAGGAGGAGTATTTCATTGCGCCTTTGGGGCCGCGGATGTCGATGGATTCGCCGACTTGCATCTTTTCGAGGTACTGTGTGAGGGCGCCGTTCGGGTAGAATTTAATGAGGAATTCGATGCGGCCGAGGTCTGTGTTATTTGAGATGGGTGTGTAGGAGCGTTGGACTGTTGCTCCGTTCATGGTTGCGCGGAGGGCGACATGCTGGCCTGTTGGGAGGCCGAGAATATCTGATGCGTTTGGGAGGGCGAAAATAAGTCGGTAGACATTTGGCGCGATGCAGGTCTTCGTTGTTAAAGTGAAGGGGCGCCATTCTCGGGGAGAGAGAACTGGGGTAGGTGGTTTGGGTGGGAGGGTAGTTGGTCGGAGGCGTAGAAGACGAGATTTCGACGATGGTCGGTGGGGAGTGTAGTGGGTGAATTCTTGCTGGACGTCGAGCTTAGTTGAGATATAGACTCCCAGACCGAGGGTGAGTGAGAACTGTGTGATGCTGGCGATACCGACGCCGAACCAGAAGGGAGTGGAGCTGCTTTGGCTCTGGGTACTGGCCGGGGAGAGAGAGCGTAGCAAAGATGGGAGAGCGTGTAGTAGCTGAGACGGAGTCCAGCCTTGACGGTAGGCTCCTACTGCTGCTTTTGTGACGATTCCACCAAGGCCGAGTTTGATTGCAGCGCGGAGAAGAGATGACCATGTTGAGCTTCTCTTGGTGTTGATGACGGCGGCTTGGGAGACTTGTTCGAAGGTAGGGCGGTAAACCTCAACAGAGTCGGCATGCTCCTCGTTGGGTAGGTCACCGATATAGAATGACTCAAGCTGTTCACGAGCTTCGTCGGAATGTCCAATTTCCTCAAAGGCCTCAGTGGCATCGGCACCAGCAACTTCAATGAGGACTGCACTGCCACCAGGGTGATCTTCAAGATACTTGGTCACATCGTAGACTACATTATGTCAGACATGGTTGCAACAGAAAGGAAGGGCTACATACCCTTGTTATGGAGAATAATCCAGACATCGTCTGGCTTGCAGTGCGCTTTGACTTGCTCAATTGTATATGAAGACATATTGGTTGCTTGTCAATGATCCGCTGAATGCAACAAGGCATTATCCTCGCGCTTATTTATTTCCCAGTCTTCAGTGGCTACCCTCTTTTTCCCTTGCCGATATACCCTGATCGCCACTGTCTGCGGATCATTTCGGCCGAACTTCGTACGAGGTTCGGCCAACCCGAAGTATAGACGAGTCTCTTGGGACGCCGAATGGATAGCCGGCCCATGCTCGGACGCAACTTTCAGTCGCCATACCGAAAGATATAAAACGCGGTTGACAGAATGGTGTTGTTTCTGTATCTGCTCATAGCACAAAGACTTTTTACGATACAGCAGCCTCCCATGCAGTGTCACTTCTTCCTCGTCGGTGACGAACCGTCCTCAGCACAAGCAGTCGACGTCCAGTCTAGCTGGAAATTTGATGATCTACAGCGTGCTGTAGGGCTCACCTTTCATGTTGCACAGCCGTTAGGTAAGGGAATATTATGCCATACTTATCCCTGCTACTACAACAGAGCAAGCATACTGACCTCACCAGGAATCTCCTTTCACAATGCACAATCTGAAACCCTCTCGTCTGTCGAGGACATCATCGCAGCAAACAGCTCTGCAACCAACCCCATCGGCCTCCGAGTTGACGGCAATGCTGTGCAAACCCCTCAAGGTCCCGCGGGCCTCCCTCTAGTCGGCAGCTTCTACGAGATCTTCCCCGACCACCTAGGCAATCACTACCGTCTCTTCCGCAAATACGGCCCTGTAATCAAAACAACCAACATGGGCAAGACAACATACCTCACAGAGAGCCCCCAAGTCGCCGCAACCTGTTTCTCCGAGTCTATCTACATGACCAAGAAAATCAACGAGAACCATCCCCTCTGGGGTGTAAAAGATAACACGGCAATCTTCATCGGCGACACCGAAACAGAGAACTGGCGCCTCGCGCATAAGTATCTTCCACCAGCTATGGGACCCAAGGCTGTTCGACACTACACGAGTCTCATGCAGAACTGTGTACGGAAATCACTTCCCATCTTCGATGAACTAGACTCCCGCGACGAATCTTGGAATGTATACCAGTACATGGTGAAACTTGCCAGCGAAACCATCGGATCGTTCTCCCTAGGAAAGGAATTCGGACACTTCAAGTCCATCGATTCAGATCTTCACCCTGTCGTCACGAATATCGCAACTTTACTTTCATTGAACAAGAAAATCACCGCGCGCGGCGAATGGTACCGCCACCTCCCCTTCGGCGACCCAGCGCGTCTCCGCCACGTCCAACACACAATCTACACCATGCTCCAGGAATCCGTTGACGAAGTCGCCGCCCGATCAACAAGTAAAGACGCCCCCATGGCCGAAGCTGCACTTTCCGCTTCCTGTGTAGTCGATTACCTCCTACATGCAGTCGACGACAAGGGCGAGCATTTCCCCAACGATCTGATCCTAGCCAACATGCTAATCGTCACGGGCGCCGGCTTCACAACAACATCTTCTCTCCTCTCCTGGCTAATCTACTGCCTGGTGGCATACGAAGGAACCCAAGACCGTCTCTACGCCGAACTCGTCGAATACGGAATCGTGGGCCGTAACGGCTCCAATCCAAACAAAACAACCTGGACCCCCGACCTCGCCCACTCCCTCCCCTACCTGAACAACTTCATAAAAGAGACCCAACGCCTCCACAACCCCTCCTTCCAACCAGGCCGAACCACAAAAACAACCACAGTCCTCCCAGGCGGCTATCGGCTTCCTGAGAACAGTGTAATTGTCCCGGCCATCCACGCAATCCACACGAATCCAAAGATATGGAATGACCCCTTCAGGTTTAACCCGGATCGATGGGACGATGAAGAGATGACTAAAAAGTTGCATCGGTGCGCATATGTGCCGTTTGCGACGGGGCCGAGAGGGTGCATCGGGTTTAATTTTGCTTTGTTGGAGGTGAAGATTCTTCTTGCGGAGTTGGTGAGTAGGTATGAGTTTGTCAGGGAGGGGATGGAGAGTGTGGAGTATGATCCGGAATTTCAGCTTGTGAGGCCGTTGAACTTGTATGTTAGGGCGAAGAAGAGGGTTTGAGTTATCGAACTATCAAACTGATATTTCAGCTCAGTATTGTATATTATATAGATATGGATATGGAGATAGTTGTCAATTGAATGTCGTTACTTAACCAGGTGATCTATCTGCCTCTATATCTATGCAATCACCATAGATCTCCTTCAATGCTTTAATTGCCCTGGAGTACGGCCCGAAATACCGAACATTCGTATCTGCATCGTACCATTCTGACTCCCTTGCCTCCGTTTCTAGAACTGCAATAAGCCGGCGTGCTAACGGTTTCGTGTCTACAGTACCTTCTACTGGAATATGATCCAGTTTATGAAGGGTAATCGCACAGCTAACAGCATTATGCACGAATGCCCAGGATCGACACACAATGGCGGAGAACCGATGTAGTTCGAGGAAACATTCGACGACCTGGATAGCGCGACGGCGGCAGTCTTTAGCCACGGTTGATGGACGGCCAGTGGTGTGTGAATCTAGGGATCCTTGGCTGACGCGGCAGATCGCGTAATTGAGATGGATCCCCAACGCTAATCGTTCGAGGTGGTCTTGCAGGGATGTGCAATGGACCTTGCTAGTTAGGGATTTTGCTGCGGTGCTCCAGACGGCTTCGAGTTGGGATTTGGAATCGGGGATACTGGGATCGTCTCTGGTCCTGTTTGACGTGGCTTTGAGCTGTGTGTGTTCTAGGAGAATCTGGCAGATTTTGAAGATGCATTCTTGGAATGAGAGACCTGGTGTCGGCTTGTAAGGAATTGGGCAGCTTGTTGTGAAGCAGCTTGGAGGGCGGTCGTAGGTGAATGAGAGGAATGTGTCTTGCCATATGAGTGTCCACCTTTGTTGTCACTGTTTCGTTCATTTCAAATCTGGATCATGAAACGTACCATAACCGGCTCTGCTGGAGTTGTTCTGGAACTGGCAATGAGGGAGACGTTTCGTGTAGGCCTATACTCTGGGCGAGTCTGATTGTTGCCCCTACAAGAGTCAGCCTGAACCTAGAAAAATGTGGCACGAAATACCCATCAGAATCCAAGCACTATTCGTGTCCAGGTTGTTTCGCAAGCAATGTCCAAGCAGCGCCATAGCCTGGATCTGATCGATATCCGTGTGATTGAAGAAGTTCGACATGCGGAGACAATGAAAGGACGAGCAGACTACATAGTTAGTCCAGCTGACTGGCGGCATGGGGACAAATACATACTGAAGACTTTGGAGCGCAAATCTCGCTCTTTAACTGGGTCATGTGTAAATTGTACACCACACGCCAGTACAGCGAACAACAAAGCCAGCCACGACGGTTCTGGCCCAATGATCTGCCCACTACCCTCCTGCGCAGAGGCGCGCTTGTTCAGAAACGCGAATATTGACCCGCCGAGCTGGTCGATGTCGACGAGCACAGGGTAAAATGGGTAAGCCGTTGACTGGTAGGCTTGCCAGTATCTGCTAAGGTCAGCATACACATCGCTTCATTTCCCGATCCAAAACAGAATGGAGAAAGCGATTGAGGTCAGCCTACCGAATAATATCAGACTCATCCGGCAATGTCTCACAGACCTCCCTAACTGACGCCTCCGGCCCCCACAGGCTGGTAAATGGGTACGCGCGCGGCACAAATTGGTCCATCAAAGCATTATGGAGCATTGTATCTCCCGATGTCGTCCCCTCTCGACAGCCCAATGTCAACGGGGTATCTGATTGACTACCCAAGAAGATCGTGGCACCGGTCGCATCTTCAATGACATGGCGTCCAGGGAGCCTGCTGTGCAGACCGGGGTGAGTATCATGATGCCTTAAGCGGTTTTTGGTAGCGGTGCTCGAAAGTGACGCAGAAGCATCAGCACTCATCGCCCGGAGGTCCGCCTTGAGAGAAGAGATCTGCGCTTCGATTCGCTCCAGTCGGGAAATCATGCTCGCTGGATCTGGAGAGAGTGTAGAAGTAACAGGCTCTTCTACCAAAGCTTCCCTGTACAATAATCAGTATGCGGCTTTGGGAATCCACGAACGAAATACATACGACACATTCCGACTCAACGGCACAGTAACCTGCTGAGGCTCATGTCGCCGCTCCTCCGCGGTAGTCATCGGCACCTGACATAGATCAGGATGATTGCGAGCAACACAGCTAGCACAGGGAACATTGCCATCGCATCGCACTTTCCGATGTCGACAGGGGAAGCAAGACCGGATCACGCGCCGCTTGTGCCTGTGCTTGAGTTCTTCACGGATAAGAGCTGTATCGTAGGGATAAGGGTTCTCAGCCATATTCGCCAAGGAATCGTTTCAATATGTGAACTGTGAAAAGGCGCTAATCATGCATGTGAATGGGAATAAGTCTTGAATCTTGACGTCTTGGAATTGATCCGAAGAAGCCGAAAGGAACCCGGTTCTCGGCCGAATTCGGGCCGAGATTGCCTACCCGCCTATAGCGCACTCACCCTAAGCTTACCTGGGTGACACCCACCCGACTACTAGACGCACATAAGCCACACACCATACAGAGCAGTGAGGTCTGATCTACGTCCTTTGTAAGTCTACTTACTATATAATCCTCTTCAATGCAAGAATAAGTACATACGACCATAGGGTGTGGAGAACAGGGCTTCCCGTCCGCTCAGCCGTACTTAAGCCACACGCCGGTAAGTTAGTAGTTAGGTGGGTGACCACTAGCGAATCCTTACTGTTGTATGTTTTTGCCTCGTGGCACTGGTTTAATATCCCTTTTTTTTAATGTAGGAGGGAGATTGTATTCTAGGAGGATAAGTTATTATTAGATTCGGAAGTTCTCTGATGGGTAAAAATAAAAATACCACGGTCCAGGTTGAATAGAGTGGAATGAGAGATGAGTTGGCGCCATCTTAGAACCCAAATAAAACTTCAACTCAGGATATTACAGTATGAAGAAAGTGAGTTTAAACCGAAAGGTATTGAAAAGCCTACGACTGTGAGAGGGTGATGCTTCAATGGCAATGTTTGATATATTTCTAGTCACTATCTTTATTATCCGACTTTTAATAGTCGTCTTCATACACCTCCTCTCCCAGCTCTTTCCCCTGAATAGTCAACTTGTTCATTGGCAAGAATACAAACAACATACGACACCACTCCTTATCACTCCTATTGCGAAATGAATGCGCTGTACCCCTCTGCACACATACATCACCACGATGCATGTGCCTCTTCGCGCCCGAATCCAGTATGAGATCAACCTCTCCTTCGAGTATCACACCATAGTCGACACTGACAGTACGATGCATCGGCGTGGTCTTTCCAGGACGGAGGTCGATCATCCGGAAAATTGTCCCTTCATCGGTTGTGATCCCGGGTGGTTGATGAAGAAACTCGTCATACATAGCCACATCGGCTTCGTCATCAACTGACGCTGGCATGCTAGTTGTAGCGTATAGCAAGGCAATCTCGCCATCTTCCCCGGCCGGCTTTGAGGGGAGGTAGTCGGGTACCTGAGCATGGGAAAGAAACACAGCTTCGCCTTCGTTGTTGTGGGTCGTGATATAGCGGTGGATGTACGGGAGGTCGTTCTTCTTGTATGGGGACATTGCGAGCCACTACAGATGGCATTGAAAGGAAAAGTGCGTTTGAAAAAAGAGTCGAATGGACAAGATTTGCATAAGTTGGGTTCTGCGGGTAAATCTCAAGCAGGGTTTTTATCACATCATGGTGGCATCATTCGTTGAAATAGAGATTTTATGCACTTTGGTTCCAAGTTTGAGGAAAGTTTACAAGTGGAATCTGAGTATCTGTGGAATTGATGCCGAAAATGACCGATTTCGACGCCAGAAACGGCCGCCTTTCCACCCGTAACTTTGGATGTCGAGCCGCCGCTACTGCCCTGCACCTCACTATTCTGCACCCGCCTAGCGCTGTTAACAATCTCAAACAGACGAACGTTAAACGGAAGTAATCTGTATTGTGCAGTATTGTTACCGATCCAAAAATCACCAAGCCCCGGCCAGGTTGTTAACCCTACCCAAGCACCGATAAATCTCCTAACCTGTCGCAATCAGGCACGGGTTACGCATGACAAGGGCAACGCAGCTCAATTGAGCACTGGTACCAATGTCATTCTCCCCATCTTACTCGATAATGTATCTTCCTGCCCTAAAGCATGGAGGTCCTTCTCCGCTTCCAGTAGAAGATCCATGAGTAAAGTTTCAATATTCGTAGCGATATTGAGAAATGCCCCCGAAGTTTCATTGAAATCCAGCTTATCCTCAAGTCGCCTGCCATCCCCTCTCTTTACAATCTCAGAGAGAACTCTTGCTCCTTTTTGGATGATTTCCGCGAACTGCGCGTTTTTGCTAGGCTCAGCGGCTTTAAGATCATTGGAGAATCTGCGCGTATCACTCGCGGCTTGCCTTAGTGCGGCGTTGTTCATTGAGGCCACATACTTAGGCCAACGTTTGCTCCGGAGACGAGACATTTGGCGAGACATTTGGCGCAAGATGAGGGTCACATCGTTGCAAAGTTCGCTTAGACCACAGGTGAGTAAGGGCTTGTAGAGTGCTGTGGATGAATTCACTGCCGGTATTGGTTCTGAAATAAGAGACTGAATGCATCTATGTATGCTGAGCAGTTTGTCAGAGTAGAGCTCTTGGTAATCTGGCAAGTACTTGGTACTATTGCGTCCGGTGGAGCTTTGACCAGAGCTCTGCGATCGAGGAGATTGCGGCGGCGACTCTAATTGAGAAAAAGGTCAATACGAGAATTTTCGAATGGAGATAAGAGATACTATGGAATAGTGGATTTTCTTTTACCTGACTGTGCTTCGGAAACATCTTGGCAACGACGCCTTATTTCCCCCATCCAATCTTTCTCTTCCCAATCGTCTCTCAATGTCCCACAAGTTTCAGCGCCTATCAAAACCTGAAGTTGCCTTAAACAACTGACATGCGGATGATAGTTCATCGCATAGCTCGGGTGGAAACCATTGACTCTACAGATGGTGACAAACCCCCTGTTTCCCTCACGGTGGATCTTTGCTTTGACGGGGCGTTTGGGAGTGCGACCAAATTTCTCCCCAAGATTGATGCTCCCGAGCTTGTATGCATCCTCCTTCAAATTATAGAATTGCTCCGACAGCCTTACCTTTGCCGCGCAGAGCAAGACAGAGGGTTCCTTATCAAGCATAATATGCTTCGACGCACGGAATGACTCCTCCAATATCGCACCGTCAATACTTGCTATTGATTCAGACACGTAGGGCAGTAAGTCGACGATAGTAATGTCGGTCCGAATATCGAGTGACCCGCAGGATACAGCGGAAAATACGTCGTCAAGAGCATAAAGAGTTTCGCAATCCCGGATGACAACATCGAGACCCTCTTTGGGTGACTGTGCCGGGGCTGCTGCAGGGCGACAGCTATGCCACCCTTAAACGCTGGGCCTGCCAGCTGCACAGTAACTTGAATCTCGCTATGCGGTCGCTTCAGTGACAGTCCTCGAGTCTCGATGCAGGAGACGTGATTAGAAGGCTCTGTCAGGTCATTGCAGACAGGCTTGAAAAGACGTCTGATCCGGTGGTCGACTGCCACACCCAGGCAAGGCTTGGGCTGTATATCTAAAGCCATCGATCTCTCTCTAAGAGAATGTAATGAGCAGAAATAAGATCTATTGTCGACCGGTTGACATGGGGTCTGACCGCGCCGCTTGAACTTGGCTCTCCACTCCTCTGATAGTGCCTTCTTTCAGCCACCCCTAACCCCTATTATAGCATTAACCCGAACGAGTCTCTTTCCCCCGTTAGCCGCCCGGGTTCCTATCCTGCATGCCACGTCACCCGAATACAATATTTCCCCCCATGCCCTAGTAGCCCATCGTCCGTCACCAGACACTATTGTATAGTGATGATCCATTCTTGGGATTCGGGCAATTCCGCTCGGATCATCTTTTTCCATTATCACGCCATGCAAGACTTGTTCGCCGGTGCCTTTTTGCAAGACTAGGGCGAGCGCCCGAAGATGACCTCTTGAACATATGTTCCAACATACCTCCACGAATTCTATCAGCATTGCTCCTCGCTTCTTGCTCGTAACCACATCTGATGAAGTACAGGGTCTCGACTTTTCAACACGCATTTACTTTAGACGTTTACGCTCACAGATTGCTGCAGGTCATGACTTGCTATCGACCTTTTCGACGAAACCTCAGATCTCTTTCCACAGGAGTATTGAACTCCGTTGATGTCCGCTTTGCCTGCATGGGGGAGTTTATTTTGACCATCTGTCTTTCACTTTCGGTTATTAGAGCATTGGCTTGTACAGAAGTCCATTGTCTCTCTTTTTTTTAATGGCATCATTAGATCTTACTAGGATACATAATGTACACACAATTAGTTGTCATAGAGACTACAATATGTTGTAAATGATCTTTGTTGATATTTGAATAGAACATAAAGACTCATTCTGGTCTTCGCATAAATCTCCATGATTCAGCTTTGATTCTTTTGAATTAGCAATGATATGGCGCTAGAATAAATTCCCTGACACAGAAGATTTTAGGATAATGCAATGAAATATGTAACTGAAGCACCAGGATAAAGTTTTGGTGCTGATGCGGTTTCTCTTCATCCTCCCAAAGCACAAGGGCCACTGAGCCAGAGTTGATCGTTGTATGATTTCTGTAAAACGAAACATATCACCTCTCGTGACTGTTCTGGCGTTTACAGGCCTTCTTCGGCTCAGGCAGGTATTTCGCTGCAAGCGACAACCCAGAAGCAATCAAAACCAGTAATATCCAGATAGCATAGCCTCCAGCCAGCTGTGTCCTCGCACCAAGTGCGAAGAGGCTGGTGAAGAGGGCCGGACAGAAGGCTCTCAACCCGCTGCTACCGGTCAGGGCTAGCGCGTTTAGTGTGCCCAGAAACCTCGGCGACGGCGCAATATCATTGAGAGCGAGCTGGATTGCCGTGAAGCTCATGCTGACTCCACAGCCTATAACCAGTGTTACCGGCGCAAAGATCCAGAAAGCATTAACAGAAGCATCGGTGCCCTGACGCAGGAGGACATTGCCAATAGGGAATACTATGAAGAACGCCGGCCAAGCAGAGGCACAGAGGCGTATCACACCGTTCGAACCGATTCTCCGCTGTAATGGAGGGAACACTAGGAGGAGCCATGCGGCTTGAGCAGCACCGTTCAGACCCATCATTAGCGAAATTTGTAGAGGCGTGAAGTCGTATCCACCGAGGTGTATAGGAGTAAACCAAAAGACAGGCACAATAGCAGTGAATGCAAAGGCGAGGACCGCGATGTGCCCAAACGTATAGATGACTATACTCACACCTGGCGATTTCAGAAGCTCCCATGTCGAAAGATCGGTCTGGGTCGAAGCATTAGAGCCCGCCTCTTCCTCATCACTGTCAAAAGTCAGGCTCTTCTTTAGAGTCTCCTCAACAAACAAAGCAGTAGACACCACAGCGGTGGCACCGACCAGGGCAACCACCAGGCTGGAGAGAGCGTAGGGGTAGTTTTCGAAGAAACGAATCCCCCCAAAAGCGCCCGGGTATTGAATTGCCGGGTTAGCAAGGGCACCGCCTATCAGAGGTCCTAGGAAGATGCCCAAGTTTCCAGTGAAAGCGAACCAGCTAAACGCACGGGCCTGGGTCTTAGGCGTGCTGTGCTCGGCCACCATGGTGCGAATTGTAATGATTGTCCCGGCGAATATACCAGCAATAGATCTGAACAGGATCATTTGCGGTATGGTTCTTGCCACCCCGAAGAGGCCCGTCGCTATTGTCACGCCGACCAAAGAGAAGACAAGGACGGGCTTCCGCCCGAGACGGTCGGCAGCGCGACCCCAGAATATCATGACAATAGCCTGCGTTAGAGAGAATAACGACTCGATAAGCCCGCTGTAAAAGCCGATATCCGAGTCCGCAACATTACCATTCTCCTGGACCATCTGGCTTACGTAGGGAAAGACGGAGAAGAAGGCCAAAGGTTCGATTGTCCGGGCATAGCAAAGCAGCAGGATCTGGAACCTGGGCAGAGGTTTTTCATCATCGTCGTCGCTTTCATCGCTAGCACGTATAGCTGTGCCAGGTTTCAAGAGAGCCGTGGTCTCATCTACATGGCCGTTTTCCTCGCCAAGTCCGGGGGTGGGTTTTGGTCGGGAGGGCCCTTTGCCCGCTTGGCTGTCTGTCGGCAAAGCGACCATGTCTGTAAATGCTAACCTTGAGATACTGCTGATCAAATAGCGGACGCGGATCTCAGGTGGGGGAAAAATTAAAGCAAATGAGGTGATTCTAATCTGACATGGCGCTCACAAGGATAGCTCCAAGTTAGATAATCGAGGTTATGTAACTTAACTAACCCCACCCCTAATTCTCCTGTCAGCCCTGCAGGTCTGCCTTCTCAAAATATTCTAAAACGATGTTTTTTTATTTCATATCATAGAGCTGCCATTTATACCGAGCTTGGCGTTACACAGCGTCAACTCAGCCTTCAAGTCAGCCTCACGCAGACCCACACTTTGTAACCCCTTTCACTTCGTTCCTTCGTTTCAGGGCATGGTTTGAAACCCGATTTTATGATTGCTATATTCCTCAGGCCCCAACCGTCTCTAGCTCTCTAACTATATAGGTTTCCTGATGAAGCTTTCCCCAGCTATCGACCCCTTTGTAATTTAAGTTCCCAACAGTTTTGCCGCTGCAGCCCAAATAAATGTCTTTTACCCGAAGGAGCGTCTGACAGCGAGCTGGGAAATACGAAGGACAGCTTAAAAAACAAAGTACGAATCAAGTGTGATTGGTTCCTGACTACTCCTTGCTCCACCTTGGAGAAGCATAATAGTTTGAAGGTTGCCAGAGCTAAAGTGACAATGCGTATACTGTATTTTATTTTTAAATAGAGAACTTTGAATTTCTATGATTCTGTTGGTTTTGAGGTTGTCGCTCCAAAGTGGAGAATGGCGTGGCAATTGACCAATCATATATTGTCCCAGGATGCGGCGGCTCCCATACTATTTTCAATAGGCGATTTGCGGCAAATTCAATGTCCTTTGCAGTTAGAGGTGTATAGCAAGAATTTATCAATTCGATCCAGCTAATTAAGGCATTTTCCTGATTCGAATCCAATGCATTATTAGTGGTAGGGCGACCTGAGAGAGATATCCGTCTATTTTTACGACCACGAAGCTTCGAATAAGACACGCGATAATGGTCCGCAGCCTTGCGTAGGGACGCAAATTTTGCGATTCATAAGCATATAATGCCTCAGCTAGCAGAGCCCCTTCATCATAAGCATTTTTTAGCACTTTTCAGCAGGCAGAAATACGCGTAAAGTTGAAAAAGTAGGAAATTTGCATTATGGCTGTTAATTGCATTTTGGCTGTGGAGAGGGGTGGGTGTCCACAAAATATGTTGTAAACCACCCAACCAAACCAAATTACCCGTCAAGAACAACCACCCCCAACCGCCTAGCAACCGTACTCATGTCAACGCCCCGCACAACCTGCGTATCATCGGGAGCGTCTTGCATGGAAGGATCCGGATTCTCGGACCCATCCAGGTACGCCATGTAGAAGTAAACTCCGGCCTCGGAGACAAACTTGGCGCGATCGAGCACAACTGTGAACAGGCGAAAGAGCTCGCAGAACCTCCCTTGTCCTGTGATGATGTGTTTCTCGGGTATTTGAGGAGTAATGCGTTTTGATGTTGGGGGTTGATCGTCGCCCGTGGAGATGTTGTGCAGGGCGCCGATGGGGAATGAATTCTCTCGGTCCTCTTCTTGAGTTTGCCGGGATAAAATTTCGAGGACCTCGTCTTAGGCGGGGCGAATGGCTGACAAAGAAGGGGAATTTGGGATGAAGAACCTGAGAGTGAGGGTTTTATTGGCCGGGAGGTGGGAGAACATTGACGCTGTGAACAGGCGCGCTGTGCTTTCCAAGAGGGAGGGCCCTGCTGTATCGCGAATGGAGCTGAGAAAAAGCGCATGGACAATGTATTGAATATCGGGGGTTTTGCCCTCAGGAGTATTGGTGACTGTTACAATGTTGGCATCCTGAGAAACCTGGAATTCCGGATGAAGAGAGAAGCTGCCAACCGAAGTTTCCAGGCTAAGCTGGTCGCGAATCTGCTCTTCTGACGGTAGATCCGAGCTGGGTGTCTCATCCTCGTCTACATCCAACGCGTATCGCTCCGGAGGGGACCGACGCCGCTGAAGATATCGATCATGAGAATCTGGCATCGCGCCATTCCTCTTCGAGCCAGCGCTTGCGGTTCTTGTGGAAGCCAGATTCATCTCGCTTTGCGCGTTTGCTCTTTCGCTCGGTATCACTACCACCAGGGTCTGTCAACAACAGAGTCCCAGTATCCAGGCTGGTTACCATAGTCAATGCGCATCATAGCGTCACCGAAGTCACGAGGGACGCGCTTGAAGTCATAGTCGAATGTCAGGTCGTAGACAGATCTCCTAGCAAGGTCACGCTTGTTTAGATGTCTAGGGAGGGTCTGGTTCTAGGACTCCTTGAGCTCCTTCGCGACGGCGTACCGACTAAGGCCACAGCGATTAGGCATTTGCAGAATAGTGCTAGGAGCGCCCTGTCCACGGTGAATGTGGTCACACTTACTGTCCTCGCTAGACTCGGTACAGACCATGCGGATGGTATGCTCCTCTTCGCTATCGGTGTCGGGGCAATCCATCAACTCCTAGGGCGAGCTATCACGCTTGTCTAAGCTTCCGGATGTCCTATAAGAGCTTCACGTAGTTCTTGCCATCGTCCGTCGAGTCCTAGTTTTTAGGCCGTCTATCAGGAGCACCTAGATACTCCTAGTCGATATCTACGGCGTCGAAGGTATAGTGGCGCATAAAGGAGAGAAGCTTATCGATAAACTTAGACCGGTTGTCTTCCGTGGAGCTAAGCTCGGCAAAGACTTTTTACGTCTCTGTTTTATTGTCGTTAAAGGTCTAGCCACCGAACGAGACACCAAGAACAACATGTAGGTTACGCTCCTTAAGAGCAGTGAAGTCTTTTAAGGTTTTCTCCTCGACCTCGGGCATAGGACCAATATCGTAACTATTAAGGTCGATATAGGCGAAAGCATCTTTTAAAAATCAGTAATCGAGGCCAGATAATAATAAGGAGGGAGACGTACAGTTAACGTAAGTTAAGCTCTCTACGGGAATCTATTTGATTTTCATGCCCTAGTAGTCCGAATCATACTTGAATGCCTCGTAGTATCTGATGATACGCTCCTAGATATTGCCGGAAGAGGCACTAGAGTCAGGCTGTTCATATTTGTCTTTGCTCTGGCATCCGTCACCGCAGAACTCCGCGGTGGTACCACAGAAACCAAATTCACTATAGTAGACGTTAAGAGGACAGGCTTTGCTAGGCTCTTTTGCGTCTTTGCCGCACTCTGCATGTGCATCGCAATTACTCTAGTAGGCATCGTTAGGTGACTCGCCGGTGGTACCGCAGTAGGTTTTACCGAAGCCACAGACACCGTTTTTACCGTAGCAGGCTCTATTCGAGCATAGCTTATCTTTTCTACAGCTGTACTTATCATCCCCGAGAAGTTTCAGTGAGCTTAACTCGATACCTAGGTCTCCGGCAAGATCGCCTATAGCAATTGAAAGAAAAGATAAAAGAAAGAATAGGCTTAGCAACCCTCGAGCTATGGTGAGGGAGGAAAAAAATGATAGAATCACAAATAAACGAACTAACGAATGAATAAATAAATAAAGGAAAGAAGGAATGAACGGGTTAAACCGCCGTGAGGGAGGGCGGCCGTAGAGGACTAAATACTATCAAACCCGCGAGAAGCATCTCAAGCGAGTGACAGCCGATCTCCCAAAATTACTTCGGACAACAACCACAACTCCTCTCTCGACGGGGCAGACAGCGGGAAGAGTCTTAGCGAACTATGGACAGTCAGCCAATCAAGCCCTAACCGTGCCTGATTGCCGATCACCCGGGGGCCAAAAACATAAACCACGCACGAGGCTGCGACTTTAGTTTGTTTTAGCTTGTATTCCCTCCAATCCCACCTTGTGCCAAGAACGAGGAGGATTCAGCCGCGCAGAGTCTCTGCCGAATTTCTGCATAATTTAGGCGTGCCACCAGGGGGCCAAATGTACGTAAAGGGACCAGATGTGCGAGGAAACCCAAGGGCCAAACGCACCTCGACAGATTCCGCGACTCAGACTCAAGGTAGACACGAGATGTGGAGTGCGAGGTGGAAAAAGACCCTATGAAACGCTGCATTTTGCCCCAAGGGGAGGTTGTCCGGCCTATCGCAATTTAAAGCCGCAGCAGAGCGATAGGGCCAATGCTTATCAATTGGCACTATCCATACACATATAATGCTTTGTACATGAAGACGTCTGCCTCGGCTAGTCCCCTAACTATCCGCCCATACTTCCGACCATGTCTTTCGTTAATTCGCTTGCGCGGTACACTCTTTTTCTCTCTCTTTTCACACTTATTACCTGTTTTCAACCCGTTCCTAACAATTCTGTCGGTGACTATAATGATCAATGTGCAGACGCACTCACTACCAATTTAACTTCCTACATCGTGGCTGTGCATAGTCTTAGTTCTAACAATTTTTACTCGAAGCATGGTCTTGACAAGATTTACACCAGCGACTGTCGCGACGAGCTGCTAGAGTATAGAAAAGCTGTGGCTGCCGGATGCTCCGGCGCCACTTATAGCAACGAATAGGGCATAGTGTATCCTATCTCTAAGGTCGCCGACACTCTTCTCTTTAACTTCTAACAGACCTGCTTGAAGAACCAAGGCAATTACTACAACATCGTTCTAGGTAACCTCACTAAGAATAGTAGAGACGACTACAACAAGTGCCTTTTGCTAAAGCTTCGCAATAAGGCCCGGTATCCTTACAGCAGCGGACCTAATATGTACTCGAGCGCGTACCCTAGTTATACCTCTTCTTACGGATTCACAGGGTACCTAGTGACTGCCAAGCCGACGGTGTCTCCTAATTCGACAGTGTCTCTTCCTCGTCTATATGTTAGCTTATCGATGAACCGCTTAAAAAAATACTAATGCTCCGTAGATCGAGCACACTCACTTTATCCGTAGCAGCTACCCCAACGGCCAGTACCTACAGCGGCAAGAAGTACACCATCAAGGACGGAGACACCTGCGAGTCGGTCTCCAAGTCGCAGAGCGTCGCCACCTACCAACTCCTCATAGACAACCAACTCCAAGCCTACTGCGCTAACTTCCCTAAATCTGGTAACCTCTGTATTAAGAACCATTGCACTACTTATATAGTCCAGAAGGGAGACACCTATAAGAGTGTTGCGAAGGAACACAATATCACGAGAGTCTAGTTGCGCTCCTACGACCCCTAGATCGACGGCGGTTGCTATAACTTCAACCGCACTATCGGCACAGAAATCTGTATAGATAAGCCTAGGGAGAAATACCACGCTCTATCCTCTGTTATTTCTGCCACAGGCTTGCCCACGGCTTCGTTAGCCGTCTCTGTCCCGACTAACCTCGCCTAAAACAGCACTAAGAACTGTGGCGAGTATTACACGCCTAAGAGCAATAAGACCTATGACACAATCGTCCAGAATTTCCCTATCAGCCGTGTCAATTTCCTTATCTTAAACCCCGGCCTAAACCAGAAGTAAGTTTGAACTCTTCCACTCCCCTTCTATAGAACCATAACTGATATGCCTAGCTGCACAAACTTCATAGCTAGCCGCAGCTACTGCGTCAAGCCCGTCAAGGACATAGACAATTACCCCGGTGCCCTAGGCTACATGCCTTCTGTCTCTAAGATCCCCTAGGGTGATCTCCCTAACGCAACCTACACGCCCGTAAATAACCCTAACCCGCTCCCTATCGCCCCAGGCACGTTGAAGGATTACGGAAGCCTCATCGATGGTCACGATCTTCAATACAACTACACGGGCGTCAGTAACTACCAAGCGGCCGGTACCTTCTGGAAAATCTCGCAAGCAGACTTGCTCAGGTGGAATCCGTCGCTGAAGAAGCTGAAATCGAATTCTACCAGTTGCGATTTCAGCAAGAAATACAGGTATTGTATGGACGGACCTGGGGCGAGTGCATCGTCTTCGGGGGCTGTGCCTAGTACGCCGGCGCCTTCGACGCCGCTTACGACTTCGACCTCTTCGTCGACATCTAGCCCAGCCCCCACGAGCACATCGACCTCTCGGACCTCAACCACTGATAAAGACACAAGCACTAGTAGCAAGCCTACCAGTACGACCGCAACTCCCACATCGACAAACGGAGCCGTCCCGTCCCCCACCCAGTCGAATAGCATTGCGGACAACTGCAGTGACTATGCCAAGGCCAAGGATGGCGATAACTGCATTGACTTCGCTAAGGATCACGACATTACTCCCAAGCAGTTGTACCAGTGGAACACAGTTTTGGGTGATGGTGGCAAGGAGTGTGGGACTATGTTCCAGAAAGATACATACTACTGTGTTGGTGTGAGTGAATAGGTGGATCGATGGACGTGGTAGTTAGGCACTATTAGTGGCAGTCAGTAGTGGTAGCTGTAACTATTATTTTGTCCGAAGTTCTCTTTACATGGCATCAACAGAAAAAATAGCGCCGCCGAATAATACCACTCTCCTAGAATGGCATGCGTAGGTAATTATGCGTGTCATTGGTTACACCATGGATCCCCAGCAGAAGACTGGGTTTGTGATTATTTTCGTTAGAGCTCTATACGAAGTCCAGAGTATACTTGAATATGCGGATCCGGAAAACACTATCCGTGATCGTCTTTTCCTAGTATAATGTTGCAGATAGTCATTAACGAAGCGGGTAAGGGGACCGGTAGTACCTCGGTAAAAAGACCTGAACGAGCCTTTGCAAACCCCCTGCGGCACTATTTTGAGGGCCAGGAACCTACCCTTTCCCCACCCTTGCGGCGATGAGTGCAAGATTGAGGAGCTGAAGGGAGGGAAAGGAGAAAAAGAGGTCGCAAGAGCGAGGTCAGGTCTTTTATGTCGGGGAAGGAGAGGTTACAGGACAGTGTATTGGGACGCTAAACCTAGAGCAACACTAACCGCATCGCGTAATTCACAGGTCCGCGCGTTTACAAGAATTACACCATCAACAACAGACAGGAGTTTGGCTAGGAAGTCAACACGACTCAACTGGACTGAAACTCACATATGACAATGCGATTAATTTGAAACAGGCTTCTTAGCCATTATCTGGGTTAATTTGCTGTTAAGATGCTTTTCCAACATTCGTTTGTGCCCATCCGATACCTTCATTTTGTCCAAAGTACTTGCATATCGTTCAATGCATTCCTCCAGACTGGGACCGCTCTCAAACATGTCCTCATTCTTCTTAGCAGAGACTGCATCAGCCCAAAGAGTCTCCAATTCTTCCCTCCAACCTAGCGCATCGGCCAACTGACGAACACCATCGTCACACGTCCCAAGGATGCAAACATCCTCACCACGATTTCCAAGATCGCCCGCTTTCTCATTGTTGATCAAAATGCGTGGAACGCTCTCTCTAACCAAGCGCGGCAAACGTGAGCAAGGTGCCACTTTCAAGCTCGTCCCCATTACAAGCATCAAGTCCGCCTCGAGAACCTCCTTTTGTCTTTTCTCGAACTCGACTGGCAAGGACTGCCCGAAGAATACAACGTCAGGCTTCACTGCACCACCACATCCATCCTGTAGACAATAAGGCACCTCGCCCGCTCCGATAGCCTTCCTCATCAGATCGTCAGGATAATGCGCCTTGCATTTATAGCAGTGCTGACTCTTCCAGTTACCATGCGCCCACAGAACTTTATCCGCGGGGACCCCGGCATCCTGTTCAAGCCCGTCGATATTCTGAGTGAAGAGAAAATGCAGCAAATTCTTCTTGGCTAGCAATGCTAGAAAAGCATGCGTCACCGTTGGCTTAAGATTGCCCGGATGTCTTGCCCGTGCGATCGCATAGAATGGCTCAGGCGTGTGCGAGAAGTAGTTGATGTGAAAGATCGCCTCCGGGTATGGAAGACCCAATGGTGCAAGCTTGTCATAGAGGCCTGTGGTCGGAGATCTGAAGTCTGGGATTCCTGCGCCGGTACTGATACCGGCGCCAGTTAAGGCGACTATTCGTGTGGCTTGGCCATTCTTGATGCGGTCGACGATTGATTGGATGTCCGGCTTCGTAGGAGTATTCGTAATTTGGTGTACAGTGTTCTTGTCTGACATGGTGTTCTGGAGTTAGGTAGGAAGCTCTTTTGTTGAAGAAATGAATTCTTTCGGAAATAGTATAAAGCAAAGAGCGGAACTTAGGCCACAAGACAATAACATCATGTGATGTCAGATTGTTTGTTTACCTTTGTCCAGAGCCTCATCGGCCAAGTCATGGCCCAATCAGGCAAGTATTCACCGTGAGTTCCCCGCAGTACACGTCTAGACTGAACAGATTGACAGGCTGCAGGATTTGTGACGTGTAACACGGCTATTTTTCAAATTAATTGACAAAGAAGGAAACTGAAGATATTGAGCCGGGAAACAAAAGGAAATGGGTATATGCTTATTATTCACACGGCATAGTGGCGTTCGTCAATTCGGTCAATAAATCCGTCCAGTCCGGTGTATCTAGCTCCGCGTAGGCGCTGCCATCAAGCATCTCTGTCCAAATGTCCTCAAGAAGCAACGGATCCGACAAGGGTTCTGACAGCAGTGTCGGTTGACTGTCGGAAATTTGTGGAGCAAAGCTGACCTTTTTGGGGCCCAAAGAAGTAGTCGCAGCAAAATCCGCTTGTGGGACACTAGCGGCTGCGAGGTTCTGTATAGAGGATGCAGGGGGGTCTGCCTGTGATCCAGGAGAAACGGGTCTCTTTTCTTGCTTGCAATATTTTCGCAGGATGTCCATCATGGCACGTATTCCCTCGCGAGCAATGGGTGAGGATTGCTGTGCCCGGCTCAACATGCGACACGCGTCAAGGACTTCCTCTTTCCTTTTCTCTGCCAAGATATCATCCCAGTTGAAGCAGACATCGATAAGTAGAATGACAGCTGCCATGAAAACGTGGTGCATGACTGCCCATATCATCGAACTATGCGGAGTAAACACGGGTTCTTGCTCATCCATCATACGCTTCACCTCCAGGACCTTGCGCGCGGATTGAAGTGATACTACATGAGAATAGGAGTACCGGGGATCTTTTGCTCCACGCACAAAGTAGTGGCGATGCAAGCGACAGAGTCGGGAGTGGTAGCCTTGTTGTACGATAGAGCGTTGCCATGCTAAATTTGGGCGCCCGCGGTAGAGCGCTGCATATTTGCGTCGAGAGGCTTGATCAAAACGGAAGAAGCCCGGGATCTCAGCGCAGGCTTTGTGAAGTTCGCGATCCAGCTCAAGTATCGTTTCATATGGTACTTCTTGTCCATTAAGATGGTGTTCTGCTGTTTCGTCCACTATGTGACGGCATACGACAGCCAATCTCCTTCGACACAGGCTGTATGACATATCGGTCGGGGAAGATAGAGGCAGGCCAGTTTCTGTGTGTTCGATATCCTTGTCATCAACATTTAACGGCTCTCGTACTTTCATTTGTTGCGATTGGACCGTGTATGTCCACTCCTGGGGACCACTGAGGAAACCTAATAGCCTTGAGTATCATTAGCGAAGTCCAACTGCATCTTGATGACAGAAGCCTACCAGTCATATGTCGCCAAATCCCACCATAACCGACGTTTGAGTTCAACATTGGTTTTGTCAAATCCATTTGCCGCACGCTCATCCACAGATTGACGTGAGTCCACGAGATGAAGCCGCATGCTGATGGCTTGACTCATAAATGACCTGTGTACACAGAATGAACTGACAGAAGGTGGTAAATTCATGTTGGAAAGGTGATGGCCAATGATCATAGTCGCCTGCAGTCCTTCGATGGTCGGGTATGCAATGTAGTTACCTTGAATCAACGCAGCTCCTGCTAGAAATGTGGTCTCCTGGCTACAGATATCTGCGCATTCCGACGATTCCATCAGAAGTTTGTAGTAGATGGCCGAGGCAATTATGCTGAACAGCAGGGCAGCATGACCGAAATTCATACTCTCGTTACAGGCAACTCGCTCATAAATACTTTCAATCTGCCGTTCGACCTGAATTTGTATGATAATATGATATTGGAAATCGAGATAGGCGCAATAATATCGGAACAGGCTCAATGCTTCGGCTTTTGGGGGCAGATACGACGGCAGATGAACCGTGGCAGGATTTTCACGCAAGGCAATGGGATCGCGTCGAATCATAGCAGGTTGGACACCGGGAACCGCGTATTGCCGTATATATGAGCGCTCACTTTGTGGATTTTGGGAGAGCTCGGCTCTCAAAGGGGCAGGAATCGCGCTCGGCACACGATGCCCCATGACTATAGTCTCAAGCCAATCTGCCGTTAAAAGAGGCTCGTTCCGATTTCGTCGTTGCGTTTCTGTGTCGACTCTGGTGCTCCGTTGCAAGGTTCGAGGTGGTTCAAGCATGATGTTGTCCAACACATGCCTCTCCTCTGTTTGGCTACCGGCTTTCACCACCCCTGAACCGCCGGTCCTGTAAATGCATTCCAGCTTGCGCATAGAACAGTTACCGCAAGGGTAACCCCTATCGCACTTCGACTTCTTCTTCCGACAGGACTCACACGACACCGGGTCCTGTCGGGGCTGCTTTTTTGGAGGCGATCCAGCACCCCCAGATTCAGTCTCAGAAGTCGGCCTTCGCTTCATGATGTTGAGTAAACATTAGAAGAGCCAGAGGACATCGACGAAGCAGAGAAACAAAGCAGCATGAGAATATCTCCTGCGGCAAATATTGGGAATGTAGAGTCAGGATGATCGGAGGGTCCGCGGAGTCTCCGGTAGACACTAAACCCGATTCGTCGATCGTACATAGCCAAATCCTCAAGCCAACAAACAACTCCAAGCGTCATCACAGCCTCGGGGACTCCGGTGAAGCATTTTTACCTCACAGATGCAAACAGTCCGGCTGAATATAAATATTGACGATTTCTGCAATGTGTTCAATCTCCACCTTTATAAGATTTCCTGGTCGCCGACAGAGTCACAAGAGCCGTCAACGTTTTGAGACGGAGAAATGGCATCAACTGAATACACGTGCGTCAGATCCTCATCTCAACTGTCAATTCGGAAAGCTGACTTTTCCAGACCTCGGGCATGGCTCGTCATATTTGGGGCCTTTGCTTGTCTCTTCTGCACCGTCGGGTTCATGAACTCATTCGGCATATTTGAAGAATACTATGGCAGGAACCAGCTTTCCTCAAGTTCATCATCTACCATTGCATGGCTAGGGGCTATTTCAATATTCTTCCTCTTCTCCATTTCCATGGGATCGGGTGCAATGCTTGACATATTTGGACCAAAGGTGAAATGAAATCATTACATCGAGCTATGATGAGATGAAGCTTACCTCATATTGTATGTACAGATCATGGTTTACATAGGCTCTATCGGTACTGTCTTTTCAGTTATGATGGTTTCACTTTGCCAGGAGTTCTACCAATTTCTACTTGCACAAGGAGTTTTGCTGGGCGTCTCCATGGCCCTGGTATCATGGCCTATGCTCGCGCTGGTCGGACAATACATCAAAATTAAACGTGCAGCTGCGATGGGTATCGTACTTGCAGGCTCGTCCCTGGGTGGTGTTATTTGGCCGATCGCAATTGACGGACTACTCAACAATCCCAGCATTGGGTTTCCGTGGACCATGCGAATTGTGGGCTTTATTATGATACCTTGCTTCATCTTCTCTTGTTCCGTTGCCAAATCCCCAGTCGCACCCTCAATCAGCGCAGATAGTGAGAGATGCGAGGAGTTGAATGATGAGAAGACCCCGGAACAAAGCGTCAAGCCGAAGAATCACAGGGAAGAAGTCTTGAGTCTTTTCAAACAGCGTTCGCTGCAGCTACTGTGTCTTGCCATGTTCATCGTATATTTTGGGATGTTCTCACCATTCTTCTACACAACATCTTTTGCTGTGGAAAAAGGTTTCTCTACAACCCTAGCCTTCTATACCGTCTCCATTGTGAACGGCACTTCATTCTTTGGTCGGATTCTCCCAGGTATCATCGCTGATAAATACGGGAAGTTCAACTGCTGCATTCTGGCGACTATAAGTGCAGGAGTTGTCGCGTTGTGCTGGACCAAGGTAGCATCTGTCACTGGCCTTGTGATCTGGTCTGCTGCGTATGGCTTTGCGTCTGGTGTGAGTCGTCTTTCTTATTACCGAGAATGCAAATACTAATCAGTGGTGATCTAGGGTATCCTATCTCTTCAGCAAGCCTGTGCTGCACAAGTTGCTAGCCGTAATACTCTTGGCCTTGCAATTGGAAGCGTTTCAGGATCTACAGCTCTAACGTATGGCCCCCCTTTTCGACATAGTGTGGTATACTCTGACAAAATTACAGTGCCATGGCCAATATACCCATCAGCGGTGCTCTTGCTGAGAAATACGGATATCTCTCATTGTCACTATTTTCTGGCGTATCATTGCTTCTCGGGGGCATTCTTTTAATTGCTGCTCGTATGGTACAGAGCAAACAGCTTCGAGCGATCGTCTGAAATTTGTCCAGTTGACTCGGAATGGTATGTGGGGCCGGAACTAGACAAAATGTTGTGGGCTCCATGATGCGTGTCCGGGGGTATCTTCGGAGCTGGCTCGGACATGACTCTTGGCCTATGGGGGTCTCAGGAGAAGGTTTACTGTAACTCTGCAGCCCAGTAATAAACAGAAAACAAAAGTTTATCACCTGTTTTATGAGATATATTCTAACCTGCTGAATATGTGGCTGTAAAGCCCTACATGAGTATGTGTTATTTCCAAATACATACAGCTAAAGCTTAATTTGTGGCCAAGATATACTCACATACATAAATGATTTTGGTGTATACAGCGCTGGATGCTTTGTATATATAATACATCCCCGTTTATCCTCTCTCGGGCCAAGCATTGTACAGTCCTTCAAAGATTGTCACATTTCCAAAGGTTACTTCTCCCACACCGTTGTGGTAAAAGCTAATATCGGTCGACTTTGCATACCAGGACCTAAATATCAAGTTAGTGAGCTGTGTGATGTGACGACACTAGATGTACTTACCGTGCCCAGGTACTCAACGCGAAGCGTCCATTAGCATAAATCTCCAGAACGCCACTATCCACCACGATAGTGAGCTCCAAGGTCTCGATATTTTCAGCTCCATTCTGCGCGATATCGAAAAGACGCAGGCGACCTGCCTCGTTGTCGCTGCTGATTCCATCAGTAGTCTTTGCTGCAGCACTTGTGTTGCTGCGGTCGATAATGACGGACTCGTTTGAGAATTGGTAAAAGATGGACGTTGACTCAAGCTCTGACGAAAGAATCTTGAACCCGGATTGAAGATCAGAGCCACGGGCTGAGCTTGGAAAAGAAATATTTGCGGTCAGAACGAAGAACTTGGTTGATGGTGAGGTCTCAAACGCCACGTCTCCAGCTTCGGACAATGTCCGACCGGCCTCGACAGAGGAGGACCCAGATGTCAGAGCATTGTAGGTCTCCCTGGCAATTGAGATTCCCATAGTCTGGAGATCAACTTGACCAGATTCCTCGCGAGACACGCGCCAGGAAGACAGTGGCTCCCGTGCAAGCTCATTGTCTACAACATTGGGAAGAGTTTCAACCTTCAACTCGCGTGGGAGAAGAAGTGTTCCGGTCCAGTTTTGCTGAGCGTTAGGGAAGCCAGTTGCCAACTCGAACTGATCTCCAGTGAGCCAGACGTATGAGATGAAGCGATCGGGGGCGCCGCTCTTAGCAGAGGTCTTAGAAGTTGCTGGTAGGATCGTTCCTGCAGCTGCATATGATGACAAGCCCCAGTCAAGGAAACCTGCCATGGTGGGCGTGAAAGCGACAGATTCTCCCTTGGTGATATTTCCTGTTACCCACAACATGTCATGGATGGAAGTAACTCTTGGAGTGACAGGTGCCTCTGATCCTTCAGTGCCGAGTGTCATGAATAATTCTCCATCCGCGCTGTACCCGTCTTCATTCAAGCTGAAGATGTTGCCAACCTCAAAGTTGAAGCCCCATCCGCCAGCCCAGTCACCATTACCCCAGGTTGTGTTTACAGGCTCCTGCCACCATTGCCCGAGATATTCCCAGTACTGGAAGCCTGCATCATGCTGACGATAGAGGAACTGGCAAGGTCCGACATTGTGAACACCGCCAGAGATGGCGGTATACCAAGTTCCTTGGGTACTGTTGAGGGCTGAATCCAATGCCGGGTTTTGGAAGGCATATGGGTCTCGGAATGCCGTCACATTGAGGGCAAATGGCGGCGAAGGGATGACCGGGCCTTGGCTGAGCTTGGTGAAGTTGCGACCACCATCATAGCTAACCGCCAAGGACTGGGTTTCGCTTCCCCTGGTGTAGGGAATAGACCAGTGAATCGGGAGATAAGACACCGAAGTATATAGCAATGTTGGCAGACCATCAATGCCATTGGGGATCACTGAGCCATCGAAGACTGCCAGTGGATCATTTTTTCCTCCTGCAACAATTGAAGGACGTCCGTCGGACATCAAATCCGTGTAAGTAGCGAGATCATCTGTGATGGCACCTGCAATTCCGTCGTGGAGGAAGCCAACATGGAAGAGTCCTGTCTTAGGATCAGTGTAATGCATGCACGGATCGCCTATCTTTCCCGATGGAGGGAGTATATGAGCTCTCGGTCTCCATGTGTTAAATAGAGTGGCATTGGCTAACGTCGATAGGTTTGGAGGCGCCGAGTTGTAATCAACTGAGGAAATTTCACGACTGAAGACAGCACATGCTGCTCGGTCGACCAAAAGACAAAAACCGCACTGGACAACTTCATAGTGGAGATCTCATGGTATAGTTGTCCTTTTTATTTTCGCGGGGTATAACTACTTTTATATCTCTAGTTAGAGCTAAAGGTATTTTCCCGAGATTTAATGATGCCCAGAACCAATTAAATAGGACATCTGCGCGGATCTGGATTGCCTTGTGACGTTCATTGCCTCTTTCGACGCATTCGGAAGTTTCCATGAACCAACGGCAAAACCGCGGCGAATCTCCGGGTGGCAATTCCCCGACGCACGCAAACAGACTTCCGATGCATTTCATTCCTTGTTTCATGTATGTAATTGACGCCAAAATGATGTTGAGCACATTGATTGCGGTTGAGTGAACATAATGGACACTGGTCCCCTCGTAAATCCTGGTTCACACCCACTCAAAATGAACCTCACACACGTTCAGCAAAATATATGGTACATTGATCTTCTACGGGCTGATTGATCCTAATAATAAGGAAAAAGCTAGTTTAGTTTGTCAAGACCCGTGGCTATTTTAACTAGAAGAAACGGTCCAATAACATAATCACAAGTGCTACCAATGGTAGCAGGTTGGACATCTATAACATAATGTACTGATCGTAAGTGGAATAAATATGTTGCGTTGGAATTTGAATAGAGACCGACTAAATGAAACAGGAACGCATGGTAACCGGGTTTCTCGTCTTGAGGGAAGTATTGGATACTACATAGCCTAATTACAATTCCCCAAGAGAACTGCACTATCAAAGTATTGCCATTTTTTAAGCCGTTTCATGACTGAGCTTTAAACTCATTTTGTCTAGGATGTATATAGTGCCCCAAAACAAAACAGCTTCCTTCAAATAACACGAGATATACAGTTGCCATTTCCAGTGAGCGTTAAAAACAATCACGTGGAGGGGTTAGAAAAACGAACCTCTACTCCATCGGCTTCCTTTCGAAAAGTTTCAGGATGTGTTCACTGCCACAAGCAGCAGCCACATCCAAGCTAGTTCGCTGCTGTATATCCTCGGCCATAGGATCTAGTCCCATACTCATCAGAATTTTGAAACTTTGTACCTCATATTCGACGGCCTCCTTTTCGTTAAATTTGCTGCGACTACGTACTGATGCGACCAAATGAAGTAAGGTCGAGCCAGCATGGTTTCAAGCAAAGAAATCGAAGCAGGGGCGACTTGGTTCTTCTTCATCGGATGGAAAAACCCAGTGGTCGCTGCTCTGTAGAACATATCTGAAGAGCGGGGTTTCACCCTTACGGTTTTTGGCATTGATGTCGACACCAGCAGCGAGGAATTTTCTAAAGAGATCGAAATGAGACTTTCGTTCTGGGTCTGGCGAGAGCTCATCAGCCAAGTAGTGAAGGGCTGTGTTTCCACAGGAGTCTGATTGGAGTGGATTTGCACCCAGTTACCAAAATACATCCATGTATTGGAATGCATGCTAACGCAGGATTTCGTGGAAGAATGTATCACCAGCCAGGTCGGGTTGATGGATGAGGTTGGGATTCTTTTCGATGATAGTCATGCGAGTCTCGGCAAAATCATTTCTAGGATAGTAGAGTCCTATATGATGGAAAATGTTTTTACCATAGTTGTCTCGCGCGGTGACATCTGCACCACGGTCGATAAGCTCTTGGAGGACTGTTTTTGTAACTGTTTCCTGCCCCTGAGCGCAATAGATCTCTGTATTCAATGTTTCATAACTCCGGCATGCGGCGAGAAGTAAGGTTTCACCGCTGGAGTCGCGAAGCTCAAGATCCAAAAATGGCAAGTGAAACAATGGCTCGATCAGGAGCCCGGTGCGCAGAAACTCATGAATGACTGTTGTTGTTTGTGGTTCCCACACGTCCAACTCTTCTGATTCATCCATATTTGAATGCTCATCATATCCCTCTTTCAGCACTCGCACATCTTTACTGAAGTAGGCATATAGATCTGCACCGTGGTTGAGGAGTGTTTTCACCATGCGCGTGCCCCGGGAGACGTCTTCTGGTTTGCACATTGTTGGTGTTCCGTAGCCAAGTACATGCAGCAGCGGCGATACTTCAGACTCAACAATTCGGACTCCCCTGGAGCCACTTTTGCATATTTTACCGAGTCCAGGCATTCTCAAGTTGGCATAATCGCCCTGGGCGAGTAGAACCTCCAGATTCTCAACTTGCTCTAACCCAATGGCGGAAAAGATATCCGAGGCAGTAACTGTAGCGCCATTGGCCATGAGCAGCTTGAGTAGCGTCAAGTCATCGCCGGCCTTTGCCAAACATGTCATCCCTCTGGCATCCACGGCATTCACATCTGCTCCGTACTCAATGAGCAGCTTTGCAGCATCTTTATGGAACGGGCCTGAGTAATGTGATCCACTCAATGCAGACTTGTAATGGAGTCGCTCCATCGTCGTCACGTAGCTCCACATTAGCGCCCATTTTGATCAAGTATGGCAACGCCTTTGCCACATGCCACCAGTTCCCTCCAGCAGCAACTTGATGGAGAGGTCCACCAGATGGAACAAAAATAAGTTCTTGTATTCCCAGTGATGGCGATCGGCATTTGATATCCAGGTTGACTCCAATCTCCTCAACAAGAAATTCCAAGACGCTCATATTAGGCAGCTCGGATAGACAGGCAGCTACTAATAGAGACCTAATGACGCTCGACTGGGAGCAACTTGCCTTTGCCTCTGCCATTTGGCACCATTCGTGGTCATCCAGATCGAGGATTGCATCACGGGGACAGACCCGGGCCAGTATATCTTTAAAGCCCCATTTAACAAGAGAATGTAGCAGGGAATGAGCATCGTGGTTGATACGAAAAGGATCGCCTTGCTTTGCGATAAATTCCTCAAGTATTCCGTATTGTCTCCGGAACAACAGCCCTTCCATAAATTCAAGGCTCTTAGATGGGTGGTCAGCGTCGTCAAACTTGCTGTATCCTCTCAGCGCTTGTCGGGTCGCTTCGAGGCGGTATTTTGACGTGAGGTACTCCATGCGGTTTGAATGGTTAAATGGGATATCTGGGCACATGCGTGTCCACAGCCGTGAGAAGCAATCTACAGTATATTCGTGATGGTTTGACACAGCTTCGTAGAATGCGAAACTAAATGAGCGACTTTTGGCAAGTGGAATAGGATCCTGAAGCACCAGTAACTCCAATATCGCATCTAGTCGAATCGAATCATGGACCGTATGTGACCAATGTGACCTATGTGGCCTAGGTGACCTACCGCCCATGCTACAAGCGCCATCCTGATCAGAGCATGGGCGTCTCATGTCATTGAGCAAAACGCCGGCTGCATTGTAGGAATAGGCGTTTTGGATGTGATCCCACAGTGTTTGCTCGGCTTCAACTGCGCACACTCCTTAAATAAGGAGCGATTTAGTTCAGTCTCATCCATCAAATGAATTTCTGCGTCGGATTCGAGCAAGACTTGAACAGTCTCAGGACGTCCCGAACGACAAGCAAGGTGAAGTGCTGTTTGGCCTTCAGTATTTTGCTGATTGATGAATGTTCTTCGCATGTCGTCCCCTAGTTCCAATAACCTAGAGCAGAGAAGACCGACGATATTAGGCTGGCGTACCTGGGCTGCAGTGTGAAGGGCGGACATTCCTTCATTCGTTACTCCAAATATGTCAGCCCCAGAGTTAAGGAGCTTGTAAACATAGACCTCAGAGATTGTCGCAGCCAGGTGCTGCGGTTGAACACCATCAATGTCACAGGGATTCGGATTATTGCAAATCTCAAGGACATAATCAAGGGAGCGCAGGTGCTCGTTGGGGGTTTTCACCCTAGCACACAGTGTGTGCAACACGGTACTCCGCCGTGATTTGCTTGATCTATGTCAAGACCCAAGCCGCAAAGATGCTTCAGAAATGCGAACTTGTTGAAATTGGAAATTTTCGAGGCGGCAGTCTCAATCAAAAGCGTATTTCCCTCATAATCTGCGAGAGTGGGGTCAATCCCCAGACTTATCATATGGTCTAGTCGATTAATTTGGTGACAGCATTGATGCAGGAGAGTCCGTCCTTTGAAGTCGCGTGTGTCAAGACGGGCACCCAGATCAATCAAGGTCTGGAAGAGCGTAGGGTTTGACCTAGAGATTTGAATGGAGTCAATGTGCCTAAAAAGCACAGTACGACCGGCTCGATCCCGTGCTTCAAAATCTGCACCCGCTTGCAACAGCATGGGTAGTAACTCGTAGGCGTCCTCGCACATTGTGTGTAACGGAGTGTCTCCTATTAGATTTTTCAAGTTCGGATTTGTGCTGCAGGACAATAAAGCTACCACTATTTCACGGTAGTCTTTCACGGGGTGCCGGCGTCTTTCCAAAGCGATATGTAGCCCGGTACTACCCTCTGCGTTCATGGCAATGACATCGGGCCTATACTCTAGAAAGGCAAGCGGGGACTTGTTTCCCTCAAGGCGACACATCAATGGAGTTTTTCTAGTCTTGCGAAGCTGCTTGTTAATATTCACACGGCCCGATTTCAAAAGCACGGGTAACAGCTGCTTGTCTTCAGCTCCGTCGGTATGGAGAGGTGTCTCGCCTGCATCGTTCTCTCTCCAGTGGGGTCTGCCACAGCCTCCAACAAAGTTTTGACTAGATTGATTTGATTTGCTCTGCAGGCGTAATGCAAGGGCGTAGAGCCTTCCGGGTCTTGTAGATGAATGTCCGCACCCGCATCAAGTAATGACTGTAGACCGTTGCTGCAGATAAGGGATTCACGGAATGTCCCACAAAGGGAATGCAAAGCCGTGAATCCTCCCAAGTCTCCAGATTCGCGCCTTCCATAGCAGCGAGTAGAACGATGACTTCCTTTTCCAGTGAACTCATCCTTGGCTTTCGCACAAAATAAATTGGGATCAGCCCCAGCCCGCAACAATACGTCGATTGTTTTCTGGTCGCCAGCTTCACAGGCTTTGAAAGGTGCGGTGTCTCCTCGAAATTTCGCATTAACGTCCACTCCAGAATGCTGAAGGACCAGATCCACAACTGCTACTTGTCCTCTTACTGCTGCCCAGTAAAGGGCTTGTTGGCAAGTTTGAATATCTTTTAAGAAGGGTAGGAAAGCAGACAATCGAAGCAGCCATAACGGATTTCCCTGACCCCGGGATAACTTTGATACAGAGAATGCCATTGTCGGCACCTTGGTGCCACTGTCGATAGACGGTTGTTGACGTGAGCCACTGTCCGGTTCCGGCCAGATATGAAGCGCGGTGTCTGCAATATTCGCTCCTCTCCAGGCCATACGGAGTTAGCTGGAGCCATTCCCTGGTTCTGGCGACCTCCTCGACTGAGAGCGGAAGGAAGTTTCCTGTATTGAAGTCTCGAACATCTTCAACGGCGACAAAAACAGAACCTTTTGGGCTGGACTCAGAACCAGACGACACATTCCACTCTGCCGTAATAAACATGCCCTTAGATGAAAAAAAAAAAAATTAAAATAAAATAAAATAAATGCTGGGTTGAGGAAGATACTTAGCGCGGACGCGTTGAGGCTCAATACGTTGCTATGGCACCTGCTAGTGGCACCACGGTGTGAGTCAGGGTTGAAGCGAGCGTACTGCACTAATGCACAGCTTTTCTGTGTTGCGAGGCGCAGTCGTCCAGTGGAAATGCTCAACCACTCAAGGTGTTACTACAGTGTACGTATGTGAAGAATAGCAGAGAAGTTGAGATATCAAGGCCATACCATCGTGACAATGGCGTTACCATCTTACCCACCGCCTCATAAATTGGCGGCAATATGAGGCTTGTAACAACCAGGGGTCATAAATATGCACACAGTGCTATGATTCATCGCCTACAAATACACAAAGAGTATAAGTGAGCTATGGATAGGCGTCTTCATGGAGACTGCGTATGAGGTAAGTTATCCGCTCTAACGCTTCCAAGGTTTTACTGCGAGGCGAGGCGTTGGCTAATATATTTTAGATTCTCCTCGCTTAAACCACATTTATTTTCTTTTCTCTGTTGGATTCATTGTTCAGTATAACCTGGCCGACGTTCGCTTCGAGGCAGTAGTATACTCTCGCACAATGGTTTTAATCCCAGCGATTTTACTAGTCCTTCTTCTCGGTATTTGGTTCGGTCGAGCCGAGAAAAGTGGGCGATGACGGGTATCATTGGGAGTAGCTCATAACCACATTCATCATTGTTATCTGCTCTTGCTGATAAAATTCTTTCTCTCGTAATAGCCTTGCTATCCTGCACGTATCGTTCATTTTCTTTGCCGAATCATTGTTGCGTGCGGGAATGGAATACGAGTGAAAAAAAACTGGAATAGATAAGATATTGCTATTCTTAATAGCGGCCTTGGTTTTCACTTTCCTTAGACTTGTCTGCGCGGTTCAATGCGTGTCCAACTTCGACCACGGACTGAACTCGGCCATTACCAGCTCGGGGCAAATCAATGGAGGGCCATACAAAGTTCACACTATCTCGAGTTCTATGTCTGATGGAAGAGATCCACGCTTATGCCTTGAGTAGAGAACCTTTTAGCCGGAACAAGATTGATGCACTGAAAAACCATGTAACTTTATCAACAAGGCATTTGTCCTTCGAAATTTGAGAATTCCGTCTATCGATGAGAGCTCATATTGAAGCAATCTCGATACTCCCCGCTATAGTTCTGATCCTCGATCTTCTGTAACTTATATTACAGAGAGCTGGATAATGTTCACGTGCGATGAGTATCCAGACGGCCGGAGATTTCTTTTGTTTGTAAATAGGCGGCTCTATTTGTGCCCTCCCATCGTTCCACAAGACCTGTGTAGACGACTATCAAATGATAGAGTGTCTATCTACATACAAATGTGCCAGCGAGTAGTAATAATACCGGTCCAGGGTATTTCATCTTCATCCGACCCCCAATCTCAGACATGAGCCCTCTCCCTCCTCACATGTACATCACCACATGGTCATCCTCCCATAATTCTCACAAGTCCGTCGTCACAGCTCTGTCCCCGATACCAAAACCCTTTATTTCTTCAGAGTGAGCATCCCCGGCCTCCACGGTAGGGTATTGTACTGGCCACCGGCGTTCGGGTTTCGCCCCTGATAGAGGAATTGCAGATTGCATGGATCGATGGTCATTGTTTGGTCAGGGTTGGTGCGAACTAAATCGCCATGACTGATGTCGTTGGTCCAGCTTGCACCACTGTTAGCCTTTCCGGCGAACGGCTTGCTCTCGCTTGTTGCCTGCGGTGTCCACGAGCCGCCGAGACTACTAGCGGTGAATGAGCGGAAATACCGCCCTTGTGATCCAATTGCCTCGACGATCATGAGGTACTTATTTTGGCCTTTAACGGTGTACACTTGAACTGCCTCAAATAGGTTGTTCTGAGTGTCACTTAGCACCACCTCTGAACTTGTTCCGAAATTTCCTGGGAAATTGCCGATAGGCATACTGGAGCGATAGATCTTGCCATTGTCTCCCGCAAAGAAAAGGTACATATGTGTAGAGTCACCGATAAGGGTCTGATCAATAGCGCCAGTACTTGAGCCGGTGATCTTTCCAGAGAAAAGGGCTTGCTCCGATGACCATCTACCACTAGTAGGATCACTTGATGTTCGATAGGTAAAGGTGCTCGAGCCCCATTGATAGGCTAGGACCCAGATATTCTTCGGTTGGAAGTAGAACAAAGTGGGCGCAACGGCTGTAAAGCTCATTCCATTTTGGCTGGCAGATGACATACCAGACCAATCCGAAAAGGCGCCGAAACTCATCGAACCGTACTTTCCACTTCCGTCGGAAGTTGATGCATAGACGATATGCTTGTTGTTGAAGACCACGTTTGTAAAGTCCTTGATTGCCGTCCATCCAGACTTAGGGTTCGCGAGAGCGCCAGTTGAGGTCCAACTATAACTCGACGGGAGCGCACAATCAGCAATGGCAACTGGCACTGATGCAAGCAAAAACATGACGGATGACGACAGGCCGGACTTCGCCTTGAAGAACCTCATTGTCGATAAGGTTCTAGTCAGCGATGGTTTGTATGGTTGAAAGATGGTTGAATGACTTCAAGCAGAAAGCTAAAGCACCTGGGTAGGAGATGACCTTATTTAAATGATCCAAGTACGGCTTAAAGGTTGAATTGTTTAGTCGGAGAAAGTAATTGAATCAGTCTTTTTCGCAAGCCAGCCCCGCGATGTTTCAGTTAGAAAAAAATCACGCGTGGTAGGTGCTTTCTTTATTTGCTGCCTCAGAGATATGGTCTAGGATGAGCTACATTAGCCAGAAACTTTCGTCCACCGGACTAATGCCTTTCTCGAAAAGGAGCAATCCGCACCAACTTAACCATTCAAATTCTGTCTTCAGGCTATAATATAATCTTGTAGAATGTGCAGTTGTGGAACTGCCTCCTGAGGCTGGATAAATGCATGAAGGGGATTATGACGTGGGTGTCGATGGTAACGCTGAAGAGATTTATCTTGTACTGAGACATTATTATCATATGATTGTTTCAGTATAAGACACACTAATCTTCAATCGTTTTCTGTTAGGTTGTTGTTATCTTTTCTGTTCGGGTTGGGTTGTGCATTGTGGAAAGTTTCTTGAAGAATGTCGGAAATGATCCCGCTCGGAGGTTCCTCGGCGGTTTTAGCGGAGGAGGTTGGAAATTAATTGAACATTTTTGAAACTAAGGCAAGTCTAAGTTGGCGAAGTTGAAGGTAATTGGTTAGGACGACCTTCAACGTAGGATCCTCGTCTTCCCCACACGGGAGGACCCTTTTTTCGTTTCCACTGACCGCAATGTCCCCCCTTCAACACAAGCCAAGGCTTAAGGTCCTTCCATTTATTTTTATATTTCGGGGCTAGAACTTGCAGTGGGCCTGCCGGCCCAAAAAGAGCTTAGCGGTTTGATAGTATTCAAAGATCAGCATCTAGGCTAAAGTCCTCTACGCAAATATTTAGGCAAAAAACAAGGGAAAAAAGAAAAAAAAAAAAAAAAAAACAAATGATTTAATATTATTTCCTCTGAGTCAATTACTAGGACCCTGAATAAAACATGCAATATCCGTTCCCCATTAGTAAAAGAGATAGATGATGCAGATCGTTTCTATCGGGGAAACATCTTCATTTAGCCATCTAGCAGATAACTCTGAACATTTTCCTCCAAGACACGTTGGCTCCTGCATTGTATAAATATTGCCTCCATTCCTTCCAGACAATCTTTTCTTCTGTCATTCTCATTTCCATTCATCGACTCGAAGAAATAACATGTTTCCCAAGATGGTTCAAATCAAGGCAGCTGCTCTGGCTATCCTTTTCGCTGGCCAAGTGCTTTGCGAACCTGTTGAACCCCGACAGGCCTCTGTGAGCATCGATGCCAAGTTCAAGGCCCACGGGAAGAAATATCTCGGAAGTATTGGGGATCAGTACTCTTTGAACAAAAACGCAAAAACCCCGGCAATCATCAAGGCCGATTTTGGTCAACTCACTCCGGAGAACAGTATGAAGTGGGATGCTACTGAGCGTAAGTATCAATATCTACGTGGTCACTAGAATATGAGAAGCTGACTTGTGAAACAGCAAACCGAGGGCAATTCTCTTTCACGGGATCGGACTATCTGGTACGTACCCAACCCTTTTGCTCTTTTGCGTGGTTCTTATAGATTATAGGTCAACTTTGCTCAGTCAAATGGGAAGCTGATTCGTGGCCATACTCTCGGTAAGTTCTCGAGTCTCTAGGATTCAGGCATATTACAATATAAGAGGCTAAACTCGCGAAGTGTGGCATTCCCAGCTCCCATCTTGGGTCTCTTCCATCAAAGACAAAACGACTCTAATCAATGTCATGAAGAACCACATTACAACGGTGATGAATCGTTACAAGGGTAAGATCTACGCCTGGGTACGTGAAATCTATAGCCTCAGTCCTGCAAAGCCACATTATTAACCGATCTAAGGATGTCGTGAACGAAATTTTCAACGAAGATGGCTCGCTACGTAACAGCGTCTTCTACAATGTCCTCGGTGAAGACTTTGTACGAATCGCTTTCGAAACAGCTCGTGCTACAGACCCAAATGCAAAGCTCTACATAAACGACTATAAGTGAGTTATTACCCATCCTCTTTTAATTTTGCATATGTTCTGATCTTACCAAGCCTGGATTCGGCCTCCTATCCTAAATTGAACGGTATGGTCAGCCATGTCAAGAAATGGATTGCTGCCGGTATCCCGATCGACGGAATTGGTAAGACATTTGCTATTGCATTTCACCGTATATGATGACTCATTCCCTTCAAGGCTCTCAGACTCACTTAGGCGCCGGTGGCGGTGCAGCGATTTCTGGATAAGTACTCCCTTGCTCTCTGTCAACCGAAGATTAGCTCACAGCCTTTCACAGCTCTGAACGCCCTAGCCAGTGCAGGAACGAAGGAGATTGCTGTCACTGAGCTTGATATTGCTGGCGCCAGCTCTACAGACTATGTAAATGTGAGTTTTCATGATGCCATGACTAGTTTAATTGGTTTTCCACTTAACATCTATCAATATAGGTTGTCAAAGCTTGCCTGAACCAGCCAAAGTGTGTCGGAATCACGGTCTGGGGAGTCGCTGATCCGGTAAGTGCCCATTTTCATCGTGGCAAAAAGGACTATATATTAATACCAGATGCTTTGTCAGGATTCGTGGCGCTCTAGCTCCAGCCCGTTGCTATTCGACGGGGGCTATAATCCCAAGGCTGCATACAACGCTATCGCAAATGCACTTTAATTGCGATACTCTTGATCTCTATCTGTGAATGCGAAGTCTGCTACTGAGTAGGCTACACTTCAGATTGAAGTGTCCAGTTGATATTGAAGATCCGAGTTGTAAGAGCAGGAATAAACCAGGGTTCTAGGGAAGCACTTGTTATTTTCGTTGAAGAATGTTGTCTTCAAGGGAATCAATACCACTTCGTTAGACTTATTGGAAACGTCTTTCCTAATTATAAAGATATTAATGTAGTTCCGTAAATTCCACCAACAAGAAGAATAAAATGGCTAGAGGCTTAGTCTACAGCCCTTAGCCCTAGTTATAGTGATAAGGCCGATTCCAGGCTAATGTTATAGTTCCCATGCGGGGGGAAAACGTCGCTGTGTACCTCTGGCCACTCTTTTTTCTGCAGCGTATATTCAATAGACACTACTCAGGGGGATCATGATCGGCAACGGATTAGACAGGAAGGTAGGAGGTGGTATTGCTAGCCAATTCCTTTAGGTGATAGAAATAAGATTATATGCATTTAAGATCTGCATCCAAATTGAAAGCCTAGCCTGAGCTATATCAGATTGGAATCCCCTGAAGCATAAACACCCTGCGCATGTTCTGGACCCTGTTTTTCAAAACGGCCCGATTAGACTACTACGTGGGCCGGACGAACTTCCTAATTGGGTAAGTCAATCGGTAGTCTAAACACTGACAACTCCCGAACAGGGCTCATATTACTCCACTCCTTGGGTGCTTCATACTCAATTCCCTTTGCCTCAGTGAATCGGCCCACCAACCTAAACAAACGGCTTCTAGGCTATAATCCCGTGTTAGAACAGGCTCCTGCGTTTCAGGTCGAAAGAGAGCTTCCTCCGGTGAGCTCAATTCATGCAGCCGGTCAACTCTGGTGTACAGGGTCATGGACTGCGTAAATTTGGTAATTCCTTCGACTAGTGGTTCCGTCGTGGGAGAAGCACCCTTGGCCGGGAGAAGCTGATGAGTGTTAATGGCTTTAATGGGATAGGATCGTCGGCAGCATGTCATTTATCCTAAAGATGGCTTCCAGTCTGCTGTTCAAGAAATGTAGAGGTACTTGAAGAAGCACACCCAAGTACTAGACTCAATCTCTTCTGGCTAAACCATCATCTAATATTTCTAGGCACGGATCGGGGATCATGAAAGCATTCTCCGCACATGCGCTCTCATTTTCTCGGTGTTTGTAGGTTGCGGTCAAGCTGTCGTTATGCAAAGCATCCCTGGCAACATCTACAGCCGTCTGATGAGTGCCTATATACGGTTTGCTTGATCGCCGAGTCTTCCACTTACGGCTTTCACCATCGCAAATGAGACGTGAATAGGCGCATTTGAAAGCAATTTCTATAGTGCAGCCACTGCGATCGAACACATAAAGACGGTATTTTGGCAGAAGTAGAGAAAATACAACAATTCAATGCCACTACTTTCCAATCCGGCTTCTCTCACATTTTCCTCCTTTTCCCTCGGCGAAGGTTTCATGCTAAAGCCAAATTTATTCTCGATCTAGATGTCTGCCTAAACAGGCTATATCATCTGTTGGTAGACATCAGTACGGGCGGCCCGCCCCGGTTTCAAGTCCGGCTACGTGGAGCGTTGGGGTGGGCCGCGGGCTAACTCAACATTAACTTCCAGAAATAAGAAACTAGTGCAGAAAAAGCTCGTCGTAATTTATCCCTCCGGTGTTGGTATTCCGAGTCTTTAACTCTACGGCTTGCTTCCCTTGCCCAACATAGTATGGAAACCCAATGTCATCTGATATCCCCTTCGTCTACCCTAAAGGACCAACTCGACAAGGGCGTTGCCTGTGTCTAGTTGATGCGCCGTCCATGCTTCTCTCTGCAGATATTTGCGTCCTATCCAATTCTTATCCTCCCCCTCCTAATCAGAGCTCTAATCCTAAAATTTAATCCGGAACCCTTGGCTCATAAGATCAGCTTTTTTAACTTGGTCTGGACAAAGGAGTCGTGAGCGATAGTTGGTGAGTTAGCCCTAGTCCGTATCAATCTTGGAACGCTGGAGGTGCTCCCATTTACCCTAGCAATTCGATTACGTAGACATGCCAACGAAACACACTGTCCCTGGCCATACGGGGACAACCAAGAAGAAAGGATGTTGCTTGCTATCGAGGCTCGGAACAGACGAAAATATCGATGTAAAACCCAAGCAGAAATGCACAAAGAGCGAAGGGTTGTACGAAGGGTAACTGGGATGAGACCCCAGCACCAGAGACACCAGCGAAGACTACTGCTGCAGTAGGGCCCAGGGAATTGACCGAGTTGACCCCTCAGAGAGCCCCACCGCTCTGCTAAAACAGCTGGCTGCTTGGTCGGTATGGACGAAAGGTATGAATTTGGATTAGTATAAAGTTAATTCCATGTCAGCGTTAAGTGGTAATGTATCCGCAGATATATGCTGAGTATTATGGGGGATGCGCAGCCCCCTAAGCGATTACCATAACCTTTGGTGACTTGCCGGAGCGAACTTCCATCTGGCACATGCTTGAATCCAGGTGTTTCACCGCTTCAGGGAAATAATAACAAATCGACTCCCATTTAGATTGCCAGATTGATTGTCGGAAATATGTCGGAACCCCCAAGTGTCACAGAATAAAGAGATCAGTGCCTCAAGCCCCGGCGTAAATCTGGCAGGCGGACTTTCGAGTCAAAAGATCTTAGAAAGACACTTCCAGGTTCGAGAGCATCACCATGATTTGGCTCCATACTTTTGTAATTCCAGTGAGCATACAGCGCTCGGTCATATTTTCCCAGCTTCATTGTATAGCGACGCTTCTCCAAGTTTCATTACCGCCGTGTTGATCTCACGAACAGCCTTATTGCCTAAACTCTGAACCACTCAACGTAAAACGTGTCGATCCTATAGCCAATATTCTCGCTCTTTACCCTTGGTAATCGGCCCTTTGGACAGAATGGGAAAGGAGGGCTTGGGTCTGACCTTGGCTGGGCCGCTGCTACAGCTATAAAGTCTTTGAAAACATCGCACTAAGGGTGTGAAGGCTTGTCCAAATTCTTTTACACAACTGTACAATTTGTTTGCTCGCTTTGCATCATGAAGACCATTTCTTTGTTTATTGCACTAGCTACGGCTGCATTTGCTCAGCAAAGGACACTTTGTGATCAATATGGTTACTTTGCCAGCGGCAGCTACAGTGTCAACAATAATCTTTGGGGGAAGTATTCTGGGACTGGCTCTCAGTGCACTTACGTCAACTCCGCCTCGAATTCAGGCATCTCGTGGTACACCACTTGGGCCTGGTCTGGTGGTGAGAACAATGTGAAGAGCTACGCCAACTCGGGTTATATTGGCCTGAAGAAGCAGCACATCAGCGATATCAGCAGCATTCCAACTTCTGTAAAATGGAGCTATGACAACACCAATATCCGTGCCGACGTCTCCTATGACCTTTTCACAGCGGCCGATATTAACCACGATACCTCTAGTGGTGACTATGAACTCATGATCTGGTATGTGCGGCCGTCTCGGCTCTTCGTCGTTGTTTGCTAACCAAAACAAACATTTAGGCTGGCTAGATACGGCAATGTTCAACCCATAGGTTCCAAAATTGCGACGGCCACTGTTCAGGGCAAGACCTGGGAGCTGTGGTATGGCGCCAATGGCTCGCAGAAGACGTACAGCTTTGTCGCTTCGAGCCCTATTACATCTTGGAGCGGGGATATCAAAGGGTTTTTTGACTACTTGGCTGTACATGAACAATTCCCAACCAGCTCTCAAAACCTCATCAGTATGTGGCTCCAAATACAAAGGTCCCAAAACGTGGAATATACTAATGAGTTACATTTGCTCCAGCCATGCAATTTGGGACAGAGCCATTCACTGGCGGGAAGTCTACATTCACGATATCGAATTGGTCTGCCAGTGTGAAATGATCTAGTGTGGCTCTTGCTTATTGTTAGGGTTAGTAACGGGGCATGGGAGGAAGTGAGGACGGAGCGATGCGGGTGAGGGGTGGGATCCATGTGTGATTAGTTGGTCAGAATCATCAGATGGAGTTGAAGTATCACGGTGCGCTGAAATTCAAGATGGTAAAGGTGTTGATAAACCTCACCTCGCAAACTCTGGGTAACCGATAGAATACCACGTTACAACGGTTGGGGGTGGTAAAGGTGTTGATAAACCTCACCTCGCGAACTCTGGGTAACCGATAGAGTACCACGTTACAACGGTTAGGGGTTTATAATGGGTCTTCTCCAGGGCAGTGAGCTGACGATAGATCTTCTTTCGCTGAATACGTTTAATTTTTTGATAACATTCAGTGTACGTGACTTCAATTTTCAAGTCCATACGATTCCTCCGTTCTCACGTCACCACGTGGTAATAACGTATTAGACAAGTGAGCTGGCCACCCAGGCGAGTTGGCCAACCCAAGACATCATAGCGAAAGCAATAAATTACAGCTTCATATCTCAACGACCATGATGTATAGGGGCTTTCCTTTTAGCCTAATCAGTTTTAGGTAATATCTGGCCTTTTAGGGAGTTGTGAGAATGTATATGACTTTGTTATCAACATATATATTGAAGCGGGGATGGCACGATGGCAGTCTGACATAGCAGACGGGTCGATATCAATGGAGAAAGCACAACCAACCACTCCCATGTTCAGCTCAGGCGTAGAGAGCGGTCTCTGTAGGTGGATATCGCACTACTATTGAAGCTATATCATGAATCAATCAATCAATCAATCAAAGTTCTATTAACCTGTTGGAGCCTAACTAGTATCGTAATGGCTATGCAGGCGCTTCTTTTCAGATGAAGCAAGAACTCGTGTCCGTACGCCTGATTCTACTCCAGTACAAAATTGAGGCTGGTTCTCAAAGAGTGGAAGCACCAGCCTATTACATGTAAGCCACAAACCCATAAAACCCGCAGTACAAATGAAAAATCCAATGCTAGCAATGCATCGAATACAAAAATGAGCGCGTGGATGCACCTCCACCTCTCCAATGTCCTCCTTCTCACGAGATATATACACACTTCCGTATCAAAGGCCTTGGCTGCGATGACCGTCTCAAAGCCCCATCCAATTTTGGTCTGATGAAATATAGCTTCTGTGTTTGGTAGTAGGGATCTGGACCTCGGGAACAGTGAGTTATATACCATGCCAAAAGGGACCTTGTTATTCTGCGCCGAATGGGTGGCAATACACTGTAAAATGATCTCTGAGGGCAGTCTGAAATTCAGGCATTAAGGTGTCAATTTATAGGAAAATCTGCGAAAGAAACCCTGGCCGCTGGACACCAAGGTAGAGGTGCCTGCGTTGTTTGACTGCTACCTACTAGAGGTCACATATGGACACGCCATAGATAGCGTAATAATTTTAGGGACGGGTGGTACATATACTCCGTATGCATGCATATTACTCCGTAGCGTAGAAATTCCAAGTGGCCGCCTCTTTCGAAATGTGAGCTGTATCTCCTAGATTGTGCATGCATTGTGGAGTAAAAGTTCACTAGTCACCGCCTCTTTTCAAAAGGTGAGCTGTGTCTTCTAGATATTTATGTCGATGCGCCATTGACGCAAAAGGACCAGTGCTGTGGAGATAAAAATTGGGTTCCCACAATATACCTACTATATCCCATATTTCAACGCTTTGCAGCGGATTCGTATCCACTCTCAAAGAGCAGGGAATATTACGCAAGTAATGAGAACAGACAATAATTAGATTGACGTTGTAAAGTTTGTCCATTGATATGTACGAAATACCAAGTAATTGCTCGAAATAGGACACTAGAAATGTCATGACGCATAGTGACTTGGGCTTATATTAGTTAGGACTAGGTGTACCCCCGGTTTTGACTAGGTACAAGCCTATCGGTCGCAACGTCGGGGGGATTCCAGGTCAAAGTGATGGATTTGAAAGCTACGCCGTAAGCTAGCGATGCCTCTATTCTATCAGTCATGGATCATAATGACCGGTCACAACAGCTTCCATGCAGCAGTATCATCGCCGAACAACCGGACAAATTCCCTCGGCCGAGTATCGTCGACTCACACATAGTCACTTTGTGGGATCTTACCTCCTGGTGCCATGAGATAGCACAATCGATTTTTCGAACCTTATCAAAGGCTCTCGAGCTCCCACAGGAAGTCGCGCTGGAGACCTTGCACAATCCCACCGCTTCACACGACATTATTCGCCTCTTGCGATATGAGAAAAACACGTCCCCCGATGCACTTCGCGTGCCCCAAGCTGCCCATACCGACCTGGGTTCCCTGACATTCTTGTTCACGGACAGTCCCGGATTACAGACGCGTGCGCGGGACGGCAACGAGTGGGAATACGTCATACCCAAGGAGAACTGCGCGATAGTCAATCTGGGCGATGCAATGAGCATGTGGACGGAAGGGGCTTTGCAGAGTGTTCTCCACCGGGTGGCATCCATGCCGGGACAGGGAATGAACGAGCGCTACAGCTTTGCTCTACTGATGAGACCGACTAATACGGCTCCTATGTGCTCTTTGCTACATGACGCGGTGCCGGATGGGCAGCTTCGTTGCGAAGAGTGGATCAGTGCCAAGTTCAAGGCCTTGAGGGGGAAGAATGACGGTGATTCCGTTCGTTCTATGTGTCGTGACGCGGACATCAGGGCTGGTCGACTTGCAACGGTGTAAATGGACGATTGCACTTCTTTGGGACTAGAGATATGAAGTAAGGCTCAATTCTCGGCCGAGTACCCTTTTAGAATCTTGTATGAACCAATTGTACGATAAGACGTCGTCTTCGTTCGAGGTGCTGCATCCCACATTCCCAACCAAAATCTTGTTCAGGGATCAGGATGGGATCGTAGAGATAGATAGTTTGTTTTTCTCTTTCTCTCTCTCTCTTCACTTTTCTTCTCCGTCCACACAAATTCATTCCGAAATTACATAATAATTCTGTGTTTCTTTGTTTTGTTCTCTAGAGGTTATGAGCACCTTCTAGCCCGTCGATTTCAGACCAATCAACGACCTGTTTTCTCTGATTTCCAGAGACCGTTCAAACTCATATTCGGGGACATCAGACACGAACAATGGCCGATGTTGACCTGCATAATTTGCTGCAGGCTATCAGCCAAAGCAAGCCCTCAACTGGCGTCTACTGCTCGTAGAGGACTCCGTGCTCCAATTCATGCTCCATGCTGGCGCGAACAAAGGCTGCGGATCCCAATACGCTATTGTATACGAGTGGTTGCTCGGTATAGTACTAAAATCACATGTGGTCAGTTTCCTTCATCTCAAAAGTGCGCAAGTACCACCACAAATGAGTTTTCCCGTTTTCGTTCGTACCTCGTAGTTAGCGGTGGAGTTCAAGCTGCACACACCCACAGTTCCGTTGTAGCTTAGGGTGCCGTCTTGATTCTCCACGACGAATCTGTCCACAAGTGTGCGATAGGCCCGAGTGGCGACGCTGGTATAATTTGCCCGGAAATGGGCAATGGGGTTCTCAGAGGGGGCTCTTGAGGGTTTTTGTCTTGCAGAAGGCCAAGTCGCACCCCCTTGTAGAGGGCATAGGTGAACATGGCAGACCCACTAGCTTCAATGTAGTTGCCTGTTCGTCCAGGGGAGGACATCACTTGCCACCAGCAGCCAGACGCCGGATCCACTGCTTGGACGACAGCGTTGGCGAGGTCAACGAATCGTGCACGCCATGTCGCCACCCGGGAGTCCATGAGCGGGAGCTCTAGAAGGTCAACCAATCCCATCATGAACCAGCCGAGCGCACGATCCCAGACGATGAGACTGGCGCCAGTCGTGGGGTTGGCCCAGGAGGCGGTCTTGGTTGCATCATATCCATGGAAAAGAAGGCCCGTCGTATTATCATAACAATGCTCCCACAAGAGTTCGATCTGATGGAAGAGGTCATTGTTGACCTCGGTCATGTTGGCAATATCCATATTCGCGGTATACAAGGGGTAGAATGACAACAGTGAGAACATTCCATCCAAATAGCTCCAATTTGGATAGGTATAATACCACAGTCCACCTGTCTTAGTATCAGCAAAGAACAAGAACTTGGCGAAGTCGACGGATAGGTGAAGTAAACGAAGGGACAGGGCCATGGATGGTAACAGAACGATTACCGAATATATTTCGCGGCTGCAGATCAATCGAGGCACGCAGAGCAGCAAGTGTCTTCTTGTATGTGCTGGTCCCAGTTTCGTCGTATCTAAGGTCCCGTTTTGACTTGATCAGGAAACCCATGCGGGCCGAAGGGGTGGTTGCATCAAGAACGTACAGGTACAACAGTCCTCTACCCACGGAGAGGCGGTCGAGAGGAAGCCTGGCATCTTTGGTTGCATTATCAACCACGTCAACAACACTGTCAGCGCTTGCGCTGACGTAGATTTTCCAGTTTTGCTCCATGTAACGACCCGAAGGCGACTTTATTAGTTCCATGATGGCAGTCTGGAAAATTCCAACCTGCAAAAGCGATGATGAATCGGTTTGGTTTTCGAGAATGGCCTGTCCACGCGAGATGATGCTGTCGGCCATTCGAGCCGAGTAGGGGCGTGCAGTGGTGCTGGCGGTTGCAGACACTCCATTGGGTTGATTGAAGAGCAGTACGCACAATATGAGGAGCAACGAAAATAATGGGCTTCGCAATGCCATTTTCTTGGATTCACCTCACTCTTACGCACAATGGCAGGCTTGTCAAATTGCGGTCGGACGGATAGGATGAAATTGCGGTTCAACCTCCGAGACTCCAGGGCTGACACGTGTGGAGGCCTCAGTTGGAGCTGCTGTGATGGGCCAATCATAATCAGGTTTAGTTATAGACCCGTGTCGTAGCAGATCGGGGCATGATCTTCATTCGCAATGCACTTAAGATTTATCGACCCTGGGAGAGGGGTTTTAGTCCACACGTAATGATGTATTTCTCCTCAATCTTCTATTGCTGGTAGATTTCACCCACCTCACGCGCGTGAGACTTAAGTGAGGATATAAATTGGCGTGTACGGGGTTGTGAATAACGTTTCTTGAGTATGAGAACGACGCCTTTCCGCCACAATATCGGCCCGACATTAAGCCGGAACATCAATATCCTGCGGCTGCAGTGTTCCGGGAACGACGACCTGATTAACATTATAGTATCACAAACCATAGATGTGAACCCACTGACAGTGGTCAAAAAGTCCAAGTGCAGACCTGGACTCTGGGGGATAATCAGTGTGACGTCCCTGACCCTCCTCAGCCAGCGATGCCAGTCAAGCACAACAGGCGGTTACATCGAGCAACCAAGCCTAAACCCTATTAAGAAAGCTTACTCCTAATTGTATTAGACTATCCCGAATCCTCGATAAAGTTAGAAAATAAGCGTACCGCCTAGCCCTACTAGAATAATATTCCCGCCTTTATAACGTGTTTCTAGTCTCCTGTAACGGAATCCTCAGAAGCCATGCACAGATTTCTCGCACTCACAGAGGATCGACACTATATAGGTGTCGACACGTCAGCGTTGGCTCTTCGTAACGCTAATCCCCTATGTTAAATAGTCTGCCCCGGAGAACCTAACGGTTCTCTAAGAATCAGTCTCTATATTAAAAGACATTTTCTCCTTTTACTCTCTGCAAAATTCAGAACGAAGTGTACCATTGATTATATCGACATCAGCGAGTAAAATGTGGCAGAGGCGTAGCGGTTCTGCAAATGTCATTCGTCGATTGCGGTCCCTTCTCTGCTTCCCTTGCTCTTCGGTCTGCTTCCGTCTATTCTCTTCCTGTCTCTGACGCTATTCTGCAAGCGGTATTTCTTGTAATTGATGAGGCTGTTATTGGCTATCGGGTTCTCGAAAGGAAGAAAGTGATTGGTGATGCTCATCTAGGTGCCACCGACACTTGATAGCCTTGCAGTTGTGATTCAGAAATTAGACCTCATCATCTTCGCCAATTCATCAAAAGCAGATCGTCTCTTGTCAAGAATATCATTGAACACCTCCGCGGATCCCACAGAACCAACAACGATCTGATCCTTCCCAGCCAACAGTCCTTCATGTGTCACATGGATGAACTGACCTAAAGGCATACCCATGCCCCGCCCTTTCTCCTCTCCCATGTAGTCATGAAGCTCGGCTGATTATCTAATTAGTTTGACCCTTGGAACAGATTACGACAAGAAATAGACTTACTCTGCACTAAAGGCGGTGAGATTTCAATGACCTTCACATTCGTCTTGGACAGCTGCTCCCGCAAGCAAAGCACGAAAACATTTAGCGCTGCCTTGGATGCGCAATAGGCAGGCATGGGTACAGCAGGCACAATGGCAAGGTTGGAGCCCGTACTGTTCCGCATTAGCCATCGCTTCTACACCGATGCCTCATGCTCGGCAACGATTACTTACAAAATCAAACTGGTCGGAGTATTTTTGCTGGTCAAGAAGGGCAAGATGGCATGCGTAAGAGCCACGAAGCTGTTGAAGTTGAGACTAACTTCATTTTGGAATTGATCGAGGTCGAATTTGGTGGGATCGCTCATGTCATAAATATGCTGAACACCCGCATTAAAAAAGACACAGTCAATGTCCGGGAAAGTCTTGGTAACACTTTTTTCGGATCAGCACCAAGGTTTTCAGTTCAAGGCTTGATGAATCTATACCTCTCGACAAAGCCGGGAATTGCTTTGATGTCTGCAAGATCAAATGCCACGCTGCTGGCCTTGTCCTCGCCGTGCATGCGGACGAATTTATCTAGGCGTTCCTGTCGACGACCGACAGCGGTGACTTTAAGACCACTCTCAGCAAGTCGGTCGGCCATAGCGCGACCAATACCTGAAGTCGCTCCGATGAGGAGAACATGCTTGTATGGAAAAGTCATGGTTGCGAAACACGTATATATTGTATAACTATACAGCCTTAAGAACAGCGCTCCTGACAATTTATATGTATCGCAAAGCCGGACTTTAGCACCGAACTCGCTAATTCCGAGATGTTCAACATGAAGCCAGACGAGGTGGCTTCCAGATCGGGAAAGGTCAACTTTAAATATTGTCCAATTAAGTGTGAGAATACCCACAGTCTAGCCCCACTAGTGTCGAAATGATTACCTAGTAAGGCTTAGCGGATTTCAGACCCAAAGTATCCATACTCCAGACGTCACTTATTTCCGATATTTCTTCCATACCACAATGGTGTTTCGCGGGCGACCATCCAAGGCCTGCTTTCGATGTCGTTCTCGGAGGTTGAGAGTAAGACCACTGACCCCTCTAAGTAGTCAAAAGCTAACCCCGAACAGTGCGATCTCCGACCCGGTTCATGCGGGGCGTGCTTGCGAGCAAATGAGCCCTGTTCCGGATATCGCAATGTGCCCGAACTTCGCATCCAGGACGAGACAGAATCCATACATCGCAAGTTCCTTGCGCCGTGCGTGAAAAGCTTGCAATACGCAATTGAGCTTCAAGCTAGGGATGTCTTCTTCGCACACTATGTATCACCAAGATCAAGGGGATGGGATTTTCTCATCCAGATGCCAAGGTCAATACCCTCCTATTTGACGGCCAGTCTCGATGCGGTGTGCTTGGCCTTTCTAGCTCATCGGCGTATGTCGTCGTCACTTTTAAGTCGCGCCCGCTCGGAATATTCCACCGCCCTTCGAACAATGAATAAGGCGCTTCCGTCTTCTACTGTAAACGCCAAACATTATATGCTTACCAGTTCCATGTGCCTGGATCTGTTTGAAAAACTTACCAATACTGGCCCCGGGGGAAAGGAATTTTGGTTGGGGCACATCAAGGGCTCATTTGCTCTTGTTCAGGCCTTGGGGTTGGAAAATCTCAAAGACCCTATGTCTTTACGTCTGCTGGTACGACTGGTGACCAATTGTACTATTTCGTCTGTGGCGAGTGCCACTGCTATCCCGAGTGCGCTGCTCGAAGTACGCTCACACCTTGAGAGACATGCGGATATAGGGACTGATCCAAAATGGAAACTGACTGCCTTGATGGGAGAGTATGCTTTTCTCCGAAGCAGAATTGCAAATTCTTCGGTATCATTGGATGAGTGCATTATCATGGCCTGGGGGCTTGATCTGAAGCTGATGGAATGGTCTCAGAGCATGACTAAGGAATGGCTACCTGAGATCCAGGGAGCGGCAGATGTTTTCCCTCGAAGAGAGATTTATTCAGATCGGCATGTTACACAGGCGTGGAACACAATACGGCTGGCTCGCATTTTACTCCACGAGTTCCTATTGCAACACGACAAAAGTGATCATGAACACAAAATTATCGCGGAAGATGGTCTACATGGCCTGAGTGTCGATATTATTGCAGCAATGGCTGATGACATATGCGCCACAATTCTCCAATACACAGATGCATTATCTCAAACCGGTGACTCCCGTTTGGCTGCATTGTCTCAACAGAGTACAGATTCCGGAAAGAATATGGATTCATCCCACACGTTGAATTGTTACTCTTTGCTCTTTCCACTATATGTGGTCGGGAGATCCAAATGGAAAAGTTCATATCGAAAGGCCTGGGCTATGGAGCAGCTGGAACGCATCGGTAAAAGCCAGTGTATCCCCAAAGCATTGGAGTTGACACACTTGATTGAAGAATCATCTGAAGTAGAGCCATGGCCTGTATATGCCATGCTTGGGGGCTATGGATTTGCTGCGTGATAACGGTTCCGATGCCACCACGCTAGCTGCCACCTTCCACGCTCTATTAGAAGAGCTTTTTGTACATAGTATATCCACCATCTCTGGTACCGTATATAGTTGCACAGCATACAATATTTGCTATCAGGATTAAACTAAACATTTTCATTCTGCCTATTGTTCAAAAATCATGACAAGTAAAACACCAATGTCAAATCCGATCCGACGAATACAACCGAATAGGCACGCCCAAATCATGCATCATAGTAAGATTCGACAACTTAATAGGCTCCTGCCGAGGATGAGGATCCGCATTTTCAAGTGTATCAAAGTGTTGCATGAGACGGACAACGGTATAGCTTGCTTCTGTGAGAGCATATTGTTCTAAATAACCACGTTAGCCACCGCCAGTAATCGCTCATATCCCGCATTTCCCGCGGAGAAAAGGAAGGGTCAGTTAACTTACGACCAAGACAAATACGCGGTCCGCCATTGAAAGGAAGATACTCCCAGCCATGTTTGGCATTCTCTTCCCAGCGCTCGGGTCTGAAGGATTTGGCATCTTTGCCCCAAAGGTCTGTCCGGCGGTGCATGGCAAAGACGTTGTAGGCAACCATGCCGCCTTTCTTGATATAGACTGGAGATCGTCGGTCCGGCCCACCACCAACTGGGATGGAGGTATCCTTTGTCGCGACACGGAAATTGACCGGGACGGGTGGTTGAAGGCGAAGAACTGGACATATATTAGTTACCATGGACAGTTCCAGTTGACACCTAAATCAGTTACCCACCTTCGTTGAGGACATAGCGCAAATATGGAATATCTTTCAGCTTAGTCTGAGTCATCTCTACCTTGGAGCTCTTCGCATCTCCAAAGTGCTCGATAACCTCACGACGCAGCCGGTTCCACACATTAGGATGACGCGAAAGATAGAAGAAAGTAGAGCTTAGCAAAGAAGCTGTGGTATCACGACCAGCCAGAAGAATATTCAACATGTTATCGCGCAGCATCTTCGGGTCATCGGTCTCAGCAGCCAAAGCCTCCAAGAAAATGTATCGACCATCGGTATTCTTCTTCTCTGGATTCCGCTTCGACTCCAAAGCGACATTGACATAATGATCGACGACTTCATGCACGCGACGGTTTGCTTCGCGGAATTCCTTCGGATTAATAAGCCAATATAAGCCCTGTGCGCGCGAGCGCGCTGCTAGGTAGTCCTGTGCTGTTCCGAAAGCCTCGGCGAAACCTTGTGCGCTCCCCACTGCGGACCTTTCCAAGACACCTGTCGTCTCTGACGGTGGGAGCATACATCCCACTGATTCGCCGAAAAGGAAGTGGGTTGCCGAGTCCAAGGTTAGCAAGAAGAAAAGACGCTGGATATCGAAGCTGCTCCTGTCTTTGGGGATTAAATCGATCAAGTGCGAGATATGATCGTCCAGCATGGACAGATCAGCCACCTTTTTCGCCGTTAGTGGTGGAACGTGTCTTTAGTTCCCCGACAAGGTTTCCCGGGCTTGTCCTTACCTGGTCCCTGGTAAATTGCGGGCGCAATAATCCCCGAGCATGCGACCACCCCGCCCCGTCCAGCGTGAAAATGCCATCGCCCAACAACGGGTCAAATTGCTGGTGTCGAGTGCCGAGACAGAAATCCTTGAATTGTGTCGCCAGAACAGCCTTGATATTCTCAGGCTCGATGGTTGTTGTCAATGTGCGAGTCAGAAATTGCTGACGGAAGGTGTAGGCGCCATGCACGGTGAACTGATCGGTAAGGTAATCGATCCAGCGCTTTTCGCGCACAGCTTTGCTCAGGCGCAAGAATGCGGGGATCCCGAAGAAAGCGGAGTGCCCATTTGGAGGGAGTTCACAGTTTAAGGCTTTGGATTGTTTATGGTGGTGGTATACCTGTGCGAAGTAGCGCAGGATCACAAAGCCTGCATACAATGCGCCGATCCAGGCGATGGCTGGGCTGAGCATACTGCAACAGTTGTAACAATTCTCCGAAAATAGGGATTTTGATTCAAGTATGTGAAGAATTAAATATGTGAAATCGCGGTGATCCCATTTGCATCTACAAGATATGAAGTCACCCCACGAACCACCTCGGTTAGACCACACGTGAGAATCTCGGGAATCGGCGCAGATCAGAATAAAAGAGGAAAAGTTGCAATTCGAGATACTTCGCGCTATGCTCACATGGAGAAATGGCGCCTGCCGATCGCTCTTGGCTCGCCGCTATTCGTCCGCCTTAGTGCTCCTGAGGCTTGAAGCATGGCAACCACTCTTTCAACGCCTTGTGAAAGTGGCCTCGGGACACCTTACCCGGCTCAAATGAAGTGCGAAAGTCGAAACAGTGCTCGGCATTCTCCATGATGTACCCGAACAGCGTGTCTTCCTCGGTCTCCACGTTGCATTTCGGGATGTCCGTGGTGAACGCCACATGTTGCGGAGCGAGGGCTCCTGTTGCGAGAGGTGAGAGTGTGCGCCACGGGTCGAACTGTCCACCACTCCAGTACACGTTGGACGGACGAATTGTCCACCCGCCGGTCTCTTCGTTGATCTCATTCACTCGGGGGTGTTTAGGCAGCAGGCCCTTCTTGACGGCTTCCGGGAACTGTCGGTTGCACGCGAACTGCACGTACTCGAGTGACTGGTACTTGGAAAGAAGGGTGTGAGGACCTTTGTTGATGGTCTGGAAGTATCCCCATTCGTCGCAGTATTGCCATGTCCAACTGATGGTGTCTGGGTCAACTGACGGAGCGGCCAAGATGCAGGAGAGGTCCTTGCTTGGATCCAGTTTCTTGCAGTTGGTCTCGAAGTTGAAGTTGACCAGTTCTGTGAAAACCGGCCATGAGGCATACCGCTTGGCGGCATACTCCTTACCCCGGAAGCGAGCGAATCCTCCAGGTGGCGCCGGATGTCCCGTCACCTCGTCGGTCTCCATGTGTTCGCAGAACGACGACAGACCAGCAATTCCACCACCCAAGCCGTATGACTGGAAATAGTTAAAGATGCTGGAGAGCGCTGCAGTGAAATCCCCATTGCTGTTGACTTCGGCGCCCTCACCAAAGAATAGCTTTTTGACAGCCGCCGCTGTGGTTCTGTTCTTGGACAGCTGCCCATCGATGTATTCTAATGCCGCTTTGATATCTTTAGTGCAGTTGTAGTATCCGTACGCAACGAGTCCAGCATATACCTGTTCGAAATAAATGCTCATGTCGATTTTCGCCTGAACCGGGGCGGACGATGCATAAGAGGCAAAGATACTGTCGGGGTACTGGTTGCGAGTAAAGGCAGAACGCATGCCGGCATAGGATCCTCCCACCATGACCCAAGGCTGTGCGTACGAGGTCAAGTCAATATCCTTGAGGCTATCACGAGTGAAGTTCTGCGCAAAGTATGGAATGTCCGCCAAAGCCTGGTGGTTGTTCAGGTATAGAAAGTGTTCCGGTGGCGTATCCTTGTTGACGGGGAATGGCAGTGAATCGCCATAGTATCTACGCCGTGTCAGTGCAATCTTGTGATCTTTTGACAAAAGCAGACAAACCTGTGTTCCCAGACAATACCAACACCACCGAATTCTTCAAGTATTTGATAGAAGAAAGAAGACGAATTGCCCAGATGGGTTTGGGCTGAGGTTTCCGCTGCTGCCTCCCCGACATCATACACAAAGACAGGTCCTCCTTCTTTGTAATGCTTTGTTGAAGCCCAGTACCGATTCTGGTAGAATCCCACGGAGTGATTGCCATGATCGATGGGAAGCTGTGGCATGTTAGTACTGATTTGGACATCGCAACAAACGCAACACTACTGAACGTCCTCAGCCTGGGCAATTACAACATACCGAAGCATATTCCGCCTGGATTGTCTCCTCAAGGGAAGCGCTAGCAACAGCGTGCACAGAGGTGCGCTGGCCGAGCAAAATATCCGGGTGAATACCCAGCTCAGCTGAAAGTTTTATATCCCGCGTGAACGGAGTCATGCTATGACCCAATCCCATTCCCGCAGCTGTACCAGACAGCGCAGCCAGGGCCACCAAGGGACCCCGCACCATACTGAAGAAATGCATAATCGACAGTGTCAAGGCTAGCTCGAAAACGAAGCCAGCGACACGAGTTGAAAAGGAGTGGTACTGATCGACATGACTGGGATACTAGAGAGTATGTATATATACATCCGGAAATGAAGCTATATGGAGGGAAATGGCACATTGGCCCGAGAACAATGTGATGAGAACAATATGGTTGCGTTCACAGATAGGCACCAGCTATGCATGTGGATTCGGGCATTGGATAACGGCGCAGAAGTGGACACCATACAGCGAGACCCCCGAGACACATTCATCGCGTTCGGCCAATAATTGTTCTGGGGTGACCCTGAGGAATAGTATGTGTTGTAGGTTCTAGATTGATTGTTTGACACGGATGTAACCTCTCCCCTGGCAGAAAAAGGAGTATTGGTTGTTTGCCCATGTACCCCTCGCCTAGTCTGCACTATCTAAACTCGTTCTAGACACCTACATGCACATTTATCTCTGGTCCAACTTGCATTGCATTAGTGTACCGCTCGGGGGTTATGGGTGGGTCAGTTATGGCGTCGATCATGCACTAGTTCGGAAGGACTGCGATCGGCTATGCAGACAGATTCAGCGATATCATCACACACTTTGGAGATCTCGCGCGGATATGCGATGCTGTCATTGGTGTTTCTTCACTTCACGAACACATTTCTCCGCTTTAGGGACACCTAAAAAGGGAACCACGCGAGCCGGGTCGATCCCGCCCGAAACCAGGGCCGTATTTTGCCATGCGGGTTTGGATGGGGGTCACAATGGTAGGCCATTCACGCATTCACCGGACTCCGGACAATGTGCGGGGATTAATATTGTGGTCCGTTTCCCCTGACTAATTATGTCTAATTAGCCTTCTGCTAGCTCACTGTAGACCCTGACTCTTGGATTGTTGGCGAATAATAACATTCCTGGTATTTCGCCACGATTTGCGATCAGAGTGGTGGGCTGGAAGCGGTGTTCCCAGATCGCGGAATGTGCGAAGTCGATCGTGGAATGTCCGTCGGGCACCCGGCAGAGCAGTCGCGGAAAAGCAATTTGCGCTCACAAGACAAGCTGTTAAAACACGACTGAAAATTGAATCAGTTTTACGCTCCAGGAAAGCCTCGTGGTCTCGAGAAATGAGAAACACTGTTCTATACTGTTCTTTCATCTTTCGAGGAATTTAACAGGCCATGTCTATCCCACGTTTCCCTCAATTTGTGCCCAAGTCTTACCTAGAGTGGCACAAGGACTCAAACCTCCCTTCAATACAAAATCAATCAACGAGCTTTGCTCTTTGGAGCACTTATCGCGGCCAAGCACGCCCGGCTACATAGATCTTCGGGGACTCTACCATGGGACGGCTGATCAAAACCATTGGATCAAAATGACTGCCAGTCATACGCTAACCGTAAATGGGAAATAGTGGGGTGGGACTCAACCGAAATTAGTAGAAAGACCCACAACAACAGGACGGCGCATTGTTGGTCGAGCATTCTTAAGTTCTAGTACACCTATATATCCCCAAATGGCTGGGCTTCTTCTTGAGTCGCTCACGGAACCTCAGTCGCGGCTAGATTGCAAGAGGCCGGTTCGAATCCGGCTCATCCACAATATCTTTTTTTTTTTTGGCACTTTGTATTTTCCCCAAGATCGATGGTCCAAACAGGAAATCTTAACGAGCTCTTGGATTCGGCTCTCTTGCCTTTTACGTCAAACCCCTCATCCACTCTGTCTACACTGACTGTTCGAGCAGAAGTAGAAAATGGACCGATTTCATATTATTCTCTTCAGACCAAGTAGTGACGATCGGTGGGATATTCTGGAGACATTATACCCACATATATCCCACGGTGATACCTCATGGACTGGAGCACACGTGTCGGCTCAGTTTCCAACATGGATTGCCAGCGTATAAAGGACATGCGGGCGCCGTCTGACAGACATGATACATTTTCATCCTGGATCTCACGGATTCATATCTTCAAACATCAGTCCTTGGTCAGATAAAACATCGAGAGAACCATGTCTAGCTCGGCTCGTTTGCAGGACAAGGTAGCCATCGTCACCGGCGCCTCATCCGGTCTAGGACGAGCGATTGCCATCCGGTACTCGCAGGAAGGGGCCAAGGTGGTCTGCGCCGATTTGACACCAACTGCCCGATCACAGGAAGAATCTGACATCACGACACATGATCTTATTGTGAAAAAAGGAGGAAAAGCAACTTTTGTGCAGACGGATGTCGGGGATGCAGCACAGATGGAGAATCTGATTCAAGTATCTGTAAGGGAATACGGACGACTTGATATGTATGTGTGCTACTCACCAAAGTATTGAGTATCTCGTCTAATGATCGTCAACAGTCTGGTCAACAACGCCGGCATCAGTATCGAGGCACGCAAACCAGCTGTCTTGCACCTCACCGATGAAGAGACCTGGGATACGACGATGCGAGTTAACACCAAGTCTGTATTTCTGGGTTGTAAATATGCTCTTACACAAATGCTAGCGCAAGAGCCTCATTCGTCGGGGGATCGTGGCTGGATTGTTAATATTTCTTCAATTATGGCCATGATTGGAGGTCCGGAAAACCGTGAGCATTTCCTCAGTATTGCTATGTTGTGTACCGAATATCACTAACAGTCCTGGTAGCCTCTTATTGCGCATCGAAGGGCGCAGTTAGCAATTTAACAAGACAGATGGCTTTGGATTATGCGCCTGATAACATCCATATCAATGCACTTTGTCCTGGCTGTGAGTTATCATGGCTACAGTTACCTTTGGCTCATATTGACATATATGCAGATACACAAACTGCTATCTTCAAGGAGACCACTACTAATTTGACTCCATGGGAAGATCTCAGACGTCGGCATCCTCTCAAAGGGCCGGGCATGCCGGAGGATATTGCTAGGATGGCTGTTGTATTGGCAAGTGATGATGCCAACTGGGTGACTGGCATCTGTCTCCCAGTAGATGGTGGGTACACTGCTCGTTGAAGACGTTAAATACGAAATGTAAACAGCGGGTCTGCATCCAAGGGGTAATATATATGTCCAGCTTTCTGCGTAAATATCACAACGAAAACGCAGATTGAGAATATTTACAGTCAGGAATACTTCAGTAACTGTAGTGGAAACAAGCCTGTTGGCTGTCGTTTAAGTCAAGGCCCTTATTCAGAATCAAGCCACTCTAGTGCTCGGAACATGTTTGCATGAAAGAATTCAGATGCCTCCGCCAGCACTGGAGATGGATATGCCCAGAAATAATGAGGATAACCGGGATAAGCATCATACATAACAGACGCACCAACATTTTCCAATGCTTCCCTCATCAATCTCGCATCATCTCTCAGGGTATCAGTTCCACATTCAACAATGTAGACCTTCTTCAAATCATGGAGACGGGGATGAAGGAGAACAGAGAAATACTTGTCCCGGGGAGGGGCACTATAACTCTCCAAGAAGCAGTTCATTGAAGCCAAGGTATTCACTGAATAGTTCGCATTCTCAGTTAACGAAGTGTAGTGCTCATTCTTGTCGTCGGGGACTGCATCGGGGTGAACTGTTGCGGGAACCAAAGCTAGAATACCCTTCACTTTATCTCCAAGGCCTGCATCGATGAGTCTCAGGGCAACACCGAAAGCAAGATTTGCACCGGCTGAACCTCCCGTGAGTACCACAGAGGAGATTGGGAAGTGGCCAAGCGTCCACAGGGTTGCTTGTACACAGTCGTCGAGACCAATGGGGAATTTATATTTGGGTGCTAGTCGATACCCAACACTGACCACTTTCATACCGCTTATCTTGCTGATCCGTCGACAGACGGCATCTTCGATATCGGGACTTCCCATGATCCACCCGCCGCCGTGGATGAACATGGCGACTGACTCAGTGCTCTTTGGTGACGGTGGAGTGTAGACCCGCACCCAGCAATCTTGAAGGGTTATGTCCTCGGTGGTGACTGAAGTGTCGGGAGGCGGGATTTCATATCTGGAGATTATCTTCTCCGCGTTAACTTCTGAGTCTTTGAAAAGTTGCTCTACTGTGGTGCCGGTCATGAGCATTGAACCGCCGACCTCTTTGAGAAACTGTCCGCTTGTCAGTGAGGGCTTGGCATTTAGATTATAGCCTGGGAAGTACCTCGTCCCATGCGGGGGCGTATGGTGAGATAATGTCCATGCTGAAACTGATTGATCTGCTATGATAACTTCGCTGGTTTGTTACATATTGTTGTGCACTCTGGCCAAATATATACTTATGCACTCAAGTCCTCGTTGCTAAGAGAAGGAATTGTTTGTATGACTTTGATTCCAACATGAGGAAGTATTGACGATTCAAAATGACTCATTATGATCTTTGGTGGTATACTGTTGAAATATTGCGTGCTGCGCCTACTCATAGTGACTCATAATGAGCTACTTTGGCCTTTTTTTATCTCCGCGGGTATGAGTGATAGTTAATCTATTGTTTGAAATAGAGCATTGTGTAGTAATAAGAAAAGTTAAGCGAGACAGCACAAATGGTAATTTTCCCATAGGCGGGGTACGTACAGACACGTTCTTTCGGTTTCTATGCCAAATTAAAATACTACGTCAATGACTCTTCATAGTTCCTATTAAATACAATATAGCCCTGCTGCTATTAACAGGAGTATAGGTTATTCCACATGCTTCGAATTCGGTGTCGGGGAATGAAGTCGCCTGAGTCCGGAGTTAAAATTCAAGTCGATTATGACTTTAACTCGAGGTTTAGTGGTGACTTTGTTAGTATTTCTGATATATGGATGAAGGAAACATAGCATTGCTCAATTAAATGTCAATGTGGTTTTCCGATCTTTCATCGATACATTCTCCGTATTTCCCCGTGACAAGGCAGATGGTTGAAGCGTGTCATCCCCAACAGGCATTCTGTACACATGTCGCTGACGTGGAGTTTCTCTCGGTTGTAACCGAGCCTGCCAAATCAACGAAATAACATTACACTGGAGAGCCCTGACGCAAATTTTTGTTTAGGTAGCTGTGTCTTCCGGAAGGTTGTAGTTAGTGGGCCGTTATTGAGCCCCATTTCGGTACTAGTGGCGTAGGACATGGAAAGATCTCTCAAGGATTAACACTGAATTTTGAGACATCCACGGGGCAACTTTCTTTGTTAAGGAAACACTCGGAAACATCTGTGAAGTTTCTACCAATAACAGAACATACTCCTGCGAAGATCGGAATTTGATTGGAGTTTATATAATTGCTACCGTGAAACGTGAAACTGAAAACTTATCTCAATAGACAATTCTCCTCATATGAACGAGAACTCTCCTAAATTCCTCTTGAGCTATATCGCTAGTTTTGCCGACGTTTTGGAATATAAGTAACGAGATGACTTACTGCTGTGGAGAGAATTACACGCCAAATCCCCCTCCGCCCACGATGAAGTCTTTCCAACGGACCTTCCGAATCGGCGCCATTCTCGCTTTGTGTGCTATTGCCTTAGCTGCTCCAGACAATCCCAATGGATGTGCCTACGGCACGGAGCCGGTCGTGCCTGGCACTACTTGTGAAAATGGCGAATGGGGCAGGAAGTGATCTACAGGAATTGAATATGTAAGCCCTGAATCCAAGTTTATTTATACCCTAAGCTAACGGAAAACATAGCCTTCATTCTGATCATACTTCAACCTCTTGGTTTCAGTGTGACTTTTGTTGAAAGAACTCCCTTTTCTTGTCATTCTGTGGTTCTACCGTTTTGAAGGTCCATGAAGTGGCGTTTATTGCCTAATCCATCACAAACGTGTAGAATGATCTGGATACATTCCAGGGGAAATATTACCTCGCTCCTGTCCAGCAGAATTTTACGTTGAATGACTGAGTGTTCTACACCAATCCGTCAATGCATTTCTTGGGAGCAACGGATGTATCTGCTAAATTACTACGCAAGTTCTCCCTTTCACTCAGATCTGCGTCCCTCAAAATATACTAACAAGAGTGAAGATCACATATGCATGCACGAAACTACTAGTTGGGGGTAAGTCACTCAACATACCAGGCTATTGCATAGTCAGGAGAAGGTCGTCCGTCAGCAACTTTGGCAATTGTAAAGACTTCAGCCAAATTAATCCGGTTTAACCATCTGATCTCATAGCTGTTTGTCGATTGCCCCGTGTGCTTTTCAAGTTCTTGCTCTCTCTATCTGACCTGCATTAAAATACTCTCCCAGAGCCAGAGCGACTGATCAGTGCAGGTATTGGAACCGTAAATGACCACGTAACTCTGACAATTTATCTTGTCCAGAAAATGAACACAAACTGAGAGCAACAACAATGACTTGCCAATGGCTTATAGCTCTCTATCGGAAGTACCAGATCTTTCCACTTTGGTCTCCTACCTTCCTCATATAGTAGTGCCATTTTCATTATAAGCACGCTGTATAATCTCCCTTCGAGAGCAGGGAGCATGAAAGCTGGATCCTCTACGTACACGCCTGGGCACTCCAAGGACCGGCAGTGGGCTGGGCAGTCAAATACTGGTATATATTGTTATGGCCTAGTTTGTTTCTAAGGCTTGGTTGACAGTTGCCACCTAGACACTTATGATCCTCCAGCTTGAAGGAATTAATTATCTTGGCAACCAGGCCAAGGACCTTCCGACGGATATATCCCGTCGGCCCACGTGGATGCGAGATGCAAATTATATAAACATGTCAAACGGTCGGGTGTCTGTCGGAAAACCCGATATCCATTTCTGGTCAAACCATTGAGGTCTTTCTGTAAATTTCAGTTGCAAGCAGGCCAAGGACATTCTGACGGATATATCCCGTCGGCCCACTCGGATGCGAGATGCAAAATATGTAAACATGTCAAACCATCCGGCGACTGTCGGAAAACCCGATATCCATTCCTAGTTGAACCAGTGAGGTCTTCTATACTGTGCAAACTATACAAACTGTACAAACTGTACAAACTGTACGACCACGAAATCGCATCGTGTACGCATCTTAGCTGGAGATAATTCACATATAAATTGGCCTCGTCTCCATTATTCTATTCTCCAAAACAAATTCTCTCTCTTGGATATCAAGTATACCTTGGACAAGGTAAATGCCCATCGCTCTCTTTCTTTGTCACTTCGGGAAAGCGTGCTTAAATGAGTCTGATTTGCACTTTTACATTCTTTTGATTCCAATGAAGCCATGTATTCGAGTTCAAATTGTTGGAAGAAGCCCAAACTCTGTTCATTTACTGATTATTTTGTGCAGGAACCTATCGGAGTGAAACAAGCCCTTTTCCCCGAATTTGACCAGAACAAAAATCACTACAAGTGAGTAAAATTTAAGACTGCAGTAATGGAAAGAAAGACTGACATGCATTCAAGTAAGCAAAATGTCTCGCCCTCTTCTAGAAAGAATGCAACGCTTTGTTGAATTCATCAATTCAGGCGATGAAACCCTGGGACAGGCCGTGGTTTCTGAATCAGCCGTATTCCACGTTCCATTTTCAGATACCCCTCTCAAAGGATTGCCTGGGTACATGCAGATTCTCGGCATGATGCGCTCCGCCTATCCAGATATCCAGTGGACACTTGATGATACAGTCATCGAGGACGATAGAGTTGTAGCGCAGTTTACTTTGCGTGGAACTCACGAAGGTGAATTCTTTGGCGTCCCAGCTTCTGGAAAGACAATCCAGGCACGAGCGATGAACATATATCGCTTTAAAGATGGGAAAATAGTGGAGGAGACCGGAATGCCTGACATTTTCGGGATAATGTTACAAATCGGGGCTGTGAAACCCCCAAGTGCTCAATAGGCAAATAATTTTATATGTTGTTTAGAATTTGACCTCGCGATTCTCCATTATGTTCAGCATCTTACAAAAATCTATGTCTATGAAAAGGTATGGTAAGTGCGTGGAAGTGGTATATACAGCGGTTCATCACTAGCTTAGAGTAAGACCCATCCTCGGGAGTATAGAACAGCGAAACTCTAACCATAACTCACGTTGGAGGCGTAATGGTATCGCTGTGGAGGTATATTCAAATCGCTTTCTTGTTGCTAGGGATTTAGTGATTGAGAGGCCGTGGATGTAATCACAACCAAACACTGGAAAGCCGTTTCAGTGGGAGCGAGCTGTCAAATTTAGAAAGAGATCGCAACAAATTAAATTCTGTAATGGTGAATATAAGCCACGTGTGTGTCTGAAACAATAAACAATGGTCTAAATATCTTAGTTTCACAGCATGTACGGCTCCCTCATATGAGACACTGTATGCTGGCAAAGACATGTGAAACAGAACGGGGGTTTTATCAGATTGTCAAATTTTAATTTCAATTCATACTATTTGCAAGGAAACTTCTTGTATTATTTATCTTCAACTCTGATCTTATTGAGAAACTAAGGCTCAGCAGGGCCGCGACCTCGGGAGTGCAACCAAAAAAGAAATGAGGTGTTTGAAGTCAGTGAGTGGATTAGAAGGGGGGAATTAGTTCCAAAGCTCAGCCCAGCTAGCGAAGAAGACGTCTCAGGTTTGTCCTATCGGACTGCTGACAGGTGCTCCGTGCTGTTGAAACAACCATCAACCCCACACGGGATGGCAAGGGGCTTGGCAAGGCTATGCGAGGTGCAGCTCCGGGATTCCACCCTACAGAAGTTCGATGATGATGTGCTCATAGTGCTCATTCCAGGGAAGAGCGGCCTTTCCGTTGGTTCTTCAGGTCTTCCGTTCCCAATGGGGAATCATGCGACATGAAGTTAGAGGCGCAACCCAGATTGGTGGAACTATGGCTGAATTCAGGGCGTCCGGGGAGAACTATGCAGAAACGGGAGTACTAACCAGCTGCCAAATCTCCACCTTTCAGGACGCTGGGATTTAGCGTGAAGGACAAGAATTCTCCGGTGGTATAATACGCCAGCTTCCCCTAATCGTGTGTTGTGAGTTTTCAGGCAAATCTCTGCGACGCGCAGCATCATACAAGATGCTTTTCAAACCTTTGGCTTTTGCCTCGGTAACTCTCCTGGCTAAGCAGGCATCCGCAGCTTTTGGAATTACCACTAGCACCGCCTCCTACGTTATCGACGCCGGCTCGTCCAACCCTCTCAAGTTTACTGTCAGCCGAACAAGCTGTGACATTACCTCGATCAACTACTATGGCTCTGAGCTTCAGTACCAATCGACCGGATCTCACATTGGATCGGGTTTAGGCTCCGCAACTGTTACCGCAACTACGATTGGTGAATACCCCAGCTTTCGCATGATGAACATTGGCTGAACTAGATAGGCGATTATATCAAGGTGACATGTTCGACCGACACCTTGATTCACTACTATGTCGTCCACAGTGGTGATCCTATCATCCACATGGCAACATACACCACCGCAGGTTAGACTTCTTCGCGTTTAGTTATGGAAACTATACTAAAGGTCTTCTAGAGCCAGCTATCGGTGAACTGCGGTACATCGCCCGTTTGAATGCGGATCTGCTTCCGAACGAAGAGCCATTCGGTGTTGTATCCAACATTGCGGGTGGTACTGTTGTTGAGGGATCTGACGTCGTTCGTGTTTCTCGGGTGATACTCGGTCCAAAATGAAGCTGACGCAATTTAGTACCTGGTTGATGGCCAAACCCGAAGCAAGTTCTACTCCAGCGAGCGGTTCATCGATGACAAAATTCACTGTAAGATAGCAGTGAAACCTATCTATAATAATATATGCTTACATTTTCAGGTGTCTCTGGAAGCGCACACCGCGTGTGCATGATCTTGAACCAATACGAGACCTCCGCCGGCGGTCCTTTCCACCGGTAAGTTTGTTGACCATCATAGATCCAGCCAAGCTAATCGGTCCTAGCGACATCAACACCAACAATGTCGGTTCATACACTGGTCTTTACTGGTACATGGTACGTAACCAGACCATCGGGCACGAATCACAGCTACTGACTCTCTCAGAACTCCGGACACGTCCAAACCGAAACTTACCGCCAGGGTCTGCACGGCCCCTACTCGATGTATTTCAGTCGCAGCGGAACCCCTAGCTCCACCCTTGACACTTCATTCTTCGCGGACCTCGACATCAAAGGATACGTTGCTACTTCTGGAAGAGGGTATGTTAAGGGTACTGCTTCTGGAGCTTCTTCCTCGTTCAAATGGGTCATTCACTGGTGAGTCACATTCATAATTTTTGAAACGGGGTAGACATCTGACAGGAATATAGGTACAACGACGCCGCCCAATACTGGACATACGCTTCTTCCTCGGGAAGCTTCACGTCCCCGGCCATGAAGCCCGGCACTTACACTATGGTCTACTACCAGGGTGAATATGCCGTTGCTACCTCATCGGTGACTGTGACTGCTGGATCCACCACCTCGAAGAGTATTTCTGGGTCTGTCAAGACCGGAACGACAATCTTCAGGATTGGAGACTGGGATGGACAGTATGTGTCTGTCTGAACAATTTTAATAATACTCAAATACGCTAATGCTATAACAGACCGACCGGCTTCCTCAACGCAGCCAACCAGCTCCGCATGCACCCCTCCGACTCGCGCATGTCCTCCTGGACCCCGGGCACGTATACAGTCGGCAGCTCCTCGGTGTCTTCGTTCCCAATGGCTCTTTTCAAGTCCGTTAACTCGCCATTGACCATCAAGTTCACGGCGACATCTTCCCAAACTGGTGCTGCGACTCTGAGAATTGGAACCACCCTCTCCTTCGCGGGTGGTCGGCCCCAGGCGACGGTTAGTGGGGCATAATATTTTACCGGTTCATGAGTTTGTCTGATTTCCTTTTCTAGATCAATAGTTACACCGGCTCTACCCCCTCCGCCCCGACTAACCTCAACTCTCGTGGTGTCACTCGTGGCGCTTACCGAGGTCTTGGTGAAGTTTATGATGTTTCTATTCCGTCAGGGACTATCGTTGCTGGTACCAACACTGTAAGCCAATTCGATCGTCGGCTGTTGATTTCAGTATGCTAATGGGCTTAGATTACTATTAATGTCGTTTCGGGCAGCTCGGGAGATACTTATCTCAGCCCTAACTTCGTGAGTGCCTCGCTTCTTCTTTCTCTCTTCTTAGAATGCACGAGAAGCTAATATATCGTTTAGATCTTTGACTGTGTTGAGCTCTTCCAATAAGTGTATAGCGTCAGTCACTCACTACCTATGACTTAGCAGCGTGTTCAACATGGATACCTTCAAGTAGCCACCCATACAAGTTGCCAATGTATAACTTGATCAGAGATTCTCGAACTTGTAAAAGATATGTAGTGAAGACCTAGAAACATGTAAGAAGGACAGATAGATACGACAACCGAGAAAACTATATACCCGAATATCCTAACAATTACCGCACATAAATCACACTCTTGAATGGACCAACCGCCCAGCAACCCAAACAGCCTTAACATTACGGTCATCTCCATTCCAAACCCACTTTTCAACCTTCTCCTCCCAAGTCTCCGTCCCGAAAAGATCAACATTACCCACAGGCCCAGATCTCATAAGATCAACCCTCCCATCTTCACCACCATCCAACGGACTCTCCGGTAACCCCTTCACAGCACCAAGCTGAACCAACTGCACATCCCACAACATCCCAAAATCAAACCCACCAATCTCGTCCGCCATATCAACAACAGCAGCACCGCCCCGCGTGGCGAGATATAAACTTTCTGGAACGGAGAGTTTCACACGTGCTGCTTCGTCTTCCTTTTCCTTCTGTTTCTGTTTCTCATCCTCGCCCTTCACATGTGAATGCCCACACTCAAACTCCCTCTCAAAAGCAGCCGTATGCCCCAATAACCTCGACGCAAGACATGTTTGCCGTGCAGCTTCAAGAATGCTGGGACTGTACCCGCCACTTACATCCGTGCCTAGACCAACTGTAATACCAACATCGAGGAAAGACCGTACAGGAGCAATCCCCGATCCAAGCGCTGAGTTCGAAGAAGGACAATGAGAGATCTTGGCATCACGTTTGGCAATTAACGCCTTCTCGTCTTTCGATAGATGCACTGCATGCGCGAGGATCGTGCGCGGCGTGAGCAGATTGTATCTATCATAAACAGCAGCATAACTCCCCGCTTCGGGGAAGAGGTCGTTGACAAGTGTGACTTCGTTTGTGTTTTCCGCGATGTGGGTCTGGATATGGAGGGGTGGGGAGTAAGAAGCTGCGAGGGCACCTAGGGATTCGAGGGCGGGCCGTGTGCAGGAAGGGGCGAAGCGGGGGGTTAGGATTGGATTTATGAGGGAGCCTGTTGGGTCGATGGATTGGATGTGGGCGATTGTTGCTTTCGTTGCGGTCAGAGAGTCCTCGGCTGAGAAGTCGCGGTAGTATTTTGGGCAGAAATCTGGGTTGTCCATGCAGACTCGGCCTATGAAGGCTCGCTGCCCGTGCTTTTTGCAGAGGGTTGCTAGGGCGTTTGTTGCTGGGATGTGGATTGTTGCGAAGTAACTGGCGCAGGTTGTCCCGTGGGAGAGGGTACGGGAGATTACTTGGTCGTAGATTGTTTGGGCTGCCAGTGGGGTTTCTCCGGCTTTGGTCTGCTGTTGACAGCCAGTTTTTGGGTCTGGTTGGTTGCCGAAACCTGACTCCACTGGGAATGTATATGTTTCTAGCCAGCCCAGTAGAGTTGAGGAGCCGAAAAGGCCGGCATTTGGGTATTGAGGGGCGTGGATGTGTGTGTCTGGTTTTGTTAGTTATGCTGTCCTTGATGGAGACTGGAATATAAATACCAATGAACCCGGGGAAGAAGAATTCATTATTCTCTTCGCTTGCAGTGACAATTTTCACTTTCGTCTTCGACCCTTGGCCATCGACGTCGACGTCAATATCAACCCATCCATTGCGAGTCATCAACTCCGCAAACCGCGCATCGTCATGGGCCTGCCAGTCCCAACCCTTGATGCGACCATCCGCAACAGAAACCCATAACGCACCCTGGTTGCGAACAAGTTCAGGCTTAGCCTTGACAGCACCGGTATCAGGCAAACGGGACAATTGAATGAACGTGCCGCGGTAGACGGTGAGACCGAAAAAGGCATTTGTCGTGGAACCCATGTCGATACACAAATGCGATGCAGATGCAGATGTAGATGCAGATGCAGTGTATATGAAAATCAAAACAAGACAAATATATCCGCACAACGGTATATCCAAATCTAGCAGTATGAACCAGAAGACAATGTAGTCTAACTCAAGGAAAGCGCAGATCAGTCTCCACAATGCAAAGCCTCACAAGTCAAGGTCCAAAGTCAAAACCAAAGACCAAGGAAGAGAGTCACGAACCCCCAAGAACAAGAGGTAAACGAGTATAAATATACGTTTCACAAATATATCTCATCTCGCAACAACCTACCGATGTAGTCCAAATACCCGACAGCCCCCAAAAGCCAAGTCTGCGAGCATGTATCAAGGTTATTCCTTCTAGATGCGAATGTTCTATCTCCGCAGGGATCTCCCGTAGTTGACTTCTCAGACAGGCGGCTGAGTTGACAGGTTCAGCCGCGTCAAAAGGGAATGTTGGGTCGATTGGGGGGCGGGGATCGGCTTTCTCCGATGGGGTATGATCTATTACTGTATTATCGGAATATAGGAGTTGGAATGGTTGTGTAACTTTGGAGGGATGGTATGGTATGGTATGAGGGGCACTGATAAGCTGATAAGCTGATAAGGGGAGTCAGGTTCTGCCGGGTTGTGCCGACCTCGGCTCTTTACAGGGTACAACTAGAGGATATTATGTTACGGAGTAAGGAGGCGGGTTATAATGAATTGGATATATTGTATTATGCCCGCTGGACGATCATGTTGAATCGATGCAAGCCGAAATGTAGTCTTTTTGAACGTCATCATCGTAGCTAAAAGAAATGTTGAATGTATACACAAGAAGAGCGGGACGGATCCCTATAAAAACGAAAAAGCAAAAGCAACCAATGCAACATGGGTATCATAGATCATCCTCTAGATCTTGGTCTATTCGCTGTCCTCGACAGGACCGCAAGTGCAGAACAGGTTCTGGTCACCGAAGGCGTCATCGACACGAGTGACGGTGGGCCAGAACTTCTTCTCGAGCAGGTACGGGACCGGGTAGGCGGCCTTCTCACGGGTGTAGGGACGCTCCCACGCAGTGGTGAGGAGATCACGCTGGGTGTGAGGGGACAGCTTGAGCACGTTACCCTCGCGGGGCTGCTCGCCAGCTTCGACCTGGGCAATTTCCTGACGGATGGAGATCAGGGCGTCGCAGAAGCGGTCGAGCTCGGCCTTGCTCTCGGACTCGGTGGGCTCGATCATCAGGGTGTTGGAGACGGGCCAGGACATGGTTGGGGCATGGAAGCCGTAGTCCTGGAGACGCTTGGCGATGTCGATGGCTTCGATGCCACAGGTCTCCTTGAAGCCGCGCACATCGAGGATGAACTCGTGGGCGCAGCGACCGTGATCGTTGGTGTACAGGATCGGGTAGTGGGGCTTGAGGCGGGAGAGGATGTAGTTTGCGTTGAGCAGGGTGATCTTGGTTGCGTGGGTCAGGCCGCGGTCGCCCATCATGTTGATGTAGTTGAAGGTGATAGGGAGGATGCTGGCGCTGCCCCAGGGGGCGGCACTGATGGGTGGAGACGAGGTGTCGCCACGCTTTGACTGCAGGTACTCGCTAGTAGGGTGGGATGGCAGGTAGGGAGCCAGGTGCTTGGCCACACCGATAGGGCCGACACCCGGACCACCGCCACCGTGGGGGATACAGAAGGTCTTGTGCAAGTTCAAGTGGCACACGTCGGCACCAATCTCACCAGGAGAGCAGAGACCGATCTGGGCGTTCATGTTGGCACCGTCCATGTAGACCTGACCACCGTGCTGGTGAACCAGACGGCAAGCCTCCTTGGCACCAGGCTCGAACACACCGAAGGTGCTGGGATAGGTGATCATGAACGCGGCAAGCTCATCCTTGTGCTTCTCGCACTTGGCCTTCAAGTCCTCGAGGTCGAGGTTACCGGTCTTGGTGTCACATTTGACAGTGACAACGCGCATACCAGCCATGGCGGCACTGGCAGGGTTGGTACCGTGAGCAGAGACAGGGATCAAGCACAGGTTGCGCTTGGCATCACCCTTGCCCTCGAAGTACTTCTTGATCACACGGAGACCGGCGAACTCACCCTGGGCACCAGAGTTGGGCTGCACAGTAACCTCAGCCATGCCAGTGATATCGGCGAGCTGCTGCTCGAGATCATCGATCATGTTGGTGTAGCCCTTGGCCTTGTCAGCGGGCATGAAGGGGTGGATCTGCGAGAACTCGGGCCAGGAGATGGGGAGCATTTCAGTGGTAGCGTTGAGCTTCATGGTGCAAGATCCAAGGGGAATCATGGAGTGGGCCAGAGAGAGATCCTTGGACTCGAGGTGGTGGATGTATCGGAGCATCTCAGTCTCAGAGTGGTGGGTGTTGAAAACAGGGTGGGTCATGTAGGCGGAGGTACGCTCCAGGTTAGCAGGGATGGGAGTGACACCAAGGTGGCCATCAACCTCGACGGGACCAACAGACTTGTGAGCGGCAAAGACATCTAAGATGCCCTTGACCTCATCACGGCCAACAGTCTCATCCAGCGAGAGACCAACCCTGTTACCACCCAAGCGGCGGAGGAACACGGATCTAGCCTTAGCCTCAGCCATGATGGCATCAGCCTCAGCAGCACTTGGCAATTCAATGGCGAGAGTGTCAAAGACAGCACCACCATCGCTATTGGTGCGGAGAGGAACATTGTAGCCGAGACCGACAAGCTTCTCGCGGAGAAGAGTAGTCATGGACATGATACGCTGGGCGATAGACTTGAGACCGACAGGGCCGTGGTAGATAGCATACATGGCAGTCATGTTAGCAAGCAAAGCTTGAGCAGTGCAAATGTTGCTAGTAGCCTTCTCGCGACGAATGTGCTGCTCGCGAGTCTGAAGAGCCAGACGCAGAGCCCGGTTACCAAGACGGTCCTTGGACACACCAACAACACGACCAGGAACCTTACGCTTATACTTATCGGCACAAGCAAAGAATGCAGCGTGAGGGCCACCGAAACCCATGGGAACACCCAGACGCTGGGCACTACCAAAGGCAATATCAGCACCGAACTCACCAGGAGCCTTGAGCACAGTCAAAGCAAGCAGGTCAGTGGCCACACTGAAAGTGCCACCCTGGCCGTGGACAGAGTCACCCAGGGACTGGAAGTCGTAGATACCACCCTCGGTATCGGGGTACTGAGCAAGGACACCAATTAGGTGGTCCTTCTGGTCCTTGACGAGTTGGAAGTCGTTGGCCAGGATATCACCAACCACGAGGTTGATTCCGAATCCCTCGGCGCGGGACTGCATAACGGCAATAGTCTGGGGATGGCAGAGATGGGAGACAACGAAAGACTTGTCGGCCTTCTTCTGCTTGGAAGCGGGCATAGTGGCGAAGGACATGGTCATGGCCTCGGCGGCGGCGGTGGCCTCGTCCAAAACGGAGGCATTCGCGAAGGGCAGACCGGTCAAGTCAGCGGTGAGGGTCTGGAAGTTCAACAAAGACTCCAGGCGACCCTGACTGATCTCGGGCTGGTAAGGTGTGTAGCTGGTGTACCAGGCGGGGTTCTCGAGTACATTGCGCTGAATGACGGGGGGCACAATCGTGGGGTAGTAGCCGGTTCCAATGTAGGTCTTGCCGGAGACATCGATCTGTTCCCGGTACTTGTTCAGTAGCTTGAGCATGTCGGTTTCACCGAGGCCACCCTGCACGCTGGAGCGGTATAGATTGATATCGGCATTGGGCTCGGTGAGGTGGAGGTTCTTCTTTGAGAGAATGTCCTCGGGCAGGACCTGCTTCACGAACTCATCCAAAGATGCCACTGGGGGGTCGAGCACTGCCAGCATCTGCCCGGCGGCATCTGGGGAGGGACCAATGTGTCGGCGGGGGAAGGTATCGAGAGGCTGGAAGATATCTTGGGGATGGGGGTCACCATGATCGGCGAGGGTGCTGTTATAGACGCCACGAGGCTGCGAGCTATGCACACCCCGTCTCTGCAGGTTCAATGGTGAGATTGAAGCTCTAGCAATGGAGGGGACGCGAACACGCGATCGCAGCGCAAGCTGGCGGGCGCCGCGAAGGGCAAAGAGTGATGCCGCCATACTTGTGATAGTAGGGTAGGCACTCAACACATCCAATTGCAGAGGGATAGAGAGAGGATAGAGAGATAGAGAAGAAGAAAAGAAGCAAAGAAGTAAAGAAGTAAAGAACCAAAAATTAATACTTATCACGGAGGCTTACCCTTGCCGACGGGCAACTGTCGGGAAACGGAGCCCACTGATAACGTCTGCTTATCTAACCAATGACAACCGCCAACTTCTCCCGTCGCCCCTCGACTCCACCATTTCTCCACCAACTTGCGGAGGTGAGCTCCGAGTTTCCCGCCGGGAAACTGATCAAAGGTGGGCTATATACCCACCGAGGGGAAGCTCCGGTCAAACTTCCGACTATCATGAATTTGAATGGATACTGGATGACCCGATTGACATTGCTATCTCGACTATATGACTCAAATAGTATACCGGAACTCAGCATCGCCTTCGATTTCCCGCTCTCCCCGGTCGGCCTGCTTATTACAGCGTTTGAACCACAGACTCAACACAATGACCAGAATAATGATAAGAATGTTACACCTGCAGAAACAGCATCAGTATCCAGTCTCAGGCGGGAAGAAAGAGAGACATACGCGATAGCGGCATACATTCCGGGCCGATAACCGGGCGCATCCTGTTCACGGAAAACCAAACTACTCACGATACCCCCGAGACCACCAAATCCAACAAGGGTAGCACTGGAGAAAGCACGAGTCCATTGTCCACGCACATTGTTTGCCTGGTACGCCATACAAGCGGGGATATTGGCATTGGCACCGGCGACAGTGAGGAAAACACCCGCATACCGAGTGGCATCACTCTTAGCGAATCCCATCATCGGCAATCCAATAATGGCGAGTAGAGCGTTGAAGATCAGGATCGGTCCGCGCATGCGGTATTTATCGCCGACCCAAGCTGTGCCGTACATGACGATTCCTGCGAAGCCGTAGGGTGGTGCGACGAGGCATTGCGATTCGCCTACCCCGTAGCCCATTCCTAGGCGGAGGATGATCGGGAGGAAGTAGGCGATTGCGTATGTCACGGTTGTGAGGCAACTAATTTATTGTTAGGCGGTTCATGTGGGGGTGGAATTGTACGCACAAGAAGATCATTGCGAAACCCCAGATCTTGATGTCCAGTGCGGGCTTCAGGAACTTTTTCATGGAGAAGGCTTCGAGATTGCCGTCGTTTCGGTCATTGTTGATGCGGCGGATGATGAATTGGCATTCTCGCTCGTTGAGGAAACGCCAGGACTTGTGTGCGCGGTCCGGGAAGTCGACGAGGAAGAAGAAGCATAGGATGCCGATGAAGCCCGTAATCTGGTTCTGTCAGTATAGTGCATTCAATCGCTACAACATAGTACGCACCACTCCTTCGAGAATGAAGATCCAACGCCAGCCTGTCAGACCGTGCGTTCCGTTCAACTGCATCAGACCGAAGGCGAGGATTCCTGCCAGCGCTGAGGCAACACATCCAATCAGATAGAAAACGGAAAATCGCTTCTGGACGTCATCTTCAGGTGGTCAGCTATCGTTCCGGAATCTTTCGTGGGCGTCTTACATCGAGTATACCAGCAAGACAGCAGGTAGACACAGCCGGGGAAATAGCCTGCTTCTAATATACCCAAGAGCACACGTGTGACGACTAACTGGCCCCAGTCCTTGACGAATCCCATTCCCTATACTAGTCAGCAAGAACAAATATATCGAGAACAGAAGACATACTATCATAATCGCTGCCCAGCAAATAATAATCGACGACAAGAACATCGTCGGGCCCAACTTGCGAATGATAACAGTCATAGGTGGCTGGAAGAGAATATAAGGCACGAAAAACATCAAAACGATAATGGACTAGCAACAATTAGCATTTCCAAACGAGCAACCATATGAATGAACATACATATCGCTGTCCAATATGCAAACTCAATTCCTCTTTCAATCTGTTAAAGTGTCAACCATTGACCAGCAACATCATTCGTCATGAAAAGTCCTACCCGGCAACAGCAGCCATGCTCAGGTTAGTCCGGTCCATAAGCGAAATACAATACGCCAACCCAGTCATAGTAACCAGCCTCAAATCAACCCGCCGAATAATCTTCTTCTGCTCCTCCGGCGTGAACTCCTCATCATCTTCACTGGGCGGACTCCTGCCCGCGATATCCTCAATGTTATCGACCGTAGGAGGTTTCTCGTCGATGGGAGCCATGTTTCCCATAATAAGAGGATTCAAGTCAATTAATCCAATTCCTTCTGATCAGAGCTGCAGATGTAATGTGTAATAATGAAAATGTAGTAAAGAAAAAAGCAACAACAAAGCAGGCCAAACCCACATCTTATCTACAACCCATCCCAAGAATCCACGAAATCCACAAAGTTCACCATACCCCAGATCTCCACAAAAGACCAACCTAAATCCACCCAGTCACAAAGACAACTCGCCAAACAACCCCCATCTCTCCCGCCCAGCCAACGCCCAAATTCCCAAAGCCGGAAGGAGAATGCAATAGCCGACACGGGGCCTCGGGACAAGACAATATAATGCAGTAGGGGCCTAGTAGGGGGAAGTTAGCAGTAAAGTCTGCGCGTAATGCAGCAATATTGCCCGAAACAAAGGAGGGGGCTTATTCTCCGCTTCTTACCAGCTCGACGAGTCAGATGTGAGCTAGTGCTACGTTTGATGGCTGCTTTGGTGTTAATCCGGGGGTGTGAGGGTTGGGATGCGGGGACGGGTTACTTGGCGGGATCTTGGCGGGTGGTCATCCCCTCGTTTTTGTTATTGGGCTGCTGGTTAGGGGGTGGAGGGGTGTTGCTATTTGGGTGCTTTTGTTTTGCCACTGACACTGGCTAGGGTTGCGTGGGTTAGGGCTTATAATGGGTTTGTTTGGACTTGGATATTGGCAGTGCAGAGGTTATTCGTTGTGCATTACATGGATCTGGATATTCGCGTCGTATTTGTTTCCTAGATCTTACTCTTGCCTCTACATGGTGGACTTGAGTTGTGTTGATTTTCTGTTCTTTCATCGACTGTGACGAGGTCCAGAGTAAGCCAAGACTCAGCTCAAGCTATGACTTCTATACGAAAACAGGAACTTTTAGCATCGGCATTTTTCATTCTGATACGTCCGGTTCGAAGTCTGATCGGGAATACCGAAAGTATAATCCGTTATCTCTTACAGATTCTTCATTGGCAGCCTTAGAGCGTACAAAGCGTGGCACTACCTACCCTGGTCTTGGCCGTCGGATATATTCTCAGCATGCAGGTCATGGGCTCATCATGCATGTATCCCTTTATCCACGATAATCCCTGCATCCCATCCATTCCACGCTACGATCCGTTTAAGCGCTGTTGTCGAGGTTGGAAGCTTTCTTTGTTAGAGCACCAATAGTTCCACCCCTATACACGAAATCCGGGGTAAACTTAAAAAAATCACCAGTTCCGATGGATTATCTCAGGCATGTGACTATTCCGCTCTCTTTTCGTCTTGGTAGTACGTACAATTAAATATTAAAGCCACAGTAGATTAAAAGAACAACATTGGCATGCCGGCACTTAAGCTAAATGCCGAATGAACCTCGGTCTCCCATCTTAGAATCCTAGATCCAACCCGATCTATCATCTATCACCGATGCTCCTCATCACTCTCGTATTCATCCTCCTCTTCCAAGGACAAGAGAAGTCTCTCCCGTTCCTCGTCATCCGCCTGGTCCTTCTCTCTTAGCTGCCTCGCAGCCACGAGAACAAATATTACGAGTGCCATGCCCACGATAAACCCCGCAACTGCCAAGGAAGCATTGATTGGAATTGGATTTCCGTCAAAGTTGCGATGCGTCAACGCATCTAGGCCGTACTGGGAGAAATTCGATAGTCCTGATAGACAGATGATGGCACCGTAGACACGACCGAATGTGGCGAAGCCGAAGACTTTGGTTGTATAATCGCTAGATCATTGTTAGTTATAACTCGGATGGTATAAGGAGGAGGAGGGAGGACGGGGAACACGCACGACATAGCAGAGTAATAAAGTGGTCGTAGTAACACAAACAATATAACTGTCATGTACCCAGCCCAAACAGCCGGAATGGAATTCAACACTCCAATGACAGTAGTGAAAAGAACAATGAGGCTCAGCATTGCTGGCACGCTAAGACGGTCGAGCAAAAAGCCAATAGCAGGCGTGAAAAGAACACCACCAACCGGCAATGCAATATCAAAGAAGCTTCCAATTCTATCCGCTTCAACAATCGACCCGAGCATATATTCATATTGCGAGCGGATAGTCGCAATGAAGTAATTCATGCGGATCATCTGTAGAACCGTCATCAATGTAATGAGAATGAACCACGGCGTGGCCATCTGCTTGTGCGCCGGCAGACCGTGCAGAACACCCCAGACCGAAGAAACCTGTTGACGATTTTCTTCCCGGTCGGCGCGCAGTTGACGCTCGTCTTTATCACCCAGGATGGCGTTAATCTGGCGGATCTTCTTCTTGCGCTGTTCTGCGCGCTTTCGTCGGAGCTTGGTAAGCTCGGCTGTACTCTCGATCTCGTCGTCTGAGTCGTGGATGTCACGTGTGGCATCTTCCGCCTTTTCGATTCTGTTTTCTAATTGCAATGTTGAGACGTAATCCTTCGCGGGCATTACTGTCACCACCGCGATAAGAATGCAGAGCGGCACGATGAGATAGCCTAGGAAGAATTTGTCTGGAGTGAATCTTCTCGCCGAAGCCTCGTAGCTGAGTCGGTAAAAGAGGAAGACGGCAGCCGACGCGTCAAATGCACCCGTCACCAATGCGACAATCGTCCCCGCGTATTTAGGGAATGCATTTGCGATTTGGAAGGATGGCACGAAGATGAATGTTCCAGCCAGTGCGAGGAAGAAATTTCCCGGGATGTACCCATCAAAGCTGGGGATGTGGAACGCGAAGCCCATGATGGCGCCGCCGACGGCGAGCAATATGGATCCAACTACCCAGCATAGCCGGGAGCCACAGCGATCCAGGATTGTTCCAACTGGCAAGGCTGATACATTGGCGGTGATGGAAGCAATAGTGAAAAAGAGGTTTAGTCTGGTATTGGTTAGCGACAACAACAATAACCTTGTCACGGCGGGTATGAGGATGACGTTACCTAAGATCTTGCTGAGAACACAGTTCAAGACCTTCGTCTATTTCGGCTGGTGTACAGCGCTCGTGATAAACGCCCTCCTCGACGAGGACTGGTTTCAGAGCCGCGAACCCAAACACGATACCCGACGCGAGCCAGCACGCGAGCACTGTCACCACAACCTGCGCTGGGGTTTGTTAGCAGGTATATTCGCTGTGTATTAATTGACTCGTACCTATTCTCTTCGCGGGTGAATGCTTGTACGCTGGTGTTCCAGGGCGCAGCTCTGCGACCGGGATGGCCTCTGTTGGTGGCTGCAGAACATCGTAGCTGATTTTTCGGCGGATGGGGGCAAAGTCTTCTGCTACGTCTGGTTCTAATTCGCGATCGACACCATCGATGACGGAGACGTGTTGCACCAGCGACATTGTTCGTGTTGAACGATGAGCTCGAGTGGGTTGTGGAGGGGAAGCGGTCTTATCGTGGAGACCTTTTCTCTCTTTCGCTCTAGTGTATTTCTTGTGGCAGGGTTTTATGCAGTGTTATCTCGGGAATTGGATTTATGCCCGATATAAATCCAATTCCCGATACATGTGCATGTGAAGGTAGATATATTTGATTGTGTCTGGATTCGTGATTTCGCAATTTCTGGGATGTTCTGCAGATCGGAGCTATATAACACGTGACCTTGCTAATTTTTCCTTGGAACCAACCGAAGCTCCCGCTAGGGTGTGGACTAGCATAGCTTTGTTGCCACGTCTAGGACCGTTTTTATTAAATTTCAGAGACCCGAGAATTCTCTGAATATCCCACTTTACCTTTATGTTTTACAAGGTTACACAAGTAATTGCCCCTTTTAGGGAATTAACCTCTGTGGTTTTATATTTGACTACGAAAAAAAGCATGGTACAATAGGCTGCTGTATATCAATATACAGGTGTCTATTGTTATCCAGTGCAGGTAGTATAGGAACAGATAAAGTTATGAGAGCCTAAAAAGGACTATACTACATGAAACTATTTACCAATGATAGTCTGGCTGAAACAATGTAATAGCCTGTTACAATATGTCAACTATGTACCTAACGCACGTGACATTGTAACCATGGATACGATGACGTCAGTGCGCTGATGACGTAGTGCTGTTAAATGTGAACCTCTATTGACTTCTATACTATTCGCAATTCAGGTTGCACCTCATTCTAGTCTAACAACCGGGTGGTCTCTGTCGGAGAATGCTCTAGCCGAGACTTAATCGTGTCAAAAACTTGTGCCGGCTTGAACGTTGATCGAATACGTCTTCCAGGACAGTAGAAACCTAAAGGAAACGCGCACAAAGAAGGACCAAGCCTGTGGGAATCATGAATGCCCATTGAACGCCCAACTTCTCAAAGGCTCTTCACACAAGCAACAGTGCCAGAGCACCGCAAACGGCCCGAGCACAGATACACACCGTCAGAGCCGTGGCAGTAAAAGCAGTATAGGAGCATTATAGGAGTCAACTAGATGGTTTGTTGATCCGATGGTGATCAGCGCAACTCCAAATCTAAAGAGAACTCCAGCCGCGATGCTCCACGCCCAATGAATATCTGGTCTGCTGGCCCATGCAAACCAGAATAGTCCGACGGCGAGGGAGACGCTACCAATGCCACCACCCAGCCACCACCCAGAAGATGGGACTCGGGGCAGCAGGCTTCGGACCTAGACGCCCTAATAGTCGAACATATTGTCGATGGTCCCAGAGTTAAAATACCACGGAGCATAGAGTGCCATCACCAAATTGAGGAAAGCCAGACCACTCATGTCCGGGGGACCGTACGAGTATGTCGAATGTCACTGTACCTGTCTCGGTGAACATCTTAATTGGATGGCGAGGAACAAGGGGTCCAGCACTGGTGAAGTTAAGGACCACGAAAGCCACAAAATCCGTTATAAAGTCCGCCTATCTCAACCTCTGCTCCAGAAATGCATACAGATAATCAACCCTGCACAAGGAAAGAATGCTCCGAATCGCACCCACCACTGGTCGGAGAGTTCTGAGAATTGTGTTTGTTCTGCTCTTTGACCAGCATGCAAGTCTCCGCCTCCACCGAACCAAGAGCGTATTCTTGAATCCCAACCTAGAACATCCCAAGTCTAGACTCGACGATGCAGAGCTTCCAGATTTTCATACTTACTCCCAGCATCATTAGGTCCAAGTTTCTCTCTATTATCCCCTTTGCAACGGAAAGTCTCGCTGGTCCCTTCACCTATCCTTTGATTAATGGCTCCCCATTTCCCGACCATGCATCTCTCGAAGTGACATTCACACGAGCGGGTGGTAACTTTCCCAATGCGCCATTGGCACCAAAATTCGATAGGGTTTCCGTGACAAAGTGGAAGCTACAATCTGTCAATGAATATAGGGAATGGCCGTCTTAGCCCAGTTAATTGCCGATATCACGGATAGAGTATCAGGATATATGAATTAGCCCTCGAAACGAGGAGTATACTCTCAACTCTCTCCGAGTAATTCAAGCGGTAATTCCTCAAGATTCTAGGCACAAATGGGATAGTGCCCAGGTTCGGGACCTAGGTTGAGCTGGTCCTATGTAGTTTCACGTAAATTGCCGAGTGGAAACGGGTTACTCTGCACACTGCACTTTATCTTCATATCTTCTAAAATTGGCAGTAACTGAATCCGTCCGTTCTGATATGAGTCTTTTCAGTAGGGAAATTAGCCTCTGTGGATCCGTGGTACGGTTACAAAAAAAACATGGCACGACAGGTACATAGTACATCTGCATATAGATGTCTATCGCAACACAGTGAAGCTAGGAATAGATGGGGCTATGAATGCCTAAAAAGAGTAGTTATGTATAAAATCAGTCATAACTCATGATATTCTTCCTCAAGTGTGCTCTTAAATTGTGAGATAGCCTAATATATCCCTGTACCTGGCTCACGTGACATTAATATAACCATGGGCCGATGACGTTGCGACGCCAATGACGTAGAGCCGTTAAGTGTCAACTGCCATGGTTGAGAGACCTGCCTCTTCACTTCCTTTAATCCGCCCTGTCATTCTGTAAATCGTCTTCGCGGACTCACTTTTACCATATTTACAGCGCTTGCGTAACATACAACAACCTTAGAAGGCGACACCGACACTATATACAAGCATGGCCACCGTTTCAATCAGCGCCCCGGGACTGGGAAGCGGAGGATTCCTTTATAACAACGGAAATAACAATGCGCGACTATGCATCACAGCCGAAACCGAAAACTTCGACATGGAGATCATCAAGAACTGGCAAGACGAAGGATTCGACGTGCTCTATATCCCATATAATGGCGGAGGAAAGGAATACGGTGCCAAACTGCAGTCTGTGAAGGATGGACTCGGTGTGGGCGAGAACTACGGTGTAGTCGGTATGCGACAATTACAAAACATGGAAATTTAGAATCAAATTAACCCGATTTATAGCATACGGCGATGCCGCGAACTACTGTCTCGACTACTACCTCAAGCCTACCAACTCGAGTCGGCTCTGTGCCCTCGTCGCATACTATCCCAGTGTCATCCCCGACACACGTTCCCGATTCAGTACGCAGCTCCAGGTTCTCGTGCATTTGGCTGGCGAAACTGTAGATGTGATTGTTCAACCCGTCGCACTTGGTCTGCAGGGGAAGAAGCGCCGTCAAACACGGCCTCTTAACCCTGGTATCGGAACTGGAGAGCGACTGGATCTGGGATACCCCAGTTTCACGTACGACAATGCACAGCCGGGCTTTGCGGAGACTGATCTCGAGGAATATGACCATCTATCGGCGGATCTGGCTTTCACGCGGACGTTGAAAACGCTGCGAAAGGGCTACTCGCGGGATCCTGATTTTGAAAGGCGCTGGGAGGAGCATGTGGAGGGTAAGAAGGGATCCTCACCTGTCGGATAGATATGCTAACAAATATCCAGCCAAGTTCTTCTCGTCCAACGTCAAAAATACAATGGACGGCTATGTGCAGCACAAAACCCCCGCTGTAACCTACGCGCCAACAATTACAGGTGGAATCGGCAAGAAAGCCCTCCGCCATTTCTACGATCATTACTTCATCGGCAAACTACCCCCATCAATGCGCCTCCGCCTACTCTCCCGAACGACTGGCCCAGACCGCATCGTGGACGAACTGTACGTGAGCTTCGAACACACACAGGACGTCCCATGGATGCTCCCCGGCGTCCCGGCAACAAACAAGCGCGTGGAGATCATCCTCGTGAGTATCGTCAGCATCCGCGCTGGCCGTCTCTATTCCGAGCATGTCTACTGGGACCAAGCGAGTGTCCTCGTTCAAGTTGGTCTTCTGGACCCTAAGCTTCTACCAAGCTCTGCTCAAGGTGTCGACCGGCTTCCCGTTGTCGGCCGTGAAGCTGCTCGTCGCATTCTCCATGAAGACAATGAAGTTGAGCAGGAGGACTATCATAACAAGATGATTCGCCGTGCTCATGCTCGGGCGCGTCGTCATCACAGTTCCCGTGCTTCGCAGATTGCTGAGGAGTCTGGAGCTGAGATGAAGAGCGAGGCTGAGCAAACTTTGCCTGATCGAACTGGTAACAAGGGCAAGTCGGTGCAGCAACCTGCTACTAAGATGCCCGAGGAGGATGATGGTGCTGAAACTGAGACTGAGTCGAGTGCAAAGGCGAAGTCCGAGGCCGGGGATCGGGATCGGGCTGCTACTGTTGAAGATGGCGGGGAGGATGAGGAAAATGGTGCGAAGCAGACATGAAGGTTTACGACGTTTTGTCGTGATCCTTATTATGAAATTGTCGCGAAGGTACCTCTGTCTGAGGAGTCTGTGATTCATATGGATAATTTCAGTTGGAAGCTCTTGTTTTTAGGCGATTGCGTCCTAATCATGAGTGATGTTGTACCTGTTGGACTCTTCTTCTTAGCGTTGTTGATTTCCACCAGTATGGACATGGTGATGAATGTGACATATATGTTTGAGCAGATGTTGCAGCAATTGAGTTGATGTTATGCGTGATAGTAGACTACCACTTTGGGAAGCAAGTGCCGCCGCTTTAAACCCCACGCTATCTCACGACGTCATGCAACGCCAGCCGTTCTTACCCATAGAAGATAGCACGACATTGCGATATCCCTCGAACATTCTCCCCTATGCATCCGAACATCTCTCCTCATATATCCAAGAACGTGTAACATCCACGGTGCCATCACGGCCTCGGCCACCAAATGGTCCGACATTCCCACTTCCAAACAGGCCGAGAGCCACTACAAGACCAAAGTGGCCTAGAATTAAGAAGATCCCGCATCTCAGGTCCATTGCATTTCTTGAACCCCACCTGGGCACATTACACTCTAACCCAGCAACTTCATGCCAAACACGCAGCACCTGGAGAAGTCCAACCTCAACCACCCATCGAGCATCTCTGGCGATCGCGCGATAACAGAAAAGGCCGGCATGCGTTGCGCGTCGATACCAAGGCAACTCCCCAGGAAACCGGGTACACGGTTCCCCCACTAACACGTAGCACTCACGCCATAGCAAAAGGCATTCTTCGCATGCTGACATGCGTACCCTACTGGGACGTGTCGTATCTGGTAGCGATCGCATTCACGATTGGCTCCATGATCTGGATTATCAACGCCTTCTTCGTCTGGCTACCACTCGAAGTCCCACAGGCTGCTTTCCCGGGTGAAACGCTAACAGGGGGTGGCGTGTCAGGATTTATCGGTGCAACTGTTTTCGAGATTGGAAGTGTGTTGCTATTGTTGGAAGCTATCAATGCAAATCAGACAGGATGTTTTGGTTGGGCGCTTGAGTCTGTTTTGTCGAAGACGAAATCTCAGGAGGATGGGACTCATTTACACACGCCTGCATCTACCAAGGTCACGCCGAGTATGCGGGAATGTAGGCATCACCATGCGAATCGGAAGTCGCTGCTTTCCGTGAATCGTTCCCATCCTTCTGCCAGTGATCATGAGTCTTTGTCGAATCGTCCTGGTTATTTTACTTCATCGCCTGATGGGAGATCATTTCGATGGATGCCGTCCGTTTCAGAATTGCGCTCGCATTACTTCCGTGAACTGGGATTTCTGGCATCTTTGGTTCAATTCCTTGCTGCAACTATCTTCTGGATTGCTGGGTTTACTGGTCTTCCTGGTATCTATGATCACATGAGTCAAGGCCTTGCTGATGGTGTATACTGGGTCCCTCAGATTGTGGGTGGTTTAGGGTTCGTTCTGAGTGGATTATTGTTCACTCTTGAGACTCAATCCAAGTGGTACAGACCCGCATGGCATGTTTTGGGGTGGCATATCGGTGTTTGGAATTTCATTGGTGGCATTGGCTTTACTCTGTGCGGTGCACTTGGGCCAGGGAGTATGCACTCTAAGGTCGAATACCAGGCAACGCTTGCTACTTTCTGGGGCTCGTGGGCCTTTATGATTGGGTCTACGATCCAATGGTATGAGAGTTTGCAAAAGCATCCTGTTGAGAAAAAGTGAATATGAGCTTGTCTCAACCTTTGCATTCATTACAAGTCATCTGAGGTTGTTCGGAGAAAACAGTTAATCGACTTTTGTGTATTCAGTGCCTTATATACTCATCATCAATGAGCGCATGTTGCTCTCGACCGACTTCTTTCATCAGATCAATATGAACAAATTGAACTATCTCATCCGTCTCAAACAATCACCCTTATTGCCTTACAAACCGCGTGGCATGCTTCTTATACAGTGTACTAGTATCCAAAACCTCCCCAGTGGAAGACTTGATAAACTCAACCTCCAAATGCTGCTCATCGACAAACTTAATAGCCCCATAGCTATAATCATCAGCATAAGCAAAAGCCGTATAACTAGGCTTGTTCCCAACAGAACTCAAACCCTCAATATTACCGGCACCCCCAGCCACAATGTACATCGGCGCCTTGGGATCATCCATCCCATTGGCATCAGCCGTCCCATTAACAACAGGCAAAAACCGTTGCGAGTTGTGCACATGCCCGAAAACACCGAGGTCAACACCGTACTTGTAGAACAATCCCTCGAACGCTTCTTGGCATGAATCACACCCGCTGGATGACCCGGTTGAGTACCAGGGTCTATGACCAGCGACGATGACCCATGGTGTGACAGATCGGTCAACACTCGCCAGATCAGCGGTCAAGAACTCGATTTGTTGGTGCTCTTTGCCGAACGGCCCGCCATTTAGCTTTGCAGAGCCATCTTGGCCATCGGGGGCATTGGGGAAGTCTGTTTCGGTGTTGATCATAATGACGTGCGCCATGCCATATTCGAACGAATACCAGAACGGCGGATTGGACAGGGACCGGGCGGTCTTCGCCTGTGCCTGGGCAGTGGTATCTGAAGAAGACGAAATGAAAGACTGCGGCATGGTACTATCGAAACGGTGCATGAAATCGGTAAAGTTCTTCTGACCTTCTGGGCAGAGGCCGTTGATGTAGGGGATTTCGCTGCAGTCTGCTTCGTGGTTTCCAGGACTGGCCATGTACAGTTTGCGGCCTGCGATTGGGGCGAGTTGATCGTAGAATTGTTCGAGGATTGATTCGTAGGCTTCTTTTCCGTCGAAGAGGTTCGCGAATTTCAGATACCAGTCGTCGGCATAGGCGAAGTCGCCTGGGTGGATTACTAGTTCGTACTTATCGACTGTGTTGGCGAGGCTGCCGATTGTTGTGTGGTTTAGTTCTGGTTCGATGACTGGGATTGTGTCTTTTTTCTTGCTGGATGTTGTGAAGCCATCTTTGCCGTAGACACCTAGGTCGATTACTACATCCATGCTGAAGGGTGTTTTGTCGCCTGGGGAGCGCGGGCTCAGGAAGTGGCCTACTGTTGAGTTTGTGGACTCGATTTTATAGTAGTAGGTTGTTGCTGGGGTCAGGCCAGTTATGATTGCGACGTTGGACCATGTTCGCGATGTCGCATAGGTTGTTGATGAGGATGAGCAGGCTTTTGTGTTGAGGTTGTCTGCTGACAGACCATATTGTACGCAGGTCTGGTTCAACTGCTTGTACGTGTTCCAGCCCACGGATACAGCTATCAATATGTTAGACATGTGTCGTAAAGCCCAGTCACTAGATTAAAAATTGACAGGGTCGTACCGTTAGGTCCGTACACGGCCAGGCGCTGCTGATGAGGAGTAGTCAAGTCCTTTGGAAGACCAGGATAAGTGACACTAGCAAAGGCACTGCCTGCCACAAGGGGCAGAGACTTGATGAGTGTCGCGACACCAACCATGACGACCGAAAATTAGAACGATCGACAAGACCTGAATGCCATTCTACGCATTAGACAGGACGATCACGTCTATATATATTTTACTTCTTCATTGCAAGTATTAAAAGCACTATGCACTGTAGTATACTACAACTGGGTCGAGAAGTACTAACAACCAATCACACCCGGAATGCCACCCACGGAGCTGAACATGCAGATCTTTTGCATAATTAAGTCACCTGGCCCCACCACATTCGTCAGGCACAAGGGCCGCTTAGCACAATGTAGATTTAATGTCCGAACATAATAAACTAGACCCGGAGATCGTCAAGCTTTCGGCCGGGTGAGACATCGGAAGTTATTTACTGGCCGTGGTTTAGTGCGCACGTGGAGGGACCGGTTGGTTTCCATGGGAATTAT